>NC_141991.1:116634395-117908623 GCF_049901715.1 Pseudonaja textilis | reverse complement strand
TCATGGAGAAGCCAGATTCATTTAACAATCATGTTACTAACTTAACCAATGCAGTGATTCACTTAACAACTGTGACAAAGGAGGTTGTAAAATGGGGCTAAATCTACTTAACAACTTTCTTGTTTAGTAAGAGTAATTTTGAGCTTAATTGTTGTTGTAAATTGAGAACTACCTGTAATTATTGGTTTCTGGGAATCTCTAAGGTGAAGTTGGCTCAACCTCTACATGCTCAATATGACATATTTCTGCAACTCTGAATGTGTATTTATAATTTGTGTGCAATCATTTACAGGTTAAAAAAGAAAATGGTGAATATGACATGCCATGTCAGGCAATACTTTGGGATACCGTCTATGCCAAGAGTAACAGCTTCCAAATACTTCCTATAGAAAGATAAGATTATTTCTCATCTTGCCTTTGGAATTTTTCTTTCTTTTTCGGTGCAGAACTTTTTCTAGGAATAGCATGCCCTGAATATTTGACAGATATTCCATAATATTTAAGTCTAGGGATGCCAAGATCATCCCCAAACATTCATTTTTCTTCCTTCAAATGCTATTTTTGGCAGTATCAAATTGTTGTCATGTCAGGTTTGATTGCTTCAGTAATGTGGGACATTAACTTATTGATCTTTAATTGAATCTGTTCTTCCATCCCCTTGAACAATATTCTCTGTGTGGATGGATGCCACAGAAGCCCAAATTCCTGTGCTTAATCATACTTTAAACCAGTGTTTTCCATTTACTTTTCCTTTATTACCCAAAACTGCTTATCAGAAAGTCTTCCTGAACTTTAAGGAACTGTCATAAATCCTTTTCTTCAGCACCGCCTGCAACTTCAAATGGTTACTGAAAAAAATGGTGTAACTTAAGAACTACCTATGTTATTAAAAAGAATGTCTTGAATGATCTTGCCATTTCATCAGTTTTCACCTTAATAGGAATACTCTGGGAGATTTTCAAAAACATTTAAGTAAGTGTGGCAATTATTAAGTCTGTTGTGGATTAATTGGTTTATTACCCCTCCCCCTCCAAAAAACATGTTTACTTAATTTTGGGTAATTTTCTCAGGTTTGGTAAGCCATGCTTTTAACAATGACTATAGTGATGAGGTTAGAGAAAAGGGTTTCTTCTTAATTGTTAGTTGTTGTATAAATCATAGATAGTATTGTAGATTTATGGACAACTAATCAATGTCAGTTAAACTGCTCTCTGGTGATCTTCCTATGCTATATGGCAGAATGCATTTTCCAAGTTTTTGAGAGTGTTTGTTCCTGTTGAAATCACTAGTTAGAAATATTAATGTATTGTTTTTATAACATTCTCCTGCCCCTGCATTAAATTACCATCTAAAAATGGTTTTGTGTTAGAAAAAATTTGTCTATTTTTATACAAGGTACAATTGCCTAATAGTGCAAAAGTCATTACTCCCACTGTGCCCATGGTCAGTGGTTAAATAACAATAGTGAATAAATCTGTCCCAGTGCAAAATTTGAATGAGACGAACAAAATAAAATAATAACAATGTGATTAGGAAAGCCTTTGACTTCTCTGGCTGTATCAGTTACAAAAAGCACAGAGAAACAAAAGCCAAGGCAACAGTTTTATTATGAAGCACCTCTTAATATTTTGTGGCACTCCTGATTAAAAAGACAACTTTTCCATGTGGCTTAGCACCTTACTCCAGCAGCGATATCCGAGTGCTTCTAGCATTTTTGCTTCTTTCAAAATGTATGAACTCACCAGATGTTTACTTCAATAAAGAGGCAAAGCTGTTTTCTGTATCCCTATGACATTCATAAATTATTCCTCTTTTTATTTTGTCTTCTCTGTCCAAAAAGAATTTGCAGGAACATTTTAAAAGCTCGTAGGCCTATGCATGTATCTTTAACTGTTCACCTGGCTAGCAGGAATGTTGATGATAATTAATAATCCTTTCAACAGGTCAAAAAATTATTTATGCACTATATTTATAAATGGATATATTTCTTAAGTCAAGTGGAATTTATTCAAGTATTCTGCCTCTCTGCAGGCTGTGTCTTTTTCTTGGCTATCACTAAAACCCACAACTGGGCTGAAGAAAAATTGTAGCTGCCAAAGGAAGAAGCAAATATGCACAAAATATTGAAAGAGCAAAGCAGCAGCTCCACCTAGAGGTCTGGGGATGCTATTAACTGCTCTTTCAATTGTAGTTTTGTGTCCCATCAAATTTGCAACTATTTATGTTCAATGGTGGGTGAGAAATAACTAGTGGATTTGACCCACAGAAGACTTTGACAGTAAAGCTATGAAATATCTCAGCACCCCCAAGTTAAGAGGCACGGTGGGTGAGTGCCTTAAAGATGCCGGAGATGGTTTTTGCTCTGACGGTTCGAATCCTAGCACCTCATGGTTGAGAGAGCTCCCATCACTTGCCTCAGCTTCTGCCCACCTAGCAGTTTGAAAGCATCTTACATGTGAGCAGCCATTTTGTGCAGACGGATAGACCCCTGCTAGTGTTGGACCTGCTCAGTTGCGACACCCAACTGCAAGTGACATTGGTGATGAGAAAAGACCCCAGATGACACCACAGATGCTACTCATCTTTCTGGTGCAAAGCTAGTTTGTCCACTCGGATGCACCTTGGAAAGTGCATGAGCACAAACTAAAGAGACTCTTTGGCAGTGAAATAACTACTTTGTGCTAACATTGTAGTCTCCTGACTAATTGTAACATCCCATATGCTAAATAATAATAACTCCAGGTTAAGATCCCTTTAATCTTAACTCCTATAACTCTTTTTCCAATGCTAGAGTCTTTTAATGGAACATCTCCTGTCCCAATTGTTCTGAATGCTTAGGAGGAGGAAAAGCAATTACCATAAATTAAAAAAGGGATAGCAGAAAGTTGTTCCCATTTAGTCATGAGTAGATACCCTGCAAGCTTTCTCTGCACTTTTAGCAGTTTGCATACAAATCAAAAAGAAAAAAGAAACTCACAGTATCAGGTGGCTGATCTGAAAGAGAACACCATTTACGGCTACTATCAGTGAGAAAGCAGCAATCTTGAAAAAAATCACCAGGAGATCACTTACAGTCTTTATGTTATAGATTGTATGTTTAGTGGATGCAAAGGATGCGTCTTGATTTTCTACCTGGTAACAAATGTGGCCCTTTGAGCTAAAAAGTGTTAATGCTCTCCACTATGGGGTGTAGCCCTGCACTAAGACATGCTCTCCTTCTCTCTTTCATACAACCAACAAAGGTTCAAAGACTGAAAAAAGATGGCGTTGCATTTCAAGATATGCCGGGTAAACATTCTTCCCACTTAGATTCAATTATTTTGATTCTCCAACCAAACCTAAGTGGATTATATAAGAACATGGTCATACCACCAGGAATAATATCATCGGCTGTCACAACTGGCAAAGCAGCCCTGGTTGCTTGTTCTTTCACATATCCATTTCAAATATGGTCTTTGTTTGGTGTAACATCTTTATCACAGAATAAATAGTAGTTAATGGGAGGCAGCTTATTTTTTTTAATGGCCAAAAATACAACATCCCAAAATACCAGGAAAAATACCCCAGAAACCTATAAATCATTCAGCCTTCAAGGCTTTATTATATCAGATCACAGAGCACCAATTCCAAGAGTTGTGGAGATAAGCTTTTGTTCTTTTCTAGACGAAAAAATGCTGTCCCAATAGGTCTCACCTCATTTTTCTTTGCTGTCGTTTCATGTGGATTTCTCCAAGTTCTCTTATGTATTTATGTGTTTTTTAATCAATCTCTCTCCCCATCAAACCCTTCTTGGGTTTCAGGAGGTGGGTAATAGGGGGAAAAAACACTTAAAAAACTGAAGAACATGACAAAGTATCAGCAGAAGTGACTCTGGGATCTATAAAGAGGCATTTTGCTACTTCAGACAGAACAGCCAATGGTGATCTTCTTTATTTCAAAAGGCAGAATACCCCAATTGGATCAAATAAAGTCAGTATATAAAACCCAACATGCATCCCCCTCTCCTTTCCTGGCTTCAATGCAAAAGTAATTAACAAAGCAACCCTATTGTTTGGTCTGAGTGGACCAGCCAGCGTTATTAATATACAGGGAAGATGCAGGATTAGGCTTTTTAAAACTTTTGTCCCATTGCTTGCTAGTTCAAATGTTCCTCTTCTTTTAAAGGTGCATTAGAGTGCTGAGAAGACCCTCACTTGGAAATGCTCTTAAATATGCTTTAATCCCTGTTCTAATTATCATTACATTAAAGTATAAGATTCTGGTTGCGTCTGTGGTACAAATATTATTGAAAAATGAAAATTAAACTTGGGGTGTTATATACTGAACAAAAAGAAAAGAAAATGTGTTCACATGTGTATGTGATGTGTTCATTATATATGAACAAGAAAAATGAATAAATTTACTGATTTTATTTGTACTATAGGTCATTAGTGTTCTTTAAGCTTGGTTGCAGAAGTTCCATTACCTAACTAGGTAACATCATTAGTGCTAAATATTTATATTTGGAAAAGTGAAATAAACTTATATGCAAATATAATACATAGTTTGCTTCAGCAATTTGCAACAGTGATATTTAGATAATTCAAGACAAAGTATGGAGTGGTAACATACAATATAGTCCCTATGTTGGGTTATTGTTGACTGATAAGCAGTGATATCTAAAAAGTAATATATTTTTGTGGCTCATTTTTTTCTTCCAAGTCAATGAAATTCATGACATTTTCTTACCTGTAACGTTAGATATCAGAATGTCTAAACCTCAAAGGAAAGTGGAAAGCATGACAAGTAAAAAGCAAATGTCACTCATTTGGAGCACTGTTTTGTTTAAAAACATGAATATATTGACATCTTTTCAATATTTATCTCAAGTTATCATGATATTGTTTCATTCAAGAAGAAAATATCAATTTGAGGCTTTATTGTATGAATAACTTTCTCATTGTTACCTAAGCCCTTTAAGAAACTTAAACCAAAATTAACACATTTAAGTTTAGATTAATTAATAATTGTTTATTATAAGATATACCTGAGCTGCAGGTCACCTAAATAACAACAATTGAAAAGCTAAGTACTTAGGCAACTGCTTTTTTAAGGATTATATACAGTATGTTCAAATGAAAACTGACAAAAGGCTCCAGGAACCTGCAAACATACAATGCCTTTAGCAGTATCTTCTGAAAAATAATACTATAGATTAGCAACAGTTACAACAAGGAAAAAAGGAATATAAAGCAATTCTTAAAATAAATTTTCATAAAATGCACTGCATATAAAAAGTTTCATAAATATACATAAATAGTGGGGAAATTCACTGCCCTCCAAACTCAGCTCATGGAATTGAGCAAAATACAGTGGAGGCTCATCTCTTAACTGAGAGCTACCTGAAGCAGGTGAAGATTATTCATTTTTGCTGATTTTACCTTCCTCCTGCAACCTTGAGTACCTCCACCTATAATTTTTGAGATCTCCCAACCTGCAGAGGAGAAATATTATTTTTATAAATTTCATTGTACATTGCTCTCTTTCTACCCCCATTGTAAAACAAAATATAAAGGAACAAATGACTGGAATCCTTTTCATAAAAATAAATACTAGATTAATGCAGAATCTGATTCATTGGCTATTATCTGATATGCAAAATACCATGCTTGCTGCAGACTTAGAAAAAGATATAGCCAATCCTATGCCCCTAGATTGCAGGTTGCACCCAAATAAGATTACTAAAAAAATAAAGCCATTTCATCCTACCTATAGCATAGTAAGGCAAAGAAGGTGAATTCTTTCAGCTATGTAAGAGTATGTTTTATATGCATAGTGCTCAGTGCATTTCACCCCCCAAAAGCATCAATTTTCAGAGCAAAAAAGCCCCTTAAAAAATGAAACAGCCGAATTCTTCAGTTTGCAACAAATCAGAAAATTACTCGATCTTCCTGGGATCTTTCCCAACTAATTGTTCCATTTAATGTAGCAAAATTGCTGTCTTCTTCCTCTTGTTCTTTGACAAGTTCCACAAATACCTAAAAGAAATGAACAGTGCATGAGTGGTTTAATGACAACTTTGCCTCACTAGAATTCCACTCAACAGGGGAGCATATTTGTGACCTGAATTAACTAAAAGATTCAAAATTCACAGCTCTCTTGAATCCCTTAATGATTTGGAGATAAACCTCAGAAGAAGGACAAGGTTCCCCATTATCATGTGTTAAGTACTCTGTGTATAGAAAAATCTTCCTGCTCTTACAACATTGTGAATGAAATGTTGGCTCTGAATGACATGCCTTATGCCCTTGTTGCAGAACAAGAAAACAAATGGACACTTATGAAATTATGGATGGAAATGACAATTTCATATAACAAAGTGACTGCTTTGAAATTTGTGGAGAATATACATTTGGAGGGCATATTATGAATTTTTGTACTGTAAATCTTTATCTAATTACCTGGTCAAGTGTTGCTTGAGAGAAGCTGTATTCTTCAACATTAAAGGCATGTTTTGCTGTTAAAATTGTCAGAAATAATTGTTTATTATTCACTGGGAGACTATATATATTATACCATTTATACCTAGACATTTGTAAAAAGAAAACAAGATGTGATTGGGGTGGGGATTTATAGGAAATTTAATGACTAATTCTGACTTCCGCATTCTATTAAGATTGTAAGAAGTGTCCACTGGATTCCTTCTGAAGAAAGTGTCATGATATTTTATGCATACAGCATGACAACACATATTAAAAGGAATGGCTTTTGCAGTAGTACAACACTGATTTTCTCATTTTCTTGCTTCTGTGCACACTTCCAAAGGTTGAACACCATCAATTATTAACATGTAGGGGTGGGATTCAATTTTTTAAACAACCAGTTCTGTGGGCGTGGCTTAGTTGGTAGGCGTGGCTTGTTGGTCATGTGACTGGGTGGACAAGGCTTGGTGGTCATGTTATTGGCTGGGCGTGGCCAACTCAACATCACTCACATCAAGGCACGCATCTCCTTGCCTAGCCTCTCGTGACTGTGGGGATGCTGCAACAGTCATAAGTGTGAAAAATGGTCATAAGTCACTTTTTTCAATGGTCACTCCACACACGCAAAGTACCAGCAAAGGAGGGGAAAAAAAACTCCAGAGAAGTTCCTGAGGCAGGAAGTCTAGTCCTGCCAAGAATGTAATAAGGGTTAATGGAGAGGCAGTTTCTGTAAGCAACACCAGAATGTTTCCTTCCTGCCTTCCTTACAGGATTAGGCCAGTAATTTCTTCTAACAACCGGTTCTCCGAACTGCTTAAAATGAGAATAGGTGCGAACTGGTAGAATCTCACCCCTGTTAACATGGCAGCATATATATACCTCCAATGTAACTTTGTGAATATGTTTGACAACTTCATGCCATGATGCTTTAAATACTATAAAAGCATAAAGGAAGTCCGAAAAACTATAAGCTCTGCAAATCAGAAAGCCATATGAAAAAAAGCTTACCAGAAATTGGATAAAAAGATAAATGCATATAGAATCATAATGTAATAGGGTGATGTTAATGATGATAGACAACAAGATTAAGGTGGATAAGTGAGGTTGAAGATTCTATTATACTTAGAAAATTAAATCCTTACCTTCTTCCAGTTTAGAAAAAACCAATGCAAGTGACTGGACATCTTCTTTTGGAATTTTATATGCCAAAATTGAAGCAAAGCTGTAAAAAAGTAAAAAAAAAGGATAAGCCTTAACAAGAAGTACATAGCTTTAGCCATATACAATAGTTATAATTATGTACACAACAATATGAAATCACAGCTGTTTGTGCTTAGCTGAGTTGGCCTTCATATGCATTTAATTCTTCTCAAGAATCTAGGATTTTATAATGTATTGGTGAAGATCCAAACATTGTGGCCTTTTGTAACTAGCAGATGGAATTTTTGTCAATGCACAGATTTTCTGATTTTTTCCCCAAGATTTTTCTCGTATGGCTCCCAGTGTGCCAATAACTACTGGGACCACCATGGCCTGTTTAGGTCATAAACTTTCTATTTCTATTTTCCTATCTTGATACTTTTTTGATCTTCTCCAGTTCTTTGTCTTCTGTTTTAATATCTCCTGCTATTGCCACATCAGTTATCCTTGCCTTCTTCTTTTTAATCACAACTAAATCTTTACCAGTTTGTATTCAGTTTGTATTCAGAAATCCCACAATATTCTAACCTGTTCGTTCTTGATTACTTTCTCAAATTTATATTCTCTCCAATTGTTCCTTACTAGCACGTGATAATTCTTGCAGATGTTCCAGTGAATCATTCTGGCAACTGTGTTATATTGTTTATAATCAGTTTTTATGATATTGTTGCACCAGCTATATATATTCTATTACAATTTCTTTATTAAAAATACAACTTTATTCTGCAGCAGATTACAGTAGTTATAAAAATATACAATAAATGTAAGAGTAAAGGAGAATAAAACAGAATTAAAGCACTGATTTAAACATGATTCACAAATATTAAAGATGACATTAGCTAGGGAAGGCCAACACAAAGACATATTTTAAGATGCATAAAATATCTGGCTCCTTTAACTGATTTCTACATTTTTATATGGTTTTTATGCTTTTATGCACCCAGGGTCACTCTGAAAGTGAGATAGGAGATACCTACATTTAACTAATAAATCACAGCATAGGTTTCTCAAAATTAGCAATATATGATTAAAGAAGATTACTTTACCACATATAGTGCAGTCATGCTGATTTAAATAGTCTCAATGGTAAGTAATAACCATCGTTTATAGGAAAACTTAGGAAAAATTGTGTTTGATTTATGAAAGATGTTAGGTAAGTTCCTTATGTGTTCTAAAACCCTATTTTGCCTTTAAATAATTCAGATTATAATAGGCCTAATTCTAAGACTACACATGAGTAAATCTAGAATCAATCCATCAAGCTTTACCTTTTCAGACAATTTGCATTTGGAAAAATGCTCAAAATCTTCCTTTGAAGGTATTCCTTTTGATGTGTTTCTGGTGTTTCTTTTAATTTCATTTCTAAAAAATATCCCCTGCCAAATTTAGTCTTGAGATGTTGAACTGTTCCAATGTACCTATTTATTAGGTGGGGAAAAGATGCCGTAGATAGATAATGAATTCAATATTCACAATCATGTTTTAATTTTCTTTTTTGAAGAAAAAAATTAAGATGCTAAGGAAATACCTTAACTTTCCAGATACCAAGACAGCCACACGATCACAGATTGCCTCTGCTTCTGCCATATAATGTGTTGCCAGAATAGCTGCTCTCTCTTTACTTTTAAAGGCCGCTCGGATTGCTTTCCTGTACAATATAAGGCACAACTCAACAAAAAAAGAACAGATTCCTTAACTAAGCCTGTAAACCGTCTGATTTTAAACAACGCAGTCATGTATAATGATATAAAATCATCTCCTGGCCTCTTCACAAACTTGGGCTCCAAGGAAAGGCAAAAGTTAGCACTAAATGTTTGGTTTTCTGGACCATGTAGAATGCTAGAGCTACCTATGAAATAGATGGAGACATCCTTGCCGAGTTCTATGGAGAGCCTATACAGCTGTCTTTGGGAATATTTAAAAGAAACTCTATAATTGAACCATCTATTCACTTGTTTAGGAGAAAACTATTCTTATGTCTCTTCCTCCTTTCATTTTTTTGTACAATTATCTCCCACATTTCCTTTTCCTATTCCATTCCATTCCCTTTTCTACATTTTTTGTTTTCAATCTGTGAACTTTCTGTTCTCCTGAATCCCGATCTCATTTCTTTCCCTGAAAGTTTTGTTAAGCATTTACAAGATTTAAACTTTGATAAATCCTTGAATAATAGTTCAAATTTCTCTCTTGATTATTGAAACAAGAGTTTAGAAAGCCATGATTTTGATAGTGAAAGAAGGATAATAGGCTTTACAAAACACTTATATTAAATTACAATTTAAATTACATAAAAAGCAACATATTTTCTTCCAGTATTATGGGAGGCTACTTACCACATGTGCTGTATTGCTATAGGGTCCATACCAGTGGATGGCTCATCTAATAGAGTGATATGAGGATTACCAAGCATACTTAAGGCAAAGCATAACTGGAAAATAAAAATTCAGAAGTGATTACTTTGCTATCCATTCACTTTATATAACACAACTTGCACCATCATTTTTTAAAAATAGAAAATACCTTTCGTTTGACTCCTGCACCAATTTTTTTCACTCTCTTTTGTAGATGTTCGTTAAGGTCAAGTGCTTTGGAAAAACTGTAAAAAACAAGTACATTTTATAGTCTTGAAAGAAGAATATCAATAAGGTGTTAAAAATTTGCACATTTAAGAAACTGCAGTCTGCCTCATAAAAGCATAGAACATTATAAAATGAGGGACAGGTAGGATAGATACAGCACAACATATTTAATTAACATATTTTCAACCCCTACTTCAGGAGATAAAACTTTCCCAAGTAGCTAACAACTTAAAAACAATATAATAAATGTAATTAATGAAAACCAGTGATAACAACAAAGCATAGATCACCAAGAAAGTTTAGAATGAAAAACATTTTCATCACAACCATCAACATCTCTATAAAGAGAAATTGGGAGAAGGCCAAGAAAAATAAATGAATACTGGGGTTTTTTTTTTTTAAGGCTGATAGTGTTGGCTTTTGAGCGGTGTCACTGTTTTGTACAGTCCAGAGGTATGGAGCCACGTAATCTTTTGAAATACCTTACAGCTGGAATACACAAGCTTTCATTTAGAATAGAATAGAATTCCTTATTGGCCAAGTGTGATTGGACACACAAGGAATTTGTCTTGGTGCAAATACTCTCAGTGTACATAAAAGAAAAGAAACATTTGTCAAGAGTCAAGAATCATAAGGTACAACACTTAATGATAGTCATAGGGTACAATAAGCAATCAAATCATACTAGGAAACAGTCAATATAAATCGTAAGTATACAAGTCACAAAGTCACAGTTATACAGTCACAAGTGGGAGGGGGTGGGTTATAAAGACTGATGAGAAGATTAACAGTAATAGTAGTGCAGACTTTGTAAATAGTTGGATAGTGTTGAGGGCATTATTTGTTTAGCAGAGTGATGGAATTAGGAAAAAGCTATCCTTGTGTCTAATTGTTCTGGTATGCAGTGCTCTATAGCATTGTTTTGAATGTAGGAGTTGAAACAGTTTATGTCCGGGATGTGAGGGGTCTGTAAATATTTTCACAGCCCTCTTTTTGACTCATGCAGTATACAGGTACTTGATTGAAGGCAAGTTCTTGAGATTTTTTCTGCAGTCCTAATTATCCTCTGGAGTCTGTGTCTGTCCTGTTGGGTTGCAGAACCAAACCAGACAGTTCTAGAGGTGTAGATGACAGACTCAATAATTCCTCTGTAGAACTGAATCAGCAGTTCTTTGGGCAGTTTGAGCTTTCTGAGTTGGCGCAGAAAGAACCTTATTTGTTGTGCTTTTTTGATGACGTTTTTGATGTTATGTGTCCATTTTAGGTCATGTGATATAATAGAACCTAGAAATTTGAAGGTCTCTACTGTTGATATTGTGTTGTCTAGTATTGTAAGAGGTGGTAGCATGGGAGGGTTTCTTCTAAAATCTACCGCCATTTCTACAGCTTTGAGTGTGTTCAGTTCCAGATTGTTCTGGTTACACCACGAGGCAAGTTGTATAACCTGCTGTCTGTATGCGGATTCATCATTGTCATGAATGAGACCAATCACTGTTGTGTCATCTGCAAACGTCAGTATTTTAACAGATGGATCATTTGAGATGCAGTCATTGGTATATAGGGAGAAGAGAAGTGGAGAAAGCACACAGCCTTGGGGGACCTCTGTGCTGATTGTCGAGGTATCGGATGTGATTCTGCCTAGCTTCACCTGCTGCTTATTTTGCTAGTATAGAAGCCAGAGTAATATGTTTTCATTCTCTCATCAAGTCTGCTAAATATCAGACATACTACTTATACTTCTTTAAAATGCTCATACAGCACTGTTTCCAAATATTTTGTAGCAGCAATAACTATAACCCATGAGTCCCATTTGAAAACTTCAGCAGGAAACTGCAGAACGTTGGTAGCAAGATTTTCTGCTCATTTTGGTTGGTATTAAGTCTAAAGGCAGTTTTAAGTCTACAGGATTTATATATGTATTTCCAGTATATGTGATGAAAGATCTGGTATTTTATTGAACTCAAATATAAAATATAAAGTAGTTTCATAGTAATTACTGGAATTACATCTATTATGGTTAGATGCACATGGTTTTTTGTTAATTATTAAATAATTTTGTTCAAGGAAAATTATGAAATATATGTACAAGAATGAAGAAACTGAGATATTCTTGGTAATAATATAATAAACTGATGGTATGTGCAGGCACCTTGACTTGCATTAATCTGTTGCAAATATAGCAATAGTACTTCAACATATATAACGCTTCACAGTGCTTTTACAGCCCTCTCTAAGCGGTTTACAGAGTCAGCCTATTGCTCCCAACAATCTTGGTCCTCATTTTACCCACCTCTGAAGGATGGAAGGCTGAGTCAACCTTGAGCCTGGTGAGATTCAAACTGCCAAACTGCAGTCAGTCAGCAGAAGTACCCTGCAGTACTGCACTCTAACCACTGGGCCACCGTGGCTCATACATGTTGATATTGAACTATATGCAACTGAAGTTTATATTGAACTATATGCAGCTGAACTATTACCAATAAATAAATATAAAATAATAAATATAAAATTGAAATGTGCCATTAAAAAAAATAAAGTCATTATTTGGTGAAATGGCAGGTAGTAAATAAATAAGTATACAAAAATACCAAATGTAAATAAACAGCCAACTATATTAGAATCTTTATAGCATTTATAAAATTTTAATATAATCAGTATCTTCAACAAGATTGTGGTCACTGCATAATAAGAGAAAATACAATTAATGTATACAAAAATTAAATAGTTGAGATTCTTACCATTTTACGACTTCGATCCTATCACTAGGACTCATTCCTTTGATTGCTCCATAAATTTCAAAATGTTCTTGTAATGTAATATTAGGCCAAAGTGGGTTTGTCTGTGGACAGTACCCCATGTATTTCATGGAATTATCCATGATATTTTCACCTAAACAATAATCTCCCATCAGAACCTGCGAATACAAGAATCTCTTCTCAGTATTCGTTCATAGTGTTTCCAGTTAAAGGAGGCTGTGAAAAGCCGAATTAACCAAAATCTTAATGTTAAATAAATATAACAGACAACATTTTATTTTATTAAAAATGTATTCTAGTGTAATATAAGCATTTATCTAGGAATTTATTTTCCAATAGTTTTTGTTCTTTATTTTTTATAAAATTGATTCATTTAATTGCTTATGTCCATTCCCATATTCTATTGATTGTTGGGATTAATAGAGTGCATCAAATCTGTGCATACAGCCACATAAAGGATGAATCCATGTGCTCAAATATTGTCAACTGCGCAGATCTCTTCTATGTTATTGACTGAGCTATAAATCAAACGTATATACCACCTAATTCGTGATGGCTCTGATTAGTGTAAAAGTTAAAAACACATTCAATGCAACACAAAGAAGGTAATAACTCAGAGGTTCATATACCAAATGCATTAGTAAAATTACCATCAAGGCATGTATCTCTAAACCGGGACCTAGGAAAAGAAGCAACTCAGACCACCGGGGGGCGGGGGAGGGGGCACGGAGGGGCAAGAGAAGGGGAGATAATTTCAGATAATTTCAGTGAACACATGCTGCTTGGGTCCCATCAGATGGGACAATTTTGAAGATGTGAATATTTGGTTATCCAAATGAGGTTTAGGTACTTTTGTGCTAGTTAGAAATAAAATATGGACTTCAGCTGATATTCTGTCATTAACAATGCTGAAATACATATATTTCAATAAGAAATATCCATTTCCGTTGCCTAGAAAGTACTGTGAATCTGAATCTTGTGGATGGAAACTCAATAGCGATTAATAAGCAAAAACAGCGAGAAAGATTTGACAAAGATTTGATCAAAATTACATACTTGGCCTGAAGTTGGTTCAACTTCTCCTGCTAGAATATTAATCAAAGTAGTTTTCCCAGCTCCATTGGGGCCTAAAATTCCAAGAACTTCTCCTAAAAAAGAAGCACAAAAAAAGGAAGGGGGACTGGTTTTTTTCCAACAAGCTAATTGTTTCTTTTTTGACAAAATAATTCCATAGTAAATAATTTGAAAATAACCTTTCTTAACACAAAGTGAAAGATAGTTAGTTGCCACTTTTTTCATTTTTCTTCCAAGAAGGAAATCAGTCTTTCCATCGTACTCTTTATGTAAGCTGATAACCAATACTGCAGGTTTCTAAAGAACAAAAAAAAAGTTGAGCTTACATTGAATCAGCATGTATATAAGATGCACAATAATGTCATTATTTCAAATGTCATTATTTCTTTTAGTCAGCATGATTAGCCAATATGTAGGAATAGTTTGAATCCTTTTCTGTTGTTATGAGAGAGATGGACATTGTAAAAATGAAAATGGGTGCAGAGTATCTCAGGCCAGTTCCATTTGACATTTCTCTACATACTCCTGGGACCAAGACTGAGAATGAGGGGAATAATATGGCTGGTTCAGGGATACAATCAATCCATGAAGATCAGGTAAATGATAAAGATCCCTTTGTGCTTTTACTACAGGTTGCTTCCTCTGATCCCTGGAGAGATTAATTCCCAGTACAATTTCTGTTTGTGTTAATAACTGCAAATGTGGCCTAGCCAATTTTTTCTTTTCTGGGTTATTCTCGATGGAGATTCTCAGTCATCCAGGTCATGGTTGCCCCCAAAGTGCTTTTTTAAGAGACACATGCACTTTCTTTGTTTTTCCTTAAAGACGTTCATTCCTCTTCTGTCTTGTTTTTAAGGAAAAACAAGACAAGTCCAGTTGCCTCTTGAAAAAGCACCTTTGGAACTTCCTGTTATTGTATACATAGTGATATTAGGATGGGAGGATTAAGACATTTACCTCTTCACAGTCCTGGCAAGTTATCATCTCTTTAACTTTCAGCTTTTCGGCCATAACATCTTCATCGCCATCGTCTTCATGTGATACATCTAAGAATTTACAGGCTTTGAGCCGCGTAGGAGCTCTGGATAGGAAAACATATCCAATCTCTGCTTATGAGATTTCTAAATAGACTGCAAAAAGATACTATCTAATAGGCCAGACAGTAACTGACCCTATGGGCAATTCTATTGACCAAAGCTTAAGATCCTTGCTGCCAAATGAGAGTTCAAGACTTTGTCATTAGGAAGCACTTTCTCACTTCATTGTGGGGATTCGATAGTTGTGAACCTTCTCCCCACCCTGACTCTGGGAAGGAACCCTCTAAACAAAAACCATAATGAAGAGTGGCCTGATCCATGTTCCTAGAATTATAAGGGCTATTCTGACTATTCTGAGAGAACAGAATGGGTGAGGAGGTAGTCCTTATAGAGAAATAGCATAATAAAATCCTGGTCATTATCTATACATTCATTCGTCCCAATAGGAAAAATATTGCTGGATGCAAAAATAATCCACCAAACAGAAATGTGGGAGAGGCCTAGGATGCCACAAGGGATTTATAAAAGACAGAGTAAATTTGGAAATGCAAGGAGGGAGGGAAAACATTCTGAGAAGCATGGATCTTCCTTGGTCAACAGTCTTAGCAAAGACAGTTCTGAAAAAGTCAAAAATCTTGCTACTTTAAGAGAACACTCAAGACCAGTCTAGCCACACCTAGAAAAGATATCTAATACATTGTTTTCAAATCTTTATGGACAAAAAGCTTCAGCGACAGGTGTTTTTTTTCTCAAAGAAGCAGCTTTTTGTTGTCAAGTTTTGCTTTGGAAAAGTAATTTCAATACTGATTTTTAAAAGAAAAAAATGCAGAATACTTGCCTGAAGAAAGGGTCTGCTCTCATTGATTTGCCTCCATGCTTCACCTCAAGGTGTCGCAGAAGAAAGAGCCAAATTATACATTGCAAATAGGGCTAAAAGAAAGAGAAAAAACAAAATGCATCATTAACACAGTTTTGCTCCAAATTACATTTTAAGTAATTATATAGGGAAACTTTATTGCTTGCTGATTTCTGCTAAAAAGAAAACACTATATTGCTATTGACAATGTGAAACACTGTTGAGGTAATTTCAGCTTAAAGCTCAATAGAGACAGTTGAATTTTGCTCCGAAAATGTGTATGAAAAATCTTATAATATTATAGGCTTTTTCATTTATATCTTATACTTCATTTTAGCTCATCTACTTTATTTCATATACTTATATGGCCTTTCCTCTTACCAAAGTGACTCTGGCTAGTAAGCAGGATTTAAAATTAAACAATATAACTAATTATAAATACTATGCATGACCACAGTTTAACAAAAAGGCAACTGAGAATAAAATCTCAAACCAAACAAAACCAATTAAGCTTCTCTAACTTCCTGATTCTGATGTCTGGAGAGATGTTGACTATTTTTGGAAGGCCAGCAAAACAGGGGCAAATCTAATAACAGGTAATTAAATATTCTAGAGAGGGCAGGCACTGAAATTAAAAGGGACTGGGCTTTGCCAATGTTTCTAATGATACATTGAAATGTATTGATATCTGATATTTCAACTTTGACATTTTTTTTCCTGGTACTTCATTACCTTATTCCTAGCCTCCAAACTTGTTATGTCCTTATGTTCTTCCAAAAAAATTATAATAATATACTAAAAGAAAACAAATAAACTGAGGAGAATCCTTACCTTTCATTGTATCTTTTTCATTGCTATCTGAATGGTGCACCTAGAAGTATTTATTATTTATTTTTAGAAACTTATAGGGCGCTTTCTTTTTTTTGCTAAAAATGTTGGACAATGTTTAACTTTAAATATTAAGAGTATGATTAGTATAAAGTGTATATATGACAGGTTGTAGTTCTTGTGCTGGATCTGAAACTGAAACCCAGTTTTTTTCAGTGTATTAATTGAGAGGAGCCTTTTAAAAGGCAATATGTTGCTTTTAAACACAGCTCCTATTAATCAGGATATAATACTGTAAATTGATTTCTAGAATATAATCACTAAATTAGGATATATTTGACAGTAAATCTATCTAGAGCTCACCAAACTATGTGGCTTTCACATGCCGACTGTTCTGTTGAAGAGGGGTACATTATCTTTTGTTAACATATTGCACATGTTGCATGAGTTTAGAATATAGAATGAAGAATATGATAATCCTATTCAAATTATAAACAAGAAAAAAATGTACCAAAAGTTCTTCAAATGTATAAGATTTCCTGAATTCTGAAGAAAAAATAGAATTCTTACCGCTACTATTGAAACCAACAATCTTTCTGAACTTCTTTCCACTTTTTGGCCAATCTTCTTTGTCTCCTAACAAGATAATAATTACTCCAATTATTTTTTCATTTTTTTGGCAGATCATGAAGATGATTAATTTTTTTAAAAAAAAAACCCTCTTCTTATATTTCAACAATAATTCATACTTCGGAATATAACAGCAAATCCTTTCATGATTTGATTTGGAATTCTATTTAGCAAATCCAACTATTTTCCAAAACAAGCAGTGTGGACTGTAGGTCCACTGATAAAAAACTTGTCCATCTGAAAGTTCCTAATAGCTGAAAAGACATTACCAAGCAATTTTTGAAAGTGATTAGAAAAGGAAGCATGTGAACCTGGTGTTTGAGCAAGAATCCCTTGGTTCTCAGAGCTCTAAAGCTGACAAAGATCATTGCCTTATGGTCTTACAAGGTGTAAGAACAGTTGTGAGAGATCGCAAGTCCTCTCCTTGCTCAGAGAATTATAAAGAGCTGGTCTGTTTGCCAGCTCTTTATTCTGTCACGGCCATTGGTCCTGTGAAGTAGTCTTTAATTCACCATTTCTTTCCGGGAAGTCCAAGGCTATTTAATTCTGAGGCCAAACCAGAGTTCTTCAGCTGCCATGGAACTCTTCAGTCTTTGACTGCTGTGTAACTCTTTGGATTCTTTCTCTGGGTACATTTACTGATAATCTTCTTCCTCTGACAATTGAACATTGGGCATTGTTTGAAAGGGGCATCTCTCATTTCTTACTTGGTGGGTCCTTAAAAAGATAGGGCATGTGAGAGAATGATAGGAAATTCTCACATCAAGGCTGTTCTTACCCATAGCACTACAGATATCAATTTGACTACAATCAAAACAAAAACAAGTTTTGATGAGGACAGTGGAGAACAGTGGAGAACAGTGGAAGCTATATTTACTCTATCAACACCTTGATATCTGTAGTGCTTGCCTTTTTATATAAATTATATTTTAGAAGTTTTAATTCTGAAATGAATGGAAGAAGTTCACATACGAAAAATTTTCAATACAAAAAGTTGAGAAGTGATCAGAATTCATAATGGTCCTAATTTAGCTTAAAACTAAACATCGCATAAATCATTTCCCCTTCCTCAATTATAGCGGAAATTGTTGTTTTGAAGACATATTATGGTTGTTTATCGTAAGTTTTAAAATGTATAACATATATTGAAATTTAAGTATAACGTATAGTGCTCTTTGGCACACTAGAATTCTGAATAGTGAATTCAGTCTATAGTAAACTTACCTCTAATAAAGTAAGCAGGCACCCGATAAGAGGGTAGATTGGAACGAAAATACAAAAGGACATGTGAATTATAATGGCTGCTGTATACCATTTTATAAATGCTACATCAGTGACAATAATACAGATCAAAGCTGCCTGAAAGACAAAAAAAATATAATCATAATAAAACTCATGGGGAAATATCAAACAACAGTTCTTCTTGTCCCTGTGATGTTCCACATTAATGCTGAGACAGTTTGGAATATCTTCAGTCCACCTTCTGACTCTTAAAAAACCCACAGTGGCTTCAACAACTTTATCATGGTTGTTAGGACAGAGTCTGTGTGATCCCCATAGTAGATAATGAACTACAAGGACTGGGATGGTACATTATGCAAGACCTAAACTGGACATTATGACTTAGACAACAATGATTTGATTCATTGTAATAAATGAAACTCAGAGAAAATACACAGGTATACATGATGTTTACTGAAGACTAAATAAGAATAAGGGCACATACGATTTAATTTTTTTTAAAAGCTGAAGTCATGTATATTCCAACATGAAGGTGTATATGTAAACAGAGAAACAAGATTAGAAATTTAAATAAATGGAAAAAACAAATTAGGCTCTGCCTGTTTACTCACAGTTGGAAAAATGAATGACCAAAATTCTTTGGTGCTTTGTATACTTTTAAAAGTGAAAGAGACAACATAATGGAACAGAATTACTGAAGGTACATAGCCTATGATGCAAAAAGCCTGCAAGAAAAGAAAATATATTCATTAATATATAATTTTATACATGTTTTCAGTTTTTTTTACAAATTATCCTAAAAGATAAAAATAGTGAGAAGCTGAAGCCATTAAGAATTGTGCAAAATGTCTTGAATTCAGAACTATTTCAAATTTGTAACTTTTTAAAAGTTCAGATTAATATTTTCTGAGTGAAATATTGCATTTGAAACAGGATGTTTGATCATTTTGAAACCACTTTGTACTTGAAACATATCCAGAATAATTGAAACAACTTGTTTTGAATATGAAACAATAGATTTTCATTTAATACAACTGTTTCAAGCTTAAGACAAGGTGTTTCATATTTAAAATTATTAGAATTCAAGAGACTCAGCATACCTCCTTGTTAAAGTGATACTTTACCAGGGATGGGCATTTTAAAAAAGGGTGGATCTAGGACTACAAAATAATACAAGACCTGATTAAGTGGAAATGAACTGAGAAAGTGGTAAGTGGAAATAAACTGAAGAAAAGCCAAAGAATAATTGTTTGAATGTAGGAAGACTTACTACAGCAAAGATCTTCATTGGGGAAAAAAAAATTTCATGATAAACACCAAATAAGATCCCCGTCATGACAAGAAGAATAGTGTAATATAAAGGTATGTCAACTAACGCTTGTCCACACCAATAAGCAGATGGATAAAGGCCAGACAACTTAAGCTGAGTATAAGCTTTAATCTGCAAAAAAAAAAAAATTGATTAAAACGAGTATTTGATACAACATATTGGAACAAATCTAACAACTGTAATCACAGCTCAGGGTTGGATGAAGAATGCATCAGAAAAAGAGAGAGAGAGAGAGAGAGAGAGAGAGAAGGAAACGATCCTGATATAGGAGATAATAAACTTTTAGTGGGGTTCTTTTTGTTTGCTTTTAAACTCAGGAGTCAGATTAGCAAGGGCAGGAGTAACTAAATACATGTATGTGCTAAAACTGCACAGTTAATTAATCCAATATATATTAATGTTTAATCAGTTTAGATATTTGCTGGTTCTCAGTTTTTAACATTTTTTTCAAGGTTACTCTGATCCTTTGCAATGTAGCACTTAATATGCCCAACTTTTGGTCTTATCTGAGTTGCATATCTCTGCTTTACCTGCTGATCTAGATTGACCTTTTTATTTATTTATTTGTGTGTGGGTGTGTATATATGTCTGAGTGTGTTAGATTGGCCTTTTTATTCAAGTTGGCCTCAGACATAGATGTATTCTACTTGGTATACTTTGTATTATAAATGTGTTGATTGATTGATTTAATCAATTTATATAGCCACCCTACTCAGAACACGGCTCAAAGCAGCTAGCATCATCCGTAACTGATCAATTGGTACATTAAAATTTAAATATGAAAAACACAAAGGAGCAACATATAAATTCATAAGTACGGGGAAAAACTCATCCAGTCAGGCATCCTATTCTCATACTCAATGTCTGGGGAAAAAATAACAGGCCTTTAACACTTTTAAAAGGCAGGCAGGGGTAGGCTAACCAAATCTCAAGGGTGAAGTTGTTCCAAAGAGTGGGAGGAGTAACAGAGGCAAGGAACAAATTTTAAAGTAATTTATGAATTCCAGTTTAAAATATATTCAAATTTGAAATAAATTCAAATATTTACCCAACATCAGTTTATATATTGAATATAAATGTGGGCAGACAAATCATGCTTTAGACCATGGAACCAGGCTGCACAAACAGCAGGTGAGCGTGTGCGTAGCTTCACCTGCATGAGCGATGGGCGCTCTCACAGCTCTATTTGCCCAAGCGAGCACACTCGCTTGCCACTAGCACAAAACCATCCCCCCACCAGCCTGCCAAGCCAGAAAGGTTGGGGAGCACGGCTTTAGACTAATACATGGGGATTTTTTATTCCTTCATGTATTTTTTTAAAAATGATTTCATGTAAAGTTACCCTATGATTTTCTGCATTCTCCATAGTAAAATATGAAGGCAATCCAGTCATGGTAACACCTACTGTCAAACATTGAACAATCATCACCATTATGAAACTTCTATCAGTAATTTCCTGAAAGATAAAGATGTTAGTAATAGAAAATAAGTGAAAACTTAAATGACACGTAATTTACATTCAGATGTTTACCACTGGTTCAATATTTTTTTATTCCAGCTTATCTGGAAATGAGAAACAAAAAGCACTAGAAGACCAGGGGAAATGGCAAATTGGCTGTGTGTCATCTTGTGACTCACAAATTGTACAAATAGACAATGAAAAAGAAATACAACTTGCTTTAAACATCTATTTCCACAGAAAGTCTGCATTTTCTATCATTTTATTTGGTTATATCAGCATTTGGGTTTTCATTTACTTACCTGAATGAAAGAGCTAATCCAGACATGGATGTTTTCAGTTACATTTAAGTTGTGTAGATATAAATTACTAATGATATTCATCATAAGAGGTAAAGAATGTAGCATGGTTCGGTTAAAAGCAGCTTTAAGGACATAAGTCTGCAAAAACAATAAAGATTTAACTTATTAGCTACAAATCCAAAGCAGCAACACATACCAGCTTTGCCCCAGTTGAAACAAAGTAAATCCAATAAGAATAGCTCATTGGATGGAATTACTGGTTTTTAGCAAAACTTATGTTCTAAATAAACTGTTAAAGACTATGTGTTACCAGCTGTTAAATATAAGTTATATATCTTCTCACCTTGCTTACATGAACTACATTTAATGCTGCATTGTGAGGAGAAACTGAAACATAATCACTGCCATTGAACATTTCTGTCAGTATATTCTGGCTCTGAAGAGGGTTTACGATCATGTCATCAATGTTTATACCTAGAAGGTAATGAATAAAGGAAGATAGCAATCATTAACAAGTCTGTGTCATTCCAATAATCTCTCTCTACAATCAAATGAACATAATGATTGCATTGTACTTCCCCATTCATGCTACAGGAAAAAAAAACAGTTCTTCATATATATTCTCTTTGAATGTATGGAACTGCAGTTACAACAAGAAAGTCTATCACTTCAACACAGCTCTTCTAGAGCCTTGGATGTCAGGAAAAAGAAAAACATTTGGCTGCAAAACAAATGCTAGCTCTAGTTTCAATAAATTGAAAAATTCAGGCTGAGACTAAACCATCTCAGTCATGTATAGAAAATACTCTTTTAGTTGGTTTCCAATGTGTATAATATATTAAAATAGAATAATAATAGAAATCAAAAGAGTAGAAGAAAAAAACTGAAAAAAGGAGTGGTGCTTTTTATTACTTACTAGTGCAGTTTTGAATAAGAAGGCTGGTTTTGTATTTATGATGAGTCTCATTTGGTTTAAGAAAGTATAAATCTGGAGAGAGTTTGATAGGAGCCATAGTATTTTTCAGGTATTCTTTATATACATGAAACATAAAAATCTCAACACACAGAAATACTAGGAACAGTGCTAACCTTTAAGAGAAAAAAAAGTTGAGTGAAATTACATTAAAGAATGACTGTCCTTTAGAGTAAAAGTGAACTAACATCAATCTGGAGTTGATTTTTTTCTCTATTGTTAAAAAAATTCCACAATTTATTTATCGATATTAAATTTGCCAAGCACAAACATATACTAAACATGTCTGAATGCATCACTACAGAACAGTAAATAATTTGGATTTTGCACTTTTTCAGAAAAATAAATTTTAAATAATCTTAAATAATCTTACTTTCATCTGAGGTATTTCTGAAAATCATACAGAGAAGGAAAATTAAGTATGAACAACGGGAGACAAAAGAAATAAATGAAGGGTGCAATGGAGAATTTTTTCACTGGAATAAAAATTCATAGTGGGAAAAAGGCAGAGAAAGAACAGTTTACAAGACAGGGAGAGTAAATAAAAGGAAAAGACATAAAAGCGTAATTATATCACCTTACAAAAGTTTCATTTTTAATTACAAAAATAAATGAGAGAAGTCCCTAATTTAATAAAAAATAAATTACAGAGGTCCGATATGCTTACAAATATGACCTCTTGACAAGTTTTCTTACTAGTGAGAAAAACATTCTAAATATGCAATATATGCACAAGGTCTTACAAAAGTTTTCTATTTTAAAAGCTTTCTTATTTTAGAAAATTGCTTGAGATCTACAATACTTAGCATGAATCATAGCAGTACAATTTGTACAGACTAAACATTAGATATGAATGCTGGTCTACATGTATAGTCCAAAAATAATCTTTGATTAAAGATGGATTTTGATGGAATTTTATTGGTGTAAGATTTAAAAGATCTCCCTAACCTGTGTATTAGGTGACCCACTGGAAATAAGTTACAATGTGCCTCCAACCCATTACCATATTTATTAAATTCACAAAAGAAACTGTCAAATGAAAGGCTTCAAGTACTATTTCAATTAAGCAAACATTATTGTATTTTTGCTGCAATAACGAAAATCTTACTCTCTAATCTAAGGCCTATTAGCAATTATTATGTGCAAACCTGACATAAAGGAATTTGCAGATAAAATAAATTGTCTAATGAAATACCCAAAAATAAGGTCTGTTCTTATATAAATATCACAGTTGGAATGGAATGGGATGGAGTGGAGTGGAGTGGAATGGAATGGAATGGAATGGAATAGAATAGAATAGAATAAAATAGAATAGAATAGAATAGAATAACTTTATTGTCACTTTGAATGTACACTGATCGGCATACATTAAAATGAAAGTTCATTACTGAATCTCTTATTTTTAAAAAAATCAGCTTGTGCCAGCTTGAAATCAAGGCACACATAAAGATATTCAGACTGGGTTGATGGGGAAATCATCCCTGGTGATATGATTGGCTGAATGATATACTACATTGAAACTTGCTCACATTTTTTATGACAGTTGAACATTTTTTCCATAAATGTTTCATTTCTTGAAGTACCTTTAAAATGGTTCAGTTTCCCCAAAACATATCTGCGTCTTGAACATAAATTACTTTCTGGCATATTTGCAGCTAAAATTTCTGACTATTGTAAAAATTGGTGTCCATTTATCCTTTTTCTCCAGCTTCTGGTACTTAAAATTCCGAAGTTAAGTAACCTTTGTTGCTTAGCTTATTAGCATTAAAAATGACTGCCTCAGGTTTGCCCATCTCTGACCAACTCAGTTTTCCACTGATGTAAACCCTCAAGAGAGAAATTTCCTATATTTAAAACCACAAATTGTAATGTTCTTTTCAACAAGTTACATTTAATTCCACACGGGACATTTTTATAATTTTGAGAATTAGTATGATCAACCAATTAAGAATGAAGTTTCTTATTTATATTTTTCATATCAATTCAATACTTTCCAAAGTGTGGAGGAAGCTCAATGTGAAGATACTTACACTTCCGACATTGATTTAATGTCACGATTAAAACTATGAAAATGAACTTTTGCAATAACAAGGGCCTGCTTTCTCCAAAGAGACTTATTGCTTATCGCACAAGATTTTGTCCTAGACAGCATTAACAGGCTTTGCTCTAGTTCATTAACAGAATTCCTATCCATTTTGTCTTCAGCTTGCTCTAAATTAAAAACGCCAAAATCTAGGAAATAAAGGAAAAAGGAAAAAGAAAAAAACATTTTTAAACTTATCTTTTCCAACTAGCTCTATAACTCTTGGCATCACATTGTTAGCAACATTTCATAATTTATTAAATTAAATATATCAGCACATGCTCAACTATATTTTTTTGAGAACATCACCACTATTTATGGGAGAAAAAAATACACACATCCACATACATATACTCTTAAGGCACAATTCTCAGAAATAAATACATTATTATTTTCTTGGAGTTTTGATCTTCTTGTACTGTAAATGTTTAAAAGAGTGTGTTTTTGAACAGAAATCTCCAAATTACAAATAATGCTAAGATGAAATATTAATACATTCATCATGAAGTTATACAATTGATTCTTACCCTGTTGGTCAGTGTCTGCTTCAACTTCCAATTTGAAAAACACATCTTCTAAAGTTGAGGTAGAAAGACCATAAGAAATAACACCCAAATGGGAATGAGTTTCTAAATCAGCAAAGAGTGCTAGAGGGAATGGAAGAGGAAGAAGAATTATTTCCCCAAAAAACTTTGGAGCAGCTTTCTTCATTCCTCTCTTCTCTCCTTTCTTCCTTATCTCCCCCTCTCTCTTTCTTCATTCCTCTCTTCTCTCTTTTCCTTCCTTCCCCTTTCTTTCCTCCTTCCCCCCTTTCTTTCTTCTTCCTCTCCTTTCTTCTTCCTTCCTTCCTCTCCCCCTCATCCTTCCTTCCTTTCTTCTTCTTTCTCCTCCCTCCCTCCTCCCCCCCCTCCCTTACTTCCATTTTCTTCCATATAAAAGTAACAAGAGTGCTTTTGAATACCTTTTCAGATTATTTATTGACTTGGAGTTGGGCTAATTCTGTAAGACTCTGAAGGTCTTACAGATAATCCTCAATTTATAACCATTTGCTTAGTAAATGTTCCAAGTTACAACAGCACTGAAAAAAGTGACTTGTGACTGTTCCTCACACTACCACCGTTGCAATATCCCCATAGTCACTTGGTCAAAATTTAGACTCTTGGCAACTGGTTCATATTTATGATGGTTGCAGTGTCCCAGGATCATGTGATCACCTTTTATGATCCTCTGACAAGCAAAATCAATGGGAGGCCAGATAACCATGCTACTAACTTAATAATTGCTATGATTCCCTTAACAGCTGTGGCAAGAATGGTCATAAAATGGGGCAAAATTCACTTAACTGTCTTGCTTAGCAATGGAAATTTTGGGCTCAATTGTGGTCATAGGTCAAGGACAACCTATACTTCATTAAAAAAAGGGAATGCAACAATAGGAGAAAGGAATCATATGCATTCAGGAAATACAGTTCTTCAAGGAAAAAGTATCATGTAGAGCAGGGGAGTTAAACTCACGGCCCACAGCCTGGATGCATCACATGCTGGCCACGTTCCCACCCGGTTCAGCAAAGGGGAAAAAAATTCCCGATACGTTACGTGACGCCACTGTGATAACATGAGTTTGACACCGCTGATATAGGGGCTCAATACCCTTCTAAATCAAGGCTTGGGGAACAGCTACATTTTCAAAAACTTCTTGAATATGACCAAGAAATTCATCCTATGAATCTTGGGGACAAGGGGAACTGCTGTTCCAGTAGATTGGTGCTACAATTGAAAAGATGTTCCTGGATCCTGATAAGTAATGGTTGGGAGACATTCAGCCATTCAGGGAAGGGACCTTAAGTGTGGTATTAGCCTTGAGTCATTGTGCAGGTCCAGAACTGACCTCTCCCCACCTTAAGTTTCATAAAACATTATCTATCTGTTCCCAGGCTGAGGCTGGTAGTCTGGGTATATTCCTTATTATAGACAGAATATAATAAATTAGTGAGGTTGAATCTTAAATGTTTAGGTCCAGTTACTTGTGCCTGACAGTAACATTGTTTAATCAAAGGGACCTAGAATGTCCCTAGAAACTCTGCCTGGCTTTACAGGATGGGCAGAAACTATTGGAGATATATGAAATATGTCATGGAGAAAATCCTAAGTGGCAACTGTTACAATGAACTGTGAAGTGCACATTATGAAACAGTGGTATCCATTGCTTCATAATGTACCATGAGCATATAGCTGCATTCCGGGCCAGCTGCAACTTCTGAGTGGTCCTTAAAAGCATCATGCATGGTCCATTGCAACACTCGACTCTGATGTGATTAAGGCTTGAGTGATTGTCTAGAATCTCCTAATCTAGGAATGGGCACAGCTGGTGCCTGAAATGAATCTCTTCAAAAACCTTCCTGTTCACAGCTGCCACCTGCTCTTTGAACAAGAGCTGCAAGTTGAAGAAAACCACAGACTGTTCATCTACTACCCCGTCCAGGACTAATAATGAACTACTACCCCACCCAGGACTAATAACGTAAAATTCCTGGAGTCAGAAGAGACAAATCATCTTGCTGGAATTGATTCTGAGTCTGTTCCTCTCCATAAAGACCCACACAATCTCCAGACATTGGAAGCATTACTTGAGCAGTCCAGAGTTGAGATAGCATACATAAACTGGGTATTTTTGTTGAAACTCAGAAGAATGGAGCACAATACGGAGAAAAAATAGCCAGTTGTTTACTTTAACTGGAATTGTTGGGCTCCAGGTATGCAAAGAAAGAACAAAAAACAATAAACAGAAAATCCCCAGGTTAAGAACGAGTTCTGTTCCTAAATCTAATGTTATTTGCCTTCTCCCCGCCCCACCGCAATCCTTAGCAACTTCTCATAGCCAAGGAACGTATGCAGCCCACTCACACAACTAATCGATCACAGCTTCCCCCTCACAACTGTACCAGAACTCTCCCAGACTGCTCCTGTTTCAAAACACTCAGCAGCTAGGAAAGTGCTTGCTGATATGGCCACTCTGGCCATTTCGTGCCTCAGATTTCAACTTCAAATTTTCAGTGGAGCAAAAGAGAAAAGCTGTACCTGAAAATCTGTCTGTATCTTTATATGGTAAAGCATAGACAAGTTGCTCTTCAGTCTCCTTTAACAGACTGGCTCCAGGGATGTGCTGCCTGATCAAGAACGCTGTACCTTCTGTGTTACAATACCTGTCTATCTGCATACTAAAGATCAAACACAAAGCAGGAATAAAAGCATTGTTGCTACATCACGGAACTCACTATTTTTAAACATAACAAGCAAGATTATAATAGAGAATGTGCGCTAGGATCCTCTTTAGTAGTTCATAGAGTATATTTATAATTATGCTATCTAATTGCTTTAGTCTAGCAAAATTCTGTCTACAAATGAACAACAATAAAGAAAAATATTCAGAAGTAACCCCATGTGTTGTTCTTGGTTCTTGGGCCTGACAGATAGGATCTATAGTAAATGTGTTGAAGTTTCATGTGGGTGGCCCTTTTTCTGTGGAACATCATTTCCCTGGAGGTACAGTTGACATGTATCTTGTTGCTTTCCCAAAAGATGTGGTTTTGTCAGCAGTCCTGGGCAGTGGTCGGATTCAAATTTTTTTACAACCGGTTCTGTGGTGGGTGTGCTTGGTGGGCATGGCAGAGGAAAGATACTGTAAAAATCTCCATTCCCTCCCCACTCTTGGGGGAAGGTTACTGCAAAATCCCATTCCCTCCCCAACCCACTAACCTGCTTTCCAGCTCCCTTCTCCTGTGCAGGGCAACAAAAGAAGACCCAGGAGATCAGCTGGGACTCAGGAGGCAGGGAATAGATGGGGGCGGGGCCAGTCAGAGGTGGTATTTGCCAGTTCTCCAAACTACTCAAAATTTCCGCTACCAGTTCTCCAGAACTGGTCAGAACCTGGTGAACACCACCTCTTATCCTGGGGACTCCAAAATGGAGATGACAAAGTGATTTGACTGGGTTGCTGTTGATATGGGGAGATGGGAGTTTTATGGAGTTTTATATTCTGGATTTTTAAATGTTGTAAGACGCCCAGAGTAACTTATGAGTTTAATAAATAAATAAAGGTGTCAAAGCACTACAACTGGTGCGCTGGAGGAATATGGCCAGGATTGGTGAAAAATGTTCTTTTCTTCATTATAGCAAATCTGTTTGAAGGCTCCTAACAATTGATAGTTTTCCTCTACTGTTTCTATTTTAATGTCATTGTAGTGTGCATTATTTTTTAACCACAAACATTCCATTATAGAACCAATAAATAAATGTTAAGCTTCAAGAAGGCAGATATGTTATGATCTATTCATGTTTGATTACTTGAATATTTAATAAATTTATTCAGATAATTTTACTGTTATATGTGCAGCTCATACAATGTCAGCTACTTCATATTTGCGGATGAGAAAACAGCATTATAAGCTATGTAAAATACAAAGCATTTAAATTTTAATTATTTAACATTTTAATAGCCTGCCCACTATTCATGGATCCTCAGGATGTATTACAAACTGCCTTTTTTACTAAGTTTGCTAATCATTATTGCCCTCCCAAAAAACCAATAACTCACACTCTTCCTACATTTCAACCCTCTCTTTCATGAAATAAAATTATGATGGTTCAGAAACACTTTATAAAGCTTAGGTACAAGTAATGTAGTTGGTAAAATCTATTTGAAATAGGCAGTGAAGCTAATAATACCTCAAATGATAGCCAATTCCCCATTTTGTCTTAAGGAAGAGAGAGGAGCCAAGACATTTCAGCATTCCTCGAGAAATCACAGCTTTCCGATCTAAAAACAAGAATACATGGAATCTTCAGTTATTCTTTTTTAGACGATAACCATCAAAGGAATAACTGCTGTATTCATGGGGTGCATATCACTCAACATGCCTGCAATGATGTCTGCTTCATCCATGAAATGGGTACTGAATACTGTCACAGAATTTGCTTTTCTGTTTTTCAAGAGGTTCCAAACAGTTTGCCGTGAGCATGGATCCATACCAGTTGTTGGCTCATCTAACAGCAATACCTAAATAAACACAAACACACACGTATCATTAAGTAATCATTTTGAACACAGCATAAATAATCTTCATTAACTTTATTACTACTTTGTATCAAAACATATGTGATATGATCACAAAATTAAATGTGATAAGGATATAACCATTATAAGAAAGCAATGAGCAAAGTAAAAAAGAAATTTTATAAATTTTATAAATTGGTAAGACCACATCTAGAGTACTGCATCCAGTTTTGGTCACCACATTATAAAAAAGATGTTGAGACTCTAGAAAAAGTACAGAGAAGAACAACCAGGATGATTAGGGGACTGGAGGCTGAAACACATGAAGAACGGTTACAGGAACTGGGCTTGGCTAGTCTAGTGAAGAGAAGGACCGGGGGAGACATGATAGCAGTCTTCCAATATTTGAGGGGCTGCCACAGGGAGGAAGGGGTCAAGCTATTTTCTAAAGCGCCTGTAGGCCAGACAAGGAATAATGGATGGAAACTGAACAAGGAGAGATTTAGCCTGGAAATAAGGAGAAACTTTTTGACAGTGAGAACAATCAACCAATGGAACAGCTTGCCCTCTGAAGTTGTGGGAGCATCATCACTTGAGACTTTCAAGAAGAGATTGGACTCCCATCTGTCAGAAATGGTGTAGGGTCTCCCGCTTGGGTGATGGGTTGGACTAGATGACCTATAAGGTCCCTTCCAATTCTGATTATCTATTATCTGTTAAATTAATGTCACCAAAGTTGAAACTCATAATTTGGAATTCACAATAGAAATCACACAGTACAGTAGTCCTCGATTTATGATCACAATTGAGTCCAAAATTTATGTTGCTAAAAAAAGAAAGTTGTTAGTTGAACTTTGCCCCATTTCATGACGTTTCAACATAACATTTGAACATTTTACAACCGTTAAGTGAATCACTTCAGTTGTTAAGTTAGTAGCATGGTTGTTAAGTGAATCTGACATCCTCACTGACTTTGTAAGAAGTTTGCAAATAATAATCACATAACCCTGGGACAATGTGATTGTCATAAATACATGCTAGTTGCCAAGTGTCCGAATTTTGATCATGTGATCACGGCACTGTTGCAATGGTTGTAAATCTGAAAAGCAGCCATAAGGCACTTTTTTCAGTGCTGTTCTACGGTCACTAAGCAAATGATTGTAAGTTGAAGACTATCTGTATCACTTTTACAGTTTAATCCAAAATAGCTTTATACCAGTTGTAGCAAAATATTTATACTGTGGGCATATCAACACCAGTGGTAGGATTCAATTTTTTTTACTACCGGTTCTGTGGGCGTGGCTTGGTGGGTATGGCAGGGGAAAGATACTGTAATCTACAGTTGGAGGTGGTTAGTGCCAGTTCTCCGACCCACTCAAAATTTCCACTACCGGTTCTCCAGAACTAGTCAGAATCTGCTGAATACCACCTCTGATCAACACCTAAGATTTACACTGACTCTGTCCTGTGGCTGTATCAGCAAGTCACCTTTTCCAGACTGAGGTAACTACATAAATAAACAGCACAACATTTAAAAACCAATCTTCCTCAGGAAAACCACAATATTGCTATAATCACATTAGTTATCAAGCTAATCTGCCCAGTAGCACTGATAATCTTTTGATATGTTGCTGTTAAAAGACAGGCACTGGTCATCGTTCAGTTATCAGAACTGACAAAGGTTACAAGCTAAACAATCACTGAAACAATGATCTGTTTTCACATTATAAATTATAATTGATATGGGTCAGGGGTGGGATTCAAAAATTCTAGCAACCAGTTCGCTGCCTGGTTGCTGGGTAGGCATGGCTATGGTGGGAACTTCTGGGAGGGCTGTTTTTACTTTCCCAAGAGTCCGGAGGCTTCACCTGGGCCTTTGGGAGGGCGAAAACAACCTCCCCTGGGCTCTTGAGACCCACCAGAAGCCTGAAACAAGCTTGTTTCCAGACTTCCGGGAGGGCCATTTTTCACTTTCCCAGTGGTTCAGACGCCTCCCCCGAGCCTCTGGGAGGGCGAAAACAGCCTTCCCCAGGTTCTGGTGGCCCTCCGGAAGCCAGAAACAGGCCCATTTCTGGACTTCCGGAAGGCCCATTTTTTCCCCCCTCCCAGAGCCTCCACGTGGACCCTGCACTTACCTGCATTGCATGGAGACTCCTGGGAGGGGTAGGGCGGGATGGGTGATGCCAGACGGTCAGTTGAAATACCGTTCAGTGAACCAGATGAAAATTTAACATTCGGTTCGCCTGAACCGGTCTGAACCAGTAGAATACCACCCCTACTATGGCTGCTATGTAATTGACTCACTGTATCAAAATTATTTCATTTATTTTTACTGTAAGCCTCCCATAATCACATTCTGTATGTGAAATGAGCATTACATAAATTGATTAAATAAATAAATATGGTCAATGGAAATTATAATTTTGCAATGGAATCAATTTTACAAATACTTGTAAGATGAGATGCAAAAAACAAAAATGCTTCGTCCTTTTGATGTTTACCTTTGGATCTCCAAGAACTGCAAATCCGACTGACAGCTTCCTTTTCTGGCCTCCACTCAAGGTTTTTGCTTGGTTATCTTTAAAGAACTGCATATCCAAGTCTAATAAAACGTTCTGAACCTTAGAAAATCCAGCAGAAAAGGGGTTATTATGTATATATTATGTATTATAATAATAAAATATTATGTATTATTATGTTTATTAATTATACAAGCTTGTATACCACCCAATTCAATCTAGATTCTAGGTAGTTTAAAACTGAAAACATTAAGAACACCCATAATAACTTCACACATTCTCACATCTAGCAATCAGCTGAACAGCGCAGTCAAGTGTTATCCTTTCCACCAGAGATTGATTGGAAGAGATTTTGTGATGCAAAATTTATACACGTATATGTACACACATAAGCATAGATATAAAACTTGTTAAAAACAAGAACTGTTAGGAGCATTTGATTTGATAAAAGATATTTCCTTACTGTGTCCCTAGTTTATAAGTTTTCTTAAAATATGAAATGAAATTAATCATTTTAAACCTAAATTACACGCTTAATTCTATATTCTAATTTCCAATTGTCTTAGTATAAATTTTTTACTAATCCAGGTATATGTATGTTAACTTTTTAAAAAACATACGTATTTTAATGGGCTTCAACTTGATGAATGGTATGATGATTTATAGTCTTGCTGGAAAGAAGAACATTCGGTAATTTTATTTTATCAAAACGATAACAGTGGGCATGGAATATAAGTGGTATTTAACTGACTCACCTCTTGTATTAAATCATTGGGAGGTATGCCTTTAACAGAGGCAATAATTGATAAATTCTCTTCCACAGTTAATACATCAAAAAATATATCTATCTGTTGGCAAACTCCCATTATCTTTCTTACATCTAGCATTTCATCTATTTCAGAAACTTGATATCCATATATTGATGCAAAGCCTAATTTATAAAAATAGTGAAGATAATAAGTAATATGGCTAACAACAGATAGAATACAGTGAAATAGGTATAGCTATCATAATACATTAAAAAATAATAGAGAAAAAGAGTCATTTGCTATAATAGACTGCTCAGGAAACCTATATGAAATTTTTATGAATTCATATTTGACACATTGTACACAATTTACACATGCATCAAAGGGGAATGGGACATTATATCTTAAGCATTTTACATACGTGAAGAACAACAAAGAGGATTTTAATGGACAAGATTTTAAAAAGTGGGCATAAAAAAAGAAAAATAAAGACATTTTAACAATAGATACCGTCAGATGGTGGACACAATCCACAAAGAATATTCATCAAAGTTGTTTTGCCTGTTCCACTGTGTCCAAGCAATGCTGTGATCTGACCTTCATATATGTCAAAGGATAAATCTATTAAAAAAATAATTAGTCTTGGGATTATATATATATATCAGTAAGCACTGCTACTATCCCCATCATAAACATTTAGAATGACATTGAAAGAATATTTTAATGACTCTTAAGTTGCATGCATTAGCATATACTGAACTTAATTAAAGTCCTTGGAGAATTAACAAATTCTGATTGTTAAGAGTTACTCGCCTATATCACTGTTAACAAAGTGCAAGAATTCCAATGTCACAGATTACTGAAAATTAAACACTCTTACTTTTCAAAGCCTCCACAACTTCATCATTTTTAACAAAAGATTTCTCAATATGGCTGATTCTGAAAAGAAGACAGGCAGATGCAATTTTTAAGAACAGATACACTTTTTAAGAAATCAGAGTATATTGTAGTTTTTACATGCATGATGTGTAGCTAGTTTGGGCCAGAACTAAAGACCACATGGAATAATGGAGGTTTCTCCCAGAGGACAAGGATATTTATTTCAAATGTGACACTATTCAAACAATTATCCATCTTTTACAGAGCCCCCTGGGACTGACATGTACACAGGAGAGTTGCTGCTTGGAAATACCCATGCCATCACTATGGCCCAGTATTGGGCTAGAACTATATAAATTTATGCTTATTAAAGTTTTAATCTTTTAAAATTTAAATTAATAATTTTCTCCCTTCTAGTTCCTGCATTTCTGACACAAGATGAGATGAGATGAGACATGCATGGGAGTCTCTTTCTTGATCTGGTCTACCTTCACGGCTGACATACAAATGTTTTTGATGATGTTGTAGTAAAAGGGTATGGAAACCAATGCCAACCAACATCCAGTATGGATTGTTTTCCCTTGGGCTATATAAATCATGACAGCCCTATAAGGAACACACACAAAATAATTTCACATGGCAGAGTAAGGAATATTTATATGTGGAAATTATCATGCAATATTTAAATGGCAGATATTTATTTTCCATATTCCTTAACTTAAAAAAGAAAAATCAAACTTAATCTGTCATACCTGATAGCTTCTTTTCCCTTAAATTCAGAAGGTATAGGTTCAATGACCTGATTGAAATCTAGGTTTTCATTACCACAGCTCTCATACAATTCTTCATAATTTTTTGTCTTTTTTATCCAAAATGAAGGCTTTAAAAAAAAGAAAAAACTCCGTCGCAATCCATATGCTCCTAGAAATAAAATACCCATAAATAAAAGGGTAAATGTTAAATATTTTGGAGTATTGGGGCAGTTCAAAAAGGTGGTTTTAAACTATGTGTACAACAATGAAAAGAATTGTTGGTCAAGATCTAATTTTCCCACTAGCTTGCAATATTTCATTTTTGAACACCACTCTTTTTGGGGCAATTTTTTGGCCTCCACATCCCATTTTCAGCCTCTGTGCACCCCATTTTTGGCCTGTTCCAATTCCCGCTGTCTGGAACGAGTCAAACATGGGGTGTGCAGAGGTCAAAAACAGGATGCGGAGGCCAAAAATGGGGCGTGCAGAGGTAGCAATAGGCGATGGCAATCCCTGCAGCCTAAAACAGCTGATCGTCGGGAGGCTGATCTAAACAACAATTAGCTGCTTGTGCTAATCAGGCTGTGCTGAAGCTGATCAGGCTGTTTGCTGCAAGGAGGCAAATTGTTAGGAGGCAGGGGGAGATTTTTTTCTTGTTTTTCTCCCCAAAAGCTAGGTGTGTCTTACACTTCGGAGCGTCTTGTAGTCCAAAAAATATGGTAAGCTGTGCAAACTCAGCCAATTTTAGTTTAAACAACTCTTAAGGTTTAATGTAGATTGGCTTAGCACATTTTTTAAATTAGCAATAGTACTTAGACTTATATACTGCTTTACTGCATTATAGCCCTCTCTAAGTGGTTTACAGAGTCAGCCTAACACCAACAAACTGGATCCTCCTTTTACCGACCTCGGAAGGATGGAAGGCTGAGTCAACCTTGAGCCTGGTGAGATCTGAACTGCCAAATTGCAGGCAGCTGGCAGTTAGCAGAAGTAACCTGAAGTACTGCACTCTGCGTACTGAGTGCCACTGCACCATTGTGGCAAATTAGTTCATTGTATATGTAAATAGTCAACTTGCAACTGATTGCTTAGTGATCATCTGACATTATGATGGACTACCCCGAAAGATACTTACAACCCACTTATGAAGTTCCGACAGCTGACCACCTCCCAACAGTAACATGATTGCATTTCTGGTGCTTGGCAACCAACCTTCCTTTACAGTTGTTTACAGCATCCCACAGTCATATTTTGCTGAAAAGTGTCATTTAATTCTGGTTTGGGGCAAAAATACCCCAGAATGAACAATGGGTTCCCTTAACAACTGTGGCATTTGCTTAACAACTGCCACACACAAAAAAGTTGTAAAATTGGATCAGTCATGTAATGACTAGCTTTATGACCATCACAACTTAAAACCGCTAATGAATGAGCAGGCTCCATTACAGTTGTAATTCAAAGACTATATGTAATGCCTTCTTTTTGAGCTTCTGTAACATATATGAATGTTGTGGAATGTTAAACGCCATGGAGGCTCTCTCTCACTAAGACCAAGTTTCAGATTCAAAATTACTTCTTCCCTACTTAAGTACTATGTCTGAATGATTACTGAATATATCTCACCACTTACATTGTTTTCCAGTTCTAATAAACATACCTGGAATCACCTGATCAAAATAAATCCCTAGGAGTAGATACAGCATGCTATCAAGAGCCAAGAGCGTAACAACAATAATTAGTGGATAAGGGCCGTGGGTTAAATGTGAGAAAACAGCTCCATGTTCATAATCTTCCAGGTGTATAACCTATAATCAAATGTGAAAGTGCTGCAACATTAAATTGTTAAGGAAAAGTTAAGAGTTACATAACTCTAATTATCAGAGAATAATGAGAGGGAAATCTCCCCCAAGCTTAATTCAGATTTGAACTAGCAGCTACAAGCTAATGAATGCTCAGAAAACAATACCTCTGTGTTTATTAAGTTTTCTTCTCTCCAAGCCTTCATTTCTGGTTTACAGCTGGCAATACAATAAAAATTGTGGCCAAGACAGTAAGAAGTGTAGCAACATGTAATAAAGAGGCTATATATTTTACATCTTTCTTATTTTAAACTAAAGGCTGCAGCCACAGACACCCATTACTATTTTGATAAAAAAACATGGCTGAAATATACATTGTGATGTTCTAATACAAATCCCACCCTTTTGTATGTGTGTCCTGACATTGGATGCAAGAGGCTAGTCACGAGGTTTCCATCAGGATATCATGACATATGTTGTATCACTTGGCTCCTTTACCTCCCACAAATACCTATGACTGTAATTTCACATTATTCTTATAATTTATGCTAATTCTCCCTCATGTGCTCCATCCCACTGCAACTGCATTCTGCTATAGAGGTGTGCTGGAAAAAGCAATTTCTCCAGAGAACCCAATGTATGGTTTAATGGTTCTGGTACATAAAATATACTCTTAAGCAGAGAGAAAAACAGAGTGGAATATTTTCCTGCCAAGAGGGAATAGCAGGAAAAAGAGTTTTGCAGCTTGAATTTATAGCAAAACAGAACTGACTGGAAGCGACATTTATATCAAAAGCTAATATTAAAGCTCAAGAAAATCTATGCCTATATCTAAGGAAATACAAACTTATAAAAACCACTGATTCACTGTGGTAATGCCATACAGACAGTATATAGTATGAAAGCTTATGATGTGTGATTAGTTCTTTTCATTGAAATTGAATGCCAACCCACAAATCTCTGTGCGTATTTTAATTAGGAAGGAATTAATGCACAGCTTTCAAGGTTAACAAGACATACTTCTCATTTTAAAAATAAAATTCCCATTTGAATTGATAAATCCATTTTTTTAAAAAAGTATTACATTTGCTGAATGTTTGAATCAAGGATATATGTGACATGTATCGAAGTAGAATAAAGTTTAGTCAGTCACAAATAATAGTAACAAGCCAATAGGATGCTTTACTAACCTGTGCAACTCCAACTAAAAATGTGCACTCACACAGTGGACTTAACGACCACACAAAGGATTTTGGGAAATCTTGCAGCAGGACAATAGTCACACCTATAGCACCAAAAGCCACAGTCGTGAAATACTGTGCTGAGCCGGCATTCGACGATTTCTTAAAAAGCGATGTTAGCATAAATGCAAAGGAAATCTAAAGAAAAATAGAAAACACGTTTTAGGGTGCAAGAAATCTCACTTCAAAATGTCAAAATGAGACTTTTATATGTGGCCACCTATTTCAAAAGACAAAAAGTGATGTCTATCTCACAACTTATACAGAACTTCCTACAGAGAGTACAGTATGCCAGCTTCCCCAACTTTATGCCTGCAAATGTGTTGGGACTACATTGTTTACAGCATGGTATAATTTCAGGTACATTTCTGTGTATGCATATTTTATCTTTGAAAGAGAGACTGTCCTCACATTTGAAATTTCAAACCTCCTACATACTAAAATTGTTGTGTTCCAATAGAGCAAAGGCCCTATTAAAAACTTCCTCATTCTGGGTGATACAATTATAAATTTAAAACATTAAACTGAGCAGTACTCAGAACTTAAACTGAGTACAAGTTGAATAGAATAGAATAGAATAGAATAGAATAGAATAGAATAGAATAGAATAGGAGTTGGAAGGGACCCTGGAGGTCTTCTAGTCCAGTCTCCTGTTCAAGCACGAGAACCTATACTATTTCAGATATGTGGCTGTTCAGTCTTTTCTTTAAAAAACTCCAGTTCTGGTTCAGCTTCCTCCGCTTCTTACCCATCAGACATTACTGTTATCAACCAGCAGCCAAAATGTGAAGACTGGTTTCTAGAAAGAATCAAATCAATGTCTGCTTAAAGCAAGGCTTGGACTGCTATCTTAGATCACTCCTACTAAGATCATGGAGAGGCCTTAGTGCTGGGGCAGGTGGATAGCATACTGAGATACCTACTCTCCTTAAGGAAGGGCTTTCCTGGGCAAATAGCTTGCCTTTTACATAACTATGCAATTATTATCACAGAACATCTTTGTTTAGGTTTAAAGTCTTTTCTGTCTACACGTAATTTTAATATGACTATGTTAAGACATTATGAAGTTATGTGGAATATTATGGTGTGATCTAGGTTTTTGGTTTGTTTCATTTATGGCCTTGTCTGGTAAAAAACAACAACAGGGATTTTATTTTCCTTTTTGCAGCTTGACTGTCTGGCTCAGGGGTGTCAAACTGGTGGCCACGCCACAGGCCACGCCCACTTCAGCTCTGCAAAGGAAAAAACATCACGAAATGTCATGTGATGCGGCAAGTTTGACACCAGTGTTCTAGCTCTACAAGGGAAGAAAATTCATCTATATAAATAATACATAATAATCACTTTGTCATGTGGGTAAACTGCTATATTTTTGTTTAACATTCTGGATAAAGTACAGGTAATTCATAACCGATTACCCTAATAGAGCCTGCCCATTATGGGTATAAGCAGTGACAGCATAAAACAAGTCACCCATGACTGACTCATTTTTTTATTGCAGTTGTTAAGCGAATGCCACAGTTGTTAAATTAACCCATTTTTTGCTATGGGTTATTTTTGCCCCCCAAATTAAGTAAACATTCTAAATCGCTGCCTATGACTGAAGGATGCTTCAAACAGCAGTAAATGCCGGCTGGTTGCCAAGTTCCAAAATGCAGTCATATGACAGCAGCGGTGGTTGCGGTCTTAGCTGTCAGAACACAGTTCTAAGTACCTTTTGGGGGAGGTCTGTTGTAACTTCAAATAGTCGCTAAAGTGACCAGTCCTAAGCCTAAGCTTACCTGTAATATTACTGAATCCTTTGAGATAATTATTTCTTAACTGAATGGGTTTTTCATGAATGGGAAATGCATAGTAATGGGGTATTATCCTTAGGACTGCAAAATTATTTGGAATTTATTTCAAAAAGTTGTTTCAAAGTATACAGGGATGTGAATATAGATTTATCTATATTTCTTTAAAGCAGCCACGGCTTTCCCCAGAACTATGTGGTAGCTGCAGAAGACCATTTCAGGATCCTGAGCTGTGAATATCTTCTAAATTCTCATTCCCACATGTTTCAAAGCAACTTTGAGAAGTGTTGAATATTCACATGTAATACTGTTTCTGTTGTGACAGAATACGTATGGATGATTTGGATAGTTACTCATTTTCCTGTGCTGTTCTTTGTTTAAAGCAATGCATTTGCCAGAACTACACAAGTTCCTGGCATTCATCCCAAATGCAAATGTCTGTATTGTTGCCTATCTTTGTGAAAAGATCGTAGAATTATTCCCTAGGAACATCAACAGCGAGGTGGAACTCACAATTGTTAACACAGTATCCACAACAGAGTGACAAGGAGTGCATTCACACACAAATACACACACACACACACTTACGGAGGATATTCCATATAGGAAAAAAAGAAGAAATATCACAAAGCTGCTACTTTGAGGAAAGAGTGAAGAGAATGTTGCAATGATCGACATGAGAAAGGACATAACAAATATCAGACTGGAGTATAGCAAGACCCAAGACAGCCTAGAAAAAAGAAGCACAAAACAAAGATTTGTGACTTTAAAGTAACCCATGCAAATTATTAATTTGAAAGAAAACATTCAGGGCAATGAAGAGGGACAGCACTTCCAGAAGTCCTTACATGAGATAAATAAAGCAAAGAAACACAGAACTATAGCAGATTTTATAACAGTACAAAATATTTGCTGTGTGTATGTATCTCTTGTAACATATTAGATTAATTAAACTTCAAAAGAAGATAGTTTTCTATTAAGTAATGTCTATTAATGGGTGAAAAACAATTGATATTAGATTAACTTATGTTTTTTTAGTGGAAGGAATATAATTATTCACAGGTATTATTTTAATGAAAGCACTACTATTCCAACATGTTAAAATAAATTGTTTTAAATTTTATCTAAAAATTACATTTGAACCTGAGATTTATCCTAATGCTAATATTATCTCCACAGAAAGAGTTTTCCTCTGGATTCCACCTTGCCATCATTCAAGGTTCCATCATTCTCCATTTATCCTCCTTCCCCAGCTGATGCTATTTATTTTTCTATTTGTATTTACATTTACATTTATTAGGACAGAGCCAGTTTGGTGTAGGATTAAGGCATCAGGCTAAAACTGGGAGACTTTGAGTTCTAGTCTTGCTTTGGGCACAATGCCAGCTGGGTGACCTTGGTCCAGGGACTTTCTCCCAGCTCTAGGAAAAAGCCAATGGCCAAGTACTTCTGAAAAACCTTGCCAAAAAACCTGCAGAGACTTGTCCAGGTAATCTCCGTGAATCCAACAATTAAAAAGAAAAAAAAATATTAACCATCCAACACATATTTAGAAAACTAAATTTTCTAAAAAGTAGACAATCAGTGCAATGACATGTTTAAATTCATCTCTGGTTTGTCCCTCAGTGACTCGTTACTTTGAAACAGAGATCTTGTTATAATTGATTAAAGCTGTTTAAATGTTCCTCCATTAAATTAGTCAAATTAGGTTTAACATTTTTTTTCTGCACTCAAGTTGTTTCATCTGCTTTCACTCCATTCTCATTCTGAATTTTTTACACAAATAGCAATAGCATTGGAAAATAGAAATTTAATTTAATTTAAAACAAATCACGAACTGTAGAACTGAAAAAAATGGATAAGGAAGGAGCAGGAAGCAAATAAGTAAAAATGGGAAAAGAGAAATGAAATAAATCAGAATGGGATTGCAAACACGTACATAAGATGAAAGAAGCCTAGGTTTTAGTTTCCATGATTTCATGAAAACTAGAAGCATGGATTGAACAGAACAATGGAGATAGTCCTTTGTTACAGACTACAATTGGGGCTGGCAACTCTATCGCTAAAAACTGCAGTCACTAAATGAAAAAAATCACATGACCACACCAGATTTACAATGTCACTTCTGCTACCATCATTAAGCGAATCACCATGGTTGTCAAGTAAGACATCTTGTTTCTGTAACTTATCATTTTACTTCCACCTTCTCCATTAATTTTACTTATCAAAAGCTGGTTGTGAAGGTTGCAAATGGCAATCACATGACCATACGATGCTGTGACAACTATAAATGCATGCCAGTTATGAACCACTTGAATGGTGATTAGGTCACTACAGAATGCTGTGACAGTCATAAACGTCAGGAGTGATCACAAAGCTGTTGTTTCCCCCCAGTTGTTCGAATGTTTTGAATGTTTGCTAAACAAGGCAGCCAGTAAGCGAGTATTACATATGGGACAGCTACTTCAAAGATATATAGAAAAAAATTAGGCAAAGAACTACATTGGAAAGATGCTGATTCCAGGAAAACACGAAATCAATTAATTTTTGAATTTGTTACTCCACAATGTTTTAGATGAGCCCGATCCAAATAACAGAGAATTATATTATGGTATTATAAATGACAAAAAGTATCTGCACTTTAAAATCCCTCATCGTGTCCTACAACATAAATGTTTTGTTGTCCCTGCTTATAAGGATTGTGGTACAGATGGCTTTGTTTGGAGGTGATCATCACAAGATGTTGATACGATTGTGTAACTATACAGTTTTTAAAATAAGTTAACAGTGTGGTCATTGTTAAATAAATACAATCATGGTCAAAGATAACATGCAGATAGTCCTCAATTTACGATCACAATTGAGTCCAAAATTTCTATTGCTTAGCGAGACAATGAGTTCGGCTCCATTTTACAATTTTTCTTGCCACCATTGTTAAATGAATCACTGCATTTGTTAAATTAGTAACACGGTTGTTAAGTGAATCTGGATTCCTCATTGACTTTGTTTGTCAGGAGGCTGCAAAAGGTGATCATGTGATCCCTGGACACTACAACCTTCATAAATACGAGTCAGTTGCCAAGCATCTGAATTTTGATCACAGGGCCATGGGAATGCTATAATGGTTGCAATTGTGAAAAATGGTCATACGTCAGTGATGTTTTCCAGTGATGTCGTAACTTCAAACTGTCACTAAGTGAATTGCTGTAAGTGGAGGACTACCAGTACGTTTGTGTAAGAGAGCTTGAAGTAGATTAGGATGCTTCTCTCATGATCTTTAGCAGCCTTGTATAAGCAAAAAGATTCAATATATCTTGCATCACTTTTTCAAGAACAACTCTATTTTTCTTAAACTACTATTTCCAAACATTTTTTTCTGTTTTGGCATATATTTGAATTTTATAACATTCTAGTAGCATTAAAAAGTTATAGATTTAATTTATATAATCATTTACCATATCTATTGTAGGTTAACAAATATTATTTCAAAACAATAATTAACTCAAAAGAACTGATACCTATATGATACCTAAAGCACAAAGGGAAAACTCCAGTTGTTGAAAATTATTTAACGTATTTGGAATAAAATATATAAATAGTAAGAAAGAAATATTAAAAAAAGATAAAAGCACCAAAATAACTTACAAACAATAATATTACAACACAATCTACAATATTACAATACATCCATACTCACTCAAAGCAGTCTCTATTTTGTTATACAAACATTATCCAGAGCATTATATTTAATTAGAAAAACTGTTATGCTCCAATGTTCTGGTCAACATGTGAAAAATATTGGAGAAGGTATTCTTTTTACTTGTTTACATTTGAGATTTTTGGACAAGAAATCCTTGGGTGACTTTGGGTAAGTCACTCACTCTCAGACCAATCTATCCCATAGAGTTTTTGTTATGGGGAAAATAGGAGAAGGAAAGAGTAATTAGGTATGTTCACCACCTTGAGTTATTTATTAATTAAATAAATAAACTCACATACCAAAATGCCGTGTCTTGAAGTCCCATCACTATTAAAAATTCTTTCAGTTTCTTCTCTTTTTCTGTCATGATATGGATTGTCAAATAATATCCAAATGGCGAAAATGCAATCACTAAGTAAATCAGAATGACTCCACGAAAAAAATAATCGATTTCCACTGCAGCAGATTTCCCCATTATGACAACTTCTGTTTCCTCCAGGCCTTCCAAAACAGAATGATTGGTCTTAAACTTGGGGGGGAAAGGGAAAAGTTAAAATATGTTGAATATTACCAAAGGTCTTGCAGATCATTTCTGTTTTCAAAGTCAGAGATAAGCTTGAATACATCAAAGGGGAAAATCCAGTCTTGCCCAAGTGAAAATCTAATCCTGACAGCATTTCTTCCTCCTGTCTATAACCCGGGGTTTTTCCAGGTCTGCTATTCAGGATTCCCCAACCATCTCAAACAAATTGACTGATTTCAATTTATACCTATCTCAAGTTCATGACTCTGGGAAGCTAACAATGTTAAGAGAAAAAAATGAAAACATATAAAACAAAGAAAAACAAAACAAAGCAGCAGCTGAAGTTAACAAAAACAAGCAGGAACATCAGTTACAAGTTGATGTAACTGATGAATGGACTCAGTCCTGCCACCTCCTGACCCCCAGGCCTGATAAGGTTATACAGATTGTTGCGGGGAGGGACAGCACTCACTCTTTTTTCTATCAATAGAAGGATTATTGTTAGGGGGAGGGGGAATGCCTTAGATTTAATTAAACAATTTGCTTGCCTAACATATGAAACTTAAAAAGATGAATTCGTATCACCACTCTATCTAAAAATCAGTGAAGGAGACCACTAATAATGTTTCACTAAGATGGGACATTTCTTACATTATTTATATTATTATAAATAGATCTATGAGGGCCAGTTTGGTGTAGTGATTAAAGCATCAGACTAGAAACCAGGACACTGGGAGTTCTAGTTCCCTTTCAGGCACAATGCCAGCAGTGTGACCTTGGACCAGGAAGGAGGTAATGGCAAGCTACTTCTGCATGTACAGTATGTATGTGTTTGTGTATGTATATATCAGGATATACTGATAATCATTTCAGAGATATTTCCTTACCAGATTTATCAATGCCTAATAGTAGAATTTCTAATGTTCTTGAAAACTTCTTAAAAATTCAGGGAGATGCCTTAAAGTAACCCATGCTGGAAATGTATAGCATAGTCAAACATCAGGAGATGTTCATGTGAAATATTTTAGGATGTTTTGTATTATATCATAAAATATAGTTTTATGTTTTAAAATGTTTTATAAAATTTGTCAAATTTCATAAGAGACATGAGTGGCAGATTTTGGATGTACTCTATTAGTTAGCCCATTTGAAGTATCTTGGTAAAAAAATTGCTCTATGATGCCCTATTTCACCCAGTTAAAAGTTACAGACAGAGAGTTTTAGTTACATACAGATAATAAAGTTATATAGAACAGCGATTTAATAGGAACAGTTCTTTCCTTGGAAATGGAAACAAACTACTAATTATTTACATTAAACATTGAAACACTGGGAGTTTGATTATATGTTTTGTAGGAGTCTGAGAATGCCTTGCTTCTCATAGAGAAATCCTAATCTATGTCTTCTCCTATATGAATAAATGCTGCCAATGTTTATATGCCACACTATATACTAATGGGGTTTATGTATCTTGGTTTAGTATGGTTAACCTGAACCACTGTAAACCATATTTTTTTACTATTGATTGTGAACCTAACCAGCTACAATTTATTCAATTAATCACTTTAATAAATAATGGCTTATGTGATATATAACCCAGCCACTGTCAAAATTCACAAAAAAAAAAACCCAGTACTTTTTAAAAATTTCAAGTGTATAAAATTCTGAATGATTTAATATTTACCTCTATAATTGCTGCATCAATGCAGATCTGTAATGCGGTAAATCCATGGTACCAGTATACTTCAGCTTCACACATTTCAAAAGACTTTGAACAACTAGCTATGGAAAAAACAAATTATATGAAAGAAAATATTAGCTTACTTTAATTGTTTAACTCTGCTAAAACTGGGCTGTTTCTATTCTATATGTTCAAATCACAACTATCTGAGAACTCATTTTATCTCCTTTATTCTATGTCATGATGAGATGGACACATGGCCAAATGGATCTATGGTGGCCAATAATAATTCTAATCTCCAAAAATATAAAAGCATCTATTTAATGATATTACTATATTTACTCCTTTGATATGTCATCCCTTTCACCAAATATTGGAATTTACATAATTTGCATGACCTAGAATCACATCCTATAGCTCTTACTACCTATTGTTGCTAAACAGTTTTATTATACTATTTTTATAGAATAAATTCCTTACATTCTTATTTCAAATTGGACAATGTAACTGCTCTGTTTTTTTTAAAGAGCACCTATATCTTATATACTTACTTTTTGATTCTAAATGGCTTGAAGATTCTGGAATCATTTGTCGAGGAACTCTGAGATGGTAGGACATAGAATCCTTAAAAATTACACCTATAAACTTTTTGGGATTAAGAAGGCTGGCTTCTTTCATTTCTTGTTCAGTTAGAAATTCTTGCACCTCTTTTCCTGCAAAACATTAAAAGCTTATTTTATAGTGATAGGAGGGCAGTAGTATATGTTCAAGTGTTTCACTCATTTGTGAACCCAGCAAAATAATAAACTATTATATTTGTACTTACTCACCAGGGATAATGACATTTGCAAACTATATGGGAACTGCCACATTCTTAATAACCAAATGATATCCATAAGGTAGTTGCACTGCTATTATTAACTCTGGGATCTAACATCCAGTTTTATACATCTTTTAAATTAGGAATGAATATCCAGTGTAATGCATGCAACACTTTTGTGCTAGAACTTTTAAAGTCAAGCAGTCAAAATTTGGTGGTGCTATAATGTTTTTAAATTTTGGCTACCATTTTCAATTTTAAAAATGCTGAAATAGATAATAAACTTCTATAAGGCTTAATGTACTATATTTCAACCTGTAATCTTCCCAAACCTTTCAGAAGCCAAATTTTTTCTTACAAATGCAACAAACCAATACTAAGAATGCAGTAATGCTCATTTTTAATATGAACAAATTTAACATTTTAAAAATTACCAAATTTAACCTACATTTTATTCTTAAAAGGGGCGTTATTATGTTTTTATTCACAAATTTTGCACTGAATGATCCAACAAGGACCTTAAATACTATTTTGGAGCAGTAAAGAACATCCTATTGTTTGTTTGTTTGGTTTTTTTTACAAATTTAAATTGCCAAAAATTGAAAGCAAAATTTATAAATCTGTTTACTTAGGGAGAAAATAGATTTTCATGCAGGGATCACAACTGGCCATTTAAGGGTTGTAACTTCCAAAGGAAAAACAGTTTTATTTAGGACAAAATATTGTACAGATTCTCAGTACCTTCTGGGCAGTATTCTGAAAGCATTTTGTGCATGATCTTTCTTGTTACATTTGTTATGGGTGTGTAGCCTACAATAAACTCAGAAACACTTGTGCGATTTGTAGAATAAAGAACTGAATCTGGCATCCTGCCATGTCTTTTGTTTGGCTGGATCATGCTTATGATAATGAGCAAACCTAGTAAGGAAAGAGGGATGAGAATTTCCTGCATAGATGAAAAAGGTAAAGTAGAAATTAGTAATAAACAATAATTTGCAATTATATTTGCAATAAAGTGCAGCACACACAACTGCAGCTTTAACATTAATCAAAAACATATTTTAAATGAAGCACAGATAAACACAGCCTAAAATTCACCTATTCAGAAAACAGGTGGCCTAGCAAGAAGGATTCATCAGAAAGCACCCATTTATCCAAAGACAAACTGATAAGAGTGTTCCCCACAACCTTCCCAAATTCCCTGGAAATTCTTGCTCAACCTTCTTGCTCATGCTTTATCTTTTTTCTGCAGAGGGCCCAGAGGAATTTTTGCAGATGACTTTGAGCTAAAATTGGAAGCATGAATATTAGTCATGTCTGCTTCTTTTAGTTGACCAAAATATGTAAAGGATGGGATTAAAAATCTAATAACAATAATAGTAAACCGATTCCTTAAACTCAATTTTTACAGAAAAATGAATAAAAATTAAGGGTATTCATATATTATGTCAGTAATGTGCCCAGCATAGCTCTGCCACAACCACTATCTTGCCTTTTGTGATCCTTCTGTGGATGTAACATACGAACAGCATTCAAAATAGATTTCAAGATGTTTAAAATAACATTTTAAAATAACATTTAAAATAACAGTAAATGAATTAAATGAAATGAAATAAAAGCATATTTTAGCAAACAAGTTGGCTGAGCTGCTTATTAGAACAGTGACGTTCAATTTGCATACTATAAATAAAGCTAACCAGGCATAGGTTAGTTTGCCTATTAAAATCAGATGCCATCTAAAGTGCTGCTGATTTAAGGAGAAGCATCAAGTTGCATTCTAAATAAGTTATTTTCACTGCATCTGCTTGAAAAAGAAAAGTAATGATATTATTGAATGCCATGTTTTAAAGTCTTCCTTTAAGATGTTTCATAGACTTGTTTCATACACTTGACCAGAGCATATCCAGCATATCACAAAATTCAGCCTATCTGGAAGATTTACTTTCAGGAAATGCCTCTTTATTTCTATAATGAGCAGATCAATAGGGACTATATGTGTGAATGAGGTTATTGACTGTTGAAGTAAATACCTAACACGCCATCTTGTATATCAGAGTTGGACAATGCAATTAGCCTAGCAATCGTACTTGAAACAAAAGATACTGTTTGGATAGAAAATCCTTATACCCTTCAACAAGTTGGTGGCTAGCTCCCAATTTCATCTGTAAGTTGAGTTAATGCATGAGGAAATGAGTAAGTATGGGTGAAGAATGCTCTAAACAATAACACTTAACTAAGTGTGGAAGTCGCTGTGGTTGCTTCTTGATAAAATATTTTAATTGCTTCTCTAATTAGTAAGGAGGGAAAGAAGTCCCACTGAGCTTTGTGTACATGTGCTTCTTAAATAAACTCCCTGTCTTTTTAACAATGTTATATAACAATATCCTCTTTCATGTTACCTGATCACAGTCATGTGTAAACTATTGATCAAAGCAAACAGAAAAATTATGTGCTTAAAGAGCAGAGTGATTGCTAACAAGGGAAATTGAGAAAATTAAAGACAGGGTTTTTTTTAAATTGAAAACTGTGCAAGAAGCATCATTTGACTTCTAATCCCTACAGGAGACTCTAGTCTATTCCGTTTCAGACAACTGGTTTTCCATTAAATAAAGCCTTGATAAAACAAACTGACTTGAGGCTTTATCAGCTGATAAAGCTTCAGAGATATCTGAAAATATTACGATCTTTAAGCAGCTCTGTATTTGAAGTAAAACCATCAATTCAATTTTATGCATTTCTCCAAAAAAAAAACCATTATTTTAAAATATAATTTAGGAAAGAAGTTAACTCATTAAAAAATCTTATTGTGTGTTTAATGGACTTCTCAAAGAATGTTTTGAGAGGTCAGATTTTTTTAAAAATATATTGACATCATAAAAATGTAATGGTTCTCTGATTCATATGATTTGGTCAGGTCCACTTATGGTTTGTTTTTACTTTGTCATAACGAATATTAACATAATTCTGAATAAAAATATAGTAGAGAGGTGATATTGTATTACACTCCTAAAATATGGAATTTTATCAGTAGAATGCACCTGTCTACATACTCGCTATGTTTGATATAAATAATCTGGTTTAATGTTGAAATGAGATTAAAATACAATACTTCTGATCAATTCACCTGAATACTAGTCCTTTTCGTCCGCCATTTGATTAGGCAGTTCTTATATAAAAGAACTCGAGTTTGTCGCCATGTTCCTCCTTGTCTTGGAGCCTCTGTAGACATTTTGTGTGTGTGTGTAGCCTGAAAAACAATGCATGTGGTGTGCACATAAAATTAATTTATACCTTCTTTAAATGCCAGCGTTGTATTTTTTCTAATTCTGTGAATGGTACTTTATCAAAACAGTAATGTAAGGTTTGGGAAACAAACATTTTCATTCTTATAAGGTATTTTGTTATCATGGAAATGTTCGGTAGAATGTTGAGCGTACATTCTTAAACTCAACTGTTCAGTTATATGTACAGAATTTATGTATCACATAGCTTAGACTTAGACTAACTTTATTGTCATGTTGAATGTACACTAATCGGCATACATTAAAATGAAATTTCATTGAATACAGCTCTCAGAGTCACCACCTCCAATACACACTACATAACCATGATAAAATAAATAAATAAATAAAGAAAAAATTATGCAGTTTTTGTTATAAACTGCCAATGAGACAGTTTATAACAAAATTAAAAGCTGAATATATAGAACCTGATAATCAACCTAGTAAAAATTGGAAGTCAATGCTTGCATTTATAATGAGAATATTGTAATGAAATCACCAAATGCCTAATATAAAAGAGTTTGAGGAAAACAAATGAGGTGGGTGGTGAATACATTTCCAGGGGAATGGTATTCCCCAACAAAGGGGCATCACTGCATGTCTTTTTGCTCTCTTCTTAAGCAGGGGCCTTAAGCATTCTCTCTTAGTTTGCATGCACAGGCTGAGAAGCTTCAACATGAAGTAAAGGGACCCTGAGGCATTATAGATCTGAGGTTTAAAGACTTGATAGATCAATACTGCGTGCCACATTTTGCTGTTTATCTTTAGAGGCAAGCTGGTGTGGAGTGCATTATAGTAGTCTAAGCACATAGTGATAAGAGTATAAGCTTTTGTTGACAGAGCTTTACAGCTCAGTTCCAAACCATCAGATCTGCAGCAGTTAGTAGTTTCCCCAGGCTAAACCTAAATAGGAGGACAACAAAAATTAAAATGTGGTATACTGAGATGAGAAAGAACAGAAAGAAACAACCAAAGTATATTGAAAATCTGAGGAAATCATTTATCTGCAATGACACATTTCAAATCATCTTTATGGCAGAAAGAAACAACAATGGGGCAAATCACTATGTGATTGCATTTTAAGAGTTCATTGCTTGAAGTTCTGCTGAAGTAAGCTGCCCCTTCAAGTTTCAGTTATGTGTTGAATTGTATTTCCAATTCATATTACTTAAAGTCAAGGAGAGTTGCAACATAAGATAACCTATTTGCTATCATGGAGGTCCTGAATGCTAGCATCTTATTTAGCAGCAATCTGTACTTTACTTTCAATATTGTACCCTCTATGATCTAACTTCATTGATGAGAGCATGTCTGAGACTGAATGGCTGCTGTCCAACATTATATTGTAGCACCTACTGAGTAACTTCACTTTCCATTATAACAGGCAAGGAAGCCAATGCATCCATCATTGCAAATATTTCTCCATCATCCACGTAAATGTTCTGCTATGAACAGCTCTGGATTTGTGGCAATCTCCACCTCCACCACACCCCATCCCACCTTCTTCTCTGCTTTCCACCCATCCATCTTTTTGGGTATCATATTGCTATATTCTCACAGATGTATTCTTTTTCATATTTATTTTGTTCTATTACTTTCTGTTCTGTTTCTATTGTTCCTTTTTATTGTTTTAAGCCACCTAGAGTAGCCTCAAAGCAAGATAGGCAGCAATAAATTGAACAAATACATAAATAATGATGACAGGGTTGCATATAATTGCAATTAGAATATTGTAGTGTTACCCTGAAAAGTAACTAAATCAATACAAATATCATGCATTTCCCCAGATAGATAGATAGATAGATAGATAGATAGATAGATAGATAGATGTGTCTGAAATCCCAAGGAAAGGAATCTAATAAGACTTCTGAATGAGAAATATCGTATATAGCTTACACACACTTAACACTCTTTTTTTTCCAAAGTATTTTCTATTAGCTTTATTGCAACTGACTCAGCCCCCAAACCGAAACAACCCACGGAACCTAAATCCCTATTTAGCTAAACTTTACTTCTGCCTCCTACCTTTTGTTGTTGTTTTTTTAAATCCATGCTCAGTTAAATGGTGTCTTCGAACAACTCACCTCCACGGAAGCCAAACGTCAAGGCATACTCCAAAAGGAATCAAAAGGCAGAGATCACTTTGTGAGGCTCCATTCTCAGCACCGCTAAGTGCTGTCCAGACCTAACCGCACCCTGTGCATTGCAGATCAAGGAGGCGAAAATGTCACCAGGACAGGCAAGTCTGTCAAAGAACCACGGAAAAGTCATGGATTATGGTTGTGGTGACTTTTGTGTAAAAGAAACTAAAAGGCCAGAAGAAAGTTAAAGGAGCCGCAGGATTAGGGCCGATTAAGGTATTTAGGTTCCCACTGAACCTCACCTCTAACCTCGTGTGTTATTGGTACCTAACTAAGTTATCCATCACTATTCGGGCTCCGTACGCCGCCCCTTTTATAAGGGCAGACGTTTCAGTCAGCAAGAAGCCAGCCTAAAATAAATCTTCAAGGACGCCGGAGAAGCAGAACGAAGCGGTACTTATTTTTATTTTATTTTTCCCCCCTCCACACCGCTTCGACACCCTTCAGGTTTTGCTTAGTCACGGCGGCGGCTCAGTTTGAAGTGGCGCCATTGGAGCAAGTGCCGGCGGCGCTGCACTGTGCCTCCGCGGCTGGCAAGCGGGCAGAGGGATGCCCTCTTTACGCCGCCTCTCCGCCCAGAGGGAGGGGGCAGCTCTCCCTACACCCCCGCCTCAAATTGTGCACGTCTCCTCATCCTTCCTGATGCCACTTTTTTTCCGCTCTCCCGCCCCCACCACCCCCACCCCTCTCTTCCCCACTTTTTTACGTTACGCGGCGCTTGCCTTCCCGCGCCTGCTGCTACCTCGGTCCGCCGCTTCTTAGTCCCGTTAGACGCGCAGCCGGAAAGCAGCCTTAAGGGCAGCCAGCGGCGCTCTCTGCGCTGCAGTGCCTCCTCGTCGATTCGGATTGGCGGGCAGGCGGCCGACGCCAAAGTCGGGCTCCCCCACCGCCCGCCCTGCATTCGCTTCCCCGAGCCGCCTTAGGGCGGAGCGTCTCCTCGGCTGTCCCCTTGGCAGCTGGGTTGCTGCAGGGCACGATGCCGCCGCCGCCGCCGCCGCCTCCTTTTTAGCTGCTTTGCCAGCGCTGTGGATGGAAATAACGGTAGGAACTTTATTAGGAGTAACTTTCCCTGTCCCGCTTCTTAGGTAAAGAAGAAAGGAACAGGAAGGAAAGGAAAGGAGAGAAGGGGAGGGGAAAGAAAGGAAAAAAGAAGAAAGGAAACAAGAGAAAAGGGGAAGAGAAGAGAGAAAAGGAAGGGAGAAAGGAAACGAGAAAGGAAAGGAAAGGAAAGGAAAGGATTAAAAGTGTGATTTTTGCCTTCCACAATCTGACTCCTTAGTTGCATCAGGATTCAACATTAGGTGGTCCAGGAAAAGGCAAGGTGGATCCTTGTGTCTTAGCTCTATCCCAAACCCACAAACCTGGAGGGTAAGAGTTCTGTGGGCATTTTAAAGATAGCAAGGCAGAAAGATAAATGGCTTGGGGATTGCAGAGATTACTTCTTTCATGTCCTGGTCCTGCCTCAAGAGCACTCCTCAGACAAGGAAGAGGACCCAGGATAAGGCATTTTTGAGCTGAGAGGACCAGTGAGATGCTGGGCAATCTTATAATTTCTGTCTTGCCCAAGACTCAGTTGATTCTATCCCCAACCAAGAACCTTCTCAGCCAGTCTTCAATAACACTTTCTTGAGGATAGATGATATCAGAAGAGAGAGAAGTTGCACAGGATTAGGCCCAGCTGCACACAACTGATAGTATTTAGGGAGGTAAATATTCAGTTTGTGCTTGGTAAAGCCAATCGAATAATGCTATTCTATGAAAGAATTCATGGATGGAAATTGCCAGCGCAAAAACATTTTTGAATTTGATGAGACACATCTTCTGGCATATCTTGACTGCTCTTTCTGATGCTGCCATTTTGTTAAATCATGTATGTGCTGAATTTGGATTAAATTTTCAACAGTGGGGTTAGCTTGACAATTTATTATGGCAATAACCAGATATAAACAATTTTTTTACTAAGCCCAGGACAATTTAACATCACATATTCTCTAGGAAATAGTTTTCTGTTTCGCTGTCACTGACGATGCCATTTGTGAATATATGTATTCAAAATTCTAAATATAGCTATTGAGCTATAAAATATTGCAGATTTCTAGGGTATAATGATCTCATAGAACAGTCCCTCAATTAGTCCAATTTCTTTTCCAGGTATTGATTGTATATGTATACCACTTAGTATAGTGGTGTCCAGGATGATACTTGGATCAACTCTTACATTACAAAGAAATTAAATACCAACTTTTATTATTCCCTTTGTGTCAGAATATGTTAAATTGGGTATCTAGATTAGCAAATCTAGATGTTCAATTTGATTTTTTTTTCATTCAAAGCAGATTTTTTTCAAACTTTCAATAGCTCCATTATTTCTGATAGGAAGGAAAGAAAATATATGTTGTGATGTGCCAGCTAGCTCATATTGATCCATGGTTAGACAACTTTGTATAGAGGCAGCAGTCATAGAACTCCATGACTACTGGTCCTGGATAGGTGATGGTCCCAAACTAGGCACGTTAAGAATTTGTTAGAGGATGTTAGAAATTCACAGGATCCCAGGTACCCTTCTCTGAACCTCCATTTTAAGCCCTTGAGTCACTTCTTTACTGGGAGAGCAATGGACGTGAAAGAAAAATTAAAGAGAAGCTAAGGAAAACCTGTGTATTTGGTGAAAGCAGTTGTCAACCCTGAAGCTGAAAATATAAAGATATAAAATATCATACAGCTGCAGATGTCAGAGGCAGTGCATTTGTGTCTGATTATATACTCAAAAATCTAATTTCCATAATACTGGGAGGAAAAAGTGCAACTCTTTCCCAGCAAAATCCCAGGATCAGAAGCCACTAATACTAGTTGCAAACCACAAAAGAGGCTATCAATTCATGCAAGCAATACATCTGTGCCTTGAGGGGATCCACTGGATTGAAAATAAGGTGGGTAAAATTAGCCTGTGTTAGCATTTAACAAACTGAAAGAGAAGTGAAATACATCCCCTCCCTCCAGTGAATAAAATAAAATTTTATTTCAATTTGACATAATGCTCTGTGCATAAAAATGGAAAGAAACCTTAATTCCACAATGGATGATGGCCTGCAAAAGCTAATGGAGTGAGGAGTTGGCTAACTGACTGCTTTAATTAAAGAATACAACTAACTTTTTTTCTACTTGGAAACCACTTCTGGACTTTATGCTTTGCTTGAGGGGGAAAAATGAAAATTTGATATTGGATTTTGTTGATTAGTTTATTGTCATAGAAATGGCTAGTATGTGGTGTCATGCAAAAGTAAAAAGTTGAGGCGGTACATTACCTTACTCTACTGCACAAGCAAAATTGGAAGTCAACGGTTTTTTCTTTTACCTTACATTTTTTCCTCTTCCCCTTTCCTTTATTCCTTTTCCATGCTTTTCATTTTTCTTTGTAATTAGATTTTGATAAATGAAATTTTAAATTGAAAAAAATATTGGGACTTGAATTTGAGGTGGTTTGAAAGGATTCTCCTTAAGGGATTCTGTATGTGCAATACTTCTGAGGACTTCAGTTATATCTTAATATTAAAAACATTTATCATAATGTTGTTATAGTGTAATCTTCTGACTGTATTGATTATTTAATGTATAAATATTGATTATACAATGTAAGAGTTTAATGGCAGTGAGTTTTTCAAAGTGCACTCATTAAGACTAATGAGTGCTTTCATGCTGATTCCTTTGGAGTTTTAATTATTTAGATATTTAAATGACAGTTATTTTAAAAATACTGAAATACCAGCAGCACTTTAAATAAATAAAATAAATAAAAATAAGGACCCAATCTTCTATTTACTAAAAAAAATGCTTAGTTTATCTCATTTCCTTTACATTCCATAAAACATTTCAATTAACTTTTGAGTTTTGTTGGGAAAGATCAAAATCAACTTCTCCATATTGGGAAATGAGTATGTCTAGTGATCCTCAAAGTAGAAAAGGCGGCAATTTGAATTGTTTGCACTTTTTTATCTCTTATCTCCTGAGTCTTTAACCGGACCTTGGATAAAGGACAGTGACACCTTGCTCTCCAGTTTATCAATATTATTTGTATTTATTTTATTATAGAGAGCAGCCCAGAACATCTAGATCGAAATACTGTACACAACCCAACTGTGAACTTCAGCTAAAAACAATCCTATTTTTTTCTTTAACAAATGTATATCTGCAAATTATATTTGTGTGCATATGTGTATATGTAAATATGTATGAGTATATACATACTGTCCAGGAACAGGAACAGGTACAGCACTAATATTGAGTTAAAATGAGAAGTATTAGTGACATTTAATTATCTGAACATATACAGATTATCTGTATCTTACACCTGTACATATTCTCAGATGGAAAAACCCTTTTCATAGAAAGTTAGATTCAAGAAATATCAATCTACAGTATACCAAACATAATTCTCAAGGGAGTTGATTTCAAAAGATGGATGTACTGTAGAAAAAGGGCCCCTCCTGCATGTCTGAAGAAGAAAATCATGAAAGCCTTTACTTGTGTGGTTACATTTGTAATGACTATTCTGCAAATCGGTCTTACTCTGCTTTAATTATAAAATATAGCATTACTACTTTATGCTGTGCTCAGAAAACAGAAAAACAATTTGGCATTATTTTATAGCAACTGCAGTCTTTAGGTAATTTTCAAGGATAGTTCCATGTAAAGTGTAGAGTAGTGTTACAGACAAGACTAGTTGTAAAATAAGCCATGGAGAACATGTAATGGTAAATGGTAAACTCAAAACAGTCTACCTGTAGAGAAGCAAGATTCAGTAAAACGTTTCAATGTTTATAACATTATACAAATAAATTATTCATATTCTTGTATTGGAACAATAAATAGACATTTTAGAATGCTTTATTACAAGCAACAAAGTTCCAGCAAGGCACTTTAACATAATAGCAGCAACAATACTACAGTACTTTACCACTAAAAGTCTAATATATTATTCTAACTATTAGGATTTCGTACAGCAAATTGAATGTGTTTTAAAATCAGAACAATTTTGACATTCACATAAAAGTTATTCATGAAATCAGTGGGATATAAGCAAAACTGAATATGAAAGATGAGGGCAAGGGGTATACCAATTCTCTGAAAAGTATGTTTTCTGCTACCATGCAAATGAGGTTTTTGAAACAGGTCTAACCATCCCTTGTCCCAATGTTAATGAACAGGAAAGAAAACCATTTGAACAGCTGAGGGAAGCGAAGGATAATCTTCAGTGCTTGTGTAACGTTTAGGAAATGCAATGGGGTTCTTGGGAACAAGAGAAAAAAATGGCTGTTACTTTCCTCTTGCTGTAAAAGTGAGAATGTTTAGAATGAGGGAACATCAAGATAATGGATAATCCCTTTCCTGTGGAAAATACGAAGTGACTGGCTCAGAAGACAGAAAAACTGCTACGAACAGTCTTAATGATTTAGAAAACATAACCCTAGCTTTAGAAGTACAAACTCCTGGGCTAAAATGTTCATCTGCAGCCACCATTGTAGCAAGGCTCCAAATTTTGGATTGAACAAACTCTTCCAGCTGAGAAAAGTGGTTGTGTGGTACCTGCAATGAGCCCTTCGAGAGTGATGGAGCAAAGAGTGCAACTTTGATACCCATTCTGAGGAAAGAGCATGAATCCCTTGCAAATAGGCTCTGAGAGTGAAAACATGCCAGAAATTATGAGCTAGGTCAAACAGGAATGAAACGACATGACGCACAAATTAATTTCTGCAGTTTACTGGAATACAAGACTACAAACAAACTGGCTAGTGCTCAACAAATAAAAAAAAAACAGAGGTGCTGCACTGATCCCAGCACACCTCAGAAAACTATTGAGTTCAATGTTGGGAAGTCTCTTGAAAGCCAAAATCAATTCCTCAGTCTTCTGATAGGAAAGGCAAAAATCTCCAACACTTTTTGACTGAGAAAATATATCAATAAACAGTCTCAGGAAGAAGGAAAGTGGTCAATCTCAACTGAATTCTTCAATGCCTGAAAGGACAAAGGGATACAAGAATGACGGGACAGGATCAGATCAACAATACAGAAATCTCTTGAGCAACCACCATGTTACATCAAGGTTAGATTGAGAATTTTAAAAACCCAGTGGCAAAACATTTAGGTATTGCTGCCAAGAAAACCAAATGAATAGGTCCATTGTTAAGTCTCCTGCTAATTATTTTTCAAATTTGTATCCGCACACTGCCAACAAAACCAGCCTATGCACGTGGCAGTTTCTTAACAGAAGAATGTGTCAATGGATTTTCTTTTTTTTTTAATGTAAGTCTGCCACTGGAACATATCTTTGTGCAATGTAATGGGACTGGGAATATTTTAAATCCTGAAGAATCAGGATTATGTTGCTTATAGCTTCATGCTTGATGGTACGAAAACTGAATCAGGCAAACAAAGGGAAAGAAAAAGTAATGTCATTTTAAGCAGCACAATCCTGAGACAGGGAAAGGAAAGGCTATTTCATTAAAGAAAAGTTTTAAGGCAACATGTCACGCAACAATGTTGCTGCAGTAAGAGTTCTTGACCAGTTGCATTTCCAAAAAATGTAGACTAGAAACATCTTTTTAATTATTTCTTTTATCAAAGAATTCAAGTAATTTTTAAAAACAGAGTATGAAAATTGAATTAACTTAACGTAATAACCTAACTCAACATACAAATGTACAACAAATTAATGCTCTCCAAAGATCATTCATAGATTTAGTTTAGATAGACTTATCACACACGTTTATATAGTAAAATACTACTGCAAAAGGTAAGTATATGAGTATTTTCTTGATTTTTCCAAATAATCCTTTTTTGGAATAGGGATAGGGATGAGGTAGAGTGTAGTATAGTGTAGTGTAGTGCAGTATAGTGTAGTGTAGAGTAGAGTAAAACAGAACAGAATTCTTTATTGGTCAAGTGTGATTGGACACACAAGGAATTTGTCTGCGGTGCATAAGCTCTCAGTATACATAATTATCAGTTTCAATCATTAATCATAGGATACAATTTTCTTTGTCTAATGACTTTATTGTACCTTTAGTACCTTCACATGCAATCAACTTTCTGTAAAATTTATTTTTTAACCATCATACTGACAATAGCTGGGATAGCTGTAATTTTGTAAATATAAAGATATAGATCTTATGCTTACATCCCAGTCCTACTGTGCTTATGTGTATTATTAACATATTCACTATTTACAGAATAAATACTGAAGATCAATTTGAGTATTTCATATTCAAAGGAAATATTTCATTCAAATTCTACTAAAGTTTTAACCATGCAGACAAAATTCTCAGTATTCTAGTTAGTAAAAAATTCTTTTGAAAATAAGATTCTAAAATCAATCATGGGTTTATAACCAGATTTTTCTACAGTTATGTTTTTCCACCAATAATATGGAAGTTAAGATAGATCATGGGTGATGAAATTCAGAATATCAGGTTCTACAACAGAAAGCGTATACTGACTTATTAAAAAAACTTTTATCAAAGGCAAACACTGGAGGTACTGTACATAAGATAAATAGAGAATAGGGTCAATTTTACATTTTTAGATGTTGAGAATCAATAATATTTGTACTCCTAATTACTAGTAATCATTTTCTAATACATAATGAAGAATGAACATAATACATAATGGAGAATGAAGTAACTTCAAGTAATAAAAATAATCCTTTTAAAAAACCTGAAGAATGTAGACGCTGAAGTGTGCTACATGGAATATATCAGAAAACAACTCTTTCTCCTTGGGTTCGTTCCCACCAAAGCATGCTATTTAATGTTCCAAAACTGTCTTCTTCTTCTTGCTCTTTGGCAAGTTCCACGAAAACCTACAAACAATACAATTTTTTTATATGCAACAAATTATCTAAACTCTTTTGATTGATCAAAGGTAGGTGGTAGAGGTCAGTATTCATGAGCCTATTTGTTAGTAATTATGGCATATGGAAAAATTTGACTTGGCATGTAAAACAAAAATATGATGATAAGTTTAAATTAATCAATGAACTTGTGACTACTTTCATATCTGGTGCAGAGATGAAAGTCAAGTTTACTTATGAATGAAATGAGTAAAATCAGAAATTCAGAAACTATAGATAAGTGAGTATCATTTCAATTATTGTTGGTTTTATATGGAATTAGAAAACACATGTATATAAGCATTAGTAAGTATAATACAGGAAAATTATTTGGAAAAATCTGAGTTACCTGTTCAAGGGTTGCTTGAGAAAAGCTGTACTCTTCAATATTAAAGGCATGTTTTGCTGTTTAAAAGAATTTAAAAAACTGTTAATTGTCATTGAAAGACAGGTATCAAAATATTCGATATTAAGATACTTTTCAAAACAACCAATTCCATCTGATGCCAAAATCATTGAACAATTAGATCATTCCAAAAGTCCATGCACATGATTTATTAAATTACTAAAACTACTAATTGCTGAATTGAGACCAAATCAAGTTTTGTGTGTACTCTTAGTTAATCTGTTGGAGTGCTTTTCTCAGTTGGAAGTTATTTCAATTAACAGGAGAAATTCTGTTGGATTTATTTTCCTCTTCAAAGTCTCTTTGGTGATTTTGAAAAGCAAGGGGAAAAATCAGCAACGGTGTACTAGTGTGGAACTGGTTTCCATTCATGGATGTACTTAGTCAAGCACTGTTTACAGGTTAAAGAAAAAAGAATGTTCATTTCTCAAAACACACCTCTGTAACAGTTTTAATGTTCAACTAACTTGTCTACACAACCTGAGAGCAAGTCAGAAAGGCTAGAAATTAGCATATGCAGTCCTTTGAATTTAATCACCATAATGTGACTGGGAACATGAACACAACATCTGTCTGCAATATATTAAAGATCATGTGATCACGTGGCTGCTCTGTGCAGCTGCTTCACAATCCTGCAGATACAGTTGCCTCAGTGTGTTGCAGATAGGTTCATGCTTCCATGCACTTTATGAGACTGAAACAAAAACAGTTTAAAACTTCATTTGTTTCAATCTATATATATAAAAGTGAAATACCACTCATGCGTCATCATCACAAAATCACAAACAAAGCAAAACGACTATCACAGCATTAGTATTTCCTATATTATTATTAACACACTCTGATGCTAAGGAGTTCTACTCCTCCTCGCCACCTGAGAAGAAATATGTTCCAAATGCAAAATACAAGCAAAGGACAGGAGTTTCAGTTTCATTTTTAGTTTCACAGCGCCGAACAGCTTTAGTACAGAATAGTTGAGCTAAGCCACGCCCAGGCTCCTTGCTGTCTCCTTGCTCACAGCAAATACTGTTTCAGTTTCCCACCACCCCTCAACTCTCTCACACACTGACAGGATGCTAGCCAGATGAATACCAATGGATGCTGGTAGGCAGAGGCAGAATTTTTTTCCCCTTATTTTCCTCCTCAAAAACTAAGCCCAACTACATAGTTTTGTAGCAAAGCATGGGTATCGAGCTAGTAGCTTGATATATAGTAAACGGAACTGACTGAGCAGAAATGGATGAAACCATGACATGAGATGGCAAAATGATGAGGATGGATTATTAAGAAAGTGAAAAGATTAATAAAGAGACAGACATTCTAAGATTATCAGTTCACTTAGTATTCTGCTACCTTACCTTCCTCAAGTTTGGAAAAAGACAGGGCAAGTGAGTGGACATCTTCCTTTGGGATTTTGTATGATAAAATTGACCTAAAACTGCAACAAATAAAAAGAAAGGAAAACAAGTAGTTTGAATAATATTAGATTTAGGTATATTAATGTAATGTGATTAGATATTTCATCAGACACCAGGATTGTACAGGAGGGTCAATGACTTCAAAATGATAGAGGCAACCAACAAGTGAAGGCCTGCCCCCTTTTAATATGTGTTGTACATTGCACACAAATGCAAAAACAGTATGTACAGTCACTCATCATTTTGAGAATATTGACCTTGCCTATGGACATCACTGATAAATACAACTGTTTTATCTTTGCTTTATCCATTTATGAATAATAATAATAACTACTTATTAGATACCTTCATTGAGATATAGTATAAATCGGAAAGACAGTGATTACAGAATTCCATATTGTATACTAAATATAATTCATAATTTAATAGCCAAACCAGTAAATAAATGTTCATCACTGAAACATGTTTAGAAACAATGCACTCTAATACAATTGACCATATGCTCATTGCATAAAACCAGAATTAATGTAAAACTGCCAAGATTAATGGATGGAATAATCAGACCGTACACCAGGGCTGTCAAAGTCCTGGCCTGTGGGCCAGATGCGTCACGCACTAGCCATGCCCATGCCTTGTTTAGCAAAGGCGGGGAAGTCTCAATATGTCACGTGAGGCCGACGTGACGACACGAGTTTGACACCCCTGCCCTAGACTAACTGGCAGTCATATAAAAAAGCTTTTCATCCCCCTTGAAAGGCCAATAAACTTTATAGAGATGAAAAGACAAAATGGGAACTGATTACAGAATTGCAAGGCTAGGATCCTGAAAGAAGCCAAAGACTACAATTCTGAAGGGAGAAACTGAAGGATGGTCTGATGCAAAGGAAATAAGGAGTAAAAAGGATTGCCAGGGTTAAGATAGATATTGAGAAATTTGTGACCAGAGAGCTCCAAATATAAGTACCAATGGTTTTAACTGGGTGTTGGTTCAAATAAGTAGAGCCTTTTGGTACAGAAGAACCTGAGCCTTTTGGTGCAACAGAACGTAAGAAGATTGGGAATTATTCAGATCATTGCACATGGAACTATGCTAGACCAAGACCTAAAGAGGACACAAAGAGGAACACCTGCCAGAAGACTTGCAGTAATCTAAGAGTACATAAAAACTACAGCAACCACTAATAAAGCTATTCTCTTCTCCATTGTTTGCCATCCTCTTCCTACAATTATTCATCGCAACTTTGTTTTTATAATATTTATCTTTTCATTTATCTTTTTATATTTTTGTAATATATTTTGTCTGTTATATTTATAATTTTTGCTTATATTAGGTCATTGAACCGCACCCAGAATCACTTTTTGTGAAATGAGTGGCTACACAAATTTGATAAATAGATAAATGCAAATTAGTGACCCTTGCTCTAAGATTACCAAATGGGTGTTCTGAGATGGGAGGCTGTAAAGAATTGATAAATAAATACAAATAAAGCCAGCTGATCATCAATAAAAAAAACTTTGAGGCTGCAAGTGAAAGAAATTAAGACACCCAAGGTCCCTGGAGAAAATAAGCGAAGACACAACACAGAACAAGAAGGATAATCAGGCCAAATATGATGTCTGACTTATGCATATTCAACTGGAAATGATGGGAAGACATTCAAGAGGAAATGCTAGTAAGATATGGGCCATGCATTGTCATCAAGGGTCACAAAAGACCAATAGACAAAGCATTATCAGGGTATCAATGATACTGAAAACCCTACCTGTAAATCAAGAAACTGATAAATAAATAATCCAGTTAATCAGGGAATTTGAAGGATAAATAAAACAGAATATAGGACTGATCTCTGAAAGACATTTAATATAAATGGAAATTGCTGAGAGTGTAGTCCACCATGCAGTATTGCAGAGGAAGGAGAAGACAATTTTTATATCAATCATGCACATTGGCAATGATGCTCAGGAAGCATAATTTAACCAGCAATATTTGGTGGTTGAGACTGTCAAATACTGCCATCAGGTCCAAAAAGGACTGGCAATAGCAATAAAATGTTAAGATTTTAGCATGAATGAAATATCATTCAGTGTTTGACAAAGTGTTTTCTTAGTTGAGTCCCTGGCTGAAATCCTGATAGTTATAGATTAAAAATGTCATTAGAAGACAATAAAAAATCAATTGTGAGAGGATACTCTCAGAAACCTCAGATCAGAAAAAGGAAACAGAGACCGAATCCAGTAATCTGAAGACAAAGAGGGATCCAAGGAAAATTTCTCCAATAAGGGCAAAAAAGAAACATGCTTTAATATATATATATATAAAAAAGAAGACAGCTAGTAGATGAAATGGGCATTCACCACTTTATTAAAGGAAAAAAGTCCCGAGTCCTTACAAGAAAGAGAACAGCTGGGAGACAGCACACTCTAGTTTAGTAGTGGATAATGCTAATAAGGGGGGAAACTGGTGAGAAGTCCTGGTTTGAAAAATGAATGACAGCTTGAAACAAAGCTTGCTTTGTCTCTTGCAGGTGATGAGAATAATTATCCAAAGTTTCTGCATCTGGTTGGAAGAAGTTCTCTCCAGGTGCTTTTCTGGCCTATTGGCAGCCATCTGAAGGACACCAGGTCAAGTAACTGGCACTAAGATTGAAGGATGTTGAAAGCCTTTCCAAGGCTTACTCTCTGTCCCATCATAGGCTAAACAAAATTAAGGCTAGGCTATTTGAATTTCAATTTACAAGGACAAATATCCATTTTCATTATCATATTTAGAAACCACCCAACTCCAAGATGTAGTTGAAATGAAACTTTCTAAAAACCCTTTAAAACTAAAATAGCCTTTATCAAAAGGTTAACAAGAAATCTGAATTTCAGACATAACAATCAAAACACTATAAAAGGAGCTTAGAACATAGATACTTAAGCAAAAAGTATTACAAATAGGAAACTATGAGGAATGGGACTGTGAAATGATCCCCACTAATCCTGTAGTGAATGACTATACAGGTACACACAGATGGCAGCCTCTATTTTAGCCTTAGTGAAAAGACTGTACATCTCTAGGTAAGGGATGAAAAATTAAAAACTACAATAAAATCCTATCAATATAATTATCCTGTAATATTAGACCTGCATATAACAGTTCTAAAATAAATAAGTATATTTGTACAATATATACAAATGTCAACATTTATCATTAAGATTCTAGTGATTAGATGTAATTTTCTATTATATATACCGAAAATTACAAGAAACACTAAATATGGATTATATGAAAGACATTTTGTCCTTGGAGACTAAATGCTCTGCAATTTTTAAAACATCCTATTCTTCCTTTGGACACAAAACCAGTTTCTTTCAGGACCATACTGTGAACGGACCATGTTACAGCTGGACCAGCATGTTCCATAAACTAATTATATAATACATTTAATTTCATACATTAACTGGTGAATCTAAAGTAGAAGTTTGGGCTTCTCAAATTGCATCTTTATGATTTTTTTTAAAATTGATTAAAACTTAGAAGTCAAGATTTTACCTAGCTGATAAAATCAGATCAGATTAACTAATGGGAAGGGCCTAGAGTGAATTAAGCACTACTGTAATCAAGCATGTCGCCATCCATCCATTATTCTCTCTAATCCTTATGCTGAGTGTAATGAGACAGCTCTAGTATGAGAAGGAATTGATTAATAGCCACTTGACTTGTAACAACAGCCTTTTACCTTTCCTGAGGTCTTCCATTGGGAAAGATACGCAAAACTGCCCTTTGGAGCTGTTCCTTCATCTGTAAATCTGGAACTTCTTTTAATTTCATTTCTAAGAAATATCCTTTGCCAAATTTAGTCTTGAGGTGTTGAACTGTACCAATGCACCTATCAATTGTTTGGGGCAGGAAGAAGAGAAAAGCAGGCAAAAATAGATTTGATGTTAAAATCACTGTTGGTGTTAATTGTAAATTTGGTTTCTTTTTTCCCCAATACCTCAATATCTAGAGAAGGTACCTCAATTTTCCAGACACCAAGATAGCCACTCGATCACACACAGCTTCTGCTTCTTCCATGTAATGAGTAGTCAGAATAGCTGCTCTCTTTTTACTTTTAAAGGCTGCTCGGATGGCTTTCCTATCAAACATAATAGATACTCAGGAAAAAAATAGTCTTGCTAAGCCAGCTCTTCTTTATATCATAGAGTCCCAATCTGATTAGTGTAAGGAAATACATTAATCTTTCCCAAAACTAAAGCTGCAGCTAGGAAGAACAAGTGGGAACTAAATCCAGGTAAAATGAAGCTGCTGCTGGTAAGAAAATAAATAAATAAATAAATAAATAAATAAATAAATAAATAAATAAATAAATAAATAAAGTTCTGTTCTATTTTAGATATCATTGCTCATCCCTTGAAAGAGTAAGTTTAAAGTCTGGAAATGCTCATTGCTCTTCAACTCTTCCAAATATAAATAAATGATGGCTAAGGCAAGGAGTATTATTTATTTATTTGGTTTCTATGTTCCTCCATTCCAAAAAGGTCTGAGCAACTTTCAGGAAATAAAAAAGAGATAAAGCCAATTAAAAAAATACTTAACAATTAAATATAACCAAGCTGTTATGCCACAATTCATAAATAGAACTCACTTTGTTAGGTACAAGCAACCATAGCTACATGTAAGAGTTCAAGTTGACTGACTGACTGACTGACTGAGTGAGTGAGTGAGTGTATGGCATGTGTTAACCAGGAATCACTGAATGGCTGGCTGCCTCTGAAAGGAATTTTTGGGGGCAGTGTTATCTTTACCTGCAGGACACCTGAATGCCGGTAAGCAGTCAGGAGGCTCTTTTCTTGTCTCTCCACGGTTTATTTGGTCACAGGAATCAAGCCGCCAACTGCTGACCTCAGCGGTGGCACAGGCCCCACATCTTACCACGTAAGCCATCACGGCCCCATTACTTTATTATATTGTACCTATACAAGAATCTCCCCTGACTCTCCCTTCTTTGGAAACAAATATAAAGTTCCTGAATCTTAGGGAAGACAGTCCTCCATCTCAAGGCTTGATCCCTCCTCCTTGTCTGGCTAGTAGTTGCCGAACACACATCTTCAATAAACTCTAATAAAAATAGTTTTTATGACTCTTTAGAAGATTAATTGGGAGGTCCCCCCAAAACAGGGAGTAAGCTGTTCCACAAGGGACAGGGACTATTTATTTATTTAGAAATTTTATATTGCTGCCTATTCCCACATGGCAACTCAAGGCAGCTTACAGGAATATAAAAACTATCATTGAGAAAACTTGATAATGGGGTTCCTGCTGATAATATTGTCTTATTCAGAAAGCCTTCTCTGACTGTGTCAAGCAGGCAAATTAAACTTGGAGAAGACAGCTTCAGAGAAATTTAAGCCCTGAGCCATAAAAGTAATAGTTAGCCCCCTGAATTGCACTTGGAAGCTAATCAGCAGACAATGCACCTCCCATAATAGAAGCATTAGATGGCCAAGTCAGGATGCATCCATAATTCCTGGGTCGCTATATACTTATGTTATTAGGTATTTCTGCTACTTTTTACTAGAACTTTGCTAATTAATAAGGTGAGTTAAAAAATTGAGTTTACAGACAGGGATGAGGAATGGAAAGAAGATGTGTTTTATGAGATAGTGATGAGTTTTTTTTTAATAAAGCCACTTTTGGACTTTTTGTGAGAAAGTAGGGAACACAATTTTTATTTTGGGATTTATTAGAATTATACAGAATTATAGAAGTAATATGAACTATCATTAATTTTAGAGTGAGAGTTAAGATGTATTATTTATATATGTACCAAAGAAAGTTGAAAGCCATTTACTATTTTCTTTTTCTTTCATATTTATCTTGCTTTTTCGTCTTTATTTCCTGTTTTCTTGCTTTTAGTTTACTTTTTGTTTTCAAAATTTAACAAAATCATATTTTTAAAAGGGGGAATACATCCGCACCTCATCATTATCATGGCTGGTTGCATAATCAGCCAAATGTTTAGACTGGATTTGTCATTTTTATCCACCTATCAAATCTTTCCAAGGACCTGGGATAGGCAGATCTTATCTGATAGTGTTAAAGGTATCAGTCAGAGGATGTAAGCTGTTCCAAGTAAAGCTGCCTTTTGCAACTGATTGATGGTTATTTTGTCAATGCCAATGGTGTTCCAAGTGGTGCTCCGGCCATTTTGGAATTGCACCCAAGGCACCTATTACTATTGGTACTACCTTTGCTTTCTTTGCTCTTATTTCTAACTGAAGGTCTTTGTATTTTGTGATTTTTTTTCCAGTTCTTCTGTTCTGCTGCAACATCCACTATCCAGCCTTTTTCGTCTCAAGTCTGCAATGTTATGTGATGAGTGCTCTTTGAATTCTAAAGTCCCAGAGCACTTTAGCTTCTTCATTTTCTATTACTTTGTCTATTTTTAGTGTCAGCAGTTCTCTCTTGCAGGCAAATGGTATTATTTGCAGATATTCCAATGCACCATAATTGCTATTTTGTCATGCCATTGTTTGTAGGCAATCTGTGCAATCTTCTTGCAGAAGCTAACTTGGCAATCCACTGTTTCTTCCATTTCTGTACAGAGATGGCATTTGAAATCTGTTGCTCAATACTTTATCTCATTTATTCTCAATTATGAGATGTAGTCTTAACTCCCACATCCAAGTTATTGCTTTTAAAAAGCAATTTACTAAATTTTCTCCTTCAACTTGAGCTATAGCCATTAAAAAGAAATCTTTGAGTGAGGTTATGTGAGTCTGTCTAACATTAGTATCCTCTAGCCATGTTTTGCTTTTTGAAAACTTATTACTGAGCCTAAATTAGCTGATGGGTATAATATTCTTAGGCTACAATATTTTTCAGAGGAAAAAAGATAGCAGTTCCCTTTAAACAAATGCTGCCTAGTGATATTTTAAAAACTATGATCCTGCATGAATCCATGAAACTGAATCAAGACCTCTGCAATCTAAGATTCCCCAAATTTATTAAACTGGACAGTAAGACAAAAATGATTAAGAAGGCAAATGGTAACTAGGAAAGGTGAGCAAGGATGATAGCAGCATTTGAATAAATGGAAGTTATGCCAACAATCTGGAAATTTGTGGTTATTCTTGTAGAACCTCTGCAGCAATAGGACCTGCATTGTACTATATGTCATAATAAATGTGTTATTTTTCCAAACTTCCCAACTGAAAATTATTATTCTATTTTAAATTTTATTGATGTTGCCATTTTCTATTTCAGGGTTAGAGAACAGATTCTCTTCCAGTGGTGAATCCACCAGATTATCTATGTAGAATGAAGAAAAGCTCCCTTTATCAATTGTCAGAGTTTTATATTCTGATGCCTTCCCTGATCACAATGTTGGGTGCCACCCAGTCAGACTGGCACTACTGCATTCTCTAATCTGCAATTAATTTTACACCTTCAAAGAGCAAAGAGAAACCATGAAGAAAATAAGGAGAGTTGACGCAATTGTTAGGTAAGAGAAGTTTCTATCTCTGTGTATTGTTTATGGCTATTTGTTTTGAAAGTGTTTTGAAATACAAAGGCCATTAGTCTTCATAAGATCTGTTAGGCTAGATGTTTAGACCTAAAGACATATGGGGAGAGAATAGAAGCCTTTTTCTGCTTCTTGGGATCACAACTTTCCAATATGTTCATTTTTGTTTCTATTATGAGCATTGTCTTTGTGCCAAATTTGTTATGCCTAAGTTATTTTTTATCAAGAGACCCTTTAAAGGCTATAGAGTGAATCCTTCATTAACCACTACCCACTCTGACTTGCTGTGCAACAGAATAAATATATTTAAAGTAAATAAATGGTTGTGATTTCACATTAAATTCTTGGTATCACTTACCACATTCTTGGTATCACTTACCACATGTGCTGTTTTGCTTTGGGGTCCATACCAGTAGATGGTTCATCTAGTAGAGTAATGTGAGGACTACCAAGCATACTTAAGGCAAAACATAGCTAAAAAGAGAGACCAAGGTTGGGGGGAAACACATCAATAATGGTTATTTATTTTAGGTAAAGCGAAAACAAGCAAAAAAAAAATCACTTCAAGATGCAGTGCATCCATACAAATTAAAGTCAAAGCTTCAGAAACTCTCAAGATTTTCTACCTCCTCTATTTTCAAAGAAACAGCAAATTTCATTTTATGTAACAGAGCACATGTAAAGGAGGAGATTTAAATAACCCGATGGCAGTTTTAGTTTTATTCCTCCAGACAAAAAGATATTTGGGATACTATCTTACAATACATTTATAGCCATGATAAAGGTTAAGGGGAGGAACATTGTTCTCTGCTTGCATAGTCAAAAGTGTATGCCATTATTTGTTATTCACCATAGCATGAATAAGAAAGTTAACTCTTTCAGAAGAAAACCAAACCTTTCGTTTGATTCCTGCTCCAAGTTTCTTTACTTTTTTCTGTAGTTGCTCCTTAAAGTCAAGTGCACTGGAGATGCTGGAAAAACAAAAGACCTCCCTCATTTTTTGAAAGGGTATACTTGTAAGCAGTGTAAACAAAAAAGGCCCCAATCTCTTGGTCTTCCACAAAGGGATCAAAATCTTGGTTCTGCGGCCTTGCGTGGGGACCCACAGAGAATGCAACGGTGGGGCTGGCTAGTCCTATGAGAGCCCCCCCACCATGCATTATAATAACTAATGTTAAATGTCCATCTTAGAATTTTTACCCTTTTGATGTTTACCCTTTAAAAGTTTTAATCCTATTTTAATGTTGATTTTTATACGTTGTTTTATTTATTACATTTGACATTGCATATCACTGAGAGTCTCTTTTTGAGGGATATGGGTGGTTTAGCAATATGAAAATAAATAAATTGCTCTGACCCAGATCCCCAAACATGACAAACCCTCTGTATTTAAATCAATGGTTCCTTTATTAGGAGCACCAGCAGCCCCGGCAAAAAATTTTCTCTCTCAACGCAGGCTAACCAATCTGTCTGGCAGGGAGATGAATAGTCGTCTGCCACATCTATTCATCTCTGCCCCCTGCCGTTGATCCCCAGAGGGTGGGGCTTTGCAAGTAGCGGTGGCTCTTCCTTCCCCGGGATCGACCCACAGATTTCCACTACTCTCCTCTCTGCCTTCTGTGCATCCATGCATCAGTCACTGGATCCAGCTATTCCTCCTGTTTCTCATCAGCCACCTCCAGACCTGGGGGCTGTTGACTCTCCATCTGAGGGCTGACGGACGGCCCAGGCTGCACCTCTCCCTCTCTCTCTTTCTCTCTGACAACTCCATTCCCTGTCCCCGCTTGGAGCTCCCAGGTTGCCCTGGTGCTGATCTTGACCACCAATGCCTCTTCCTCATCTGATTTGGCTGCTGGAGGGGCCGGTGGCCAACAGGGCACAATATAAATATGAGATATCTTTATATTCATGTTTTTCATCATACTAATTAAAGGGCTGAGAAATATCAAACAACAATTTTAACAGCAAATAATGGTTTCAACTATCCAAAAAAGTCGACAGTTTGGACAGTTGACACTATGATGTCAGTACATGCTAATGAATGTATTAACATGTATTAATGAATTTTTAGCATGTATTAATGAATTATTTTTCTCCATTAGTAGTGTCTTACCATTTTATGACTTCTTTCAAGTCACTTTCATTCATTCCTTTGATCGCACCATATATTTCAAAATGTTCCTGTAATGTGATTTCAGGCCAAAGTGGGTTTGTCTGTGGACAGTACCCCACAAACCTCATGGAATCATCCTCATTATTATCACCTGAATTGAAGTCTCCCATCAGCACCTGTAGATACACCGTTGTTTTCAGATGATGATTCTACTTAATACACCAGAAGCATTTAAAAGTTATCATATGAACACCTTACTGAAATGGTAATAATAGGATATATTAGCTCAAGATTTCAGTTCTCTTTAACTAGTGTGGTATAGTAGTTCAAACAAAGGTCAAAGTTTCAATTTCCACTTTTCCACTGAGCCCCCTGGGTAGATTCTTATCAGTCTATTCTATAGGATAGCTGTTCTCCAAATACAGTAAGATGAAGGGTGACTGAAGACATGTGATCTGGAGTTCCTAAGAAGAAAGGATGGTTATAAGTGAAATATATAAAAAGAAAAGGGCTGAATCCATCCATCCATCTGGATAGCTCTAATTCCTAATGGGGTTTAGATTTGGGGACATTTCTGAAAAGAAAATGATATATGATTACACTCCACAATGTAGCCCTTTACTATTATTCCCTTCCCCAATTTTGTTGAAGTGCACATTTTTGTAGTCAGGTCATTTTATTTATTCTTGTTCAATTCAAAGTATATCAAAGTATACAATGACCACAAAAAGAGGATAATATGAAGACAAATACATGAAAAGCCATCAGTAGGCACATCACTGGTAAGACATATACTTCCAGTGCTATTCTTTCATCATTCATAATATATAAAATATATATATATATATATGTATGTATGTATGTATGTATGTATGTATGTATATGTTTTCTTAAGTTTTCGCGGGTACTTACATGTATGGTATTCAGCTTTGTTCGGGTATTTTCCCATGTCATTATAGTTGTACTTTTAAAGTTGTAGCAGCATTTCGGCAGAATCTCATCTGCCATCATCAGGCTTCTGTATTGTGTTCGTCAGATGTATGTCTGTATGTGTACATATATATGTATGTATGTATGTGTGTGTATATATATATATATATATATGATTAAAATCAATTACCTGGCCTGAATTTGGTTCAACTTCTCCCACCAGAATATTTATTAGCGTACTTTTTCCAGCTCCATTTGGACCTAGCACTCCCAGTATTTCCCCTAAGGAAAAAAATATATCAGAGTCTGCAGTTTTTGCTTGGCAAGATTATCCATCTTTTTTTTTTTTAATGCTGAGTCCATCATAAATAATTTTAACACTAACCTTTTTTAACACATAGGGATACACAATTAGTTGCCACTTTCTTTATTTTTCTTCCAAGAAGAAAATCACCCTTTTCATCATATTCTTTCTGCAAACAGTGGACTAAAACCGCTGGTTTCTAATGAAAAAAGAATGCAGAAATTACATCTGAGCTAGAATGAATGTAAAACATTACTTTAAATGGACAAAAGCTTAGTCAGTAACCTGGTTCTTCTCAATTAGAACATAAAAATGAATGTACATAGCTAAAACATTTCAGATTTGGGGGGGGATCACTATCTCCCCTTTCCTACACAATCAATATTGAACAAAAATATTCTTTATTTACATTGTGTGGGAAACAGGCTTAATTATGTTTCCCAAATTGGTTGTGGTTTCTGCCACTAGGAGGTGTGGTCTGAACAATCATAGGAAAAGCATTCTTATTTCCCAGTTCCTGCTATATATCATTGTACAGTGGATCACAAAGGAGCTAAAATGAAGAGATCCTGGAATAGCAACATACAAAATGTACAGAGACAGGATAAATACACTAATAATACTTTGCACAAGAACAGCAACGAACTATTTTTATTTTTCTTGAATGCAGAAAGAAGGGAGTGATTTTGGGGGGTGGGGAGAGAATATATTGGTTTTAGGTTTCTATAAAATGTAACCAGGCCCAGCCTCATAGAATGTCAGTTTCTTCATCAGCTGTTTCCAGGCTACCTAAGCAAATTACCCCCTTTCAATCCTGGTTTGCAGTAAGGAGAGAGCGCTATGTGGGGATGGGAAGATTTACCTCCTCACAGCTTTGACAAGTGATCAGTTCTTTAACCCTCAGCCTCTCTGCTGTAACATCTTCATCTTCATTCTCATCGTGCAGCACATCCGGGAGTTTCCGGGGCTTGGGCTTCATAGGTGTTCTGAAAACAGTAAAAAGATTCATTCTCTAAAAAGGTTCTTTGAACAGACAAAAGAAACAGGAAAATGTTCCATGTAATATTTAAAAATAAGGTAAGTCAGCTGCAAGAGCCCTCAAATTAGCCTGTCCTTAATCGTAAAACATTCCCAAGGGTCATCATGTGAGGAACAATTCAACACAACAGGAAAAAAAGCTACAGTTGCAAGTCTGCCCCTTTGCTTAAATATCTGTCAGGAAAAAGAAAAAAATTCAGATCACATACTTTAAAGCAGTGGTCTTCAAACTTGACAGCTTTAAGACTTTTGGACCTCAACTCCCAGAATTCCTCCTCCAGTCATGTTAGCTCTGGAATTCTGGGAGTTGAAGTCCACAAGTCTTAAACTTGCTAAGTTTGAAGACCCTTGCTTTAACGTCTAGGAGGCTGTTATATTTAATGAAAGATGATCAATGGAAAAGCTCAGGAGAAACTAGATCTTATGTAAAAATAAATGGTAATGCCCATTAATTCAAATGAAGCTGTAGAATGAGTGATGATCAACACAAGGATATTTGCAGATTCACTACCAAACAATTTATAAAACATATGATTAGCGGAAGGCATTCACAAATATATTAGCAAAGGACTGGAAAATTGCATTTAAAAATATTGGGAAATATTTTTTAAAAGAGATATAGGGGGTCCTCACTTAACAACCACTTGTTCAGGGATTATTCCAATTTGTGATGTAATCTTTATGATTGGGTCCTGAGTTTTTCCCATTGTAGATGCCCAGTTGCATGGTTGCCATTTGTATCCTTTTTTCTTGGCTTCAATGGGGATGCCGCCAGGTAACAAAATGGTGACCAAGTGATGTTCTCGCTTAACGGCCCGCAGTAATTTACTTCATGATGGCAACCTGGAGTACTGGGACTACTGTTGCTAATTCACATCACATCCTGTTTTATGATCATGTCACTTAGCGACGGCAAATCTGGTCCCAAGCCATCATCAATTGAGGATTTCTATTTTTCAAACGGCCATTCTGCTATAGTCTGGAAGCAACTTACACATTCTTTTTTCTATATCTAAGAATGTGTGTTTTCCTTGGAATTATATTTTGGATTTTAATTAACAATTCAAGCTTTAGTGCAAGGAACTGACTATTTTTTCCAGTCCTTTTTTCTTTAATACCAGTTCAATACTATAGTTAAGCTATATGTTTCCGGTTTTCCTTTTGATATTTTTTTTAATCAGATGCAAGGGTATAGACTTCTAAGCAGTAAATCTGAAATATCAAATAAAGCAGTTATGTATGTATGTGTGTATTTATTTATTTATTTGGACAAAAATTTTCTTCAAAAGGTATTTGAAATTTATCATTACCTACTGATATTTGATACTAGGATATTACATTTTCTTATCAGTTATATACCAACCTGAAAAATGGATCTTTTCTTACTGACTTCCCCCCGCACTTCATTTCAAGATAACGCAGAAGAAAGAGCCAAACTACACATTGCAAATATGGCTAATATGAAAAAAAAAACCATGTTAAAACTTCTGTTGTGCAAAAAAAAAAAGAACAATTTGTAAGCAAATACAATAGAAACAGACAACTGAAAACCACTGCTTAGAATGCCAGCTGCTTATGATAGGATGTTTTATAAAATAATTCACTGTAGCAGCCAATTACAGGTAGTCCTTAACTTACAACCACTCATTTAACGACTGTTCAAAATTGCAACAGCACTGAAAAAAATGACATGACCATTTTTCACACTCAAAACAATTGCAGCATCCCCATGGTCAAAATCCAGATACTTGTAATTGGCATGTATTTATTATGGTTGTAGTATCCCGGGATCATGTGATCACCTTCTGACAAGCAAAGTCAATGGGAAAGCCAGATTGACTTAATGACCATGACTCTAAGTTAACAACAGTAGTGATTCAGTTAACAAATGTGACAAGAAGAGTCATAAAATGGGGCAAAACTCACTTAACAACTGTCTTGATTAGCAATGGAGATTTGGGGTTCAATTGTGGTTGTAAGTTGGGGACTACCTGAAGCTATGAGATGTTGTACTACATTTTAGTTTTTTCTTCCCAACAATCTTAGTTATTGCTTTGATTTAGAAAGATTAAATCATTTGGCTTCAGGACATTTGAAGGAATGTCCTCTTTGATCCAGATCTGTCAGTACTTTACATTCTTACCCAAAGTGCTGTTATAAATCTCATGCACAAAAGAGAAAGGGTAAGTTTTGGTTTTACAATATATATATATGTATATTTTCATCTGGTCTTTTAATGCTATTGGTTATTGTTTCATCTTTAACATTCTAGCTTTTAAAATCTTATTTATGGTGATATTCTTGTGTGTATTATTTTTCTAAGATGCTGTTTATTATATTTTGCCCTAGGTTTCTGTTAAATGTGCACTTCATAAATAAAAATGCCTGATTCCATCCATTACTTATACCACAATTCTACTCTGCCCTAATAAAGCATAAATTACAATTACTATAATGGATTGAGAGTCCATTTTACATTCTATTATTTCACTTGTTAAAATCCATGTCAAAGCTGAATAATACAATTGTGATGGCATGCGAGAATGACCTTGGGCACAGCCTGGGCAATGCCTGATAAGAGGTACGTCACTCTGCCAATGGCGGGGGGGGGGGGGCTTGGGACCCTCCTTAGTTTTCTGAAGACTAAAAAAGGGAGAAATACTTTCAGTCTAGCAAGATTAATTTTAACTCTTTGAGTAGTCCAGACAAGAAACACAATCAAGAGCACCAACACTATATCTTTAGGATCCATGGTGGCACAGGGTGCAGTATTGCAGGCTAACTCGGCCCATAGTCTGGAGTTCAATCCTCACAGGCTCAAGGCTGACTCAGCCTTCCATCCTTCCGAGGTGGGTAAAATGAGGACCCAGATTGTCGGCAGCAATAGGCTGATCCTGTAAACCACTTAGAGAGGGCTGTAAAAGCACTGTGAAGCAATATATAAGTAAGTGCTATTTCTATTGCTATTATAAGGTTACATTAGCAGAATCTTGACTGAAGCTATGTCCGCCCCCTCTTTTTTTAGTCTTTGGAAAATTAGGGAGAGTCCCTTTTGGCAACGCTTTTCTCCCACCTGCTGACTGAGTTGCCTCTTATCAGACTGTAGCCTAGACTGCGGCATCCCAAGGTCATTTTCACCTACCATTGTAAGAACTGTTTCATATTTAAGAAACATGAAATGAAATAAGAGATATTCTGCCCATCCTGAGTAATGCAACTCTGGGCAGCATGCCAGAAACAAATATTCTTCAATAATATTTAAATACAGCACTGGAAAGATCGGTCTTTGCTGCTTCTATGCTGGCCTTTGAAGTAAAACTACTTGTATCAGTAGAGATACAGTTATTGCAGCTGGGGAGGGGGGGGGAGGCTGAAATTATCAGCTTTTTTGAAATAATTTTTCAGGACCAAGCAATAAATAAGAACACAAATTAAAAAGGTGAATGAAAACCCCAGAAGGTCTTGAAGAAAACTTCTGTTCCTCCAAGTAGCTCATAAGAGCTCTACGTTCTTTTCCCATCCAAGTCCAAAAGCAACTTAAATTGTCTTCATAATACAACTCATTTTTTTTCATAATGCTGCATTTAATACAATAAAGTTGAATATATGTGCTTTTTATTCCATGTGTAATCAATGTTCCTGCAAAATCAAATAATACTATTACTTTTCTGGGGGAGTGGGAGTGTTCTTCACAATGGCCAAACCAATTTTTAAGCACATCACAGTTTTGCACAAATTATAAACAGACTAACCACAAAGGAAACAACACAATATGTGATTATTTCTTGGTGTAACAAAATAGCTGATGTCTTGGATTTTTTATTTAAAAGATACTTACCGCTACAACAGAAATCAACAATCTTTCTGAATGTTTCTCCATCTTGTTATCCAGTTTCCGCACTATCTAACAAAACAATAAATACTTAAAGCCAAGCTCAACAAACTTTAAAAAATGGTACTTAGTATGACTACTGAACTCTACAAACTATCTGAATGTTTTATCATCTTGAGGGGATTCCAGGTAAACAAGGTAATACTCTTATTTTTAATTCTAATATTTTTCACAGGACACTGTTTATTCAAATGCTTCTTCAAGGAGTGACAAAAATTTCTTTCCCAAATATAGATTGTTCCAAAATATACACATAATTAGGTTATTTTTGTCTAGATTTATCTAACTCATTCTATATATCAATTCTAAAACACACTCATGTATTAAAAAATACAGGTAGTTCTCGACTTACATTCAGTGAGCATTTGGAGTTAACAGCATTAAAAAAATGGGGGGTTATGAGTTTTTCACACTTGCAACCATTGAAGTATCCGAAACGTCATGTAATCAAAATTCAGATGCTTGGTAACTGACTAATATTTATGTCCTGAGGTCCTAAGATCCACTTTTGCAATCTTCTGAGATGGGAAAGCCAGATTCACTTAACAACTAATATAAGTATTACTAACTTAAAACTGAGTGATTCACTTAACCACTTTGGCAGGAAAGGATATAAAATGGAGCAAAATTCACTTAACAAATATCTTACTTAGCAACAAAAAATTTGGGTTCAATTGCGCTCATAAATCAAGAACTACTTGTATAACATGCTTTATTATTTCCAAAATCAGTAGAATTTACAATTACAGTTGAATCCACTCAACTAGCTTTTAACAGATTAGTGATAACTTATAATAGTTTTATAAACTATTCTCTGTCATCAATAGTAGTATCAAGATTAATCTTTCTTTTATCGTAAGAAGTGATGACAATAAGAAAATGATAGGAAGTGAAGCTAAATTCACGAAGTATCCAGGGCATTCAAATGAGAGAGTTCCCCCTGTTGTATACTATCTGATTTGGTTCTAATAAATCAGTAAACACATTCTGGTGGCAATTCATATTATTTGAAATGGAATGATGCTAAATGTAGTATCTGAATTATATGTTGAAAAAATCTTCTTCGGATCTTCAGCCTGAAGGTAATTTTCTCATGTCTTCATTCTCAGCTTATAAGGAGCACATCATAATCTTATTTAAAATAAAAGGTGGAAGCAATTTAACCCTCTAGTGAAATGACTTTTGCTATCCAAATGCTTTACACACTATCAATATCAAAAAAACATAAATATGATTAGAATGAAGGCAGAATCTTTTAAATATTTTGTTCTCACCTCATTGCATTGAGGTGCACTGTAACTTACTGTCTTTCTTAAAATACATGATCTCCAGTTTTATGTTTATACAGTATTTGTCTTAAGTGAACAATACTCACATATACGCATATAATTTTATAAACATACAGGTACATATACTAATTTAATTTATGTCAATTTATTCTCCTAGCACGTGCCAGAAATAAATTTACTCTTTCAATTTCTTTGAAAACCTACCTTTATAAAAGAAATGAGACAACCAATGAGAGGATAGATGGGAACAAAAATAGAAAAACAAACATGAAGAACAGCAGCTGTTGTATAATACCACATAAAGAAGGCCACTTCGATGACAACAGAACAAACTAAAGCAGCCTGAAAGAAAAAAGAAAATTTAAAATATTAATTTATGTTATTTTTATCCAGTGGCATTCCATGTCTCTGGCAAATAGCACCCAAAACATAGTAGAAAGACATTGTAGCTAACGTATAATGGCATATCAAGAGTGGCAGGGTTAGCCCTAGCCCTTTGGCAGGTTTAAGACTTAGTAATTTAGTAAATTAAGGAAAGTGGAGAAAAGCAGTAAATAGCCTGGAGGGAGGGAGGACAAGCTAATCTGAAGCAGCAGATTATCTGAATCCTTTTCAGTGTGGGTTCAGGATGAGTTATAGTACTGAGGTACAGTTATGGCTGATCTTTGAAGGGCTTGAAATAGGGTGGTGTTTCCATCCTGGATTTTTTTGGTGGCTTTCAATACTATTGACCATGGCTTAAGGACTGGCTTAGGGGCTTGAGAATGTCCTGCAGAGCTTCTCTTTCCTCTGTGGTCAATTCCTGTTTGTATTCACAGGGACGGAGGGAGAGAAGTCACAGGGTGAGATTATTCAGTGGCATGGAGTGCAGCATACTGATGATCCTCAGCTGTACATCTTCACTGAGGCAGGACAAAATGGTGCCACTCAGTTCTTGAAGGCTATAAAGTTTCAATAGGGAAGAACTGGTTGCAATTCAACTCTAACAAGACAAAATAGTTCTGGGCTTTTTAGATCCCTCTAGATCTGGACCATTATCATCTTTTAATCTCAAAAGGATAGCACTCCTCTGTAGAGTTTGTGCACAATTTGAAAGCCACTGCCCACGTTCATTCATGCTTTAGTCATTTCCCATGTATAGTATTGTACATGAAAACCATCTAAATTTCAAATGGTTTGGAATAGATCAGGGAACACAGTTTTGAGTGCTCCAAGATCTGCACATATTACACCACTATCCAGGCTGCACTGGTTCCCAATCTCCTTCTGGATGTAATTCAAGATGCTGGTTATTATCTTGAAAGCTCTGCATGCATGGGACAGGTTATCAACAGAACTGGCCACACCTGAGAGTATCTGCCTGCCCTGCCAAATCAGATAGGATGGGTATGTCCTAGACCTCCTCTATTAAATAATGTCACCTAGGTGGTGTGCGTTCTCTGTAAAAATCTCTCTCCTTTGGAACAGACTTCACTCCAACATCTGGAAGCCCCTTTCCTCTTGGCTTTCCAGAAGACTGTGAACAGCTGTTCTTCCCCCAGGCAATGGGCCAAGACAGAAATTTAAACCAGCACATTTTATGATGTCCTGGCTGGAGTGTGTCATTTTTTAAAAAGTGTTGTGGGGTTCTGTTTTTTTTATTTTTTACATGTCTATAGCGGTTTGTTTATTGCTAGCCGCCAGGGTTATACTGTATAAGAGTTTTTGGGTCATGCAAACAACAAATAAATTTAACTTACCACTGAAAAAATAAATGACCAAAATTCTTTGGTATTTTGTATGGCATTAAAGCTGAAGGAGACAATATAATTAAACATAACAACGGATGGTATGTAGCCAATAAGGCAAAAAATCTGCAGGTGAAAAGAAAATTCTTAGTTGTTTTTTTAAGATTAGGGATAAAGAAAGTAGTACATAAGTCTAAAGAAATTTTCTAACAGATAAGCTATGAAGCCGCTTAATTCTTGCTCCTTCGCATCTGTGGATATGTGATTTCAGTCTGAGGTATTATTCATAATGGCAGAGGATTAAAGAGTTAAATAGTGTCGCTGATGCAACAAACATGAATTTGGGCAAACTCCGGGAGACAGTGGAAGACAGGAGGGCCTGGCATGCTATGTCCATGGAGTTGTGAAGAGTCAAACACAACTTAGCGACTGAACAACAAAATTCTTTAAAACTCTTCTTGCAGTCACTGATGAAAATACATATTTGTGTAACACTTTTTGTAGGAACTGTGATAGTACAGAGGATTCTGTAGAGTCCCTGTGTTCTCCAGCTTGGTTGTTTGCTTACACAGTCTGGAAACAATCAAGCTAAGAGAGCACAAGGACTCCACAGTTCAACCCTGAGCTCAGATAGTCTCCTCTTACTGGAACAGAGGATTCTCTTATTAATGAAAATGGCTGGAAAGTAATAATGCAAAACTATCAAAACATGAGGATGTGAAAGAAATCTATTCTGGCAGCAATACTGAGTTTTCACTAGATAAAAACATATCTTGCATAAAGAACCTCCATATGTCTGCAAGAACAATATCATAACCCATTTCCAACAGAAGCAAATTTTTAATTATGCTTCTCCCTATCCACAACTTGATCCTGGCTTAGATTTGGCATACTAGTACATTCGTAAAATGAGCCATTCTAATAAATCAATTAAACATTCTTATCACACCAAGCAATAATCAGTCTATTCTTTTAGAAAATGAATTTGTTTGGAATTTTGCTTCTTAAGATAAACCAATACAGGTTAACTGATAACATGGTTTTCAATTTTGGGGAAAGAAAAAAGTAAAAATATTCTTATTCACTTTTATGGAGAGACAGTTTATAATCCAAATGTATTCACAATAAAATGAAAAATAATAGGAAATGTTGTTGTAAAATAGAACTTACCACAGCAAGAAACTTTTCAGGAAAAAAATAAACTCCATGGTGAAATACAAATAAACTTCCTACCATAAGAAGAAGAATTATATAAAATAATGGGATATCAATTAGTGCTTGTCCACACCAATAAGCAGAAGGATAAAGTCCAGAGATTTTAAGTTGGGTGTAAGCTCTGATCTGCAAAATAAATAATAGATAGGTCAATAGGTTGGTAGATAACATATCATGGCAGTAGAGCTCATCATTCATCCTGATTTTGCTCTGTTTGTAGTTGATATGTTAATATTAAACATATCTACATGCTATACATGGTGCATTTTTGAAATAGAGTACTGAACCATTATATAATCCTAATGCTGGAAGAATATTAAAGTTTATTAAATGTAATCAACTAAAACATTAAGTTATTGCTGAAAAATGAACAAAACATTGAGACATGAATAAAACTGGATCCAAAACAATTTATCAAGTTTAAAAAAAATAAATTAAGTACATCTTAAAGACTGGAAAAAAATTACAAGAGCAAAGACAGATAGAATAGTACATACTAGAAGTGTTGGTAATTACATAGTGCATTAGAATCCTTTGAGTGATCAGCAATTATACAGTAGTTAGGATAGTGATTAAATCTAAATATAGCTATGAGAGTCAGCCAAAATATAGCCAAACTTCTCCTAATGGTGCTTCTTCAAATTTTTATCATGTCCATAGTATAGATGTTAATAATTTTGATGGAAATTTCACTAGGAGCCAATTTGCACATTGCTTTCCCATTAGACTTTGCAATGGCACTGATATGTACATGAAATGAAGTTCTATAACAATGTTTTTGGGAGTTTAAAAAATTATAACCCATTGCCTGTTTAGCTTCTCCCTTCTAAATTGCATTCTGACTTGGCTCAATTGTTACACAGGCCATGTTATGTGAGGTCTTCTCTTAATAATCACATGGTCTTTGGGTTATGGTGACAAACTGAGATTTCCATTGCTGACTGATGTGGTCTTGTGATGTTGCACTTTACAATCACGTCACTCAGCAATGTAAATTCTGGTCCCAATTGTTGTTGCAACCTGAGAACTACCCGTAACATGAAATCAGTTAAAACGTCTTTTAAGTTATTCCATTTCCTTTAATGGTAATTGAGATGTGATATGTACAAGAAAATGATTATGGACTCAATCAAATATTTCTGTTGCTTCAGGAAATTTTTCTAACTGTAGCATATAAATCACATAGGTTGTATCACTAAGATTTTGACATTTAGCAGAATCATGAGACTGTAAGGGATCTCGAAAGTCTTCTAATCCAACTCCCTCCTAGGGCAGATCAACTCGGACAAATGGCCATCCAACTTTTATTTCAGAATCTCCAGAGATGAAGTGAGATGATTTCAGGAGACAAGCTGTTCCACTTTTTAATAGTTCTCACAATCAGGAAATTCTTCCTTTTGAATCTGGATCATCTTTGTAAAACTTCCAACCATTAATATTCGTCCTAATTGTAGGCACTGCAGAAAATGAATTCATATCCTTTTCCCATACCTGACTGGTTTTCAGGTATCGGAAGACTGCTATCATATCTCCCCTTAGCCCCCTCTTCTAAGGCTGAATTTTTTTTAACCATTCTTCTTCATAGGATACTATTTCCAAATCCAATGATCTTTGTTGCTTTTCTCTGTATTGTTTCCATTTCTCAGCATTCTGCTTGTATTATGGCCACCCCAAATTGGATTCAATATGCCAGATGAGATCTGTCCAGGGCAGCTTACAAGCAAAACTTTACTTCCTGTGAAATTGACATATGTCTATTGATGCAGACTAAGATTGCATTGGCTTTTTTGATAGCAACAACACACTGTTGACCCATGTTCATTCGGTTATCTATCAGGACACCCAGGTTCTTTGTATAAATACTATTGTTGATCCAGGTTCCATCTACATTTTGTGTGTGTGTGTGTGTGTGTGTGTGTGCGTGTGTATTTTCTTATTTTTTTTATATATATATTTTTTCAGGTGAGTCTGACTCACAGACAAACACAATACAGAAGCCTGATGATGGCAGATGAGATTCTGCCGAAATGTTGCTACAACTTTAAAAGCACAACTACAATGATGTGGGAAAATACCCGAACAAAGCTGAATAACATATATTTAAGTACCCTATCAAGATTCTTTTGACATTGAGCCTGTTTTCTGAAGTGTAAGCAAACTTTTCCATCCCCCACAAGCGTCACATCATCTACAAAACTGCTGAGCATCTCCTTTATCCTTTTTTTTAAAAAAAATGTTGATGAATACTGTGCCAGGACAGAATCCTGATGCATATTTCTTTTCATGGAGACATACCGGTACATTAATTGGGGACCATAAATTGGCTATGGTTATTCAACAGTCCATTTGGGAGTGGCAACATCACACTGTTCTATTTAATCAACATAAAACTTGTTTTTAAAACAGCCATACTGATTTCTAATAATCACTTTCTTCCTTATACACTTGTTACCTTGTGGTTTTCTGCATTCTCCATGGCAAAATAGGATGGCATTCCAGTGACAAGAACTCCTAGTAAGACAGCTTCAAAATACAGCACAAGAGTGAAAACTGTGTCAGTGATTTCCTACAAATAAAGAGATTTTCGTGTAAGAAAATTATTGTTTTAAAAAATATCTTGAAATCTAACAAAGACTAAACATATGGCCTGCTTATTTTCTATGCTATAGATCATGCCTCATTAACTGCATTTCGTTTCATGTGTCTCATATTAAATAATCCTAAAATACCAACTAATCCCAATCTGTAATTAATTTGTATTAATACATAAAAAAATAGGCAGAATGCTAAGAACTTTAAATAACATGTTTAAGCCCCAAAATTTATGGATACAATTTTCCTTTCTGATGTATCACCTGATACTGACAAAAATGAATCCACATTACATTTCAAAATGGCTTTGCAACCATTTCTAGCCTCTATCACAAGCCTTAGTAGTTTTTTTTTTCTTTTATATTATCCCTTACTATAATTGATAAATTTCAAGACATCTGTACATTCTTTATAATATTAGAACTAGGTTATGCCTACATTAGAATGCAGATAATTTTTTATCTTGCCATGGAGGTACAAGCTATATTGTGCTATGAGCTACACTATGCAGTGTGTTTGTTTCCAGCATTCTTTCAAATCATAAAGCAGAGAAAGTGAAGAGCATTACATGCATGACAGCACTAAAATCATTTTGAGACAAGACTTAAAAATGTCTCTACTCTCATAGCTTGGTAGTTCTTCAAATTATTACCAGAAAGATGGAGGCACAGCTTATGACCAGTTGAGAATCAGTGTATGTCAAGAGCATTTTAGATTAATGTTGTGTACAATTGGCAAAGTACACTTTCTTGAAAGTATATGTGGAGACTTTCCAATTTTCATTTTTGGGGGAATCTCTGGCATTTCCCAGCTTAGAATTTCTCCAGCATACATACATGAAAATTATTCTGAAAATTTGTACTATGTAAATGGTAAAACTAGAGCAATCAAAGCTTGAAAATATGTGTACAAATGCCAAAGTTAATGTAAAAAAATGCTTAGTGAGTAACATCAATCAATTGAAGCTATAGTAAAATACAGGCAAGAATGGCCAAAATCTTTTAATTCTTAATATATAACATCATTATATGCAGAATTTACAATATCAGCATTTGGACTTTCATATTCACTTACTTGAAAGAAAGGGTTACTCCAAACTTGGATCTTTTCAGTTATGTTTGAACTGTATAGATAGAAGTTGCTAATAATATTCATCATAACAGGTAAAGAATGTATCATGGTGCGATTAAAAGCAGCTGTAAAGATATAACTCTGCAATAACAAAGATAAAAATTAAATTTGTTATATTTATGAGAACACATCTGGGTATAATGCAACAATTAATAAATATCTCATGACAAAAAAGGAACTAAAATGGACTTTTAGAAGCATAAAATGATGCAATATGGTATTCATGCTATTTAAAATATAGATCAATGATATCATTAAAACAGATTAAATTTCTTTATGATTTGATCACAAAATATTTCTGCATCTCTGCTGAATTCTCAGTGGTATTGTCAAATAGTTTCCTAGTTTTGGGTGATTATCTTGAAATCCACCCTCCCTCCCTTCCTTCCTTCCTCTCTTTTTCTCTCTCTCTCTTTCATTAATTGATATGCCTCCCACCTTGCTGTTGAAGTGATTGTACATAGCTTAAAAATGATAACAAGGCAATATGATTAAAATTTAAAAAGATTAAATAGAGACTGAAAACCAAGAGAACAAATAATGGGGTGGGCACCTTCTCTGCAGCCTGTCAGCATAAAGCACCCCATCAGGCCCTCTGATCTAATTACTGAAATCTATTCATTAGTAATGATTCACATGCAGTTAGATGGAAAAGTTATTTCTGGCACACATGATTGAACAGACTAATTAATACACTTCTATGAGCCTCCTTAGCAATCTGTAAGAACTGTATATGTTTTATTTGCAGTTTTCTTTTAACAACCAACACATTTTGTGGACAGAAAGGTGCTGAATAGCATCTTGATGGAGAAGAACAGGCAGAGCCAGGGGACAAAGTTAAGCGAGTCAGCAGTCTAGTCATTACTATTCTCACAAATGGTCTAAGTCCAACCACTCTTCAATTCCACTGACCCTTATCTAGTGTCAATCCTTGGCATTGAATAGTTTTTTATCAGATTTTCATGTATAGGCTTGAGCAATAAATCATAACTGCAGCTTAAGGTATGGTTCTGATTCTTCACACCTGACAGTTCATGAATAAACCTTAATTGGCTGAGAATAAAATGGAGAGAAGACCTATTTTCTTTTTTTGTGATACAATTCATGGGGTAGCCTTTGCTACCACAACAGGGTAGCTATGCATTACCTGCAGTGGCTATGCATTACCTCCAGAAACAGAGGCAGCACATTTCTTATTGCCAGAGGGGAGACAAGGGAAAACTCTTGGATTTAAATCCTATTTGAAAATGTCACAGAGGCCAATTATTAGCCTCTGTCGGAACAAAATGCTTGATCCAGTGGGGGCTCCTGTAGTTTTGTGTCTAGTGTAACACATAAAGTAGCAGATATTTTTCTTGTATTTGGTAGCAGCTGCTATGCAATAAAATGAATATCCTTTAGGGAAGATTTCTTTGATGCATACTTTGACAGGTTTTCTTTATCCTCAACACCTTCAGATGAAGAAATTTTTATTTTAGAATAGAATTCTTTATTGGCCAAGTGTGCTTGGACACACAAGGAGTTTGTCTTGGTACAAATACTCTTATTTATTTATTTTTATTTATTTATTTAGTCAAGCGATTATAAGATAACAGGTATAAGTGTAAATATAGTTATGAATACATGAAATGGATACATATAAGAAAAATAAAAAGAAGCAATAGGACAGGGACGGTATACATAAAAGAAAAGATACATTCATCAAGAATCATAAGGTATAACACTTAATGATAGTCATAGGGTACAATAAGCAATCAATTAGATTGATGGTTTCTGGACTGCTTTTTTTAGGGAGGAGGAATGAATTGGGCCAACTGTTTTCATGTTTCACACCTGTTTTCCTGTTTCTTACTTAAGAAATCCTGTTGGAGGATTTTTTGTTTGTTTGATCTGAATAGATTAAGATTGGATTTATAACCCAGGTGTATATTATATATTATTATCTCTGAGAGAGATGGTTGATTAAGAAATATGAAAGACAAATAAAATTATTATTTTTGTTGTCATATAGTTTTACCTATTCCTGAGTTACATTTTTATTGCACCTTTATTACTTTATAAGTAAGTCAAGGTGGCAAACCTACCTAACACTCCCTCCAATTTTCTTGTCAACAAACTTGTGAGGTGGGTTGGGCTGAGAGATTGATTGGCCCAGTCACCAACCGGCATTCATGCCTAAAGGCAGGACTAGTAGTCACCATCTCCTGGCTTGCAGGCCAGCACCTTAACCATTATATCAAAGTAGTTCCTTTCTTGATGTTAAACCTCTGTGTCCCACCTAGAGTTGTTGTCCTGAGATGGGAAACTATATGTATTGTTTGTTTGTTTATATGTATAAATAATTATTTTTGTTATTTTAACCTTCCTCTGTTTTATGTTATTTTAAAAAAGCACTTCACATTTAAGACAGATAGGCAACATTTTAATGGCTGGGAGGTTGCACTTCATATTTTAGGGACAGGCAAAGGATCAGTAAGAATGGGAGAGGCAAAATCAGCAGAGGCACACCATTCATATGCACAGGGCTAGAATTTCATGCCCTATTCCCCACTGGGAACTGGGTAATTGCAGTCACAGTGATTTCTGGGTGTCCCAAATGAGCACCAAATATTATTTAAAATAAATACTAATAATATCCATTTTATGGATATGTATACATTTTATTCCCTCGCAGAACTGAAGTGTCCAAAGGCAATTCACCATCGACAAATTTATTAACCTGAAATAGTTCTGTCCCTAGCAGATCATATTGTACAACTACATATAATTGCACACACATTTTACTAAATTCCTGTATAGTCAAAGAAAATTATTATTCTCTTCTTACCTTGTCTACTTTAAATACATGTAATGCTGCACTATGTGGGGCAAATGACACATATCCGCTGTTGTTTAATGCTGTACTGTGGAAATCTGCTGATTCATAATCACTGTCACTGAGTACCTCTGTCAGTATATTCTGGTTTCTAAGAGCACTAATTAAGTCATCGATGTTTGACCCTAGATTGAAAAAAAGAAGAATATGGCATAAAAATATCACAACTGTTCCATACTTTCAGAGCAATTTAAGTATATAAAATTTAACCAGTTAACTCTTAAAAGAGATCCAGGTACCATGTAAGAGCCTCTGTGGCACAGTGGTTAAAGTATTGTGCTGCAGGCCATTTCTGCTGACTGTCGGCTATTCAAATCCCACCAGGCTCAAGGTTGACTCAGCCTTCCATCCTTCTGAGGTGGGTAAAATGAGGACTCAGATTGTTGGGGGCAATAGGCTGACTCTGTAAACTGCTTAGAGGGGGCTGTAAAGCACTGTGAAGCAGTATAGAAGTCTAAGTACTGTTGCTATATCTGGAGAGAGGGATGACAATACTAAAAAAGGGGGGTCCTTTTCAATTCTAGAGTCTCGGGAAATGGCATTTGAATGGGGTGGACCAAAATGACAAAAGCAGAATTACAGCATCATGAAACACCCCAATACCTTTTATAGCACAAAGGGAAAGAGCTTATGATGCAACCTTGCTTGTGTTCCTGCAGGTGCATACAAAGTTAGGCTCTCCATCGGTCATCTGTTAGTCTGAAACCTACATGCAAATATGCACCTGAACCTTTTAATTCATGGCTTCCTTATCCATAGTTGGTCTATATGAACTTGAATTCATTATTCAAGACAATCCACTTTGCATTATCCATTCTTTTCGGTACAGGTGTTGTATGTGGTCTGTCATTTTGCTCTGCAGAAATATGGATGTAGCTTTCAGTCAATTTCTCAGTAACCCCAACACTATGCCATGCTTCTAACATGTAAAACGAGCTACTTCTTCCAGAGTGAAAATGGAGAAGTCTACAATGTGATGACCCAGGGCATGGCATAGCCGCAACATAGCCAGCTGAAAGTTCAAACTCCTCCTTTAATGGTCCAAATTTCCTCTCAAATGCTCCCACATTCTTGGCAAGTCCCAGAGCAAAGTGCACACACACAAGCATAGCAGCCTCCGGCTGTACCCAGTCTAGCAAAATAAGGAACAGGAAAAGGAGTCCACAAAACAAGGAACAAACAAGTCCACAAAGTCAAGAAGCAAGCAGTCCTGCAAACTCCAAATGCCTGTACCAACACACCAAACTCTACCAATTCAGCATTTGTTCCCAACAAATGCCCTTCCTCATAGCATCTCCTTAAGTCTCAGTCCCCAGGTATGCCTTGTGAAGAGGGAAGGAGCACTCTCCTCCCGAGTAGTCATGTCAGCCTGCACTGTTCCAGCCTTCTCTCCACTCTCCATACTCGAGGATCAGGAGTGGGTGGTCCTTGCTCATTGCCTGAGCTCTGTCTCTCGTGTTCATAGCTTAGTCTCTCTTGGGTCATCCTGCTCCAGTTCCTCTGTGCCTACTAGCTATTCCAATCCTAAAAGACTATGGTCTGCCTTGGCCTACTCCTCCCCACATTCCTCCGAAGCCAACAAAGCTGCCCCCTTGATCTCTGTAGGCTCCAGTTCTGGGGCATCTTCCTCCACAGGTTCTGGCTTGTCTTCCTCAGGCTCTGGCGGGGGCATGATACTACAATTTCTCACCAATTCACAATATTCTTTAAAATGCTAAATAGAGATGAAGTGCTGACAATTTCAATTGTGGAATTAGAAACCCCAGGCCTTCTTTATTTTATTTTGTAATCTTTACTTTTTATTTTTATTGCTATTTATTTTTATTTTATTATTATTATTATGAATATAGTGGTACTTCGGAATTCATCATTATTTTGTTCCAGGAAGTGCTATGACTACCAAAAAAAATGAGTACCAAATAAAATTTTCCCATTAAAAATAATGTAGTGAGTTACAAGGCAGCCAAAATTGACAAGTTCTAGATTGTGAACAAATGATGAATACCGGGACAAAATGTTCACATCAAAATGTGTTGAGTACCAAATTTGATGAGTTTCAAAGCAGTTGAATACCAAGGTACCACTGTACTGTATTTTATTTTGAAAATTATTGCCTTAATTTTTTTATTTCTTATTCTTTATTTGAAAAGAAAACTAAATGAGAGAACCTAAGATCTAAAGTGGCTACCATACAGTTACTTCTATGATTTTTGGGAGAATCTCTGCTGTCTTTTCAATCGTTTTACAGCTCTTAAACATCCCCATAACCCTAAGATGTTGTATCATTACAGGTAATCCTTGCTCACTGACTGGCATAATCACATGATGTTTCACTTCACCACCACATCAGTTAGCGATGGAGTTTCTAGTTCCAGTTTTGTGTTTTGCTTTGAAAAGCTAGGATATAATCCTTTGGAACAAGAAAGTCCAACTGTAGTTGATTTTATACATATGAAATGAAGAAGTGGAAATGCCAGGAATTGAAATAAAACCAATCAGTACATGACATTTAAAATGTAGTTCTTAAATTTCTTACCAGTGGAGTTTTGAATGAGGAGACTGGTTTTGTACTTGTCATAGGTTTCGTTGGTCTTAAGAAAATATAAATTTGGAGACAGCTGTATAGGGACTACAGCTTTTTTGAAATAGTGATGTACAACAAACATAAAAATTTGAACAACAAGAAACACTGTAAATAACAAAAATCTGAAAGAAAAGAAAAAACAGGCATAATGCCAGCCTTGGTCCATTTAAGAACTAGATCAGAGTTGGGCAGGCTTGTCTAGAGAATTCATTACTTCACATTTCATTACAGTCCAACTGTGACTAAAAGTATCTTGAGATGTTGAGAGCTGTAATTAAATGGTTTAAAATGTGAACTTTCCTATAATACACACCAGTTATAAGCTTGTAAATACTTTTTAAATTCTCAGTATACAATTAAATGCAGCAAGTATATAGAAAAATTATTTTTGACAATTACTGCTAGAGTGAGACATCAATTAATCAATCAGACTGAGCTATGCCAACATTTCTCTCTTCCCTAAGAGAGAAGGGGAAAATGCTTGTAGGACTAGCATGTAAAGTGTTTGCACCCAGTGTTGTTATCAGTCAGTTGTTGCCACAAGCTATCAATTTTAGGAATCATCATACTTATCTAAAAAAAGAATACTGGCAATAAAATGTAAAAATTTAAAGTGCCAATTTAATAGTATGCAAATTGACTTCGGTTAGTATACAAGTCTAAGGGCTATTGCTATTGCTACAGAAGTAACTTCTGATGAAACACTGCAAGAAATCATAATAGCTGCCAGTGGGTACATTTGGAACAAATGTTGTCGTCTCAGCCACCTCTTGCCATCAGGGTCCTTGAACTGCTGTCAACAAGCCTTGCCTCTGGAATGATGCTGCTGTGCTTCAAAAAGGGCCTCTCCCATTATCCACCCATTTTGAAACTAGCCCAGGTTAGTTGAAAGTGACCATATATAATTTATGCTTTTGATTGCTTCTGCTCAAACTGCAATATACTGCTTTTAAATCAGATTAATTCAAAGTTGAGATACTTACACCACTGTCACTGACTTAATTTCACGTTTTAAGTTCAGGAAATGAACCTTTGCAATAGTGGTGACTTGTTTTTTCCACAGAGACTTCTTGTTCACTACACAAGATTTTACTTCAGAGAGCATTAGTAGGCTTTGCTCTAATTCATCAGTAGATTTTGTATCCATTTCTTCTTCTACATTTTCTGAGTTGAATACACTAAAATCTAAGAAAGAGAAAAGAATAGCTTGTGCAGCTTAAATTTTACTTCCAAGTAGATCAGGGGTATGTGTGTGTGAATATATACAGGTAGTCCTCAACTTATAAACAATGGTGGGATTCAGCCAGTTCACACCACTTCGGGAGAACCGGTTGTTAACTTTCTGAGCAACTTGGTGAACTGGTTGTTAGAAGAAATCATTAGGGCAGAGAACCGGTTGTTAAATTATTTGAATCCCACCACTGCTTACAACCATTCATTTAGTGAGCATTTGAAGTTGCAATGGCACTGAAAAAAGCGATTCATGACTGTTTTTCCACACTCACAACCATTGCAGCATGGTTATGTGATCAAAATTCAGACATGTGGCAAATGATTCGTATTATGATGGTCGCAGTGTCCCGGGGTCTTGTGATCACCTTTTATGACCATCTGACAAGCAAAATAAATGGGGAAGGCAGATTCTCTTAGCAACCATGTTATTAGCTGCAGTGATTCACTTAACAACTGTGGCAAGAAAGGTCGTAAAATGGTGCAAAACTCAACATCTGTCTTGCTTAACAGCAGAAATGTTGGGCTCAGTTGTGGTCATACATTGAGGACTAACTGTACAAGTAATTTGAAGGAACCAGTGAAGCTTCCATCCCAAAAATGTCATTGCCCAACCCAATTTATAAAAAATTGGGTTGGGCAATGACATTATACTATTATACTATTCTATAAGCTGAAATGTAATTGAATAATGAAAAATTACTAATGAAACAGTATTCATGATATTGTATTTAAAACACAGTATAGGAAGTTAGGCAGTTTTCCCCAGCCCCCTTACCCGCTTGGTCAATCTCTGCCTCGGCTTCCAGCTTGAGGAAAACATCCTCCAAGGTTGTCATGGAAACACCGTAAGAAATAACACCCAAATGAGCATGGGTATCTAGATCAGCAAACAGTGCTATAAGAAAAAGTAGCAGTGGAGGTCTTAGTAATGAATTTGTAAATGCAATCATATTTCTCTGCATATTTCCTTCTTTACAGTTGCTTAATGAACCGTCTTCTAATTTCCTCAAAACTTTATTCCAAAAGCAGGAAAACGATAATACTTGTAGGTAATAAATGTATCTGGGGTTAACTGTTCTCTGTTAAAGTAACTATCAACTCTCTGTATACTAATATTATAGACTTTGAGCTCAAGTGCAATGAGCAACATAAGTCTTCCACTTTTCTCTGCAATTCAATAGAGGAAAAAGTTATACCTGAAAATTTGTCCATATCTTTAAATGGTAATGCATATATCAGCTGTTCTTCGTTCTGTTTTAGCAAACTTGATCCAGGGATGTGCTGTCTGATGACAGATGCTGTAGCTTCTGTGTTACAATACCTGTCTATGTGCATACTAAGAAACACATATAGATATCATTGTTTTGCAAAGGGATGCATGATATTCATTATAGGAATAAGAATTACTCCTATGCTGCTGCCTAATTGAAAATGTATCTGTATTTTCATAATCCAGTTCATGAAGGGTATTCATAAATAGTATTTATTAGTTACCATCCCAAGGGTGCTTACAATATAAATTAGTAAAGTTTAATAAATTTCAGCAAAATCTAAACCCTTTAAAAAAATGACTACTGAACTACACAAACAGTTCAACTATTTTAAACGATAGACCAGAAAGGTAAGCATAGTTTAAAACCGCTTTAAAAGACACCAGACCAAAGTCAGGGATATATAGATAGTCCTCAACTTACAATCATTCATTTAGTGACCATTTGAAGCTACAATGGCACTGAAAAAAGTGACTTATGACCATTTTTCACTCTTACAGCCATTGCAACGTCCCCATGGTCATGTAATCAAAATCTGAACTTTTGGCAACTGGTTCTTGTTTATGACGGACACAGTGTCTCAGGATCATGTGATCACCTTTTGGGACCTTCTGACAAAGTCAATGGGGAAGCCAGATTCATTTAACAGCTATGTTACTAACTTAACAACTGCAGTGATTTCACTTGACAACTGTGGCAAAAAAGGTTGTAAAGTTGGGGGAAACTCACGTAACTATCTCATACAGCAATGGAAATGTTGAGCTCAGTTGTGGCCATGATTTGAGGACTACCTGTAACGGGTCTTCGGTAAGAGGTTTAAGCAATAATGGAGGAGCAGGTAAATAAGGCTTACTTGATGTTTCCCTGGTACATTAATGCAAGCATAAGCAGTCCTTCAAATAATAACTGGACTCCAATTATTTAAAGATCAATGTTTAAGTACTCTGAATTGAGATTTAAAACTGAACTAGCAACAGACAGTAGGGTAGACATTACAGATGAACAGTCTAGTCTCAACAAAAACTTGACTAGCTATATTCCATACTAGCTGAAGTTCTCAAGTAATTTTCAATGACAGCTTCAAGCCAAGCATGGTAACAATGTTAATCATGCAATCCAGTTCGTATTACGATCACCTAACAATGAAAGAATTTTGATTTTGGTTATTTCAATGTGTTTAAAGAGCGGAAATATTGAAGCAGGATTGTGATAGACATTAGAATAGAAAGTGGCTGTACCTCAAACGATAGCCAATTCCCCATTTTGTCTTCAGGAAAAGAGAAGATCCAAGACATTTCAGCATTCCTTGAGAAATTACAGCTTTCCGATCTAGAAGTAGGCCAGAAGGGATCTTTATCATAAATAAAGCTTATAGGGTAGCAACCAAAAGTATCTTACTTATATTATGGATAATATATATCTAACCTAAGAGGCATCTAATTGAACATGCCTGCAAGAATGTCTGCTTCATCCATGAAATGGGTACTGAACACTGTCACGTGGTTGGCTTTTCTGTTTTTCAAGAGGTTCCAAATTGTATGTCGGGAGCATGGATCCATACCAGCAGTTGGCTCATCCAAGAGTAACACCTAAACAACAGCCAGGGAAAACAATAGATAAAAGTAAGTATTCATTTTACAAATACAAATGCTGCATGGCACCAAAACTGTAGGGAAATCAAAATCTTCTAAATGGTGTGGGGAAGGTGGAGAGAAGTCCCATAAAGCCCCATGATGGGCAGAATAACTGAAAAAAAAATGTTTGCTGAGTACTGAAAGGAAACGGGAAGGAGGCTGAATTATAGTTAATCCTTGCTTAACAATGGCAACTGGGACCGAAATTTGTTTGCTTCTGTATGTGGAGAAAGTCCTTTTCTAGAACCTCAGTTCACTGTGTAGGTACTATAATAGTGAGTTGTTTTCTGCTTGAATACAGTACTTATTTCTATTGGTCAACTGTAATTTTGAATTAAGGTTTTTTAATTTTTCTTTACTGACACCGTATATTACTGAATTAGTTATATGGTTTAATTTATGGTAATATTATTTTGAATCTGTTTTAAAAAGTGTTGTTCAAATAAGTGCCATAAGGATTTTAGACAGTAAATAGAAGATCCCGGAGTAAAATTTGGTGTTATTTCTCTGGATATGTATGTACACATCTACATAAAATTCCCTTATATTCTAGTATTCTTCAGGGAAAATGTTTAGGCAGCTAGAAAGCCATGTGAAATCTAGCCAAGTTCTTGTAAGGTTGTGTGCTTAAAGTACTCTTAAAATACTCTTTTAAGATTAAGTAGAGCCAGTTGAGAGAAGGTAGCCTATTCAGTAGTGTGGGAAAAGGTATTAATTGCTTAAGCCTTGATTGAGGGGACTGCTGCTGTTTGGGCAAGTAGTATTTTTATTATCTCAACTCTCCTAATTTGTACAACCCAATTATAGTTCTGTTTGTATGTGGCTTGAAATTGATAATGAGTATCATGACCAGTATTTCTGTTACTTTGCTATTTACCTTCGGATCACCAAGAATTGCAATTCCGATTGACAGCTTTCTTTTCTGTCCACCACTTAGTTTTTTTGCTTGGTTATCTTTAATGGGCTGCATATCCAAATCCAATAAAATCTTTTGGACCTTTCAAAATCAAGCATGAAAAATATTTAGAGATAATTAAAACAAGTAATTCCATAATTAATCAGGCTATTGTCACTAAAGCTCAAGGAATCTAAAAGTTTTGTAGCTTACCATGATATAATATATTATGAAAATAACTCAAATTCTATGTTATTTATTCCCTGCAATTTCAAAGAGAACCCTATTCTGGAAGAGTTAAGGTGAGAGGTTTCCAAAACCAATACGGTATCCATCCATCCATCCTTCCATTCAATCATTAAAGTGGTTTTTTTTTAAAAAAAATTGCTTCTGCTAATCATATCTCTTTTAAAATAGGTCGAGCTGGTATTTAAAGTTCAGAAGGACTAGTAGGAAAACCAATAATTACTGGTGCCTATACCTATCTCATATTTTATTTATAATATTTTTATCTTAGTTTCTGTAAGCTTTTCTGTTTTAGAAGAATTCTCAAAATAAAGTAGCATACTATGGAATCTGGATGTAAAAGATGCAGTCAATACATTATTACACATTCATGTAAAATTATCTTTGTTTATTGAAGGACATATATGACATCATTCTGACAATTATAAATAAATACATTGTATTCTACTTACCTCTTGGATCACATAATTGGGAGGTATTCCCTTAACTGCAGCAACTATTGACAAATTTTCTTCCACAGTTAATACATCAAAACAGACATCTATTTGTTGACATACTCCAGTTATCTTTCTGGCATCCAGCATTTCATCAATTTCAGAAACTCTGTATCCATAGATCGATGCAAATCCTGGTAACAACAAACAAGGAAGATAATGACTGCTATTAAAATACATACATTCATGTATACATCACAAATAATAATGGACTTTTACTGGACTATGACCATAAAACAGTCATCAAAATTAGAGACTTCTTCAACAGGAAATCAAGAAAATTCTCTCTTCCTGAATTTTCCCCAAGTTGTTTTTTTTTTGTTGTTGGGGGGCGGGGGGGTTGGCTTAAAAATAAAATGAAAAAGTGCGGTATTTTCTGCATGTGTATTTCTATAGCTTGTAGAAAGAAAGCCAATCAAAATATTAAGTCCTACATGGCATAGGGCCTGGTTACTTGAGATATGTCTTGCATAGCATCTGGCTGGCAGATTTGATCCTGCAAGGTTTGTGTATTCTGGATTCCTTTAAACGGTATCATCTATCAGGATCCCAGAAGTGTGCCTTTTCTGTAGCAGCCCCCTGCACCAAGGATCCTCCCGAGATTCAAATGGCCCCCACCCAGTTGTTGTTTACAACAGCCATGAAAACCTGGCGATTGGTGAGGGAGAGTGAGACCCTTGCTTCATTCCATTTGGTTTCACTTGCTTGCCATATTTTAATCTCATATGTTTTATTGATTTTATTATACTTTCTTCTTTGGTTGTTGTGAGCCACCCACAGTTGTTGAAAATAGAGTGGCATTGGAATGATGGAGAATGGAGTGAGGAAGATGATACAGTAGGTCTTGGCATGTACACAGCAATTTCTTTACAAACCCCTTCTCTTTACAAATTGAGATGTATTTGTACTTTCTTTTTATTTGTCATTGGTGCGTGGGTAGAAAAAGAAACATATATTTAGGAAATTGAACAGAACAAAGGGATAAGCAAGTGAACAGCAAGATTACATTCCCAATATCTGATTCTAACATTCTACAATTATAAGTTCCAGTTCGTTGAAATGGAACTCAATGTATAATTAAAAAAGAGAGCAGAAATAACCTATTCAAAACAGAAATGTCAAGCTATGTGCAACTATTCTGCATTGCATGGAAAGGATATTGCTATGGAAAAATTTACAATCCTTTCTCCTAAATTCTGGGGTTGAAGTCTTGATTAATTGGAAAGGACAGCTATAGGTTATATGCATTAATCATTGAAAGGACCAAAAATGGATCAAAACAAAATGTAATTATACATATAAAAAAACCTAAAATAGTGCATTTTTTCTTTACTTGCCATTAAATATGGCAAATCAAAATTATTTTGATCATATTTACCATCAGAAGGTGGGCACAATCCACAAAGAATGTTCATTAATGTTGTTTTGCCTGTTCCACTGTGTCCAAGTAATGCTGTAATCTGGCCCTCATATATATCAAAGGATAAATCTAATAAAATAATGACATGATTATGCAACAGGCAAGAAGTCAATGATGTAATACCATACCACCAATGATTACATTACTATTAAACATTAAGACACTTAATGTAAAACTGAATTCACCTTTGAAAAATAGTTTGCGTTTAACATAATAAACTCACAGATTATTTAATATGCCATTGAACATTAACAGGAACTTGCCAAGCTTCTGGTTATCAGAAGACAAAAAAAAACCCCACTTAAACTTCAAGGATTTTTATTGTGATAAATAGTTGAAAAATCCCCAAATTCTTACTTTTTAAAGCCTCCACAGTTTCACCTTTTTTAACAAAAGATTTCTGGACACAGTTGATTCTGAAAGAAAACATGATAGTTTTTTTTTAAAGGAAAGCTAAACTCTGATCATATTTCAGCAAGATAAAAAGCAAGCAATATGAAAGAATCATTATGTTAGCATGAATATTACTCAAATCTAAATTAATGCTAATTGAAGACTCACAAAGCACGGTTGAAAGTTTCTCAGTTTCTGAGCGCTCTTAAGTAGGGAACATGTCTAAATTCAATATCCTATTTTTCCCTTGGAGTTTAACTTTCTTGTTCAACTTTGTTGAATTCAGTACAATACTGCTATTAATCGCTAAAGGGTACATTTCTTAATCCTAAAGACACTGTATGTCACTGGCACTTACAGAACATCTGCTCAATGACTTTAACATTGATTCCGAATGGAAAACCAAATGGGTCACAAATATAGGTAAATATATAAATGACTCCACAAAAAAGGTACCAAGCTTTGAACTACTAAGTCAGCAATGGATAATACTGAATAGGAATTGCACCACACACAATATCTGCCGGGACTCTCTGTATAAATGGGGGAATAGTATCCTCTTCTAAGCATGACTGCGGGGGCATATCACAACAACTGTAGATCACATCATGACTGGCTGAGGGCATATATTGGTCCAGTATCTGATTTTTATTGTAAAGGATGCTGCGCTTCAATGGTTAAATGGTCTAGGTGTATTTGAACATGGAAATTTTTAACGTTTATATTTTGTGTTTGACTAATCTAGGTCAAATATTAATATACATTGCTAATCCCTGTATAATATGCCATACGCTAAATAAATACATATATTCATATTTGAAATACTAAAGAAAAGTTGGCAGAACGGTTCTACATGTGTTTAAAAGGATATGGATCAGTTTGTTTTAGTACTAATTCATGTACTAAAGATTTCCTAAGCACCTAGTAAAACAACTTTCATTATATTGAATACAAACCACCATAATTTCCTCTTTAAAAAGTTTCTAGATGTTGAACATTCAGGCTGATGTAGCTGTTTTATCTGCCTCAGCCTCTAGGCAAAAATTACCATCTGACTATGTTTGATGCAAGCAGTTTTACTTTTATGATCAATTAGATGCTTGCTATATACAACTGACATATCTAATGCAATTTCTACATGTAGACTGCATGGTTGATTTTTACACAGATTTATTCATGCTTACTGACCATTGATTTAAATTCTATTTTATAAACACTGATAGTTTCAGTGGTTTTTTTTGCTATAATTCATTATCTATTTAACCCAATTTTGTGATTTAGTACAGAAATTATTAGTTAATTTTTTAAAGTGAACTTTCTTTTTACTAACAATTTTTAAAAAAGGATTTCGTAGAGTATCTGGATTGATGCTCTAAACAGAATGCTCACAACATTGAAAAACCACATTCCTTCAAGATTCATGTGAAGGGTCTTTTGTGCCTACACACACACGAGGGATCTTTACTTAATGACAATTCAAGCAGTGACTGTTCAAATTTATAATGGTGCTGAATGAGTACTACTTATGACTGGTCCCTGTATTTATGACAGTCATAGCATCCTCATGGTCACATGATTGCAATCCCATGCTTGCTCAGCATTCTGCTTGCAATTACAATGCTGCAGTGTCCTATGGTCATGTGATCACCATTTGCAATCTTCACTGCCAGCGTCCATTAGGCAAAGTCAATGGGAAAGCTAGCACAAGGTTGCAAATGGTGACTTGATGTCATGGTTAATGACACTATGGGTTCACTTAAGAATAGCCATGTGACATTGCATTTTATAACTGCATCACTTTGAGACAGAAATTCTAGTCCTAGTTACCATCATTAAGCGAGGATTACCTGAATACTTTCTTTATTGTTGTTGCTAAAGCAAAATGACTCACATGACATAAAAAGTTCCTCAAAACAGCTGGATCAAATATTGACAAGATATGGTGCTTAAATGCTTTAAGAAAAAAGTTTGGAAGTAGTTTTTTTAAAAAAATTGAATTTATACAGACTTAAAAAAATAGAATACTTTATTGGCCAAGTGTGATTGGACACACAAGGAATTTGTCTTGGTTTAAATACTCTCAGTATACATAAAGGTACATTCGTTAAGAATCAAGAATCATAACGTACAACACTTAATGATAGTCACAGTGTACAATCAACAATCAAATCATACTAGGAAACAGTCAATATAAATCGTAAGGACAATTCGCATATAAAATTCATTACTTAATTTTAGTCCATAGTTGCTGATTATGTAAGATAACTTCAGAGTTATCAAACTCAAGAAATTTAGATAAGAAACTTCAAATTAGGTAAAGAAATATTAGCACCTGGCTTTAGCTGTTGAAAAAAAAACACAAAATAGCCAATCATACCTGATAGCTTCTTTTCCTTGAAACTCTGATGATACAGGTTCAATGATCTCATTGAAATCTAAATTCCCATTAATATTGCTTTCATACAATTCTTTGTAATTTTTTGTTCTCTTTGACCAAAATGAAGGCTTGAGAAAGAAAAAAAAATGTCTACGCAATCCATATTCTCCTGAGCAATAAAAGAAAAATAACATCTACAAATATTAAATGCTGCTAGTAATAATATATAAACATTTAAAAGATATATGTTCACTTATGCTGGTCTATGATTGAATTATTTTCATTAATTGTAGGTAGTCTTCAACTTAGAATCATAATTGAGCCCAAAATTTCTGTTGCTAAGTGAGACAACTGTTAGCTATGCCCCATCTTATGACCTTTCTCACCACCATTAAGTGAATATTAGTCACATGGTTATTAAGTCAATCTGGCTTCCCAATTGTCTTGTCATAAGGTCACAAAAGGTCCCCAGGACACTGCAACCATCATAAATATGAGTCAGTTGCCAAGTGTCTGAATTTTGATCACATTACCATAGGGATGCTTGCAATGGTTGTATGAACAATGGTCATAAGTCATTTTTTTCAGGACCATTGTAACTTTGGTCACTAAACAAACTGTTTCAAGTGAGGACTACCTGTATCAAACTCCAGCAAAAGAACATGGTCTTAAATTTTCAGTATAAATCAAAACTCTATTGCTCAAATAGATCAAGGAGTGTATCACAGGGTCCGTATATCTCACTGGGCCAAAATGCAGAATATTTGAGTTTTCTTTATGAGATATTCAACATACCGAGTTTCTCATATAATAAGGCCAGGTCTTTTTTTTTTTTTTGAGCCCCGAAAAAATGGCTAGGCCTTTTTGGCAGGTGACTTAATTCCCCCCCCCCTGCATCTTCGGGCGGACGGGTGGCAATGGCTTGGATGACCTCGGAGTTGGTGGGACACTTCGTATCGGGGTCAACACAGGCAGCACCATATCCGGGTGTGCAACAAAAGTACTTCCTAACGGCAAGCCCCCCCACCATTCCCCCCCATTTCGCATGTTTTAATATAGGCCTTAAATTGGGGGGAGGGGCTTAATTTCATTTCATGCCTATAAAACATGCTGGGACTTCCTATTGGGGGAGGCCATATTGTTGGAGAAACAGGGTATTAATTAAGAAATGGCTTAACATCCAGAATGAACCTATCTGTGGTGAACTATTTTTTAATGTAACAAGTGTATACATGAAATAAATTATGCACAATAATATTCAACAACTGGCAGAATTTATTCCCATGCATTCCAAGTATTTGTACTTTTTGATGCTTGTGATACATTGGAAGGATGTTAATGCAACGCACAAGTAAAAGTTTCACTTATTATTTTAACTCCACGGTTAAGTTCTTTCCCTACCTCAACATATAGGCAAATGTTCTCTGTTAGAAGTGGTTTTAGACTGGACTAAAGTTTTAGACTAAAACTAGAAGTGGTTTTAGACTGGAATATAATTACATTCACTCTAGCCCAGTTTAGAGTAAATAGAATGGCAAATTTTGATTTGCTGACAATCTAAAACCAAGAAGAGACATCTGAATGTAAATTGCCATATTTTTATTAAATCAAACAACTTCCAACTTTTCAAGAGAAAAAGTGTAAAGAAACAGTTCAAATATTTAATAAACTGTATGTCAGATAGTATATTATTGTCCTTAAGAGTTATTCATACATTTTTGCTGTGCTTTTCTGAGAGACAAGGGTTATATAAATTATAACGGCTAAAGCGATTTGTTCAGGCCTATTACATATCATTTTTGTAAAAACTGAATGTTATATTGTAATACATATGAAATAGAACCATAAATAGTCATGCATTTCAACAAATGTATTAGTGCAATTGTACTATAGTTTTGTATCAAGTACTCAGACTGCAAAAAAAATCCCACAGAGAAATGCACTGATCCTTTAGAATGCAGGTAGTGCTACAAATATATATAAAATGCACATTGCTGATAAATGTAACTTGAGTTTTGAATTTGTTGCAGATCAAATAAATTATTATAGTTATTTGAAATCATTTTTTCTGAGTCAGAAATTCAATCATACCTGGAATAACCTGATCCAAGTAAACTGCTAATAGTAGATAAAGCACACTGTCAAGAGCTAGGAGCAATATAGCAATAATTAATGGATAAGGTCCATAAGTTAAATTTGAAAAATTAACTCCTTCTTCATAATCTTCTAAGTGCATAACCTGCAAACAAACAAAGAATTTGAATATTATTTGGAATACCATCATAGCATTAAAATATTAAGGAACTAATTAACACTTATGGCACTCCATTGCAGATTGGCACATATGAATTATTCTATTTTAGCAATGAATTTGAAACCACTTTATTCTTAAGGATTCATCATTGATCTGGTTTAGCTTGGATATTTTGGATACAGCTTGTTTATTGTTTATTTTTATAATTAGCTTTATTCATACTAAGTTTCATATTTCTGAAGTTAATTCTTATCTTCAAACTCAGGCAATTAATACTTATATTAAAAATAAGCATACATTTTACTGCACATGTAAGCATTAACATGTTTTCAAATGGTCATAGTCTTTTGTCCTGTTGTTCCATATTTGCTTGTGCAAATTCAAATCCTGGCTATATTGCAACCTTGCTTTTTGATCTCAAATATAATATAAACGAATGACTGTCATGAAAAAAATATTAAGCAATATTAAGCAATACAATAACCAGAATATAGCATGCAAACATTTACTATAGAAATTGCTTCCAGAGAAGAACAGCAGCTGTTGTTCCTGCTGTAACATAATGAACTTTTTATGACCTAAATTTACATCAAAAAATAAACTGTTTTACAAAAGTGTTGTTGATAAAGCTTCTAAACAAAATTGCAACTAATAATCATTTCCTACATATCATTAGCCTCAGCTTATGTCCACTGCTTCAGCCACCACTCAGAGTTACAAAACTAGTGCTGAAAAATGGACTTATAATCAGTCCTTGATGTTCTGAATGCAGTGATGTGGTTGTGATCTGGGTGCTTGGGTCATGATTACAACGCAGCAAGCTGCATTACATGATCATCAGTTGTGACCTTCCTTGCTGTCTTCTCATAAGCAAAGTAAATGGGGAAGGCGACAGGGAAGATCACAAGACACCCCAGTAAATCGCTTTCACCACTTTTTCTCACAAGGAGCCCACTATGGACTATGAAATCCCAGAAGTTTCCTATTCTGTAGCACCCAACACCAACCAAACTCTGTAGCACATGCCTGCCTGCAACACCCACTTCCTGTGGCCCCATGTGCAATTTGCCCTACGTCTCCACCAGCCCTCCTGTGCCCCCACTGACCTGCTTGTGCTTCTGCAGCATCACCCACACTTTTTACCTCAGAGTCTTGCCTCTTCCTATTTAATGACCCAGACCCACACATTTGGGAGGTATAGCAATAATAATAGCACTTAAGATTTATGTACTGTTCCATTATACTGTACTATACTAGTATCAGCATATTGCCCCCAACAATCTGGGCCCTCATTTAATCGATGGAAGGATGGAAGGATGAGTCAACCCTGAGCCCCATCGGGATCAAACTCCAGACTGTAGGCAGAGTTAGCTGCAATACTGCATTTAAACCACTGTACCACCAGAGTTCCTGGGTTTTGATAGCAACTTAGACTCACATCACTAAGAAGTGTCGTTATGTGATCTGTGCTTTATCACTGCATTGTTTAACAACTGAAACCCTGTTCCCAATTGCTGTCATAACCTGAGAAATAGCTGTACAATGCTCACTAAAGAATCTGATATCCATCAGTTCCTATTCTAAGATTATTAGTTTGTTACAGAAATCGATCCTTAATATTTTAAAAATATTTTTAACTGATGAAGGAAATAGCAACAAGCAAGTAACATGTTTACTGCAAGTATAGAATAAGGCAAATACTGTCTCTATATTTGTTTTCTCTCACTAGTGCCTATAGCTGGGATTCGAAGCGTAGAAAGTTGTACAGCAATACGCAAATAATGTATTTTACTAACCTGTGCAACACCAATTAAAAATGTGCATTGACACAGAGGGCTTACCAGCCACACAAAGGATTTTGGAATATCCTCTACCAGGAAAATTGTTAGACCCACAATACCAAAAACCAGGGTTGACAAAAACTCAACTGTACCAACATGTTTTGATTTTTTGAAAAGAGGAGTCAACATGAATGCAAAGAAAACCTAAACAGAAATGAAACAATTATTTCAATGCATTAGAAACTTTACAGTAAAATGCTGAAATGATGGTCTCTATGTTGATATTGCAGCAATTAGAATCATCTAAATTAACGTACCGATGGTTCTTGCTAAGATGGCTTTCATCAGATTGGTTTTATTTTATTTTTAAATTTTCAAATTATGTGTTTTGGGGTGGCCAGAGGATTTAAAAATCAGAGGCATTTCTAAATTTCGAGAATAATCTGGCCTTCATAGACTGCAATATTCAATTTTACTTTCAGCATAAGTAAAAATATAATATGTAATATGTAAAAGTAAAGGCAAGATATGTTTTCATTGTGAGTTGAAAAAATAATATTGTATCCAAGGTCAAATTATCTTTTCAAACAGAACCCTTTCCAGCTCAGGAATGTCATGACATTCTGTATGATTTGTTTAGTTTTGTTAATTGATGTGTAAATAATGAAAAATGAGGATAGCAATGTGCTGATTATTTAATTTGCACAACTGCTCCATTATAAAAATGGACAACGAATTCAATATACAGAACCAGACCAGAAACCAATAAAAAGCTAGAGCACGTACTTATTTTCATATAATAATGTCAGGTTATTAACGTAACTTCAATATTAGAGCCTTTTGGGCTACATAAATATTTGTTATTGTGATATCTATAATCATCATAAAACATTACATGTTTGAAGACAGAAAACACTTAGGTAAATCAGAAAGTATACTCAAAACAGAATAAGAAGCAACATCTGTTAAACTATCTAAGCAAATAAAATTGCATCAGACCTCTCCCAGCTATCATTCAGTGTAAACAAAACCACAGCAGTAGCAAATTGCTTATGTAGGTCAAATAAGACTCTAAAACATTACTGATAACCATAATATAATAACAATGAACACACATAAACATACACACACACAAAAACACTTACGGAGGATATTCCATACAGGAAAAAAAGAAGAAATATCACAAAGCTGCTACTTTTGGGGAAAAGCGAAGAAAATGTTGCAATGACCGACATAAGAAGAGACATGACAAATATCAGACTGGTGTACAGTAGGACCCAAGAAAGCCTAAAAAAGAAAATACACAATGAAGATTCATGAATTTAAAGCTATAAATATTACTATACAAGGATAACTTCTGTTTCAAAGATCTTTTCAGGCAGCAGGCACCATCATGCTATTTTGCACAATGTTGCAGATATCAAAAAAATAAATTTAAAAAATGTAAAAGGCAGAAATCTTGTGCTGTTTAATGTAGCAACAGATATTTTACAATATTTATCTGGGAAGACAGTCACCTATTTTTTTAAAAATTGAGGATTCAAGAAACATAATTCAGTGGTATCATAGATACCCATAGATACCCAACTGCCCATTATTGCCAATCCATGTTCTAGCTCTATCAAAAAGCAACCATGCAATTAAAAACTGAATCTTTTTGTGATATCCCTCTCTCTTTCTCTCTCCCTCTCTCTCTTCTTCTCCCACTCTCTCCCTCCCTCTACCTCCACCAGAGGTGGTATTCAGCAGATTCTGACCAATTCTGGAGAATCTGTAGCGGAAATTTTGAGTAATTTGGAGAACCGGCAAATCCCACCTCTGACTGGCCCTGCCCCCATCTATTCCCTGCCTCCCGAGTCCCAGCTGATTGGCTGGGTCTTCTTTTGTTGCCCTGCACAGGAGAACGGAGCTGGAAAGCAGGTTAGTGGGGTGAGGAGGGAATGGGATTTTGCAGTATCCTTCCCCTGCCACACCCACCAAGCACCCACCACCCACCAAGCTACACCCAAAGAACCAGTAGTAAAAAAAATTGAATCCCATCTATCTAATTTATATAGCTGCCCACTTCACCATAAAATAAAATGGGGTTAGTTCCCTTTAAACGAAACGTTTTTAATCAAAGACCTCTTGCTCTTGGCTTGGCACATCCACAGACAGTATTACATGTAAACCAAACCATTACAATTTATTCAATTGTGTTCATAAGAAATTGGTTTAGTGCAAGATATGAATGTTCTCAATGTGTCTAGATAGCCCACTAATAGGAACACCTAATATATGAAGAATTACAGAATTCTGCAATACTATCAATACAAAAGACAAAAGCTTTACAAATATCTAGGCAACTAACAGGTAAGCGTCTAGTAGGACTCTAAAGTCTTTTTGATGCGATTCCCAAAAGGTGCTCTAGAGCAGGGGTCGCCAACCTTTTGGACCTCAGGGATCACCAAACTCATAATTTTAGATCCCAGGGACCACTAACTGTTTCTGTGGGCGTGGCCTAATTTGTGGGTGTGGCTTGTTGGTCATGTGCCTGGCTGGGCATGGCTTGTATGTAAATATTATAAATATTTATATAAATATTGATTTTTTTATAAAAAAGAGCAACTTTTACCCAAAATCAGGCAAAGCAGGCAGGCAGATTGAGTTGCTCACAGAATCACAGATTCATTCAGAAATCTATCTATCTGCCGTTGGCTAGCTCAGTCTGTCACATAAAATTTGCTTGCAAGCAAACTCACAAAATTAACTCACAACACACCATGCATGTAAATATTGAATTTTTTATTTTAAAAAAAGAACAACTTTTACCCAAAATCAGGCAAAGCAGGTAGACTGAGTTGCTCACAGAATCATTGAGTGATCTATCTATCTGCCATTGGCTAGCTCAGTCTCTCAAATTTGCTTGCCGTGAGTCTGCACTGAATTTGTTTGCAAGCAAACCTTCAGTCCTAAGGGAGGTTCGGCTGTGCTGAGCCGAAGATTTAAGAACTAGAAAGCAAGAAAGCCAACCATTTCCTGTTTCCTAGCTAATCTAAATCTCCCAGGACAGCAGAACAGATGATGGTCGGAAAAAGGAAAAATAGCAATTTAGCAGGCAAGTTTACCGGGTAAGGAGTGAGTGGGTGGGGAGGGTTCCCGCGGGCCATGTGGGTGGCGCAGCCTTGTATTTCTGCACAGCCTGGATTAATTGCTTTGTGAGGGTGCTCTGGGGGTGAGATTTCTCTGCGGCCCACCAACATTTTCTCACGACCCACTGGTTGGCGACCGCTGCTCTAAAGCACAGGAACAAGAATAAATCACTTGTTTGCAAACTATCTTCTGTTGTTTTAAAGAGTTATAGGCAGTCACTATATTCATACCTGTGCACATTCCAAAACAGCCTTTGGAAAGCTAATCCAAAACACTGCACAGCTCTAATATCTAAAGTCATCACTGACTCCAACAAAGGAATCAGCAATAATATTAGAATTAACTTTAAATCATATGGCAGTTGTTTCATGACTATCAGGATTTTTCAAGAAAATAGAGGAATATCTTAAAGCCTGTCCTTTACACAAAAGTGTCACTGCTCTGCAAAAATCCTTCTATAGCAGTGGTGTCAAACTTGCGGCCTGCGGGCCAGATGCATCACGTGCTGGCCATGCCAATCCCAGGTTCAGCGAAGTGGAAAAAAGTCACGATACATCACATGACAATGTGACATCACGAGTTTGACACCCATGTTCTATAGTACCTTAAAATAAAGTTCACTGAATTTTCCAAAATTAAGAAACTTTTTATCTTGCTTCATCAATTCAAGATGCTTCCAAACTCACAAGTATACAAGTTTATTTTCCTGTGTACCTCTAATATATATGTATATTCGCACATAATTTTGCCTTAAAATATGCAGAAATCATATTTCAAACATTTTTTCCAGTTTTAATTTTGAAATAAAAAGAACTAATTTTACCATAAATGCTAAAATTAATTCCTTAAGACCATGAGAAATTAAGGAATTAATTCCTTTGTTTACGGAATTTGTTTATGGAATTCCTTTAAGAAATTTAAACAAAAGACTGTTTAAAACTAGTTTTTGTGACAGCTAGTCCAACTCCTTCAAGAATGGCTACCTCAATTATTCTCTGAACATACTATGTGATGAGAGAAAGAGAGGGAGGGAGGGAGGGAGAGGGAAGGAACAAAAGTGTGGAATTAAGACTTCTAGGAATGATATTTAGAGGAAAAGATGGCTGTCAATGGACATATTTTATTTTTTAAATTAGACTGCCCCCAAATTTTCCAGAAGAAGAAAACCAGACAACTCCATCATATTAGTTACATTTTTTAAAAAAAGGAAGGGCAGGGAAAGCCTCAGCAGTTCCACCAACCAAGTGCTTCATGCATCCCCTTTACATCTGTTCTCAATTTAAAGCTTTATCATGCATAGGCACCCAAAATTTAAACTGAGAATCTGCACACAAGCATTAATCAGTTTTTCAACATCCAGCATGACAGCATCAGTCCAGAAAAGCAAATCAACTTACCTTTAAAGAGCAACCTCTAAATAAACTTTGTACATGTTTACAAAGTAACTTCATTAACATTAATATGTGTGTGTGTGTGTGTGTGTGTGTGTATGTGTATATGTATGTATGTGTATATATATATGTGTGTGTGCGCGCGCGCGTGTATATACACACACACACATATACATACACAGAGTGATGAAAGACCAGTGATGATATAATTGTGAGCAAAGACAGCAAACATTTCAAGTGTCATTTTTATTTTCAAAATTGCATCTGATTCTTCAGTGTTCAAAATATCACAATGTAGTCATATCTATCCATTCTAAGAAATAGTCTAGGAAAACTTGAGAACAGCCTGAAATCTTTTCTACAAAGAGACTTTTTTATCTTGGGTTACAATCAAGATGTTGTATCTTTTCTCTCAAACTTTATAACTGAACAAGAGCTGCTGCAGTTGTTTTAACAACGAAGAGCTAAGGAACTTACTCACCAAAAGGCAGTGTCATGAAGGCCCATTATCATTAAAAATTCTTTTAATTTCTTCTCTTTTTCTGCCACAATATGGATTGCCAAGTAATAACCGAAAGGCGAAAAGGCAACCACTAAGTAAATCAGAATGATTGCACGAGGAAAATTATCTATTTCCAAAATAGCAGATTCTCCCATCATGACAGCTTTTGTTTGTTCTAGTTCTTCCAAAATTGAGTGATTAGTCTTCAGCTGAAAAAAGAAAACGCCTGTTAAAATCAGGTTTTGGAATAGCTTCTGCTAATAAAGAAACATTATATCTAAAGCTGTAAAACAATCTACGATAGATCTAATTTATCTATTTTATATCTCCATGCAAAGTATTTTGACAAAAGAGGTCTGGTTTATTTTATATAGTTATTTCTGCTTTTTTTTCTATTGGCTGCTCAAATTTTAGAATGAAGAAAAACTGGAATAAATAAAATAGGAAGGCATTAAGATAAATATGTTCTGTATCAATGGATAGAAAACTTGATTAAAGCTTACTAGATTAGCCAAAGGAAAATCCTATAAATCAGATTTCTAATACATTTATATTAGCCCAGTTGCAGCGGAGTGATTTTTAGGCTGATCAGGTTGAATTCTCTTTGAGGAGACCTAATTTCAATTACTAGTAATCAGGTAAAAAAGCTATTAAGCTATTGGCACAGTTTGAAGCAAAATAATACAGTTTAACTTCAGAAATTGTTGTAGTTGATAGGTAGTTCTTGTAAGATTCAGAAGCTTTTAATAATCAGTTTTTCTCCTTTTTCAAGAAGTCATTTTTTAAATTGGATAAGTGGTAATTAATATATTCATCACTGATGTTTTGAAAGCTCCTTTGCCACTTTATTTAAGAATTGGAAAATTTAAGTATTGGAACTGATCCAATCATTGCAAAATGGTTCAGTTCCTGGTCTAGATGGTTTCCAAGTGGAATAAACTGTTGTACTGACAAGACTTTGGAAATATTATGAATAGCAAAAACTAAACAAAAGTATTATAAATCAAGACAACCCAAAGTTTATTGGAGGCACACATAATTGGGCATAAATTATTAACAGCCATGGTGGTGCAGTGGTTAGAATGCAGTATTGCAAGCTAGTTCTGCCATGTGTCAGCAGTTCAATTCTCTTCAGCTCAAGGTCAACTCAGCCTTCCATCCTTCTGAAACGGGTAAAATGAGGACCCAGATTGTTGGGGGCAAAATGCAGACTCTGTAAACAGCTTAGAGAGGGCTGTAAAGCAGCTATAAGTCTAAGTGCTTTTGCTCTTGCTATTTTATTTTGAACATATGCAAATGTAATTTTGGGAAATGCAGAAGTAAAGAGAATCAGAAGATAAACAGCAACAAGGCAGATGGATTCAATTAAAACTCCTGGTCAGTGCACAGTTGGAGGATATCTGAAGAGACAGATAATCCTATTATCCCCAACAATCAATGAGGACTTAAGCAGTCAATACAAGTCAATATATATATGTATGGTATTCAGCTTTGTTCGGGTATTTTCCCACGTCATTATAGTTGTGCTTTTAAGTTGTAGCAACGTTTCGGCAGAATCTCATCTGCCATCATCAGGCTTCTGTATTGTGTTCGTCTGTGAGTCAGACTTTTACAGTTGTTTCAGTTTTAAATTTGGGGCTAGCCTACTGCTGTGCCAGAATGGTTTTTTCTTAATCCTGATTGGTTGGGAGTCTTGGTCTGTGTTTATTGGTCTTGGAGTTTGCAGTGTTCTGCTTGATTGGTGTTTCTAATATCTTCTGTCTGTTTTGTGGCTTTTTTTGTGTCTTGATTGGCTGGCAACATTGTGTTCTTGTATTGGAGGCTTTTAGTGTAGCTTGGCTGTGAGTAAATGGATGGCTATCATTTGTTAGGAAGCTAGGTTTCATCTGGGTGCCTGGTTGGGGTGTGTTTGAACTGGAGGTATTAGGGGGGATCTGTTTATGCCCAGGTGTTTGCCTGGCTAGAGATGTGGAGATTTTTTTTGTTTGTGAGTGCAGGCTTACAAATAATTGACAGTCTGGTGGAATCATCTCTTCTATTCATGCTTTCAGGTCTTTTTTCAATCTCTATGGCTTCTCTGATAATTCTGTGGCTAGGGTTTTCTATAGTGGCTAGGGTTTTGGTGCCATTGAAGTTGATGCTATGACCTGTGGCTTTCATGTGTTGGACTAGTGAGGAAGTGTATTCCAGCTTTTTTTACTGCATTTTTGTGTTCATCCAGGCAGGTACTTATTCTTCTATTGGTCTGTCCAATGTATGTGGCCAGGCATGATGCAGAGGGGACTTCATATATGCCTTGGTTTTCCAGGTCAATTTTATCTTTGGGGTTTCTAAGGATGGCTGCTATTTTTCTGTCTGTTTTGAAGGCAGTCTTGATGTGATGCCTGTGTATGGAAGAATTCGAATCCAGAGCCCTGGCTAATGCCACCCACAAATCCAAACAAAGCCGAAGACACAAGCTTGAAGATGATGAATGAGTCTTCATCGAAATGTCGCCTAGATATTTCCAATTTTACGCGGGAGAAAACCCGAATAACCAAAGATCCATATATACATACATGCATACATACACACACATACATATACGTGTGTGTGTGTGTGTGTGTGTGTGTGTGTGTTTTCTTAAGTTTTCGCGGGTACTTACATGTATGGTATTCAGCTTTGTTCGGGTATTTTCCCACGTCATTATAGTTGTGCTTTTAAAGTTGTAGTTAAAGACGTGGGAAAATACCTGAACAAAGCTGAATACCATACATATAAATACCCGCGAAAACTTAAGAAAACACACACACACACACATATATTCTGGTGAAAATATAAATCCAAAAGATACTTTGTTTACATACATGTGGCATCTCAAGCAAAAGAATTTCATATTCAGCTATTAATTATGAACATTAAATCAAAATTCAGTCAAACATTTTGGTGACTATTACAGGGACTCATTAGTTTATGCACTGTCTAGACCTGACAAGAAAACCATAATATGGAGACTTGGTAGACAAATTTGACTAGGAAATATTTCTTCAAACATAGTATTATGGACCAGTCAAGAAATGTTCTGTGTTCCAAATTATCTATTGTATTTTTTTCAAATTCAGATCACTGCATAGCTTAACTGCTCACTTGGATAAAGCCTTTTTGTATATAAGAAAAAATAAATATTATACTGTATTTTAACTAATACAAAGGAATATTGAGTTGTATGCTAATCATTTGTATTTACCTGAATAATGGCTGCATCAATACAGATCTGGAGAGCTGTAAATCCATACCGCCAGTAGGTTTCAGCTTCACATATCTTGGAAGGATTTGGACAACTGGCTGTAAAAAATTTAAAAAAATTTTTTTTGCTATCTAACTATTCCACTGACTTCAAATTAAATATCCAGCAGGTATAATCTCCATTTACAGTATATTGGAATGATTGCATGACTTTAAGGAAACAAAATAGCTGGAATGTTTTTAAAATATATATGGAATCTATGCATCTTTGAATGTATCTAGAAGTAATTTTGTCAATTGAGTAATAAATTATAAAACAGAATTTTACAAAAGATCGCTCCTATGTCTGAGGAAAATCAAATATTTATATATACATTTAAATACCTCTTGATTCCACATGAATTGCAGAAACAGGAACCTTTGCAGGAGGAAATCTGAGTTGATAGGACATAGAATCCTTAAAAATTACACCCACAAAGTTTCGGGGACTACGAAATGTAGCCTCTTGCATTTCTTGCTCAGTCAGAAATTCTTCAGTAGTGATTCCTATAAAAGACAAGTATTTTTTTTTCTAATTATTTTATCTCCGAAAATTTGTACTACCTTGTTTCTCTGACAATACGCCCCCCCATAGGAAGGCCCAGCATGTTTTCTAGGCATAAGGTGAAATTAAGCCCCTCCCCCAAAATTTAGGCCAATTTAAACCGTGTGTTCCCTACCATTTCTCACATCACTTGAACTATATGAGGTGAAGAGAAATGGGGGGGAAGGGCAGGAGGGGAAACTTGCCTTTAGGAGCCTCCCGCAGGTAGCCTTGGCTAGAGTACCCCATGGGCAGACTCGCCTCTATCGGCCCATAGAAGCACCCCGCAGACAGAATCACCTCGCCACGAGGCCACTTCTATTGGCCAATAGAAGCTCCTCGAGGGCAGAGTCACCAGCCGCTTCTATCGGCAATAGAAGCGGCCTCCTGGAGCGCCCTGCGGGCAGCCATGTCTCACCATGAGGCCACTTCTATTGGCTGATAGAAGCGCCCCGAGGGCAAAGTCACCAGCCACTTCTATCGGCCGAAAGAAACGGCCTCATGGCGAGGTGAGTGCGCGTGGGGCGCTCTAGGTGGGGATGCGCGTGGGGGGAGGAAATTAAGTCACCCCCAAAAAGATGGCCTAGCCATTTTTGGGGCTCAAAAAAAAATAATAAAGCCTGGCCTTATTTTGTGAGAAACACAGTAATACAAGTGTCATCTTATCTGTAACTGTCTCATTTGTTAACCGTATAATTTGTTTTTGTTTACATATAACATTGAGCCTAAAATATATCTGAAACTATTGATGTCAACTTACATTTTTAAGTCTCTATTAAAAGTGTAGGATCTTTTAGATGAAGAGAGTAATGTGTATTTGCAAAATACAGAAGTTATTTCAAGTGGATCAGTTTAAGTCTATAAAATAGAATTTGGTGTAGGTAGTCCTTGACTTACAACAGTTTAGTGACTGTTTGAAGTTACAACAGCACTGAAAAAAATGACTTACAACAGTTTTTCACACTTATGACTTTTGCAGCACCCCCATGGTCACGTGATCAAAATTCAAACACTTGGCAACTGACTCATATTTATAACAGTTGCTGTATCCTGAGGTCATGTGATCACCTTTTGCAACTTGACAAGCAAAGTCAATGGAGAAGCCAGTTTTACTTTAACAACCATGTTACTAAACTTAACAATTGCAGTCATTCACTGAACAACTGCGGCAAGAAAAGTTGTAAAATGGGGCAAAATTCACTTAACAATTGTCTTGCTTAGCAACAGAAATACGTCAAGGACTACTTATATTAAAAAGCATGGGTTTTCAACACAGACTGCATTATGGCAAGATTCTTTCATTCATGAGGAACAAAGGCATAAGAACATTCTCCTTGCCAGTGCCAAGTAGAATGAGGTTTAGCTCCATTGGATACATATCCAGTGGTTCTGATCCTCGCTGTTAGGGGGCATTAATCTATTTGTTTTGTTCACATGGAACCTGCTGAACTTTAAGAGAAATTTGGATCTGCAGCCTTTCCTTTCTATTATCAGATACGTTAGAATATGGCTTTTATTATTTGTTTTATGTATTTATCACATTTGTATCCCACTCCAATCACAAGAACTTCAATGGCTCACAAAGAGTACGGGATGGTTGATTCATTTGGGATACCAGTAAGAGGCATATGGCTAGAATAAGCTTTAGAAGGAAAATCAAAATAAACAAATGGGTGTTAATATAAAAGAATAGTTATAAATATTTAATATGAAATAACAACATGCATGCTATTATATGGAAATAACATGTTTAATCTATTTTCCTAACTGAATTTTCCTAGTAAATACCAGAGAAAAATATAAATATTTGGGAGAACAGAAGAGTTTGTTTATAATACCTTCTGTAAAATATTCTGCAGACATTTTGTGCATGATTTTTCTCGTCATATTGTTCACAGGTGTGTAGCCAACAACAAACTCAGAGATAATAGAGTGATCCACAGAATAAAGATCAGAATCAGGTACCTCATCATATTTTTTGTTTGGATACATCATGCTCAATAATATTAACCAGAATAAAAAGAAAAGTGGAAGCAGTATTTCCTGCACAAATAAAATCAACATGTTAAATGGGTAACACTCAGAAACAGCCACTTACAGCTGTGTATCATACTCACTGAAACAGAGACTCTTCTTAAAAACCTATTTAACATTATTTCAGTATTTAAACATTACATATATGGATATTTGTATACTATTCACTAATCCTTCCTACTATTCTCCATGTGATTAGAGAGCTTTCTCTTAACTATAAATCTAGACTTTTTCAAAATCTAGAGCTGAAGAAGGGACAGGGTTAATTTCCATTCTCTTGCAGGATGGGATTTGATATAACTGGCACTTACTGGACACTAGTATATGGGCTCAAAGATAAAATCTACACTCTGGCAACAACAAATTTTGATTGGCCAGTACAGCAGGCAAAGTTTGCTAGATTAATATACTTATAAAATTAAAATAGAACATGAGGTCATCTGCAGTTTGATGCCCTTTTATAGTCTTAGCAATCATGTTTTCCCTGGCAAATATGAACTACATTTGATAGAACAGATCATTAACAAATATACAAGAAGAATCACATGTGAAAATTTCACACAGATAGGTATTTCAGTGTGTGCAAAAGACTAAGACTAATATGAACATAATGTTTCAGCATGCATTATTCAATCACAACTACATACTTGATACCAGGAAATGAATAATTGTCCCACTGTCTAAGTGCAATATTGCTGAAAGAGGAGCTTAATTTTCATTTTTAAATCATCCTAACTCAAGACTGGAGTTAGTCTATATCTTGTGCCCAACAAAAATGGATATGCTTAATCTAATAAAGCAAAATGATGTTCTTTACACTCTAGTTTGTCTACAGTATGTCTCAGCATCTTAATCTGTTTTTATTTTTTATTCTAACAGAAATAAAAAGACAGAAAGAAAGGCCTTAGTTCACATGATTAATCCAGTATTAATCCGATAACATACAATATATATTGAGATTTTTATTGTCATATAGTGGTATATAAAAATATTTTTGAATATTTGAATTCTACCCTCTTCTTTTTGTGAGGTTCATGTAAGTATAATATTGAAGCCTGGAAAAGATCCTGTAGAAAGGCATAAGCTAATCCATGCTTTCTTTAAATATTGTTTACAGTTCTGGAATTCAGAAACATATTACCTACAATTCATCCTGTACAATTTGGCTTTATAAAAGGCTATGCCTTTTAAGAGTAAGCTCCAGATAATACTAGACTGCTAATATTTTAAAAGTAAAATCAGAAAAACTAGATTGTCAAGTAATTGCTTCACTGGATGTAGAAAAAGCCTTTGATGTGGTATAAACTTTTAATATGTTTTTCTGAGATATAGATTCCCCCCATTATAATTTCTTGAGTTAAAATATACTATCTTAATCCATCTATTTGTGATTGCAAATGGAATTATTTTTTCTCTTAAATTAAAATATCTCAGGAAAGGTTTTATTTCCTCTCATTATTTATTTATTAAATTTATATGCTACCCATCTCGCCTAGAGGCAACTCTGTGAAACTTAAAAGACATAGTTTAATTGATATATGAACCGCTGGCTTATTTTATTACACAGTTAAAGTATATAAAATGTTTGGAGTTGAATATTCTTACATGTTTAGGATATTTTGAGTCTTACTGATAGTTCAATGTTCTTTATTTAAATTTCTCAAAATTACTCAAAGGTTTGGTAAATTATCAGGTTAATCCATTCAGTGGAATAAGACATACAGTATCTAGTTTCAATTGTATCCGAGTATCTTGGGAAATTTGTAAAAAACAGAGACCTGTTCATATTAATTCTCTTAAATACTGTACTTTTGAATCATTGTTCCTACAGAATATCATTTTTAATTTAAAGGTGTTCAGAATGGCCAGAATGCTAGCAAAGGTGATGGTTCTGAAATCTACAAAGGCTTTTTCAGCAGCTGCAGAAAAAGGCAAAAGTAAATTGACCTGTGTGTGGTGATGCAGGAAGAGTGGGGGAAGCTCCTAGCCATGGAGGGGTAGGGAAAAAGCCCTACGTTCCTTCAGCTTTTCATGTACCAGTGAGCCTGTAGCCACCTGAGATCTCTTGGTCCATGGGACATTTCCACAAGCCAATGGCACAGGGCTTCCCAGCGCTTCTCCCACCCCAAGGCATCCCCCCATGATCACTTAATGAGCTGCACAATCACTTAATGTCCACAACTGGGAGAGTTGGGATTAAAGTACTTGAGCAAAGCGTTCACGTGGGCATCTCACTTAACAAGTGCTTCACTCAATGCCCAAGATTCCTGTCCCAACTATTGTTGTCAAGTTGAAGATTACAAAGTCAAGTTGAAGAAGACTGTACAAATATTAAAAAAATTGCAGATCAACTGACCTGAACGCTACTCTTCTTGGTTCTCCATTTAACTAAGCAATTCTTATAAAAAAGAGCTCTTGTTTGTCGCCACACTCCTTTTTGTCTTGAAGCATCTGTAGACATTTTTGCATCTGAAAAGCAAAACAATTACATGTCTCTTTTAAATGTATGCCCCCCCTTTAAGTCAATTAATTTGTTTTAACCATAGTATCATTCAATATACTTAATGATATTACTAATCACTATATTAAATGGATACATTTCTGTGAAATAAGATCTTTATGTGTTTCACTATCCAAAAACAAATCCTATATAAACTTCTATTAATTCTCTTTAAGTGATATCAAGTAGGTACAGGATGATAATCCAAATGCTTCTCAGATAAATTTTAGGAAGTCTTACCTGCAAATATATTGCTGCTCTAAATACAAAACAAGCAATCCTCGATTTATGATCATTCATTTCAAAGTTACAACAGTGCTGAAAAAAGTGACTTATGACTGATCATTTGCACCTATTGCAGTGACCTCAGTCACATGATCAAAATTCAGGTGCTTGGCAACTGGCATTTATTTGCAACAGTTGCAACATCGAGGAGTCACATGATCAACATCTGCAACCTAGTCAGGAGCTTCTGAATAGCAAAGCTATATTTGCTTAATGACTATGGTTATTCACCTTACAGCTGTGGCAAAAAGGAATGTTGAATCAGGCATGACTTACTTAACAACTGGATCACTTAGTGGTGGAATTTCCAGTACCACTTGTGATTGTAAGTAGAAGACTACTTATTTTTTTCTTAATTGCAAATGAAGTATTAGCTTAACATATTCGGATAAAGTCTAGGATGTATACAATTACTATTTGCTGTCAGTTTCTATTATTAAATTTGAATTTGTCCAAATCTTAAACTATGGTTAATATGCCCAATTAACTCTTTTAAAAAACCAAAATTACATGACTCACTGTTGTACAAAATAATTTCCCAAAGTTAATCATGGCAACATTTTTGCTTTTAAACTATTATTTGTATGTATCTGCATTTTACTGACAATTTCATATTTGTTATTTGCAATAGCAATAGCAACAATGCTAGATCAAATAAAATCTGGTACTTCCCCCTCCCCCTTTTTTTGTCATTGAGCATGGGTGTGTGAACCAGCCCAAAGATAGCATTGCAACATTAAGCATAAAAGGGAATATTCAAATGCAAAATGTTGAAATCAGAATACTCGCATATAATTTATATATTTTATAACTATCATAATACTCTCAATAAAAATAGGGTTTATAAATTAAATACATTTTATTGCATTGTTTTTCTGCAACTGATGCTACTCAAATTATGTTCATATTTCAAAGTCTTTGATATGAGTGCCCTTTTTGAAATAGAGTGGAAAAGTTAGAATTTACAGCAGCGTTCTTCAAACTTGACAGCTTTAAGACTTGTGGACTTCAATTCCCAGAATTCTTCCTTTAATCATGTTAGCTCAGGAATTCTAGGAATTGAAGTCCACAAGTCTTAAACTTGCCAAGGTTGAAGACCCTTGATTTACAGCCTAAATGAACATTCAGTGTCAAAAACTTATCATTGATCACCTTGTGGAATAACCTACAGGAAAACGGGGTGTGGGGGTGGAATGTGTCCCCACTGATATTCCTGGATCTGTGTGTCTTCTAATATGACTTACCATGGTGTCATTTTGGAATACAGAAATCAACTGATTTGTAATAGTTCTTATCTCTTTCATTACTATCAGGAGATGATACTGGCCATCATCAAATTCTGATCACCCATATTATGTAACATCTATATGAACATGCTGGCAACTATCCTTTGCAGTGCTGCACAGGAGCTATTTGTCAGCTTTATACTGATGATATTCAGCTTCATTATGTACAACCCTAATTAGTATGTGAATCTAAGTTCAAATACTTGCAGCCTATATGTAGATTCAGATATTCATGTAAATCTACATCTATTCTCAAATGTTAAAATTACTGAAGAGCACATAATCTTGCAAAAGCATATAATCTAATCTAGTGGGCCTTCTTTCTCTGTTAAAATCTACTACCATGTAATTCATTTTGACAAGGTTAAAGGGTTTTCTACTGAAAATACTGAGTGATAATGGCTCATTTCTTAGTAGTGTGGAAAATAATAAATTTAATGTTTTGGAAGGGTATCTCTTTTTGAGATAGAAATGCTTACGGCTTCTTAAAACTGTACTATACTGAAATATAGTAGTGTACTGTACGGAAATAAAAGCACTCAATCATTTATCTTTATTAAATAAAGAAACACAGTAATGGCACTAAGCATGAGATAACATGGTATGAAGCCTGTTAGAAATAAACTGAATGTTATGAAACATGTAAATTAACACTACAACTTGACCTGATAGTGTTGTACTATTGTGCTTGACTAAAATATCTATTAAACACAATGTATTCAAAAACAGTAATTTTTTACTTTACTGTATGTTTTAAAAATTAAAAAACAAAGTAAAAATATCTATTTCAGGACATTTCAAACACCAGTTAATCACAAAATCTGAAATTGCAAAAGGGAAATAGATACAGAATTTAATGTGAAGGTAAAGGAGAAAGAATTTTTAAAAATCGTGGAAATATATAATTATTTTTTAAAACTCAGGGAAATTTGACCAAATTACTTGAAAATCCCTCTCCCACAGTGAATTCCCATCTACTCCTTTGCAAAACTATTGATACCACTGAAGTTTTCCTGCCCTCAGCATTTAGATCCAGTGCTAAGAAAGTAGCAACTGAAGTTTATCTATTCTAAGAAGCTAGGAATGATGACTCATAGAAGGCCCCCTGCACTAAGCTTCTGCAGAATGACATTGTTTTTGCTCTTCCAGTATCATGCCAAAGCAATGCTTGTTGAAAAGAGTGCCAAAGAGAAAATATGTAATTATTGGGGGGGGGGGGATCTCACCCATATAAAATAGCTGCCCTCCCGAAAAGAAAAACAATTACCCAAACTAATTGTTCCAAGTTTAGCATGCTTGTATTTTTCCACAGGTCAAAATCAAGCTCCAAGTTCTTCCACAGACTTCAAGCAAATAAAACAGAGTCATTCTGAAGTCTGGAAAAAGAAGGCCAGTAAGACCAATCTTATGAAAAACTGTGCAATAAACTAGATCTAAAATTAGTCTACCAACAGGATAGAATTAGTGAATTAAGAAATGCATATATAGTATAGCATTGTATCTATGTGCATCTCTTATATCCTAATCCAAAGAATAAACTTTCAATTGGATTAAATTCTTTTTAAGTATGCATAAAAATGCAGCCAGCCTTCATATCAGGTTCAAGCTGACAAGCAGGCTATACTTCTATAGTAATCTAGTCAAAGTAAAATATCTAAGAAATGGTACATGTAAATAGGCATAGATTAAAACAAAACAGTTCCAATGTTCAAGTATTTAGTATTTGTTTAGTATTTGTTTTTACGAAAGCTGAATTTAGTACTTTTTAGAAATGCATTTTGGTAATTACACTGAGAGATCTCCTTAGATGATAGAATATATTTACTTCAATAAATAACCCTCTCTACTGGCAAGTCCTCTTGTTCCTCCTGCTGAGTAGTCTATAGAGAGCTGAATTTACACAAGTAGTACCCTAATGGTACTACTGAGGTGCTATACAAGATGACCCATTATAAGCACTTTTTTCCTCATAGCACCTCCCAATTAAAGAGAAAAAGCTTATACAGAAAGCATTTGGCACTTAAATATCAAATCCTGAAACATTTATTGGCACAATATGGTAGTATACTACGATTAAAAAAAAACCTACATTTCAGAATCTCAGCTGCCTAGGGATTATCTCTCCCTGTTTTCACAATCAGAGAGAAAGGTAAACAGACAATGATAGCAGAGCACAGAATTAGATCTGGATACCAGTTCTGCTTAAAAGTGAGACAACTTATAGGAATAATTTAGTAGTTTTCAATTCAAACTCTGGGTAGTAGTGCTTATCAGAACAACTGATCCACATCAGCACATCTGTTTTTACTGTGTTGGACAGATCTTAGTCCTGGTAATTACATAATAGTTAGATTTGTTATGATTACCCACTCCAAAAGTTTCTGGGTGACTTTACAACATCAGGGTTTACAATTAAAGAGTTTACAATTAGATGACAAGGAATCATAACAATCAAGAAGCATCACAGGATTTTAAACATAAACATATTAACCCAGAATTGGTAACAGAGCCAGGTCTTAAGGGTCCTGCAAGAACAGTAGGAAAATGGGCACAGTATGTATCTCGGGAGAGGGTGAAGTTGAGGATGTATATGGGACTGCAGTCATCACACTTAAAACGAGTATGTTACAGGTTTCTAAATTTCTCAAGATTATAGGCCCCGGTTATTAAAATCTAGCTTGTAGTATCTTGAAATCTAATGAGAGACAATTTAAGTTTAACATCCTTCTTTATAGCATATCTAATCAGATACTAACCAGCTACCAACTGCTACCATAATCTACATGAAAAGGGGAATAAGTGTCAATCCAGTCATACAACATATTTATAAGAAATTTTCTCTTTCTACTTCATTTCTGTTTCTGTTTGGCATCACACAACCTAACACTAGCTTTTTAAAAAATCTGTAGAGCATTCAAAAAAATTTAGAAACTAGAAGTGCCAAATAATGATAATCTTACTGCCTTTTACAATATATTCTTAAAGGCTTATGGCATAAACCTTCAAGGACTAGAATACATTAGATAAATGAATTGTAATTGCACATAACTGTAGTGATCTGGTGGGATGCATTACAAGTAGTCCTCAATTTACAACCACAATGGAGTCCATAATTTCTGTTGCTTAACTCACTAAGTTAAGTGAGCTATGCCCCATTTTACAACCTGTTAACCACTGTTAGGTGAATCATGTGATTAAGTGAATCCCCTATTGATTTTGCTTGTCAGAAGCCAGCTGTGAAGGTTACAAATGGTGATCACATGACCCTGGGACAGTGCAACTGTCAAAAATATATGCCAGTTGTCAAGTGCCCGAATTCTGATTACGTGACCACCAGGATGCTGCAACAGTTTTAAGTGTGAAAACTGGTCATGTCACTTTTTCAATGCCATTGTAACTTTGGTCACTAAATGAATGGTTGTAAATTGAGGACTACTTGTATTATACACAATACAGCTGCCAGTTGTTTGTTGGCGTTTTATGCTTTTCATCTCTTTTCTTCATATAGACAATTAAGTTAAAAATAAATCTGTATTTTAATTTCCTTTTAAAAACTTTAAATGTCTTACATTGAACGTTCACAAACATTTTACTATATTAATTTATGTTTTCTGTTCTTCTAGAAAATACTATGCTGTGTTTTCAAGAAAGTGCAGCATAATTCAAAATCTGATGTTCTACTGGGGAAAAGGGATGGAGATAGCTAATTTTTCCCTGTCTCATTCTCCCAGTTTCTGAATTACATAATTCTTCAAGAACTCCCATAGTTTCCAAATACTTGCATTAGTTAACAGTTAACTATTCTGAAAATTAATAGTAATTCATCCTCAAATTAACATCCTCAAATTAGGTCTTTCCCTGTTTACAAATACAGACCCCTTTTCTTGTCCATAATCTGTGCAATTATATATTTGATAATTGCTGCAATTGTATTTTAATTGCTGGTAATTTGTTCAGAATAGCCTTAGGATCTATCTGAAGCAAATCATAAACTCATTCTGTACATACTGAGAAGTCCCATTTGTCATCTCATAATGAACAATGCTACCCCTAACACATATTTGTTGTTCAGATTTCTTATTGTTTGGATCTAAATACTCACTTTTCTCTTTGACTTCCCTACCTGTACGGTATACATTACACAGCTGCTAGCAATGCAATACATGTAACAACACAGGCTTAATGATGCTCTGAGATGAGTAAACAGAGAGTCAAGAAAAAGAGAATGGAATGGGGAAAGCACCCCATGTCTCACCCATGAAGCCCCTCACTTAGACAGGCACCGTCTCAGGCAACCGGAGATCTACACCTCGACCAAAAGACAGCTTGTCACACGATCACCACAGCACGCGCTGCGTCGTGGGTCAACAGGCAAGGGACATCTGACACCCGCAGCTCTTGCTGATTAGCTCCTCAATAATTGACCACGCCGAGCGAGAAACACCTGCGGCCAAGCGAAGCAAAAGCCGGCTGTCTTCCTGCATTCAACCGAGCCCAAAGAGGCTTCGGGAAAGCCTCTCGTTCCTCCTCCTTCTCCCCCCCCTTTGTCGTGCCGCACCTCTCCCGCCTTTATAGCGTGCCGTTGACTCCCGCCTCTGCTCCCCACTCCCTTCCCTCCCGGGCAGCCTCCTTTGCTTTCTCTTCACGCCCGTCTCGCCTTCTCCGACCTCTTCCAGCCCGCCTCCCACCGCACTCCTGCTCTCCGGGGCCGCAGGCAGAAAGCAGCCACAGCCCACAGCCTTTTCCTCCCCGCTTCCACCCAGACAGCCAACTTCACCTCAAGCCCGCCTGGCCGCGACTGAACTGCATGCAGTGGGGGGATGTATACGAGGGCTCGTCGCCGCGGCTGGTTCTCGTCAACCCGGGCCTTTCGGCGCCCGCGAGACCAAAAAAAAAACAAAAAACCGAGCCGCCTTAAGCTTCCCGCCGGGAAAGGTGCTTTCGTTACTCTCCACGGAGCTGTCGGCGGCAGGGATTGCAGCAGCCGAGGACTCCCCTTCCCTCCGAGGAGCCGTCGCTCCCGTCCCTCTCGCTTTGTTTGGTCTTCGGAGGAGAGGAGGGAGCGTCGCCAATGGCGGGAGCAAGTTTCCGCCAGCAGAGCCAGTCTCTGTCTGTCTGCCTGTCTCCTCCGCCTCCCAACCCTGGAATAGCTAAAGGCCGGCCAAAAAAAAGGCGGGGGGAGGAGGGGACGTTAAAAGGCAATAAACATATTTGGGGAATGACGCGTGCACCTAGCGCGAACGATGTCATTATTCCAGCTTGTGTCATAAGGCAGAGCTTTCTTCGTAAGACGGTTTTCTTCACATCCACCGTCACGTCCGCAACAGCTCCTTCTTCCTAACTCTTGCCCAATGTTGTTCTGCGCCGCGAAAAAAATTCAAAATTAATAAAGAGGTTATCCCAGTAAACGTTCCTCTTTCGCGAGCGACAAGGCATCGGAAGTTAAACGTGTGTACGCCGAAGAGGATTCAGCAGAAGGGATTTAATACTCAATGCGGATGCCCTAGATATGTCTAGCGAAAATAAAGTTCCTCCCGTCGACTTCACTGGAACCCACTCTCCCGAGCGGACGAGAAGATAAATTTCAGCCTAAAAAGGGTGTGGATCACGATCCCTTCTGATTGTGTGCACATGGAGGAAAACGAATCGGTTATTCCTAAATAAGGACGCAGGCTTGGTAAACAGATTACAGTCAGTGTATGGACTACTGCATGTTGATGAACTCCTAGCAGCCCTGGATTCACTGGGGAGTATGTTGAGTTCTGCCACATCTGAGAAGTCACACGTTTTCCACCTGTGCTTCATAACTATCCAATAAAGTATAATATAAGTGACAAAAATACCTTGAAGCAAAAGTTCCTACAGTGATGGCTTCCTTGTCTCTTTCTCAGGAAAGGGTACTACAGATAGTCCTTGACTTAACAACAATTCAATGATTGACAGTTTAAAGTTACAGCGGCACTGAAAAAAGTGACCTGACCATTTTTTTCATAGTTACTTTTGTACCATCCCCAGGATCATGTGATCAAAATTCAGATGCTTGGCAACTGGTTCAGACTTAACTACCCTTGCAGTGTCCCAGGCTCATGTGATCACTTTTTGCAACCTTCTGACAAGCAAAGTCAATCGGGAAACCAGATTCACTTAACAACCAGATTAGTAATTTATCAACTGCAGTGATTCACTTAACAACTGTGCAAGAAATATCATAAAATGGGGCAGAACTCAATAAATTTTCACTTAACAAATTTTGGGCTCAATTGTGGTTGTAAGTCAATGACTACCTATTGTAAATTACAGGGAGTCCTCAGTTTATCACCACAATTTAGCCCAGGGGTCTCCAACCTTTCACCTTCCCTGGGCCATATTAGAAGATGAAAATTTGGTTTGGGCCACACATAAAATAAAATAACAGTAACGATAACTGATCATCCAAAAAAACCATAGAAAACATAGTTAACATATTAAATTTATTTGGAAATGAAGTTAGTGAGATGTTTTTATTATTTATTATTAATTATTAATTAAAAAATATTTATTTTTTATCACGGTTTTTTTTTCGGCCAAATTTTGCGGGGGGGGGAGGGGGGAAGAAAGCTCGCCCGCCTCGCGCCTACCTCTCCTCCTGCAAATGGTCCGGCTGGATGAGGCAGGACTGGAAGGCAGAAGCAGCAGCGATGGTGGGGGAAGAAACGGCGGCGGCAGGGGCAGAAGCGGCAGCGGCGGTGGCGGCAATAGCAGGAGGTGGCGCTCTGACGGCACCCACCTTTTCTGTTGCTGCTTGGCGTGGCACTCGCCTCGCCCCACCTCGCGCCTGCCTCTCCTCCTCCTCCTCGCTGGCTCTGGCACGAAGATTGGGGTGGGCACTGGGCCGCATTACGAGGCGACCTGGGCCGCATGTGGGCCATGGGTTGGACAAGCCTGCTTTAAACAGTTACTAAAGGAAAGATGTAAGATGTGAACTATCTATTACAGTATATGTAATGTTTTACCTGTAATATTTTATCTTCTGTGAGGGAAATTAATTGTTTTAACATTTGATAAATAAAAGGATATATTTATTTAAGGTAAATTAATATTTACCTTAATTTCTTTTTTTTAAAATATGCTTTTGGTTTGGTTTTGTTTTTTTGTTTTTTGTAATGTATTTTTTATTTATTTTATTTTGTCAGGCAATTATAAGATAACAGATATACATATAAACATAGCTATTAATACTTGAAATGGATACATATAAGAAAAATAAAAGACACAATAGGACAGGGACGGGAGGCACGTTGGTGTGCTTATGCACGCCCCCTACAGACCTCTTAGGAAAGGGGTGAGGTCAATAGTAGACAGTCTAAGGAAAGTTTTGGGGGTTTGGGGAAGAAACCACAGAGTCAGGTGGAGTATTCCAGACACTGAACACTCTGTGGCTGAAGTCATATTTCCTACAATCAAGTTTGGTGCGGTTAACCTTGAGTTTGTAAAAGGCCTTGAAAATTAAAATGTGGTTCTAGAATTGGCTAATTCTGTGAAATGAAGTCTAAATATGTGAAAGGCATTCAGATTGGGAGACTATAGTACATAATATCACAGTCTAGAAATGTCTTTCATGTATACAACCATAGTTTGAAGAGATTTCAATCTCGTATAGGCCAAATATATTTTAATAATACAATTAAGCATTGCATTAATATGATAGCTGTTTTGACTTTCTATTATTTTTCAAATATTCATTTGTAAAATTACTTTCAAATAATAAAATTCTTAATTTGAGTTTCTTAACTTTTTACATTTTTTTACCATATCCATTTTATCTAACTCTTTCATCACACTTTTATCATTCGGTAATTCGGTTTTTCATCAGACACTCAGAAATAATTTAGGGGGATACAGAATAATTTTTGAAACAGATTAAATCTTTAAAACATCTTGTAAATGATAAAACTAATAACAAAACATCTGTTTTTTTTTTCAAGAAGGAATTGAACAGTGTCCTTTTTAAAGTTCCATATAAGCTGTTTATTTTATTTGACTTTTGTTATTGTTTCCTTCTCTTTATCCCTTATTTGTTTTATTCTAATCTGTCTTAATATTTTGTTTATTTTATTAGCTTTATTTGAAAGTCCCTGTAGTATAAGTAAGAAAAAATAGAGACACAGAACCAGTCCTGGAACTTTAAAAAGCAGCAGAGGCAGCAAAACAACCAAACATTAATTACCTTCTTCTTACCTCAAAAACTTCAACTGTAGCTTTAATCTCTTAGAATTCTGTAAACAGATTCAAACTGCATCAAACTCCCTTTGTAGTGAGGGTGACATATTCCTGTGGAGTGATGACTTCCAGGAAAATATTGCCTGTAACAAGCACACTGCAAATTTTGACGCTAATATTTGGTTCTATGCCTCCAATGAGATTGTAGCCGATGAGTTAAATAATACCTCCTGAACACAGCTCCTTCAGAATTTTTGGTTAAACATTGTCTGTTAACTGCTCAGACTATAATAGCCTTGTCTGAGCAATTAGCAATTATCTCTGTAAAATTTAATGATTTGAAGAAACTGTTTGATGCCTACACAGGATGGTTACCAGAGATACAGAAAACAAATTACTCTCAGTGAGTTTTTGTGCTGATTATCCCACCAACTGATTAGTAGTCTGAAAATAGCAAATCTTCTGGTCCTTCAAGCCCAAACAATAAAAAGGATTCTCTCCTCATATATCAACATAATCAGTTCTTTCTGTCTGTTGTAATAACATTAATGGAGGAAGATAGGCTTCCAGAGGCTCTGTTTGTTTTTCCTTGTGCCAGCTATTTTCATTGCCAGCCTCATGCCATTGATTTTGTTCATATTAACTGGCTTCTCACTATGAACGGAAATTAGTTGTTTTCAGCAATTTAATAATTTGTTGATTAAAGTAAGGACCTTTCCCACACATTTAGAATGATCTCCATTTGGATATTCTCCAATCAGAAAGTGAAATCTATCTTAAATAATATTTCAACAGTTTACACACTCCAAACTGTTGTGTCTAATTTGGACAGTAGCCAACTTTCTTCTTTCTTATCCCTGATGTTAGGGAGTATAGCAGAATGTTCTACCAACCCAAGGAAAATACAAGTTGGTCCTTTTCAAAGTAAACTCTTCAATGTAACAGCACTGTGGTTGAAAATGAATAGAGATGTTATTCAAAAATTCTAAATTTAATAAATAATCAAAGGATATGCACAAACAATGACATTGATCCAAAAGTCTGCTAAGCATATTGCTCTAATATATATCAATGAGCATAACAGTAATAGAAAAAGGCAATCAAGGACAACAGGGAATTGATCAGATTCTGAAGACACTATCCTTTTATCAAATATAATTCTGACTTTTTGTGGACATGAATCTTCACAATGTAATTCAAATGGATATCTTGTTTAATAAAACACAAGTTGACTTTCTTTCTCCAAATAATGCCCTAGATCGGGGTGTCAAACTGGCAGCCTGCCGGTTGGATGCATCACACACAAGCCACACCCACTCCAGCTCCGTGAATGGGAAAAAAATCACGAAATGTCATGTGACAGCAATATGACACAGTGAGTTTGACACCAGTGCCCTAGAAAGACAAGAGGAATTACATATGGCACCAGTTAATGGCAATAATAACTTCCACCATGAGCATGCTAACATCACTGGAGACTTTCTACAGGAGAGGAGCAGGTAAGATGAAGGATATAGTACCATATATCAGACAGGAAACATGAGGTAGACCCTGACATACGACACTTGTTTAACAACAATTTGAAGTACTGCCCATAAAGCACTTCCAGCTGTTGTAAAACACTATACCACCCCCATCCCCCGAATTACATAGTCAATATTTTAGGTGCTTGGCAACCTGTTCACACTTATGACTGGTAGCCAAGGCCCCACAATCACGTGAATGCCTCAAAAAAAAAATTGCAATTTTCTCTACCAGCTTCCACAAAAAGTCAACGGGAAAGCTGGCAGGGAAGGTTGCAAGCTGCTACTGCCTGCCAAGGATTTCATCTTGTCTCTTGGAGGCTGGATGAAAGAGCTTTTTGCCAAGTGGGCTGCTGGGTTGCATCCATGTAAGCAGGGATTGGCATCAGCTAAACAATGTCCTCATTAGGGAACTACCAAGGGGAAGCTATACTCCCACTAACACTGGCAGGGCAAGTTATTCTGTATAAATAAGGTAAAGGTTTCCCTCGCACATACGTGCTCATTGTTTCCAGACTAAGGGGTGGTGCTCATCTCCGTTTCAAAGCCAAAGAGCCAGCACTCTCCAAAGACATCTCTGTGGTCATGTGGCCGGCATGACTAAACACTGAAGGCACATGGAGTACTGTTACCTTCCCAGCAAAGTGGCCCCTATTTTTCTACTTGCATTTTTACATGCTTTCGAACTGCTAGGTTGGCAGAAGCTGTATAAATACTGTGATATAAGTCACACCCATTTGTACTGATGAAGTTAAGTAGCTGGGTAATGAAACATCTGTAAAGAAGCAACCAAACTTACAGAGCACCAATGCCTCCATAGGAAGGGTGGTTCCAAATGCTCAAGCTGGTTTTAAAAAGGCAAAGGAACAAGAGATATTATTGTTGCCATATGCTAGAATAAAGGTGAATAGCAAAAAGAAGTCACCATGTGTTTCGTTGATCATAGAAAGGCTTTCAATGTTGTCAGTCATGACAAGGTGTGAAATGTGATTTGGCAAGCTTCGTCTCTTTGATCTTACTGTTTCAAGTTTCCTTGGAAGATCACCATCATCTTCTTGAATAATTATTAAGCCTATAAAATACTTATAAAATTCTTCCATAATTCATTTAATTCTACTGTTTCTTTTTTTAAAGGTTGCTATGCCTGATATCATTTAAATTTTACCTCTATAATTTGATTGAGGTACTATTTATGCTTTTTTGTAAGTGTGAAGGATTTCTTAACATGTCCAGATTTCATTTATTAATGGGCTAAAAGTTCTCAGAAGTTAGGAAATTATATCAGTGCAACTTTGCTTTATGAAAGTTCATAACTGCTCTCAAATAAATGATAAGTTTGCATTTTCATAATCCCCATATTTATAGTATTTTTGTTATAGAGCTAAATGTTTTCTTACCTCTCTTTCCACAATCAGATGCCTAAAGAATCATCAGGTACTCCTTTTAGCTTACTTCTTTATTGCAAGAGCCAATATCTTCACTTCAGCCTCAGGAATTTGCTGAATTGTTTCAAATGATAACACACCTGTGAGCCATGCTATATCCATCTTGTTACATTTGCCCCTAATCCATCAAAGCATGAAAAACATTTACACTTAAATGTAGGTGATGACATGAAGAACTATGATAAGCTCAGGCAATTAGTTACAGTTGCGCTGGCCAGATAAATTAAACTCAGAGCTCTAGCCACTTTGATGGCACCAAGGCCATATTCTGGCATTCTATATGGTTTGGTTCATCTTGTAATTTTGTTTTCTTAGGAACTTCAAAAAGGGGCCTCATTTATTTTTATTTATTTTTGTTTCTTTGAGTTTTTGAGCTTTATACTTACAATTTTCAGCCCTGAATTATTTTCTTTTCTTGGACATTTTCATCCTTTTCACACAAATATTAGTTACAAAATCACTCACTGTCATACAGAAACAATTCTGCAAAATTATAATTAATCCATGACCAGACACATTGGCTCATAGAATGCACCATTACTTCCTTTCACTTTTTTATTCTGAATTTCTAAAGTCTTTTCCTGGTGCCTCCTAAAATTTTGTATCCCTAGAGCCAGCACTGCTCTTGGGAGAGAGAACAGTTGGATATTGGGACAATCCAAATTAAGACACAATTTTATTTGATCTTTACAGCAGAAGCTAAGATTCTGAAACCTGATTATATGCATTATTTAAAATATATAAGAGCATAGCAATTTGGCTATTATACAATATGTTCCAGAATAAATACAGCAATTCAACAAAATATTTTGAGTGTGTTCCTTGTTTATTATTCTGCACAATATAGTTATTTCATTTTAAATGCAACTGCTATACATCATTTTTAAAAGCAAAAGAACATTCTAGTTGAGCTTGGCTCCTGGTGATTTCATAGATGCAACCATGGAGTTACACGTCATTATTCAAGTCAATTATATCTGAGACTAGAACAATAGATTATTTTCTTTCTCCTTCCATTGAAATATAGCATAATATTGTGTAAGTGAACTCCAAAGACTATAAAAGAGATAAGACTTGTACAGCTTCTAGAAGACTAAATTAATAACTAATCCTAGAATTACTGTAATGAAAAAAACTGTATAACGGGAAAGATTGATAACAGCTGAAAAATGAGTATTGAAATCTTAAGAATAGCTTCCAGTTATGTATAATACTTATATCACGTAAGTTCATTGGTATGGTATAAGCATGTGCCTAAGGAAATTGAATGCTCTTGGAAAAAAGATATTTATTTAACTTAAATGCCATCCACTTTGCCTAGAGGCAACGCTAGATAGTTTGCAATCAATAAAGAAACTATGAAACATTATGTCAGCCTTCAAGATCTTCTACCTTTGCTTTGCATCTTTCGGCTGCCATAAGTAACGGGGGGAGGAAGGGGGACAAGTATGGGAAGCGAGCTGGAGGTGGTATAAACTAGCATTGTATAAACTGAGGAGGGGGGAGAGTGCATTCTTGCTTAGGTTTCTATTCCTTGTTTAGCTTTCTTTTCTCTGTGCAGCTGCAAACCTTTATCAAAGTATGCCAGGGTCAACGGACAGAAACTCCATCACCACCTGAAGATGTCCACATGATGTTATTCACAACTTTTAATTGGAAGAAACATTTGAACTATTGGGGGTGGGAGCATTTCCATCACTTTGTATATGTGATTTACGTGCCTATTTCCTTAGATTCAGAATTCTCTCGTTGCTACCTCTTCATTTCCAGTAAAAGATATCTTTTCTCTAATTAAAAGAGTCTAAGTATTTCTTTTTTGGATTTTGAATGGAGCACCAGCTGACACATTAAACATCAAATAAAATTGCTAAAATTGCTTTAAAATTAAGAAAGATGGGAAGGACGGGAACAAGATGCACAAAGGGAAGAGGTAGGTCTTATCTTAGTCCATTAACCACCTTCAGAATGACACGCCCACCCACACTGTGTTGTATGATAAGCCTCCCAGAGTCATTTGGTTCAGTTGGACAGCTATTGAAAATGAATGAATGGATAAATAAAGCCTTCTTAAGTGTCTTCATTTTTTTTTAATTTAGTAGGTCCCATTATAGACTAAGATCTTTGAAAATGATTGCTAATAATATAACTGCTCCACTACAGGTAATCCTTCACTTACTACCACAATTTAGCCCAAAATTTCTGTTGCTATGCAGTTGTTAATGAATTTTGTTTAATTGTTTCATTGAATGACCTTTCTTACCACAGTTGTTAAATGAATCATTGTACTTGTTTAGTTAATAACATGGTTGTTAAATGAATTTGGCTTTCCTGTTGACTTTGCTGGTCAAAACATTGCAAAAGGTGATCACATGACCTCAGGACATTGCAACTGTCATACATATGAGTCAGTTGCCAAGATTCTGAATTTTGATCATGTGACCTTGGCAATATGGCAAAAGTCATAACTGTGAAAAACAGTCTTGTCACTTTTTTCAGTGCTATTGTAACTTTGGTCACTAAGTGAGCTGTTGTAAGTAGAGGACTATGCATAATTTGTATTGTGGTCCAAGACATCAATGAATGAATGAATGAAACTCTTATTCTATATGTTGATCTCATAATGTGATCATACTGATTGCAGTTCCTTGCTAGGGACTAACATGAGCCTGGATATTCTTTATCTGCTAGGCCAACTTTTTGGGCCAAGTGACTTTAAACTCCTAGCTGAAACTCAAAAAGCTTATGTCATATCCCGCCCCCCACCCAAAAAAATGGATAACAATCCTGTTGTTTGGTAAGAAGGTTTTGTGCTTAGTAAAAGAAAACATGAGATTCTAATCTCCGAGAATGCAATGATGTCCCCTAGGATAACTGCCATAGGATTACACTTGTTCATGATTGTAACATCAAAAGATCTACTTAGAAGTTAAATAAGTGGTAAACATTTTAAAACAAGGCTGGCCAAAGATATTTTGCTCACTAATATAAAATATATGATGCTTCTATAAGAGGACTGCACTCCAAGGAATGAATCTGCCCAGCATGAATGCAATAGGATTGATAATTACAGCAATCACCTTATTTTGTCTCCATTAACCAGGGAGGTAAGAGCAGTTTTAAAGATGGAAAATGCTGTCCTCTTTCAGATTAAAAAAAAAAAAAACCCTTCAATTTAGCAGAATTGTTTTTAGTAGAGTTAAGGACAGGTATATACCTTGTTTATTATTGGGAGCAACAACTGAGAGGAGAAAGGAGAAGGCTGTGGGAAGATTGTGGGGTAGGCAATCTGTAATAAATGCTGCTCAGGGGAAAACAGGCCTATTAAGACTCACACATCTTTGTTATGCTTCCCTTCTGTACCACTCCTGGTGTGGTAGTTTAAATACATGGCTTATTCTGTAGAGGAGATTATGCATTTTTTATTCATGGATCGGTTTATAGATGTTTTTAGGAAAACTGCCAGGTTTTGTTCTGTTCTAATTGCTATTATAAGGTGCTGGATCTAAGATTGGAAGTGCTGGCTGATTGCTTTTGCTTCAAGGCTTTTTTAGCATTTTATATTTGTTAGTAGAGAGCCAGTTTGATGTAGTGGTTAAGGCACCAGTGTAGGTGACCTTGGGTTAGTCACGTTCTCTCTGCCCTAGGAAGGACTCAATGGCAAACAATTTCTGAAAAACCTTGCCAAGAAAACTGCAGGGACTTGCCCAGGCAGTCTCTGAGAATCAGACACAATCAAATAGAAGAGAGAAAAAAATGTTATTTAACTTTTGTTTTAGTTCCTTGTTTTATTGGATTGCATTATTTCTTGGTCTCTGATAGTAAATAAAAGTTAATTGTTTTATTATCACAGCTGCAAGGAGAAATACGTCATCAGAACCTCAAAAACACGAACTCCAAACATGTCTGTAAATTAGTAGTTAGTGTAGAAAGTTAGCACCCACCCTAGAAGAATGAAATATTTTGAGAAATATTAAAAAGGCAAAATATTATATTTCCCTGGATGAGAAATGGAGAAACATGCTCTTGGAAAGCAGTCTCCACCTTCCTTAATAGCCCACAGCAGATGTCAGCACTTAAGAGATAGCTAGCTCTATTCATAGGCAAAAAATCCCCTGCAGCAAGGCCTGAACAAAGGTACGATTAGCCCTCAGCCACAATAGGAATTGCCCAACAAGCCTCTTCATTGCATCAACCAAACTTCAACCAAACCTGGGAGCTCAGACAACCTACAGAGCCAGCTATGACCCTTACAACAGAATAGAATACATGTTCTTGAACAGGAAGCTCAAGTTCAAAGCCCAAGAAGTAAGGGATATAAATACCCCTTCCTCTCAACTCCATGGTTAACTGCCAGAACCTCAAACCCGTGTGGTTCTGCTTCATCAATAAACTATCTTTCCAATCAGCTTCCATGTTTCCAGTGTCTTTCTCCTGGCTCGGAACTGAACCAGATGGGTATTACATCCAACATCAGAAAACACAAAAGCAGCAAAGAGAAATAATAAGTGTTGGGCTAAAAGAAAAAAAAGATTGAATTTGAGGGGCTTATCTGTACTGCCAGATTGCCTGATAGGGACCACCAACTATTTCTGAAGGGCAAGACCTGGATAATGTTTTCTTGCGCCCAGCAAGAACACAACCTCAGCCTATATTGTCTGTATTCAGCCTGTATTGTCATGCTCTAAGTTTCAGGCTAGTGTTTTCTGGCTTCTTTTACTTTAAGCATTATTGTCATGTTAGCCAGCTGGGCTTTAATTTGTTTTCTAGACAACCTCCTGCAGTTTGATCGGTTCCTACACAGAAGTAGGAAGGCCTCCTCATCCAGTTTTCTCAGCTTTGCTTCAAGAAGGTCTGCTTTAGCCTCTGAGATTACACTCAGGCATTGGGTTCAATCAAAATAAAGTAACCCTAATTCAATCTACCAATTACTTAGTTGTATTTTGTTTATTTGTACATTTTTATTTATTTATTTGATTGTCAATCACAAGATAATAGGTATAAGTATAAACATGAATAAGAATACAGGAAATAAGTACAAATAAATGGGGACAATAGGACAGGGACGGTAGGCACGATTGTGCACTTATGCACACCCCTTACGGGCCTCTTAGGAATGGGGTGAGGTCAATAGTAGATAGTTTGAGGTTGAAGGAGTGGGGGTTTGAGGCTGTAACAACAGAGTCAGGAAGTGCATTCCAGGCACTGACCATTCTGTTGCTGACGTCGTACTTTCTGCAATCAAGTTTGGGGCGGTTTGTATTGAGTTTGTATCTGTTGTGTGCTCTTGTATTGTTGCAGTTGAAGCTGAAGTAGTCATTGACTGGTAGGACATAGCAGCAGATAATTTTGTGTACTACGCTTAAGTCCAACCGTAGGTGGTGTAGTTCAAGGTTGTCCAAGCCCAAAATTTCAAGCCTGGTAATGTAGGGTATTCTGTTGTGAGCAGAGGAATATAGTACTCTTCTTGTGAAATACTTTGCCATGTAGTCTATATGCATTATTTACAATATTCCTTCAATGTAGTATTTATTATTTAGAGCTTTTTTTTCCCCCTATGGACACATCCCACACCTCTGTACCTCCTATTTCAACCCCAGGTGGCCTGTTTTAGTCTGCCCTGGTTCCAGGTCCTTCTTTGTCTTAACTGCCCACTGGATTCTCACCATGGATCTGGATTATAACTAGAATATCCCAATTCACAATACCATTCACATGCCAAACAGGAGCCATATTTAGCAGAGGAGTCAACTGATAGGCATTCAGGCAATGACAGCACATGATTTTGCTGCCTGGGTTGCTGCTTGAGATTATGAGCCCTCTGCTCAAGCTGACTTGCTAGTTCTATCTCTTTCTTGGAGGAAGAAGAAAAAATTAACTGAGTCACAAAAATCAGAATGAACAAAGTAGATAACATTCCTGGCTTTCTATATGGTCATGCATTGGCATAAAAACCTTGCCAACAATCTTTAAAGAAATCTTGTTCATTGCTGTGAACATCATCAGCTGTAAAGTGATGTGATGTGTCTCTTCTTATTTGGAATCATATTTTGGGACACTTGGCTACACTGGTCTAGCAGTATGGCTCTTATCTTCTAATCAGTATTCTAGGCAAGTTGTTTCACTTTATACAAAAAAATGGAGTAACTGCAGCCTACAAATTATAGCACTTAACAGCAAAATGGCTGAAATTTAACAGCATATTTTGGGGTGGGTGGGTTGTCGGGTCCAAAGCTCAAAGACAGCACAGCAAAACCCACTCAAGTTCAACCCTAACACTTAGTGGACAGAATCTTGCCAAAGTAAAGCTATAACCTTCTAACTTATTAGATATGTCTTGAGAGATTGTAGGATGTGGCTGGAAGATTTCTCTCCTTCCCCTTCCAGCTCAGGACTTCACAGTCTCTTAATCTGGATCTCTTTCTGGGAAAGATCTGTGTTGCCAAAAGCCTTCTCTACTGTCCTCCAGGTGCACATTCCATCAAGTTTTCTTGTAAAATTAAGAGTGGGAATTGGAGGGCCAGGCTTCTGGGAGACCAATCATTACTATCCCCACAACCAAATCCTCCAAATCTCAGCAAAACATCCCCAAGTTGACTCCTCAAATGCTGATTTTTATATTTGATCTATTTATTTAACTATCATATTTACCCATCTCTGTCACTGAGAGTCTAGATTGATTTTAGGAGTATCCAGGAGAATTTTAAATATGGGCATCAAAGTTTCAGGTAATCCTTGACTTATCACCATTTGTTTAGCAACCCTTTGAACTTACGATGGTGTTGAAAAAGGTGACTTATGAACAATTCTTGCACTTATATCCATTGCAGCAATTCTGTGGTCACATGATCAAAATTTGGGCACTTGGCAACCAGCATGTATTTATGATGATTGCAGTGTCACCATTGAACTTCCTAGGGGGCTTCCAACAAGCAAAGTCAATGGGGGAAGCCAGATTCACATAATGAGGATTGTGAGCTGCATAACAACCATGGCAAAAATGGTTCTAAAATCAAGCACAACCCCCTAAATGACCGCATTGCTTAGCAACAGAAGTTCTGGTCCCAGTTGTGATTATAAGTTCTGGACTACCTATATCCTAATCAGTGGTGGGATTCAATTTTTTTTTACTACCGGTTCTGTAGGCGTGGCTTGCTGGGCATGGCTTGGTTGGCATGGCAGGGGAAGGATACTGTAAAATCTCCAGTCAGAGGTGGTATTTGCCGGTTCTCCGAACTACTCAAAATTTCTGCTACTGGATCTCCAGAACTGTGGAGAACCTGCTGAATACCACCTCTGATCCTAATGCTTTTAGTCAGTCCAAAGGAAAAAAGTTTCCTGTTTTGTATCTGAGCTGTATAGCTTAATCATCTCTACATATTTTAATTCATTTGTGAATAAAGATATGCAACATAAGGCCAGGTAGGTATTGTTTATTTTTTAAATTTTATTTTAAAAACATATATACTATATATAAAACATATACTACCGTGTATGTTTATGGATTGAAAAGGTTGTTGTACCAGTGTAATAAAGCAGTAATTCCACTAGATGTCCTCAAAGGGTAGAGAGATCGTGCAGAATTGTAAATGCACTTTGCCAAGCCCACCAGGCATTTGATTCAACTCAGTCTCAACGACTAAATTTTACACATACTAGTTATGTATCACAGTATTCCCATTCAGTAGTATAAATATGCCACAGGCATATAAGGGAGCTTATTTTGTCACATAAGAAATTTAACACATGAGGGTGGAGGGTCCTTCTTTGACCTTGTGGGTTGGTTTCCAAACATTTCGTTACCAGGCTAGGTAACATCTTCAGCAGAGTTTAGGGCAGGGGTCTCCAAACTTGGCAATTTTAAGACTTGTGGACTTCAACTCCCAGAATTCTCCAGCCACCGCTGGTTTAGCGGGTATCAGTGCCAGTGTTCATCTGTTTATAAGGGCTTTGTGTGGTCAATACAAAGTATTGTGATCAGTGGTGGGATTCAAATAATTTAACAACTGGTTCTCTGCCCTAATGATTTCTTCCAACAACCAGTTCACCAAACTGCTCAGAAAGGTAACAAGCGGTTCTCCCAAACTGGTGTGAACTGGCTGAATCCCACCACTGATTGTAATGGTTCTGGTGTGGGTTGCATCAAGTTAGGATCTTGTGATGGGTCAGGTGTGAGTTACATCAGGTGAGGTTCTTCTGATGGGTCTTCTGATGGGGAGGTCACATCAGGTGAGGGTCATAATTCCTTGAGTTACACAGAGACGTAGTTCTATCAGTGATATAAAAGGATCATGGAAGTGCTTCTGAATGTTGGAAGCTGTTTCAATTGTTTTGAGAAGGCATTTTCACTGATGTCACTTCATATAGTTCAAGGTACTTCAGGACTAAATAATTTGTAATACCATATAATATATTCTACTGCTAGCTAAAATATCTTGGAAAAAAGTAGGCATAGAGGAATCTTCAAGAAATACAGTGATTGCATTGAACTATAAGAAGAAAAATGTTTCTCATCATGCTGTGAACTTCATCACTATCAAACCATGTACCTGTAATCTATATATTGTAAATATGTTTGAAGAGATTAAATTAAAGAAACTAACTCTCAAGTTCAAGAGTATTAGAAAGGTGTGAACATTACTAGTTTTAGTGATGTTGTAGTTTTACATAACAGACAGTTTCCTCTTTCTCTCTTCACCATCAAGGTTGGTGGAGGAGGAAATTACTCACCAAAAATCAGGGAAATAGTGATTATTCCCATTTATACCAATATAATTAGTATATCATGTGGTTTATCTTTTTTTGAGTTTTTATGTTAAACTTATGTAATAATAAGCTGTTGGATTTGGGAATGGAGAGATAAAAGTTTACAATCCCACACAACTGTAAAAATTTGGTAAATATCTTTGGGCCAATTACTTTTTCAGCCCAACCCATCTTTCAGGATTTCTGTGAGATAAAATTAAGGAGAATGTCCTTGCATAAACTATTTTGAGCTGTGGGAGAAAAGGCCACATATAAGTACAAAAAGTAATAAGTAAATAAACCTCATTTGACGTGTTTACTTGCAAGGAAGGTTAAAAATTAATTGTAGGTTTACTGCATTTTCTTTTTAATTTTTTTGACCAGCTACCTGATTATTGGACAGCTCTCCACATTCTCATGTGGAATGAAGTTCTCAGCAGCACATGCATATATGTGCTTACAAGAAAGAGGAAGGCAGCAAACACTTTAAATGTTTAGGATTGGCTGTAATATCCCATTGTCAGTCTTGAAAACAAATAGTACAGGTTGCATAAAGTACACATTTAAGCCACTTCTGCTGTATGACAGAACATGGGTGACAATCAGTTACCCAATGTTTTGTGGAGGGCTGCACAAACTCTCTATGAAATCACAGAGAACTCTCCCAGTGGGGTTTCTGTTGTGGATAATGGCAGGAAGAAAATGGTCTGCTTAATGAAGAAAACATCTAATTACAGGTAATCCTTGACTTACAACAGTTACTTAGTGATCATTTGAAGTTACAATGGCACTGACTTATGACCATTTTCCACACTTACAAACTGTTGTAGCATCTCCATGATCTCATGATCAAAATTTGGATGCTTGGCAACTGGCATGTATTTGTGATGGTTGCAGTGCCCCGGGGTCATGGAATCACCTTTTGCGACCTTCTGACAAGTAAACTCAATGGGGATGCCAGATTCACTTATCAACCGTGTTACTAATTTAACATTGCAGTGATTCACTTAGCAACAGTGGCAAGAAAGCTTATAACATAGGGCAAAATTCAATTAACAACAGTTTCACTTAGCTACAGCAATTTGGGGCTCAATTGTGGTCATAAATCGAGGACAACCTGTACTGGTTTCTCATAACTACCGTAATAGGAACTGAAATCCAGCAATATCAGAGGTGGTATTCAGCAGGTTCTGACCAGTTCTGGAGAACCGGTAGCAGAAATTTTGAGTAGTTTGGAGAACCGGCAAATCCCATCTCTGACTGGAGATTTTACAGTATCCTTCCCCTGCCATGTCCACCAAGCCACACCCACAGAACCGGTAGTAAAAAAATTTGAAATCCACCAGTGAGCGATATGCAATAGCTATTATGAAGAAGGGAGATGTGGCAGCAAGCTCTGTGTATGTGAGTGGGAGAGAGGGAGAGAGGGAGAGAGAGAGAATGTCTCTGTATGAAATATTCACACTAATTTGTAGACCCAGGTCAACAAACGTATTCAATCCTTAGTATCAAAACAATTCTTTGTCCATTATTTAAATTGGTAAGTGTGTCTTAATCATAATAATGCTTTGCTGGGTAGATTTTGATTTAATTAGAAAAAAAGATATATATAATTTTCAGTTCCTACCCAAGAATGGATAAAATGTGCCTTTGACTCACAAAACAAAACTGATCTTAGAACATAGATCATAGAATGAGTTGGAAAGGACATTGGAAGTCTTCTAATCCAACCCTTTGCCCAAGCAGAAGACTTTCTACCATTTCAGACAAATGGTTGTCCAGTCTCTTTTTGAAAGCTTGCAGTGATGGAGCACCGACAACTTCTGAAGGCAAGCTACTCCCTTTTATTTTATAGAATATTTTTTATTTTGTATACATCTCTTCAAGTGAGCAATGTGATTCCAGGTTACAACATACATAGTCATAGTTACATTTCCAGCTTTCTTATCTGGTTTCATATCAAATCATTATCTATTTCATTGATCTTTAAATAAATTTTCGCTTCGTATTTTCCATTCATTAATCCAGTAACAAAAACATTTTGTCCTAGATCATGTTTTCCATTCTTTATCATCTGTTATTTTCATTTTCAGCTTACCACTTATTTTATTTTACATATTTTCTTCTTTTATTTTCTCTAAGCTGATGTATAGCAAACAAAAAACAAAAATACATTCAGGATCTACATGGCATTTCCCCCAATCTACAGTGAATCTTACACTTGTTCCAGAGATATTCATATAACCATTTCATATTTCCTCTTTGTTTCCATTTAGCCAAATTTTGCCTATGGAATTTTAATTTTCATTCATCACCTTTTTAATCATAATATAATAATCTCATTGCAAATACTTTACTTTACAATATAATCATTTCTAATTTACCATATTCTTTGTTTTTTTAATTCCCTTTGTATAATCAATTGCATTTTCTATTTCATATCTAATATAATATATATAAAAATTTAAAAAATCATATTTCCTCTTTATTTCCATTTAACCAAAATTTACCTATGAAATTATATTTAATTCTCGTTCATCACTTTTTAAATTATAACATAACAATCTCATTGCAAATTCTTTAGTGTATAATCATTTCTAATTTACCATATTCTTTGTTTTTCTAATATTTGTATAATCAGTTACATTTTCTATTTTCATATTGAATATAATATATGTAAAAATAAAAGGATTTAATAACAATAAAACCATCTTAATTTCTTTTACTCTATCATCATTTTTCTCATGTATAATTATATAATATTCTTACTGTGAGGTCTTATTCGCCTTTAATTCCAATTAAGCTTATTTCTTTATTTTTTAAAGTAATTCCCAATAAACTTTAAAAACTCCCCAATCTGTATTTCTAAAAAAGACCAAAATACATTTTCAGGTGGAATCCCCCCGAATCCCCCCTTTATTTTATCTTTAACCATCATCTCTTAGTCTCTCGGCCTTATAATTTCTTCTAATTTTAGCCAGTTTCCCCTTTTCTAAGTTTTTCTGGTCCTTTCTCTTAGCTCCCCCTTCCCCCCCCCGTTATTATTTTTGTTTTCATCTCCCATTCACTTATTTTCCCCCCTCCCTCTCCTGATCTCTCGTTTGCAATTTCTTCTTGTATAGCTTCTTCTTTTGTTTAATCTTGGAAGTATTTTCTCTTTTATTTATCACATCTATCATCAAAATCTTAATTTTAATTCCGTGTCTTTTTGCAATGTCCATTGTTCTTTTTGCTCCTTTGGGCTGGTTTCCTCTTTCTTTAACTCCTCCTCCTTAGATTTTCTTTGTTCTTCTGTGAACTGCATCACCATTTCTAGTTTTTCTGCCAATATATCCCACAGTTCCTTGCTTTCTTTTATTATTCCCCTCACATTTTGCAATTCCGATCTGAGTTCTTCACACATTTCATTCATTTTACTTATTCAATTGAGTTATTCTATATTTTATTAAAATCCAGTGTCTTCTATTTTAATTTTTACCAGAAGTATCCATTTACCTTAGTTTCTCTTGTTAATCCTTCTATTTCCTTATCGCAGCTGAAGGCACGCTATTCCATTGGTTGATTGCTTTCACCATTGGGAATTTTCTCCTTAGTTATAGGTTGCTTTTCTCCTTGGTTAGTTTTCATCCATTGCTTCTTGTCTTACCTTTTGGTGCTTTGCAAAATCGTCTTGACCCCTCATCTTTTTAGGAGCCCTCAAATATTGAGATACCTCTGATTCTTTGGCACCTAAGGAAAAACACCACATCAACTACAATTATTAGTCCTTTCCCCTGTTTTTATGAATTTCTTCACAGTCTGCAAAAGAGACTTTGTTTGTCTACTTCTGTTGTAAGTAGCCAGGAGAGAATTACAAAATAAGAATTGAAAATTGGTTGTTCTAGCCATTCGAAATAAAAGATGATTATCACACATTGAGGAGAAACTATATTAAGTATACAAGGTGGTAAAGGATTTGGCACCTTAACAAATTTTCCCTAGTAACATTGCAGAGAAGTCAGTCCAGGAATTGTGTGCCAGAACACAAGTGTGTGGAAAGAGGAAAGCCCTATGCCACTGCAAGGACATTTAGGAGATTGGGAAAAAAAGAGACTGAAATGTCATCAGCCATGTAACCGGAGAAGGACGATTAAGTCATAAAGGTTTCAAACCTCCCTAAACAGTAGCATAGCTGGAAGTAGTATTAAAAATCTTTTCTGTATAGATTAGATAATATTAGGCGAAGTTACTTTAATTAACATTCCATTATCCACAGAGATGTCTTAATATGAAGTGTCATAGTAAATAGATAAGTTTAGTATTCCCTGTTCCAGACCTGTAGCAATCTGTTCTTTTCTCCTCACCCCATCTGCTATAGTGCTTGAGTCTTAAATTAATCTGATTTTTTTCTTACAGAACTCTCCCTCAGAAACATAAAAAATCTAAGCTTAGGTTAATAATATCATTGTTGGTACACTGGCGCTTTGTCACTTTGGAAAAGAAAGATGGGAAAGGAAAGACTTTTGCAAAGCTATCCTATGTGGAAAAAGATACGGGGACCCTGATTAAGATAGAAAGCCTATGTTTCTCTATAATGATTACTAGCCTGTGAACATCCACACCTAGCAACTCTGACAATGCAAATAGCAAGATAAGCCATTTATCAGGATAGAATGCAATACAGATTTATAACCTTTTGTTTAGTGACAGTTCAAAGTTACAAGTGACTTCTGGCCATTTTTCAGACTTATGAAATTGCAGCATCTCCATGGTAACATGATCAAAATTTGTATGCTTGGCAACTGGCTCATATTTATGACGATTGCAGTGTTCTGGGGTCATGTGATCTCCTTTTGCGACTTTCTGACAAGCAAAGTCAATGGAGAAGTCAGATACACTTAAAAACTGTGTTACTAACTTAGCAACTGCAGTGATTCACTTAACAACTGTGGCAAGAAAGGTTGTAAAATGGGGCAAAACTCAGTTAACTGTCTTGCTTAGCAACATAAATTTTAGGCTCAATTGTAGTCTTAAGTCGGGGACTACCAGTATATTTATTTTTCAAGTTAGAAGACAACAGCATATATTATGCTAATGTATCTTGCAAATACTGAATCCACTATAACTATGATTGTATTGAATCTTTTTTAACTTGTATTCAGGTCCATCTGCTTTTTTGACAGTATGTATGAGTTGAAGATGGATATTTAATTTTCCTAATTACATATCAGACTTTACACTAGGCATTCAATAAAATTTGATTCTCCAGACACTCAAACCCATATCATAAAGTTGCTTACACAAAAACGTTATAAGCAGAATACAGCTAGATAAATTGCTTTATTGCAGACAAAACTAAAAAAAATCATATACTAATTATCACAGAACAACTAAACCAAGCCCTATACATACAATAGGTACACCTTTTAGGCTTTTTCCTTCTGCCTTTTCAACTAACTTTGGACTATTCTTGAGAATAGGAGACAGATGCTTTATGTTTACATAATGATTTTTTTCTGGGCTGAGAATCATTGGTTCCTGCCTTGCAGCTCCAGCCAGTATATTAGACTAGCCTTTCTTAACCTTTTTTTTTTACCTTAGAGAAAGCCTTGAAATAATGTTCAAGTCTCAGGGAACCGTGCATAAAAATTATTATATCTACAGTACAGCTCTTGGTACATTAGTATGATTAATATGACCTACAGATACCACAATATGAAAAATTCAGCATACAAAACTCACTTCTAATCTACACAACCCATGTTTTCTAATGTTTACAATGACAACGTCAGTCAAGCAGCTGAGTCATAGCATGTATACATTCCGACCACTGCAAGTACTACACTACTACTGCTTAGCACACAAAATATTCTTCAGTCACAAAGTATTCTTCAGTCTAGCAGAACCCTAGCAACCTCTCTGCAGAATCCCAGCTGAAAAAGACTTCATTAGACAACTACAACATTGTAAGTATACCTATATTCTTCTAGTTGTGGTTAAGATTTGATAATCAACAAGCCTTGAAAATAAGTGGGGACTATAAAGCAAAGTTGCTGTAGTACAGGGGTGTCAAACTCGAGGCGTCATGTGACATATCACTACTTTTTCCCCTTCACTAAACCGGGTGTGGGTGTGGCCAGCTTGTAGTGCATCCAGTGAGTTTGACAGTCCTGCTATAGTATGTTAAAGTTTAGGAGAGGAGGAATAAGTCAGAATATTTTTTTCTTCTTCTTTACATATTTTAAGATCTGATAGTGAAGACTGATAAATATGTCCCTATGCCATCTCCTCTTTCTTGTGGGCTTGCCTTGCTTTAGATATTGTTCATTATTAAGGTACTAATTTCGCCCTTAAGTTGATAACATCCAGTGGCAATTGCAAGCTTGTACTGTAGTTGAGGGCAGGTTACTTTCAGAGCAGAATTCCCCAACATTTCCGGTTTTGCAGACCAGCGGGACGAGGGAGAGGGGGGGGGGGGGGGGGGGGGGGGGGGGGGGGGGGGGGGGGGGGGGGGGGGGGGGGGGGGGGGGGGGGGGGGGGGGGGGGGGGGGGGGGGGGGGGGGGGGGGGGGGGGGGGGGGGGGGGGGGGGGGGGGGGGGGGGGGGGGGGGGGGGGGGGGGGGGGGGGGGGGGGGGGGGGGGGGGGGGGGGGGGGGGGGGGGGGGGGGGGGGGGGGGGGGGGGGGGGGGGGGGGGGGGGGGGGGGGGGGGGGGGGGGGGGGGGGGGGGGGGGGGGGGGGGGGGGGGGGGGGGGGGGGGGGGGGGGGGGGGGGGGGGGGGGGGGGGGGGGGGGGGGGGGGGGGGGGGGGGGGGGGGGGGGGGGGGGGGGGGGGGGGGGGGGGGGGGGGGGGGGGGGGGGGGGGGGGGGGGGGGGGGGGGGGGGGGGGGGGGGGGGGGGGGGGGGGGGGGGGGGGGGGGGGGGGGGGGGGGGGGGGGGGGGGGGGGGGGGGGGGGGGGGGGGGATGGTTCTGCACGTACAGCCAGCAAGCGTGCACATGCAGTTCCATTTGCACGAGTGGCAAACATGCCTGCCTGCCGCTCATGCAAATGGAGGATGCATGCACTCACCTGCTGCTGTCACAAATCAAGATGCGTGTGCGCCAGCCATTTCCATGGCCCGGTTGCAACCCCCTCATGGCCCACAGGTTGAGGACCCAGTTGTAGAGGATGAGATCAGCAAGGGGCTTACTGTATAAGCCATTTCAAGGTGATACAGGTCTTTATAGTACTTCCTAGGCTGCCTGTCCTATTGTATCCTGTTTTTCCATTGAAAGAACTGGACATAGTTTAGTATGGGAAAACCCCTTTGAGAAAAGTATTAAGAGATACAGTACTTCCTTAGTTGTGCAAAATGGGTGGTCTAATACTGGGGTCCCCAACCACCAGGCTGTGGCCCACTACTGGGCTGCAGCCCATTTGGAACTGGGCTGCACAAATGGTGGGTAAGTGTGTGTGTGCTTGCATTCACATGTGCAGCTCCATTAGTGTGAGTAGCAGGCACCTACACCTGCTGCTTGCACAAATGGAGTTGCGCATATTCACATAGGTGCCTGCCCCTCACACAGAACCATCTGCTCTCTCCCCTCCCATTGGGATGCCAAGCCAGAAAGCGTGGGGACCACTGGTCTAATATACTGCTTTTTGCAGTTAACAAGAAGATCTGGAGAGCAGGAGAAATAGCTCAGTTTCTCACAGAAAAATTCTTCCATAAGAGAAGGTTGTTGAGCAGCCGAACAGAAGACAGATCCTTTTTTAAAAAGTTCACTAGGAAGAACTTTTGGGAACTGGAAGAAGATGCAATAGCAGGCAATCCATATTGATCTGGACAATGCAGTCTGTTGAATAATTGTCATTGGTTTTCATTAGCAATGTAGGCAGAGGTGGTATTCAGCAGGTTCTGACCGGTTCTGGAAAATGGGTAGGGGAAATTTTGAGTAGTTTGGAGAACTGGCAAACATCACCTCTGACTGGAGATTTTGCAGTATCCTTCCCCTGCCACGCCCACTAAGTCACACCCACAGAACCGGTAGTAAAAAAAATTGATTCCTACCACTGAATGTAGGCTAATGGTCTTGAGCAGGACTGGGCAATGTTATATTTTTTGGTTCAAGTGGGGCCTGAAATCTCCTAAAATGGAGATACAGAGAAGCTTGTCTACTCTTTGCAGAAGGTCTCTGGGGAGGCTGAAGTGACAGAAGGTATGAAGGTCTCTCAACCAAAGAGAAGCCTCAGCCAGCCTGGAAGAGGGAATGCTGGCCACTATATTTAGCCTATTTTTTTTTAACCTCAAAATAGAAAGTAGGTAAGATATTTAGAAATAGGGCAGTGCATTAAGTCAGTATTATGGGATGCATAACACACGGGCAGAATACACTTAGGCTGCACAATTGTTAGAAGAGGAAAGCATCCACTTTACAATGAATTTTAAAACTCAATCTATGGCTGTGGTTGTCCAGACAGAGAATGGAATGTAGTTTCCTGGATGTAAATAACTCTTGCCAATAAAAGTTGTCAAAGCCAAATATAAAAGCTGTTTGATACCTTAAGAAAAAAAATAACATTCTCATTTGTATCAAACCCTGGAAAACCCACTGCAGTCCCATGACATGAGAGTTTCTTTCCTTTTGTCAAAATTCACGTTAGGACCCAGCAATAAATCATAAATCTTGAAACATTTAATCCTTAATTCTGCTCTCAGCTAGGCTTGGCAGAAGGTTTCCAGACATGACTAAGCTCAGGATCTTTCCTACAAATGAGAATGAAACCTTAATGCAGCTATTGATTGCTTACTGCAGAACAAGAATTCAGGGTCTTTAAATATCCATGATCTAGTCTTTCATTCTCCCGTCTTTGTAAGTTAACGGGTATCTGGCAATTCACTTGGTGCTCTTGGATGGTTGAGGTATGTTTACAGGTTCTCTTTAGCCTGGGAACAACTGATTCCTTCCTTGCCAGCCTATGCTGTCTGTGCTTCCAGTTGTATTTTTACATTTTAGAAAGCAGTGCAGAGGGCAGCACATGGAGTTGGCATTTCCACAGATGCCTCTGTTGTGTATGAAAGACTGGCACGGTGCCACTGCTGCATAAAGCAGATTTGTGTGATTGCAGAATTACATAAGGGTACTTGAGCTACCCTCTGCTCTTAAGTGCATTCTTTGTATGTTCATACAGTTGTGTACATCAATGTGCAGCTTGACTCCTGTTCATCTCTCAGAGGTTAATATTTATTGGTCAACAGACAGTGCACAGAAGCACCTAGTGAAATCTGAAGAAGGGAAAGAGAGTTTTCTGTTGACTACATTACAATTCAGCAGTTGGGAAAGACTCCCAGAATGGTTCCTGTGAAATTAATTACTTAACTTAATCAGGATTAACACATTCCAGTGGTTTCAGGAATTGTATTCAGGAATGGAATTGCTTTTTTTTAAATAAAAGTTTTCTTGTTTTTTAAGACAAACATAGACAAACACAACATAAAAACATCAAGCCATCTTCCATATATATACATACAGTGTGTCAGTTGGTTTACAAATTGTTTTGTGCTTCCACTTCGTAGTCTTCAATTACAATTAAATTGCATATGTTCTCATATTGTCAATCAAATATTCCTAAATACATTAATATCATTGTTAATCAATCATTTGACTATACTATAATTCATTCATGTTTTACAAGATAATCCATATTTTACTTAATTGCTTTATGACAGTTCATATTATCATCTCAAATCTATCCTATAATCATTTTGTAGATATAATTAAAAAAATGCATCTTTATATATTCATTATGTTCTAAAAATCTACATATTTCATTACCATGTTTTATCGTCCAACCATTGATAGAATAGATCCCAAATTTTATAAAATTGTTTATCTTCTTGTTCTCTGATTTCAAATGTCAATCTACTCATTTCAGCACATTCCAATATTTTCTTAATAACTTCCTCCTGTGTTGGTATTTTCTCATTTTTCCAGTTTTTGGCAAATGCAATCCTAGCCACAGTTAATACATTTACAATCAAATATTTCAATTCTTTACTGTATATTTCAGGTAAAATTCCCAATAAAAATATCTCTGGTTTCAGGTCTATATGCTTGTTTGTCATTTTTTTCAACCATGTGTGGATTTTAGTCCAATATTTTTTGGCATCCGCACAAGTCCACCACATATGGTAAAAGGAGCCAGGTACCTGATGACATTTCCAACATTTATCCGATTTGTTCTTGAACATTCTTGCTATTCTTGTTGGGGGAGGAATGGAATTGCTTTAACGGTCCTGTTAATTAAGGATTTATTTACTCCTCTATTTGAAAACTTGAGGTCCCACCAGTAGAAATCAGAATTTCAAAACTTGATATTTTGTGGAGAAAGTTTTAGGTAGATTTTTAATATATGCAATTTACATATCGTGCCAAATCTTCTTGATAAACTAATTTGACAGCTGACAGATAGCACCCTTTTATAAAGAGGTATCTTTTTAGTTTTGTTTGTTGGCAAGTTGACATAAGGTGACATGAAGCAAACCTACACCTTCCTGTATGTGTCCATGTGCACCATATCTTCAAATCAAAACAATGTTTCTAGTTGGGTCCCAGTTCCTGTTTTATTGCACATCAACCTGCTAATAAACGTAGAAGAACAGGCTGGGCAGGATAAAATCCCAGTAATGTGTTTGACTTTTACCATTTTTCTTGTAGCTTCTGCTATTACTGTTAGTCTTTTTGTTTGACTTGAAATCACTGTGTACAATGGGATTGTTTGGCTCGAGTAGAGGAAGGAACAGAAAATGCTGGCCCCCTTCCAATGAATTCCATGAATGAAGTTTTTTCCATCCCAGCAGGAATAAAACCATTTGGGACTATTCCATTGATCCCATTTTACTAAAGCATTCATTACTGATGAATCAGAAGAACAGGATTGTTTGGTACACATACAGGCCTCAAGCATCGGTTCTAAAGGTAAAATGTACCCTGTTTATGGTCTGATGTGGATTTTTTTATTCATGGTTATATATCATTCATGATTGCACACACACACACACACACACAGAGACACACACACACCACACACATACAGACACACACCACACACATGCAGACACACACACTCCTTCCTTTCAAGACAAAATATTTAGCATTTCCTCCCCTGATTTTTTTTCCTTGCTGCACTTTTGATATATGTTGCTTTGAGAAATAGAATGCATGATTTGAGGCCATCCTCCCACCAACTTACACCAAGATTTTTAAAAAAATGAAAAAGGGAAGCACATTCAGACTTGAATAATTCTGTTAATGAAATGATTTTTCTTAGTCTGGTCTGGTCTACCTTATAGAGTGGACAACATAGAGCAGGGGTGTCAAACTCAACACTTTGAGGCCGCATTCGGCCCATGGGATGCTTAAATCTGGTCCACAGGGTGGCCCTGGAAAAAGTGAAGGACCGGCCCGTGGTGCCTCTGTCAGCAAAAACGGAGCTCATGAGGGCTGCATGCTCCATTTTCACTGGCAGAGGGCTGCAGGAGGCTGTCTAGCCGAAAACAGAGGTTGGGAGCTGGCAGAGTGCTTGGGCCACCACAGGCGCCCCCGACACAAGTGACGTTAAGCTGGTTGTGCTCCCTGGCCATGCCCCCCTGGCCCCTCCAAGTTCAAACACAACCCTGATGCGGCCCTCAATGAAATCGAGTTTGACATCCCTGCCATAGAGCTACTGTGGCAGCGGGTGGACTGAGGAACTTGGTTCTCACTGCTACCCGGCCAGCACCTTCAACAATGTAGCAGTCTGACTCCCAAATACCTATATTTTAGATATTTCTTGAGCACCTCTAAATGTGGGAGAAGGTCCATGGTAGGACTTTAGTCCTGGTGATTCCTGCTGGTCAGGGAAAAAATAAACATGTTTTTTTCTACTCTATTCCATTATTTAGCATATTTCAAATGGAGCTTACAGAGTGGATTTGGTCAGGAAGATATCATCAGAAAAAATAATTTCAGGTTAAAAATAAATGTCTTGCATGGCTGCAAAAGGTAAATGTGTTTTCTTGAATTTTAAAAAAAACACCTCATATTAACCTGAGATGGCATGATGATTTCCCTTACACTTGTGAAACATGTGGCTTGTGCCACATGTTTTGACAATAAACACAAATAATATCGAAGTCATTCTATCTTGGTAAGGCAACTTCATGACAAAAACGATTCTGAAAGCAGCACAACCTTTTTTGAATGTTCTCTATGTCTAAATCTGTACAGGTAATCCTTGACTTACAACCGTTTGTTTAGCAACAGTTCAAAGTCACAATGGCACTGAAAAAAATGACTTATGGCCGTTTTTTGACACTTACAACTATTGCAGCATCCCCATGGTCATGTGATCAAAATTCGGGCACTTGGCAATTGGCATGTGTTTATGATAGTTGCACTGTCCTGGGATTATGTGATTAATATTTGTAATCTTTCCAGATGTCTTCTGACGAGCAAAGTCAACGTGGCAAAAATGTCCTAAAATGGGACACAACTCACTTAACAACTGCCTTGCTTAGCAATGGAAATTTTGCGCTCAATTATGGTCATAAATGGAGTTGTCCTCAATTTGGTGTGAGGAAATTAACCATAAAAGGTTTTGTTGCTTCACACTTGAAATGTTGGGTAGGGTAGTGTCAACCTTTTGAGATAGAATCTAAAGAATCTATACCACAGAGATTCCAGGAATATAATTTTATTGTTGTTGACAGCAATAACAGAATCTTGAAAACCTGTCCAAGTTTCTGTCTACTCTTCCCTTATAGCAATAAAATCAAGGCAGAATCATTCTGAATATCTTTCTCCCATTTGCTTCATCCTCTGGCCTGTGTAATTGTTTTTCCAAGTGCTTCCTTAATGGTTCTTTCAAACCAAGGTCATATCAAAATTCTTTTACAAGTATAGGAAGAATCAAATGGAAAAAAGCCAAGAACATAAGGCAGACAATGAAGACAGCCATCTATAAAAAGAGGATAAGCCTAAGAATTAGTAAGCTGAGTCAACTTCTCACATTCAAAAGTTGGTGGGTAAGTGATTAATTAGAGCTAAGATTCATAGATTGATAGCAACCAAGAAATGGTTTGAAGTAAAGGGCACATATATAGAGAATCAGTTTGGTCTAGTGGTTAGGGCCCTAAGCTAGAAACCAAGGAAGTGTGAGTTCTAGCCATTGTAGTGCCACAGTGGTTAGAATACAGTATTGCAAGCTAACTCTGTCCACAGCCAGGAGTTCAATCCTGATCAGCTGAAAGTTGACTCGGCCTTCCAACCATTCGAGGTCAGTAAAATGAGGAGCCAGATTGCTAAGGGCAATATGCTGACATTGTAAACCACTCAGAGAGTGATGTAAAGCACTATGGAATGATATATAAGTCTAAATACTGCCACTATTGCTAGTTCCACCTGAGGCCTGAAAGCCAGAGGGTGACTTTGCACTAGTAACTCTCTCTCTCAGCCCAACATACTTCACAGGGTTGTTGTTTCTTGACACTGAAAAGCATGCTAAGGAGTATTGCTATCTTGGATCTCTCCCATTCACCCCCTGCTTTGTCTTTCCATCCTAGAATATATAGCAGAGTATTTGCATTTCTGCCTATCAGGAATGAACAACAACAACAAAAGCCGGAGAGAAAACTAATGTTGAAGCGACCTTCCACAGTCAACCTTAACATAAGATCAGTGGTGGGATTCAAATAATTTAACAACCAGTTCTCTGCCCTAATGATTTCTTCCAACACCCAGTTCACCAAACTGCTCAGAAACTTAACAACCGGTTCTCCCAAAGTGGTTGGAACTGGCTGAATCCCACCACTGCATAAGATGCAAATCTGCAGATTGCAATGCAGGTGAGAATTTCATCTTTCTTGCATTACAGTTATGCATTTCACTGCAGGAAAGATGGAAGAGTTAGGGCTGCCATATCAGGGTTGCAAAAATGTGCACGTCTACTGAATGGCAGTAAGAAAACAGATTTTTCTCCATCATGCAGTGACTGTCCAGTTTTGCAGCCAAGATCTTGTAGGAACAGCAGCTGCACTTTAGAACAAAAGACTAAAATTACAAAAATCAAATGAGAAAGTATTTTGTAATATATTACCCTTTCATTTGTATGTTCCAAAGTAGGGAAAATATTTGTACCTCCATGGCCCCCCTGGGATAATAATACTTAAAGCTCTTTGAATCTATCAGAATCAGAAAGGTTCTACCATCGGACAAATCTTAATTAAACCAAGTATTTGAAATCCAGAAGGAGCTTGGAAATCTTTATAGAGAACTTAGTTATATGGGGAGAGATAAGCTGCACAAACTAACAATAATACTATACCATGTCAGGAAAAAAGTGTGCTCTCATTAGCAATAATTTAGTTTTAGGGCTAGGGTTGACTACAGAATTATTTATCAGATAAAAGGTCAGCATTTCTTTATTGGGCAGCAAAACACAACTCACATTATTGCTTCCCTTCCACTTATTATTCTCCTTCCCTCCCCACTCCAGAGTATATAGGAGTTCATATTGCTTGTTCAAAAAATAAACCTTGTCTCGGTTTAATATCAGGAATTAATTACACTTCTGAAATGATGCACATTCTTCAGCACTGATGCTCTTTTAATTAAATATAAAAGCATAATAATTGTATAGAAAGTTCAGGAGATCTATTTGAAAAGATTCTAGCTTGTCTTTTAGATGGAGAGCCATTTGAACAGAGTTAACGCTGACAGGTTTGAAATGGAGTATGGTCAGTGCTGCTTGAAGAAATATGCTAAATGGGCCCAGATTTCTTTTACGCCAGATAGATCCTTGTTCAGAATTTCATCCTTCTGATCAGAGAGCATGAAGCAACATTTGCAGGCAAAGCCAATATTTGGAAATACCCCACTTGCAAAGTTAGGTTGGTGACCTCATTGTGATTGCACAGATATGCTGGTGACACTGCCAGATTTGTGAAACAGCTGGCATCCTTTGTAACTTGGTTTTCCACAATACAAATCAAGGCACACTGCAATGCTGCAGAGCTGGTTTTTCAAACATCATCACAGGAATGTGGATGGCATTCTTATACTGAAACTGCTGAGTATGCTCTCAGACTGTTCTCACTGCTCCAAAAATCTCTTTTAAGACCAGGCTCCTTTCATAGTGGCAGCACTGGCAATGGCCCCATGGACCTTGTTCTACCTGTGTAGCATTATAAATGAGGGCAGAAGCTGCACCCAATGGAAGTTCTTCTTTAACAATGTATGTGGCAATGGTGCATATTGTAAAAGGTTGATTAGAAGGCGACTGCAGAATTTATGTGGGATGAAGACCATGCATGCTTCTACTTTCTTAATAATAATTGTATAATAAAAGCTCTGGTGCAACCATTCTTAAGATAATTTTTTTCACATGTGTTCTCTTCCTTTCCTATATATCATATACAGTCACACAAAAGCACACAATGTTCCTTACATGAATTTGGTATGTGGAAACATTTTATGGCATCCAGTGATCATTTAAAAAAATCTTATCGGTAAACAACAGACGTTTAAGTGAATGGTGAAACTCCAATTTTAAGGAGTTACTAGCAGTTTAAATCAGCATCAATGCTAGCTTAATCTAACTGCAATTCAGAGTTCAACCAGTCTTCTATCATCACTTCCGCTCTGGTTCAAGAGGAGTTTTCCTACCTTAAATGAGCAGGATTCTACTATGGTCACATTTTGAGATAGTTAAACCAATAATCTCTTCTTAGTGTTGCTCTAGGTAAGTTAAGATAGCATAGCTATTGATATATATCTATATATTATGGCTACACGATGTTTTGGATGTGATTTGGAAGATGTATTTCAGAATGCATGAACCACAAAAGCAACTTTTGCTTACTGTGGAAAAGATGCGGCTGCTTTAATGATCCATACTGGTAGATAGATAGTACATTGGCAATCCTGTATTTTCTAAAGACTCCTGCTTCAAATCCTTTCCTATTGCATTCCCTCTTTTAAAATGAAACTTATGTGCGGTGTTAGTACCTGATAATCTTTCTTTAATACTGTTTTTCTGAACAAAGAAATATGTATCATGCAATTAGGATATTTAATTGTAGTCTTCCAATGTGCTTATCTTTCACTGCTCCACCATTACTCCATTGCACACAAGCACGGTATCCAGAGGTGGTATTCAGCAGGTTCTGACCAGTTCTGGAAAATCACTAGTGGAAATCTTGGGTAGTTCAGAGAACTGGCAAATACCACCTCTGACTGGCCTTGCCTCCATCTATTCTCTGCCTCCCGAGTCCCAGCTGATCAGCTGGGTTTTCTTTTGTTGCCTTGCACAGGAGAAAGGAGCTGGAAAAAAGGTTAGTGGGATGGGGAGGAAATGGGGATTTTTCAGTATCATTCCCCTGCCACGCCCACCAAGCTACACCCAGAGAACTGGTAGTAAAACAAAAAATGAATCTCACCACTGGTAGTATTCCACTGCATCCACTTTCCCAGAAGCAATGAAGTATAAAGTTAAGAAACAAATAAAAGGAGAAATATTTCCAAAATGCCCAATCTCCTTGTCAACAATGTTTCTTTACTTCTTTATTTTCTTTACCTGTCAAGTTCAATTTTGTCTGGAATATTTCAATCTTTTGGTTCCATGTAAACTACCATATTCCCATAAAAACAAGATGGATGGTCTCTACATTTGATAAATAAACAAACAAACGAATGAATGAATGAATGGAAAGGAAGGGAGGGCAACAGAAAGCCACTTTGGGAACAAAACTATATAAATCTGCAGAGGAAAATTTGGTTAAAACCAAATTGATACAAAAATGTTGATCTGGTGAGGTGGCTCTATTACTATTAACATTCCTTCGCCTCTTAATTTTGTTTTGGCTGTTCTTTTTATAGTTTTTAATGTTTAAATTTTTGTTATAGGTAATGATTTTAGATATTTATCGCTTTAGCCCTATTGTACGCAGGCCAGAATCATTTGCTTGTGAGATGAATGAATGAATAAATAGATAAATAAAAGTGAAACAGCACAGAAGAAAAATATTACCAAAATTAGACACAGCAGGATTGCAGCATTCAGATCTCCCTATATTTTTTCTAATAGGTGGCAATGACTAAGGGGAATAGCAATTACACTCCAGGGGAGGATATATCGACACATTTCCCCATGATAAGAGCACAGTTTGACCGTGAGCTGTTAAAGGTGCTCCAGATCTGTGTGCAATGGATGGTCGGGAGAACTTAATTTATGGTAGCAGGCTTTCTGCTGACACAGTGAATGGTGGGTGGCATTTTATGTAGGGCAATGTCCTCCATGAACTATGTTCTTCCACCATTATGCAAGCCTCACTAATTGGGATCATTTATAAGGGCAATTAATTCACTACAGACATGTTTTCAATACAGAGCACCTGCTTTAACTTGAACCTGTGCAGCTGGGTTCACACTTGGCACTAACCCACAGCATGCTTTGTTGACTAGATTGGTCCAGCATGTTCTGTGAACTGAAAGCATTGTTACTGCTGAAAGTATTCTATGAACGGAGGTATTTCCCATATTTATTCACAACTGGAAAAAAATGACACAGTCCTCCCATTGGCATCTACCTCTGAGAGGTCTGACCATTTGTCAAGGATCCCGAATTTTAATCACGTGATCATGGAGATCAGTGGTGGGATTCATTTTTTTTTTTTACTACCGGTTCTGTGGGCATGGCTTGGTGGGTGTGGCTTGGTGGGCGTGACCGGGGAAGGATACTGCAAAAATCTTCATTCCCACCCCACTCCAGGGAAGGGATACTGAAAATCCCCATTCCCTCCCCAACCCACTAACCTGCTTTCCAGCTCCGTTCTCCTGTGCAGGGCAACAAAAGAAGACCCAGCTGGGACTCGGCAGGCAGAGTATAGATGAAGGTGGGCCCAGTCAGAGGTGGTATTTGCCGGTTCTCTGACCTACTCAAAAGTTCCAATACTGGTTCTCCAGAACTGGTCAGAACCTGCCGAATACCACCTCTGATGGGGATGTTATGATGGTCGTAAGTGCAATGACTGGTTGTAAATCACTTTTTTCAATAGTGTTGTAACTTTGAGCAGTCACTGAACAAATGGAGGATTACCTGTAACACACCAACAGAAAGGAGATTATTGAATCCTATTCATTCAGCCAATACTTCTCCTTTTGCAATCTAACCATAAAAAGGCGATACAGGAAATCATCCATTCATGCATATCCAACCTCTCTATCTCTTGCCAAAATAACAGTGTGGGACTAATAGGACAGGGTTACTACTTTTGGAGAAATTTGGGTACTATAGTCAAAGCAAATTTATTCCGAGCCTGACTGAGAAATTGCCACTCGTTCAAACAATGTACAGTGTCAGCCAGTCTGTTGAAAAAAGGTGCTTGAATGAGAATATTGGGGTTTTGTTCGACTTGTTATTTGCATGACAAATGGTGTCGCAGGCACAGAAGGTTTCTTTTTTTTTAAAAAAAAAATGTTTTTTGGAAGCTTAAGCTGAATGCCAAATCAGGCTGTCTGGACCATTTGAAAGATTGAGCATATAGCTTCAAGTTGAGAATGCAGGTCTAGAGAAGAGCCTCAGCCCCTGAGCTTTTCCTTCCCACCCCACCCCACCCCCCGACCATTCCTCAGATCTATTGCTTTCCAGTGAAGAGGAGGCTCTGGTCCACTCACCTTTATTTCATGCATTAAACTGATTAAGACCGGCTATGGAAATTAACTTTGTCTATGGATGCTTTGACCTTGAAATGGATGCTTATTTAAATCATAAGCCATGTGTTTTATATTGCCAGAGTGCTACAAAATTACAGTGCCTAACATCTCACAGTCTATTTGCAATAAAGTCCAGCGATCCCTGGGCCATCCGTAACAGATTTTAAGGCAATAATGTTGGCCCATAAGCATTTCTAGCAGCATGCTGATGAATTTGCAAATGTAAAAAAATACTGATAAGCGCTAAACCTGCCTAGATAGCATATTTTTAAAAAAAACCCAGAAAGGACTGTGCATTGCAAAGTACACCACATTAAAATCAACAGTGTTCACAAGTTTTGCCTTTTAAAAAGGCTTTAATTTGTTCATGCAGTGTACCTCGAAGGTTCTTGATGAACTATAAGTCCTGAATCTGCAGTTGGGTTGAGGGTGTCTTGGCAAATGAAGGCTATGTTGCTTTGCTAAGCAGCTGTCTTTCTGTCCCTTTTGTTACAATGTAGGGTTTGCCCCTTTCCTTTTTTTGGTAAAGTTTTTTTATTTTATATTTACAATATATCCATCTTTCATTTAAACAGTGTGTCGACTGGATACATACGTCTTGTGCTGACAATTATAATTAGTACTTTTCCTACCAATGTAACAGTAATCACATTTTCTTTATAGCCATTATCTCTTATTTCTATTATCTTTATAACAATCTTAACTTACTTCTCTATCTACACCATTTTAACTTGTTTTATTTTCCAACCATTGATAAAACAGATCCCATACTATGTAATATTCACTTTCTTCTTTTTCTTTAGTTGCTAATGTTAATCTATTCATCTCTGCATTCTGGGTTTGCTCCCTTCCTTGTTGAGCTATTGTGACCCTTCCTTCATCCCTTTGCCTCTTTGAAATTGTGTCATAGCCACTTGAAGGGTGACTGGGTTGTTTTTACTGGGTTTCTCTCATTGTTATGAGCGACACATTTTTTCCTCCTGAATTTGTTTTATAGGTTGCCCTACCTTCTACAAAAATTCTGCTATAAAACCTCTTCTAACACCACTTTCTAGGCTAGACTTGACAAATGGGTGGCTTCATGTTGCAAAAGTAAGACACACACATGCATGCATGCATGCACAAAGCAAATTAGCTATCTGACATGTCCAATGCGATTTATTTTGAAAGCATACAGGAAAAAGAAAGAAAGTAAATGCTTCAAGGATATATGCAATGACAGGAACGGAGGAGACTGAAAGTTAACCAAAAGTTAAAACTTCCAAAAGTTTCCATTCCTACCTAAGGCAGGATTAGCTGCACATGGTTTATGCATTTCTATAATAGGAAAGAATGGAATGCATGATACCATTTATTTTTATCTTCAGTAATTTAACTTCAAAATAGCTTTTGTCTAAAGGTGCTAAGCTTTATTGTTTCCTAACCTTTTCCTAGAATAATGTCAAAGGTGATTTCAAGGCAATTTTTTGGTTTTCCTTTCTTTCCGAAAAAACTCAAGATGGTTTCCCCCGCAGATGTAGCTTCTTTCTTTTCAGTGTTCCACCGATGATGCGCTTTCTTGGATTTTGATTCTCAAAACGAGATGCAACTTAAGAAATAATTAGAAATCCCTGGAAAACTTTAAATTTTAGTATTTACATTAATAACAAATACTATTTATCATCATCTGAAATGCACACAATCTTATGAAAGAAGGAGATAAAATAAATAAAACAATGTGTAAAAACAACATTTGATATTCCTTCCCATTGTACCCAACTGGTGAGTATACTCAATTATTTCTAAATATTAAAATTGCTTCTGGCTACTGCCTTACATAAAATATTTTTTTCTCTTAAAAACTGTGCTCCAGGTTCTGATTTTGCCTGTGTGGCACACAGGGAAGCCATTTTTGCTTCAGTTTATTTATACAGGTAGACCTTGACTTACGACCATAATTGAGCCCCAAATTTCTATTGTTAAGTGAGATGTTTGTTCGATGAATTTTGCCCAATTTTATGACTTTTCTTGCCACAGTTAATAAGTGAATCACTGCAGTTGATACAGTTAGTAACCCAGTTGTTAAATAAATCCAGCTTCCCCATTGACTTTGCTTGTCAGAATGTCGCAAAAGATGATCACATAACCCAGGGACACAGCATAGTTCCTAAATACAAACCAGTTGCCAAGCATCTGAATTTTGATCACATGATCACGGGGATGGCTACAAAGGTTGTAACTGTGTAAACGGTCATAAGTCACTTTTTTCAATGCTGTTTTGTAACTTTGAATGGTCATTAAATGAATGTAAGTCAAGGATTACCTGTACGGTACTTATATTCTGGATGTGTTAATTTTACTACTGCTGTGATTTCCCCAATTTTGATTTCTCAATCTAATATTGTCAGGTAAGTATGCCTTTTCCAGTGCTGGGTCAAATTTATCTTCATGGTCACCAGTACTATATACTGTATATCTTAATACATTGTGATATTCTTTATTTCCCTGGAAAAAATTCTAGTTAAAAAAGACACACACACACGCAAAGGTTTTCAGTTCAAGCTTTGCTTTTAACTTTTGTTTTAAATGATGCTGTATATTTTTTCTCGTAATTTTGAATGTTTTTTCACCTCACCTGCTTACAGGTCTGATCTTATCTTACTCCACATTTAGGGGGTAAAATTTTTATCCATTTAATGGCAACTCAGTTGAAAACTAGGTTTCTTGTAAGCAAGATGGAAATATAGTTATGAACCTTACAAGGTTATTATCTCCACACTTTGACAACTAATCGGCCCCATTCCAACTAATTAAGGTATTGTAGCTTTGTTCTAGTGGGCCTCATCTCAGTTTTTAATAGGGACACATGTTGTAATGGCTTTGTTTGGGATTTTTGATTTCCGTCTGTTTTTTCTCTCCCTTTCCAAATAAATTTGCTGATTATTCTTTGCTGACTTTGCAGAATTGTATCTGGGATTAAGACTGGTGCCATTTGAACTTTAAAAATTAATCTTAGTTAATAACAGCAATATATTTAACAACTGCAATTGATCGTAACCTGGAGTTTTAAAATTTTCCACCCTTCAAATTAAAAAAAAATTCACAGAGAAAACGGATTTACTTTATCTCACCATGCCATGATGCCAAACTGTCAGCACTCTTTGGAATAGCTTATTCTGAATAAAAGGGCTTTGGGGCTGTTCTGTGTAATATATAGCTTGGCTCTTAAAGCAAAAGACAGTTTATGGAACTTTTCTGTTCTGCTCTCTGGAAAACGAATTGCTGTATTGGGAATGGCAAAGGATTTTAGATGATGAGAATAATTACAGCTGATTAACAGATCCCAGTTCACAGTTTCTTTCTCCCAAGTTCCAGAAGTTGGCTGCATGCAAGTCTGCATACAATTCAGCTGGAAAGCACAGGTAATGCCTTCTAAAAATAGCTTATTTCCCATCATTCTGGCATTTAGGAACTGACCTTCAAAGTTAGCACCTCTCTCAGATTCCTCACCAGTTGGCTTTGCAGCATGGATTAACAGGAGTTGATGTCCATTATGTAAGTTCTAGCGGAAACGGGAGACTTCAGCTATATTGATATCTGCTGGAAAACTTACCCCGTTAACAATGGGACGTCCAGATTGCTATCCCTCCTACAATGTTATTTTCTGAAGAAGAAATAAGGGGTCAGCTATCCTAGACCTCTTCCCAACCACTGGTATTAACCAGCAGATTGAAGGCCTTAAGAACCTTGGATAAAAGTGACTGGGTCATGTTGGAATTCAAAAGAACTAGAAGAGGAAAATCTGAGAGATGTCAGTCAGGTGTCTAGGACTTTGTGAAGGTGTCTGGAGAAGGAGTGGCAATAAGGGCAGACATTCATGTTATGTTGCGATGCAATCCCCAAGAATTATGCATTTGTGTCGGGATCCAAGCACAAAAAGGGTGGGAGTTGCAAGTCAGCTCTTTTAGTCATTATTAAAGAAGAGAACATGGTGGCTCAGTGGCTAAGACGCTGCTTGTCGATCAGAAAGGTCGGCAGTTCGGCGGTTCGAATCTCTAGCACCATGCTACAAAGTGAACTCCTGTTACTTGTCCCAGCTTCTGCCAACCTAACAGTTCGAAAGCATGTCAAAATGCAAGTAGAAAAATAGGGACTACTTTGTTGGGAAAGTAAGAGTGTTTAGTCATGCCGGCCACATGACCACGGAAACATCTTTGGACAGCACTGGCTCTTCGGCTTTGTAACAGAGATGAGCACCGCCCCCTAGAGCCGGAAACGACTAGTACATATGTGCGAGGGGAACCTTTACCTTTAACTAAAGAAGACAAAATGGAGACCACCAATATCCAAAAGATGTTCTTGCAGATCTGTTCTCTATTGAAAATGAAGACAAAACAACCAATTAAAAGAAGGAAACATCAGATTGAGTTTTCTGGTTTATTTTTTTAACAGCAATGAAGCAGTAAAATAGTTTGCCCAAACATGGATAGGTTCTCCCTCACTGGAGATTTTTAAACAGGTTGGATAGCTATCTGTCTTGGGTGGTTTAATAGCTTTCCCACTGCACTGTAGTTTAGAATAGATCAGGAATGTCAAACTCATGCATCACACACTGGCCACCCCCACCCCCAGTCTAGCGAAGGGGAAAAAAGTCGTGATTCGTCATGTGACAACATGATGTCGCGAGTTTGACACCCCTGGAATAGACGATCCATATATTGTATTATGCCATGCAACTGATTTGGTCCAAGATCTCTGCAGACTTGATCTATTTTGCGAAAAATTAAAAGAGGAAAATTCCAAAATGTCTTTAAGGAGAAGAAGAGACACAGTGCATGGGTCTTCTGCAGTGTTTTGCCTACACATTTCTGCCGTGGATAATCCTTCATGACTTTAAGGAGACACATTTTACTGTTCACGAGATTGCAGTCATGGTTTCCACAATAAACCTTTAACTTTTGTGATTTATTGCCTAACTATTAAAAATATTGCTTGAGGCAGAAATCTGGAAGCCTGAATGTTTTGGGAACATAATGAGGGAAATCTGTAGCGGGAGCCATCACTTAACTCTATGAGTATTGCATCATGGATACTTTAGATCTGAGGCTGATGTAAGATCAAGGTATATTTTAGACATCTTTTAATAATATTATCTTTAATTCTGCCAGATACATTTCTGGCATGCTTGTCTCTTCCGATAGAAAATTGTATATTAAAAAATAAAATACAGTACAAAAATAGATCTCAACATTATTTTTTTTCAACTATGTTTTATCTAAGGTGATCCGGTGGCTCAGTGGCTAAGATGCTGAGCTTATCGATCAGAAAGGTTGGCAGTTCGGTGGTTCGAATCCCCAGCACCTGTCCCAACCTCTGTCAACCTAGCAGTTCAAAAGCATGTCAAAATGCAAGTAGAAAAATTGGGACCACTTTGGTGGGAAGGAAATAGTGTTCCGTGCGCCTTCGGCATTTAGTCATGCCGGCCACATGACTATGGAGACATCTTTGGACAGCACTGGCTCTTTGGCTTTGTAACGGAGATGAGCACTGCCCCCCTAGAGCCAGAAGCGACTAGCACATATGTGCAAGGGGAACCTTTACCTATGTTTTATCTATATACTTAATAATGGTGAGATCTGTTTTTGTATTCTTTGCAATTTTGCTTCATAACTCATTTTTAATTTAACTTATTAGTTAATAGAAACAAGGGTATATATACAGAACACTCCCTCCTAGTTTTCCCCACAGCAACCCTTTCAGGTAGGTTGGGTGAATTATTTAGTGGGTTTCCATTAAGAGATTGGCTTGGAATTTAGGGCTCTTTGCTCCAATTCAGCAGTCCTCAATCTTTCTGGCTTCATGGACCAGCAGGGGGGGTGGCGGGGGGGGAATGACAAGGGGATGGTTTCACATATTTACCTGCTGTTTGCGCAAATGGAGCTTCGTTGTGCTCATCTGCCACTTGCATGGCCTGCTTCCTAATGGGCTGCTGCCCAATACCAAATTGGGGACCTCTGCTCTAATTTACTACACCACATTGGCTCGCTTACTAAGTGACAATTGAGACTCCAATCAAAATTATCTTCCTTTTTCTTTTTTCATTTTACAAAATGTAGTTGCTGTCATCTTGAAAAAAAACTTTAGGTGGTTTCCAGCAAAATATAGGTAATCCTTGCTTAGAGAGTGACAACAATTTGGACCAGCAAACTCAGTTGCTAATCGTCATGGTAACTTGGAAGATCGTATTACTACAACTACCAGTTGTAAAGTGAATCTGGCTTTGCTTGTCAGAAGATTGTAAAAGTTGATCACATGACCCTGTGAAACTGCAACCATCATAACTATGCCAGCTGACAAGCATCTGAATTTTGATCACATGACTATGGGGATATTGCAATGATCCATTTCTGGGGGTGCCAACTTTGAACGGTTCTAAATCAAGGATATGTATTCCCCTTAATCATATAAAACAATACAATCTACTAATGAATTTTAGTTTTTCATTTTGTCCGTATACAGCATCCTAAGAAATATTCTCGGAAATTTAGACGGGGGAGGATATATTGAGCAGGGCTTTTACAGCGTTAGTCCCTTTGACGCTAGTGATGACACTATTAGAAATCAATGTGAAAGTACGGTATGAAGAAAATTCAGAAGCTATGAACCAAAGATCACCAGCCATATAAACCATCCTCCACGGCAATCCGAAATGAATTGTAATCCGCGGAAACCCACGTCGCAACCAAGGCGTAAACTTTACAAAATCTTCATTGAAGCTCTTTTGTTTTTTTCAAGAGAGCCAGAGTTTTTTGCCATCCTGTATTCATTTAAACAACGAGAGCTTGCGGAACGGAAAGCGTTCGCCAAGCTCCTTCGTGGGAACGGTCACGCAGGGAAACTGGCCGACGGCGGAGGCAGACCAGCCGGCTATACCATGCAACGTGCCTCGGTCTCTTCCTTCCAGCACGGCAACTCGTCTCGTTTTGAAACTGCCAACTGCTAGATAGCAGATCTTGCAACGTGCTTGCAGGCGATGTCGGCTCCCAATGCTGCCTTAGCCGCCGTTGGATTACAGAACAGAAGACGGCGAGCCGCCGTTTCCCTTTTGCAATGACCGCGGAGATCAAAGTATTCAACCAAATCTACCGATTGGCTCCAGGTAGATGCCTCCTTTGCATGCCTGGGTGCACACCTCGTCGACGATGAAGCCAATAGTCTTTTTAAGGGGTACCCTCGCGTGAATATTCGGAAGAACTACATTACCCAGAAATCAACGCGCTAGTCGTGCAAAGGACGTCTGCGCACTAAGACACTCGGATCCAAGTTTGGAGCTTTTAGCTGCCAGTCCTGGCCCATCATGTAGGTGCAGCACAGCTTTCCTTCCCATTGCAATAGCGGGAGAAACCCCACTTTGCAATCTGTTTTGCAAGGCGTGCAATTGCAGCTCCTTCCTCTGCAAGGAAATCTGCTGTGAGAAGTCAGAAAAACTCCAATTGCATGAAGATTGAGCGCTTGCAGTTTGCATCTTTGTTGCAAAACTAGCTACAGAAGGCAAAGTCTTTTGTGTTCCCCTCCCCCATCAAAGCAGAGGGGAAAATGTCTCAGAGAGGTAAGGCTCGGACTTGCGTTATTTGCAGATTTGCAAAAAGTCGTTCATGCATTTTGGAATTGCATGCATGCAATTTGCGGGATACCATTGCATTTTGAAGTTTGAGGCGCTGAATAGCTCTCAGTTGCATTTCCTGTTTAGTATCTGTGTGCTTTTTGCAGGCACACAAGCACACACACACGCGCGCACATACTCGGGCGCGCGGCGTGCACGCACACACAGAGTTCCTGTAAGGCAGGGCTTGCAGTTTAGTTGTACATTGACGTTATTTGCATTCTTTTGCTGGGATTCCTGAGCTTGCCTCCCCCCCCCTCCTTTTGCAGTCTAGATTGATAAAGGGTTTTGAAAAGCTTATGCATGAGCAGCTGTACCTCTCCCTCCCCGCCCCCCCCTTTAAAGGCCAATGCAGATAAATCTGCAGACAGTTTTCAATGCAAATTTAAATCCTTGCGTGTGTTTTAAATCTCTGGAGGAAATGGAAGGTGAAACTTGAGTGGAGTTAACCAAGAATTAAATAGAAGTCTCGGTTTCTATGGGAAAGTATTGTTCTGATGCCCAGTGTTGAGCTCATTTTCCACAGACTTGGCTCCCTCCCCTCGTCGCAAGTAGTATGCGTATTGCAAAGACTAGATTTGGGAAAGTTACGCAGGGGGGGCTCGCTTGATCTTACTTTGGGACACGGTTTTTATCTCGCGCGCGCGTGTTTTTAAGGTGAAGGCAGAGCAAAGAGGCTTCTGTAAGTCTTACGTGAGAGGACGGTTAAAGGTTGGGAGAAATGGAAAAGCTTGCATTTGACACGAATTCAAGAGGAAGTGCGGCTTGCCGTGGCTCATTCAAACTTTAGGGAGATTTCGCTGAACCGTAAGAGAAGTTGTTCTTTGAATCGGGGCCTCTCTCGTCTCGGGGGGCGCTGTGTTTTTGGAGTTTTCCTGGGCTGCATCTTGGGGGGGGCAGAAAGTGTGGAGGCTGCGGGATGAACTCCGAAAGGCCACTTGTAAGAGTTGCTCGGTGAGTAAACAGCGCCTAAGCCAGACAAGGACGAAGACAGGCGTTGCGAGTGGTGTTTGGAAAGGAAAAAGCTGGTGGCCAGCTTCTATTCCCCCCCCCCCTCACACACACGCACACATTGCTGCTTTTCGGGGCAGCCGAATTGTATAATTGATTCCCCATTTGCTGCAGTGATCTCTCCCAGCCAAATGGAGGTTCTGGTACTCTAAAAGCTCTCAGCCCCGTCCTTATGGCCAGGCTGTCAGAATGCCTACCCCGAAGGTGGCTTTCGATCAGTTTAAAAAAAAATCCAACGGGCTAATTTAGTGAATAGTTAAGAAAGGAATCCGTCCTTTGATGCGTGGAGGAGGGAAAGAGGTGTAACGCTCTAGTGCTTCTTTCTTGGAAAAACCGATTGCGGGGCTAAAGGAAAGATGCGGTAATTTTTCACATTTTATTTCGCCCCCCTCCCCTTTCTTCATTTACCGCCAAGCACAAGCTAGTTTTTGCCTGCCTGCTTCTAGGTTTCTGGGAAGAAAAATTGCTTTGGCCACTCTGGTCTTTCTTTGACTGCTTTCCAGCACCATCCAATCTCAGCTTCCTCATATATTTAAATGTGCAATATAGCATTTTCAAAGAGAGAGGATGGCAGCTAGTTACAATATTCTAATTATGGAAATGGTCATCCTCCTTACCCATAATCTCCCCCCCCCCGTTTTTTTTTTTGAAGAAAAGTGCAACTTTAGAAGTACTGAGAACCCGGAATATGTCACTATAAATAAAGGGTCTCACTATTTCTGGGCCTTGATTGAGTGGTATCTGGTCTTACCAGTATATTTGTTATATTCTGTATTTGAAAAATGGTGTTAAGCAGATTTGAGGATGATCCAGATCTTATTGGCCTCTGAAGTGCCCCCACCTCCTGGCTATATTGACAACTATGATTGATGTTTTTCCTTGACTGCCATATTTATTTACTTTTCTATTATGTAGTAATTGTTTTTAATTGCTTCATGATTGTTCACAGCCCAGAGTCATTTGTTTGAGATGGGTAGCTATAGGAATTGAATAAATAAAATAAATAAATATATTGCAAAGTATTTTTTAAACTACATGGTGATTATGGCTTGCGGTTTTCTGTTGTTTGGTTAGCATATACATGGAACCTTACAGAATAACATGCGCTAAAGACAAGTTTCTTCCCCAAAGATCTTACAGATCTTACTTAGCTAGAGAGAGTTGAGGCATCTTCATAAAGTAAAAAGCAATGGAATTTTCTCTGGCTTTGCAGTGTTTTTCTGAAGAGAAAGACTAGGATTTTGTAAACTGTTGAGTGTCCTGAAGAATATAATATTTAAAAAAAGAAAACAGCTTGGTTAAGTTTCTAAAAGTGGTTGATTAAAAATGTAAAAAAGAAAATAAACCTTGCCATCCAAAAATAATGAAATATACAGTCAGACTTCCATAAAAGCAGTAGGTGTCATACTTCCCAAGAATATCTATTAGTGAAGTTGTGGTTGCATTTTATGTTTTGAGGTCAATATTGTGGAATTTACTTTAGTCCACAAGTCTTTATTTTCATCTGCAGGAATGGCCTAGATCTATATGGAGAAATTTTAATTATAGTACAAGTAACTCTTAATTGTGGCTTGATCTTTCTTTATTCCATGTCTTGCCATCAATCCAGCACTGATGTTCCAATACCTCTGTTGTGAGAGACATCTTTTGCTCTCATAATGCAGAGTTGTTTTAGAAAATCTATGGCTTGTTTTATTTAATAAATACTTAAGGTATGCCAGCTGGACATGCAGTTTGGCTCCTTCCTTATAATGGATCTCTGTGCCATCTTGTTCTCATTTCAAGATGATTTGGCAGAAGGTTGGAGACAGATTGTAGAATGAGAAGTTATCCATGTGGCATGCCATGTGCAGACTTGGCATGATGAAGCACTTCTGGGTGGCCTCCAACTAGCAGTATTGACTTCAGTGGTACTATTTTTCATCAATCATTTGAATAGTTTTCAATTGTGTCAATTATTGGTTGGTTGGTTGCCTAAGTGTCATCAAGTCATTGTTGAGTGTTAGTGATCACATCAACCCCTCCATGAAACTTCAGATTGTTTGTTGATCCCCCAAACGTTGTATTATATGAAAACAATTTACTAAACACTTAAAGTAATATTTTTATTAATAGGTGCCTTGGGTGCAATACCAAAATCATTGAAGTGCCACTTGAACACTATCGGCATTGGCAAATTCACCATCAATCAATTGCAGAAGGCAATTGGAACAGCTTAGGATAGATCCTGCAATAATATCTTGTAACATCATCAGACTTCCACATCTGCCTAACCCAGGTCCTTGGGAAGGACTCAATTGGCAGATAAAAATGCCAAATCTAGTCTGAACATATGGATGACTGGGTGACAAACCATAATAATAGGTTTGAGCCCTTGGATAGTTCCATCAACCCTTGGGTGTCAATACTGACTTCTTTGGAGAATCCTGACATAGACAGATTTTCTCCAGGTGGATCTGTCCCTATCGTGATCCTTCAAGTTTTCTAATGGTGCATCCATCACTATAATTATGTATTTAAAACATTTTTGTAGCTGCCCATTTTATATTGAACTCTGGGCAGCTCCCAATCAACAATTAAACCTCCATCAATTAAACAACATAATACTTGTACCTATAAAAACTATAAACTTAAAAAAAAAACCTTGGCACTGAAACTAAGGTTCCGCCATGCAGTCCCTTGTTAAATCCTTTCATCCACCTTACTCTATCCCAGTGTTTGGGGGGGGGCGGTATTTAAATTCTTTTCGGAAGGCTAGGAGACTTGCCAAACTTCACGGAGAAGGATATTCCATAGGGTAGGGACTGCCATGGAAAAGGCAGTCTTCCTAGATTCCATAATATAACAACGGGGAAGGGACTAGGAGTGTACCTAACGCATCTGATCTAACAGGACAGGTAGATGTCCTTAGGGAAAGATGATCCTGCAGATAACCTAGCTTTGTGCTGTACAGAGCTTTAAAAATAATAACCACAGTATCTTGAATTGCACCTGGAAGGAGATTGGGAGCCAGTGTTTTGAAGGGTTCTGAAGACCTGTTCAAATTACTGCAATGTGCTCTACACGAAGCTGTTCTGGAAGACTACCCAGAAGCTACAACTGGTTCAGAATGCGGCAGCGTGTGCACTGATGGCTACCCCTTGGTTTACCTAATGTAATGTGATTTCATATTCATCCTTAATTACAATTCTTTAAATTCCACAGTTCGTTTAGTTCCAGAGCAATAAGGTTCAAACAAGGTGATTCCTGATGTTTTTCATGGAGGTGGTGGGAATATGCTTAACTTCACATTGTGACAACCAATAGTTGGCTTTCTATTTTCACTTAACCTAACTTGGAAGTTTGTGATTTGTTTCTCAATTAGTTGCTGACCATATAGTGTATTTGCTGTTACAGTATAACTGAGCTTTTTCTACTTTCTACTAGTAATAGTTGATTTGATTTGATGATATCCATCTGTGTATGCATGTGTGCGTGTATGTATACACAATTCTTTTAATTATTTGAAGATTGTGTTGGCATTGAAGAAATCATTGGATTGCCAAAAATTCATAATAGAGTTCTGAACAGAATTATGAATTCAGTGCCTTAAAGCAGTTGCGTCTTCTGATTGATTTGCATATCTGCTTTATTTTGCCTGTGACCTCAGTAGAAGTGCTGTCTGCATGCAGATATTTGTGTAGAAAATCGAAGACAACTTTGAAGCAACTGTGAGCTTTATGAGTGCAGATGTTTTAATGCTTCAAAATAAAACTTTTGTTTGAATTGATGTGCTTCTATAACTCATGTATTCCCATTCGTTCATTGTTGGACATTGGAAAACTTGACGCTATTTCAGGATCCTGGGAACTGCAGTGCAATGCATCTGGGAGGTGCTTGATATGCGACAGGTTGCTATAGATACAGCTTTCATGTCTTTCCAGGATCAGCTCAAGTAATTTTCTCCAAGTGATGCAGGTTCAATGAAGAGTGATTAGATAAATATTTGAACTAATATTAGGTGTGTTTTGAATTAGTTGACACACTAGTTTAAACTGTCTGTTATGCATCTGTAATTGTGAACTGCTATGATTCTTCTTGACTAAGCCTGAATACAGCATTGTATGGGGAAGAATGTTAAATACTTGGGTTATACTAGTAACTAGAATATATTCTGTGTAGCCCATCTGGAGGCTTTGCAATCCCTTAAATCACAAGGAAATTAATTTATAAGGTATCACTTTACTCAATAGCTGAGAAACATATAAAGTATTAAGTTTACTAAGATCTGTTGGTAAACCACATTTGCTGGTTTTCCACTACATGCTAAACTAGAAATCATGATTTTACACATTGCGATGGCTAGGTTTACTCCAAATCAACCAACCTACTTTATGTCTTATTATGCCATGAACCCAGTTAGTATTTATCTTCCTGTTATTTTGACCTTTGTGCCATCTGCAACTATCTGAATGTGAGAACTTACCTGTACTCATTCGTATTGTTTAAAAAGGCTTATTTGGAATAATCTCCATGCTGTTAATTCCAAAGAAAACTTTATGGGAAATAGCATGCATGACTTCTGCTAAGTGACTGTGCAAGTCCCATGCCCTGTCTTGCAACTTACGTATGGCACTTAAGAATTAAAATGAGTGTTTGGGCTTGTATTCTATGAGCGGGTGAATTCAATCTTTTTGATGAACATTCCTTTTAAGTATATCGCTGTGGAGCAATTCACAAAAATCTCACTTTTTCTTGAAAGCTTACTAAAATTGGACCTCTTCAGAATGGAATTTCACAGGTATTTTGATCACTTCTGAGCCACAGGGCCTTGGAATAACACTTAACAAGACTTCTGCCCAAATACTTCAGTGACCATATTTGCTCTGCTTTTTGTGTCATATCAGTCATGTTGGTGTAATGCAATGCGAATTATTATTTACAGAGCTGTTAAAAAGGATAAATACTGAAATAACACCAATTCTGTTGTTTTACCAAAGGATAATTAGTTCTGAGTGCTTACAAATTAGTACTTAGTTGAAATAAGTCACTGATAATTATTTTCAGGTAATGAGCATAATAACCAAGGCCAAGACCTGGAATTCTCTCTGCTGCAGTGGAAAATGTAACAGCACTTTGGGGTTCAAGTGAAGAGTCCTTTTCCAATTCTGGTTTACCTAGACTAGAGTCTCTTCCCAGAGCATCCACTTTTTTTCACAAATGGCATTTTATTTATTTGTTTGTTTGTTTGTTAATTTTATTTGCTGCCCATTTTATCATGGGTCTACTGTGGACTACTTGCAACAATCAAATGGAAAACAATGATTGAAAATGCAAACAAAACAGTAAAAATAAACAGTAGAAGTACAATAACATGAAATTAAAATGAAACATTTAGAGACAGTGGAGCCATTGGAGGAATGAAAGTTCCCTGTGCATACCAGGTTGATAAAAAATCTTGACTTAACCTACACGGCTTTTTTTTGACTAACTAAAACAAGGGTCTTCAAACTTGGCAAGTTTAAGACTTGTAGACTTCCACTCCCAGAATTCCTGAGCTAACAAGACTGGAGAAGGAATTCTGGGAGTTGAAGTCCACAAGACTTAAAGCTGTCAAGTTTGAAGACCTCTGAACTAAAATAACCCTAAATACACAGAAGGGCCTGCCTGTTTAATTATGGCTGTGACTTCACTCTGGAAACCGGCTTTCAGATTTCCAAAGCAACGGAGATCTATAAGCTTAAATGTCATGTAGAGCAGGGATCATCAACCTTTTGGACCTCAAGGACTACCAAACTCATAATTTTAAATCCCGCGGACTCCTAATATGAATTTTGACGGATGGTGGCTTGCTGACTTTGGTGGGAAAGTTGATCCCATGTTCCAGAGCTGTAGTAGTCACGGGACTGGTCCTTTGGCATCCCGGAGCAGCTGTTCTTCCACCCGGGTGCACCAGCCTGCTATGGACTGGAGGAGGTGCTCCGGGATGACCAAAGGGCCAGTCTTGTGACTACTGCAGCCCTGGAATATGGGACTGACTTTCCCACCAACATCAGCAAGCCACTCTGAGGTGGATTTCCCTGCCCCGCCGTTGGTCTTACCTTCCAGTTCCAGCTCATGTGGCTCTACAAGTTAAGGTTTGGGCTCGGCTGAAGGGTGGGGGCCAGTGGGTGGGCGGGCCATGTGGGCGGCACAGTCTTGTGTTCTTGCGCAGCCTGGATTAATTGCTTTGGGGGTGTACTTTGAGGGGAACATTTCTCTGAGGACCACCAAAATTTTCTCGTGGACCACCAGTGGTCCCTGGCTCACCAGTTGGTGACCACTGATATAGAGGATATATAAATCTTTCCACTTGTCAAATGAATATATGTCACTGAATTATATGTTGCCTGCATGGTAAGTGGTACTTTCTTAGTATCATGACTACTTGTCTTCATGCTGCTGCATATTTTGGCTATATGGACACCTGATTGTGATGGAAGATTTTTAATTTGTGTGATGTCAAGATATTTTGTGGCTGTATTTCAGCTAATTGTATACTTTATTTCTGCCCTTTTTTGACAGATTAAGTCTTAGTTGAATGAGTGAGAAAAGTCTCTTTGAGGAACATATGGCAGCTATAGTAAATTATTTAAAAAAAACACTCTTGGAATTAAACTCTGAGATATAGCTTTTCATTTCCCATTTTATAGAAGAAACTACAGTTGTATATATTTTAATACATTTTCTCGTCTTTCCCCTTAGATGTTGGTATGTCAGTCGTTCCATTCTACAGTTTTTATATAGCTGCCATATGCTTTACCTAATGCTGACTTTGAACACCACTCAGCCTGTAGTTGGTGCAGAAGCAGACCCTACCTCCTGGCAGCTGAAGCCAAATATTCTGTGAAGGTAGTCCTCAAGATATGACCATAATGGAGCTTGCCTATTACAGTTGCATGTTGTGGCAAATGGTGAAATGTGTCACCTAACGACACCCTCCATCCTCCCTGCTGTCCCCAGTGAAACATAAAATGAATGTATGGGTCATTAATCAGAGTGTGGGTGCCTCCTGGGTGGGAGAGATTGTTGGAGGCCCAACACAAGCCCAGGCCCACTTGCCCTGGGATTCCCAAGGCAGCCTCCCCGAGAGACCCCATGCTCCACTTCCCATACCTTGGGGCCCCTGTAGGCCTTTTCCAATTCCAGGTCCTCCCCGTCCTTAGGCCTGATTTCTACCCCACTAGACCAAACACCCACCTCCTCCCTTATCTTTTGAAGAGTTCTGATCCCTTCCAGGGCACTAGAATGACTTCCTTCTTTGTGCAACCTCTTGGCACAGTTCTGAAGGCAGCCATCATTTTGTCCCACCTGCAAAATGGTGGTTGCATTTGGATCTCTCCCACAAAGTTCAGGGGCAAACTGCTTTGTTTTGCTTTCTTACCAAGATCTGCAGTGCTGGAAAACCTTTCTAGAAGCTTCTGGAGGACTGTGCAGACCTGTCTAAGGCAGCAAATTGATGCAATTTTGCTGATGGCTGCCATTTTTGTCCCACCCACAAACAGGCAGGACAAAATGACAGCTGCATTTGGATCGCCAATGTGCAGCCCGGGTACATATGGCCTTCCTTCCTTATGACATCGAGAGAGCTTCAAAAGGCAAGTATATGGGGCATGATGGGCATTTGGAAAGGAAGCCCAAGTGCTCCAGATTTCCAGTGGGATGGGATGGGAGAGAGGCACGAGGGCGCTGCAGTGACCCTGTGGTGAGTCAGAAGAGTGAATAGTTGCAAGACCACAGCAGATGTCATAACTTTGAAATGGGGTCGTATCAATGGTGGTATGCTACTGGTTCGGACTGGTTCGACCAACGGGTAGTAAAAAAAAAAAAAAGCTGACGATCAGCTGAGAGAAGGAAAAAAATCCTCAGACAATCAGCTGAGAGGAAAAAGAAGAGAAAAGCACAGGATTGGTCCTCCCACCTGCCCCTGCGCTTTGCTTTATCCTCTTAGCTGGTTGGTGCTGCAGGTCTCAGCTGGTATGGGGAAAGCTGTGTGCCGGTGTTAGGCAAAGCATGCCCACCAAGCCATGCCCACCGAATTGGTGTTAAAACAATTTGAATCCAACCACTGAGTCGTATATAGTTTTGGTGGGGGCAGGGGGGTCTGTTGTATCTCGAGGATTCCTTACAGTAGATGTTTAGTTAGCTCCTAGTAGGCCTTTTGATCTTTTAAAAGGGCAGAAGGGGAGGCTTTTACTTCCTCCAGGCGCAACCAATAAAACCACTGAGATTGATGCATGGTTTGAACTTGTCTTTTTTTAAAAAAAAACCAAAAACAAATTTTATTAATTTTACAATTAAAAACAATTCAACAACACATACACAGATAGAAGAGCCTGTCTTGAGGAAGTCAGTGGGGCCTATGAGAACCCATGCCTTAAATAAATCAGCTTTGGCTTACAGTACCAGAGTGCATTTTCATGGGATTATGAATGTAGCAATAAGATTGTAGCTCAGGATGCAGTAGTTTGGGTTAAGATCTTAGTTTTTCAAATGTAAAACAGCTTGGATATCTGAGAATTATCTCCTTCCTCGCATCCTCCCTTCTATCCCTAACTGTAGAAGGAAAGATCTTCTAGGACAGAGTGGAGAAGAATGAGGTGGGGAATGTTTGAGAGAGGTTCCACCTTTGATGGGTTTCCTGGGTTTTTACATGGAGCGTTCTCAGTAAAAATACAGAAGTGGTTGCCCTTGCTTTCTTCTGGGATTCTTGTTCCTTGTGTTTTTTTTTTCCTTCCTAATTTAGTCCATTGCTTTAGAGGTCTTCCATCAAAATATTAACCAGCCCCAGATCTGCTTTTTTTCCCCTTCTATCTGGGACAAGGCTAGCCAGGGGCTTACCACCTGTCACTGAATATTGATGTGCCTTCTCAGATTTTCTTCTGGCAGGTTTTGGTTGGTTTAGTCTGATTGATCTGTGATCTTTGTTTTGATTGGAATTTTATTACTGTGTTTTACCTGTAGCTTATTCTTGTAAGCTCTCCCGATTAGTCATAGACTCTGCAAAGCCTACTTGATAAAACACTTAATACTGTATAAATAAACAGATGGTATGGTGAGGAAGATATGTCCCTAGATACACACACAAATCCCAGTGTGTTTATTAGCATGATCTTTTAGAATCCCTAATTTTTCTGCTGTTTTGAAAAGGAGGGGCGTAAGGGACAAGGAAAAGATAGCTTAAAATGAAATTGTCACCCTTTTTTCTTTCCAGCCTAATACAATATTGTGTGTCTTCTGCATTAGTACTCTTTCAGATCTCGATATCTGAATTGTGTGTTTCCAATGTGGAATTAACCTGAGAATTGGAATGGTGTGAAATCTACTGGTAGTACGAAAGGGGTGTTGGTTCTTACCTGATACGCTTCTTTTCATGGAGCTGTCGAGAGCGTCCAGGTTGGGAGGAGCTCCAGTCTCGGCTCTTACAGGCTGAGCTTGAAATTGAGGAACGCCCCTCACCGTCACGTGGTCCTCGGGCGCTCCCCAGGTTTTTGCGCAGACGAGAAGGAAGGTCCTGTTCTCATCACACTCAGGAAAAAAATATATTAGATTGCTCGGTCGAACAGCCAGGTTTCCCACCAGACGGCCTACGGGTGGGGCTGGACGCTCTCGACAGCTCCATGAAAAGAAGCGTATCAGGTAAGAACCAACGCCCTTTTCCATAGAGCTGTCTCGGCGTCCAGGTTGGGACATACCAAAGCTTGGCTAGTCCTGCGGGTGGGGCCCCGTCTGGTATAGAATCTCTCCTGGAACCCTGATGACCCGCTGGAAGGCATGCCCAACAGAAGAAACCCCTGGAGATTGGAATGTCTCAACAAGGGGCCTAAAGAGGAGGTGGAGCTGTCCAGAAGGCAGTCCCGCCAAAGAGGCCAACAGGTGTGCACTGGGACCGGGAATCAAGAGACTGGGAAGATTGACCCGTGTTGGGAATTCCCTGGGAGAACTCTGGGACAGAGAGGAGGAGGGAGGCGCAGAGGAGCCCTAAAACTAGAGGCCGGGAAGCGCGGCAATGGGCTACCTCCATGACCCGGGAGAGAAGGAGGGGCCCCTCTGCTAGGATCAGGAAGGCCCCGGGAACCAATTGCTTGGATGTAGCGAGTTCCCGGAACAGCAGCCTGTCCTGGGGGAGCCAGGTTCGGTTCCGCCCAACGGCGAGGCGGACGACTTTGCTCAAGGACCCAGCTGGCCGAGGGCCGCCTTGTCTGGGGATAAAAGTAGTAGTGAAGGCTAGAAATCTGTGTGAGGACCGGGAGCGCAAGAAGGGACCCCAGCTAGCATTGGATGGGGGTAGATGTGTTGCCGACCAGTTGCCCAGGGCAGGGTGAGGAGGACAAGAGTGCTCCTGGGGTAGGAGTCTATTGCAAGCAGGGGTTAAAGGTCGGGGTAGAGATTGGCCTTCTCGCACTCCTTCCTCTCTCCTTTTTTTCTTTTTTTCTTTTTTTTTCTTTTTCTTTTAAAAGCAAGCGCCTGGGGACGACTGCATTATCGGGAACGACGGAACGAACCTCTCCCGGATCCCCGGGAGGGCTTCCTGGAAGAGTTACCTCCGGACCCATCCGGCTCCGCTCGGTAGGGAGATCTGTAGGGAGAGGATCGGTAGTATCTGGAAAAGGAGGAGGAATGGGAAGAACCCTGGCGAGGAGAGGGAGAGGAACCTCTGAAGTCAGACCTCCTAGAGAGGGAAGGGAGGTACCTGCGCTTGTTCCGGGTCTCGGCCAGGAATGGGTCGAGAACCGGTCCAAATAGCTTCCCCCCAGAGATGGGGGCTGATGCTAGCTTAGTCTTGTTTTTAACGTCTGCTTGCCAGTGGCGGAGCCAGAGTAGAAGGCGGGCGGTAACCTGGGACGAAATGGCCCTGGTGGAGAACTTTGCCGCCTGGAAGGTGGCGTCTGCCGAAAACTCGGCCGCGGCCAGGATCTTGGCAATGTCCTGGTGCGCCCTGAGATTGGCTGCGGGAACATGCTGCTTGAGCTGCTGGAGCCACTTGATGGAAGACCTGGTGAAAAAGACGCGGCAGTGGAGGCCCTGACTGCCCAGGCGTCAGAGAGGTGAGCGTGGCACAGGGCCAGTTCAGCTGGCTTGTCCTCGGGCTGGAGAGCATCGAGTGAGTCGCTGGGAGTAGAGCGGGAAGCCAGGCCTACCACGGGCTCGTCCACGGGGAGGGGATCGAGCAAGGTGGAGAACTGCGGTTCCAGGTTAAAAAACCGCTTGTCCTGGGCGTTGGGGGGGGAGGGGGCCCCAAGGAGGCCAGCTGCCTAGAGACCATGTCTGAGAATATGGGTGGGACAGGGATCACCTCAGTTTCCACCATGGGCTGAGAGAAGAGAGAGTCGGGAGGAACCCCTGCCGCCGCTGGTGGGGAGGGGGTTCAGGCCCGAGGTAGTCCTGGCTTTGAACAGGAGGGACCTAAATAGGTGCGGTTTAAAGAGCCTAAAAACACGGGCTGGCCTGGAGAGAGGCCCTCATCCTCCGACATGTCCCCCTCTAGGGGGCCTGTTCCCGAAAAGAGTTCGCTGCCTATGAGGGACCCCATGTCAAGGTCCTGCTCGTCCCCAAAGAGGGAAGGGTCCCCGGGTTCTTGGGCCTCCATCCCCTCCATCTCCAAAGGTAAGGTTAAGTCCCCTTGGGGAGTTGCCTGACCATGCGAGGCCGCTGATCCTAGGGCCTCGGGGGCCGCAGGCCGAGGAGCCAGACCGGCCAGCTGCTGCATCTGTTGCGCTACCCTTTGCCGGATGGCCAGCTCCATAGCCTGCATTAGGTTTTCGGGTATTTCCGCTATGGGGGGTGGGTGAGACTCCTCCGGGCGCAGTTCTACAGCAGTGGTGGGCAAGGTGACCTCAGGGGCCTGTCCAGGCTGTGGGGAAGAAGCAGAAGCAGGAGAGGAGGGGAGAGGAGGATGGGTGGAGGTTGATGGAGCGGAAGGGTCCCGGGGCACAGAGCTTGACTCATGAGAGCGTCTGTCAATTTCCCTTTCGAGGGCCCTGTGTCGCCTGAGGGCATCCCTTTGGGAAGCTTTGGATGGTTCCTGTGCCTGTTTGCGCAGGTGGTGGGATTTAGCCTTGGCCTTCAGAGAAGTGCCACGAGAGGTATTGTCATCTGCCATCTGGAGAGGAGAGAAAAAGGAAAAAAATTTCTGGTTAATGCGAGGCGGTTAACGGGTCTGGGTACAGCCTAAGCAGAGGCTGGAACTCCCAGTGCTCGTATTGCACCCCTTTTTGTCAAGGCAACAGAATTGTTCTGCAACGTGTTGGGAAGTAGGGCCTAGCCGGGGCCAATCAGCCAGAATGAACGCCAAGCTGTCCCTGCCGGGCGAACCGGGAAGGGACCTAGGCAGGATTGCAAGGTATTTGAGCAGTCCCAGGATCTGCCCAGGAGTCAGGAAACAATGCGGCCTACTGGTAGGCCTCTGATAAAAACCAATGACCCTGGGGCCGCAGGTAGAAGGGAATAATGTAAGCTGAAACCAGGTCTGGATGCGGCCTACATGGAGGCCGGGAATCCCAGCGCACGTTCCACATCCCCTTTTAGTCAAAAAAAATTTTTTTTTTTTTTTTAAATAGAGGTTTGGTACGAACCAGGGCCTAGCCCAGAGACCAATCAGCCAGAAGGTGAACGCCAGGCAGCTACCCCTGCCGGACGGACCGGGAAGGGGTGGGGGGCAGAGCTGCTACTTCGCCTGCTGGGGAAAAGGCTGCAGGGCCAACGGGCCCTATTTCTGCAGGAGGCCTGTCGGTAGAATGAAAGACAGGCTGAGACGTGGGAGTCCCAGGCTGCCTAATGGTCAGTTAAGGCTGCGGCCTGTAAAAGGGCCTCTAGTAATGGCGGACGGCCATGCGGCCACTCACAAGATGGCGGCCGTTCCAGGGCACACCCAAGATGGCGGACGCCACAGGGGGCCCAAGATGGAGGCCGCAAGTAACGGAGGCAGCCCCAGCGGCGGTAAACTCCCAGGGAAAAATAAAGAAATTGACCCTTTGGGAGAACCAGGGAAGCGTACCCTGGGCTAGATGGCGTTCGCGGGGGGAACGGCGGCTAAAGCGAGGAGAGGCAGGCAGAAGCGAAGCGGCCTCGCGCGGAGCGATTAGGCGGCAAACGAAGCGGTGGGGGGCAGCGCTCGAAGCGCTCGTTTTCTCCCCTTAAGGAAACAGTTCGGATGTTAAAAACACTCCCTGGGGAGTTCAAACCTGAGTTCCTGCGCTGCCTGTCGTGATCCACGTAGAAAGCGATGAGAGGAAGAGGCCTAGAATGCTGAACGACCGGAGCAAGAGAAAAACAGCCTGTTTGCCACGAGGCTGAGCAAAAAACTGGGGAGCGCCCGAGGACCACGTGACGGTGAGGGGCGTTCCTCAATTTCAAGCTCAGCCTGTAAGAGCCGAGACTGGAGCTCCTCCCAACCTGGACGCTCGAGACAGCTCTATGGAAAATATCCACTCAACCCCAGTTCAGCATTTGTTGTATTGAAGAATGTATACTGATTTATATCTATTGCATGGGGTTTAGCTGGTTGTGTCTCTGCCTCTTGTTATTGGGAACAAGAATCTCCCTTTTGTGGAGTAGCTGGGAGAAGGGGTAATATGATAAAGTGGGGTAGTGCTTTTTATTGTTATTTGAGCCATGAAGACAGTATATTTATGTTAGAGATACAAACAATGTTCACAAAATAGGTATGTAAAGATGTAGAAAAAAAAAACCCTAGTATAATTTCTGTATCGTTGATACTGTGTATAAGAGGTTAGAGTGCAGTACTGCAGGTTACTTCTGCTGACTTGCAGCTGACTGCAATTTGGCAGTTCAGATCTCACCAAGCTCAAGGTTGACTCAGCCTTCCATCCTTCTGAGGTGGGTAAAATGAGGGCCCAGATTGTTGGGGGCAAAATGCTGACTCTGTCTTAGAGAGGGATGTAAAGTACTGTGAAGTGGTATATAAGTCTAAGTGCTATTGCTATGTAGACTGCCATTTAGATTTTTGACTGCTGTATTGTTAGGGCTGCTCTTTTCTATGGCTCAGGTTACTGCTGATTCAGGTGATGTTTAGCAGACTGTGATATCCAAGTACATCCAGTTAAGATTTCTGTACTCTTTATCATTAGAATGGACGAATGTTACATTTCTTCTTCATCTTCTATTTCATAAATCCAGAATTTATTAAAAGTCTGCAATGTTAGTTTTCATTAGTTTGAGGATTTCTAGAGTACATGAAATGGGATTATATACTATTTATTCAATATCTTGTTAGTTGAAAAGGATCCATGATGGCTTACAGAAATTTGAATAATAGTAACAACCTTAAGTTTATGTCTGAAAGACAAAATGCGTGAGGAAAAGGGTTATGGGAGGGATGAAAGAACTCCCCCCCCCCCCAAACAAATGTAAAAAACTTTTTATGATACAAGTACCTAATCCTTAGTTAATGACTACAGGTAGTTCTTGACTAACGATCCCAGTTGAGCCCAAAATATATGTTTGCTAAGCGTAACATAAGTTAAGTGCAAGAGACAGTTAAGTGAGTTTTTACCCCATTGTATGACTCTTCTTGCCACAGTTGTTAAGTTGAATCACTGCAGTTGTTAAGTTAGTAACACGGGTGTTAAATGAATCAGACTTCCCTATTGTCTTCGTTGTCAGAAGATTGTAAAAGGTGATCACTTGACCCCAGGACATTGCAGCCATCATAAATATGAGCCAGTTACCAAGTGTTTGGATTTTGATCCACGTGACCATGGGGATGGTGCAACAGTCGTAAGTGAGAAAAATGGTCACTGCCAACACTGCAGTTTGGGGCAAGAAGAGCAACTAACATCTCTTCTGGCAGAGAGCCACTCAGGCTTCATCCCAGATAAATGTTGCCCTCCGAGAGGATATAGTTAAAAGTTATCTACAAATATCTTTGTTTTATTATTTTTATCTTTTCACATAGACCAGTGGTGGTTAACCTTTTTGGGCTCCTGTGCCAAAAATTGTGTGTGTGCTTGCACGCTCGCACTTACGTGACAGCACCAAGAAGGCATGCACGCCCCCCAAGCCCCCTACGCATGTGCGTGCAATCACCCCCCACCACCCCCTTACCTGCACTGTGCCTCACAGCTGATTTTTGGCTGGTTTGAGGCCTTTTTTGGCCTCCCAGAAGCTTAAGGAAGGCTTCTGCAAGCTTTGCAGGCCGAAAGCTAGGCCCGTTTTCGTCACTTCCAGTATTTTTGAAAAAACACATTTTTGGAAGGCCAAAAAAGGCCTCAAACCAGCCGAAAATCAGCTGTGAGGCATGTGCATGCGCAGTAAGGTAAGTTTGCCTGCAGCTCACGTGCTGGAACAAATGGCTCTGCTTGCCATAGGTTCGCCATCATACACATAGACAATATAGTACAGGGCTCTCCAACCTTGGCAACTTTAAGACTTGTGGACTTCAACTCCCAGAGTTCCTCAACCAGCTGGTTGAGGAACTCTGGGAGTTGAAGTCCACAAGTCTTAAAGTTGCCAAGGTTGGAGAGTCCTGGTATAGTATACTCTTTATACCCCTGATCCCGATTGTGATATCACAATCATACCTATAATTAATTTACAGATTTTTAAAACAGCAGTATTACATCTCTTATCAACAGCGCAGAGACAAGTTGCTGAGGAGCTTAAAACTAAATCTAAATCTGACAATTAAGGACCCCCCTCCCCCTCATTAGCTATTTATTACTTTTTCTTGGCTGCCTAAACACAAAATGTTCTTTTAAGCCTTTTAACTTCTCTGTAATGTTTTCCATGGATCAAGTTGTGGATGTGTATTGTTATCTATTGTTGGGACCACAATTCTGTAGGTACAACCATTAATTAAAAAATGCATTATGCACATATGATCCCTTATGTGCTTAATAGTATTTATAATGGTTTTTGTATTTAACAAGTCTTTTTTTTAATAGCCATCATGCAAGTAATAATAATTCTTTATTTGCGGTCACAGACCAAAACACAAGTACAACAAAAGAAGAACATGGGAAAATTAATCATGAACAATTGGTCACCAAAAACTTGACTAAGGGGAATTACAGCGTTCTCCTCTGATGGTTACACTCTTAAAATTTTTTTCACTGCAAGTAATTTTCACTGGTCGTTATCCCTTAAATTTTATTTTCCTCTAATGTCTCCTTTTACTATTCTTTACTTTTTTATCTTCTTCAACAGTTGATGGATATATAGTACGTGTCCTGGAAGAATTCATCTCCCTGCATCTGATGAAGCTGATTATTGCACAGAAATCGAAGTAATTTTTTTAGACTAAAGAGCTGAAAGACACTTTATTTAAATAACAAAAGAAATACAGCTGTTCTCTTGTTATTTTTTAGTGAAAAGTGCTGAAATTTCCATAGGCAATGCCTTTTTTAAAAAAAGACAGATAGGTTCTGTATGCTAGAAATGTTGAACATACTGCATTTTATACTTCAGCCTATAATTTGCTTTTTATCTCTCAATGATGTTATTCAAGACTACCACTTAGGTGTCCAAAGAGATTTGAAAATATTGGCTGTTCATTTTAGACCATCCAAATCCTACTAGCCTTCTCCAACTGGGCATTGGAGTTTTCCCAAAAGTGTTCAAATTGAAAGAATAAATGTATGAAAGTTAGGGTGAAATCAATAGAAAATGCACTTACAGTTCTTTGTTCTAATCTTTCTCCTTGATAGACTGAGAGATATTTGTTACAGTCTTCTTAGAAATTCCTGCTCCTTCACATTTGTGGAGGTGAAATGAGGGAAGAGTGGATGGGCTTTAAATTCACAGCTTCCAAACTTTTCACAGTCTTCAGTCACATTGCCGATCCAGAAGGAAACATATGTCACCAGTAATCAGCATGATTTCTTTATTGGTTCTATTGGAAGAGTTTTTTTTAAGTTAAAAGGTAAATTTGTCTTTGTAAGTAAGCCCTGTGGCTAAAACAGCAGAGGTGGCTTTCTCTGGCTCTTTAAGAAAATTGGTCTGCATAGTTGCAAGAACTGACAGAGTTAGAAAGTGGTGGAGAATCTGCAGCCTCATTAACAGGGAATGGGACAACTTGCCATTGCCAGCTCACCATGGCAAACTCGCCATGGGATAACTTGCTCCAGGACAATTTAACAATTCTATTTAATTATTTAAAATAAATAAAATTTATTTTAATTTTTGCCATGCACATTTCATTTTGTCCCTCCTTTTGCATTCTTTTTTAAATGATTCTATTCCACCATTTCTTTGATATTAGTGTAACTCTTGTCCTGCAGCCAGCTGTCCTGTCGTGAGATGGCCATGGCAAGTTGTCCTGCAGTAAGTTGACCATGGCAAATTGGCTGTGGCAAGTTGGCCATGGCGAATTGTCAGGGACTGTCATTAACAACCATCTAGCATTATTGTTTTGTTAGAGAAGGGAGCATTGTAAATCTCACTGTTAACATTTAACTATTGAGAATAAATCAAATCATTGGAAATCATTTAAGACTATAAACACACACACACACACACACAGAGTCCTTGAGTTGCAACTTTAACTGAGATTGGCAATGATGGTCATCAGTCATGATGGTTGTAAAGTGGTTTACCACATGGCTGGACCCAATTTTATTACCTTTATTGTGGTGCTTGTAAAACATACACTGTGGTGATTAAGCAAACCCTGTTTTTAATATTTGCTATGGGCATTTTTTTTTTTGCTGGAAACCGGATGTAAAAACGGTAGAAAAAGATGGTCACGTAAATGGGATTACTTAGTGCCCAGATATGATCACATTGGGCCCAACATCTGAACTTTGAAATTGGCTCATGTAGCTCTTCATGGGTCTGTCATAACTTCAAATAGTACTAAGCCACTGGTTATAAGTCAAAGATTACCTCTATATATAGACATAAACAGCAACCTAGGGAAAGTCCTTGGGAACTCAGAAAGATGTTTTTGAATCAGGCCTATTTTATTATATGTAATGTAACATAACTGAGGAAAGTTTATTATTATTTTTTTCTCATAGTAGCATAGAGTTACTACCTTAACTTCAATTCCTTATGTGAAAGAGAACTATTTTCTCCACAGGCTTGCTGTAAGTGACAACACCATGCTCCAAATGTAATACTCTTATGTGAACCATGTTATAGTTCAGTTTGTGAAAATGCTCAGGGTGATGGATTGTAGGATGAGAATGAAATCGGCAGGATATCCAAATGATAATGGTAATTCTGACCAAAATAAAAACCATGGTTGTTAAATGAAACCGGTTTCCCCATTGACTTTGCTTGTCAGAAGGTGATCACATGACACCAGTACACTGCAACCATCATAAATATGATCAGTTGCCAAGCATCTGAATTTTGATCGCATGACCAAGGGGATATTGCAGTGGTTGGAAGGGTGAAAAAATGGTCATGTGTCACTTTTTTCAGCACGGTTGTAACTTCGAATGGTCCCTAAATAAATGTTGTAAGTCAAGGACTACCTGTACTGCATTCTAACCACTGTGTCACCACAGTCATCTTGGTCTCTCACAGAGACTCCCTGGTCTCTGTGATACATTAAATCTTTTTATAAAAAAGTGATTCCACTGAGGAGGATACAGGGATTATGATAAAAGCAAGAAAAATAGATTTGGTTAGGACACTATTTTCTCAGCCTTTAGCAATTTTAAAATGTGTGGACTTCAACTCCTAGAATTCTCCAGCCAACAATGCTGGCTGGGAATTCTGGGAATTGAAGTCCACACTTCTTAAAAGTTGCTAAGATTGAGAAATACTGGGTCAGGGCTTCTGTAACTGGCACACCTTTGCATGCATGATGTTTCTGGCCACTTCCTTTTATACTCCTGCTTTTATAGTTGAGATGGGGTGAGGCATTATATATTGTCATGTGTATTACTTTAGCTGTAAAGCAAACAACTCATTTAGAATTGGGAATTGGCACTGTTCTGTTCCAGGAAAGGATAATTTGTTCTTACAGAAAAATAAGGGGAAAAAATCAGCTTGTGGAGCCAGGCGATAAAACATTATGAAAGAGAAAGAAGAAAGGGTGTTAGAGCAGCAGGTGCAACTCCAGTCCAGGTGTTGGTATAAAGGTTTCTTGCAGCACCACTATTGTCTTTTAACTTCTTGGAGCTTTTTAGGTTGATGGATTCTGAATCCCCTCCTTGGGGGCTCCATTATTTGCAGGAATACAATTTTCAAGAAGATAATTCCATTGCAATACTGTATGGTAAGCATTGTCCATCATTATTAGGAGATCAGGCGAACATATAGCATGGATCCTGGGTCTTGCTAAATTTCTGGCATTTCTTTTAGAATAAAAATCAGTTATCTACTCCATCCAGTTCCAAGTGACCCTCAGTAAGCAAGCAGTTCAGACTTCCGGCAAGATAACCTGCTGACTGTGTTGGGGAAGAAAGCTTAGAGATACACACAGGTAAAACTCAAGTGGAGCCTTCCCAATGTGGTCATAAAATGGATCAGCTATGTGACAGCCAGCCCAATTTTACAATTTCTTTGTGGTGGTCATTATGTGAATCCACAGTTGTTAAACAAAGATTGTGATTGTTAAGTTAACCCATAGTTCGCTACCAGCACAGTTTGGCTAAAAAAGAGAAGTAAATGCCAGGTTTTGGCCAAACTGTTGTAAAATGTAGTTATGTCACTGCAGGACACTGTAAATAGCTGTAAATGTGGCCTGGTTACTGAGTGCCAAAAGCATGGTCACATGACAATGGGGGGCGGGGCGAGCAACCATGTGAAATTTCTAATCCAGGTCTTAAGTATCTCCATGTAGGTCAGTTGGAACTTCAAACAATTGCTTAGCAATCGGTCATAAGTCAATGACTACCTGTACGGGTAGTCCTCAACTTCCAGCAGCTAATTTAGTGAGCATTCAAAGTTACAACAGTACTGAAAAAAGTGACTTACGACCATTTTTCACACTTAGGACCATTGCAGCATCCCCGGTTTACATTCAGATACTTGACAATTGACTTCTATTAATGATTGTTGCAGTGTCCTGAGGTCATGTGATCCCCTTTTGACACCTGACAAGCAAAGTCAATGGGGAAGCCAGATTCAGTTAACAGCTGTGTTACTAACTTAACAACTGTGGTGATTCACTTAACAAATGTGGCAAGAAAATCATAAAATGGGGCAAAGCTCACTTAACACATTCCTCACTTAACAGCATAAATTTTGGGCTCAGTTGTGTTTGTAAGTTGAGGACTACCTGCATTTATAAAAAAAAGTGTCAGCAAAAAGGTTGCCAGAAAATGAATAGGGAGCTATATATTTCATAACTCCTTAACCCTGATTTCCCCAACAGATTATTCCAAAGCATATGTAGATCCTTAATGAAAAATGTTTCCCTAATTCTGTGTTAGGCTGCCAAGGGATATGTTTTACTTAACCATTTTTTTCAATTGTTGCTTTGTATATTCTTAACTTCAGGTACCTTGCTCATAAATTAAGTACTTTGGTGCAATTGCTTGAACATAGTAGAATTCGTTCCCTAGCTCTCTGTCCCAATAAATTTGTTAATGGAGGATGGGGCAAGGAATGGGCTTTTATCTTACGCAAGGAAGAAGCAATCTTGTTTTCTTAAACTTAATTGGGAAAAGGCAGTCTGGGGTGCTTTTCCTTCTAGCGAGGGCCTAAATTGAATTGCAGCGCAAACCATGTGAGTATGATTATTGTCTATAATTTTTCTTATATAAATGGAAGTTGTAAGAGGACTTGAGTGGCTTTTGAATGGTGTATGGGGGAATAATTTCTTTTTTTATTTTCATGTAAGTTTCAAGAAAAGAAGGCAGAGGAGGGAAGGAGAAATGAAACTCACTTTCACCTCATTGATTCTTCAACTGTCTCCTTTTCTCTTTTTATTGGGCTTTTCTGCATTGCCAGCAGAGGGAGTAAATAACAAAACAATAGAATAACAGAATAACAGAGTTGGAAGGGGACCTTGGAGGACTTCTAGTCCATCTTGTTTTTTTGCTGATGACCCTAATTCATCATAGATAACACTGAAGAACAACAGTATCAAAGAGTTCCATGGAGGTTTATCTCTTTTACAAGAAAGGTGTAATAGTGACTATCGTCTGCCATGCTTTACATCCTTCGTCTGTTTTGCTTAACTATGCTGGAGTTCAGTCCTGCAAAATATTGCATGGTCACTGGACATTCTTATGGTTTTTATCTAGGGGTAGTCCAACTCCTTTGGTAGCCAAATAAAACTTTTTCTATCCTTAGAATACATCTACTTCCAGTAGATCAAGGATCTTCTAGCTTGGCAAGTGTCAGACTTGTGGACTTCAACTCCCAGAATTCCTGAGCTAACATGACTGGAAGAGGAATTCTGGGAGTTGAGGTCCACAAGTCTCAAAGCTGTTAAGTTTGAAGACCCCTGCAGTGGATCCTTGAAGAGCGCACATCTTAAAGTGGCCGTAGCTGAGATTGTAGAAGGAGAGGAAAACAGACAAAGATGAGTTCAAGTCTTGCCCTAGCGACATAAAAGCCAACTGGGTGACTTGGATCATTCACTCTCTCAGCCCAACCCATCTCATAGGGTTGTTGTGGGGAAAATAGAAAGAAGAAAGTGGGTTGGATATGATATGTTTGCCTCCTTGAGTTTTTTGTAAAAATGATAAAGGTGGGATAGAAATAAATAATAAAATAAATAAAAGCTTTGGAGCCAACTATAAGATCTTTCTCTTTCTTTCCTGCCCTTCAAATGAAAAGTGTCCCCACAAGGCAGGTTTGTGAAAAGCTGCCTTCCTAAATTATTATTACAAAATATGTGAAGTGGAAATTGCTGACCTTTCTTTAAAGAGAATCTTTTTGAACTGGAAAACTGAGTCTCCAACTTCTTACTCACTTACTTGGAAGAAACCTTAAATACAGCAATTCAGGCTAGATGTGGGCAGGATTTATGTTCTACTTATCCACAGAACCCTTAAGAATGTAATTTGACATTTTAATGCATTGGATGCAGTGGATTTCTGTGAAGTTGGAGATACTCTGGTGAAGTGAATTAGCCATCTGGGCTCAGGCTACCTCGTTCTCCTTTAGGAGAATTTTTTTTTTTTTTTACTCCTGGTCATGTCAAAAAATAATGATGATAATTTACGTAAAATTAAATTTCAGTTCATTTTTAGTGTAATAAAAATACAGGAAAACATTGTTGAATAGACTATAAGCTGCTTCCAAACACTTTAGGTATTTATTTTTTGTTGGTCTTCATGTTTTGTCCTAGCAAACAATACTCCAAAGTAGCCATAATTTGATGACAGTGTTTTCATAATGTTTGCACAATGACAGTGTTTGCATAATACATTAAGTGTGGTTTTAGGTTGACCACAGTTAAGGCCAATAAATGCATACCACAACAACCCAGCCCACCATAGGCAGTGATGCAATAGCACTTCTCCATCTTTGTTTTGATTATCACTTCCTGGTTTTTTTTTTTACAGGCAGTCCTTGACTTAAAACCATTCATTTTAATGTCCATTCAAAGCTACAACAGCAATAAAAAAGTGATTTACAACTGGTCCTTACATTTATGCGTGTCCCAGCATCTCCAGTCATGTGATCAAAATTCAGGTACTTGACAACTGGCATGTATTTATGACAGTTGCAGTATCCCGAGGTCTTGTGATCACCATTTGAGAGTTTCCCAGGGGCTTCTGACAAGCAAAGTTAACGAGAGAAGCCCTGATTCAGTGAGTACTGGTGATGCAGTGGTTAGAATGCCGTATTGCAGGCTAATTCTGCTGATTGCCTGCAGTTCAATTCTCACTGGGCTCAAGGTTGACCCAGCCTTCCATCCTTCTGAGATCAGTAAAATGAGGATCTGGATTGTCTGGCGCAAAACGCTGACTCTGTAAACTGCTTAGAGAGAGAGCTGTAAAGCACTGAGAAGTGGTATATAAGTCTACGTGCAGTTGCTATTCACTTAACAACTGTGCAATTCATTAACAACTGCAGTGATTCACATAAAAGCCATTGCAAAAAAGGACATAAAATTGTGTGCAACTGACGTAACAACCTTTTGCTTAGTAGTAGAAGTTATGATCTAAATTGTGGTAGTAAGTTGAGGACTAGATTTCCTTCAGAATTGGAACATTGAAGCTGAACTGGTTTCATTCTTGACAAAAGCCAAGATGTGCAGGACAGAGAAGGCTTAGCTTCCCCACTCCTTGTTTCAAAAGAAAGTTCTCATGAACCCACAGGGGATGAAGAACAAAACAGGAGAAGTTTCATTTTGTGGTGGCTTTATTTTGAAAACACTTCTGCCCTGTGAACTGTTTTCATGGAATTCCAATAAATATCTAGTTAACCATGAATAAAACTAGTCATTAATCTGAGTTTGGACAACACACCAAATTAGTATTCAGGTAAGTAACGTATAACAAGGTTTGGTTACAGATTGTAGCTAAGGAGAAAGGCTTCATTGACAACGTGGCTTCATTTGGATAATACATAATATATTACTTTAGTTTTTGTAGATGGCATCTGTTCACTTGAATGAAAAAAACGATAGACTAGTAGTTTAACAATTAGGACAGAATGCTACACTTGCAAGTAGTAGCCAAGGCTATTCATTTAATCTAATTGTACTCCTGAAACATGAGCTTCTAACAGCATTTCCTAACTAACCAGATTACTAATGTAAAGTCACCAATGTCACAGACAACAAGAGGTCTGTTTTGTAGAACTTCAAAGAGAGTTTTGGGGGGAACATAGATTCTTCTTTTTCATCCATGCCCCAGGCCGCTGCCCTTACCCTGAAAGCATACCAGATGGTATTGCATTTCTTTCTAAAATTAGACAGCTTTGTAACTTAGTAATTGTTGGAATGCTTTAAAAGTGCACTCATTTTTAGAAATCAGCATTACAACATCAACTAAAAAGTAATCAGGAGTGTAATTAAAACTACTATCAAATACTGCAAGCCACTTTTCATTTCATCTTCAACTTCTATTTTTTCTCTCCAAGCCTGCAGATGTTTGTGGAAACGAAATTTGTAGTCGAAGTCCTGCATGGGTGTATGGTAATCATAAAATAAAATTTCCTTTTAAGTTTCTGCTGAGGTAAACATTCAGATATGTTTATTTTATACTTTGGGAAAAAAAGAGATGAGGATTGTGTGTGTGTGTGTGTGTGTGTCAGTGCGTGAATATAAATCATTTTTAACACGAACATATTTGTGTAGCTAAAATCCTTTTATAGAATTTTTTTTTAGAAATGCAGCCTCAGAATACCAAATTATAAAGGAGATATATGTTATTGGTAATTTTTCCTCCAGATAAAAGTTTAATCAGCCGTGGTCTAGTTAGATCCATTATTCTTACAAGTAATGAAACACTATTCCCATTATATTCAAGTGAAATTTTTTCTCAGTGTAATCCAGGCAAGCCAGGATATAGAAATTGGGTTTTAAAGCTGTGATCAAGCTTGCTTGGAAGCTATTAATATTGTTACTCTTGTGTGCCTATGTGTTTGTAGAAGATTAATTTATTGGACTACAATTAGGAAAAATTAAGTTTGAACCTTCACTCAATTCTGAAGCTGACTGATTGATTGGAGGCCAATTACTATTTACCCTTCAACCCATCACACAGATTTACTGCTATGAGGACAAAATGAGTGGAGATCCATGTGTGTTACTCTGAGCTCCAAAGGCAATAAACAATATAGTTGATAAAACTCTGCTTAATTATATTTTATTGCAAGAAGTGATTGCTGGATCTTTGTTTACAAACTGAGTTTTGATAGCAACAGCCAGAATGAGTCTGCAGGGTAGAATTAAGAATTGCTGTAGGCAAAAGGAAGGCTGGCTGAATCCATCAGCCACAGCTGTATAAGTTGTTCCTGGTAGTTTAGAAACTGTAGGCAGTAGCTATCAAATGAGGGAGAGGTATAGTGCAATTGTTTGGTGATTAGGGCAGTCAGAACTCATTCAGAGCCCAACAGTGGAATTTGAGGGACATTTACCTCTGAGACCTAGAACAGTGTTTCTCAACCGTGGCAACTTTCAGATTCAGAAGGCTCCTGACAGACTTCAGGATTGGGTTGTATCCGACAAGATTCATTTCTTTGATGAGAAAAGTAAGATCCTGCAGTTAGGCAGGAAAAAACGAATGTGCAAGTATAGAATAGAGACAGTATGGCTCAATAGTGCCTGGGAGAGGAATGTAGGTGTCCTGGTGGTCTGCTGCTTAAATATGAGCCAGCAGTGTACTGCAGCTTTGAAAAAAGCCAGTGCAGTTCTAGGCTGCACCAACAGACGGAAAGCATCAAGATCAAAGGAAGTGATAGTACTGCTTATACTCACTAGTGAGACCAGATTTGGAAGGCTACAGACAGTTCTGATCATTACGATACAAAAAAGATGTTGAAACTCTAGAAAGAATGCTGAGAAGAGCAACAAAGATGATGAAGCAGGGGTCTCCAAACTTGTCAAGTTTAAGATTTGTGGACTTCAACTCCCAGAATTCCTCAGCTAGTCATGCTTGCTGGGCAATTCTGGGAGTTGAAGTCCACAAGTCTTAAACTTGACAAGTTTGGAGACTCCCGTGATAAAGAATCCGGAGGCTAAATTGCATGACAAATGACTAAGGGAACTAGGTATGTCTAGCCTGACAAAGAAAAGTCTTGTGGGAGACCTGATAGCCATCTTACAATACTTGAATGGCTATCATAGGAAAGAGGATGTCAATTTATTCTCCAAAGCACCCAAAGGCGGGGCAAGATGCAATGGGGAGGGGGGGGGGAGAAGCTCATCAGAGGGGAGATCCAATCTGGAAGTGAGGATTTTCTGGACACTGAGAACAGTGAAACAGTATGCCTCCTGGAGTTTTGGGTGCTCCATCACTGCAAGTTGCCAAGAAAAGATTGGACAATCATTTGATTCAGGATGATATAAGATCTCCTTCCATGAGCAGTGGACTAGAATATTTCCTAGGTCCCTTTCAGCCCCATGATTCTATTCTAAGATATGTAGACTTCAACTTGGCTGGCTGGGGAATTCTGGGAGTTGAGGTTCTCATATCTTAAAATTGATAAGAAACATAAATCTAGAATAATGTGATTTACAGTCAAGTAACTATATTATGTATTATTTTATATTTTATATACATATATGTATATATGTATGTATTATATAGTATATAATATAAAGTAACTATAACATATGTAGTGACGCAGTGGGTCGGTGGCTAAGACGCTGAGCTTGTCGATCAGAAAGGTCGGCAGTTCAGTGGTTCGAATCCCTAGCATCGTGTAACGGAGGGAGTTCCTGTTACTTGTCCCAGCTTCTACCATCCTAGCAGTTCAAAAACATGTAAAATGCAAGTAGAAAAATAGGGACCACTTTGGTGGGAAGCATTCTGTGCGCAAAACGTACTCACTGATAGTAACACCAGTTGAATCCCACCCCTGAGCAGTAGGTTAGCGAATCCAATTCAGCTTTGTCGGAAGCCAGATGGGAAGTTTGCAAATGGTTACCCCAGAACCCTGAAAACATTTTAAATACATGCTAGTTGCCAAGGCCAGGATTTTGATCATGAGACTTTGGGGATACTGTGGTGGTCATATGAGAATTGGTCATAAGTTACTTTTTCAGTGCTATTGTAACCTGTTGTAAGAAATAGTTGTTAAATAAATGGCTGTAAGTTCAGGACCACGTATAAAGCATAGTACATAATAGAAATGAGATTGCTTGGACTTCTTTTAGTATACAAGCAGCAAATAATTTTATCCCTTGCTGATTTAAGGAATGAAATTGGTGATAATTTCTTCTAACTGAAATAGGTATTAAACTGGAATTGATTATTCAATTGATCTGTAAGCTTCTATTCTGTTCAAAATGAGCATCAGAGATGGCTTTCAGTTAAAATAATGAAAAAATGGAATAAGCAAAGTAAGAAGGAATGAAGTTAAAACATGAATAATGAAATAAACTAAAAACCTAGGATTGAGTTTCAGAATGTCATGCCAAACTTAATTCTTGACCTCTCCATGTTCTTGAGAAGAAACATTGTTAAACATGATTGAAATACAAGGTAGCAATCAGTAATTGAAACCAAAAGTTCAATTGTTACCATTTAGAGGAAACCCCAGGACTGGAAGTTTTCAGCAAAAGACAAAATGAGCAGAACATGCTTACAAAAGGGCACAACACTTCTTTGTCATTTGCTTCCTGTATTTCTTGTCCCCAACCTACTTTTTTTTAATTTTTTTTTGCCTGCATGCAGTTAACTTCTATCTACATTGTTCAGTATTTTTAAAAAATATGTAATTCTATTCTATTCTATTCTATTCTATTCTATTCTATTCTATTCTATCTATCTATCTATCTATCTATCTATCTATAATACATATATACGAGGGAATGCTCGGTTGTAAATTAAAAAGCAAATATATTTTTTCTGTTTGATTTGTTTTTCGAGAAAAACATGGACCTTTGGGGAAAAAAATGAAATATATTCAGTAATCATTTCTATACATCCTTTACTATCTCAGTGCTGTGCCTTACGTATGATTTGCTGTACAATCTTCAATTTTTTAATTATATGCAAAAGTATCCTTAGTGAGACAACAGTAACATTTTTTTAATTGAATTCATTTCAATTTATTTAAAATTTTAAATTCTTTCTTCTGCTGTTTCTTTGGGCCTCTTCTTTCATTTGAGACCTACTGAAGAATAGAGCCCTGATCTCTAAATAAAAAAAAAAAATCCACAATAGGCAGATTTACAAGTGTGAAATTGAATCTTCCTTCTTTTGATGAACATGGCAGTGCCCCAGGGTATGTATATGTGTGTACGTGTGTGACAGAAATGCATATTGATCTTGCATTGGGCAGTTTTTCTATACTAGTTGCCCTCTGTATATAGAAACTGAAGTTCTTTGATGCTCTAGAAAATATGTGGGATAGCAATTTATGAACCTTGTGTGTTGTGTCATGCATTAGGTTAAAAGGAAATCTACTGCTGGGATTTATTATTACTTTTTCCAGTTGTTTTTCAGTTTCTTCCATTTCTTGGGGAAAAAATAGAAGAGGAAAAAAAAAACGGGAGCCACGGTATTTCCTCTCATTATTCTCTCTCTGTCCCTCCCCCTTTATATCTCTAGTCACAAAGGTTAAAAAAAGTAAGCAACCACTAAATTAGGCAAGATGATTTCCAGTGAAACTGAAAGTTTCAGAAAGTTTCCCACAAATCTTAACAGTGGAATTCTTGTGGGTTTTCTTGTTCCAGATAAGCAGTTAGGAAAACCATATTTGTGGGATGCAAAATAATTGTTGCCTTTGGGCTGGGCTGGAAGGGAAATGCAAGTGTGATTTATGCTCCACTGGGGAATACTCTTTGAGTTCTATCCCAGCTTACTCTTGTGGCTGATTTTTATAGGCATTGATGCAAAAGATGACCCATGGCAGAGGTTATTGTACATGTTTTGTGTTGCCCAGAAGTCCCTGGATGTTTTCTTTAGATATGGGGTGGGGGTAGGGGAATGTGTAGGCATGTTTTGGGAGTAGAATAGTAGTAGTAGTTGATGAAAAAAAACGTGATATAGGTAGTCCTTTGATTGATGGCCATTGACTTTGCTTGTTGGAAAGTCACATGATCTCGGGACACTGCAACCGTCATAAATACATGCCAGTTGCCAAGTGGATCAATTTTGGTCACGTGACCATGCGGAAGCTGGAAGGGGTTATAAGTAAGAAAAATGGTCATAAGTCACTGTTTTCTGAGTTCTTGTAACTTCGAACGGTCACTACACAAATGGTTGTATGTCGAGGACTACCTGCACTCCAAACCAATTGGGTTTCCATCTGATAGCTTGCCTATTGACTGACTGCCGCTGAGTGCCTCTCTTGCTAAAGCAAAACTGCTTGCAGGCAGCCATACCGTTCTGCCTGAACATGTCTTTATAGGTAGTCCTTGACTTACAACCAGAACATGATTGTTTTGGTCATAAGGTGTTGCAGTTGTAAGTCGACTCATGGCAGATTTGATTTTTATGACAGCTTTTATGATGGTCATAAAGCGAGTCATCATGTTCCTTAAATGAATCACATAGGTCCAAATCCAACTTATCTGGAAAATGGCCCCCCAAAAATGTTACAAAACATGGTCATATGACTGCAAAACACTGCAGTAGGTCATAAATATGAACCAGTTGCCAAGTTTCTGAAATGTGATCATGTGACTGCAGGGATGAAGCAACAGCCACAACTACCAGGATAGATGGTAACTTTTTTCCGATCCTGTTATAATTTTGAACAATGATTGCAAGTCAAGAACTACCTGCTGTAAAGACCAGTAATATGTTAAGATCAGAAGTAGCTGCTACACTGTATTATTGATGTTATAGAATAGAATAGAATAGAATAGAATAGAATAGAATTCTTTTATTGGCCAAGTGTGATTGGACATACAAGGAATTTGTCTTGGTGCAAATGCTCAGTGTACATAAAAGAAAAGATACATTTGTCAAGAATCATAAGGTACAACACTTAATAATAGTCATAGGGTACAATAAGCAATCAAATCATACTAGGGAACAGTCAATATAAATTGACTTTAAAGTTGAATAAATGAATTTATAGTTGTACTAATTAACTCATCTGTGGCCCAAGTTCCTGGACTGAACAGATAGCATACACTAATTTGCACGGTCATCATCATCATCATCATCATCAAGTGAAGGGGAAGAAAGTTTTGTGATATTTTGTTTGGATATAATGTTTCAATGTAACATTTGAAATGAGTGAAAAGATTTGCTTTTGCCCTGCGTGTTGACTCAGTGCATCTGCTACTTTTCTTTGGTGTTCATCTGGATCAGCGGCCCCCAATCTTTTGGGCACCAGGGACCAGCTCCATGGAAAGAAGCTTTTCTGCAGATTGGATGGGATGTGGCTTTGCGTGCTGCTCGCATCCTGCTGTTGGAAGAAATATCCTTCTGGGTTCAGTTCCAAGTGGGGAAAAAGACACTGGAAATATGGAGGCTGTTTGGAAGGTTTAATGGTGGACAGGACCACATGGCCTGGAGCTCCAGATTGAGAAGGAAGGATGATGCCATGCTTCAAGGTGAAGGAAGAGACCAAGAAAAGGGCTGAGGTGCTGAGAGTGCCTGGGTTTTATAACCTTTGTTGGGATTTGAATTGGAGCTTGTATTCTGATTGGTTGTCAGACTCCCATGAGGCCATGCAGGGGCAACTCTATAGGCTGTCCTGAGTTCCAGGCTTGGTTGAGCCTTGCTGGATGATGATGCTCTGAAAGGGCTTTTGAGCAATTGCTATAGGTTTACCTGGAGATCTTTGTTATGTAAAGAATTCTGGCCCAGGCCTAAATGGCCCACCCATTAACAAAGGTGGGAGTGACCTTCTGCTTCTGAGTTTCTACTCTTTTTAGAAGAAATATTCTGCCTTTTTAATATTTCCCAGGCTATTTAATTTTTCTAGGAGAGGGGTGGGTGCTAACTTCCTACACTTCCGTGGAGTTAGGGTTGTGGACCCCTGATCTAGATTATGATTCTTTTTGCAAAACTGACTAAGCAGAAATATCCGATAACATGTCATGTGGTGATGGCGTGTCTTACATGCAATTATGTCACCCTCACAGTACTTATACCAAATATCAGCATAGTTTTGAGCACTAGTATTCAAAGATGCCATAAATCTGATATCTCATGGAAGTTTCACGAGCCTCAGGACAATAAAATTTATAAGCTTCTGACTATCCCTCCTTACCTGAGTAAAGGTAAAGGTTTCTCCTGCCCAGCAATGCCTGACTCTAGGGGGCAGTGCTCATCTCCATTTTTTTAGCCAAGAGAGCCACCATTGTCTGAAGATGCTTCCATGGTCATGTGGCCAGCATGATTTTACACCAAGGCATATGGAACATTGATACTTTTCCCACCAAAATGGTTCCTATTTATTTACTTGCATTTGTATGCTTTTGAACTGCTAGGTAGGCGGGAGCTGGGCAAGAACAGGAGCTCACCCTGTCATGTGGTACTTGGGTCTCAAACTGCCAACCTTCCAGTCAACAGCCCAGCGTTTTAACCGCTAGGCCACCATGCCACCTCACCTGGTAACTTTAGCTTTAAAAATTTAAAGTTCTTGAAGTGCAATGAATTTTGATATTTAAGGATTCCCTAGTTTTCTAAAAACATTTAATGGTAGGGATTCTATGAGTATCTTTATAAAATGGCTATTGTTTAAATAACTAGGAAAAGCTTTCATTTTTTAGAGAGTACATAACTTACTTGCCTCTGTATTTTGAATGATATGGGTATGGTACAGGAGTTTAGGGAGCCGCAGTTGAAAACATTTGGAGGGCACCAGATTGTCTATAGTTTCTGGACAATAAAAATTTATTGTCTCGTGTTCGACAATATGAATACTGCTGAATAGGTATATTTAGTTCTTGTTCTTTCAAACAGTTTTCAACTGAATCATAATATATATGTTTTTCCTTTTAGTTTGTTTCTGATTGAAACTGTCTGCAAGGTTTATCTTCTGTAAAGATGTCTCTGCACCACATCTGTGAGTAACACCTCATTCTTGGCACAGGAAGATGGTTGTGTGTGCAAGTTGCCTGCCTACACTCCATTATGTTGTTTTCCCATTCATTCTTTACTGCCCAGGGACTGACGAGACCAGGCTTGTACTCCACCATTCAGATAACTTTTTCTGGTGGAGGAGACATTTTTTTATCAGAACAATCAGTCTTGTTTTTGCAGTTCCATGCAGCCCCAACTCTGTGCAACAATTTGGAAGCTCATAATGTGGAGGCAATTTCTTTTTCTCATAGTACTCCTTTTTTTTTCTCCAGGGGCACCAGGGTGAAAAGTCAAGAATTGAGTAATTTGTCAGTGGAATATATAGAGGGAAATTTCAAGACTGGTTTTGATACACCCAAGGGTTTCTAGAACCAATTAATCTGAGTTTCTGATGCTACTGGTAGTTGTTCTGTGATTTTCTGAGTATGAAACTCAGTGAACTGTATTACTAACAATTGGCTCTTAGACAAGCATTAAAAATGTTGAGTTCTTTTCAGGCTCAGGTCTGTCTGTTTTACCTTACCTTACCTTACCTTACCTTACCTTACCTTACTTTATTATCTTCTATCTATCTATCTACCTACCTACCTACCTACCTATCATCCACCCATCCATCTATCTACCTATCTATCCATTTCCCAATTCAAACTAGAGGAATTAACCAGTTATAACTCTTATTAGACGATCTGGCCAATGCTGTAAATGCAGGTAGTCCTCGACTTACGACCACAATGGAGCACATAATTTCTGTTGCTAAGTGAGACAGTTAAGCGAGTTTTGCCCCTAATTTTTCTTTTCACAGTTGTTAAGTGAATCGCTGCAGTTGTTAAGCTAGGAAGATGGTTGTTAAATGAATCTGGATTCCTCATGGCTTCCTTCCTGACTTTGCTCATCAGAATCTAGATGCTACTGTGAAACTCATAGAGCAGGGTGTCAAACTCTATTTCATTGAGGGCCGCATCAGGGTTATGTTTGACCTTGGGGGGCCAGAGTGGCCATGGCCCAGGTAGCTGTGACCAGCTCAGTGTCACCCGTGTTGGGGACGCCTGTGGTGGCCCAAGTGCTCTGCCAGTGAAAACTGGCTCCTGAGGTCTGTTTTCGACCACAATGGCCTCCTGCTACCTTCTATCAGCAAAAACAGCTTGGGAGGGTCATTTTGGGAAGGTCCGTTTTCACTGGCAGAGGCACCGTGGGCTGTCCTTTGCTGTTTCCAGGGTGGCTAAGTACCTCACGGGCCTTGAGTTTGACACCCCTGTCATAGAGGGAATCTAGAAGAACTTTCTCCTCATATCTCACTAGAAAACATAACTGAAAACTGATAGGCATGGAAATGTTTCTTTAGTTTAGTCAGTAAAGGCAATAAGAAAAATAGAATTTTCTGCAACAGGGCCAACTCAGATGCCCCTGTGGGGTTACAGCACCATTGTAATTTTGGAAGATCCTTGCCTATAGCCTTCTCCATTCAAAGCATCTGTTTTTGCCATCCAAGGCTCCGTATGATCATCCATTGTCATTTTCTGGCTTCTGTAGTTGAATGAAGTGTGTTAATTTATTTGAAGGATATATTTGAAGAAACTTCTGATTCTCCTCCATGCTGCTGCGAGACCCCAGGATAGGTATGACTCCTCCTGATGACATCATCAAGCTGGGTCCGTCTAGTATAAAAGTAGCAGCCTGTGGGAGAAACCCTCCAGCTTTGACTCAGCTTCTTTCGATGATCATAAGCTGGTGTTTCTGAAAGCAGTTTAATTAGCAGCAAAAGTGAAAGCTATCTTCATTATTGGCATAGCTCCCGGGGAACTGGTACAGCTATGCCTTCAGGAAAGTGGGACTCCACTCTCCTGCAACGCCAAGGATTTAACCAAGGGAGGTTGTAAGTAGGGAGTAACCCTTGATCCTCCTCTACAGTCTCCCCTCAGCGATTTTGCTGTGGCATCGGCGATAACGGTACCTCACAGCTGATTGTAAATTTTCACTTTATTGCCGATTTCACTGTTCGGGGCTGTTTACAGCCTAAGGAGCGATTTAACCCCTGCGTAGCCTGTATGTCTTGCAAGTAGCCAATTTGGAGGCTGCTTCTTCAACCGCACGTGGTGAGTGGCCATTTTGAAAGCTTCTTGTAAAAAAAAATAGTGAGTGGCCATTTTAGGTGGCATCATCCCCCAAAGGCCAGCTTCTATTATTCATAAGCTCCTATTCATAGACAACACATAGTGAGGATCGCTTCCAGCACCTTTGTGTCTGTTTATGCATACTATGGATCAAGACAAGGCCCACACAGAGTCTTCAGGCCTGATCTCTCAAGGCCCCCAAGCTGGCAAAAGAAAGAGAAGGAGACAACACTCCCAGTCTTCTCAAAGGGAGGTGGCGGCCAAGATTAGGGCCAAAACTTTGGGCCCTAAGAAAACATCCCAGACTGAATTAAAGGCAGATAAATGAAGGCTTGTAGCCTTAGAAAGGCAGTTCAACAAAACTATTGAGCAAATGAGGGGTCAACTACAACAGGCTTCCCAACCAGCTAGTCCTCTAATTGTTCAGCCAGCTACTTCTAGGAAGAGGAAAGATACCTCAGCTCCTCTTATCCACCTCCAATCCTGGTCCCCAGAGTGACCTGAAATCCAACCAGGACCTCAAGACTTGAGCAGGTCAGGTCCCAACTTCACCCAGACTCCTTGGGATCTTCTTCATCTATCCCATCTGTGGCCCCTTTTACTCCAACAGCAGCAAGTCTTTGGCCCCTGGATCCTCCATCAAGTGGCAGATCTTCTGACATCAACAAAGTAGTCTCCTTAGCCATCAGACAGGGCAGAAGGGCTTCAACTCATCTTCAGGCCTTCAGACAGACCTCAGCCTCCCTTTGGGGACTACCTCACCGTTTAGTACAAAGGGCTCATCTTTCCTATGCGGAAGGAGTAGACCTCACTCAGGGAGAGTATGAGGAATCATCTGAGCGCAGCCCCTCCCCTGATTCTGATCTGGAAGAGGGAGAAATCTTGGGACCCCAACCTCTCGGAGGAAGAGGAAGATGTGAGACCTGACCAGCCTCCTTCAGCTTCTGTATTCAAATCCATTTTATTCAAACCTCTCCTACAGAAGGCACTGGGAACAGCCCAGTTGTCAGCAGAGGAAATTGCCCCGAAGCCTCAAGTGCTACAATCGGGGCATGGGGATTCCCTCGTCTCCAAGTGCATTGTTTATTCGGAGGTCCTTCCTTCCCCCATCATTTTTCTTGACTTAGTCAAGGAACAATTTGCCTTCCCCTCTGCAGGCCCCCGCCTATCGTCCCAAGATAGGCGGTTCTACAACATGGGTCCTTCCTTAGCTAGCTCTGGCAGTTCCCCCAGTAGATGCCCCAGTTGTGGCCTCCTTCTCCTCAAGCACTCCAACTGAGCCTGAGAACCTACTAAAGGCAGAGGACAAACGCTCCGAACAAACACTGAAGTGTAACCATCAAGCCTCGGCTTGGGCCATCCGGGCCTTGGCTGCTGCATCATTTTTTATAAGGTCTTCCATCTGCTGGCTACGCCAACTTCAAGGCCGCATACCTCCATCGGACTGTAGGTTACATCAAGACCTCAATAAGATCATAGCAGCCGCAGAGTTCTTGGTGGACGCCACCCTCAACGCCGCCAAGTTCTCTTCCAGGGCCATGGCATCATCAGTGGCAGCTAGGAGACTGCTATGGCTATGAAATTAGCAAGCGGAGCCTCGACGAAAGTGGAAACTAGCTTCTGCCCCATGTACCAATGAGAAGCTGTTTGGAGATGCCCTTGACCCATTTGTTGTTGAAACAAAAGACAAAGGGAAAGTTCTTTCATCAACAGGAAAGAGGGCAGACTACTGTCCTACCCCATACCGGCCTCCCTCATTCAGGCCCAAAAATGCTTCTCGCTTCTCCAGACCTCAGAGAGCATATTCTCAGCATCAAGATCAATGCCATGAGGCTACCAAAAGACAACAAGCTGCAAGTAAATGGCCCTTTTGTGGGGGAGGGTGTCACTCCTTCTGTTGCTCTAAATAATCTCTTGCTCTCTCCTCCCATCAGAGATCGTTTGGCCTCCTTTGCTTCCAGTTGGGAGGAGTCAACGACAGACACCTGGGTACTCAATACAGTAAGGTCGGGGTTAAAATTATAATTTCTGTCACCACCCCAAGAAAAATTTCTACTCTGCCCCGTTTCCTGGGACAGTTCACAAAGGGCATTTATGGAATCGGCCATTAGTCATCTGGTCGATATAAGGGCCATTCAACCAGTCCCTGAATTACAATGTGGATGTGGGCTTTATTCTCGGCTTTTTGTGGTCCCTAAGGCCTCGGAGGTGGGTGGGGGGTGGCGAGCCATTGTCGACCTAAAATTGCTGAATGAGTTTATCTCATATAGGTGCTTCAAAATGCAGACTCTGCATTCTATTCTGGAGAGCGTTTGGGAGGGCGATCTCCTCTCTTTCATTGATCTCATGGAGGCCTACCTCCACATTCCCATCTGGCCTTATCATCACCAGTTTCTTGTTTCTGTTACCAGAATTCCCACTTCCAGTATCGGGCCCTTCCTTTCGGGCTCTTGCCTGCTCCAAGAGTCTTCACAAAGTTACTGGCGGCATTGGTGGCTTCGCTTCAGTCTGTTCCAGTGAGGATCCAATGCTACTTGGATGACATCTTGATCCTGTTATTCTCCATCCATTCTGCCCATCAAGATCTTCAAACCACTCTCTTTATCCTCCAGTTCCACGGATTTTCCATCAACTCCAAGAAAAGCCATCTCTTCCCAACAACCAGATTGCTCCATCTGGGAGCCATCATCGACACAACTCTGTGTCAAGTTTTTCTGTCTCCAGCCTGAGGACAGAGCCTTATCGAGATCATTGGACAGGTCCAACATCAACACAGTCTCCCTGTCACTGTTGTCCAATCTTTTGGGCAAAATGATCTCATGCATAGGCATAATTCCGTGGGCACAGCTACACTCATGGGCTCTACAATGGTTCCTGCTCCCCTTTCAACGAGCAGAAACCAGCCACACATCTGCCAAGGTCCTGCTCTCTCCAGAGGTCCGCCGTTCCTTCAAGTGGTGGCTTTCCCCAGCCCTTTCAAAGGGTCTCCCATTCAAGGAACTGGACAGACTGATCATCACCACTGATGCAAGTCTCCTGGGTTGGGGAGCCCACATGGAGGGTCTCATGGCTCAAGGGATCTGGTCCCGGTTAGACAGGACTGGGCCCATAAACTGGCTAGAACTCAGAGCCATTTATCTAGCCCTGAACATTTCAGGGATAGGATAGTGGTGTTCCATGTGCTAGTATTGACAGACAACATGGCTGCAAAGGCGCACGTCAACTGGCGGGGGGGCACAAGGTCCAGGGCCCTCATGAGGGAAGCCAAAAGGTTGGGGAGGTGGGCAGCAAGACATCTGCTGTCTATCATACCAGACCACATCTCGGGAGTCGACAACTCCCAGGCCGATTGGCTGAGCGGGAGCCCAGTTGACCACGCAGAATGGTCCCTTTCCCAGTCCATTTTCAAGGATCTCTTCCTCAGGTTCAGGACCCTGGAGGTAGACCTCTTCGCCTCTCCCCAAAATGCTCAAGTAAACAGATTTTTCACCAGGTTTCCTTGTCAGGGAGCGGAGGGGACCAATGCACTTTGAGCACATGTCCCACCGGTCTCCTCTATGTCTTTCCCCCTCTTCCCATCATTCCGGCGGTCATTCGGAAGATGTTGGAGGAACAGGCAGAGCTGATTTTCTTAGCCCCCCATTGGCCCAGGAGATCCTGGTTTGCAGATCTAGTGATCCTGTCTGTAGCCACTCCCTGGAGGGTTCCAGACCACATGATCTCACTACATCAGGGGGCACTGCTCCATCTGGATCCCCAGTGGTTCAAATTGACCGTGTGGCGCTTGAACAGCAACTGTTAAAAGAAGCCAGTATCCCAGACCAGGTCATCCTTACTATCCAGGCGTCTCGTAAATCTTCTACAACACGTATGTACAATGCCACCTGGAGGGTTTTTTGTCATTGGTGTCACAGAGAAGGTCTCTCTCCTATAGTAGCGGGGGTCCCACAGGTCCTCCGTTTCCTGCAGGATGGCCTTGACAAAGGTTTGGCTCCTAACACTTTATGCCGTCAAGTAGTGGCTCTTGCTTCAGTCATCTCCTGGGATTCCTTTCCTTCCTTGTCCCATCATCCTTCAGTTCAGAGATTCTTAAAAGGGGCTTCCAATCTCCACCCTCCTGTGGTTCACAGGTTCCCATCCTGGGACCTTCACAAGGTCCTCCAGGCCCTAACAGGGGTCCCTTCGAACCCCTCAGAAAGGTGTCCCTTCAATTCTTGACCTTCAAGGTGGTTTTCTTAATAGCCATCACTTCAGCTAGAAGGGTGTCAGAGTTGGCTGCTCTATCTATATGGCAGGACCTCTGCACTTTTCACGACAATAGAGTTGTTCTTCGTTCTGACCCTACCTTTGTACCCAAAATAAATTCTGTATTCCACAGATCCCAAGACATAGTAGTTCCTGATTTTTGTTCCCGTCTACACCACACCTTAGAGTGCAAGTGACACACCTTAGATGTTAGAAGGGCTCTTAGAATTTATATCAAGCACACTTCAAAGTTTAGGAAGACAGAGTCTATGTTTGTATCCTTTTCCCCTTCCCACTGGGGGAACAAGGCCGCTCCTGCCACCTTAAGCAGGTGGATCAGGGCTTGCATCGCACAGACCTACAAAGCCAAAGCTCTGCCAGTACCACACGGCTTGACAGCACACTCTACTAGAAGTGCTACAACTTTGGCTGCCTGAGCCACCCAGGCACCCCTAGAGGAGATTTGCAGAGTGGCTATATGGACATTCCTGTCTCCATTCATCAGACACTACCGCCTGGATTCTTACGCCTCCACAAGCGCGGCTTTTGGCAGATGGGTTCTTCAGCGAGTGGTGCCTACTTCGGAGTGTGAGACCGGATGAGGACCCCCGAGGACATGAAGGCTTTGGTATGTCCCATCCTGGGCTCTCGCGGCAGCATGGAGGAGAATGGATGTTGGTGGATTTACCTGAGAACGCCCTTTCTATCTATGCTGCTAGAGAGCCCAGTCCCTCCCTTGTTGTGTCCGGATTATGGTGAGGTATGTTATGGTTCACGATTCTGTTTTGGCTTTCAGAAACACTCACTAAAGTCTGTCAAGTATCTTCGCCAAAGCTGTGGGGGTTTCCTCCCACAGGCTGCTACTTTTATACTAGATGGACCCAGCTTGATGATGTCATCAGGAGGAGCCATACCCATCCTGGGGTCTCTAGCAGCATAGATAGAAAGGGCGTTCTCAGGTAAATTCACCAACGCCCAGTCTGAGCTAATTCTGTTATACAGTAAAGTACCTGATGAATCACTATCTACTGCTTTCTTGTAGCTTGAAGATCATTACTTTTTTTTGTGAATTTTGCCTGTTCCATAAAATGCATGTCATTTCCTTTTTTTTTTTTTAAACAAATGCACTCCTTTCTTTGTGCCAAAGAAACGAAAGGCCCTCCCACATTCTCTTGACGGCATGTGCAAGTGGTGGGTGTGGAAATGCATCCAGTATTTAGTCATTCATGCCTCTGGCAGTTTCTCGAAGGCCCGATTTTCATTCAAAGGTGAAGTAAAAATATTAAAAGCAACAGTGTTTGCAGAGTGGCTTAAGACAAACCAGAAGAGCTAAGCCTTCCCTAGTAACGAGGGTATTTATGTTTTAGTAGAATTTGGGACTGTTGTCAGGCATGCTGTTAGAATTAAACATGGCCATTGTTCAACATGACAGGAAGAACAACTGTTTTGGAAATGCTTCAGTCATTTTGCTTGGTGCTGTTGACCCCACAGAGCTTTAGAGGTAGTACAACTTATTTGCTTCTCTGGAATCTGGACGGCTCTGAAAATGGTGAAGCAAATGCAAATTATGTTGGGAAGAAGGTCTCTAAATAACTACATTTAGATCCATTTGTTGGATTGGGTTCATTCACTGAACTCTGGGAAAGAGATCACAAAACCAGTTGATTTCAGTGGAACTTAAAAAGCATGCTGTGTTGGAGCAGGTATTTTGCTGCTGGAAAGTGGTTTTTTTAAATCAAACATTCATTTTTATATAGGTTGTCTCCAGCTTACAACCACTTGTTTAGCAACTGTTTGAACTTACCGCAGCACTGAAAAAAGTAACTCACTACATTCTTCGCACTTATAACCGTCAAAAATCTGGGTGCTTGGCAACTGGCATGTAAAGACACTGTTGTTGCAACATCTTGGAATCACGTGATTACCTTTTATGATCTTCTCAGTGAGCTTCTGGCAAGTCAGAGTGTGTGTGGGAAGCTAGATTCGCTTAACTGTATGATTCACTTAACAACTGCATGATTCACTTAATAACAATGGCAAAAAAGGCCATTACATTGGCCACAATTCACTTAATAACCGCTTTGCTTACCGGTGGAAATTCTGGTCCCAATACGTGTACCTGTCACTTGGTCATCTCTAAGCGTCTACCACACACTGTGCTTCTTTTCAGTATTAATTTTTGAGCTGATCTTTTAATTTTGCTCAAAGGGATTTAAAATAAAAGTTCTGATGCTTAGCTTTACACAAAAAGAAGAGAGATTCTGGAGGAGGAGAAAAGCCACAAAGAGCTAAACATATGAGGTACCCCAGCCATGGTTTGTTTAGCTTTATTTGTTTAACCCTGATTACTTCCCTTCCTAGGTATTCTCATAAACTCAAACTGTGAATCATGCTTCCTTATTTGTTTATCAGCATCGTCCACTGGGAAAAAAACAAGCAGCTTTTAACAGCATTTATTTATTTATTAAACAAATTTATATAGCCACCCAACTGCTACATGGCGACTCTGCCCTGGCTTAGTAGCATGACTGTTGCCAAACAATGTTGCTCAGAAATGAGAGTTCTTCCTAAGGATATTTGCTGATCCTTTCTACATCTTCAGCCACTTCTGTTTGACAGTCAGATAGCCTTGAGCAAACAGCTCTTTGCTGTAAATGCAAAAGTACACTTGTTGCTAATTCTGTGCCAGAAATACTAGGGGGACAGTTTCCTTCCACAGTCACGGCAGATAAACACATCTTCAAGTTGGATTTGATTCTTGCTTATTACATTGCAGCTTTTTTATATTAATCTAAAAATGATTCACTACTGCCTTCTTTTTTTTTTCTTTTGACTTCCCAGTATAACCTACAGCTCTGGTGCTATTTCCTAATGGTTTTTCATTCACATATTGTCCTAACCAGACCTGACTCTACTTAGCTTCTGCTTCCTGAGGCATTTGGGCAAATGAGAAAGCTAAATGGAGCTCAATAATTCTTTAAGAGGAACATAAGGCCACCATGGACTTATTTAATGAGAATCAGTTTAGTGAAGTGCATAAAGCAGTAGGCTAGAAACAAGGACACCATGAGCTCCATCCAGTCCTGCCTTAGGCAGGAAGCCATCTGGGAATCAAGAATGGTTTTAAGGCAAACACCTCCCCCCCCAAAAGCACCCTTTGTTTAATGTCATTATGTGTATTCAATAGATACTTCTAGTGTGTTGATCACCACCCTGTCTCATCTTCATTACAGATATTAATATGCTTCTATCCTTAGCATTTCCCAGACAAAGAAAGTTTTGAGAAAATAGCTTCTCCCCTTTGCCCCGTAAATTTTTGGTTCTCTCTTGGTTTTTCATTTTGCATGGCAATGGGAATTGCTCTAAAGGTATTTGGTTCTTCATTTTCTTCATTACAAATTGCAAGATTTGCTTTGGGGTGTTTGCGTATGTGTAAATTTCTGAGGTATTTTAGCTTACTGGCTTTCTTGTTACCTTTCTTCAGACTGCAGGTGTAATTAGAACTCACAAACAGTGAGGAGACTTGCTGTTGTGGTTTAGAAAGTGCTGACTAAATGCAGGAATCATTGAGTCAGTGGGAAAATGTGTTCCTAAGTGCCTTTCTTTGTGCCTACTAGCCCCCCTGACCCATTTGACATTTTAAAAACATTGTTTTAATAAAAAGAAATTAGAACATAATGTTCTGTAAAGCAAAGCAAAGCAAGAGCGCAACATGTAGTATCTCATTTATTTTGCAGTAATGCTTCTTATTCCCATAGAGGATTCAGTTAGGGGCTGAAACATCCTGGAGGCTAGTTTACCTTCTGTTTATTTATGTCTAGTTGTGTACCATGACGGATCTTTTTGGGAATACATCCACCATATGCTCTCAAAATTTCAAATGAGTCTCTCATCCTACACTTCAGACTCCATGGCTGTTTTCTAGAGAAGAGCCATAACACTTTGATGGGGAACTTGAATATTCATATTCAGCGGCAATAAAATATGTGTCTCTCTTTCCTATATTGAAATTAATTTTAAAAAGTCTAACTTCAACTAATTTGATGATCACAAAGTTTCTATTTAAACACCTGTGTACAAAGCACACTATCATGCTTGTCTTTTTACGCTATACAAAACATAGTGTTTTCTTTTATTTTGCATCGGCTTACCTTTCTTTTTTTCCCCTAATGCTGTCAATTGCTAAGTTGAGATATCTGCAATCTTTGAAAGTACAAAGAAAGCTCAAGATCAGCTGATCTTTCATCTACCACTGACATGAGACTCTGGGTTGTGGGTCTTTGGAAATATCTGGGGGTGCCTGGCTGTTGTCCTTGCGGGCTTAATTTATTGTACCAATACTCACTGACCTGAGTCGATATTAAAAATGTTCTTTTTAACATCTTAAGAAAAAGGGGAGGAATTCAAGCAACGTCAAATAAATGATTTAGGGGCGGTAGGCAAAGTAATGAGCATACCTTAACAGTTAAGCACTTCTACATTTACACATCCTTGTATATTTTTTTTCTCTTCAAGGGAAAGGAAAGGCCACATTTTATGTTTTTCAGGTTAGCTTAAAAGATCACATTCAGATATGTGGAGCACCAGATGACCGAACCTGAGCTGGTAAGAATGGTACAGCCACCAGAAAAGTAGCTTATTTGAATCAGGAAATGGAATTCTTGATTGGAATTACCACAATAGAAGTTAAGCACTTCTACATTTACACATCCTTGTATATTTTTTCTCTCTTCAAGGGAAAGGAAAGGCCACATTTTATGTTTTTCAGGTTAGCTTAAAAGATCACATTCAGATATGTGGAGCATCAGATGACCGAACCTGAGCTGGTAAGAATGGTACAGCCACCAGAAAAGTAGCTTATTTGAATCAGGAAATGGAATTCTTGATTGGAATTACCACAATATGACATCTGTTGGAGTGGGAGGGAAATATGCAGTAGTAATTACATTATTCAGTGATAGCCATTCCCTTCTGGGACTGAATGATTAATGGAAAAAGTCACCTCTGCAGGATTTCCTGGCTTACATTGAAGGAGTGGAGTTTTTGTATAGCTGGTTTACACATATGGATTTTTAAAAGACATTGGAGGCAGTACTACAACATATGCTGGGGTGAGATTAGTTGAATGTCAGGAAGTAGCAATTGTGACTTGCAACCGGTGCTCAGGTGAAGGGGATGGGTTAGGGGAAACATCTTTTGACCTTTCTTGACATACACATTCTTTGGCATTAGAACAGTTTTGTCCAATGACAAGGGGGGTTCCCCTAACCCATCCCCTTCATCAAACATTGATTAAAATAATACCAGAAGATAGAAAATATTCTTTTTCTTAGAGCTGATGAATGGACAATTTGATGGAAAGAAGACCAAATTCCTTAATGATAGCACTGCTAATTGCAAATGAATTACAGCAGGGGTCTTCAAACTTGACAGCTTTAAGACTTGTGGACTTCAACTCCCAGAATTCTTCCTCCAGTCATGTTAGCTCAGGATTTCTGGGAGTTGAAGTCCACAAGTCTTAAACATGCCAAATTTAAAGACCCTTGAATTACAAGCTATCTACATCAAGAATGGCCAAAGTTAACCTTTCAGACTACACTCAAGTTGCACGGGTCTTAGCAGACTGACAGTTGTGAAGGAAGATAGAAACTTGAATCCAACTTCTCCTCCTCCGCCTCACGTAGCAAAATGTGATAAATGGGGTAGTAGAATCGGGGACAGATTCCAGTTGAATGCCATAGATTGCTAATTTCCCTTGCTAGGTGATACTGTTGTTTGCCCCCAACAATGCAACCTGTATCAGATCCCTGGTCTGTATATTGTAGAACAGAAAGCCACCATACCCCATTGGTTCTACTAGCTCAACGGTCTTCAAATTTGGCAAGTTTAAGACTTGTGGACTTCAAATCCCAGAATTCCTGAGTCAACATGACTGGAGGAGGAATTCTGGGAGTTGAAGTCCATAAGTCTTAAAGCTGTCAAGTTTGAAGACCCCTGTACTAGCTGAATATGATCGGCTCTGGCTAGATGCTATATTCCAGACTTTGAGGGAGCTGTTCCCCTGCCCACATACTGTATACGCACACATCAGGGATTTAATCTCTGGAACTCAAGCAGTTGCTTTTTGCTGGGCTATGGCTTTTCTTCTGTTTAAACCATTTCTGTCCAAGAGCCTAAGGCCATCACCTTATGGTATAAATTTCTCCAAAGACGAGAGGGATACCTCCCCATATCTCATAATACCTGGAGCAGTCTATGAAGATAATGTCCAGTCTCAAAGAACATGATTGTGAGTTTTATCTTACTTGGTTAAGAATTATTTAGCAAGGTAAATTAGGTGATTTCACACATAACTCTTAGGTTTCTACTGTGGCATTTTCAAGCACATTTAATATCAAACAGTGGATTTTACCTCAGTGGTGTTCTTCACAGCACACAGTAAGAAGAACGCAGGAGATTTAAAATTAATATGGATAATTTAAGAAAACAAATGGTTTTCCATTGCGAATCAGATTGTTATCAAAGCAATGGAAATTTGTGATGGCTACTAAAATTATGGTATTTTTAAAAATTTTGTGTTACTACATTTAGATGTTGTTATGATCTACTTTTTCATAGATTGCCACGAAGGGAATTCATGCTTGAAAAGACAGGGAAATTCAGTTCTCTGTATTTAGAGCAGAGGTAGGCAACTATAGCTTTTTAATTGACCTATGGACTTCAACCTCCCAGCAGGGTCAGGAATTCTGGAAGATGAAGTCCACAGGTTGTAAAGGGACCATAGTTACCCTCTCCTGTTTTAGAGGATAATTTAATTAGAGCATTTAGCTTCATTTTTCCCATACAATATTCTCTTTTACTATATCACTCTTTGCTCTCTTGTACACTTAATATATATATAGATTTTCCATGCGTTTTCATGTTTTTAGATACAAAGTAACTGCTATTTCTAGAGTATGAAATTGTTATTAGATTCAAACTACAGAAATTGTAGATCAAAGTAAAGAAGCAGAAAGATATAGAAAAATCTAATCACTTGCTGTCATCTGGTTGTTATCAGGATTTTTGCAGCTCTATTCAAAACAGAATGTAATGATAAAACATGAACTTACAGTCTGAACTGTATATAAAAATCTTGCATTTTCCTTTTTGAATCCATACTATTTCAAGTCTTAACACATGCCTGTTATTTTAGTGTTGTTTGCCTTCCAAGCGCTTATCCTCCAATATGTTATTACTTTTGTTTTCAATGACTAATATAGCAACAGCTTTGTAGGCAATATTTTGATTTAATAAACTAGATTCTGGTGTCTTTAGAGACAGAAATACATTTTATTAGATTGCTTCTTGACGTGGTATTTGACAGAACTATCAACCAGTGGAATGGCTGGCCTTCAGAAGTTGTGAGTGCTCCATCACTGGAGGCTTTTAAGAAGAGATTGGATAATCATTTGTCTGGATTGTATATGACCCCCTGTTTGAGCAAGGGGTTGAACTAGAACCTTCAAAGTCCCTTCCAACTCTGTTAGTCTTTCCCCCTCCAAATCTTCTTTCAGAAGAAATTTTGCAACCGATGCCCTGATAGGATTTTTGCTTAAAATAGGAAAGGTTATGTACAGTCTTGGTCTTGTTTCATTAGAGCAAGGAACTTCACATGCCCACATGGAATGCACACCTGTAATTTGTCTAAAACTGTGATTTAGACTTTAGTGTTTGCGAAGCAGAAAATTGTAAAGTCTGACTTCATTGTCTGGACTGAAGTGAAAGAGAAAATTGAAATTAGATTGCTGATATTTCCCCTCTGCTCTCTAAGAAGCTATTGTAACATTTCTTTTAAACATTCAAACTACACATCTTCCAGAACCGGGTGTGGCATTCCTTTTTGGCTGTAGTTTCATACTCCACATTTAGAGAATTGCATGTTTGAATACTTCTGATTTGAACTAATCTCCCTGACAAGCTAATTTCATGGCACTATTTTGCTGGTCGGTTTCTATGTTTTATACGAGGGCTATCCACAAAATAGATTACGTTTTCATCTGTAGCAAGGAGGGGCGGAGCTAGTGCGGCCATCTTTGGTCTGTGCGTCCACCGCTCAGTCTGCATCTAGTCGTGCTAGTGGGAGGTTCGTATCGTTGCCCGTTATTTCACAGCAAACGTTTGAAATGTGTGCTGCAATTGAAAATCCCGCGAGTTGTGAGGTGCGATCAGTGATAAGGTTTTTGTTGGCAAAAAACCATAAACTGATTGAAATTTTAATTGAAAAATTGAAAAACTAAGAAAAGCAATTCAGAACAAGCGTAGAGGAAAGTTAAGCTCAAAAATTTTGTTCCAAGCCAGGTCTTCATCCTCGGAAACAAGTGGTAGTCGCTTGATGCAATATCGGGGCTGTAGGGTGGATGAGGAAAAATCTCCCACTTGAAAGCATTCAGGACTTCTCGAGTGCGATTTGCTGTGTGTGGTCAGGCATTGTCATGCAAAAACAAAATTTTTGAGCTTAACTTTCCTCTACGCTTGTTCTGAATTGCATTTCTTAGTTTTTCAATTTTTCAATTAAAATTTTAATCGGTTTATGGTTTTTTGCCAACAAAAACCTTATCACTGATCGCACCTCATAACTTGCGGGATTTTCAATTGCAGCACACATTTCAAATGTTTGCTGTGAAATAACGGGCAACGATATGAACCTCCCACTAGCACGACTAGATGCAGACTGAGCGGTGGACGCACAGACCAAAGATGGCCACGCTAGCTCCGCCCCTTCTTGCTACAGACGAAAACGTAATCTATTTTGTGGATAGCCCTTGTATTATGGCATGGTTGGATGGAAAACCCACCTGTTGGCCAAGAGAGACATTCTTGAGGCTCAAACATTAGAATAGAATAGAATAGAATAGAATAGAATAGAATAGAATAGAATAGAATAGAATAGAATTCTTTATTGGCCAAGTGTGATTGGACACACACACTTTGTTGCATATGCTCTCAGTGTATATAAGAAAAATAAAAATACATTCATCATGAATCATCTAGACTGTTCAAAGGCATCCCTTTAAAACCTGACTATAAAAATTACATGGATGATTCTTGGTAGCAACAGCAGACTGCCATAACAAAGAGTATGAATGAATCGTGTAACTAACCAATGTCCTCCAGAACAACGGTAGCAGTGCTATGTTCTGGAAGTTGCTAGGAGCTTTAATGCAAGCCAGTGTGGGTTGCAGAGTTCAGAAGGAGGAGATTTGTATTGAAAACAGAGAACTGATTCTAGCAGCGTACTATGTAAACATCTGGGATCAGAAAAAGTGATCCTGGAGATTACAGGCAGCAACACCCCTTAGTAACACAGTGAAGCAGCAATGTCTAACGTTGTAAACTCTTCCCTTTTGCTTTTCTTCCTTAGGCAAATGCAGGTCCTGCAGACCAAGGTCACTACCCTCTCTTAAGTGACACCCCACTCCCTGGCACCCTCCCTATATGATTTCTTTGAACCTTGTGGCATGAGAAAGGTTGTTATTTGTTATTTGTGGTTTGAAATGCTATAAATTCACCTGAGATCAAATTAAGGTTCCTGTGCCCTAGCAGTTAGCTTTATAAGAATTCATTTGGCCTTATACTTCTCAGAGCTTATGGCAATCTTTTGATTTTTATAACCTCTTGGAATGCATGTGGGATCAAGTGAAGAGCTAGATGCTTATACAATAATTCCAAGGGTCACCATGCATTTCAGCTTTGCCTTAATCATAAAACATTGTGCTAGCTTACTCAGTTTTCTATATCGTTCCATGAATCCTTTCTTTTTTGTCAGTCTCTGCCTCCGTAACCCTCTTTCCATGTTAATAGCAATAGCATTTAGACTTCTATACCACTTCATAGTGCTTTACAGCCCCCTAAGCGGTTTACAGAGTCAGCATATTGCTCCCAACAATCTGGTCCTCATTTTACTCACCTCAGAAGGATGGAAGGCTGAGTCAACCTCTCTCTGTTTTGTCTGGAGTCTCAAATGCAGCCAGTGGTGTAGGTAGACCAGAGATCAGGGACATCTTTCATAAACATCCAATAAGAACTCTAGCCAAGGTGGGCAGTGGGGAAGAATGTGCACCTGAACTTGTTGATGACATTAGTTGTCGAAATCCCCTTTCATTGTCAAAAGGCAACTTGCTCATCATGCTACTATACTTTTATTTTGAAAATGTACAAGCCTCTTCCTCTAATAAACTGGTTGTGTTCTCAAATAAATTGCAGATTTACAGCAGAGGGGAAAATTCCGCATTATTCCTATGGGCTTACTTGTGCCATGATTTAAGCTATAATTTGAACAGTGAATACTCGGGATATTTTTAAAAAAATCTCTGTGTTTGTCCTTACCTCATTCTTTTATCTGGAATATACAGTAGGAACAGTTTTAAAGCAGCGACAGGCAGTGTAGTAGTGCTAGCAGGAATTGAGATTATAATGTAAATGTAATGTCTTCTAAAAATGAAAATAAAAACCAGTCAAGGATATTTGATCCTTGATGGATCAGAAATACTGATTGCAGTGGGCTTATGGTAGTTTGCAACCTGTTCGAGGATTTTCTGCAAGTTACATACAATAATAAACAATTAACAGAGGGCTTTGAAATTGGGCTTGTTGTTGGAGTTACCTGTTGACTGCTTTGTTTATGGGCCTGTTTTATAATGAGGGAAACTATTGTTGAAATACATTTATCAGAATTCAACTAGAGAGGGCAATCTATATGTATCTTCGTTTGTATCTTTGTCTTTATGTACATTTTTCCTTTTTTTTTGTATTGTTTTGTTTTTCTTTTTTTCTTTTTTGGATTTTATATTTTAACTTTGGAAATAAAAAAAAAATATTTTAAAAATTGAAAATAATATAGAAGAATGCTTCACTAATATATTCAATGCCTTAGAGCTGAACGTGATTATTTGCTTGTCAGCAGGGATTGTGTCTGTCAGTCTGAGTGAATGGGGAAAATCTTTGTGGCCAGCTCTCTGGATAACAGAATAACAGAATAATGAAGTTGGAAGGGACCTTGGAGGTTATCTAATCTAACCCCCGCTCGAGCAGAAGATACCTGAATAGCTGAATTGGTCTGTGAATTGGTCTATGCATTGGATGCATAGACAAAATGAAGAGGAGGAAGAGGAAAAAGTAGACTGAGAAAACATTGTTGCTTTCTCAAACCATTAAAATGAGAGGCTGTTTCAGGAAGCATAATTAATCTGGCATTCATTACCATGAGAGATGGTGATGCCCCTAACTTGGATGGCTTTAAAAGGGAATTATGTAAGTCCAGAGCTATTAGTGTGGAAGACTCCTTGTTTACCTTCAAGTTGGTGGCAACGCATCATTTGCATGGGAACAACTGGGAGAGAGAACTCTGCTTGCAAAAGTCTGATGAACTGAAGAAGGTGAGATACAACACAAAATACTGAATAAAATGGGCCTTGACCTGGTGTAACTGGTCTGTTCTTATGTTTTAAGTGTCCTGTGAAGCTTAGCTGTCTTTGCTCTCCTCTCCTGCAAATGTACTATGTAGTGTGCAAGACTGAGAGCTAAAGGAGTAGCTGCATTTAAACCATGCCAGTCACAAATGAGGTGCTTCAGTTTAGAGCCAACTGGGTTCCATTATCTTTACAGAAACCCAGTGTGGCTCACCAGCCTCTGTCACAGCTGTAGTCTTTCTCCTTTTCATTTCCAGGCTCCCTGATGCCCTTGACTGTCAATCATAGATAACAGAAAGCTATTATGCTGCAAAACAACATCAAGCATCATCTTGTCTTTAGCACCAAGTAGTCCATAAGACCAAGGGTCTTCAAACTTGGCAAGTTTGAGACTTGTGGACTTCAACTCCCAGAATTCCTGAGCTAACATGACTGAGCTCAGTCATGAAGAAGCAACTCAGTACGTGAAAATAATGTAATTCAGTAGCATGAGAAGATTGCATTACCTAAAACCCTGCATATGTCATTCATTTCAGGTGTCAGAAGATGATATGCCAGAAGTACTATAAATGATATTGACTAGGCTGCTATTTGTTTTATTTCAGAAGAATTGAAACTCCATTTGGATCCTTAGAGATGTGAGAGGGAAAATACATTTGTGAGGCCCAAACCTCCAGTCATCCTGTGCCAGATTCCCCTGAAAGACAAATAGCTGTTTTGTTTCTCAGTTTATTTTATGTGAATGGGGATCTGAAGATTTGGCCAGAAAGCACCTTTCCTCAGTGGCTCTTGTTTAGTTTAAGGGTGTAAATGTTTGAAATGAGAACTGAAGGAATGCAATAAGTCTTGCAGATTTAGCTAATGCGGGTCTAAGAGGATGAACTGGATCCGACTAGCATCCTATTACAGACATTTGAAAGCAGCTTATTTAGACAGCAATCCTTTCTTATCATCTACCAGAGAAGGATGCCAAAGTCATGTAGACTGGGGTTCCCCAATCCTCGATCCGTGGACTGGCACTGGGTCCGCGGCATGCCAGCAACTAGTCTGTGCAAACAAGCAAAACTGCATCTGCGGGATGTAGGAAGCATGGAAAACCACACCCTCTTTGGTCTGTGGAAAAACCTTTTTCCAGGGAACCGGCCGCTGGTGTCCAAAAGGTTGAGGGCCACTGATGTAGACTACTTATATTGTAAAGCTATAGTAGACTTAATATAGCCTATAGTAAGAGAATCATATAGGATATAAACAGTGGTGCAATTCAACTGGTGTAACAACCAGTTTGGTGAGTGTGCGCTTTGCACGCATGTTCTACATTTTAAAAAGCCCATTTTCAACTCGATTACTTACCTTCTGTTGCATCCCCAGTGAGTAAAACAGCTGATGCCCAGCAAATCGCTCTGCCGCGCAAATCAACTGTGCTAAAAAAAACAGGAAATAAAGCACAGGAAAGAGCAGGGGTAGGCGGGTAGGGCCAAATATGAACTACTGGTTCACCTGAACCAGTCTGAACCGGTAGAATCCCACCCCTGGATATAAATAAGGTCAACAATTCTGGCTTGTAGAAAATCTCCCATTTAAGAATCCACCAGATTCCATAGTAGGTAATATTTCTCTGTAGTTGGATAATAATGTGAGGCCAAACTTCAGCAGCGTGTGATATCACAGTGAGACAGTGGTCACTTTACCAATATCAAGACTGCTTATCTCTTAATCTGAAATTAAAGGGTGTATCCTATATGTTAGCCTATGTTAGTTGGGGCTTTAAATTTTAGAGGGTCTTTGAAAGTAGGAAAAATTCTGGATTAACTTTCTCCCAGTGAGCATGCTGTCACAATGAGAAAGTATAACTCTGGAGTTAGCAGTTACACTGTGTGATACCCTAGTATTGTTTTCTTTCAGTGCTACACTTTTATAAAATCAGAAGGGGTGGCCATTGAGAATTTTGGAGTTGTGTCATTAATTCACTGCGTACGCTCAGCTCTAGTTTTTGCTGACATTTGAAGTAGCAGTTTACATGTTCTGAATCGGGGTTTGAATGCAGTGATCAATAGAAGAAGATTTTAAAAAAAACAGTTGGAATCTTTACAAAATGAAGACCTTTTATCAATTTGAAATATTGAGAATGTGATGTCTCTGTGTTCCCAGTATGTACATGGTTTCAGGATAGGTAAAGGTTTCCCTCATACATACATGCTAGTCGTTTCTGGCTCTGGGGGGCAGTGCTCATCTCTGTTACAAAGCCAAAGAGCCAGCGCTGTTACCTTCCCATCAAAGTGGTCCCTATTTTTCTACTTGCATTTTAAAAAGCTTTCGAACTGCGAGGCTGGCAGAAGCTGGGACAAGTAACGGGAGCTCACTCTGTTACATGGCACTAGGGATTCGAACTGCCGAATCGCCAACCTTTCTGATCTACAAGCTCAGCGTGTTAGCCACTAAGCCACCATGTCCCAGCGGTTTCAGGATATTGAGGCTCAATTTATTTTTGTGACCAGGAATGCTTTAATTTATTTGGAAATTACTAACCATGTTTTGTCCACATCAGGGATAGTCTTTACCCACACATGGGTAACCTCATGCTTAGGTACTGTAATGTGTTTGCAGTTAGTCTAGAAGCTCATGAAAAATGTAGCAATTGATTGATAATGTGTACATGTGACTCTCATATTGAAAGAAATGCCCTGAAGGCCTATTAATCCACTGAGTCAGGTTCAGGGTTTTCCTTATGATAAAAATGGCACTAAATACTGTAAGGTTAATCCTTGGCTTATAATCATTCATTTAGCGACTCTTCGAGTTACGGTGGCACTGAAAAAGGGGACTTATATCTCTTTTTCACACGACCGTTGGCAGCATCCCCACAGTCAGGTGATCAAAATCTGAACACTTGACGACTGGCATGTATTTATGGCAATTGCCATGTCCTGGGGTCATTGTGATCATCTTTTGCAACCTTCTGACAAGCAAAATCAGTGGGGAAGCCAGATTCACTTAACAACCATGCTACTAAAGTAACAGCTGCAGTCATTCTCTTAAGAACAAGTGGCAAGAAAGGTCACAAAATGGAGCAAAGTTCACTTAACAGCTGTCTTGCTCATCAATGGACATTTTGGATGCAATTGTGGTAAGCTCAAGGAATACCTGTAACATGGAACCCAGGGAGGTTGAAGCTGGCTAAAGTGCAAAAAAGACATTGTTGTTAAGACACTGCAGGTGCTCTTAGCCTCCAGAGCTGAGAAATAAGTGGACTTTCACTTATGAATAAGACGTAGAGTTTATACTCTTGAACTGGTGTATAAATATGGTTAGATTCTCAGATTTTCCAATGACTGATCATCATTAGAAGAGTTTCTCCCACGTCTGTCTAAAAAAAACAAACAAGCAAACTTATCTGTGGGAAGCTGAGCCACGGCCTTGAATCTTCTACAGCTAAGCTCCTGCACGTGTGTTTGTGTTTCTTGAAAGTGATTTATTGCCACACTCAGGGTGAAGCCCTGATCAGTTTTGTTTTGTTTTCATTTTCCTCTCCTTCCTGTGCATGTTTTTAACAGTTCATTCTTTTTCTGGTGCGTTTTATGTATTCTAAACCGTTTGAGATACTATAATATTAGAAACAGCACAGTAAACTAAATATTAAGAAGAAATAGCCCTGACAATCATTGTTGGCATTTTAAGTATGTTCCCCAAAGCTGTTAGAAGAGAGTGGCCCAGTTGCATAGATAGCACTTCTCAAATAGTTCCTATTATTCCCCCTTCAAAGCCACAGTCAGTAAAACCATGATTACTGCTCTTCTAAGATAGTTACCCAGTTGGTCTAGTACACCCAAATTAATGTTTTAATCATTTAGTACTGTGTAACTTCACTGCTAATTAATGGAACTCTGATAGCTGCTACCAGAACACCAGTAATAGAAAAAACAGATTTGCCTATACTTAGAAAAAGCTTGTTATTCTAGATCAGACTAGCCCTCAATTTGTATTTTCAGAATAGAAGTTAGAACGTGGCTTACTAAGAAAGCCCTGTGGAGGGAGTGTAGTATAAATTAGAACCCCCTTGCCTGGCTCAGCTTGGATATTTTGCTCATGGTACTCTCTCTTGGTCTTGATCTTTTCTTGCACCTTTGGTTATTATTTTGTACTGTAATCCATTGTTTTATTACAGATAGTCCTTGACTTACAACCATTCATTTAATGACTGTTCAAAGTTACAATGGTGCTGAAAAAAAGCGATTTATGATTGTTTTCACACTAAGGATCATTGCAGTATGCCCACAGTAAAGTGATCAAAATTCAGACGCTTGGCAACTGGGCATTATTTATGACAGTTGCAGTGTCCTGGGGTCATGTGATCAACTTTTGTGACCTTTTGACAAGCAAAGCCAATAGGGCGAAGCCAGATTCACTTAAGTGTGTTACTAACTTAAGAACTGTAGTGATTCACTTAAGAACAGGTGGCAAGAAAGATTGTAATATAGGGCAAAACATACTTTATAACTTAATAATTATTAAGTTAATAATTTAGGAACATCAATTTATGGTTATAAGTCAAGAACTATTCTTGCATTTTAACCCTTTTGTTGTGCAAAGGAATGTAAGCTTGACAAAGATATGCAAGAGTTATTAGGGGAAAAGTAAAAGGCAGCTGGAAAGGGAAGGCTTAAAGAAGAATAGACTTAAAACATGATAGGGAAACATGTAGATTTCAAACCTGAACTGTTTTTACCAGGTATAATATCAGAAAAACTTGATAAGAAAAGTATGTATTTAATATTACATGTCTTAACAGCAGCTAGGGTTATTTTCGCACAATATTGGAAAAATGAAGATTATACCACAAGATGAAGAAATAGTTAAGAAGATACTAGATTGTGCAGAAATAGATTGACATTGAAAATTAAACAGAAAGAGGATGCAGAATACTATCAAACATGGAATTTATTTTACCAATGGCTGGAAAAAAGGGGGTGGAGATTAAGAATGTAATTTGCATCATTAAGTAAATAATGGACAACATGATGTTTATTAAGCACTAAGAAATGTATTTAATAGAAAATCAATAAAATAACAATAAAAAATAGACTTAAAAGAAAGAGCAGGAACAAAGAAAAACAAAAGTTAAAAAGCAAGTGAAAATACGGAGTGAGTGCTTTCAATGTACCAACCACCCTCAGTGATATGTGATAGTTTTTGATCCCCATGTGAGTTGTTAGAGCCAAGTCTTCATGCTCTTCTGGAAGACCAAGGGAGTTGGGAGCCAACATCCTGGGGCAAAGATGTTCCATAAGGCAGGGGCAACAGCAGAGTAAGAGCTTCTTCTTAGACTTCACCAAGAAACTAAGTTATTTAACTGATAGGATCAGATATTGGTTTTGCCATTGCCTGTTGGGTTACTCAGCAGAATTTGCATGTTGTGCCTTTAATATTATTCTTACTGTCACAGAAGGAAGCCTGTCATCATATTTAAAATGATGAAGGCACAGGTGTCCAAACTGGTGGCTACGGATCTTTCAATGATCAACCAATTAAATTGTTCTTCTTCCTACCTTTAGAATCATAGCAGGATGTAAAAAGAGTTTTTGATACTTTGCTTGCTGAAATTGCCTTGTTTATCTTGTTGGCTATCTATGTTCAAATTTAAAGTAATTGGGAATCTCCTAGTAGTTTCTTTTCACGCTATTTGAGTAAAATAGACTCATGGAAGCATTAACATGAATACTATTAGAGCCTCACACTTTCCGTGCAAGCCAACCAATCTTGGACTAATAAAGCTTTCAATTTTTGTGCTAGGAATAAATTTCATTCATGCAATTTTAAATAAAATGTGTAATTTGGTTCCTTTGTGGCATCCTAGATGTTAAAATACCGTACATTAGAGTCAAGAAGAGTCAGGGTGAGAGATTCCAAGCTACACTGCTCAAAAAAAAATAAAGGGAACACTTAAACAACACAATGTAACTCCAAGTCAATCACACTTCTGTGAAATCAAACTGTCCACTTAGGTAGCAACACTGATTGACAATCAATTACACATGCTGTTGTGCAAATGGAAAAGACAATAGGTGGAAAGCATAGGCAGTTAGCAAGACATCCCCAATAAAGGAGTGGTTCTGCAGGTGGTGACCACAGACCACTTCTCAGTTCCTATGCTTTCTGGCTGATGGTTCGGTCACTTTTGAATGCTGGTGGTACTTGCACTCTAGTGGTAGCATGAGACGGAGTCTATAACCCACACAAGTGGCTCAGGTAGTGCAGCTCATCCAGGATGGCACATCAATGTGAGCTGTGGCAAGAACGTTTGCTGTGTCTGTCAGCGTAGTGTCCAGAACATGGAGGCACTACCAGGAGACAGGCCAGTACATCAGGAGACATGGAGGAAGCCGTAGGAGGGCAACAACCCAGCATCGGGACCGCTACCTCCGCCTTTGTGCAAGGAGGGGCAGGAGAAGCACTGCCAGAGCCCTGCAAAATGACCTCCAGCAGGCCACAAATGTGCTCAAGCGGTCAGAAACAGACTCCATGAGGGTGGTATGAGGGTCCGATGTCCACAGGTGGGGGTTGTGCTTACAGCCCAACACCATGCAGGACGTTTGGCATTTGCCAGAGAACACCAAGATTGGCAAATTCACCACTGGCGCCCTGTGCTCTTCACAGATGAAAGCAGGTTCACACTGAGCACATGTAGACGTGACAGGGTCTAGAGATACCATGGAGAACGTTCTGCTGCCTGCAACATCCTCCAGCATGACCGGTTTGGCAGTGGGTCAGTAATGGTGTGGGATGGCATTTCTTTAGGGGGCCACACAGCCCTCCATGTGCTCGCCAGGGGTAGCCTGACTGCCATTAGGTACCGAGATGAGATCCTCAGACCCCTTGTGAGACCATATGCTGGTGCAATTGGTCCTGGGTTCCTCCGAATGCATGACAATGCTAGACCTCATGTGGCTGGAGTGTGTCAGCAGTTCCTGCAAGACAAAGGCATTGATGCTATGGACTGGCCCGCCCGTTCCTCTGACCTGAATCCAGTTGAGCACATTTGGGACATCATGTCTCGCTCCCTCCAATGCAGCATTGCACCACAGACCATCCAGGAGTTGGGGGATGCTTTAGTCCAGGTGTGGGAGGAGATCCCTCAGGAGACCATCTGCCATCTTATCAGGAGCATGCCCTGGTGTTGTATGGAGGTCATACAGGCACGTAGAGGCCACACACACTACTGAGCCTCATTTTGACTTGTTTTAAGGACATTACATCAAAGTTGTATCAGCCTGTAGTGTTTTTTTCCACTTTAATTTTGAGTGTAACTCCAAATCCAGACCTCCATGGGTTGCTAAATTTGATTTCCATGATAATTTTTATGTGATTTTGTTTTCAGCACATTCAACTATGTAATGAACAAAGTATTTAATAAGAATATTTCATTCATTCAGATCTAGGATGTCTTATCTTTGTGTTCCCTTTATTTTTTTGAGCAGTGTATTAAAAAGGCTCTGCACAAAAGCTCTTTTCTTTGAAGACTTGCCATTTGGCTTTTCAGGTTTTCCACATGCATCATCTATCAGGGTCTCATTCTCTCCAGATAATTTTAAGGCTTGTATTTCTACTGAGTGTTAATAAAAAATGATGGGTTATGGTGGATCATTTTGCCATCCTTAATACAGTACTGAGAATACTCAGATAGATTCCTAAATATATTAGGACTTATTGAGGCAGAAAATAAGTTTCAGCAAAGGACTTTTTATATGCTGAACCTTGCACTCTCAAGTATTCCTCAAGAAAAGTAGTGATGTCTATGGCAGACTTTGCAAGATGAGGCTAAACCTTAATAAAACAAATTAATGCATTTTTTTTTCAATTTCTCAGGCAAAAAGAAAAATCCAGGTTTGAAAATCCCTAAAGAAGCATTTGAACAACCACAGACAAGCTCCACGTATGTATAACTTAATATTGTTATGGGGGTGATTAGGGTGGGAGCTGGAGTAGTTCAACCTCAATCCCCCTCTTCATTCCATGAGTTTCATCAGATTTTAACAGATCTGAAGGGTGACTGCTGGAGTGGCTTATCAGTTCTCCTTTGTTGCAAGTGCTATGTTTGATTAAAAGTGAGAGCAGAGAGGACCTTTGATGAAAATTAAGGAGGTATGTGCTAATTCAGTGGGCTTATGTTGCACAGAATTAATAACCAGCCAGGTGGTGTTCCCTGCAAAAGCTGGACTGTGATACTGAGATCTGGAAAAGATATTAATAAGCCCTTAACTCCTATGAGCCTGTCCTATGTCTTTAGGACAGGCTCACAGGAGTTAAGGGCTTATTATACTGTAGGTTGCTGGAAATTTGTAGAGGTGGCAGAGGTTTGATAACTGGATGGAAGTTTTTCAGGTCTGTTCAAAGTTTCAGGAATCAGCGGATTAAGAATTGTTTGGAGTGAACCTCTGGATAATCCAGTAGGCGAAGTTGCCTGTCTCCTGTGTTTGGTGAAGGGCCAGTTGGAGCTGTACAGTTAGGTGTTGCCATGTTCTGTCTGTCCCAGTGCCTGGCCATCAGACCTAATTGCCCTAGTTTCCAGTTGTTGGTTCTGAATACATGCTTGGCTTGTAATAAAGTTTCCCTCACTTACAATCTAGCAATAGGACTTAGACTTACATACTGCTTCACAGTGCTTTGCAGCCCTCTCTAAGCGGTTTACAGAGTCAGCCTATTGCCTCCTACAATCTGGGTCCTCATTTTATTTACCTCGGAAGGATGGAAGGCTGAGTCAACCTTGAGCCGGTCAGAATCAAACTGCTGAACTGCAAACAGCCTGCAGTCAGCAGAAGTAGCCTGCAGTACTGCTTTCTAACCACTGCGCCACCATGGGTCTAGTTCTTGCTTGTATTATGTGAACCTTGCAGGACATGGGGCAGAGATGGATTGCGCCTCTTGGAAATATGCCCATCAATGTTTCGTTTGTTAGGCATCTCTGAAGTACAGCAGTGGCGTTGCGATTGTCATTTGAAGGGACTCCAGTGGTTTCTGGGGCTACTGCTTTGCAGAAACCGGATATGAGATCTTGCTCATGAAGTTGAGCTCTAGAAATCAACTAGGACTGCGACTACTGTATCAGAACTTCCTGCTACAAAGGGGCTATCCTACCTGAGCTGCTTGATACTGTGGTCAGTTTGGCAATAAAGTCTCCAGAACTTAAGGCATTGGGGACATCAGTTTGCCTTCTTTAGGTGTGGATTCAGAAGTAGCATGGGGGTTCATAGCAACCATAAACTTACTGAGGACTGACTGGGGTGGGGGTGGGGGGTTTCACATGTTAGAAATTATCTTTCTCTCAGAATGGGACAGCACTTCCCCAGAGTTCTTACATGCTTTCAAGGTCCTCTCGAACTTAACATTTATGCCTGTCCCAACGGTACTTTTTCAAGAGGCAATTAGACTTTCTGGCTTTTTTTTAAAGACGTTTCGCTTCTCATCCAAGAAGCTGCTTCAGCTCTGGAAGAAGTTTCTTGGATGAGAAGCAAAATGCCTTCAAAGAAAAACCAGAAAGTTTAGTTGCCTCTTGAAAAAGCACCTTTGGGACAACAATGAGCGGGAAGCTCCATAGAAATTTATGCCTGTAGAGAAAATAGAAAGCTGTAAGGGACAGATCTGCCTGGAAGAGACCTTGCTTTTTGTTAAAATTTATTATTTTACTACTTTTAAAATAATGACAGAAAAACCCTGAAAAGTAAAAATATAGGCATACAAATATGTATTGTCAAAGAAAAGAAAAAATATATGAGAAGTATTTTTAAAAGATATAATACATCATTTTAGCTGTAAATGGTTTACAAATCTATATATAATTATATATCTAGTACATATATCCTTTTGAAGGGTCCCTTGGTGCTCTCCCCTCATTTCAACCCTGAGCTACAAATATTCTCCTTTATCAGTATTGATTTTTGTTTTTTTTTAAATAAGCCAACTGGTAGGTTAAAATGCAGCACAAAATAATTTACAGAGAGATATCCTTTTAAGTGTGGGTGTGTCTGTAAAATCACAGCACAGTTGGTGAGTGATAGCTTTTGCATTGCATTTTAGGATATTGGGATCATTAAACTGTCATATTCAAGTAACAGTTCTTGGATTACTTTCACATTGCATTCTAACAAGCTCACTGCTTGAACTTTTCGACTCTTCAGTTGTGGAGTTTTCATTCATTTGGAGGCTGTGACGTAGATGAAAATGTCAGGCAACATTTTCTTGCTTGATCTGCAACAATCACCAGGAGGAAAACCAAGCTTCTCTTTGCCATTTTGTCTCTTGTTTTGTGGGTTTGCGTTATGTCTTCCGTAACTGTTAGCTTCGAAGTTTGCACTGCTTCCAGGAAAAAGATAATGTTTGCCTAGTGTACAGGGTCATGGAGAGGGACTTGGAGCCTTGACATTTGCTGGATTAATGATTACTTGAGGATACCTTGACCAATTTGTTGGATAACACAGAGATGTACTTCATTGAATTGTGTTAAGCTGTTGTTCCTTTCTAATTTAGCAGTCACCTAGGATAACAACCTTTTCCCCCACTTGCTCTTGACTATGTCTGCTGTATTTCCTTTCAAATAGGAGCTCTGTTTTATAACCGTGATGGCGAACCTGTGGCACGTGTGCCGGAAGTGGCTTGAGAGCCGTCTTTGCCGGCACACAAGCTGTCGCCCCAGCTCAGTTCCACTGTGCATGTGTACACGCTTCCCGCCAGCCAAATTGTCGGGTGTCTGCCGCGCATGTGTGGGGCGTATGAGGTGGACGTGCGCGCATGCGCAGGGTTGCACACGTGGAGGTCACACGCACATGTGCTGGGGCTTGGGGAGTGTGGAGGGGTTACACACGCATTGCATTATGGGTGCAGGCTGTATTTGCTTTTCTCCCCCGCTTCCCTCTTCTTTCAATCAATAACAATGCATCCAAAACACCAACAGAAGTACAGTCTCCACCAAGAACCTGATGCTTGCTCTATCAATCAATAGAAGGACTTCTTAAGCCTGAATGTTCCCTTGTGACCAATTTCCTAAAACAGAACTATTTCTCTTCTCCTTGTTTTAGCTTTCAGTTGGCCATACCTATATCATTGACCAATGTCTGGAAATTAATAGCAACTCAGGTGTGGCTATGTCTCACCAGCAGACATTGAATAGGCCCATGGTAGGGAAGAAGTTACCAGTTAATGGGGAAGGTTTAAAGCTACTGTAGAATGATCAATGGATAAATTGAGCTAGACAGGATTATTTATGAAGTCTATGTAAAAATAACTCTCTGATAAAGATGCAGATTTACAGGAGCTTCCACTGTCAATAAGGTGTCATATGTATAGTTGCACTGTTCCCATGTTTACATGTTACATTTCTGGTTATTTGATGTAGCCCATCACAAGAGTCTGTTGCTTGTTTCTACCCTCTTGCTTCTTGCTTCTTCTTGTTATGATAGCCCCTAACAGTCTAATTTTTTAAAAATGTTTGTGTTTCAGTGACAGTGTCCTTTCTGACCAGAAGCTAACACTCACTGCCCTAGTTTTCTGCACTATAATCAATACATCTTGCAGATATAAGGCACTAAATAAAATCAATATCAACATTAATAAATCAGGAAAGATTGGGAAAGTGGGTCTTTAACCTTCCCAGTTTATTAATCCTAATCTATTATCCTAACACATAAAGGCTACTGGCACAAGCTGTCTCTGCATATATGTATGAATGTATGCATGTGTGTGCAGGCTGTCATTTATTAGTCCCTCATATAATGTGACTGGTATTTGCACGTTGTTATGACACAATATTTCCCCCACTTCACATTATTAACTGCTGCAGATTGGGAACTGGATAGGGAGTAATGATGATTGATAGCTTTTTCATATTTACCCCAGTATCAAAATTTAGCTCTGAAATATTCATGGAGGTTAAAACTATTCTAATGTTATATGAGGGAAGCCATTTAAAACAGACAGCGAATAAATTTTCAGTACTATATTGCTATTTAGGAGTCCTGAGTTATTTAAGCAGCCTTTTTTTAAAAGAACAATTTAAGAAAAGGAAATAACCTATTTGAATTTTGAAATACAGTAAGCAAGTTTCTGTTGACATCAGAAGTTGAAAGTTCATGGGCATAGGGACTTTGGATTACGTCGAGGAATTCAGATTAACATCTTTTGCGGGATCCAATCTGTGTCAGACCAGAAAGCACTTATGCTAGAACCCATCTTCAGGGAACTTCTCTCCAGCAGAGTGTGTGCTGTTCTGTGTGTGGTATTTATAGTGCCTGTTGTAAATGGCTTTTTTGATGTTGATTGGGATGTGTTGATGGCTGGCTTTTAAGTCATTAGCTGTTGTTTGCTTATGCTGCCCAGCCCTCGCCTTCTAAGTACTTGATAGGCTTGTGGTAAATCGGCACTCCTATTGACTTATGAGGGCCCTGTTTCCCAGGCTTCAATCACTTCCCTGGCTGTTTTTGTGCCTGCTCATCCAACAATCTTGATTGCTGCAAAGTTGAATGTGTGTCCTTGTTCATTGCAATGTGAGGCTAACAATGAGTTCAGGTGTCCTTGTTTGACCACTCACTTATGGTCTTGCAGTCTGGTGTGAAAGACAATGGTCCTGGTGACCGACCCAGATTGGATCCTGCCTCATTATCCTGGGACACATATATTCCCTTCATTCATTAAGATCTTCTGATTTTTCTGTGTTAAGTTGTAGTTGACTTAAGCAGGAGCCCTTTTAAAAAGAAACATTGCTGGTCCTTTGTAAAAGATGGGATTTATGACATTCATCAGTGCTCAGGTTACTTGGAGCTATTTCTGTCATAGATAATACAAGATAAATAAGGTATTTGCAAGATAAATAAGGTATTTTCCCAGTAAGCTTACTTCTCTGTATAATTCATCAGATCAGATTAAATGAGCAAAATTGAAGATTTACAGTACATCTCTCTAGGCACACAATTAAAATAAAACAGAGGGTTAGCAGAAAGGAGTCACAATGAACCCTAACTTCAGCTGTATTTAAGAAATCAAGGCCAAACATAATATGTGGATTTTTTTGTGGTGAGTAAAAGGAAGGAATTTTAAGGAATTCATCATTTAGAGGAATTATTTATTCTTTTAACCACAGTACTATAGGAGCGCAGGGGCATGATGGCTCAGTGGTTAAAGATGCTGAGCTTGTCAGCTGGAAAGTTGACAGCCCACCTAGCAGTTTGAAAACATGCAAATGTGAGTAGAATAACAGGTACTACTTTGGTGTGAAGGTAACGGCATTCCATAAATCTTCTGTGTATAGCCATGCTGGCCACATGACCATAAAAAATGTCTTCAGGCAATGTTGGCTCTCTCGGCCAAGAAAAGTGATGAGTACCGCATCTTAGAGTTGGACATGAGTGGACAAGGAAACCTTTACCTTACTACAAGAGCTCAGGGGAAGCAAATGAAAAGACAACTGCTGTCCATTGAAATGATCCAGAGATATTTGGTGCAGTTAGAGGAATGGTTACTTTGCATGGAAGAGAGGCATAGTATTAATAATATAGATAATTAAATGGGAATTGGACACTAGAACTTCTGAAGTTCATTTTAGATCTGGTGTCAAGTCAGAATGTAACACACTATAGCACACTATGGATTTTTGCATTGTAAAGAAATCAGAGGAAATGTAATACATAATAACAGAAGGGATCTTGGAGGACCAACCACCTGCTCAAGCATGGGACCCTAAACCATTTCAGACAAGTGGATGTCCAGTCATAATTTCTGAAGACAAGCTGTTCCACTGATTGTTTTCATTGACAGGAAATTTTTTCCTTAATTGTAGGTTGGACCTCTCTTTGATAAGTTTCCATCCGTTATCTTGTCTTGCCCTCAGGTCTTCTAGGTTGCAAGTTTCCTCTAGGAACTTGGACTTCTCTACTAGCCTCCCAGCCTAGATGTCCTGTAGGGTTTTCTCCATTTTGAGAATTTTGTTAATTTTAAATTTCTAACCACCAAGCAGAATTGTGAAGAATATTTAAAAATTGCCTCAGTTTCTATTTTTTTAACTGATCAGCAAAGTAATTTACCTATAATATAAAGAATGGAAGAGATTGATTAAGTAAGTGTTTAACACTTAACATATTTTCTTAGGCTTAAAATATATATTTATGCCTGTTCACAAACTATTCTTGGGGGTCCTTTGAATAAAACAGTTGCTGCCTTTTTATCATTGTTGCTGCTTCTATTTTTAAAAAGTTCTTACATTAAAAAATGTGCAGTGTTTTATTGATCATTATATGTTAATTTAAAATACTTTAAAAAACTTGAGATAGATACAAAATTTCTTGTGATAGCTAATTATTGTTAACTCCTAAACTTAGATTCATATTTTAAAAATTACTTAACTGGAAATTCACATACACAAGTAATAGTTTCTTAAACGAGCAGTATTTTCCAAGTATACAATTTTAAAATGTATTAATTTCCAAACTCTCTTAATATTTTTTTAAAACATCGTTCCAAATCAGCATTTCTTCTCTAAGTAGATTAATGCATTTTTCTATACAGGTGTTCATAGGTATGAATTTAAGCGCAAATGAAATTATTTTTTGATTTTACTTTTCTTAATTTCACAGGCCACCTAGAGATTTGGATTCCAAAGCTTGCATTAATATTGGAGACAAGGTATGGTGAAGATAAAATATGGTGGGCTGGGCAGGTCTGCTTGTGTGCTTATTGGGAGAACTAAGATGGAAATTAATGAAGAAGTGAATAGGGATGAATGCAGTAGAAATGTGTTTGTGTATGTGTGTCTATCTTCTCTCTCTCTGTATGTAATTTTATTTCTTTGTTATTTACATTTTTATTGATTACATCCTTTACCTGTTTAATTCAGCATTCAAAAAGCTTTAACTTTTAACAAATGATGTAGGGTGCTTTAACAGGCATTGAATTACTTTCTTTTAAGAGCATCAATATAGATAAACACTCGTTCAGCAACCATTCATAGTTACAATGGTGATGATTGTGGTGGGGACTTAAAATGGTCCTCAGAGCTCTGACTTTTCCAGTGTCACCACAGCAACATGATCTCAGTTTGGGTACTCAGTGCCCACCTTGCAATTATGACATTACAGCAAGCCACGAGCAAATGACTGTGTTTTTCAATGTTTTTTGATGGCTTCCTATAAGCAAGATCAGTGGGAAAGCCTTTGAGAAATCAAAAGTTGTTCCTGTTCCTATTGCATTTATACCCATGTGTACTTTGCAGTGCCTGCCTGGACCTTGCCTGTGATACCTCCCCCTGCCCCCACAACATCCACATACTTACCCATAATCCAGAGACCTTGTCCACACACACACACCCCTGCCTGCATCTCTCACCTGTGGTGAAATCTGGTGCTGAATACATCTGAAATGATCTGGAGAATGGAAGAGGGAACTACTTTTGATTCCAAAGAGAGAATATCTCTTCTGCAAACCACTTGTCTAATCTAGTGAAAGATAAAAAAAAAAAACTGTGCAAAAGATGAGGCTCACAAAAGCAAAATTATTTAATGTGTGAAAATCAAATGTTTAATTTTAATTTCCCTTTAGAGAAACCATGTCCAAGAAACTGGACAATTAAACAGATTACCTGCTTTGGCTGAATTGGAATGAAGATCTGCCTTTTAACTTCTTCTTTTTTTGTTTTCCTGGCTTTATTTCTTCACAGAACTTTGAAGTTAAAGCTGATGACCTGGAGCCAATATCAGAATTAGGACGTGGTGCATATGGGGTGGTAGAGATGATGCGACATATGCCCAGCGGGCAAATAATGGCAGTGAAGGTAGAGTAAGAGTCTCTCTTGTTGTGCATTAACCGTCCAAATTTGCCCCAGTTTTTCTTTAGGATTTTGAAACAGCAAGGTGGATGGGATTAGGCCAAAGTGTAATGGTCAAATTTCATTCAGTTTTGAAAGCTCCAAATAAACAGACACTGGCCCATTTGTACATTGGTGAATCGTAAGTTGTCTAGATCTATACACATGCAGTCATTCATAAAATTTGATCCAGTATCTGCATTATGTTCCATAAATCCTGCTTCCATATTTAAAAATCAAATGTTCCTTTATATTCTTTCTCCCTTTTGGAATTGATTGTCACTTGGGAATGGCCTTTAGGAATTAATTGTGGTTCTTTTCCTTACCAATTGACATATACCGTATTTTTCAGTGTATAAGACGCCCCCCCCCCCCAAAAAAAAAAAAGTAGGTGGAAATGTCTGTGGGTCTTATATAGTGAATGTTTCCAAAGCTTTGCTCACCCTTCAGCCCTCACCCTTTGGCCTCTGCCTCCGAGCAATTTGCCTCCTTGCAGCAAACAAGACTGCTTCAGCACAGCCTGATTAGCACAAGCAGCTAATTGTCAGTTGGATTGGCCTCCCAACGACCAGCTGTTTCAGGCTGCAGGGATTGCCGTCACCTATCGCCACTCTGTGTGCCCCATTTTTGGCCTATGCATCCCATTTTCAGCCTCCATGCGCCACATTTTTGTCCCGTTCCAGTGACGGGGATCAGAACAGGATTTTATTTGCAAAAAGAAAAAATATCCGACTGACTTAGAACTTCTACTTAGTTCACATCTTTGTAATATGTCTTTACAATCATATATTTAAAATTACGTAGTTAAAGCCTCACATTCAATAATACTCAGAATTTACTTTGGATATTATAACCATTGAATATCATTACAGTAATTGAACATCAATGTGCTTTTTGCTTTAATATGAATTCATGGTAGGTAATCACACATACAGATCATGTCATTAGATAATGTCATCCCATGCAATAATAATGATTATGTTCATACCAAGTACTAGCAAGCTACATTTCATAAAAGCTCATAAATATATGACTTTTTGTACTTTGTTAATAAAGTTGTCAGTTGATGATCCCTATTAACATTTTGGGATTAATTGTCATCTGAATAAAGATAAACAATATTTTTAATATGAAAATTTAAAACAGAAAGAGCAAGAAACATTGTTCCACTGAATTAAAACACTTAAAAAGAATTTCTTGCATATATTGATGGCAGATTCTACTGAAAGTGATTAGCATACAATATATAATTGATTATGACTTGCTTGTTTCCTTTCTAAAAGCTGTGAAAATGGTAAGGTATGCCTTGGGGAACAGACTAGAACTTGCTTTTAAAGCAATTACAATAACATGAAATATAAATTTTCTATGGAGTGCCAAACTGCCTATCAATTACATTGGTCACAGATTCCACCTGTTTTGACAACTAGCCTGATACAAATATATTATCGAATTCAAGTTACTGCTAAACCATAGTGTAATCCCTTAATATTTTGGTAATATCAAACTAGAGAGTCAAATCATAGTTTAGCTTGTTGAGATAACCAATGCCTAAAGGAAGATACTGAAGTTCACAAAGACCTGCTTGTCTCCAGTGAACACAGAGACTGGAGAAGTATGAGAGCCCACTCAATCAAGACATGGATAGCAAGAATTCAATAGCTAATCCTACACATAAAAATGAATGGTAGAATCCTGGCTGAGTGCATCAAAGCTGCCATTCATGCAAAGAGCTGTATTGGATTGGGGCAGGTGAAGAATGTGTTCCTAAACCCTGGTGCTCTTTTTCTGGTATCTCTTATCCCAGTGTGCTCTGCCATTGTTGCCTTGTTAATGATAGAAGACCCAAGAAAGCAAAAATGAATAAACAGAGAGGGGGGAAAAAGTCAGACAAGCACTTAAGTAATAACGATCATCCTTTGCCCTTCTATAGCACCTCACATCCGAGGATCTCACAGTGCTCCCCAGACATAAATTACGCCTGTGAGGTAGGTAAGTGTTATCATCCCCATTTCACAAAGGCACAAAGAGGCTTTTAAAAAAGCTTCATATTGGAGTGTCTGTTATGGGGCATTTGTAGCCTAAGCTTATGTTTATGCACTCAGTAATAAGTTATACTGGATTTTAAAGAAGTTACTCTCCCCCACCACCACCAGGTAAGTGTGCCGAGGACTGCAGCCTTCTTATTTAAGGCCATAAAAACACTTGAGTTTTGTCAAAGGATGCTGGGACTCGGGGATTAAAGACTCCCGAGCCACAATGTTAGCTGGCTTGAACATTTGTGGCTGCCACCTTTAAACTAACCTAATTTGAAGGCTTCCTGCTTCTGATGGGTGGGCCACCAGGTATTAGTTTCTCCTTGTCCTGCAGTAAAAGAGATGAGCCTCTAGAAAAATAACTGGTTAAATTTGTTTGATAAAAGAACCAAACTCCTAGGTCTACCAGCGTAATGCTACTGCTGTGGAAACAGCAATGAGTGCCAGTTAATTCTGTGGTGTGATTCAAAAGATAGTTATCTTTAAGCAGCTACAGGGCTAATGGCCTGGACATGTCTGGAAGTCTCTCTTTGGTTGATTCTGCCCATCCAGTAAGATCAGGAAGAGAAGATTTACCTCTGGTAAAGATCTCTTTGAGGGAATGTTGTCATTTTGACAGCCAGGTTGTTGTCTGATAAAAGCATCCATGATTAAGAATAGGAAGAGTGAACATGTAAACTGGCTCTTGTTTTCCAGCGCATCAGAGCAACCGTGAATAGCCAGGAACAGAAGAGACTATTGATGGACTTGGACATTTCTATGAGAACCGTAGACTGTCATTTCACTGTCACGTTCTATGGTGCGCTATTTCGAGAGGTAGGATTTAAGAGCATGCTTTTATCCAGGACATAGAAAATTATACTAGATTAGCTGGATGGTCATTTAGCCTCGGAGTGGGCAACCTGCTGGGCTATTCCTTGGTTTGTCCTTCATTTGACCACTGATTGAGTCTGAAACCAAATAATGCATGGATTTCAGTTACTCAAACTCCATCCTATCCTGTTATTTAATATGCCTTACAACAGACCAAAATACTTCAGTCTGTAATTGCTAAAGATTATTCATAAGGGGGCTTGGCTTGTACCTTCTTGTGAAAAAAGATGGACTGCTTTAATAACTGGCAGAGAGCTTGTGGTGGTCAAATAAAGCCCCAAGCTCTTTAAATCATTTGCAAATTGCGCACAACCAGTTGTTACGGTAAAACCCCAGGAGACAATTCAGTTGATACAAAATATCTTCAATATACACAGACACAAAAAAACCCAAACCAGGCATGGACAAAAGATTCTGAAAACAAAATTTTCATTTGACCTAGAAGATGAAAAGCTCAGTGGAGAATAATATGTGTTTTCGTCCCACAATGAAAAATAGCAGAAGAGGTTTTGGAAGGATGTGTAATCCCAAATCATCTCACTAACGAAGAGTTATGCTCTTGGCAAATCTGAAAGACCTTTGTTGGGCTGCATTAGTTATAGCTGTTTTAGTGTACCAGACTACGATGCTAGATTTTTAAAATAGCAAAATCCTAACAACAAGAACAAAAAATGGCCAGCATTTTTTCCTTTCATCCTCTTCAGAAACAATCAAATCCGTGGTTTAAAAGGTAGACCTCTCTCTGGTTGAATTTTATTAATCAAACAGAGTTTTTAATCTGACAAGCAGCTTGTACATGATTTATTTTCTCTTTGTAACATTATCTAATTTATGGTGCCTTTCCCCACACTTCTATTGCTCATTGCTTCCATCAATCAATCAGTCAATCTAAAGAGTTCACATTCCACACAATAGGAAAGGAACCTTCTAACATATTCCAGCATCCACAGGTCACTCTAAAGCACGGTGTCAAACTCGATTGTGTCACGGGCTGGATCGTGATGTATCATGACATTTTTTTGCCTTTGCGGAGCCATGGTAGGCGTGGCCTGCGCTGTGACATATCTGGCCCATAGGCCGCCAGTTTGACAGGCCTGCTCTAAAGACGGCGGTGTGCAGTAGACGGCCTTATTAAAAATTTGACATAAGTCGACAAGAAAGCTTTGGAGGCAATGCATGTGTGTTTTGGTAAGGACATGTTTTGGTGATAGAAACTGGTCAAAACTCATAATCATTAATGTGTTTCCCCTTTCACCAACTCCCATTTGTCTAGGGGGATGTGTGGATTTGTATGGAATTGATGGATACCTCACTGGACAAATTCTACAAGCAAGTGATTGACAGGGGTTTAACAATTCCTGAGGATATCCTAGGGAAAATAGCTGTCTCTGTAAGTGCTCTACTTTTTAAAAATTGTAATTCTCTTCCAAAAATGATTTTACATCAGTGTGGTTGTAAGTCAGGAAAAAAAAAACCCAACAACAATGTGACTACACTGCTTAGCAACAGCAGTTTTGGCAGTCCCAGTTGCTGTTGTTATTAAATGGGGATCACGTGTACAGTGCTTTTTAAAGGATTGTTTCTTTTAATTAGTAGGCTAGATATTGAAGATAAAATTTGATTTGGGCCTTACTTTGCCTGCTTCACACATGAACCATTTTAGTTCAAATCCAAGGCAGAGTACTTGTACAGAAAATTGTCTGCCCAGGGTTAGATAAACAATAGAAGAGTTTCTGCATTAAATACCTTGATATTCTGAAACTTTTTTTTTTTAAAAAAAGATTGTTTATAATTTGTATATTTTGGGGCAGAGTTTTATGAAATATGAAGGCATTCCTATTTGTTTTGTAAAAGTAAAAACCCCAAACAAACAAACAAACAAACATAAAAAAGGATTGTATTTATGTTTTGCTTAGTAAATTGCAGTTGAGGTTCTTATACCTTTTCCAAAACACTGGGGCTATAAGTGAGGGCGAAGAGAAAGCTGTAGGTTGGAAGCCAGAGCTGTCAATCACAGAGGTAGATTTCCTCCATTTCTTTCCTCATGCCTCTAAGGAACACGGAGGAAAATGTAATTATTTGGTTTTACTAGTCTATCTGTCTGCAGTCTGCAGCTTCTTAAACCCTTGAGGCAGGAGAAAGGTTCTGGGTGCAGCCTGATCTGCTAGTTCACAGTCAATCTGCCTCAATTTAAAAGGGAAAAAAACATTTGAAAATGGCTTGTAGTAAAAGCTGGTGCACAGAATTATCCTATAGCTTATCTTTCCTTTAAAAGCTTCCTGGAAATGCATTGATGGAAGTGGTGGCAGTATTTTTGTTAATGGGGAAGAAACTATTCTCATGAAAGGAGAAGGTCAGGACCAACTTAGGTGCAACAAAAACCTGTTCAACCTTTTGACATTTTTTGTGTTTATATAGGTAGTCCTCAATTTATGACCACAATTGAGCCTAAAATTTATGTTGCTAAGTGAGAAATTGGTTAAGTTGTTTTGCCCCATTTTATGACTTTTCTTGCCACAGTTGTTAAGTGAATTGCTCTGGTTGTTAAATTAATAACATGGCTGTTAAGTGAATCTGGTTTCCTCATTGACTTTGCTTGTCAGAAGGTTGCAAAAGTTGGTCACATGACCCCGGGACCCCTGAAACCGTCATAAAGATGAGTTAGTTGCCCCGCGGCTGAATTTTGATCAGGTGACCATAGGGATGCTGCAATGGTCGTAAGTGTGAAAAATGGTCATAAGTCACTTTTTTTCAATGCCGTTGTAATTTTGAGCGGTCACTAAGCAAACTGTTGTAAGTTGAGGACTACCTGTACAGAAAGGTAACTGACAATAGGAGGTGCATATTATTTTATTGCAATCTTGCTCATGAGATAAGGGATTTTTTTAAACTTATCCTGCCTGATAACCAACATACCAACATCCCCAGAATTCTTTGCAGGGGAAAAATAATCAAACGGATCCTTGCTGTAAAAATATTTTATTCATTGGGAGATGGCTGGAATTCTAATATAAAAAAAAATTTCCCCCATCAAGATGCAGAAAGGATGGGTAGAGTTCGACCCTTGAAAAAAGGGCTCATTATATCAACCTTTAGCTTGGCCACGCTGCATGAATCATGTTTTATTACATTGGTATTAGACTGCGGGCTCAGCATTCTTCTGCTGGTTAATTACCAAGACGCCCAACCCCAGACTGTCTCTACCTGAGGTAAAGTGTTGAAAAAAAAAAGGGGGGGGGATTTGAACTTGTGCCCTGAAAATAACCATTTCTGCTTCAGCAGCTACAGCTCATTCTCTCTGTTGTGTGTTTCAGATTGTAAAAGCATTAGAACACCTACATAGTAAACTCTCTGTAATTCACCGAGGTAAGCAAGCACGAAATTGGTACGTCAATTCTCTCACATATTTCTTAGCTGTGAAAGAGTGGGGCAGGGCTTTTTGATCAAAGATCTGGGTCATTTAATCCAGGACCCACAGCTAATGGTTTCTTCCTCCTCTCTCCTCCCTTTATTTTTCCCAGTTGACTTCCAATGCTGCTTGGATCTTGCCATCGACATTCACCTCTGAAAAGCCATGATTTTTGTTTGTTTTAAAGAAGCAAAATCTTTCATTTAACTACCCTGGGTCCAAAGTGAACAATAAAGAAAACCCCCAGCCAAACATTTTGACTTGGCCCCCCTTCCCTATGGGGATGTCACTGCAGCCCAAGAACACTGGGCAGCAGTGCTTTTGCTTAATAATGGCTTCCTGTTTTCCCAGATATTTTTTTTCCACCTAACACCTTTGGATAGACAGTGGAATGCCACGCTATTATACTAAGGCAGGGATGTCAAACCCACGGCACGCAGGCCAGATGTGTCATGCGCTGTCCATGCCCAGCCCAAGGGAGGAAAAAGTCACGATACATTACGTGACAACAACATGACGATGCGAGTTTGACACCCCTGTTCTAAGGTTGACTACGTTGTATTACATCATTTGGAATAAGGGTTTTTTACCTTTATTTAATTTATTTATTTAAAAAAAATATATATTGCCACCTACTCGTTGGTGGTGCACTGGTTAGAATGCAGTACTGCAGGTAACTAACTCACTGCTGACACTCAGGAGTTCGATTCTGAGTGGTTCAAGGTGGACTCAGCCTTCCATCCTTCCAAGGTCGATAAAATGAGGATCCAGATTGTTAGGGGGCAATTGGCTGACTCTGTAAACCACTTAAAGAGGGCTGTAAAAGCACTGTGAAGTGGTATATAAGTTTAAGTGCTATTGCTACTCATGGTGACTCAAGGCGGCTTACAGGAGATAAAAACACAAAATTAAAAAAACGAAAAACCCTACCCTGGCGACAATACATACTTATGCCAGCCATTTAATGGACTCCATCCCACTCTGGGTTCCCCAGGCCCGCTCACAGAACCATGTCTTCACAGCCTTCTTGCTTGTCTGTAGTGTTTTATCGCAGAGAGGCTTGTCTACGGATAAAGGGGACTTTCTTCCGTAACAGGGATTGGGCTATAGAGAGCAACTAAAGTCAGGCCAAGTTTCTTCTGATTTAGGGGACAAATTGGTTCATGTGCTTTGAGCAATCAGTAATACAACTGAAATGCTACATGCTGTCCTCTGGATCAGTGGTCGCCAAGCAGTGGGCCGGGGACCACTGGTGGTCCATGAGAAAATTTTGGTGGTCCACAGAGAAATGTCACTCCCAAAGCAACCCCCAAAGCAATTAATCCAGGCTGTGTGGGAACACAAGGCTGTACCGCCCACATGGTCCATGGGAATACAAGGCTTGCGTCGCTTGCATTGTGAACAGCACAAGGTAGCGAGGGGAAGGGGGAGGGGGGGAACTTGCCCCACTCACCCTACGCGCCTGGCCTGGCCACTGGGCTGCTTCTTTCTTCTGCTTTTGGCTGCACGCAAGGAAAGCAGCAAAAGTCTTTCTTTCTCTCCCCCAAACTTCACCAGAAACGAGTCTTTGGAACCCTGCAAAACATCCTGCTCCAAGAGGCTGCACCGGCGTGACAAAGACTCATTTCTGGTGGAGTTTGGGGGAGAAAAAGAAAGACTTCAGTTGCTTCTGCTGCTTTCCTTGCATGAAGCCAAAAGTCTCTCCCTCCCTCCCCGCAAGAACTGAGCTGGAGATGGTATTCTGTGTTCCCAAATAAAGAATGGCCGATTGATAGGAAACGGGGTGGAGAATTTTCCTGCAGACTTCTTTGGGGGATTTTCCCAGGATCTCTGGTCTGCAGGATTTAAAATTATGAGTTTGGTAGTCTCTGAGGTCCCAAAGATTGGCGACCCCTGCTCTGGATTTTGACTGGAAATCCTGCCTCACTGCTGCATTTCATAGACATCCAGGACAGAGAGATTTTCATTGCAGTAGCTTGAAGAATGGGTAACTATCAGATCAAGAGCCAGTTTTCACCTCAAAGCTCTGTGAAATTATCCTGTGCCTTAGTGCTAATTAGAGATCCTGTTTGTCTGTTTTCACAATAAGACAGTGCTGGACATTTTTCATATATTGCTTTAAACTATAGCAAAAATACTTACACCTGCCGTCTGAATGCTGTAACAGATGGTGAATCCAGAATTTAAGATCTCAAATGAGTGCTTACGTCATGTTAAGCAAACCAGTGTTGTAGAGAAGGAGGCCTCAAGCATGTTCATGATGTTTATATAGCAATAGCACTTAGACTTTGGGCTGATGTCTCGGCCCAATCTGCTTCACAGGGTTCTTTTTTGGGGGGGTGGGAGTACAAGTGACTGTTATGGGTGCCATCTTGAGCGCTTGAGTGCAAGGCAAGGAATAAATCGATCAGTCAAATAAGTTAAGTATCAACATTTAACCATGTTTCATTTTACTCCACGGAAAGAAGAAACTTTGAAAGAAAGTACGTCTTCTCAGTGCCAATTTCTAGGGTTTTCATCCTGATTAAATAAACCACAGCTAAAAGTATTTGCCCTTCTGTTTGAACTCCATTAGCTGTTTCCTCAGTATAAATTAATAGCAGAATTATTGGTTGGAATAAATGCCAGACTACAATCTATGGAAAAACATATTTGCCTCTCCATGTGTGTGTGCATTTTGTGTATAGATCCTTTTATTTTAAGCCAACAAATAAACAGTGTATTGCTTTGGGTGCCCTCTGCTGGTGACAACCTATGTTTTAGCCTGCTTCCCTTTTTACCATAATGTGCAACAAGAGAAAAAAAATAAAGGAATGCTTGCAAGCAATGACTTTCCACTGTAATTTATTTTGCAGATGTCAAGCCTTCCAATGTACTGATAAATACACAAGGACAGGTGAAAATGTGTGACTTTGGAATTAGTGGGTATCTCGTTGATTCTGTGGCTAAGACAATGGATGCTGGCTGCAAACCGTATATGGCAGTAAGTGCAGTGAATCGTGAAGCCTTCAGGGCGAACTGTGTCACATCACTTTTTGTGCACACAGTGACGTATTTGCTTTGTTTTATTAAATTTCAGATGTATACACACACACTATGTGTTTGCATTGTTCAGTCACTAAGTCATGCCCAACTCTTCGTGACCTGTGTTTGTTTGTGTGTGTGTGTGTATGTGTGTGTGTGTGTGTATCTATGTCTCTGTGTGAGTGGCATGATGGCGTAGTGGTGAAGATGTTCACCTCCCACTCAGAAGGTTGAGAATTCAATTCTAGGTAGTGGTAGCTGTTTTTTGGGGTGCAAAGAAAAACTGCTGCAGACTCCATAAGGCATCAGGAAGGGCATCTGGCCAGTAAACGTTCAGCTTTATTCAGTTACCCCGACTCTACCCTGAATTAAGAGATTACAGGGTCATTTAAAAAAGGGATTATGTATGTATGAACATATGTATTCTACATTTCTAATGTATTCAAGGTTGCTTTGCATCTGAACAGCAAGAAAACACCATAGAAACAGCAGAAATATCAGTAGAAAATAAAGGTCTAAAGATTTGGCTTGGTGAAAACCTGTTAGAATGACTTCGGGCTTGTCTTGTAAAATGAAGCAATGTTTTAGAGTAGCTGTTTTGCTCTAAGGTGCCATGACTGAAAAGATTGTGTCTCAGAACAGAACCTACCTCATTCTGTCAATGGGAGGATCTGAAATAGAGACTCACAAGATGACTTTAGAGAATGTGGCTTCCTGATGCCCATTTCCAACCAGCAATGTTGTCCAAATTCATAACGACACGTTTCAGAATATGGTTTTCTGCAGCTTGTAATATTAAAATAAGTTACAACTAGTTATGATTAGCTTGAATTCTTCTACAATGAATGTCTAAATGTATACTGCGAAAAAACCAAGATATCACCACTAATTTCGGTCCCATGCCCTCCTAACCAATTTTCATACTAGAACTGAAATTTGGAAACACAGGAAGGGATTACTTGGAACTGTCAATTCCCAGTCTTCAAAACTAGGAAGAGGACTTGTTATTATTCAGAACCACCATAGACATAGATTTTGCAAAACATGATAAACTATTGTGGCTGGCTGGTGTGCTGCTTTCCTGTCATACATCCAGCCATAGGACTTACTGGTTTCACATTCAAATCGATATTGTAAGTATCTCTCTAGGATTAGATGATAGACCCAGATAGAAGCTGCTGTAGAAAGAACACTGGAGATAAGGAGCCACATACACATGTTCACTTTAAGCAGAAAGAATAATTCACTGTATTACTCAAACCAGAATGAGAACTTCGACTATGCGCAGACAAGCTGACATATGCCCCAGCCTTTGCTTTTCGGGGGCAGTGAAACAGCTGTTTTGGAACTCTTTGGCCTTTCCTTTGGAGACCCTTGAACACAGGGAGAGCAATTGCTGTGCTCCACTGTGTCATAGTGCTCCGTGTACTTTTAAAACCCCAAAGAGTGTTTAACATTTACAGTATGCACCCCCACCAACCGTATGTCAAGTTAGACTAGCTCAGATGAGGCGTGTTAGATTCTGTTGCAGTACAATGCAATAGTGCCTTTGAGCAGTGGTGCAGCACTTTCTCAGCCTTCCTGAAGGGAATGTCTGGAGTTAGGTATGTACATTAACAGTTCACACGGGGACTTACAGCTTCTACTCTGGCAATTAAGGTCAGCCAAAAATGGTTAAAACCTGATACTATAAAATGAAAATGAGATACAGCATATGTGCCACCTTAAATGCATACTTAATTGGAAGTAAACTGTCTTGAACACCTTAGTAAAAAATCTGTCTGAGAGTGTCATAAGACTCAGATATTAAGTACAATTCAAAGTTGAACAAGTATATCCAAATAATTTTTTGAGCGAAGAGCAAACTTGGAGAACCTCATATTCCTTGAGAACAAGCAAGCTGTATAATCCACAAACTTGTCTGAAGAAACAGGGAAGCAGTCTGATCTGACTAAGCTGTAGTTTAGATGAAAGTAATTAAATATTGTTTTGTAAGTCGTCTTGATTTTTTTCTATGTTCTTAAGAACTTCCCTCCCAACACCTTAATATTAAACGCATCCAGTTCATTTCTTGTAGAAATACACACACTTTCCTACATTTGCCAATAGATTCCTGTGCCTTTGGCTGGAATTCTTCCATCTTGCATACACTGAGCCAATTGTGAATGGAGCAGAAATGAATTTGTCACTGTCTTGGCTGCCTTCTAAAGGTCGTGCATGGGTGGTCATGCCATCTTAATACTATAATAAACTTACCAGGATTACAGGCAAATCTGCAAGGATCTTCTCCATCACAATTAAGCAAAATGCATAAACCTGTCAGGGAGGATGCTCTGCTGAGAAATTTACGAAGCCTGCCGGGCTTTGGAATATTAACACTGTTGTTTTGGCTGCCATCTGTGATTTCTTCTCCTTTGAGGAGCTGCTGCCTTTTTTCTACTAGCAAGATGTGATTATTGGCTTCGAAAAGCCTGCATGCTATCCCATTTAGGAAGGCAATAGTGTTTTTTGGTTCCCTGTTTTTTTGGAGATACCCTCAACCTGGAGAACGTATAGGATGGGAGTTGTGCTACGTGTTTTGTTAAGATTGGCACCAGCTTCTCAAACCAAAAGCAAGATTCTCACACAGCTTTGTTAATTAGATTTATTGAACTGAAACTAATTTGTGTAAGGTACAAAAATTTCAAGAACTGATCCTACAGAACTTTTACCTCCTGGAATTTCTTAAGAGTGGTGACTTAGTTTACTTTCTCTTAATGACTTTCCCATAAAGTGGTGAAGAGGCAGATATTTTTGCAGATGATGGAAGACCTTCCATCTGTTTTTATCAAACAATCTCCTGAATATTTATTAGCTTATGATGATCATTATCTCAAGCTTTGTTCACAAAACATTTTACCTAGTCACCCACTACGCCAGTCATTGTTTTGTACCAGTCATTCTGGCAGCCACAGCATCAGCTTAACTGGTAAAAAAAATCATGTGTTGGGGGAATGCAAGATCTTATCTGCTTCTTCGTGGTATCTGATAGCGATAGTGCTTAGAGTTACATACTGCTCCACAGTGCTTTACCACATTCTCTGAGCAGCTTACAAAGGTCAACACATTGCCCCCAACAATCTGGCTCCTCATTTTACCAACCTCAGAAGGATGGAAGGCTGAGTCAACTGATCAGGATTGAACTCTTGGCAGTGGCAGAGTTAGTCTGCTATACAACATTCTAACCACTGCGCCATCACAGCTCCCTTCCTCCAAGAATCATGTAACAAGCTTCATTACATTGTCAAGTCAAACATCAGTGGGCATGTCTTAGAGGTCCTTTTGACCAATCAGTGCCAAGGAGGCATGTTCCCTGATTGCCAGGATTCCCTCGATGAATAATATCATGAGACCTTATAGTGCCATTCTTTAAACTGCATTTTCCCATTGGCTCATTACCAGTATGGACCAATCACAACTTCCCAAGCCTAGGAACAAATGATATCCTCCTCCCATTGTCAGCCAATTACAAATGCACCTCATGCCTTTTTCTTCTAGTTGCAATAAAAAAAACTACTGTTTTTAAAAAAACCTTATCTAACTTAGGCTGTTGAGAGATAATGATCTCCATGCTTTATTCTAGGGGGTGTCAAACTGGATTTCTTGAGGGCCAGATTGTAGTTGTCCTCTGTGGGTTGGCTGGGGGGCTGGGGGGAGGCGGGCCGGCTGGCCTCCTGCAGCACCCTGCCGGCCAAAACGGTTGCCGTAGGAGGCTATCCAGGCCTAAAATGGGGTGTACAGGGGCTGCCCATTTTCGCTAGCAGAGGCACCGCAGGCTGGTTCTTTGCTATTTTCAGGCCAGCCCAGTGGGCCTGATCTAAGCACTTTAGAGTTTGACACCCCTGCTGTATTCCATTTCAGTAGCAGCTCCAGTTCTCACTGGCTACAGCAGCTGGCATGCCCACTACCTTCCAGTACTCAATCATTGCCCTGGACAACCATCTTCTGTTTTGATTGGCAGGTGCTGGTGGCTTGCTTTTTCCTTAATCGTTTTTCAGTTGATTGAATAATGGCCTGCGCCTCAATGCATTATCCACATGATCCCTTCAACTCTTACATCTCCCAGTGGGCATCCTTTCAGATTTTGCCTTAACAGGGCATATACTGGGTATACACCTTTTGCTTTCCCAATCCTGCACACAGTCCCGCAGAGTTTCCCTTTGCTTTATTTTTAAAACAACCTTTAAGTTGCAAAGGTACATTATTAATTTTGTTTCTGAGTTTATTATTAGCAATTATTCTTTGCTGTAAGGTTTTAACAGACCTCCCTATTGCTTTGATTATTGTAGCGTAAGGGGGAAAAAACCAATGCCTTTGTTAATGTTAAAGGTAACATGGGAATGGCTGAATGTGCAAACTTTGGGGGGAGCAAAGGCAGGCGTTTGTAGACCAGTCCACACTGAACCCAGCCAAGCAAGGTATACTTTTCCTGCATGGATGGCATGGGCAAGAAGCAGAAGAAAGCCCAATCAATTCTAGTGGTGCCACAGCTTAAGCTGAACACTAGGCCATCCATGTTACCAATTTACTGCAATCCAGATTGAAGTTGGTTTAAGAAACAAACATAACGGTGTGGGGAAGTAGCCTGCGGTGCAAAGTTGCACTTTAACTTCAACTTCTTTTTGAAAACTGATTAATCAGGGTTTTGGAAGTACCCTATTTTTGACTGGCTTCGTTACATTGGCCAGTTAGACATGTGTGGGCGTGGTTTGTGTTCTTGTATCCTGGAAAGGGATTGCTGTTTGTAATTAACCTAGCTGTTGTAAAACGAACTCTCTCCTGTGCTGTTCCTTACTAGGTTATAATACAATTTGACTACTTTGCCTTTGACTCAAAGCATATTGTATAGACGCAGGCCCAGTTTAAGTTGATCTAATAACAGTTTGGCCTGTGTATATGTTACGTTTCTCATAGCAGAAGTCGAACACCTTTCCATTCCCCGAGTGAACACTTAAAACTAACTATATATCACTTTAATTTTCTTTCTCTCTCTCTCTCTTTTACTCCCCATTCAAGCCTGAAAGAATCAACCCAGAACTAAACCAAAAGGGATACAGTGTAAAATCTGATATTTGGAGTCTGGGGATTACAATGGTAAGAATACATTACTGAGAAATGATGCTGGGATTGATTTTATTACTTACTCTATTCTTCTGACTTTTGCAACTCAGAATCCTTGTAATCTGAAATGGGTTTAACTGGATTTAAATTAAGGACGCCTTTAGCCTAAACGTACTGGTTCAAAAAAGGGGGAAATCAGAAATTGCATGGAAGATTTTTGAGTGAATTGATTGTGTTCTGTTGGCAAGTCATTGTAAAGGAATTTAGAGCTGACCTTGGAGAAGGGATGAGAGAGCCATTAAGGGGAGAAAAAGAGTGAACTTTTAAAGAGGGACCTGACCTTCTAAGAGCTTACACAGTCCCCAAAAAGGAGAACTTGTGAGAAAGAAACTCAAGGTAAACCTTGCCTTGACTTCATTGAGTATAAAATGAGACAAAGGGAAACTTCTTCAAGAAGAAAGAGACACAGTAGCAGGCCTGTCAAACTGGAAGCCCGCAGGCCAGATGCATCAACTGCAGGCCACGCCCACTCCGGCTCCGTAAAGGCACAAAACGTCATGATACCTCATGATATGTTACGTGACTTGATCGATTTGACACCCTTGCAGTAGGGGTTCAAGGAATGCTGCTTTATTGTTGAACGGTACCATAGAATCTTGAAAATCTCTTTTCTGACTCCCATTTTATATGTAACAAAATCAAGGTGGGTTTATTTTGAACTTCTTTCTCATACTTCCTTCTATCTGTGAACTGTATAATCTCTTGTCCAGGTTTCTCCGTCTCTCCTGATTTGGTCCTGCCTTGTTCCGCCTCTCATGATTTCCTCAAAGACAGCTCTGAATTCCTTTAGGGTCACACTAGAGTGAATCCCCAGTTTTTTACACCCTTCCAAAGAATGTCAGTGGAGATAAGCAAACATCCTTTTAGAAAGCATCCTGACTGGCTCTTATTGATTGACTGATGAAAGAGTACCTGATTAGTTTCAGACCCATTCCCCCTCTTCCCGTAACTCTTTGAATTAAGCTGCATATAGAAAGACGATGTTTAGCTTGCTTTTATTTTGCTTGTCTTGTTTGTGTTTTGGGCACCTGCCTGAGTTGTACTCTTTAATTGATTTCAAGAGGTGGCCTCCCCCCCTTCCTTCCTTCCTTCCTTCCTTCCTTCCTTCCTTCCTTCCTTCCTTCCTTCCTTCCTTCCTTCCCCCCCTCTTATTGGTTTTTTTGTTTTGCAAAATGATTTGATTTTCTGGGCAAAAGCCAGATTTTATTTTGCATCACCCTCATGAAACAGTTCAGGGAAGCCTGGTCAGAAGAAAGAAAGAAAGAAAAAAGCAAATCTTTTCAGAGCCAGAATTTACAGAGCACTACGTTAGTTAGCTACAACACTGGCAGCATAATTTATAAACTAGCCCCCAGTTGGTCCATGTGGTTGGCAGAGAGTTTATCCATTTAAATTTAGATTGGGCTTTTTATACTTTCTTCAGAAATGGAAGAATCTTAGCAGGCCCAGCTGTCGTCCTCAGCCACAGTTCTGCATTGCTTGCGATGAATATTGAAAAGCCAGGCAGCAACATACGTGGGTTGTGTGTCTGCAAACAGAAAAAAAAAATGCCCTATAGCAACCATCCATCACAAAGCTTATTCCATTGGCACCAGGCTCGCAGGGGAGAAATACGCATTCGGGATGAACATTAAGGTTTCTGCTAGCAAGTCAGAATGATTCTCTTGGGAATGATTAGTCCCCCTTTGTTGCAACAGAGCCCTCGTAGGCTGGGCAGAGAGAGAAAACCAGCCTCTCCGCTGGCATGCTTGTGTCTTCTGGAGAAGCTGTGGGTACATGGCACAAACCCGAAGAACTTGCCTCATATATTTCAGAGCTGCAGCCTTGAAATATTCCCAGAGACATGCTGTCTCCAGAGACTTGCACAGGCTGTGCCTCAGAGGCACCAAATGAGCCCAGTGTTTCCAAGGGAAAATGGAAGCGCGGGAGGGGGAGAAAAGCACAGCCTCTGGCAGAAATCAGAAAAAAGAACGAAGTTGTAATTTCAGCTCTCAGCCTGAAGGTGGCAGCATGCAACAACATTGGATTGAGCTTGCATGTCTTTATGGTAGTGGCCTTTTCATAGTTTACTTTGGGGAGACAGAGGGACGGGGAGGGAGAGAACAGTCACTGGAAGACGTCTTGATGTCTCCCTGTCTTTTGTTTTTGGACCTAGATTGAATTAGCAATCTTGCGGTTTCCATATGATTCCTGGGGGACGCCGTTCCAGCAGCTCAAACAGGTAGTGGAAGAACCGTCACCACAGCTCCCTGCAGACAAGTTTTCAGCTGAATTTGTTGATTTTACCTCACAGTGGTAAGAACATTCTCCCTGAATCATGGAGAAGTCAGATATCGCTTCATTAACCTTTGAATTTGCTCACATATTACTGGGCATACAGGTGGATGCTGACATGCTGACCAAAGATAAATGCAGCTTAAAATCAGGCAGTTGCTTCCAAAACGCAGTGGAATCTCAAATGGGAGAGGATGCATAGATTGTATCTAAAATGAGTTATTTCTCAGGAAAGGAGAAATTGACATTGGGGGGGGGGGAACCCAGTTGCTTATGAATTACTTTCTAACTGCAATCCAATCAGTCTTTTAATACAAATATTGGAACAGGATTGTAGTAGTTGTTCAGGAAGGTAGTAAATAGGTAATTTGAATCTCAGGTATACACGTTCTTGTTGTTATGTCCTACAATGCTTATCCTTTAAAAATGAAACATGAATGAAAATGTTTCTGGACACAACACTAATGGTCTCTGCTACTCAAACTAACATTTATTTCATACGACTAGTCCTAATAACCACACGAAAATTTCTGTTTGGTCCCCTTCCTCTTTCTCAGTCCTTTTTACATGTCTCGAGCTGTAAATTGTAATGTTTTTAGGGCTGGGAACAGAACTGCTAACTGGTGTTTTTAAAGCATTGGCTTTACATTATATGATGGGGTTGAATATGATTTTTGAATTAAGAGCAATTAGGCACCCACATATTGGTCTCTGGTCTTCACAGTTTTCTCTTTTAAAAACAGCAGAAAGGTGGGTGGGCTAATTGCTTTTGCAGTTCTGCTCAGATCTCCAGATGTATTGGCACCTAACTCACAATGCTTGCAGACCTGTCCATCCCATTAGACTGAGTTTCTCCCAGGACCATGAAGGGGAAGGGAAGGGCTTTGCTTTCTTCCAGATGTCCGGCTGCAGCTGTATCATTACCATGCCTTGTAAAAGCTTTTTCCACAAAAGTGTCTTACTCTTTTTATTCTTTTCAACCCAGAGTTAGAAATCAAATATGCTAAAGGCTCTCTACCTGTCCATCAGCAGAATAACTCTCTGAAAACAGAACAAAATGCAACCAGATTTGCAAGGGGAAGCCAACAAAAGAAAGGTTTTGTATGAAACTGGCTTGACTTGTCCAGGGGATGTGAAAAACAATTCCCAATCGAGTTATGTGGCATTTTGGAATTCTGCTGACTGCTTATTTCTGTCCCCAATTTTTAGGTGACACAGTGTCACATTTGCAGCCAAGGAAAGAGTCAAAACCTAGGAGCCACACATACACACCTGTCCTCAAGGAAAGAGTCAAAACCTAGGAGAGAGTCAAGGAAAGAGTCAAAACCTAGGAGGAACCCAAGGAAAGAGTCAAAACCTAGGAGCCACACATACACACCTGTCCTCAAACACACAGAAAGAGAGAAAAGACACAGGTGGTCCTCAACATACGACGATAACTGAGCCCAAACTTTCCATTGCTAAACAAGACGGTTGTTAAGTGAATTTTGCACCATCTTGCAACCTTTCTTGATACAGCTGTGAAGTGAATCTGGCTTTCCCATTGACATTGCTTATCAGGAAGTCACAAAAGTTGATCACATAATCCTGGGACATTGCAGCCATCATAAATCCATGCCAGTTGCCAAGCATCCAGTTTTTGATCACGTGACTATAGGATGCTGTAACAATTGTAAATGTGAACTTTTTTCAGAGAAGTAACTTTGAACTGTCACTTAACAAATAGTTTTAGATTGGGGACTAACTGTACTTTATTTTACTGAAGAAAATACAGACACCTCCTATGACTGCCACTATAAAGATGTTGGAAAGAATTCCTACCTCTACATCGTTCCCTCCTTTGATATGTTTATTAAATATGTTCATTGGAGGTATACCTAGCAGATATTTCTAATGAACTTCTCATTTTCTATGCTAAACTTGAGGGAAATGAGCAGTCTAGAGAAATATAAATAAATACAATCAACATAAATGTTGACACTTGCTCATAAACTAGAAATCTTAGTACATTTAAACAAAGCTTGAATGGGGCAATAACCCATGTTACATTTAAAAAAAAACTTAAAAGTATTGACTACTGAGTGCTCATTCTGAATTACTTCTGACCTTGTAATAAACATTGCCAAACAAAATAAGCAAAGGAAAAACAGATGAATGTTGTGAAATACAAAATCTTAAGCTTCTTAGCTTTTCAAAATTGTTTTTAGCATAGCAGGTTTCAGTACCCTTTAAGCTTGGGTGTCATACAAAATCTTCTGTTCATTTTCCTGTTTGCCAAGGATAAAGTAGTCCCCAGCAAGGATCCATAATTGAGAGTTCAAGTTGGATCAGCCTGGAATTAATGGGAAAGATGTAACTCGGCAGAACATATAATCTCTGTGGCCTGTGATCATTGCCTGTAAATAGTGACTGTTAAGTTTAATGGATCTAAATTTAAGAAAAAAGAAATATTGGTATTACCAAAAAAAGTTTGAGGTGAGGAACACAAAAAGACAGAGAAAAGTCTGCAAATGTTAACATGGAGTGAGAATGAGGTTAAAACAATAGGAGAAAGAACAACAAAGGGAAGTAGGAGACACAGAGGGACAGAAGGAAATAGACATTGGTCTCTTATGTAGAAAGTAGTTACCTATATTTTTAGTTTCCCAGTTAGAAGGCAAAGCATTGGCAAAAGAGAAAGTAGAATTAAAACTATTGTGTTAAATTTATGAGCTGGCCTCTCTAACTTGGGCTTCTTCTGAAATTCCGATTAACACATTGCTCCCTAGGGTTGCGGGTCGATTTGTTATGTCTGAGCTGGTTTCTGTTTAGGCCTGTTGGATTTGTTGTAATTATTTTCTGCAGAGACTTTTACTCTCATAAAGTTCTTTTGTATTTTTTTAAAATCTATGTTCTCTGAGCCTAGACAAAATATATCCTTTGCCTAGAGTAAAGTTACTTTACGAAATCTCTAAATAGTGAGGTGGCCACAATAAGATTGCAACAACAGTAAGTCTTAATTATGTTATCCTGTCGATCTTGGAAGGTGACACATTATACCCAATCTTTGCAAGCTTAGCTTCCTGAGTTCTGATTGCTTAAGGAATTTGTGTATAAATAAATACAAATAATTCTAAAAAAAGAAAAATAAGGAAGACAATTTTTCCGGTCTGGTTATTTTTTGTGTGGGGGGGAAGGGGGCAGGGGGGCGGGGTTTTTTGGAAGTGGGTTTTTTTTTAAGTGGACATTCATCCATGACTATTAAAGAATCATCCTGAAGTTTTCTATAGAAGCTTCATTGTTTTGAAAACAGGCAGAAGCCCTCAAAGGAAATGGCCAAGGTACAGTAAGATTGTCCTTTACGCAAACTGGCTTTATTGTTACTGCCTTCTTCCTGAGCTAAGCCATGTGTGCCTCAGTGAACTTTTTCCTAAAGGACTATTTACAGTGGCTTTCAGGAAATGTCACGTTGACTTCCCAGAAGATTATGGAGGAACTAAGGTGGTTTCTCAGCCTTTTAAGCCATTTTTGGGGGTGAGCAAGATACCCTCAGAACTAAAATTGTGGCAAGAAATAAGGTCAGGGAATTAACATTAGTGTGGAGAAAGTAATGTAGTTCTTTCATTTCTGAAGTTTGCCCCTAAGTGACATTAAAGGGAATTCTGCTCTTTTCCTTTGTCAAACGGTACTTGGCAATATTCCCCTTGTTGCTTTGGAGCATTCATCTGGAACTGCAAAGCAGCCCCCTCACTGAGAATGGAAAAATAAAAAGCTTGATGGCTACCTTTTCTATAATATAGCTCAAGCCTGTTCAAAGTAGTTAGTAATATGGTGGTGGTTGCCTGAATTCTGTGTCTCACAGCATGAAAAACAACTTCATTTTGTTTTACCTTTTCTTTCTTTATCTTTGACCAGAACAATTGTTTTCAGACTATATTCAGGAGCCTATTAAAAGTCTGTGAGATTGCTGCAGATGTGTAGTATGAACACCAAAATAAAATGTCTAGAGAGTTCACAAAAGGTTGCCAGTATCATTTGAAATGTCATGAGATTTAAGACAAGAACAGCGAAGTGTCATGAGATTTGGTGATTTTACAAAATTTTCAACCTTTTAATAATAATAAAGGCTCCCATAGATACTACCAGAAAGGTGGCATTTCCCCTGGAAGTACAGCACTTTGTCTCTACTTATTTTTAGTAGATTTTTTTTTCATTTTCTGTATCTTTTTTGCCCCTTTATGCATCTTGAATTTATATTATTTTAGCTATTTGGCAATGTTTGTTAATCAAAATTCACTAAATAAATAAAAAAAATTGTTTAAACTTAAAGATATTAAATCCTACCAAAAAACTTTACCCATATAGCATAAACCAGGGGTCTCCAACCCCCGGTCCATAGCATGGCAGAAACTGGTCCGCTCAAACAAGCAAAGCCCCATCTGCGAGATGCAGGCAGCACATGAAACATGGAAAAACTTCTCTTCACAGAACTGGTCCCTGATGCCCAAAAGTTTGGGGACCACTGGCATAAACAGTCTTTGGAAAGCAACAAACCAACAGGCATTCGTCTACATTAAAGTGTTTTCAGGATGAACTTGGATAATATTCAGTGCACATTTTAAAAATAATCCTTTTTGTCCACACACGGTTTCTCCTGTCAGTTTTGATAAGCTGAGGCAGTGTGTGTATGTTTGACTGTGAATCATCGGCCTTTGTTATTACACAGCAGAAGCACTTCCGTACACCTGAGCTCTGTGATGAAGCAGCAAGAGATTATCAGGAAGTACCCATTCAGCAAGCATCCTTCATTTCTTCCGGGCCTGATAAATCCCAGCAGAGGTTGTGTGTTTGCTGGAGCTGATGAGCACGCTTTGCTTTCTCATAATGTGACGCTTTATGCCTCCTTCCCCTCCATGAACGCACGGGTATGTGTCAGGATCTTTTTCAAGTTGCTCCAAGCATCTTCCCCATAAATACCCTGCCAGGAAGAGAGTGGCTATTACATCCTGTCTTCAAAGCTTTTTTTTTGTGTGTGTGTGTGTGGAAAGAGACTGAAATAAACACTCTTTTACCTCTTCATCTCACAGCCCCGTAGCTGTCAAATGTTCCCAGCCAGCCATTGTAGTAAAGCTATTTTCAGAAAGGAGGATCTTCACAAGCATCAATAATAACAAACTCCATATTTAGTCAGTAGGTTAAACAAATTGAATGTGGAAAGCAAGGCTGCACTGTATTTTAGAGTCAGTAATGAAATGTTACACGCATCAGCTCAGCGTATAGTCAAATATTTGAAGACAAACATTCTTGTGTCAGATTTGTACCTGTTTCTGCAAGGCATCTTTGGAACTGCAATTTTCAAAGAGAGATCCATTATTAGTTCTTTTACAGAATGTAGGTCATAAAGCTTGTCTTTATTTTCCATCCTAAGCATAGCCTGCAGTCATTATGTCTTTTTATCCATTATACACATGAAAATGTAATTGTAAACTCACTGAGGAGCTAAAATTATGAAGGCTTTTCTTGAAGTCTTACCCTGATATCCTCAATTGCTGGGCATGAATACCTGTTATAAGCAGACCTGCTTATATAATCTGCCCTGGAAGTTAGAACCTTGCACAGTCAGGATTCCACCTCATAGAGTGTTGGGACATTTATGCCTAAGTTCTTGCAGCAGAAATATGGGCCACATTTCAGTCATGGTTATCAATGATAGGAGAAGCTGCATAATTAAGTGATGCCACTTTGCTCCCTGGTAATGATGGTAGACACATCATGGTTCTAGTAGGTAGGTTATGAATATAGAATGGGAACTGGAAATCATCCTCTAGGACCATGATGGCGAACCTATGCTATGCGTTCCAGAAGTGGCACACAGAGCCATCTCTCTGGGCACAGCAGCCATCACCTGTTGCTCCCCTGGGTTCTGGTGCGTGCATGTGCGCTGGCCAACTGATCTTTGCATGTGCAGGTGCACCGGAAACTGGAAGAGCAGCTCCCTGGAGCGCATGCACGCACTGGCCAGGTGGTCTTTGCGTGCGCAAGCACGTTAGGAATCGGAAGACTAGGTGGTTGGTGCACAGGTGCACACCAGGAAGCTAAGCTTCCAGTTTCCGGCCCTCACGTGCTGCTCTTCCAGGTTCTGGCGCATGCGCACACTCCCATTTTGGCACTCAATGCAGAAAAGGTTAACCACCACTGCTCTAGGAATTCAAGTAAACAGTGATCCTTATTACCTGCATCAATTGTGAAAGATGTGGAGGGAAAAGAAAAGACTAGATGAGCTTTCCTTTTAGTATTGCTAGATGTCTTTGCAACTGTAATCAACTGCAACTCCAAAATCAAAGCATACATTAGTAACGTGCCAATCAAGTGACTTTGTAAGGATATACTCCTTGATTATATGTACAGGTAGTCCTTGACTTAACAACAGTTTATTTAGTGACCGTTCGAAGTTACAGTGGCATTGAAAAAAGTGACTTATGACTGTTTTCACATGTACGACCATTGCAGCTTCTCTGTGGTCACATGATCAAAATTTAGATGGTTGTCAACTGATTCATGTTTGTGATGATTGTAACATTCCGGGATCGTGTGATTATCTTTCATGACCTTCTGACAAGCAAAGTTAATGGGGAAGCCGGATTGACATAACAAGCATATTCCTAACTTAACAACTGCTCTGATTCACTTAACAATTGTGGTTATAAAGGTCCTAAAATTGGGCAAAATTCACTTAACAAATGTCTTGCTTAGCAACATACATTTTGGGCATAATTGTGGTCGTAGGTCGAGAACTACTTGTATAATCTTTTCTTAAAATTAGGTCAATGCAATAAACTACTTTTCATGCCAGATCCTCAGTCCAACTATGATATTATTGTCTACCTAGAGGTTTAGTCCTTAGGAACCGCGGTGGCGCAGTGGTTAGAGTGCAGTACTGCAGGCTACTTCGGCTGCCTACAGTCTGCCTGCAATTTGGCAGATCAAATCTCATCAGGCTCCAGGCTGACTCAGCCTTCCATCCTTCCGAGGTGGGTAAAATGAGGACCCAGATTGTTGGGGGCAATAATGTTGATTCTGTAAACTGCTTAGTGAGGGCTGTAAAGTACAGTGACACGGTAGTAAGTGCTAAGTGGTAAGGGCTATTGCTATTCCTAACTTGATTGATTATGTATCATAAAAACTAGAGATCCACTTTAACATTTTATTTCATGAGGAAACTTAGATAAATAATTACAATCATTTTTGAAATCGGAACAGGATAAAATTTGCAATATAGAATATTACCAGGGAACGGAGGAAATAAAATCTGCTGTAGTTTAATGTAATTTTGTTTTCTCTCCCTCCCCCTTAGCCCCGGCATTAAATTTATTTGAAAGTTATGTTGATGTTAAGTAATGAAGCATATGAATGTCAATATTCATAAAAATGGTAAAAATACTTTTTAAAAAGTTTGGTTCTGTGTTTAAAATGTATGGATATTGTGATGAACATAGAAGTAGATAGGCTGAGGACTTCATACAGAGAGATGAAAGATGATAGCAAGAAATAATGTGGTCCTTTCCTGAGTTTGGTGAAGCTGGCTGTTGTAAGGTGTAAGAGATTAATTCACACATCAATCTTTTCATTAAAAGCAATTGTAGTTCTTAAGACCACAGCGACATGTTTTCTTATTTCAATGGATAAGAAATTGTAAACTGCCAAGAACCAGTGATCACAGATTCTTTTTCTGAAAGGATTGAACAAACAGTGTTGATCTAGTCAAAAGGATTACTCTGATTTAAAGGCAGAGTGGTCAGTCGTTAGATCCAAATGAGTTTTACAAGCACTCAGAATTACTTTTGAGCATATAACGGTGTTGTCAACCTATTGTATTAAGAGATGGAGCGTAATAAAAAATTGTGAACTGCAGCCAAGGTTAATTAGAGCAATCCATCCTGCTGCAGTTTATCTGAAATTGAAATTTTTTCAATCTATTCTAAGTTTTGGGTTTGCATGGAGTCAAACGTAACTCTTGTTTTCATTTTTAAAATTTGGGAGTAGAGTCTCTATTAGAGTAAGTAATCTTGCATCTAATCTTGCATCATGAATGGTAAAGTAACATGTATAGATGTTTTACCCAGAATCTATTCTGTTCATTTTGTGTAAGATGTAAAGCACCCTGGTACCAGTTTCTCAGTTCTTGGTACTGTTTATATTGACTTGGCTGATACAGTATTAAACACAAAGAAGATACCAAGATATTAAAATTGTTCATTTTCTTTCACCTTCACAAATATTAGCAGGTATTAAATAGCACTGGAATTGTTGTTTTTACCTAGAATTTGAATGTTAGTTCTTCAGATACTTAATCCCTTATTTAGGCCTTGGCTTATTCTAAGAAGGATCATAGGCACAGTTTGAGAAGTTAATAGTCTTGTTATTGCAGGACAGATTGAAGCCATATATTGCAGTCACAAAAGTCAAAGCCTTTAATATATATTGAGTTCAAATTCTAGACCTTATCAAGATCAAACTCCAGGTTGTGGGCAGAATTAGCCTGCAATATTGCACTTTAACCACTGTGCCACCAGGGCTCATTGGGTATGTGGCTACAATGATGGCCTTGAGAGGTATTCAAACTATGTTAGTATATCATTTTCTAACCTGGGGACTGCTGATTTCTCCTTCAGCTTCGTTTCTTACAGAACTTCCCTTTTGATTTAGCAAAACTGGTCTTAGCTATTATTGGATGGGGATGAGGGTGGTGGTGGTAAGCTAATTCACTTTGTATAAGTCCTGCACCATATAAATGTATCATTTTTTTAATTTTGAAGTCTTGGTATGGAAGGTATCCAGTAAGGTAAGGGTATCCATTTAAAACCAGAATGTATGACATAAAATATAAGGGATTTCCTTATTTTCTGAATTTAAATTTTTGGAGGTAAAAAAAAACCCAAACCCAACTCTAAAATATTTAACCAGTAAATTAAGAAAGTGAGATTCTGGTTGCCATATTGAAAATTTTAAACAAGGCAGAAATTTTTTCAGCATTAGTTGTCTACATGTAGCTGACTTGAATAGCAGCATTTTTGGTTTTTTAAAAAATGTTTGACATTTGTTTGTTAAAGCACCAAATAACTGGCATAATTTCTCTTTTACATTTAAAGTTATTTTTGGTTAAACTTGAAAACTCATAAAACTACACAGTAAAATATTCACCAAGTACATAAAGCAGAAGCCAAGCTTTATTTGAAATTTCCACATTATATTATTTATAGCATAAAAACATAAGGATGATATTATCATGAAAGCAGCCATTAAAAAAATAAATAGAAACCACTTCTTTAAAATTTTGCCATGCTGTGGATTATATTGACCTCTATTGAAATGCCAGTTTTGTAAGCAGAATTGAATTCCTATTTTAAAATCAATTTAATTTTCAGAAGTTTAAAGCATTTGCCACTGAGAATTTTGAAGGAACTTTTAAAAAGTTTTCTTTTTTCCTTTTCCCAACTCAGTAAACAAAATTAAAATGTATGAGTAGCTTGTATAATGTTACCTGGGAACTACATTCTAAGAGTTTTTTTTAAAGGAACAAAAATGACCAAGAGGTCTTCCAAAATCAAATGAACATGGTAAATCACATTTAATTTGTACGGATATGATGTGCCATCAGTGGATACTTTAAAGTAAAGGTTTACTTTAACCTTTTTTATATGAGATTATAAATTATATTAATGTTATTCTGTCTTACTCTTGAATTTGTAAACTCAAAAGTACAGACCATTTCTGCTTAAAGAAGCTGCATTTATTCCATTTACTTGTACTTCAGCCAGACACAAATTAGATTTTACAGGTGGAATTTAATTTCAGTCATATAATTCTGCCTTACTCCTATGCTTATGCGATGTGCTTTCTGCATATATGCTGCTGATGCTTCAGAATTATTGTTGGGGGTATGCAGAAGAACTTATATTTGTTGTGCTATTGAATTTGTGAAAAATAGTATGATTGCTTTTTTTAAATGTTTATAGCACAGAATTCTATATCGGGGTCCCCAGCCCCTCCGGTTCATGGACCGGCACCGGTCCATGGAATGCCAGAAACCGGGCTATAAAGCAAGCGAAATGTATAAAGGCAGCACACGAAACCATGCCCCTTTCAGTCCACTGAAAAACCTCTTTCCACAGAACCGGTCCCTGTTGCCCAAAAGGTTGGGGGCCACTGTTCTATATTAAAATAGTGAAGCCTTTTAATCCCCCTACTTCATTTGAGGATTTTTAGTGGGTATTTATTTATATTGTTACTGACTTATTAGTTTGGTTTTGAGCATAATCTCTATCCAGCTTTAGAGAGACCTTATCTGTAGCTTTTGTTGGTTAGATGGGCTTTTGGGTGTTGCTTATATACTGAACCTAAAATAATGTGTATCTTTCTTTTTTATTCAAAGCTTGAAGAAAAATTCCACAGAAAGACCTACATATCCTGAGCTAATGGTGAGTTTATCTTGTTGAATCCAAGTGTAACACAGATTTTCATTCTTGCATTTGAATAAACATGAGGAGGTCAGAAGAATAGTGACATCCTAATATTTTTGTTCTCTGCCTTTATCCTTTACATAGCCAAAAGAAACGTCAGTTATAGAGTTGTTGCCTGTAGGACCATGTTATCGCTTGCACCTAGCTCTCCCTTGTTGTTTGCTCAGGTATATTCATCTGAATGCAGAACATCCAGGCACAGTTTTGAAATCAGTGAATGAGGAAGGAATGGAGGAGAGGGGAAGGGAAGGGAAAGGAGGGAGGGAGGAAGGAAGGAAGGAAGGAAGGACTCCCCTTCAAATGTTAGAGTTATTTGATGCAGTGTTTTATGAATTAGTATCAGGAATGGATGAATCAGTTGGTTTCTAATCCAAGTCATTTTTGCTTCTGCTTGTCTATAAATTGAAATACACAACTGCACATATGCTCACACACGCAAATGTGCCTGGACACGCACAATCATATGGAAAATACGAGGTCTGCTTTTTTATTATTGCCACAGTTTTCAATATGTATACTGAGGTATTTAATTTTGGGGTTTTTTTTGGTAGCTTATCAAGACTTTCCGGTGACTTCATTACGGTTCAGTATTCTTTAAAAGAGAGACATGAGCTTGCATTTAAGAAAACAAACAGCACAGCCTTTATTTTGCCAGTGAACCTGTTTGAGTTGTTGCTGTATTAATTCCAGTGTTTCATTGGTCCTGGAAATCACACAAAAGAAAAAAAAATACCTACAAGGGCAGTAGTAACAGCGGTCAGCATCCAATTAGAGTGGAGGACTTCGCCTATAATGAAATGAAGCATAGGAGGCAAAGTGAACAACATTGCCTGAAACAGCAGGAGTCAGGAAATGCTACTTTTGATATGGAGCAGGAAACAGTGGGTGGAGGTTGTAATCTCAATAGGTTAAGGGCAGTAGAGAAGCAGTTGTGTGTTTGTGCCCTCAGGAAACAATAGCCCATAGTTGTGCACTGGGGCAACTAATGCAAGACTAAGCACCAGGCTGAAGAGTAAAAAAAAAAAAAAAGTCTGGGAAGCCTGAAAACTGATCATGAGGGGAGGAATAAGGTTCTGTCGTGGCACTCAGGAAGTGTCTACCTCGCCATTTAAGTTAGTTTGGTGTGATGCTTGTGGCTCCAGGCTAGAAAGTGAGAGACTGAGTTCAAATCCTGCCTTAACCACGAAAGCCAGCTGGGTGACTTAGGGCCAGTCACTTTATCTCAGCCCAACATAGGAGGGGGAAGTGTGTTGTATATGTTCGCTGCTTTGAGTTATTTGTAAAAAATAATAAAGGCAGGATACAAACAAACAAATTAAAAATATGGATTTTTTAAATTGGGGACTTTTGTCACCTTCCACTCATCGCTTTCTTTTCTTTTCTTTTTTTAGCAACACACCTTCTTTACCTTTCATGAATCCAAAGAAACAGATGTGGCTTCTTTTGTCAAACTCATCCTGGAAAACTGAAAAAAAAGGACTTGTACATTATTTTATTCTTTGATGGACTGGTGGGATTAAGGAGGAGGGGGTCATGGTAGGACAGCCTTCATTACAGGAAAGCCAGAGGAGAACTTAACTGGTGGCCATTTTCCTTTTTTTTTTTGGTAAAATCCTAAACTCCTTCCCTAGAAGGCTTTTTTAAAGGGTTCTTTGGTATTCATAGTGATATAGAATGAACTGATTAGTGAAATGAATTTTAATAAGATTGTCAACCATAAACAAAAAAATACACAAAACGACGAGTGATTTAAATGATGATATTTTAGGGCTCTCTAACCAACCTCTTGACTAGCCATACTTAATTTTCTGTCAAATCAGATTTCTTTTGTTTATGGTAATAGGTGCTACGGTAGTTATGAAGTTCGATATAGAGTTATATTTTGTCCTTTCTATTATTTTAATATTTATGTTAAGCGCTTGATTTTTAATAGAATTCTTGTTTTTGTTTTTATGTGAGACAGTGGACAATAATGACAGCTAAAACAGTGAAGTTGCAGAAAAGAGTATTTATAGTACTTTGTAAGAAAAGGAAGAAGAGAAGGTATGGTCCATTTATATCATGGATGACTAATTTACATTGAAATAAGAGTTTGGTTTGTATGTTACACCAGCAATGTATGAGGAAGTCTACATCATTCCCTTGGATATATCTGAAGATTGTTTTGGCGAGAACATCAACAGGATGGAAAAAGAAAAAAAAGAAAACAAAATGATTTGTTGGATGAGATTATTATTCCAGTGGTTTGGTTTAAAACTGAAGTCTTTATAAACAATTATACCCTTAAGATTAAGATTCTATCTCAGTATCAGGATCTGTGGGATTAACAGTGGGAGTGACTTATTTAAAAGTTAGTGGAAAAATCAAAAGCAGCTTTGATCATTGCTTAAATAATGATAATTCTTTAGATCATGGCCAACCAAGGAAAAAGTCCATATTGGTTTAGTAGAGAATTTTGTGCTTTTCAATGGGAAAAAAAAAGGCTTCACAAAGGAAAGTGGGACTAAGAAGGTATAGAGATGTGGGTTTCACAAGAGGGGAGGAGAATCAAGAAACAAGCAAAATTTTACTAGTTTTAGGTTGTTCTGAGAACACTGAGCTTGCTTTGGACTCTCAGGTGTCCCATAGTGGTCTTTCTCACCTATATGAATCTTTTTTTCCTTGCTTCTTCCTAAAGAAGACCCACCTGGTCTATGACAATTCACCAGAGCCAGCTCGCCATGACCACACCCAACTCGCTACAGGACAACTCGCTGCGGGATAAGAGTTACACTAATATCAAAGAAATGGCGGAATAGAATAATTAAAGGATACAAAAGGAGGGACAGAATAAAATGTGAATGGCAAACTTTAAAATATTTTTTATTTATTTTAAATAATTATAAATAGAATTGTTAAATTGTCCCACAATGAGTTGTCTTACAGTGAGTTGGCCGTGGTGAATTCACCTGCTGCAAGTTGGCTGTGGTGAGTTGGCTGTGTCATGTTGGCGCCAGTGAGTTTGCTGCAGCAAGTTGGCTGTGGCAAGATGTCCCATTCTCATCTCTGGCACACGTTAGACTAGTCTCTGTCTGAAAACAAAAATAGAACAGGAATTACTAACTAAGCATAATTTCCCTCATCTAAAACGAGCAACAGCAAAAACACACTGGCAGGGCTAAAACTACTTGATTTTTCATTCAGAAGTGGTTGTCATAGATTTTGTTTTAATATATGGAAATGACAATTTGTGTGTCTCTCTTACTTCATGATACACTGTTTTTTATTAGGGTTGTTTCATAAATAAGACCGGATCTTATCTAATGAAAATAACTGCAGTTCTCCTGTGATTTCCACAGCAACTTTTTGTTCAAGAAGCATTTCTGTTTCCTCCTGACAAATTAATTCTTCCCAGTGATTCAAGTGGTGATGTTTGTTCACACCAAATGGAGGTTGTGGGTATAGTAGGAATGCATCCAGGGACTTTAAGATGTGCTGGCCAATATGTAATCGACACCTTCCACATCTGGAGAGCATCAAATTGGGAAGACCCAGTATATTAGTATTGATAAGGTAGCTTTTTGTCAAATATATTTTGATCCTGCTTTCTAGCAGTCCATATTTTATAGTGTGTAGATGGTCTTTCTTGCAGAAGTCCACTGGAAATAATTTAGAAGATGTTTAATTGCAGATAAAACACTAAGATCCTTCCCTTCCATTGTATTTTTTCAAAGCAGAGAGTGGTTTGTAACTATTCTACATGTCTGGTTACCTTCCCTGTCCCCCCCCCCCCCAGTTGATTCTTAGCTGCTGTGATTGATTGTCAAAGCTCAGCCAGCCAGGTTTTAGAACGAGTTCCAGCATCTATTCTCACTTTGAAAAACATGTCATTTAAACTCAATTTTGGGGTTTCCTATAAGCGGATCTGACGCTTGCCATACAGATTGTTTTGTTGCCTTTTTTCTTCTTTTTGGAATAATGAAGCTCTATTGGATATTACATCCTCTTGACCTCAGAACACCTTTATCGGAGTGCTGTGGTAACAGGCAGGCTGGATTTAGGAGATCAAATTTGGCTTAATAGGCAATATTAATATTCCCATTGGTTTCCAATAGCTGGAGCATGCCAGTGATGTCTGCAGTTAAATCTGACTGGAAAGAATAACACTGTACGCCTCATGCTTTGTTTTAGGGATTAGAATGCGGTGTTTGTGAGCTCTTTTGTCAGGTCTGTCCAAATATAATTCATCTCTTGGCAGGTACACAAACCCTCCCACAGTTATAGAATAAAACGTGCCTAACATCTGTATTTTCTATTCCAGATTTAAAGCTTTGCTTGTCTTTGTTATTTAAAAGTTCTCATATCATGTTAGTGAGCATAATTCCCCTCAAATGTTCACAGCCCTTGAAATGCAGTCCGAATTCATGTCCATTTTCTAAAGGATGATAGGTTAAAATGGAAAAGAAATAACTGATCAGATTGTCTCCTGAAAACAGGGGTAAGAAATAACGGGCTTAAAAGAAGACATCGCCCATTCACATGTATGTCACACAGACTTGCACAGTTGTACCTCCAGAGTGTTCTGAAATAGATCGTCCTGCTTGAAGTTGTTATAGAGATTTCATTTTTATAGGCTGTCATATAAATAAATACAACTGACACAGATACCCATTATGTGTCTTATACAGAAAAATGAATCCTTCATCTGCTGATGTTTTCCAAGTCTTTCAATATTTGGAAATGTTTCTGGGTTCGGCAAGGCTCTATTAGTACCATTCATGTATTCTAGTAAATGTTAACAGAACAGGAATCCATGGCTGCTGTGACTGATCTTTAATTTCAGCATTCTCAGCTGTCTGTTAATTTACTTTGGAATAATTATTTTTGATGATACGTGGATTTGGGGCACAGCTATATGCAAAACTGGTGATCCTCCTGGGTTGCTTTCGCCCCCTCTGTAAAACAGTACTGAAAAGTTTACCATAATGGCATACATTTTAGAAATGAATATAGATGACTGTTGAAACCATTTCTAAGCAAGAAGTAGCTGACAGAGAATGATGCATGAAGCAAAATCCTATTATTAAAAACAGAACATTTTGCCATGCCATGATAGCAAACTAGTAAACACTGCTGTGGACATTTGCAATACAGTTGTGTGTCCAACTTTGAATTGTGTATCTTAGAAGCTTCTGGAGTAGGAATGCCCATTTTCAGTATTGCTTGGAACAGTGATGGAAAAGGGGTGGCTTTGAGGTACTCAGAGATGTGCACTCACACACACACACACACTGTTGCCCTCTTATTTGAACTGAAAGGTAATTGTTGAATTCTTTTCTACAGGGTATTGCTTTTGTCATCTCATGCCACACTCTACTTGATCATTTCCTACTTTCAGATGTAGATCATGATAGCATAACTCATTCCTCCATTAAAAACAAAAGAATCATTTTTTTTCCCCAGCCTCTTAATTACTTTGGAGTTCCTTCTTTCTGAATGCTATGAATTCTTCCACTGAGGTTCTTCATCACACACAACTTGTTTGGGAAAGCAACCAATGAATTAAAGACGGCCTGGTGTGCATTTATTTAGGGAATGAAGGAAATACTTTCATGGATTCTGATTTTCATACAGTCTCCAGGCAAACCTCAGAAAAGGCCTTAGAAATTATGTTTGTGCGATTTTTCCCCCCCTTCTTATAATGTGGAAAGTTTTTTTGTTTTCTTTTGTTTTAAAGGAACATTTCTTTAACTAGAAAATCTATCTTTCCACTGAAGGAAATAATGTGGGGATGAGTTGCTGCATTTTAGGTTTTAAACGTTGACTAATATTTATTGGTCAATGTTTTCTTTTCAAAATAGGAAAATTAAATGCCCATTCTTATGTCACGAAAGTATTTTTCTATGTCATAAAACACAGCCTAATTAATTTCAGACCCTGGAGTTTAATAGTCTAAAATAAAACAAGAGAAAGAACAAATCCATTGAACTATGAAGCTTCATATAATTATGAGTCACTTAATCCATGATTCCATGGGACCAAAATGGATTGTTTTAATTCCATTTAATTTCTTCCTGAAATTAAAATTTTGATTCTCAAATAATGTAATATTTTCTGAACCAAAACATTTGCTGCAGGGGTGAAATTCAAAATTTTTCTCTATTGGCTCTGTGGGCGTGGCTTGGTGGGACTCAGTCTCTAAAAGGAAGAGGGTGGGCATGGGCGTGGCCAACCGATTCAAATTGTCCCTACCACCTTTCTGAACCAATTCAAATTGTCCCTACCACCTCTCCTGAGGTGGTGCAAGGTAGTTGAATTTCATCCCTCATTTGCTCCTTGTCATGCCTAGTCATTGTTATGTGTGTGTATGTTCTGGCCTACGTATTCTGCACCTCAGTTTGAGTTGGTTGATTATGATGTTCAACTATAACATTAAGGCCTTTTAATGTTCATACAGACAACAGCAGATCTTGGCTAGTTTGCTGTTCACTCTTTGTGGGACTTGGAGCCTGTAAATGTGCCATTGCTGCATTTTCCCAAACAGTGGTTTCATAATGGACTTGACAGATTAGCTGAAATAGTGCATCTGATACAATTGACTGATCTACTGGTTGCTCTTATTTTTCTTTTCTAATTGTGCGTGAATTGAAAATACATCCTACGTAAATTTGTACAATTGGTATTCAGAGCTTCTCAACACTGACCCACACCAGGGCATCTGGTGTGTGAGATACTCCAAATTGAAACAGGAAATGAAAAATTTTATACAGAACTGCCAAGCAAGACTTTTTAGTTACCTCTATGCAGTATGTAATGGAGTGAGATCCCACAATCTGTTCCTTAGGGCTTTCTGTTGTATGTAGCAAGTCATTGCTGAGTTACATGGGATAGTTTCCTCCATAGCACTGCGAAAAGAAAAAGCCAGTCTCCACTCAGCATAGCATTAGCAGATAGTGGCATCATCATATGCTATATATACAGTATGATATTACATTACATGATAGCAGTATTCCAGTATTTGAGTGGCTGCTACAAAGAGGAAGTGGCCTGCTTATTTTCCAAAGCATCAGAGAGCAGATCAGGAAATAAGGGGTGGAAACTAATCAAGGAGAGAGGCAGCCTGGACTTAAGGAGAAACTTCCGAACAGGGAGGCCAATTAACCAGTGGAACAGCTTGCCTTCAGAAGTTGTAGGTGCTTCATCACTGGAAGTTTTTAAGAAGAGATGGAGAGAGACACTTGTCTGAAATGGTATAGGGTCTCCTGCTTGAGCAGGGGGTTGGATTAGATGATCTCCAATGTCCCTTCCAGCTCTATTCTGATTGATTGATTAATTGAAGCTCCTTGGGGAATTCTGGAAATTAAGTCCACTCATCTTGGTGAGGTTGAGAAATACTGCTATATACAATTCTGTGGGGAATACCTGACGTGATTCCTAGGGATTAAGAGAAGAAAGAAAATTAACAATTTTACCACCCATTTTTACACATGCACACGCACACACACATGTTTATATATTATATTTTAGTCTCTTAATAATTGTTTTCATATTGCACAACTTTCACCTTTCCCACTTCCATTATCCCATTTTTGGGGCAGGTAAACCAGGTTCAGTCAGTTTTAATTTTGCTTCCCCATTCTTTGAGTAAGACAGCCATTGAATCAGCATGCAGCCTAAAACAAAATAAAGGCTTAGCATAGTTTGTGGATAGACAATAAAATTTTATTAGCCAGGAAAAAAACCTCTTTGTCCAGGCTTTTATACTACTTTAAAGACCAACACCAGCTGATAAATGTTAGTCAATGGTGGAAACAATAAATTAGTGTAATTCATCACCATATTATTTCCTACAATGGAAAGACGAGTTTTCTGGTTAATAAAATGTTCCTTAAAAAAGAAAAGATTCCACATTATAATGAAAATATTGTGCAAATTTCAGAATATATTTACAGAGGCTCCTGAACTTCCACGACTCACAATTCACCCAATTTGCATTTCTTCACTGCATAATTGCAATGACCATAGTAGAGCTGTAAATAGAGAAAGATCATGTGATGATGGCCCATGTCCAGCAGTTTAAAACCCAGTAGAAATGTAAGAAGGTCAAAAAAGTACAAAGTAAAATAGAAAAGTTGAGCCAACCAAATATTACGTACAGCTGTTCTGACTGCTCCAGCGGCAAAGCAGTATCCACAGACCATGAGAAAATATGAAGACTGAAAGAAGTTTGGGCGTGTCCAAAATATACAGGTAATCCTTGACTTACAACAGTTCATTTAGTGACCATTCAAAGTTAAAACGGCATTGAAAAAAGTGACTTATGGCCATTTTTCGCACTTGGCAACCGTTGTAGCATTCCCCATGGTCACATGATGAAAATTCAGATGCTTGGTAAATGGTTCATTTTTATGACCATTGCCATGTCCCCAAGTCATGTGATCAGCTTTTGCAACCTGATAAGTCAATGGGGAAGCCAGACTCCTCTAACAACCATGTTACTAACTTAACAAATGCAATGATGCACCTAACAACAGTGGCAAGAAAAACCGTAAATGGGCAAACTTTCTTAAATGTTTCACTTAGCAACAGAAATTTGGGACTCAATCATGGTTGCAACTCGAAGACTACCTGTATTCCTTGCTGAAGATTCAATCTCCAGGGTTTGACATTGTTACAGACTAGATTTTTTTTTTTTTTTTTGCCATTCAGCACTGGACAAAGCATTCCATCTTGATCATAGCCTGGAGATAACATAAGCCAAAAGTTAGCAGTTTATCCAACAAGTTCTCTTACCAAACAGAATGAAATGCGTTAATATTTATTAGTGGAGCTAGACTCACTGAGAAGAAGTTAAATTTCAACCAGAGATTACTAGGTAAGGACAACATTTTGGACCAACCTATCTTAAGCTACAATGTAGCTTCGAGATGAAATTGAGGATTGACGGTTCTGTCTGAACTCAGAATAAAAGTTGAGCCAGGAACAGCCTTGAACTGTAGCATGCGCATCTCCTTTTTAGGAAAAACAATTCCTGTATAATACTCCTACTTTTCTACAAAAAGTTCTACAAGTCTGCAGCACACTTCAAATTTGCACTCTCTTCATAAGGCATAGAGTACAACCCCCAGACATTCATTTCACCTGCTCATTGATATCTTCTCGCAATTAAACGAGCTGATTGTCAGTATAGTCCTTAGAAAGAACCCACCCGAGGCAAACTGGATTTTTGATAAAATCATTATGTGCATAAAGTAATTTTGGGTACCTTTGTCCAACTAAGTTTTGCGAGCTGCTGATTAATACAGAATTGCAAAAGATCAGAAAACAGCTATGCCTGTCCCTGACTGAGTTAGAAAACAATCTGTAAAATTCCCCCTTCTCAATGTGGCATTGACAATACTATAAATACAGTATGAAGGAAGCCTTAAACTTTTCCTGGAAGATTCTGCTAGAAATAAGAGTCCAGGTTATATTTAAAATCAATGCTGCATATAGAGATACTTTGGATTTACATTTTTCTACCAGATGGTATAGAACTAGGATTTGATTATGATGATGATAATGCTATCTAGTTTGGTAATGAAATGGCAAGAAAACCATGCAGCTCAGAGAACACCAGTTCAACCCTGAACTACAAATATTATCTTCTATTGGAACCAGGATTTGTTCTAAAGTGGAAATCCTAATATAAAGGCCTATTGCTTCTCAGATAGAATATTCTCCTACTGTAGAATTGCCATACAGATTTTTTGGGTTGGTGGTTTGATGGATCCTTTCTGAGAAATAAAAAAAAAAAGCCACCTTCTAATCAACCTTGAATTTTTTATCTGTGAGATGAAAAAAAAAAAGAATCTCAAGACTGGAACCCACAACTTGGGATCTACCTCAAGTTCATCTTGGACATGGTCAACTCCTAGGTCAGTGGTAGCTAAACTTTTTGGGCTCTTGTGCCAAAAATTGTGTGTGCACTTGCATACTCGCACCTGTGTGCCAGCACCCAGAAGGCAATGCGTGCCCCCCCATGCATGTGCGCGCCAACCTCACCCACCCCCTGCCACCCCCTTACCTGTAAAGTGCCTCACAGCTGATTTTCGGCCAGTTTGAGGTCTTTTTCAGCCTCCCAGAGGCTTCAGGAAGGCTTCTGCAGGCTTTTCTGGCTGAAAACTAGGCCCAAAATTTCAGGTATTTCCAGAAAAACAGGAAGTGATGAAACGGGCCTGGTATTCATCCTGAAAAGCCTGTAGAAGCCTTCCTCTGGGACACCGAATAAGGCCTCAAACCGGCTGAAAATCAGTGGTGAGGCATACATATGTGACGTGAGGTAATTTTGCCTGCAACTCATGTGCCGGCATAAATGGCTCTGCATGCCACAGGTTCTCCATCACGATCCTAGGTTCTGGTTCTCCATCACGGTCCTAGGTTGCAGTTGTTCTTTTATATTTGTAAATCTCTTGAGTATGAGACAGAGCCTCAAATAATGGATGAAGAATAGGAATATTCTTATTTGGAACCAAAAAAATTCCCTGGGTGGAATCTGACATGTAGAACCAGGTGGACCTGTATCAAGACAATGCATTAATACAATGCATTAGACAACATTTGAATTCCTTGATTGTTAGCAAGTGGCCTTTAATATTTCATCTTTTTGAATGTCAAAAGGGATTTTTGGATGTCGTTTGTTTCCCAGGAGAATTTACAAACCAGTTACCGGGAGAGCTTATCAGACTTCTAAGTTGTGGTAAGATTTTCTATATACTCTTGGTTGAACCAGTTTATAGAGCTGAATATTTGGTAGGGCTCCTGTCTTACTTTGCATTCTTTTGGGGGGTTAGACGTCCTACAGCCTTAACATGACTTAACCATGATGATCAGAAATACGATTTCTTGAATCATTCTGCCAAACAGATGCATGGGTTGTCTAGAGATTAGTAGAGATGGGTGTTTCTGTGGTAGCTCTGCCCATATGTTCATTCCAGTTGATCAAGAGCAATGCCTCAGTAGTAAAAATGAAGCTCTAGCTGAATACAAATGGAGGATTATTCTTTAAAAAATAATGTACAATGTACATTAAATGTACAAAATAAATAAATAAACCTGTGTATAAAAAACGTTATTACAGGTAGCTCTTGGTTTATAACCACACCTGAGGCCAAAATTTCTGTCACTAATACAGCTGTTAAGTGAGTTTTGCCCCTTTTTACTATTTTCTTGCCATATTTGTGAATTGAACCACTGGAGTTGTTAAATTAGTGACATGGCTGTAAAGTGAATCTGGCTTCCCCACTGACTTTGTCAGAAGGCTACAAAGGGCACTCTGGGGACATTGCAACCATCATAAATACATGCCAGTTGCCAAAACTCCAAATTTTGATCACATGACCATGGGGAATCCTGCAGTGGTCATAAGTGTGAAAAATGGTCATCAGTCCCTTTTTTGGTGCTTGTTGTAATTTCAAAGTCGCTAAACAAATGTTTGTAAGTTAAGGACTACCTGAATTGAGCTTTGAGTGTTCTGTAGCTTCAGAGGATTTAACATTTAGCACAGTTCCTATAAAACCCCAAATTCCGTTCTCTTTCTTTCACCTTTTCATGATACCTTTTTCATATTCCACTCTGTAACTATAAGAAAGAGAGAGGAGATTGGTCCTTCCATAGTATTCCTGAATAATATCATCAACAAATTATTTTACTTAAAGAAGAGGAGGAGAAGGACCAGCCTCTTTCATCTCCCTCCCTCCCTCTCTCTCTCTCTCACACACACACTCACTCACTCACTCTCACACACACAGACACACGCACATCTTAGGAAAGGAAAGCAACGAAGGAGCAATATACTTTGGAAAGAGACTGGTCCATTTGTTTTAATCTTCCTTCTTCACTTTTTCTGCTTTCCAAGATATTAAGAAATATTTGTCTTGTCAAGATAATTACAATTTCCATAGATTCTCATCATCATTGGTGTCTGCTCACTAGAAAAAATATATATTCTGGAGCTATTACCATTGACTTCCTAATGTAAATGGAATATTAAAAAAATACTTTTCTAAGTGTTGGAACTCTGATAATATGTGCACTTAACCAACAAAGTGAGGAGTAGCTTGCCTATTTTTGTTTGTTATGTTTTATATCATTCTGCAAATACGATGGAAAATTTTCTTACAATATATTTCTTTTCATCCCAAACAATTGTTTTTTTTATTTTACCTCTTAATTTTATTTTTCCTTTTGTTTCCCTTAAATTTGTTCTTGTTTCTCTTGTAAGTTATCAACAGTACCTTCTTCAAATTTTGTTCCAGTTGAAATATATCTTTTAGAAGTCTTGTTACAATTTAGCTCTAGTCTTACAAGTTCCAAGCAGCCTCCTCCAGCAGAATCTTAATATTAATTCCTCTCCCTTCCCACTTATAGCAAAAAAAGTTTTTTTTTTTTTTTTCCCCAATGTTTAGAAATATTTATTGTCCCCTTGGCTTTACCTGTTGATGCCAAAGCAGGTTTTTCCGATTTCCTTCTGCTATCACTGTAAGGAAGGAGAGTGAGAAAAAACAAACTTTCTCTTTTACTTTCGTTTGCCGCTTTTTCCGTCTTCTTTGGGAGCAATGTATCTTTAGTAAAATTTGAATTCCAGGGTATTTAGATGTTCCTTATTGTCCCGGGTCAGCCAGTAACTTTCACTTCAAACTTCCTCCTGCACAATTCTTATCTGGCTGAAGGGTTCTTTGTGGCGGCCATTGCTGACCGCCGTTCCACCGCCTTCAGAGAAGGGCGTTAAACCGGCTGAGGAGGGGGGTTGTGATTTCCCCCCAGACCCCTGCCTGGTTCTCCCCTATCTTCAGCTACCCCTATGGGGTAACTATAGCCTCCAAATCTGACTGGATCGGGGGCACTCCAGCAGCGAGCGTGGCAGAAACCGCGCACGATCACGGATTCCTGCCGCCACCGAAGCCTTGCAAACTGGAAGTCCCGTATAGAAGCTCATTTTTGAATGAGTGCATGTTTATTTTAAATGTCACAAAAGTGCTTTTTCAATAGGAAACTGCTTCTGTTTTTCCCTTGAAGACAGTTAGCTTCTCATCCAAGATGAGCTCTGCAAGAAGAGCTGAATTCAGAAGCTTCTTAGATGAGAAGTGAAAATCTTCAAAGAAAAAGCAGAAAGTCCAATTTCTCTTGAAAAAGCACCTTTGTGACAACCATGACCTGGATGACTGAGAATCTCCATAGACTTTTATATTAAATATATGCAGAAACCATCACAGGTGACCGGTACATTTCCTACCATAATTTCAAATGAAAAACTTCAGTAGTTCTATTCATGTTTACATGCTGATCAGTCCCACAGCTTTACTTTTGGAAGACCTTGTTTTATTAAGTTGGGACAGAGCTCATTTGCTGACCTTATAATCCCCTCTTTGTACAAGCAATAGAAGAAGTCAGGAAGCTGGAATTAATCCCAGTTTTCATTTATAGGTCAACTGGGAACAATAGCTATGGGCTCCAGAAAAGCAGAGGATAACTTTCCTAAGATAACATCTAAGGCAATGTTCAGATCCAAATCTTGGTTTATTTGCAAGTCCATCATTGACTTACAAATTCTAACTGTAATAATAAATAATGTTTCAAATACAGAAAATTCAGTTCTAGGAATGAACAATTGTTCTAAAGAAGCAGCTGCATTCTAACAGAGAAAAGCAGAAGTTACTGCTCTGAAGGTCCCAACAAATAAATAATTCCAAAATATCATCTTTTCTTCTTTCTTTTAGCTATTGCAATAATCCAGACTTCTTCAAAAGTTGTGTTTCTACAAAGGTTTGCTTTCAGTGTCTTTGGGGACTTTGGACAATGAGAACTGTACTCCAAATACTTAGTAATTTTATGGCTTATATACAATAACTGTAAATCTAGCCGTCATTGAATTATGCAACAACTGTTAACCCTTCAGCTTATACAAATTATATAACTATGTGTTAACTGGAATGCCCAAATAATAAATATGTGATGTAAAATGATACCGTTGTTTGAATTTCAGTATAATCCCTAGGAATTATACTGAATAAAGATTCAGCCTTTTCTTTAATATGTATGCACTATGGCAGTTAATATATATGTGTGAATATGTGTGTGTATTAAAAGAATACAAAAATACCACCTCCTAAAAGAATACAAAAATACCACCTCCTAAAAACAATAGCACAAAAAGAAACTTCGTTCTAATGCATGGTTTTTGAACCCGTATACTGAATTTTGAAGTAGCCTACCTTTTTTGTAAATTAAAAAAAAGAACATAAAAGAAGCACCCAATTTTAGAGAAACACATTCTCAGCGAGTGACTATATTTGAAGAGAACAACAGAACAAACTTAACAGTTGGAAGGGACTTCAGAGGTCTTCTAGTCCAACCCCTTGCTCAAGAGCAAATGGTTATTCAATCTCTTCTTTAAAATATCCAGTGTTAGAGAACCTACAACTTCTGAAGGCAGGCCATTCCACTGATTAATTGTTCTTACTGTCAGGAAATTTCTCCTCAGTTCTAAGTTGCTTCTCGCCTTTCCATCCATTACTTTATGTTCTGCCTTCAGGTGCTTTGGAGAATAGGTTGACCTATTTTTTATGGAGGCCCTTAGATATTGAAACACTGCTATCAAGTCACTGCTTGTCCTTCTTTCATATTAGTTATGTGTAGCCTTTACTTGGTCTAGTTCTCTCTCTTCTACCACTATTCTTAATAGAAAATATTATTCCAGATTTAGATATGCAAAGAGTTTTCCTTTTTAATTAACAGCCCTTTGGATCATCTCATATGAGCAATCTAATCTGAGGAGAAGCCTTGGTTCAAGAAAGTAAGATTTTGTGAGTGAAACCCTCTGATTGATACCAAGCTACACTGAATCTGCAGTAATAGACAATCAATTTTTATTATGGTCACAGACCAGCATTCTGAATCTCCAGTAATAGACACTAATAGGTTTCTCAACAATCAGAGCTCACTTTTTGACTTCTGATGCCCATGAGTTGATCTGAATAGGTCAATCACTCAAAACAGTAATAAGGTTTACATCAGGAAAATGTTACGTGCGTCAGGTGCTATTCAACCGGTTCGCACCTATTGGGCGAACCGGTAGAGGTTATCTGGCATGGGTTGCTGAACCCGTGGTAATCCCTGGCTGGCCACACCCCCAACCCAGTTGCCCGGTTGCTCACTTGCAATCGCTGTCCTAGCTTTCCATTCCCCACGTACTCTTTCTCCCTGGGAAAAGGAAGAAAGGCACGGATGCTGCAAGTATCACTTTTTCCGTGTGAGTTAAAGTGCCTGGAATGAGAAAGAGTGCGGTCTGACAGAGGGGGTGGGGGAATCCACTCAAGCCTTGGAGAAATTTAAAGGAGCTTCTTCCAAAATGCTTGTCTGTTAAGTGCTTTGTGTGTGTGTGTGTGTGTGTGTATGAGAAAAAGAAAGAAAGAAAAAGAAAGAGAAAGAAAGAAAAATAGGAAGAGAGAGAGATAAAACTCTGTGCTATTATTTTTAATTGTTCCATTATTTATCATGTGTTAATATTTTACACTGTCCCTACACCTAGAGTGACTTTTCTGCCTTTCTTTTGTCCAGGGCTACCACATATTTTTCAGGGTTTACATGCATTCAATGTCAATAGTCCAGAGCATAAAATACATGTGTTTAACAAGAGTTGAAAGGGACCTTGGAGGTCTTCTAGTCCAACCCCCAGCTTAGGCAAGAAAACTGAGGATGCCAAATTCTGAGTAGAACTCCTGGGAAAGGTGTCAGAATAATACTTAGAAGGGACCTTGGGGTGAACCCTATACCATTTCAGAGAAATGGCTGTCCATTCTTTTCTTAAAAACTTCCAATGATTGAGCACCCAGAACTTCTGGAGACAGGCAGTTCCACTGGTTAATTGTTCTCACTGTCAGAAAGTTTCTCCTTAGTTTTAGGTTGCTTCTCTCTGTTCAGTTTCCAACCATTGCTTCCTGTTTGCATTTTGCTTCTTTGGAAAATACATTGTCCCCCTTTCTTTGTGGCAGCCCCTTAAAAGCCTGCTGCCTATCACACTCTTGAGTAAAGCATGTGAGCCATTTCCTCCTTTCAGTGGTCCATGAAAGTACATCTATAGTATGCAGATAATAAAGTCAAAAAAGGTGAACAACATTTTTACAGAACTATAGATAAGTTGAGGGTGAGTGACAAGGAATGGCTGGGAGGGGAGGGGCCAAGTGAGGCACCCCTTGATGTGAGTGACATTGAGTTGGCCTTGGCCACCCAGTCACATGACCACCAAGCCATGCCCACCCAGTCACATGACCACTAAGCCACACCCACCCAGTCATATGACCACAAGCCATGCCCACCAAATAAGCCACTCCCACAGAACCAGTAGTAAAAAAATTTGAATTCCACCACTGACGTGCATCCTTCCAAAACACAGGTCGCAGCATGAAAAACTGATATTTAAATGACCAAATTCTGATACAAAAAGAAGTTTCTTCTCAATGATTGGGTGAGACTTGCTTCCATCCCCATACCAAACCCCACAAACTGCTCAAACATATGGAGAGTCCTTGGAAGATCCAGTAGGATAATAAATAATATGTTTTCATTTTTATTCCTTCTGGTGATGTCATTGCTTCATCAGAGGGCTTTCTGCAGCTCCAGACCCCTGAAAAGTTGCCCATCACTGTATAAATAGTATCCAATATCTTAGAATAACTGTATATAGTCAGGGCCCTCTGTGGGTTTTTCCCCCCTATAAATGAGGCAGTATAGCGTTGTGAAGGTCTTGGAGTATTTCTTACAAGGTTTGGCTGGAGTTTCCAAACATAGTTTTACACAATCATACCGTAGATCAGGTTCTGAACCCTGCAAGAGAAAATCATCTTCTTAGAAAGATTTAGATTTGGTTTTTTTCCCAACCACAATCAAACATGAGGGCTTGCTAAGTTCCACAAGGATTTGAAAACATCTCTCAACTTTAAAGCATCTTTGGAAATATCAAACGAGATCAGGCATCAATTGGAGATTTCCAGTTTTTTGTGGCTTTGGCTAGGCCAGGAGTAGAAAGAATTATGTTTTTTTAAACTTCTTTTTTTTTTTTGCTTCTGTTTGGGTTTTTGGGTGCGCACGCGCGCACACACACACACACACACAGGATCTTTGGCTGAAGATTTCTTTTGAGTTAACTGTTCCTGGAGTCTGATCATCTTCCAATATCTATTGTTACTGTTTCTCTTCAGCTTTCTTTTCCTGTAAAAGAGAGTCTGGTATGAAATGGCAAACTTGGCCAAATTCTATAGTTCTGAAAGGTCTTTAGTGATGAATACTTTACCTCATAATATTGGCTGTTTCTACAGTTTCACCTCTCTCCATCTACTAAATCCACCAAATATCAAATAACCAACAATGGCCTGAAGGTTACATAAAGCAGAATGAAGAGCAATTTATACCTGTGTGTCTCTTTTTGATCTATTGGGTAAGGCCTCAAGATATTCTGGGTTCTTCTGATTTAAAGATAACTGATGGGGAAATGTCTATAGAGATTCTCAGTCATCCAGGCCATGGTTGTCCCAAAGGTGCTTTTTCAACAGGCAACTTGACTTTCTGGTTTTTCTTTGAAGACATTTTGTTTCTCATTGAAGAAGCTTCTTCAGCTCTGACTGGATGATGGAGAGTGGAAGGATTGATATTCCTTGCAGACAACTACATTCTCTTAGTGAGTAATTAAGGCCACCTTGAGGTTTATCTGTGTCATCAGGATCACCTGAATAGTACAAATGGGTGTGGAGCCTTCTTGGAACTTATCATGCTCCTGGTGGAGACTGACTCTGAGGGAGAGGAGGAACAGCCGACAGGGAGTGGAAGTATGGCTCCAGAGGTGGTGGAGGCGGCTAGGGAAGGGCAGAGGCTGTCTGGGCAGTCAGAGGAAGACCCAGGCCCATCCCCTCTCCATCCTAGGGTACGCAGGGAGGAGAAGATAAGGGAGAGACGTGGTCTACTTGGCAGAAGAGGGCCTTGATCCTCTTCCTGGGCTGCAGCTGTGACAACTGGATAAGAGGACAGACATGCGTATGGGTGAGTGCTGGAAACAAAGCGAGGAAATATCTCTAGTTTATTGTTCTTCTCTCAGTCCTTTCCAGTATGTGTTCTGTTATCTGTGGACGTCCTCTAGCCCTTATCTTGCCTGGTTTGTGTTGTTTTTTACTCTTTATAATTTAAACGCTATTTCCTCCTTGTAACTGCTTGTTTGGGAGTTTTTTGTCTCCAGTCATGGATATTCGGTGCTTGGAAGCAAAGTGAAGGAATAAAAGGGGCTTCATCTGTTTTTTTGTGACTATGTTTATTTTGTATCCCACCTTGGGTGATCACAGAACTGTTGAAAGGAATGGAGGATGTTGCATCCTTCCCCCTCTGTTGAGAGAGGGCTATTTAATTTTGACACAGATGGCAGGGAGCCATGTGCAGATCTGTACATTGGGGAAACAAAACAACCACCGTAAATAAATGATACAACATAGGAGAACAAACCCATCAGGACAAGATTCAGCAGTCCATCTGCATTTAAAAGACAACGGCCACTCCTTTGAAGACAGCCACGTCCACATTTTGGACAGAGAAAAACCAGAAAGTCAAAGAAAAAGCAGAAAGTCCAGTTGCCTCTTGAAAAACTTACTTAACTGTTAAGTACAGGTAAGTCTTCAACTTGTGATTGTAAGTACAGGTAGTCCTTGACTTGCAACCACAACTGGGTCCTAAATTTTTGTTGCTAAGCAAGGCAATTGTTAAATGAGTTTTGCCCCACTTTATAAATTTCTGTTCTGACCTAGGCTTCCCCAAAAAGCACTAAGCAGATTCTTTTTCCCGGCAAAACCCCTATTATTAAACGAAGGTGAATTTCTTGCATTCACATTCAGCGAAAGGCCTGGCAAACAGTCTTTCAAGAGTGTCATTAGGAGCACAGACCTTATCTAGCTTGGGGAGCTGCCAAGTAAATATTTTCAAACACAGTGCTGACAAAGAAGGACTTGGAACAGAGTCTCTGAGATGCACAGACAGATTTTTACACTGTTGCAACAAACAAATTGTTTCCCACAAAAGCCCCTTTTGCTCCTCTTTTAATCCCTATGGGATGGGCCATTCACCGTCCACTCCCATGTTGACCCTTAGTTCGTAGGCTGCACAGGCTGGGAACCAGCTCCAGGTGCTCCCCCACCTCACTGTTGTCCGACTCCCAAGGCAGATGATGACTGCCAGACTTCCCTGGACCCATCTCTGCCTCCAACATAGAGCCCTCGGCCGAGACTTCCCCAGCCTCCAGGACTGGCCCATGTCCCCAACCTCCTCACTGTGCGACTCTGCTGCCAGCTCCACTAGCCACAACAATTTCCGTAGTTGTGAAGTGAATCACTGCGTTTGTTGTTGCTAATATAGTTGTTAAGTCAATCTGGCTTCCCCATTGATTTATCAGAAGGTCACAAAAAGTGATCACATGATTTTGAATAGATTTAACAGATAATCAGAGTTGGAAGGGACCTTGTAGGTCATCTAGTCCAACCCCCCGCCCAAGCGGGAAACCCTACACCATTTCTGACAAATGGCAGTCCAGTCTCTTCTCAAAAGTCTCAAGTAATGGCGCTCCCAGAACTTCCGAGGGCAAGCTGTTCCATGGGTTGCTTGTTCTCACTGTCAGAAAGTTTCTCCTTATTTCCAGGTTAAATCTCTCCTTGTTCAGTTTCCATCCATTATTCCTTATCTGAGCATGGGACACTTCAACTACCATAAATATGAGCCAGTTGCCAAGTGTCCCAATTTTGATCACATGACCCTCGGGATGCTGCAACAATTGTAAGTGTGAAAAACAGTCATAAGATACTTTTCACTGATGTAACTTTGAACAGTTACTAAATGAATGGTTGTAAGTTGAAGACTACCTGTATCTCTAGCTGCCACACAGCCTTTAGTGAATATACACAATGCCTACTACCCAGAAGCTTCAGCTTCTGCTCCTGATAGTCAATGATTGCAGTATAAAGATACATTTTCAAAAGCATTTTAGATTCAACCCTCTAATTATCAGGTTTGATAGAATTCTTCCCCATCTCCGCAACATTTGATCTAAGGACACACAAACTGTCTCCTGGATCAGAACAAGGGACTATGTAGAACAATATCCTGGTGAGCCAGATAGCCTTGGCAAGCTGGAAGGGGAATATTGTGAAGCCAACAACGGATAATCAGATGAATATAATGGAACAACTATGAGCCAAGCAATCAGCGTGTTTGAGAGAAATCAAAAAGGAGCTTAAAAAAACAACAACCACTGCTTGCTGCTTGAAATGATTTCTTCTAAAATAGTTCAGTTGAAAGGAGCCTCTGGTCAGATGCTTGAACATATGGAGAAGTCTGCATGATCAGGAGAATGTGGGGCAGACGGTAGTACCGTGTCAATGGATCCATTCTTTTCCTCCATCTTGCTCTCTACATTAAAGGATGAGTAGCTGAAAGGAAAGGCTGCTTTGTAGCCTTCCAGCCCAGCTTATATTGCAGGGATGATTCCCACAGGATGGAACTTCCTACTGCAAAAATTACCCCACTAATATGTGGAGCAGACAGAGCGGAGCAAGAGGAATGGGGCAGGAGGTTTGGCCGTGTGTGTGTGTGTGTGAGTGATCCAGTCTCCCCCCTCATTCAGTTCTGATAGTTTGAAGAGTAGACACCAAACAGAGTTGGTGTCAGCAACTTACCTGCTTGTGAACTTGAAGCAAGTATGAACGAAAGGAAAACTTAGGAATAATACAAGTAGTTCTTGACTTATGACCACAATTGAGCCCTACATTTTTGTTGCTAAGCAAGGCAGTGGCTAAGTGAGTTTTTTTCACACTGTTTGTTGTTAAGAGAATCACTGCAATGGTTAAGTGAGTCATACATTCATTGAGCGAATCTGGCTTCCCCCATTGACTCTGCTTGGCAGAAACTGGCTGGGAAGGTTCAAAATAGTGATCGCATGACTCCCCAGCAATGGTTGCCAAGCAACTAAATTTTGACCACATGACCATGGGAAGTTGGGGTGCTTCATCACTGGAGGGTTTTAAGAAGAGCGTGGAGAATCACTTGTCTGAAGTGCTATAGGGTCTCCTGCTTGAGCAGGGGGTTGGACTAGATGATCTCCAATGTCCCTTCCAGCTCTATTGAACGGTTGAATGTAAGTATGAGAATCTGTCCTAAATCACTTTTTTGAATACTGTTGTAGTTTTGAACACTGAATGGTTGTAAGTCAAGGACTTCCCTGTATTATGTATCCGCTTTGATTTTGATTTTTGCCTCCAATGGATGAGCCTCCCTTCTTTTGTATGAGGGGGAAGCTTTAAGGGGCAACTTGGTAAGCTCATTTTATGAACTCATTTTACCCTGAAAGTGCCTTCAAAATGGACCCTGTCTCCTTCACCCTCAGATTATGAGCCTCAACGTACCACCAAAGTGTGCTGGGACCATGCAATTGACAAAAATTGTGTACCCCTGATTCACAAGATCACTGTCTATTACAGGAAGGGAAAGTTTGTTCCTCTTCTGTGTCATCTTGGAAGACTGAAAGACCTCCAGGGTTCCTTCCAATTCTGTCATTCTGTTATCTTCCATTCTCTTCTGAGAATTCCCTCCCACCCTCTAAAGTCCATTGGATGGTTTTTATCTGGAAGTGAGATGAAAGCTATTCTCTTTGCCTGATTTCGCATTTTTAGAGCATCATGGGGCAATTCTGCTTCTACAACAGAAGGCAAGATGCATTTAGAAGTCTCAACTGATGAGACATGTTTCAAAGTGTGGTTTGTTTGTTTTTCCATAGCTGTAAGTAATAGAGCAAAGCTGTTCGAATCAACTCTGCCACAATGTCAGAAGTCATAAAATCTGAATATCTTGATGCCTGTAATTTATTTCACATTAGATTATTTTTTAAAACCTAATGAATCATTTTATGGCAAAAGAAAACCCGATTAAAGAATGAGGTTAAGCCACGGGCCTAAAAAGAGCACAAATCCAAATACTTATATTCCTTGAAAAACTTCATTGAAAAGAGGAGGAAAATATGGCTTTCCTGGAAGTCATTTTCCATTGTTGAACTATTCTCAAAATTTATGCTTGCCCAAGGTTTAAAACAATTCTTCCATTTTATAATGTTAACGTTTTTTAAAATCTGGTACAGTCTCTTTCATCCTGATGCCCTCCAGATGTGTTGATTTAGAAGTCAAGACTGTGGAGCCTAAAAGTTGTAGACACAGGCACAAAGTTGAGGAATGAGTGAGTTGAGACCAATTGAATTAGACAAATGATAGAGAGAGAGAGAGAGAGGGAGAGAGAGGCAGGCAGGCAGACAGGCAGGCAGGCAGAGACAGTAGATAGAAGATAGATAGATAGACAGACAGAGACAAGGAGACAAAGATAGACAGATAGATATAGACAGACAGTAGACAGATGAGAGATAAATAGATGCAGACAGGCAGATAGTAGATAGATGATAGATAGACGATAGACAGACAGGCAGACAGATAAATAGATATAGACAGAGGTGGGCTGCTGGGGGTTTGCAGGGGGTCGGGAGAGCCCCTAGCTAAGATTCTGTGCAGTTCAGAGAACCCCCAAATCCCACTCCTGGCTGGCCCCGCCCATTCCACCTTGTCCCTCCCAGGAGTCCCCACCCGGCTTGTTTTGGATGCAGGTAAGTGCAGGGTGTGTGCAGAGGCTCAGAGAGGGCAAAAACAGGCCTCCCGGAAGTTCGGGAAGGCGGGAAATAGGCCTGTTTCCAGCTGCCGGAGAGCCTTCTGAGCCCAGGGATGGCAAAAACGCTCCCCCTGCCATGGTGAAGGAGGCCGACTAGGCTATACCCACAATGGCCATGCCCACCCAGCAACCAGGCAGAGAACCTGCTGCTAAACTTTTTGAAGCCCACCCCTGGATATAGACAGACAGCAAACAGATTAGATGGATGGATGGATGGATGGATGGATGGATAGATAGATAGATAGATAGATAGATAGATAGATAGATAGATGATATATAGATAGAAAGATTCTTAGAAAACTGAATATACTGCAGAAATCTTTTTACAGTACAATATATGGAAAGAAAATAGAATGTTGTTTTTGGTTCTCTGAAGTGTGGGATGTGAAGGGAGAACAAAGTCAGCTGTTCCCAGAGGCATCTGCAGAGCAAACTGGTAAGCAAGGAATTGTCTAAGCACATTGTGCCAACACCGGAACTTACTTGCATCATATGTCAGACACAGGTCCATAATGGCAACATTTATGAGATGGTACTGCATATGTTTATTGGCATTTTGGCACCTTCGTTTGCTATAGATGTTATTAGTTAATGACTAACTTTTATTATTTTTACTAGACAGAGGGACATTTTATGAATCCTGAAAGCTCTCAGTGGCATAGGTATGCTGCTGGCATTTTGAGATACTGTTGCAAGTCTGAGGCATCTTAAAGCTTCTCTTTATAGACAGACATTATAGTTGGATCCATAGTCATGAGCACAGAGTCTGAAAAATGGTATGCTTGAAATCAGAGGGTTGATGGAAGTGTTCTATGCTATGAACTGATGTTTTCTTCCATTGCCATTAATGAGAAAAATTGTTGTCTCATAAAACCAAGATAGCCAAAATAGAGAACATTGCAGACTATACACTATAAAAACACACTATATAAATATACTATAAAAAAGATGCTGAGGCTGTAGAAAAAGTGCAGAGAAGAGCAACCAGGATGATTAGGAGACTGGAGGCTAAAACATACGATAAATGGTTGCAGGAACTGGGCATGGCTAGTCTAGTGAAGAGAAGGAGACAGGGGAGACATGATAGCGGTCTTCCAATATCTGAGGGGATGCCACAGAGAGGAGGGGGTCAAGCTATTTTCTAAAGCATCTGAAGGCCAGACAAGGAATAATGGACAAGGAGAGTTTCAACCTGGAAATAGGGAGAAATTTTCTGACAGTGAGAGCAATCAACCAATGGAACAGCTTGCCTTTAGAAGTAGTGGGAGCTTCATCACTGAAAGCTTTCAAGAAGAGACAGGACTGCCATCTGTCAAAAATGATGTAGGGTCTGCTTGGGCAGGGGTTGGATGAGATGACCTACAAGGTCCCTTCCAACTCTGTTAATCTGTAACTGAAGAAAAAGGGCAACATGCTGTCTTGCTAATCTCCCTTCATCTTCTCTTTTGAGAATGCACATAATGTGTCTTCTTCTCTATCACCCAACAATGCTTCTCGGTCTCCATAAATTAATGTGCCCACAGCCACACTTTAATTTTACTTCTCTTCTCAGTTTGCAACATAAGATAAGGAGTAAATGTACCAATTTGATCTCAACTTACTGGGAAGGTTGAAGGCCATATATGGCCTTTGAGTGACTTGTTGTAGGCTGCACTCTAAAATAAACTGGAGCAGGTTAAAGTCTAAATTTTAAAGTTTGATATAAAGATGTGTGAAATGTGATAAGTCAGATCATAAATCATACATCTATTCTAAACTGATTCATCTATGACTTATCACTTGATTGTGTATGTACACTGAGAGCTTATGCACCAGAGACAAATTCCTTCTGTGTCCAATCACACTTCTCCAATAAAGAATCAGTTACAGATAATTAATTGAACAACAGCATATGTCATATATTCCCCCTTCTACTGCATGAAAAATTGTAATTTGGATGTTGCTTTTCCAAGATTTTATTCAAGACTCTGATGTGGGGATGCAGCTCATGCTATGGACTTTGGCTGTCATTGACAAGTATGTTGCAACCATCATATTTACAATTTCTTTCTTTACTGTCCCCTCACACCCACCTGTTATATATTAAGCTGTAGCATCATTTGAAACAATCTCAAAACCAATACGAAATCTGGTGTTGAGCGCTATCTTCAGCAATCCGCAGTGATGCCAACGATAGGAACAGATGTTTGTAAGGTTTATTGTATTTGTTAAAGCAGAATAATATAGTTTCTTCACATGGATCTGCCTTCTCTCCTGGGTGCCTATCAAATATGGTGGTAGGGAATTCTGGAAGTTGAAATCCACAGTTATTGTATGGACGGCACCTAAGCCAGAAGGGCTGTCCTACATAGTACCTGTCCTACTTTTATAGTAGTGATTCCCCCCCTCCCCCCATATTCAATGTATGCAGTTTCTAAGTTATAGCTGCAAACCTCAATGCAACTTCTATTTCTGTGATCAAAGAATAGATGGAAGAATGGTGTGTCAGATCAGTTTTTCTATCAGAGATGCAATAGATAGAGCATGACTGTGTACATTTTCCCCCCTTTTGAACAACGGGAAGCATCAGAGCTCTCCATAAACCCAAAGATTGCATGACGGACAGCAGCATTCTTGAATCTTTAAAATCTCTGCCAATTTCTTCAGGTCTAAAAGATTGGCAAGGTCATAAGGTACAAGAAGAACTTACTCTGCAGTGTTATGCCATTCTCTTAGGAATGCCCACAGATTAGTAAAGCGTATTTCTATGAAACAAAATTCATTTTGCTTTTTCAATAACGTTATTCACAAGTTGACAAAAGAAAATATTTAAGGGATAGGAACAGTATTCTTTGCATTTTAATTTGAATTTAAACTTTGTATTTCCCATTTGTACATCCCAGATGTATGTGTAAAAAAGGACACTCTCATCTTTATATTTCCAGGTGTTATGATGTAATTTGTCACACACACACACACACACACACACACACACACACACACACACACAAATATTCAAGGAGCAGCAGGTGGCCAACTTCATGCAGTCATTCTAAAATGGGACAATATAAACAATATAAAAGAAAAGAAAATGAGATGCTGAGTGAAATTAAATTTGCTATTTTATATGGAAGAGTAATGCATATGAATTGTGACTAAATGAGCTGTCAATGATTTGCACAAGCTGTCACATGAAGTGGTATGTTCTTCTTTCAACAGAAGAGAATATCTCTACCTCAGGTTTGAATTTGTGGGGTCCTTGGTACTTTCTGAGCCTCATTGTTCACTGGCAGATGTTTCATTATCTAATGAAAGGTAACATAGTCAGTACTAGTCATTGTGGCATTTTCTCCCTGTTTACAGCAGCTTACTTTGCCAGTGTTGGTGGGGGTGTTATTTTCTCCTTGATAGTTCCTTGATTAGAGTCTTATTTTCTCATTGATTGTTTGTCTGGTGTTAATCCCTGCCTATCTAGGCGTTGGCTCTGGCTTTTTTGTTTCCTTCTTAGCTTTTTTATCCTGCTTTAAAGATGTTTTGGAGGGCTTACTCCTAGCTCACCCTGCTCAGCCACTTGGCTCCACAGAGCACCACTGGGAAACCAACTATCTCAAGAACTCCTTCACTCAGTACTCCCCTTAGACAAAGAATGATTCATTCTACTTGGCTCAAGCCAATCTACTTGGGAGGGAGCATCACTGGCAAAAGGCAGCCTGCCAACATTTTTTTAGAAGGCTTGGCCATGGAGGTGACAAATATATTTGGAACCAAGCATCAGGGTGCTCAGACCTGAGTCCCCAGACCTGATCTTGTGTTTCTTCCTACTCTGCATCAGATCAGGGAGAACAAAGTTTCTCAGGAGGCTGAATTTGAACCAAACTAAATTTGAATAGCTGAATTTGAATTTGAACCAAACTAAATCCTAGTCTTGAAACAAAATAAAGACTCACAACTCAACTTTCTTATGAGAATACCATGAAGTTGTAGTCATCAGACACAGTTATCTGAATGGTTGCGGAAATTGTTGAAACCTGGTTCAGTTTCACAATAGTTCAAATGATTCATTAAGATGAACTGTTTCTGATTATATGAGAAGATTGGTTAACCTTTTAAAGGATATAATTTCATCTTTAAAATAAATTATTTGATTGAACTTTAAATACTTTGAGCTATGTGTGATTTTTGGTTGCTCAATTTTCATTAGTGTCTTCATCTGGGCCAACATCATCTCTAGTGTTGAATACAATTTGGTTAAAATCAAATTCAAACCAACTGGAAGGATAGCATGCACAGATTTTGTTTTGTTTTATTCCATAAACTGGACCATACTTTTTTTTTGCTTTGTTTTAATCATCTAATTTTCCATAAAAGGGTCAATTCATAAAGTTCTGGCCCCACTTTACTTATGAAGTGATACACACTTGCTCCAAATTTATTTTACCCTTCCAAACCCTTTTAAGTGTGCCAAAATGGTACAGTTTATTCATGGATATTTATCTAGGAATGGGCAGTACCATTTTCTCCTTCATTTTAATAAGCTATTCTTCCATGAATGCTAAGGAAGGCAGTGGTTAGCCTTCACAATGAACATCCCATAAAAAGAAGGAAGACTATATAGTAGATGAAATAATATTGTAATATAAGTTGATCTTGTATTATTTCAAATGGGACTATAGACAGGAAGACTACCATAAGTATCAAACTAATGGTTACCTTTGTGTGTGCTTATTTATCATATATGTCAGGTGCAAGAAACCAGGAGTCAGGATAGAGTTCAAAAGTACTAAGCTTTATTTCATGCTATGCACAAGAATCTGATCTACCAACAGTCAATGTTAATGACAATGTTAATGTTGTATTTGTATAACTTGAAGGTGCTTCTGACATGAATAAAGATAGAACATATTTTATTTAAAAAGCACATGAAAAAGAGTCAATGGGCTTCAAGGAGGGCTGGACTTACGCCTCTTGTGGAAGTGTAGTGACTCCAAACTAATGACATGTTTGACTTCATCCTTGGTCATCTCCTACAATATTTTCTCAACACAAATGATCATCACATTGAAATCTGACCTGTATTTTGCCCAACTGAAAGCTGTATCCTTCCCATTATACTTCTGGCACGCACAGATGAAGTTTTTCAAAGTTTCAACAAAGCTTCCCAGGAGTTGCCATTAAGTCTATGAGACCTCTGACTACAGGCAGATTGTCATAGGTGGCAAGTGTAATTAGGTCTTCAATCCATTGATTGAATGGAGATATGCATTTATCTGTCTAATGTTACACTATCAGTCTTTTGGTATGGACTAGCATAATAAAATATGGAACTCGTTTCTGCAAAAATACAGAAGGTTAAAAAAGACAGATAGTTACATAAATGTATTAGAAATAAATACACACACACACACACACACACACACACACAATAATAATTTGCAGACATACAGAGAATTGTATCTTTTAATTGCTATAATGATATGTATTGTTTCTCTTTTTCTATTGTATTTTTCACATTTTGAAACACTTTTAATGCATAATGTTATATGTACAGAAAGTGCTTGACTTAAGAACATAATGGAGCCCGGAATTCCCCTGTAAATCATGGTGGCTGTAAGTTGAGGTATCCACGTGATATGATTTTATAATTTTCATAACTTTTTTTGCAGAGGTTATTAATTGATTTCCGTGGATGTTAAACAAATAAATGCATCCCTATGTGTATATTTTGTGGAAAATGGCTGAAAAGGCCAGAAACCACCAAAAACCATCATAAATTGTGGTCACATGACTGTGCAACACTGTGATAGTTCATAAAGGTGAGCCAGTTGACAAGCGCCCAAAATGTGGTTATGTGACCACAAGTGTATATAACAGGTATTGGAACCCTGGAATCAGGTTGTAAGTAACTTTGGGTGGGCGATTCCACATTCCAAAGTTTGCAAGTTATAGCAGTGGAGGATGGGCATGTCATATCATTCCTACCACAAGAACTGTTGAGGATAAATTTTCTCTAGAAGAAAAGGAAGGAGAAAAAAAGTATAAAGAATTTTTTTTTTACAAAATTAGTAGTCCAGCAAAATGCTATGGATGTAATTTATTTGGACTTTAACTTGGCTAAAGTAGATCTCAACCTACTACTTGATAAAATAGAAAAATGTGGGTTGGCAGCATCACTATCAGATGGATTCATAACTGGCTGACCAACTGCAGTATCCCACTCAACATGTAGTCTTTAATGAAACTGCATCTACCTGGAAGTAAGTATTCAGTGGGGTATCCTAAAGTTCCATCTTAGGGCCAGTACTCTTCAATATCTTCATCAACGATTTAGATAAGGGGATAGAAGAAAAACTCATCAACTTTGCAGATGACACCAAACTGGCAGAAAAGCCAACACTCCCAAAAGTAGGGTCAAGATACAGAAGGATATCAACAGACTTGAGCACTTACCATACCTAACAAAATGAAATTCATTGGAGAGAAAAATAAGGTTCAACAGTTAGGCAAGAAAAAAACAAATGCATAGGTATAGAATAGGTAGTACCTGGCTTAATAGTAGTAACTGCAAGAGGGATCTTGGAGTCCTAGCGGAAAATCACTTAAATATGAAACAGCAGTATGCTGCAGCTGCCAAAAAAGCCAACACAGCCCTAGACTACATTAACAGAAGAATTGAATCAAGATCACGTGAAGTGTTAGTACCACTTTATAATGCCTTGGTGAGACCACACTTGGAATACTGCATCCAGTTTTGGTTGCCATAGTATAAAAATGGTTTGAGATTCTAGAAAGCGTGCAGAGAAGAGCAATAAAGATGATTAGGGGACTGGAGGCTAAAACACATGAAGAACAGTTGCAGGAATTGTTTATGTCTAGTTTAATGAAAAATATCCAATATCTCAGGGGTTGCCACAAAAAAGAGGGGTCAACCTGGCTTCCGGTTTGCAGGGCTTCGGTGGCAGGCAGAATCCGTGATCGTGCACGGTTTCTGCCTGGGCTCGCCGCTGGAGCGCCCCGAGCCAGCTGGCTTTGGGGCTAAGCCACCCCGTAGAGGTGGTGAAGAGGGGGGAGATCCCAGCAGGGTCGAGGAAAGCTGCATCTTTCCTCCTCAGCTGGCTAAACTCCCTTTCCCGAAGGCGGTAAGAGCGGCGGTCAGAAATGGCCGCCTCAAAGAAGCACTCATCCAGAAAAGAAAGTGCAGGAGGAGGTTAAGAAGTAAAAGTTTTGGCTGACCGGGATAAGAAACAACAACTAAGATATCCTGGAATTTAAATTTTATAAAAGATTCATCGCTCCCCCCAAAATATTCGGAAGTAGGGAATGAAAGTGAAAAGGAAAAGCTTTTTTTTTTTTTTCACTCTCCTTCCTTACATTGACAGTGAAGAGAGCTGAATGAGAAATCAGAAAAATCCGCTTTGGCACTAATAGGTAATTAAACTGGAAATATAATTAAATGCCAAGGCGACAATAGATTTCTCAACAGTAATTTTTTTTTTTTTGCTATAAGTGGGAAGGGAGAGGAAAAGAATAAGGGTAGGATTTGGAAGGAGGAGTCTGCCTGGAATTCAAAAGAATCTAAAGCTAAATCTTAAAAAGACTTCTAAAAGATACATAACTGGAACTTTGGAACTAAATAGTAACCCCAGGAAGAGAAAGTGAAAAAAGAAGAAGGTGTTAAAAGAAACAGCTTGTGTGTATTTGGATTGCTTGGTGACTTTGGGACTTCTGGAAATTATATTTGAATGACTAAAAACAATTGGGTGGTTGTTTAAAAAAAAATCTACAATGGCATCACTTGTGGATGAACTGAAAATGGAATTTAAAAAATATAAAGAAGAGGCACAAGAAGGGAAGGGCTCTTTTGGCTCTGTTTTTCAATTCTTAGAAATGGCGATCTGTACCTACGAGAAACTACAAGAAAAGACTGTGCAACAAGAAGATTGGGACAAAGAAGAAGCCATCTTTAATGAACAAGTAACTTTATCTGGGGAAGAAAGGGGAAAGCGGGGAAAGAGAATGGAGAATTTAAGACCTAAAAAAAACAGCCAAAAAAGGGAAAAATAATGTGAAAAGTGGATATAATGTTAGAAAGCAACAGAAAAGGGGAATACAGAAGAGGGAAATGGAGGTGGAGAGACAAGAGGGTAAAAAGGGGAGAGAGAAGAAGAAAGTGAGGAAGGAAGGGAAGAGAAGTTGCAAAGGTTTGGAGCAAGATGTAAAGAAACAGGATTTATTCAGAGATAATAGGTGAAAATTTAACTGAAAAAGTGATTCTGTAAAGGTACATAAGATTGTATTCTTATATTTGTATTAGAAATAATGTTAGACAATTGGAAACAGCATATGATTAAAAAGTGGAATAAAATAGTGTAATTTAGTGAAACTTTTGTGAACAAAATAAATGAAATGAAATAAAAGAGAATTGAACTAGGTAGGAATGAGAACATTTTAACTACTCAATGTTTTATAAAATATAAGTGAAGTGAAGTGGGGGGGAAGTAACTATGGAAAGTTTATAAGTGTTCCCATAGAAGTATGATATCTATTTGAAAAATAATGTGTAAAATGTTTAAGATTTAAATGAATATTAATATTAACGATAGAATTGAATTGGTATGGATTGTTGTTTTAATTATATTATATATTCATAATTTTTTTCTTTAAAAAAAAATACAGTGTGTAGTTTTAGAATGTACCAAGCAGAATCCGAAAGGAAGTTACGTATTATATTAAGTGTTATAATTTTAGGGGAAAGATATAAAGGCATCATACTCCAATCAGTGATTACAGGAGAAATTTTGTTTAATGAGAAAAGATAATAGACAGCTGAAACAGGACAGACAAAGAATATAAGTATAATGATCTGAATTGAGATGAAATAAATAAAATAAAGTTAACAAAGTTAAAATAGGGGAGAAGCTATATAGAAAATGTAGAATGGTAATAAGATATGGAATGGTATATAAAAATGAGCATGAATTTGAATTTGTGTCTGTACGAAGAGATGTAACCCAGGATCAAGCTGCTTTCTAAAAAGATGTTTTATGTTTTTATGTTTTATGTTTTGTTTGTTCATGTTCGTTTTCTAAAAATCAATAAATTTTCAAAAAAAAAAAAAGAGGGGTCAACCTACCCTCCAAAGCACCTGACGGCAGAACAAGAAGCAATGGATGGAAATTAATCAAGGAGAGAACCAACCTGGAACTTAGGCAATTTTTCTGACAATTAGAACAATTAATCAGTGCAATGATTTGCAACCAGTAGTTGTGGGTGCTCCAACACTGGAGGTTTTTAAGAAGAGATTGGACAACCATTTGTCTGAAATGGTATAAGGCTCGTGCTTGAGCAAGGGGATGGATTAGTAGACTTCCAAAGTCCCTTCCAACCAGTGGTGGGATTCAATTTTTTTTACTACTGGTTCTGTGGGTGTGGCAGGGGAAGGATACTGTAAAATCTCCAGTCAGAGGTGGTATTGGCCGGTTCTCTGAACTTCCGCTACTGGTTCGCCAGAACTGGTCAAAACCTGCTGAATACCGCCTCTGCTTCCAACTCTGCTATTCTGGTTTTCTTTCTTCTTCCTTCCTTTCTGCCTGGAAAGGCCATGATTTCAGATGAGGTAATCTTGAATAGGGCAGATGGTGCTATTGAAGTTCTAATAGCTTGTTGTAAACCTATTCCAAATCAGAGAGGGCTGGTCTAAATCATTTTAATGTATGATGATGAAGAAGGATTTCACTATTGACTTTACTTTCAGAAATAGCAAGTCCAATATATTCTCAGCCAGTCTCTAGGCTTGTGGGTATCATTTCAAATAATATTGAGATGTGTATATTTTGATGTCGAGTACAGTGCATGCAAATATAAATTATTTTGTAGGAATTTTACCTACCCTTCCTTCCCCCAAAAGGAAGAGCTGCGGGCTATGTAAGAATGGCTATATGGGTGACCAAAACTGGTTGAGACTAACTTTTCATTTATTCCATCTTGTGGGAGACACCTGATGCAAATATGAACTGCTAACATTTTACATTAATCAAGAGGGCAAATTGATGTTAAACATTATTGAAGCTTTGTTTGAACTCAAGTGGGGAGTTGTCCAAAAGCTTTGTAAACTGAGCCTTGCACAGTACTGTTAGGCTACATTTTTGGCAACCCCAATGGAAATTGCAAAAGCAGATGTTAATATTTTAAGATGGATGTCTCTGCAGCAGCCACTTCATTCTCTGAAGGCAAGGGGAAAGTGTGTGGCTTTACATTGCCTTTAGTTGTTAAGAAAGCTCTGGCATTTCTGACAAAATCAGGAGGCACTATACATGCATTTCCTGTAGACCTTATCCACTGACACAGCTCCTAGAGGGTCTCTCTCAAGTTGATATATTGCTAAAACAAACACAAGCAAGAATTTGCGTAAAGACAATGGGCACAGCCTCTTTAGCATTTTAATAAGAAATGTCAAAGTTATTCCCTTTGAATACAAAATGTCAGTTTTAACACCCATGATGTGAAAATCAGCATTTATCTCCTATTATTTAAGGGACTGGGACAAACAGCAATTGAACTCAGCTTGTTGGAAATCTTGTTTCTACAGTATTTCCATTCAACTTCTGAGATCATCTGTCCTATTGCCCTCGGAACCTGTTGCACAATCCGCCCAATGCAGGTAGTCCTCAACTTACATCCACAATTGAGCCCAACATTTCTATTGCTAAGTGAAATATTTGTTAAGTGACTTTTGACCCATTTTATGATTTTTCCTGCCACAGTTGTTAAGTAAATCACTGCAGTTGTTAAGTTAATAACACACTTGTTAAGTGAATCTGGTTTGTCCATTGACTTTGCTTGTCAAAAGGTTGCAAAAGGGGATCATCTGTCCCCAGGATATTGTAAATGTCATAACGATGAGTTGGTTGCATCTGAATTTTGATCAAGTGACACGGGGATGCTGCAACAGTTGTAAGTGTGAAAAACGATCATAATTCACTTTTTTTTCCAGTGCTGTTGTAACTTTGAACCATCACTAAATGAACTGTTGTAAGTTCAAGGCTATCTGTATTCTGTACACACATATAATCCATTTAGTTTATGATATGTACTTGGATGGGGGTATCTTTATATGTTATTCATTTGATTCTAGGTTTTTAAAGATCCCATCTTTATTCTTTTTATAAATAATTCAAGGTAGCAAATCCTTCCTCCTCTTATTTTCCCCATAACAACTCTGTGAGATAGGTTGGGTTGAGAAAGCGAATGTGAGTGCCCAATCTCACCCAGCTGACTTTCATGCTTAAGGCAGTGTTAGAACTGAAGGTCTCCCAGTTTCTGTCCTGGTGACTTAACTATTGTCAGGACTTACTCACTTTTCTTCTAGAAAATTCCCTGGTTTAATATATACATTTTGGCATGCCCTCACCTTCTAACTGTGATTGCTAAGCATGTGCGAATTATTACATAAAACTAATGTATGGATTGCTCCAAAGTTTCAAGAGGAGTTGCCCAAGTGAGCAACTCTTGGTGCAAATATCAATTCCCCATTCTTCTGTATATGTCTGTTTCATAGCCATGGCTGTTTGCTGCATTGTGCCATCCAAATCTGACATATATGATTTTGGATCATGGTTAAAAAGGAACAACTCATCTGTTTCATCACTACAATAACAACAAAAGCAAACAACAATTCACGTAGAGTCCATTGGCAGTACCCATAATCCATTGGGTGGTTGATTAATTTAAATTAATAATAATAACAAAAGAAAGCAAAAATAGTACTAATTGTAATAGGTGTCCTGGATATAATCCTCAAACAACTGGAGCACCACTTGAATACCACCAGCATTGATAAAATTACCACCAGTCAATTGCAAAAAGAAACGTTACTTGGAGCAGCTTACATCCCATGGTGAACATCTTTAACACTATTGAACAGCAACATCTACCTATCTCAGTTCTTTGGGAAGAATACAATAGGTGGAATAAAATGCCAAATCTAGTCTAAACATTTGGCAGACTGTGTGATGAACCATAATAATAATAATTTATTATATACATATTCCACCCAACTCCCAGTGATCCTATCTTGTAATGCTTATGTTGCTTATGTCACTTTTTTGTGGCATTGATTACCTTGGTGCTGTCTTTCTCTCGCTCTCATTCTATAAAATATCTGACATTAAAACACATCTGGAAAATCCATTTTATACTCTGTTTCACCAAAGTTGGCTGTCTTATTTTAAGTTTTCACTGTTATTCCACTCTTCTTGTAAGACTCAGAAGTGCTAATGGGGATAGTTCAATGTTACATTGTTTTGTATGACTAAACAGAAACACACACACACATGTGCTCACACTGATTGTGACCCAAATGATTGATTCAACCTCCAGAATGCAAAATATCCCTACGTTCTTCATATGGAACGTGAAGCAAGTCAGAATTAAGTGGAGTAGTCCAAAACATATAAGATGCTGAATACAAGGCTATTCATGCACATGAAGTTTTCCCAGATGCTACCAAAAGCCACAGAAAAGAAGCTACCAGGTTTCCAATACCCAGCTTATTTCATCAACAAACCACATGGAGGCAGCAAAAGATACATTTCCCCATTTTAGGAATGAGTTAGAGGCAAAAGGAATTATTTTAGAGCCTGATTCACACAGCGATTTACTGGCAGAGAGAAAGAAAACCACTTGGAACTGGCTGGAAGTCAAACACTTGTCCTCCTGTTAAAAATAAGGGGAAATATGGAAAATAGTGACCCCTTAGGTCTTCTTCCAATCTCCTCCAAGTTAGTCAAAGAACAGACACCAGCCTGTGCTCAGAAAAGAAAGTGGGGAAGTCAGAGGGTTGTACCTGTTATTTTTTTGTTAGACAATTGGGCATCTGCCCTTTTGTCCGTGCTTTTGTTTTCCGGCATTCATAATCATCCTCCCACCTCCAGTGCCCCAAAATGCAATACTGAAAAGTGAAGGAAGTCTAAGATTCACAAATATCAATTATCCCAAATATTAGTTTATCATTACATTCATGTTTTTTAAGGAACTCCGGCTGGCTATTATCTTCCCCGTGATAACCTTATGATAGACCAGGTTAAGAAAGAGTATCACTAACCCAAGGTCACCCAGTGAGATTCATAATCATGGCACTCAATTACAGGTCTGCCTGGTCCCAGACCAATTACTATGAAATTACTAATTACCAATTACTATGATCCTTCCTCAGTTTGATGCATTTAGGTGTGCTGGATTTCTGTATACATCATTCTGGACAATTAACTCCCATCTTTTTTTCAAGAACTGAAGGTTCCTGGGAATTTCATTTTTAAAGAAGAAAACATACAATGAACAGTTGCAGGAACTGGGCATGGGTTGTCTAGTGAAGAGAAGGACCAGGGGAGACATGATAGCAGTCTTCCGATATTTGACGGGATGCCATAGAGAGGGGTTAAGCTATTTTCTAAAGCGCCTGTAGACCAGACAAGGAATAATGGATGGAAACTGATCAAGGAGAGATTCAACCTGGAAAGTCAAACTCAACTCTTGATTAGATCATGGACACGGCCATGCAGTTTTCTTAGTAGCTGTAGGGAAATGGTTTGCCATTAGTTTCTCCAGGATACTTTTGAACTTCCAGTCTAGCCTGGGATTTCCTGTTGTCTCCCATCAGAGAAGTAACCAAGCAGAATCCTGCTTAGCTTCCAAGCTCAGCCAAAGCAGTAGTTCCATACAAATCACCTGTAGTTTGAATTTGCTCACTTTGGGATGCTAGAGAGTGAATCTTAATTTTTCTCTGCCCAGGGTTAACTGTTGAAACATGCCCAATGCTCAAACATAAGTCAGACAAGGGATTTTTTTTTCAACCACGTTTTATAATATTTGATATGTATCATTGAGCTAAAATCTTTTGAAGAGGAAATATGAAATAACAATTTCTATTTTTCTTCAATTTTTTTAAGGCATGCAATTTTAGTGGTAAAATCTTGAAATTACAAAGAGAGATGGGGAAGTGCCTAAAAATTGCTAACTCCTGCTATGTGGTTCAAGTTAATGTATGAACCTAGATTTCCCAAAAAGAAAAGCATAGTAATATGGAATAAAATTATTAATGAATTGGATTAAAAATACATTAGTGTTTATTGTAATCTGGATATTGAACTTCAATTTTGCCAAAATATTCAAATTTTTGCAAAGAAGAAATATTTACCAAATTCAGAAGATATATATTGAACCAGCCGGGAAGAGAAGTGCCTTTAAAATACTCAGTGATAATTGTTAATATCGTAAATCAAATGAAGCACACTTACATGACTAAAGAATAAGCTTTACTCCATGCCATCTGTATAAAATTCTATTCATTGGGTTGTCCAGGGCTCTGTAATGCATATTCAGCATTCATAGAATGTTTGTTCCTGAATTTGGATTTCAAACATAATTAAAACAAAAACAATCTCGCAATCTCATCTCAGCAATTACATCTACTTACTCTCTGATTTCTGAATTTTTACAGATCCTCTAAGTCTCAGGGGTTTTTTAAATGCTTATTTAATACAGAAATACACTATTTGTAATGGTTCTTCCTTGGTTATTAAATGCATATATTGCCTACATTATCCATCTTCTGATTGGCATATCCTTCCCCTTCTGACATTTTGCCAGACACGGTTTATCCAGTTTAAGTTTTTGCAGCCTTAAGGATTAGAAACTGCACTTAAACATTTATATTTCAAAAAGCTTGATACATATTTTCAGAATACCAAATTCTGCAGCTCAAGCCAAATGCTGTCTTGAAATTACCTAATGCAATGAGTGTACATAACCTCTCACTGTTCTTGCTATCAGCTGCCCAGGCAATCCAATATTCCAACTGTCTATATATATTTTTTAAATGGAAAAATGAATTCCACTATTTATTATTATATTGGTACAATCAAGTGTTTGAAAGCCTGTTGTGTTTTGGTTTCTGTTTTTTGAAATGCAGACTCTTTTACCAAATCCTTCAGGAGTAACTCCCTCTTAGAAAGTAGAATGTTCAGTAAACAATTAAGTTCACTGATGATAGTCTTGGTTTGGATGTGTTGAAAATTGACTCAAGAAAAGTGTGTTTGGGAGGGTGAGGAAGCATGCACCCTCTCTCTGGAACAATCAAAACCAACATGAGCATGGAGAAAACCAATAACTCTGACCTTCTCCCCTGTTAGTCAACAAGGAGAAACCATCAGGTCCAAAAACCTAACCTTCCTTTAGGTTGCAACCTAGAAGATTTATTCATGATATACACAATAATCTGGACAACTAAACTTCAATATTAAATTGGCACCAGATAAGGGACAATGGAATTCAGGACTTGGATTGTTTGTGATGACATAAGGATTCTAAGCTGATGACACATTTAACTCCTTCCTCCCCACTCTACCTGTTCTTCTACAAAAATTGCCCTTATACTGAAACATTAGTAGAAGGAGAACAGAAGGAATGGAAGACACCAGATACAATTGCTTAGAGAGGGTGCAGAACAGAAGGAACAGGTTTCTATCTCCTGAGAAGAATCTCTTCTTGCATAATCAATATTTACAGTTTGGCTTCCAGTGAATATTTAGATTTAAAGAACAGGGAGAAGTGGTCAATAAAACTATTATGGCATGGATTACATTGGCACAAAAGAAAGTGACGAGTAAATACTGCAGCACAGAAAGTCTCTGTTGATTAATGAACAGTAAGCTACCTTCACATCAACTCAAATTTAGTGTAGTTGTGATCTGTTTTAAATAGGAAAACATTGAAACAGAGCAAAAGATGCCTGAAAGTATTACATAGGCTCAAACAACCACCACCTCATAAATCCGAGATTTCTGTGGGCCAGTTTACTGGAAGAATTTTTCTGTTGTTGTGATAGGAGCTTAGTGATTTTGGCTCCCTCTGAAAGATGGATAATGTAGGCAATGTATGCATTTAATAGCCAAGGAAAAGACATCGGAAATAGTGTCTTTTTGAAAGAATATGCACAATGAAATATGCTGAGTAGTTTTTCCATTGTCCACAATAATTCAAACTGGCATGAAGGAATTTGTAAAGCAAACACAGGCCGTTTGGTCCCAGCCAACTCACAAGGCCTGGTAGGTGGCAAATCAACAAATTTCAGGACAGCCAAAAAACACCACCGCCACCAATCTCGTCAGCTCATGTGCTTTGATTTATTAGAAATAACGTAATTTAAAAGAAGTGAAGTTATGGAAAAGAAGACTGGGAAAAAAAAGTCTTGTAATTGATACCCACCTCGCTGCATCGGGAGCAATCTTGCCAACTAAATAATTACCAGTGTTTCTCCAGCAAGAAAACAGAACGAGCTTGTGTAACTTGGTATCCCCAGAGGAAGGATTAAAGTTTAAAACATGGGAAAGGAGAAGTCCGGCTGAAATAGCAGTGCAGATCGTGAAGGCTGGGAAAATATTTGGAGCTGGTTTTAAACAGAGATGCCATAGATGGTAAAAGAGTTGCCAGAGCACTGACTTCTACAAAGCAGCTAAGATGGTTGGAAAGTAGCTGTCAAAAGCTTTCCAGACTTCCAGTTGATAGCTTAGATATTACCCGAATAAACAGTTTTCAGAAATCCTTTTCTTTTTTTTCCAATATTTGTTTTTATTTTTTCTTGTTTCAACAAACATATCATTGGTTGAACAGTTTGGCAACAGAGTGTCTTATATTTTAAAACAAATATGACAATATTCTTCATGTTTAAGACAATTGACAATCTTTTAAAATGTAATATTAATATGCATACTTTGTTAAATTATCATTCTTGATTATTCAATATTTCAGTATGTTGTTTTTGTGTCAATCTCTATATTCTTAATGTTGGTCCTTTTACTACAGATAATATATTGATAAACATACTTGCAGTGTTTAACAGACTATATAATCTAATAACAACCACAAATTTACACTGAGTTGTAATTTTTCATTATTTATCACCTTTTTAATTTTTAATTATGCCACTGTTATGTTTAAATATATCCCCTTTCTAATCACATTTCAATACAAATAAAATAGTATTCATCATATTTACATTGAACAAGTTATGTAATTCTAATAATAGTACAGTTATTTTTATTAAATTGTAATCTTTCATTATTATTTTGTGCAATATTACAATATATTATTTTTATGTCAATCAAATTCCACATATTCCTTTTCCTACAATAAAATGATAATATTCATATTTATTACATTTAACGATTATATGTTTTAACTAATAATACACACATTTATGTTAAATCATAATCTTCTTTTTTAACCATCATCTCTCATGCGCATTAAGGCTTTAAATATTCATTTCTTAACTTGTCTCCCATCTTCCTCTCTTAAATCTTTGTCTCTATCTGCCACTTCTTGGCCAATCCTTCTTTACTATGTTCCATTGTCTCATTTTCAAGTTGTCTACTCTTACCTCTATTTTTCTCCCAAAAATATCTCCCTGCAATTCCAATTCTTGTTTAACTTCCCTTAAAGTACTCTCCCTTGGTTTATTTCATCAATCATTATCTTTTTTATTTTTATCTCCTTTTTGTCATTTCTTTTTATTTGTTGTTTTGTCTGTTCTGTTTTCTGGCTACTCTTTCAGTTGACTCCTCCTCTTCCTGGACCTCCTGTTTTCTTTTTGTTGTTTGTGACTCAATTTCCAGCTCTGCATCTAATGCTCTGTATTTTATTCAAGATCTCCTTTCATCTTCTTTTCAAGGTGTCTTTTATATCCTGAATTTCCAATGCAATTTCTTTCCAGATTCCACTCATCTTTGTTTTTATTTATTTTATTTATTTTTGTCCAATAGTCCAACAATCTTTTATTCAAACCAACACCATTTTTTAAGCAAAAAATCCAATGTCCAATGTTCAGGAGTCTTTATATCCCAAAATTATTCAATCTGTTCTTTTAAGTAAATCAAGGGTAAAACCTTCATAATTCCCTCTACCAGTTGAGTCTTAAATTGAAGCTTTCAGGGGTCTTTTGATAATAACCTTCTCTTTTTTCTCACATTTAATTCTCCATAAGCCAGGTCATTCCAGGACTTTGGTAATATATTATATTCCTTTGATAGCAAGTTGCGTTCTTAAATCAGTATCCACTTTGTCTTGTTCTTCTAATCAAACTTTACTGATATATTCCAAAAGTAAATATTCTATTAGTTTTTTGTGTAAATGATTTCAGCATTTTAAAATGCCTATCTAAAGCCAGTGTCTGTCCAATTTGAAAATCTAATTTTCTATATTTTTAACAAATTTTCTATTTTCATCCTTTAATTCCTTTCCCTTCCCTTAAATTTTTTTTAAATTTTCTTTTAGGAATTTACTCCCAGTGTTAGGTTGCCACCACTGTAAAGATAGTTATGAATCTCTCTTTTCTGAATATTCTTGTCAGGGTTGCACTTTAAATAAAAAGGATTGTTCTCATCCAGTTCCAGACACTGTCACTAAGCCTGCTCCAGCACTCTTCTTGGATGTTAAGCTGTCTCTGGTTGTGTGGCAGCCATGTTGGCTGCCTCTTCTCCATGATGTGGCATGGAGGGCAGAAAAGCCCTGGGGCTCTACAGGGGAGTTGCGTTCTCCCCTGGGACCTCGCAGGGCACCTGTCGGTATGTGCTCCTTTCAAAATCCAAGAAAGAAATACTCAGACTCCATGGTTCAGAGCAAAGTTCTTCTTTTACTGGAAGATGAAAAGGAAGCTACAAATGGAATTCAAAGTGAGAATTTGGCGCGCAGATCACACATACAAAGAAATGGAATTGTTCCCACCCCCAAAGTCCAGAAGTCTCTGCCAATTAAAAGTTCCGAATATGATCATGTGAGCATCTTCAGGTAGTGATGAGGCCTCTGTCCGTTGACCTTGACATATTTTGATAAGACCTCAGCTGCGCAAAAAGGATAGAGGCTAGGAAAGAAATGGAAAATTGGAAAGAAGAAATCCCCCCTTCTTCTGCCCACAGTAAAAGAATGCAAAACACCTCCAGCTCTCTTCCCCCCACAATTACCCTCCCCCGTTGCTAATGACAGCCGAAAGAAGTAAGCCTAGTAGTAGAGATACTAAGGGAGAAATAAAGGATAATAGTTGGGGTACCGAAGAGATCTTGAGGCTGACATTCGGACCCCCTAGAAAAAGGACATTAGTCCCTGTAAGAGAGAATAAAAAGATATGTTAAGCATTGCATACATTCTTATGGTTTATCAGGATACTTAGTATAAAATTTCTTTAGCAGGTCAGGAGCCCTAACGTCTTTTCGCTCACCCACTCAGCATGAGAGGGGGAAAATGTTTCCAGGCTACAAGATATTGTAGGCGACCCCTCCTTTTTCGAGAGTCTAAAATCTCTTTAACTTCAAAATGTTGTTCACCCTCAATCAACAATGGGACGGGGGATCAGTCTGGGTCGGTCTCAATGTACAGGTGTGTTCGGGTTTTAGCAGGCTGACATGGAAAACAGGATGAATGCGACGAAGAGTCTTTGGTAGCGTCAATTGAACTGTCACGGGATTCACACCGCGCTCAATAGGAAAGGCCCCACATACTTAGGGCCTAACTTCTTTGATCTCTGAGTGGTTTGCAGATACTTGGTTGAGAGGAATACTTTGTCGCCTACTTGATACGACTGTTGTGGGGCTCTTTTCTTGTCTGCAAACTTCTTATGGGATTGATGCGCTTCGTCCAGAGCTTTGGCGACTGGCCAATTGAGTTGTAGTTGAGATATCCAGTCATCCAATGACTGGATATTGGGTTTCTCGCGAGGAAGTTCAGGTATGGGTACAAAATCTTGTCCCGTGGCCACTTTGAACGGGTAAAACCAGTGCTGCTGTGAACGGAGTTGTTATACGCTACTTCGCAAAAGGTAGCAGGTCCACCCAGTTGTCTTGCTGATAATTTATGTAACATCGGAGATATTGCTCTAGCACCCCGTTAGTCCTCTCGCAGGCCCCATTAGTTTGGGGGTGGTGGGCGGAGCTTAACCCTTGGGTGGAGCCTATCAACTTCAAAAATTCCCTCCAGAAGTTCGAGGTAAATTGAACTCCTCGATCTGATATTATACGTTCAGGAACACCATGCAGTCTGTAGACGTGTATAATGAACAGTTTGGCTAACGACTTCTTGAGGAATCTTGGTGCAAGGTATGAAATGTGCCTGTTTGGAAAACAAGTCGGTCACCACCCAGATCACCGTGTGCCCAGCACTCTCAGGTAAATCTACTATAAAGTCCATAGAGATTTCCTTCCAAGGAGCAGTTGGCCTGGCCACATTCTGCAACAGACCTGGCGGCTTACCGGGAGGTCTCTTAGCTGAGGCGCAAACTGAGCAGCTTGCTACATAAGTTTCAATGTCTTTTTCAAAGAGGGCCACCAGAACTGCCGTTTCACCAGGTGTAAGGTCTTCACGAAACCAAAGTGACCCGCTGCCTTGGAATCATGAGTTTGTTGTAATACTTGGCTCCTCAATGTTTTAGGTACATACAGCTTCGTTCCCATCCAGGCTAACCCATCTCTAACAGTGCAGTTATTTGCATTTGCCTGGAACCATTCATCTGTTTTCAAAGCTTCTTTAAATTGTTCGATCAAATCATTGGACAGATCTGCTTCTTGTTTCTTCTTTTGCGCCCTGGTGACCACTGGTGCTGCCAGCTGTGTGGTGGGCACAATCGGACTTATCACTTCTTTTCGAACACTGTTGTATTGTGGCATCCTAGATAAAGCATCCGCCATAAAATTTTTTCCTCCTGGGATGTACTTCAGAAAGAAATTGAATCGTTTGAAGTACTGGGCCCACCTAACTTGCTTAGGAGATAGTTTCCAGGCGTTTTTAAGGCCTCCAGGTTTTATGATCAGTCCAAACCTCAAATGGGTACCTCGCGCCTTCCAGAAAATGCCTCCAGGTCATTAGAGCCCAGCAGACTGCAAAAGCTTCTTTCTCCCAGACAGCCCATCTACGTTCAGTGTCAGTTAATTTACGGGATGTGTAGGCACACGGTTGTAGTGTCCCCTTCTCGTTTAATTGAAGTAAGACCGCTCCTACCGCTACATCACTTGCATCAGCTTGGATCACGAAGGGGACATCCATGTCCGGATGCTTTAGCACTGGCTCGGCAGCAAATAGTCTTTTAGCTTCTCAAAAGCGGCTTGGCACTCCATAGACCAATTCAACGGCTGGCTAGGCTTTGGCTTCGCTTCTCCCTTTGTTTTTAGGAGGTTGGTGATAGGCATGGCTATTTTAGCAAAACATGGGATGAATTGCCGGTAAAGTTAGCAAATCCAAGGAAACTTTGAAGTTGTTTTCGGGTTCTTGGTGGGGCCCACTCCAATACGGCTCGTACCTTCTCCGGGTCCATCTCAAGACCCTCGGGTGAGATCGATATCCCAGGTAGTCAATCTTTTCTTGATGGAACTCACATTTGGACAATTTGGCGTACAATTTGGCAGCGCGCAATTTGTGCAGCACGGACCGTACCAGTTTCACATGTTGGTCTCTGGTCTCCGAGTAGATAAGGATATCGTCAAGGTAGACCAAAACCCCTTGTATAAATGTTCGTGGAGCACTTGGTTGATCAATTGCATGAAGACAGCTGGTGCCCCCTGTAGGCCAAACGGAGAACATTGAATTGGAAGCAACCTATTGGGCAATTGAATGCAGTTTTCCACTCGTCTCCCTCTTTAATTCGGATTCGGTAATAGGCCTCCCTCAAGTCCAGTTTAGTGAAGATCTTCCCCTTGGCCAGGTGAGCCAACATGTCCTTCATTAGAGGGAGGGGGTACACATTTTCCACGGATACCGCGTTCAAATTTCGGTAGTCCACCACCAAGCGCTTGGAGCCATCTTTCTTCTCGCGGAACATCACAGGGGCCGCCACTCGAGGTCTGGCAGGTTGGATGAACCCTCGTTTCAAATTCTTGTCGATAAACGATCTCAATTCCTCTAACTCCTTTGGGGTCATCGAATACATCTTTGGTTTCGGTAGTGTCACCCCGGTAGAAATTCAATGCTGCAATTGGTTGACCGATGGGAGGAGCTCATCGGAGGCCTCTTCGCTAAAAACTTCTCTTAGGTCCCAGTACTCTTTGGGATTTTCTCCTCCCCTTCTATGCGTTCGGCCCCTGTGGAAGCTGTCTCAGCAGGGGTTTGGGGCTTGGGATGGGGATTCTCCCCGGTTTAAGGGGGTTTGCTCCTCCTCCCTGGAGGTTGGTCAGTACGAATCCGTATCCACCCCTTTCTCCAGTTTACTTGGGGATTCCATTTCCAAAGCCAGGGCAATCCCAAGATTAGGGAGTGTTCCATCCCGGGAGCCACAATAAAGCACAAGGTCTCGCTGTGGGTTCCCATGGTCATCTCTAAGGGCTCCGTTATAAACCGTGCAGGGCAACCCCCGCTTCAGACCCATCTAATTGGTAAAAGGATATGGGCGTTTTCAAATTTCTCAGTCCAATGCCCATGCCTTTAACTACCTTCATGCTAATTAGGCACCTCGTGCACCCCGAGTCCAATAAGGCCAGCATTTCTCCCTCAGTACCCGAGGTGGGCACCCTTAATTTAATTGGAATGGTAAGGGGGCCCGGTTAGGACTTACCGAGACGTCATCTTCCGAGTCGGTCTCACTCTCGTCGGGAGGAGTCGGGGTCCCAGCTCTTTTTCCGCTGGGGATTGACTTCTACAACTTCCCTATTGTTAGCCCGGTTTCGCGAGGCCTGGTTGGGGAGGATTCGGGCTTCCTTCCAGGGCCCCGTCCTTTTTTTGGATCTGGTTTGACTCGACAATCCGCATGGTCGGTGGCCTTCCTTCCCACAACGGAAACAGGCAGTGGATTTGGCCCTTGTCATCACCCCTCCCTTCCGGGCTTAGGATCTCTCGGGCCGAGGAGGGAGCATGGTGCTCCATGCGGAGCCTCCTCTGCGTCTACTTGGCTAGATCTATTTCACCTCTTCCGCTAACAGGTACCACAACTGCAAGTCATGGGGATCCCTTCTGGAGATGCACATGTGGTATACCTCTTCATTTAGGCCATCTTTGTAGGCTTCTATTAGAGCTTCCTGGGACCAGCCTCAATGCGATATGCCAGCTGTCTGAACTCTTGGGTGTAGTCAGCAACTGATCTTCCCCCTTGAGTTATGGTTTTCATCCTGATCCTGGCCCTTCTCTCTGCCAGAGGGTCTTCAAACCTCCTCCTCAAGGCAGTCATAAAACATCAAGGCTTCGCAGTTGGGGGAGTTATCATTATACAGAGTCACCACCCAGTCAGCTGCCATCCCCTCCAGGGTTCTGGTAACACATCTTACTTTGGCTGCTTCAGAGGTGAACTCCCTTTCATATTCTGCCATATAGCTTCCAACCTGCACCAGGAAAAACCCCAAGTCCTTGGGATTTCCTCCAAACTTCACATCTAAGGAGGGCAGGTGGCGTCTTCTAGGCATTACCCCGCTGCTGGGGCTCCCCAGACGGGAGCTGGTGGTTGCGCCGGCGTGGGATGGGCCAGGGGGTGGTGGCAGCCCGACTTCCCCAGGCTGAACTCGCTCTCTCTTCCCCTCATATGTTGGAGCCCTGCCGGTTTCTCAGAAGCATCCTTAAAGCTTTTCCCGGCTTGATCCAGCCTGCATTCCATCTCCTCCCCCCTGCCACAGCCGTTCCCTCGCACCTCTTCGACTTACAGTGATTCCAGGAGGGGGTCTTCCGGATTTTCCATCCAACTCCTAACGACCATCTGGGCATCTCGGTTGGAGTTTCTTCCAGTGTAAGGTCAGCTAACAAATCGGTGGCTGGCATCTCTGGTAACAGCATTTGCTGCCCCCCACAGCTCCCTGCTCATCCTCCTCGCTGGCTGGAGATGACATGATGTGAAAACCCCTCGGAAGAAAATTGGTGTTTTCTCCGGGTGGGCTGATGGGGACTTTCGGAATAATGTCGGTATGTGCTCCTTTCAAAATCCAAGAAAGAAATACTCAGACTCCATGGTTCAGAGCAAAGTTCTTCTTTTACTGGAAGATGAAAAGGAAGCTACAAATGGAATTCAAAGTGAGAATTTGGCGCGCAGATCACACATACAAAGAAATGGAATTGTTCCCACCCCCAAAGTCCAGAAGTCTCTGCCAATTAAAAGTTCCGAATATGATCATGTGAGCATCTTCAGGTAGTGATGAGGCCTCTGTCCGTTGACCTTGACATATTTTGATAAGACCTCGCAGCTGCGCAAAAAAGGATAGAGGCTAGGAAAGAAATGGAAAATTGGAAAGAAGAAATCCCCCCTTCTTCTGCCCACAGTAAAAGAATGCAAAACACCTCCAGCTCTCTTCCCCCCACAATTACCCCTCCCCCGTTGCTAATGACAGCGAAAGAAGTAAGCCTAGTAGTAGAGATACTAAGGGAGAAATAAAGGATAATAGTTGGGGTACCCGAAGAGATCTTGAGGCTGACAGCACCACTCCTTTGTTTCACTGTCCCTCCAAGGCGGCTTTGGCTTTTTCCAGAGTCATGAACAGGGAAAGCCCAACACAGGGGCAGAGAGCTCCATTCCCTTGTGACTGGTGTCACTGTGACGTCACTTCCTTCCCAGTTTGCAGAATTTCTTGGTCAGGGGTTTAAGTATGACATAAACCATGGCTAGAAGTTGGATTTTAAGGTGCCTAATTAAGTTCCCTAGAAACCCTGGTAATTTCCCCCTCTCCTCCCCCACCCCAGTCTTCTTAGATGGTGCTGAGGCAGTAGGCTTGCAACTTTAGTTTTCCTTCTGCAGAATAAGAACAATCATGAGGATTAAGGATAAGAGACCTTGCTTAGTAGAAAAACAGTAAAGGTGTGTATCATTACGATATTGTCAGACAGGAAATTGACTCATTGAAGCTGTAGTGCTGGAGGAGGTTCCTATGTATTCCTTGGACAGCAAAGATGACTAGCAAGCAAGTATTGGAGCACATAACACCAGACATATCACTAGAAGGAAAAATCAGAAAAGTGTGTTTCACTTATTTTGGCCATTTCATGTGGGAGAATTCACTGGAGAAAGCAATTACGCTTGGAAGAGTTAGTGGTAAAAAGAAACCAGGCTGTCAAAGAACACAATGGCTGGTTACCCTCAAAGCTGACAACAGCCAGAGCGAAGAACACCTCAAAGAAATAGTGTAAGATCAAAAGATATGAAGAAACTTTGCCAAGAGTCAGACATGACTGAATGGATAACATCGTCATCAATTATGAAAATGCCATAACAGATAACAGATAATCAGAGTTGGAAGGGACCTTGTAGGTCATTTAGTCCAACCCCCCACTCAAGCAGGAGACCTACACCATTTCTGACAAATGGCAGTCCAATCTCTTCTTGAAAGTTTCAAGTGATGGCACTCCCACAACTTCTGAAGGCAACTTCTGTTCCATTGGTTGATTGTTCTCACTGTCAGAAAGTTTCTCCTTATTTCCAGGTTAAATCTCTTCTTGTTCAGTTTCCATCCATTATTCCTTGTCTGGCCTACAGGCACTTTAGAAAATAGCTTGACGCCTTCCTCTCTGTGGCAGCCCTCAAATATTAGAAGACTGCTATCATGTCTCCCCTGGTCCTTCTCTTTACTAGACTAGCCAAGCCCAGTCCCTGTAACTGTTCTTCATATGTTTTAGTCTCCAGTTCCCTAATCATCCTGGTTGCTCTTCTCTGTACTTTTTCTAGAGTCTCAACATCTTTTTTATAATGTGGTGAACAAAACTGGATGCAGTACTCTAGATGTGGTCTTATTAAGGCTTTATAGAGTGGTATTAGTACCTCCCTTGATCTTGACTGTATCCCTCTGTTAATACAACTTAGGATTGCATTAGCTTTTTTGGCTGCTGCTGCACGCTTCTGGCTCATATTTAGCTGGTTGTCCACTAAGACTCCGAGATCTCTCTCACAGCTACTGCTATTGAGCCTGGTTTCACCCAGTCTATATGTGTACTTTTGGTTTTTCTTGCTTAATTGTAGGACTTTACTTTTCTCTACATTGAATTTCATTTTAAATAAATACTAGGCCCAGTGTTCTAGTCTGTCAAGATCCACCTGGATCTTGAGCATATCTTCTTGGGTGTTAGTTATTCCTGCCAGCTTAGTATCATCTGCAAATTTGGTAAGTTCCCCTTCTATTCCCTCATCTAAGTCATTAATGAAGATATTGAAGAGTACTGGGCCTAAGATGGAACCTTGTGGCATCCCACTGCTTATTTCCCTCCATGTAGACTTAGACCCATTAAGGACTACTCGTTGAGTATGGTTTGTCAGCCAGTTGCGAGTCCATCTAGTGGTGTTGCTATCTATTCCACTTTTTCTAACTTACTAAGAAGTAGGTTATAGTCTACTTTGTCGAATGCCTTGCTGAAATCTAAATATATTATGTCCACAGTATTTTGCTGGTCTGCTAATTTAGTCACTTTGTTGAAGAATGAAATAATGTTGGTTTGGCATGATATGTTCTTAACAAACCTGTGCTGACTGCTAGTTATTACTTTACTTATTTCTAGATGTTGGCAGATCTGTTTTTTAATTATCTTTTCCAGTATCTTCCCGGGTATTGATGTTAGGCTGATTGGTCTATAGTTTCCTGGGTCTGTTTTTTTCCCCCCTTTTTGAAGATGGGAACTACGTCTGTTCTTTTCCAGTCCACTGGTAGTTCCCTGCTGCTCCAGGATTTTTGAAAGATAGGGTGCAGTGGTTCTGAGATGACCTCTGCCAGCTCCTTTAAAACTCTGGGATGTAATCCATCAGGCCCTGGTGATTTGTCTTTATAAGATCAGACAGGTGATCTAATCAGTTCTGCTTTCTCTCTGTTGCCTGTTACTTCCGTCTTCTCTCTTTAGTGGACCAACTGTTTCCTTGATTTTTTTCTTGCTATTTATATGTTGGAAGAAACTTCTTAAAAATTATCTTTGACTTTTGTTGCAAGTCTTTGTTCATTCTGAGCCTTTGCTATCCTGACTTCGCCTTTGCAGATTCTGGCTATCTGCTGATATTCTGTCTTAGTTGTATGTCCTTCTTTCCATTTTTTTGTACTTGTCTTTTTTTTCTTTCAATTTGCCAGAGAGATCTTAGTGCAGCCATGCTGGTTTCTTCTTGGATTTCTTGTTTTACTTTCTCAGTGGTATTGTGCTGGTCTGGGCTTCTATGATTGTACTTTTCAGAGTTTCCCAGGATTTTTGAGTTGTTTTCCCCTTTAGGATTTTCATCCATGGTTGGCATATATTGTTTGTTTCACACAGTGACAACAATGTAGAGCAACCTATCAGGGTTTGGGATTCTATCTATCTCTAGATGGAGTTAGTCATTTGCATTGTGCTAAGGTGGAAATGGCTAGGAGAATGGCTATGAAAAAAAATAGCAAAGACACATTTTCTTCTTTGGCCCATGCATATTTGGCAGAGTAGTCCTTATCTGGATCTCAGTATGTGCTTTGTGAACTTTCCATTTAAAAATCTATTTAGTTACAATATGCAGATAAGAAAAACATATACTACTTATAATAATTATATTATATATTAATTACATTGTATTATGTATATATATTGTATATAATTTACATGGCTAATGTAATAAAATGTTCCTAATTGTTAAACACCAGTTTGTATAATATTCCTTGCATGTAGCTATTTGCTTTGAGTGTTGAAACAAAGTGTTTGCTGTAGTCGAGACTCTCCATTTCATTACTGGACCATCTACCCAACCCCCCTCCTCCACCTCTTCCCTAGACTATAATTCACCTCATTGATACCCAGTGAGAATTTAAGGCAGAAATTCTGATTCCTTTACCAATCTTATACCAACAAGACTGATCTCAACAAAACCATGTCCTACCAAAGAATCATGAAAAACCTTTGATTCTGACTATTTTCAATTCTGGGCCCGGAGGCCATTGATTTAAGTGGCTTTCCTACAAATGATGCAGCTTATGGAAGTTCTACAGAGTGGTGTCCAACCTTGGCAAAACAAAGACTTGTGAATTTCAACTCACAGAATTCTTCAGTCAGCATGTCTTCAAGTTGCCAAGGTTGGACACGCATGTTCTACAGCCATCTTCTAGCTAAGAAACAGATCATATGTAGCCAGTTACCCTGTATCTAACACACAGGTACTTGCGGCATCATATTGCCATCATGTGATGTTTCATGACATTTTTCCCATTCACAGAGGTGGGATGGGTGTGGCCTGCACGGGACACATCTGGCCTGCGGGCCGTCAGTTTGACACCCCTGATCTAACATCATGCTTCTAAAAGCTGTTCCCTTAAAGCCGTAACACTCAGTATGCACTAAATGGGGTTGGAAATTGACTCCATGAAAGGGAACCCAGTTGGGAAAAAATAGCACAAGAAACTGCGAAGCAAGTACAAAGCGGATAGGCTTATCCTATAAGAATTTTTCCATGTGGAAAATTGTAAATGCTGTAAAACAGAATCATAAAATAGCTGAGTGTGTAAATGTAGTTGAAAAAAGTGGATATGGTCTGCAAGAATTTTCCAACATGTGGTTCAGCTTCTATGATCTATGTCATGAAATGTTTTTATAATAAATTCTAGATAGGAAAAACAATTGAAAGAGTTATGCAAAGGAAAGTAAGGGAGAACACCATGGGAGTTATAATTTCAGTAAAATAAGAGTCCCATTTGCAGGTCATTTTTCTTGACATTCCCAATATTATCTGAGACTTTTTCCTTGGGGAAGCTGGAAAAAATGATTATAGGAAATGATATACCTCTATCAGATGTAAGTGGAGGGCTATCCGCATATCATTGTTGCTTAGTAACATTAGGGAGAAGCCATCACAATAAAGTATAGGGTAGAGAAACATTTTCACTGAAATCAACATAAGCTTTTAGAAAACAGGCAAATGTTATGTCCCCACATTAACTTTTCTGGCAATGCCAAATTTTCTAACAATTGCAAAACTGAACGAAGAAAGGCCAGGTTTTTGCTTTAAAAGTTATTATGCAATGTATTTCCTTCTCAGAGATTTTTTGTAAGCTGCATGCTTACTAATTAACATTCCATACCAATTCTGCTCCAACAGTCAGCAACTGGAAGAAAAGTAGAATGCCATGTGTTTGCTACTACATGCTGCAACACACACAAACACATGCCGACATACGCCTTAACGTTGATTGCATTGCTTTCCCGGGCCTTTTGTACAATACAACATGGGCCCTTTTGAACGATCATCTCATAAATCCTTCCCCCCCCCCTTCATTTAATGCAAGACTCACCATATCTTTCTGCGATTTTTTGGGAGGCAGGCTAACCAGATGTATCTCAGAGAAGAAATCTGGCCTCCCTCTCTCCTTTGCCACCCACCGATTCCTCTTGCTTCAATCAGCATCAGAGTAATTTTTCCACACCGCGTCTGCTTTATATTTGGAAGATCTGATCACAGATCACAATCTTTTCCTTTGGCGTTGGTTTCTAACTTCTTGAACGGAAGTTCGACTTTATCTACAGAAATATGATCCAAAAGGACATTGATTTTTGGAGGCTTGGGCAATAAGGAAGAAAATGTCCTGTAGCTTCCCGAGTTAATTTTAATCAAGTTAGCCTTAAATACATTAAATCTAACTCATACATGATTCTTCCCAGGGTGTTTGTTATTTTCTCTGCCTCTTGCATGAGCAATAGTAATAATTTGGGGCCAGCCTTTGGAGTCGCGTTATGGTCAGCCTTTGGAGTCCTCATGGTCTGCCTAGGATTGTGCGAAACCTTGAGACCTTGATGTGTGTGGAGCTAAATAACATAAACCATGCCCAGTTTGAAGAGCTGGCCTGGATAGAATGACCTGGTGAATTCATGTATTCCCATCTTTTTGCACTTCTCAGAAAGTGCCCTGATTGCCACTTCAGAGACAATTCAGTAAAAGCCACCTTCATGCTGTGATCATCGGTGTTTGTTCACCTGCTTCCAGATTTCATTTCCTCTTATGGAGTAACGGTGGGCTCAGACACTTGGTCCAGATGCTACAAGCTCAAGCCCTACTAGGCCATCAGGTCTTATTTTTACCTTCTTCCACTTCTGCTTGTGTGCTTAAACGCATCTCTCCTCTTCCACCACAGGGAGCTCTATTTTTAGACCCACGTTTTTACCTTGTCCTTTTCCCATCACCTCTTGACCTGGGGCTGCTGGAAATAAGCTCTGACTCCCATCAAGCTGAGAAAGTTGCATCTTCCTTCCTTCCTGCCATCATGAAAAGCTGGGCATTGACCTGACAGAAAAATAATTTTATGCATCCCTGCGTCTTTTGATCTTGACTTTATGAATGGACGCGGCTTCTTTCCTCCTCCCCTTAGACACTTCTCAAGGAAAGGTGGGCTATTGTGGTGAGATGGTCATGAGATCTCACACGTTCCAGTGGAGGGAAACAGCTTGAACAATTGTTTCATACCACACAGTGTTATTGTTTACCAGCAGAGAAACTGTTTGCTCACTCCCTGAGGATGATTTTGAAACTTCCCTCTGCACATCAGACAGAGTTACTACATATATCCAAGTTCAGACATCAAAACTGGCCAATCGGGGCTTCTGATCCATCTGCTATTATTAGTACAGCCACTATTATTACTACCAGTATTATTGTTTTTGAAAAGCATGTTGAACAGAAGATGCTTATTTCAATCACTTTGGTAAACTTGCAGAACCTGATTTCTGGTGGTTATGCAAAACTTCTGAACTACTAAAGTAAGAAACTGGACTCCCTAGAAGTCATTGGACCTCAGTCCAGCATGCATGGCCAACAGCATGAGGGATGGAAGCTTGAATTTATCCACATTGGTAGTCAGATTAGAACTGGCTCCCGCAATGTGCTAAGCCAAGTTTGGTTTAGTTATAGTCTTTTTCTTTTTTTTTTACACTAAACAACAATTGACTTTTGTTCATGCAATATGCTAGTCCAATATGTTTCTAAACCACCTTTACTGGGCTCACCAAATCTATTAAGCCCAAAACAATCAACTCATGTGATGGCTTAGGATGCTGTGCCAATTCAGTCAGGGTGCATGCACTAGTTCTACTTTGCTAGCCAGAAAAGGAAGTCAGTAGGCCAATGAATGTTTATTCCTACCCTTTCTGTGAAATACAGGCTGTCTGTTGCCTTTTAATAATATGGAGAAATTGTCATTCCACAAGGCTGTGGTCTGAAATGTTGAGATGACGGTATTTATGACAATGTGATTAAAGCTCTGTTTTCTGTGTGTGACTTTTTCGACTACACTCTGTAAATATCCCTAGCCTTCATTCAAATGGTTCCTTGCTGACATATTAGAAGTGAAATGAGAGCGAGAGCAAGTGTGTGTGTGTGTGAGAGAGAGAGACAGAGAGAGACAGAGAGAGACAGAGACAGAGACAGAGAAAGAGAGATAGAGAAAGCAAGTTCATCCACACATTCAAGGAAAAAGGAATATATTCAAATTACAGTTCATCCAATGCCTCCTATTTTCGAGTTCTTTCAATATTCAGAGAAAAATGGTTTCTCTAATTCAACATTAACACATACTACTTTTGTTTCATTTTAGATTTATAAGGAGGGTTATTTGAGTGATTTAAAGCATCCTTGAAGAAGAATATAATAAATAACAGAGTTGAAAGAGACCTTAGAGGTCTTCTAGTCCAGCCCCCTACTCAAGCAGGAGACCCTATATCTTTTCAAACAAATGCTTGTCCAATCTCTTCTTAAAAACCTCCAGTGTCAGAGCATCCACAATTTCTGGAAGCAAGACTTCGTACTGATTAATTGTTCTCACTATCAGGAAATTTCCTCCTCCTTCTGGTTCTCTCCTTGATTAGTTTACATCCATTGCTTCTTATTCTGTCTTCAAGTCCTTTGGAGAACAGGTTGACCCCTCTTCCTTGTGGCAGCCCCTCAAACATTGGAAGATCACTTAGGAAGTTTGACTCTTGGTTTATTTAAACTCAGGAACTTTTTTCCTTTGTGGTTTAGCACAGGAGAGACCACAATGTCCCTGTTGCTTCATTCCATGGCAGAGAGAGGAAATCAGGCAAAATTCTGTTTGAGTCCTGGCATATTAGTGAGGTCGCTGGAGTCCAAGATGTATTTATTGGACAGATTTCTATTTCCCCACGTTCTCCACTTTGAGTTTGTAAAGTGTCTTACAAATAGGCTTGAGTAGATTGTTTCTGTCTTAAGTAGCAACTCTACTTCTGCTTCTGTTAGTGTTGCGTGGTAGTCCTGACAAGAACCACAAGCAGGGTCATCCACACTATCTTTATTGCTGGTATTAAGTTACATTAAATAGAATTTTGCAAGACTGAAAGTATTTCTCCCATTTCCTATGCCATTCCCTGTTCAGTGGGTTGAGACATTTTTATATGCCAGTTGTCCAATCTTACATGCTTACAGATGATCATTCCTGTCTCCTCAGGTCATTCCCACATACCATTACAGGTTCTCACCATCTTGATAACTTGGCAGAGGATAACTTCTTCTCAGAAGTGTCCATTTTGCCCATATCAAATTTAGAAATAAATCAGAGGATAATTTCTAGGTTGGGGTTAATGTTAGAAGCACGGCCAGATGCGCCCTCTCAAAAACAACTGATGAGAGTGATGAGGTCTTGATAGAGGAGAATATTTGTAGTTCAGGGTTGAACTGTGGGGTTCTTCGTACTCTCTGAGCTTGGTGGTTTTCTTGCAGATGTTTCATTACCAAACTAGGTAACATCATCAGCATACTGATTATGTTATCTAGTTAGCTGATGAAGCGTCTGCTAGAAAACCACCAAGTTCTGATGAGATCTTCTTTCTTTTTTGTTGTTGTGATGAGATCTTAGGCCAGATTCATTTTGGGATTCTGCAGAGGCATGTAGACCATTATCCTAAGCCAATGATCTTGTTGTATTTGCAATACACTCGTTTTCCTACTACCTACTTGATTCTCTACACAGCTTTTGTTCTTCCAGTAGAAGATCTAAAGCACACACTGAACATCACAGCTGGGTTTTGACATCACCAGTTTCCCACAAAAAGAATGGAAGCTCCAATTGCAAGAATTATTCTTTGCCCGACTCTTCATTTCCCTGCTTCTTAGCTCCTCCCTCACATTTGTTTGCTCAAACCTTTGATTGCTGAAGAGAAAAATCTCTCTTTTCTTTTTCCGGCAAACTTTAGCTGAGAGGCCATGCTAGCCAAACAGAGAAACATATGCTGCCTTTCCATGACCTTTTCGAGGTTTCTTATTACTCCAATTTTCTGCCACTATCAATCATAGTGTTCAAAGCTTCTAATAAGCTTGGTTAGCCAATGTCTCATAGTTACAGCTTTTGGGATTTTCCAAAGGAGACAAACTTGCTGGAAAGATAAAATACATTAAGATTAATGTGAATAAGTTTGGAGAACTCTGGTTTATACACTTGCGCACATAACATCCACAAACATCCTCAGCCCTTTTATTATCTTTTCCTTCATCGACCTGAAGCAGTTGAAGCTAATTTTGATCTCGCATTATACAACGTGGTCAGCTCTGTTCTGGATCCAATTTGAGTCGGTCACCAGGACCAGAGCTCTGTTCTAGATGATGCTTTTTCCAGTAATATAACTTCCCATTTTTCTGAATACAGCTCAGTCCATTGAGAATGATCAGCCCACGATGGATGAAGAGGGCTATTTACAATATACACAACTGTACATTAGGATGTCTTTCCATTCAAGATGCATCGCTCTTTAATCTGTATATTTGGTGATGCCCTTCCACTAAACGTAATGAATACTCCAGACCAGATATATATATATATATATATATATATATGAATTATTGTTCTTACAGTCCCAGACAGATTTTCTGGGCAATTGTGATCCATTCATATCCAAAGGAATATATTTTTCCACTGCTTTCCTGCTCTTGATGTTACTAATTGTATATAACACAGCATGATCGAATATGCCTGTGCCAAATCTGGGGTACAAGGAAGAATTAAGAGCAGTAATAAGTAGGTATTCTGCCAGAAGAACCAAGGAGGGCCGATGAAATTGGAACATGCTGCTTCTCTACTTTGAGTCTATTTTTTCCCTTCAAAGAAAAACAAACAAAACCTGAGTGTGGGTTAGTTTAATTTCTCCACAGTTGGCACCTCAACAAATGCAGAAGAGCAGCTTGACATTCTTTCCACGTTTAAGTACTGTAGAGGGTAATGTTAGAAATGGGCAGAACTCATTCTGAATTCTTCCTGTTTGTGTCCCTTGCAGAGTTTTGGATACAGGATGTCATTTAAACACAACCTTTTAAGTTTTGTGCTTCTAAATGTCCTCAATGTGCATGAACTACACGAGCCAAAGAGCTGGATTCCCCCCCTCCCAGACTTGAGAGGTCAGATTGCTTCCTTTTGACACCTCTGAAGAACTCAAATACTTTTAATGTTTTTCTTTCTTCAGTTATGGAAGCATTCCCTTTCTGGGAATGTTTTTTTGTTTTGTTTTTTGTTTGTCTTTCTCTCAAGATCTAATTGGGTTTTTTGTTGTTGTTGCTTTGCTTATATATATAAAATATAACATTTTCAATGCTGCATTTCAAGTTTGCACTGTAGAATGAATATGAATATATGTATATATATATATATATACTTACATGTATGGTATTCAGCTTTGTTCGGGTATTTTTCCACATCATTATAGTTGTGCTTTTAAAGTTGCAGCAGTTGTTCGTCTGTCTGACTCATAGATGAACACAATACAGAAGCCTGATGATGGCAGATGAGATTCTGCCGAAACGTTGCTACAACTTTAAAGGCACAACTATAATGACGTGGGAAAATACCCGAACAAAGCTTAATACCATATAGATATATATTTCATAGATTTTCACGGGTACAGGTATGTAGGTCTAGGTGTGTTCGGGTCTTTTCCTGTGTAAGATTAAGAGTATCTTGGTGTTGTTTCGGCGAGTTCCTGATTTAGGAACCAAATTAATATCCAACACTGAACACTCCAGTAAGAGAATAATCAGGGAAGCCATCGAGATAGAGAAACACCCCCATAACATGAATAGATGGGCCGATACCTCCTGCCTACCAGACATTTGGAAGCTAGCCCTCACCAACAAATGAGTCCCAGCCACAAAAACCAACACCAGACCCAAAACAATATGGGACACCACCACCAATCCCCCTCATCAGACCCAGGCCCAATAAACAAAGGACAACCACCATCCAGAAAACAGACCATGGCTGCTGCGCCAGCTGTCTCACCCCCTGACCCCAAAACCAAACAAGATGACACACACCAAGAACACAGACCCAGACCCCAAACTCGAAGCCAGACTAAAACCCAGAATGCTACATCACAGCCACCCGCTCAGGATATCACATCAGAAAACTCAGGAAATTACACCACAAGAACTCAAGAAGTTTCAACACAACAAATGACCAAGGATACCACAGCAATAAATCTCACAAGGTCATCACACAACCCATTACTCAAGAGAGAGTTACTACACAGGAGGCTAATGGAAAGGAGATCAAAACACAAACGACCCAGGAGATTACAATGCAGGACCCAGGATACCACAACAAAGAACTCGCAAGGCCATCACACAACCCATTACCCAAGCTGTTAAAACACGAGAGGCTAATGGAAAAAAGATCACTACAAAACAAATGACCCAGGAGATTACAGCACAAGATCCAGGATATCTCCACAACAAAACTCACAAGGTCATCACACAGCCCATTATACCAACATCAACTCCATCAACCAATCAAGAGGTAGAAGCGCAGCCAACCAGCCCAGCACACCAGCCCCCACCACCAGTATTTATAGAGAGACGGCAGCTCCGATCACACACTGCTTGCACTGGCACCAAGCTGAAAGCACCAGCCTGAGGATGGTGAGTGGGACCTCGCCGAAATGCAAACACACCTAGTCCTACACACACACACACACACACACACACACACACGCACACACTTATATATGAAAGAGCGAGCGAGAGAGAGGCAGACAGACAAACACAGAGAGACACAGAGACAGAGGCAGAGAAACAGAGAGACAGAGACACACAGAGAGATTTAAAAAAATCTATAATAGTGCAAACTTGAACACATATAAATTAGTCAAAATGAACTCAATTAAATATTCTGAGATATGATTGGATCAGATCTCTACTTTTCATTACAAATCTATATTTGGGTTAGGTCATGATCACATGTGTGATTCAATCATCACAGCTCCACCACATTATAAGACACTTTTTAAAAAACACAAAAACATAGACCTGATCCCAGATATATAATCTATCTATCTATCTATCTATCTATCTATCTATCTATCTATCTATCTATCTATCTATCTATCTGCAAATCCCCCAAATATATGAATATATATATGAATATATGAACCCAAATATTTTGAAACAATTTTAACAGATGTCAGAAATTATGTGACATTTGAGCCTTCAACAAGATTCTTGAAGAAATACACCATTTCACTTGAAATTTGCTCCTAAAATTTTCCAGTGTCTTTCTCCTAAATGCATTTGCTCAAAGTTCAGTGGTGATTGGTGATGGCTCTTTAAAATGGGTGAGAAAATTTGTCACTTATTTCTACTTAAGCCAGTATGGCCAGAAACAGCAGCAGAATAGTGGAAGCTGTAGTTCAGTCACCTCTAGGGATCATACATTTCTCACTGCACTACTAATGTTGCGTTAATTACAGGAAAGTAGTTTAGAATGGCATTGGGAATGGCCTTGAAGGACAGAAGGAAGAGTTGCTACCAAGGGAACAGTCACATACCAAATTTTATAAGTGAGCTTGAACAAGCCAAAAAAGTAGCTTGAGAAAATGTCTCAGAAAACTCCAGTTCCCTTCCTCCCCAGTTAGGGAGGAGAAAACTTTCAGACCTGCATGTTTCTGTTACAACAAAAGTAGTTTTGATCTATATGGCGTTGGTTTCTTAGTTTGGTGGTGCCTTGTAGGGTTGACACTCCATCATCAATACTTTCTGGCCACATAATGAGGTCAACCTTATTAAATGCCTGCAAATATGCAGATATAGCAAGCCTATCCTACTTCTTACTGAGATTCATTCTAAGGTTGTTGTTTTTTTTGTGCTAAATATCTTGGTATGATCAAGGACTTTTGGGGAAAAAGAATAAGTGCTGCCTTACATTCTTAGTGTATTTCCACATCCATCCTAGGACAATAGCTTCATCAGGTCACCTTAAGGCCACCAAGTAGGCTTTAAACCAAAGATGGTCCACAGGCTCTTGTTCATGCAATGTCTAGGGAGCAGAGCTGGTATTCAGCAGGTTCTGACCAGTTCTGGAGAGCCAGTAGCAGAAATTTTGAGTAGTTCGGAGAACTGGAAAATACCACCTCTGACTGGCCCCACCCCCACTTATTCTCTGCTTCCCGAGTCCCAGCTAATTGGCTGGGTCTTCTTTTGTTGCCCTGCACAGGAGAACGGAGCTGGGAAGCACGTTAGTGTGGTGGGGAGGAATGGAAATTTTGCAGTAACCTTCCCTCAGGAGTGGGGAGGGAATGGACATTTTACAGTATCCTTCCTCTGCCACACTACCAAGCCATGCCCACCAAGCTATGCCATGCCCACCAAGCCACATCCACAGAACCAATAGTAAAAATTTGAATCCCATCACTGCTATGGAAGAACCCAAGGACTGTGGTTTCAAGCAACCTACAGCAAAGCTGAACCAACCTGAACATTTGGGCCAAACCCCAGAAGACACTTGAAGCAGATCCCTGATCAGCTTGTAAAGTATATGGAGGAAGCTAAGGGCTGGGAGGAAATTCTTGCAGTGGGTGAGAAGGAAACCAGAGATGTTAAAAAAGACACAATGTCTTTTCCGTCGGTCATCCTTCTCCTCCCACCCCCCACCCCTCTGCTTGTGTATGTTGTTTCCATTGCCATTAACCTGTAACAAGAGGATGTCAGCTTTCTCTATTTATGTGTGACTAGGAGAACTCTGTCCTCAGTCGACTTTCATAGGTTGCTAGCCATAGGCTGACGCTGACATTTTTTCTTCAATGTTGCTGAAATGCTATGCCCCTGGAAAGCTTAATGGACCATCCACCTCTTTTTGATTGTGAAAAGGAAAGAGAAGAGCAGCACATTTTATTTTGCACACTCTCAAACATTTATTACTCCTTCATCAACAAAGCCGGTCCACCCATGACAGTTTGACGTGGGTAATTTATGTTTGAAGTAAATTTTGTTTTGCCTGACATTTATGAAATCTGGCTTAATGAGGGGCCCAGTTTATTATGGAAGAATTGATGTTCATGTGATCCCAGACAGGAGATCTCCTGGTGGTTGCTGCTCCCCACGATAGTTACTCACATACTAGGACATTTACTTTATGCTTGGCTGGCTGCTGCCTTGTCACTGCTGCTCTCAAACACCAACATTTGCTGCCCTCATTCCATGGACACAGAAGCTCCCTCTTTCCAAGCTCAGCACTGGAACCCACAGCAAAAGATGCTGCCTGAATCCCACCATGCAAGTGGCACGCAGCAGCCAAGAGTGACCCTTTGTTACATTCGGTGGGGGGGAGGGGGCCACCCAGGTGGGAAGCTAACCTTTGCCAGACCCTGCATCCTCGCTTGCCTCCAGGCATATGAGTTTTCACACACAAGGGGCAGGAAGCTGCCCTGGGCCTGTCCGCGTGCAAAGGGAGGGCTTGCCTCCGTGGGAGATGCACCTGGTAGGAGAAGCGGTTTGTTCAAGGAAGAAAACAGGATCTAACATATAAACAACATCCTCCTTGGACTAGTTCATGAGTCGCCGTTTCCAGAGTTTGTTTTTGAGCTATTCTTACAAACTTGGCCCCTCCCCATATCCCCGTGGAGAGAATAGCTAGGCTGAATCAAAAAGACCATAAGCGATGACTCAGGCCTTGGAGAGGCAATGTGGATAGACTCACGATCAGGAGGAGTTATGGAGGCTTTGGTCACTTGTAAGGGAAACAGCTGGAATCAAAACTCCAGCCAGCTCCCCAAGTAGATATTCTTGTCCGAAGATTATAAGATTCTTATTTGTGGCCCTTATATATTGATTTTCTATGGCTAAGTAATATGTGGCAGTCCCAGGCACAAGAATCAGTCACCTGATAGAAATCCATGCTAAGAAACCAAAACAGTCTGGAAGAAACATTGAAGACTGTCACTCATCCAGATAGAATTGTCTGGAAGTTGAGTCATGGCAACTGAACTTTTTGTTGTTGTTATTGGTGGTTTGAAACATTTTGCTGCTTATCCAGGTAGCTTTCCATAAAGTGGCAAGTCCTTCCCTCAATAAGATGTGGAGACCTCAAACATAACCTACTCTCCGTTTTTTATGCCACTCTTTCATCAGTCCCCAGGGAGATGAAAACCACTTCACCAGGGAGGCCACACTTAATTCACTTAAGTGAAAAGATTTAGGAACAATAACTCTTAATGGCTCTCTGCTTATTCACCTTATAAAAATGAAATTACCCTGGAGGAGTCCCAAATGTGCTTTTTCAGCAGGCAATTAGACTTTCTTGATTTCTTGAAGACGTTTCACTTCTCATCCAAGAAGCTTCTTCAGCTCTGACAGGATAGTAGGGAATGGAAGGATTTATACTCCTTGCAGATATCTGGTCATTTGCATCCTTTCAGAGGGTCATTGAAGCACTTGAAGGTTTATCTGTGTCCTCAGGGTCACCTGAGTGGTGCTCCTGGTTCCTGCAGTCTGCATTTTTTCCTCTGGAAATCCATTCCTACTCCCACACCATTCAAAGGGTGTTCATCCCAAATTGTATAGCTAAAAGTCTGTAGAGATTCTCGGTCATCCATGTCATGGTTGTCCCAAAGGTGCTTTCTTTCTCCTACACTAAACTCTCTACTACCCATGAAAATGCATGATTCAGTCTGCTGCAATCCTTGGATTTTCCTTAGATATATTGTTATTAAGAGAAGCCTGATTGACAGGCAAACACATTAGTTCCTATTCTGCTACCAACCAGCATCCCGTTTACGAGCGACTTGGAATGTTAGGAGAGATTTGAATGGGATACATAAATGCATTTGATAATGTTCTGCTAGCTTTTTGCATACCAACATAACCCATAATAGTGTAATCATGCACTTATGAAGATCAGAGGTGGGATCCTACTGGCAAAACAACCTGTTCAGTGAGCACGCACTTTGGTGTGCACGCATGCACAGTACTTGTAAATCAACTTCTCTTGCAAGCAATAACCTTCTCCTGCTGATGGACAGCACTCAGCTGTGGTGCACAAAGCAACTAAGGTTGCTTTAGCAGGGAATAAAGGACAGCCTAGAGCCCAGGCAGGTGGGTGGGCCAACCAAAGCAAAGAAGATCTTTGGAGCAAACCGGTTCAGTGTCAGTGGCTCTTCAGAGCTACTGGTTCTCTAGAACCGGGCTGAACTGGTAGATGATAAGAAATTATCTAGAGCACATAGTTACACATACACAATTAGCCTTGCCCCAGTGTCTCAGATCAGGAAAATCTCTGGACCAAGCCATTTTTGAGCACATATTCAGACAAATGGGCAGCTGCTGCTTCTCACAGATGTCATCTCCATTAGAAGGCTCCCTGACCAGAACATAATGAAGGCTCTTGAAAATTTGTTTGAGTTTCATGCTGGAAGTAGGAACAGGGCATCCCGCCCTCTCTCCATCTCTTATCTGTCTTTCTATGCTCTTGAATCCCTAAATGACAAAAACAGAAATAGAATGATCTTCAACCAGTATGCACAATATTCTTCACATCACATTTCCATGGAGGTATTGGATAACTATTAATGTTTAAGTGGTATCTAAATGTCTGTTTTTAGCACCTTTTCCAAGTGAATGTTAGGAACTTCCACCGTCTATCTAGTTTTAGACATTTTCCCCCTGCGTTCTTCTTTTAAAACATGGTAGACTTGGAGAGGTCACTGCTCCTTTGGAGAAGAAATTGTCTGAAAAAACCTCCCCAATATAAATGTAACAAATTTCTGTAAAAGAAGTGGATAGATGTTTTAAGGGGTTAAGTGAAATAAGCCCTTGTGTCTGATGCAGGAAATCTGTCACGAAATCCCAGCTCTTGGGAGGAAACATTAAGTTTATCGTGGGAGAAAAGGAAAGCGAAGTGTTAAAGTTATTAACACGAACAGAGGATACCGGCACATCCTGCAGAAAACTTCCTGTTTAACCTACAAGTTAGAAAACAACAACTGAAGGGAAAATGATGAAATCGCAGCTTCACTCATTTTTGGTATGTGAATTTATTTTTACACTTTCATTATCTTGAGCTTTCAAGTGACTGATGATTTTCACAGAATCCTTGCACCAGCTGGGCACAAAATTTCACCTTGCTACTCCATGGGAGTGAATTCAGCCCGATCATATGATCACTGGCTTCCTTACTCACCCTCATTAAAGAGAAGTGGAATTCCTACTCACAACGGCATTGCACTTTGTCCTGCTTCTTTAACCTTCTGGATTATGACAACAAGTTGATTAAGGGTTGGTTAAAAGCTGCCTCCTTCATCCAAATTTAAGTATGCCCATGCACCTTTAGCCTTTTCCTTTTTCATTGTAGTGTGTGCTAATTGGAAGCTGATTACATACATATTTTAATAACTGTGTGTCAAGATAACATACTCGGTCAATGGCTAGGCAATCACTTTTTGACACTTTGGTGTCTGATCAACACAAGCCTTTTCCTTCTGAAAAGTGAGTGAATCCCAGCAGGAATAGATTCACAAATGAGAACCCTATCTGGAGATGTTATAAAGAAGTTAATTTGAAAATCGAGCCTACTGTAGTTCAAAACCTCCATAATAAAAATACAATAGGGTAAAACACAGCAGTGGGAACAACTTCAGAAAAGGCTAGGAGCAGTCTGCCAAAAACGGAGAGCAGAGAACAAAAATCAGCAAAGCAGAAAAAGGCTAAACAGGACAGCCCAACCTAAAAGAACTGGGAACACAAAGTCTTTGATGCTGAATCCAAGGTTCACTGGGTCAAAAATAAGGCTGTTTTATTATGAATGAAAAATAAAAAGTAACGTTGCCTATGTGCTAAGTTCCTTCCCTTGCTGTTCACCGCTCAGTGCAGTGCATAATGAAGAGATGCTTGACCCTTGACACAATTCCTTTAGAAATAAAAATTGACTGTGTCACATGATTAGATTGGTGGTTTCAGCGAAGTCTGAAGGCTGTACATCTAGACAACAGGGATTGGAAATGTGGAACAAAAGTAGACTTGATCTTTGAAGTCAATATCTTTGGTTTATTAGGGTTATAATTTTGTGGTCCCAAGAGAGTGTTCCAGACTTTCTGGAAGATTTTGAGGCTGGTTCATTCATCCAATATTGGACAGAGATGAGAGGAATGGAATTGGGGCTGGGAGTATTCGGAACTTTCCTTGTTCCCCAAACCACCCACAAACTGAGGTTTCATGTAGCTTTAAAACTGATTTTAAGTGAAGGAACTTTACTATAATAATAACAAAAGCAACAATAACAATAATATAGCTGCAAATATTATTGCTGATTTTTTCATGTTAAAAAGAATCCAGCAGAATCTGGGGCACAGCTTTCTTTTCTTTTTCTCTTTCTTTCTTTCTTTCTTTCTTTCTTTCTTTCTTTCTTTCTTTCTTTCTTTCTTTCTTTCTTTCTTTCCTTCCTTCCTTCCTTCCTTCCTTCCTTCCTTCCTTCCTTCCTTCCTTCCTTCCTTCCTTCCTTCCTTCCTTCCTTTTTTCCCTTCCTTCCTCCGTTCGTTCCTTCCTCTTGTTGGGATTGTTGCACCAAGAAATTTCCACCCTGTATTTACATTGCCATTAAGATGGGTTATATTTTTGAACCATATTAAGTAATATGTCAAAAATACCAATAGTGCTAGCAATAGCATTATATACCACTTTGCAGGGTTTTAAAGCCCTCTCTAAGCAGTTTACAGAGTCAGCCTATTGCCCCCAACAATCCGTGTCTTCATTTTACCCACCTTGGAAGGATGGAAGGCTGAGTCAACCTTCAGTCGGTGAGAATCAAACTGCTGGCAGTCAGCAGAATTAGCCTGCAATACTGCATCCTAACCACTATGCCACCATAATATGCAAACTAAAATACACAATTATTTTTAACTGCAAAGCAATGCCAACTTCGGAAGCGATGCTATGTTTTTATATTGGGCACCCCAATCCTTAAAGATAATCAGAGTTTTCTCACATTTCTTTGCCAACGCCATCACAATTCTAGCAATCCTGGGAACTGTAGTTTCTGCACACCTGGAAAGACTCGGCTTTGGAAGGCAGGCTTAGAAAGAAAGCAAGCTGGGATTTCTTTAGGTCTGGATGTTACATACTTCAGTTTCTTTGTCCCTACATGTGTTAGACAATTTTGTAGGACGATCAGAAGGAAATGCATAATAGAAGCATATCCAACCTTTGGGATTGCAAGGAGGAAACGTTTGGTTTTTTGAAAATGGGCTGTGGGCACCTTCACAAAATGGATGCTAGGAGATACTTTCCCATCACAACTCCAATGACAAAGCACAGATTTACCAGAATACTAAGCACTGTTCCTCTGGTCACATCCTTCCTGTCAGGTGTTCCTTCCTATTCCTGTTCTTCTGACAAAACATTCATCATTTTCTCCAAAAACTTATGAGACAATATGGTGGCCAGAGGCATTCCTGGAAATAAACTGAATGCAGCCAATCCCTCTCTCTTAGCCCTAGGAAGAAGGTAATGGCAAACCACTTCCAAAATCTTACCAAGAAAATCGTAGGGACAAGTCCAAGTAGTCACCAGGAGTCAATGCTTAACTACAATGCATGCACATTCCAGAATGGAAGAACATCAATAAATTGGTTTGAGATGCTTTAAGTGTCAAACTCATATGAACTGTGGGAGCAATAGGGTCAGTATTAGAGGTGGTATTCAGCAGGTTCTGACCAGTTTTGGAGAACCGCTAGTAGAAATTTTGAGTGGTTCGGAGAACCGTCAAATACACCTCTGACTGGCCCCGCCCTGATCTATTCTCTGCCTCCCAAGTCCCAGCTGATCAGCTGGGTCTTCTTTTGTTGCCCTGCATAGGAGAACAGAGCTGGAAAGCAGGTTAGTGGGGTAGGGAGGGAATGGGATTTTGCAGTAACCTTCCCCCAGGAGTGGGGGAAGGAATGGAGATTTTACAGCATCCTTCCCCTGGAGTGGGGTGGGAATGGAGTACAAAAAGTATCATTTCCCTGCCACGCCCATCATGCCATGCCACGCTATGATCACCAAGCCACACCCACAGAACTGGTAGTAAAAAATTTTGAATCCCACCACTGGTCAGTATGAGTTGAAATTCCTGAGTTCACATAATTCCGTTGGTCTCTTCCAGCAAGACACTTTATAATTAGCAAATTTGTTTGGCTTCATCTTTCTAGGTGTCTGAAGACAAGATGAGTAATCTATTAACTGGACTGTTCCATTTGCTGATATCCAGCTCTCTTTTAGGCAATACATCCTCAATAAAGGACTGAGTCACAGAAGCTGAGACACTGTATACGATAACAATCAGCAGAGACTAAATTATCTAAATGTGATTCGTAAAAAGAAACAAAGACTTACGAAGGTGGCAGTTTGACCTTCAATTTAAAGTGATGGCCTTGCATGGTTTCCTAAAATATTTTGGAGCACATCAGCAAGATGCTCAGAAGGAAGGAAGACCCTGTTACTTCAGACTTTTGCCCAAATAAATTCCTTATGACTAATCACCTTGTTTATGATCAAAAAGAGGAAATAATTTCAGCTTTGAAATGTAGTCATGTTGGCTGTTACAAAGGATATATCCTGGTAATGGAGTAAGTGGTGGAATGAATTAACCAACAAATACTTAAGTTCATTATTGTATTGCCGAACTTGCTGGCATAACTTTAAAAAGCAACAACAACAATAGATTTCATTTTCATTACAAGATAAAAATATAGGAAAAAAAAGAATGTTAGAAAACTAACAAAAAGTGTAAATGGAAATAAAGAAATAGTCTTCTGACTTTTTCATGGCAGTAAAATACAGAAAGAAAATTATAATCTCAACCTGTAGCTGTACTTGTCACAATATTGGATTGAAATTTACATTGAATTATAACTTTATAAGATGATTTATCATTGGCATTTAATGCCTGATAAATGATCAAAAATGCCTAAAGGAGTTGCAAAGGTATGTTGGAAATGCAACTGGTACTTTTTAAAATCTCTGATGAACTTGTAATAAAGCAAAGAAACACTGGGACCAAAATGGAGCATAACTTGAGGATCTGCTCAGATCTGATTCCTCATGCTCTGATTTCATAGGAAAACTGAAATCTCTGCAGACCTTAATTGAGAAGCAGAGACCATATTCTTCAATGAACAACCTCAAGTAGCCAGGTGCTTCTCTGTTCCCTGTTTTGCTGGAATGCACCTACAAAAGCTATGGAAATAGTGGTGGGATTCTTTTTTTTTTTTTTTACTACTGGTTCTGTGGTCGTGGCTGGGGAAGGATACTGTAAAATCTCCAGTCAGAGGTGGTATTTGCCAGTTCTCCAGACTACTCCCAGAATCCCTGAGCTAACATGACTGGAGGAGGAATTCTGGGAGTTGAAGTCCACAAGTCTTAAAGCTGTCAAGTGTGAAGACCCCTGCACTAGAAGCTCTGATGTGTCACATGGCATCTTTCCTTTCACTTCAGTTGACAAGACGTTGGGGTAAGAAAAGGTTGTGATGCTATGGTTTGTGAAATAGAAATCTGCACTGGGTATTTGTCAGTGCAAATGAAGAATGTGTCATGACTTTTTGATTGGTGCTTGAAAATTTCCATCCAATGGCAATTCACTGCCAAATGCTAGTTAATCCTGATGATCACTGTGTTGGGATGGGAACTGTGCATTGCTGGGCTGAAAACTGTATAGATGGAAAACTTAGAAGAGTTGATTTTTTTGATTAAAAAAAATGGACAACCTCTGACAACTATTGACAAGTTTCACATGAGAAAGGTTGATGAACTGATTAAAGACGATCACAGATAACTCAAAGGGAAATACCTATCAAGCCTGGCATTTCAAGGAATGAACATATTATCAATGTTCAGTGCCAGAAAATTTGTTCAAAATGGGTTCCTCACGTGCTTAGAGCACAATTATGTGTCAAAACTTGAAATTTGTCAGCAATTGTTGTCGTGCTATGAGAATGAAGGCAAGGAATTTCTTCAAAGCATTGTGACAGCTGATGAAGCAAGAAATGCTTCACTTGTCTGTATGGATGTGTGTGCGTGTGTGTTTGTGTGTGTGTGTGTGTGTGTGGAATCCCACCCCATGTTTTGGCAGGAAAACTCATGGTTACAGATTTTTTGAAGGACAAAAATTGTATTGTTCAAATGGATTTCCTTAAACTTGGCATCACTATTAAATTAGAATACTACGCCGTAATTTTGAAAACTTTCAAACAATGATTACACAAAATTCAGGAGCGCAAAAAAGAAATTGTTCTGCAACAGGACAAAACCATTTGTTGACATAAATAGGAGGGCTTTCTCTGAACCAGGTGTATATTTCTGTGTTTGCTTTCCTGTGTTTGTGTATGCTTTTCATCCACACAAACATAGCAGTTTCTCATATTGATACACTTGTGTATAAGTATTCCCATGTTCAGTCATATGAAGACATGTTACTGTGACATCTCCAGGACATACTATTCTCACAATACATACATTCAAACAGATTACATGCATAGCAGCTCTTGGGTTGAAACATCTGCAAATACTATTTTGTCCTGTGTATCAGATTTGCCGATTGTTATTCACTTCTATGCCTGCTATTTTACCATTCTGAACTTATTTTCTAAGTAAAAATATTACTAGGAAATATTGAGGGTTAGCTGAGCTCGGAGAAATTGATTCGTTGCAGATTGCCCCATATCCAGCAGCGAAATGTATGTGTTGTTCTTAAAAGAATTTTGAGCTAGATGGCGCCAGTTAGTTCAGATTTGACTGGAGATGGGAATCGTATGAAAGGGCATGGCCTTTTCAAGACCGCACAGCTGGGATGCATTTCAAAAGAGCCCAAACTCTAGTTTGCTGATCCTGAGACAATGATAGATGGACGGACTAAAGAACAAATATATGGTACCAATCAAGTATGTGGTTTGGAGTGGCGGGGGGGTGGGGGAATGCAAAATATCATCCGGCAGCTATTTGAAACATGAGTTTGTATGCTGTATCTTCTGAATCGAACCAACACTGGTTACCCTCCCCAGCCATTTTGTCTGAACTGCTTTTGCATCATGTCTCTGCCCTGGGGGATACTCTGTGTACATGCAGTGGAACCTCTGTGGGCCAATTGAGAAATGACATAGGGAAAATATAGATCTGGTACATGTACATTATTGGCACATTTTTCTCTATGGAGAAATGGGGAAAGCTAATTCTACCTGGAAAGTGATGCACAAAGAAAGAACTTCAAACATGATGTTAGAGTGTCAGAATTGATAGGCTGCTCATCCACAAATTCTGGGCTAATCATGGAGCCTCTTCTGTCTTTTCCATTCATAATGTTGCAAGAACAACAAAAACGTCTCTGAGGAAAAGAACTGACATTGCCCTATACACCTTAGGGATTATCCAGGAAATAATGGAATAAATGCAGGCATCTGGGAAGTTTATAAAAGGCACACAAAGATGCCAGTTGTCACCCTGCTGTTTATAGCCAGAGAAAATTGTTTTAGATTTTATCAGGTATCTTAAAAAAAAAATTAAAACGTTCCAGCAGCTGAGGTTTTCTAGAATGTCTTTTGCAGAGTTAATTTTTTCCTACAATAGAAGGAAAATCATGCATGATTTAAGTGATTTTCCTGATTTGCCTACTCCGCTTTCCAGTTATGGATCAGTTGTCTCAACTACATTAAACGCTAATTGTTTATTATTAACAATTATTTGATAGTATTATTATTAACAATATTATTTGATAGTTTTGATTAGCAGGAATGTAAAAGATTTTTATTGTGGACATCTTTCTGAACAGAAATGCCACAAATTGGTGGTCCACTAAAGGTACCAACTTTTGCAATATCTACTGTCTGTTTCATCCAAATCTCCATATATTTGGCAAACATGCATAAAAATGTATTTTGGGGCATTAGTGATAAAGAGTTAATATCAGAAAGAGTTTCAGTTTGAAAGCATCTAAAATGAGTTCCTGTATTATCTGAAAAGATAGCAAACAAAGATGCATGGTTAAGAAAATTTCTGGGTTCTATGAAATAAAATAATATATCAATGCTAACTCACACTCCTATTCATTTGTATATATTGAAGATAATGTATGCTTATTCATGTATGTCTGCATCAATGAGCTTATGTATGAAAATGTTATGTTAAACATTGGCTAAAAGTTGTTAGAGGTTTTATATTTACATCAATATCATTGCTGGTATGCTCAATCCTATGCAATGCAGTAGGTCCAAATAAAATGCCCAGATTTATATCTATAGATACGTGCATTCAAATGTTATGTACAATGGTATCTCTGGTGTAATACCCAAAATCTTTCCATCAGTGCCCAGCGAGACAAATTGGATTACAAAAAGTACTCCTGGGAATGATTAAGCACCCTTTCATTTTGCTCCAAATATAATCTTCCTACTGTAAAATGCATGGGAGTTTAATTAGCTGCACTTGACTATAATATATAGTGTGTTCTGAAATACAACTGTGGTAACAGTTAGTGTTATCATATGTTTGAAGTGTTGATATTCTTCAGAGTGGGCTGTGCGAACTCTTATGTTCTGGTGGCCTTCTGGTGATTCTGTTTGTGCCTTTCAGACTCACTCTAGAACAAGGGCTCTCAAACTTTCCTTAGCAATTGGAATTTGGGTACCATTCTCCTAAAATGGTTGCTGGATGGATGTGGCCACTCACAGAACCAGAGGCGGTATTCAGCAGGTTCTGACCAGTTCTGGAGAATCAGTAGTGGAAAATTTGAGTAGTTTGGAGAACTGGCAAATACCACCTCTAAGTGGCCCTGCCCCCATTTCATCTCTGCCTCCCAAGTCCCAGCTGATCGCCTGGGTCTTCTTTTGTTGCCCTGCACAGGAGAACAGAGCTGGAAAGCAGGTTAGTAGGAAGGGAGGGAATGGAGATTTGCAGTATCCTTCCTCTGCCATGTCCACCAAGCCACGCCCACTAAACCATGCCATGCCCATCAAGCCACACCCACAGTATCAGTAATAAAAATTTTTGAATCCCACCATTGCACAGAACGCTTTCATAGAAGAAAACAATGAAAGCAAAATCATCTGTTTTTCCAAGCATGTCTCTGGAATCCCTTGGGCAATGCCGGAGCACTGCACTATTGGGTAGACAATTGAAGCTGGTGTGGTATGGCATCCTAGTTTGCAATTTTTTTCTTAAATTAAAAGAATATTTTTGAAAATAACAGGTTGGGCTGGGACTTGAGAAGTTATTGGCAAGCTCTTTCTTACTTCCAAAGAGCCAGATAATGGATCCAGAATCTATATCAGTTACAGGTTTGTCATGCAATGAACAGAAGGGATGAATATATGTAGCCAGAATGACTTCCTCAACTTAAACATAATCAGGGGACAATCTCAGCTTCTGTGTACATTTGAAATTGTCTGGAGTCTGCAACAATGCTGTGACTTAAAAAAACATTAGTTTCAGTACATGCCTACATTTTAGACACATATTTTCTTAATCTCTGGAATATATGCCATCAATTAACAAATCAAAGTACAGAACTGCTGACTTTTGGCAATAAACAATTTTCAACATCATTAAGTTTACTTTGTCTTAAACTAAAACAATAATGTGGCAAAGGATCAAGGGAAAAAAAATCACTCTTTGTATCTATTTATCATAATTGCTGGAATAGATGTAAAGTAATTTTTTTTCATTATGTGACACAAGGCTTTCTAATGGAAATCAGCTGCCAAACTATGACAGATCTGTGAGTACTTAATGGCAAAAATGATTGCTCTTAAGTTAATTCCTATGCCATGTGCAATCCATTACTTCATTAGCACTGAGCAGGTAGATTAATTAACTGTTCTGAAGCCACTCTTGTGCAGGGAAGTTTGTGTATAGTTGAGAAATCTGCAGTGGAAACTTAGGCTAGGATTTAATTTTTTTTCTTTCAAGGTAACTATTGGTGGTTAATTAACACAATTGTTCAGTTAGAGGGTTGAATACAATAAATAACATTTCCAGTTAGAACAAATGATTTTCAAATTGACATCTAATGCAGCTTCTACATGCACATTCAGAGGCAGGCAGGAAATAGTCCACAGAATTGCAATGATAGGAAATGATTAATCCCATCTCTACATGTAGATGTCTACAAAGGGACCTGGTCTACAACTCTCACCTATTTCAATCATTGTGGCTGATGAGCAGTGGTGCGATTCAGCTGGTGTAGCAACTGGTTTGGTGAGTACGCACACGAACCAGTCTGAACCGGTAGAATCTCAGCACTGCTGATGAGCCTGAATGCTGATTGAGGAATGAAGCTTTAGAACAGACATCCTTCTTTCTATTGGCCTGACCTGTATGGTCTTTGAAACCTAGTTGTTAAAAGATGGCTGATGCCACAGCCTGGCTTGAGATTTGTGAGATGAAATGGATCCCTCAGGCCTTTTTAAGCCTTAGGCAACAAAAGTAAGATGGCTAAACACATGGAAAGTATTTATATTTCAATGGGGTGATATTTCTAGGGTATATAATTACACTTTCAGGTTATTTTGGTGGTGCTGGTAATAGAAATAGACTTCCTCTGGATCAGAATGGACAGACTCATTCCTTTCAAATGGTCATATTTCTTCAAGGTCCAGACAGGGAGAAAAAAGCAAGTTTACTAGCTAGAATTGATTACCCACAGTTCATATTCCTCTTAACTGCTGTTGTTTCTGGTGGAAGCAGACATCTTCTTCACATTCCAACTAAGAAGATAGATTTCCTTCATTACATAGTTCCACCTGGGCCTTTCCAAATGGCTGTTCTTCTACAACTGCGAGGAAGGGAGCAGTTAAGTCCCTTCGCACTGTTTCTTTGCAACCAATTACCCAGCAAATCAATTTCATCTGATTTCCCTCACGATGCTCCTATTTCTTGAGAAAGTACCTAGTCAAAGAACAATGTAGAGATAACAAGGATGAATGCAATATAATATGTATTCTAGAAAGAAATATAGGGTGGGTGTTGGCCGCTCTAAACCACTGATAATTTCCTTCCATTGGAAGAACTCGATGTCTTTCATATCTTACCTTTTTGTCTAAAAAAAGTATCTTGCACTTTAAAAACCCTGTCTCAGAGGAGAATTAATCCATCACTTTTCCATAGTTGTCATATATGGGGAGCACCATCTTCCTTGTATCTTGACTGTAACAGCAGGATACCTCATTTGTTGCTCAGCAATTCATTGCTGCTTAGTCCATTTGGAGTCCTTTAATCTTATTTACTTATTAAAAATGCATTTAGCATTTTATTTTTCATTCCTATAGATTTTATCGCAGTTCCTCACTGACTGAAATTTCTGTCAGCATGCTGGATAATTTGGTGTTATCAGTCACATTGATCAACTCATTGATCAACCCAGTTCTGGATGAGCTTTTCCCTCTTTTTTTCTTACTGTTTTCCTGAAATTCCCATTATTCTTTGTTTCCTTTTTCCTATCAGAGTGGGAGTGGGTTTCAAACTTAATGTATCACTACCAAAACTAGGCATAATCCCTCTTGCAAGTAAGGCCAATGATGCCTCAAGGGACTGAAAGGAATTGAGGAGAATTCTCCAGCTGCAGTGGCTCAGTGGTTAGAATGCAGTCCTGCAGGCTACTTCTGCTGACTGCTGTCTGCCTGCAATTTGGCAGACCAAATCTCACCAGGCTCAAAGTTGACTCAGCTTTCCATCCTTCCAAGGTTGGTAAAACGAGGACCCAGATTGTTGGGGACAATATTCTGTCTCTGTAAACCACTTAGAGAGGGCTGTAAAGCACTGTGAAACAATATATAAGTCTAAGTGCTATTGCTATTGCTACCCTAACTAGGTAACACAATCCGTGTCTGAAGTCCTACTAGCACTGCTGAAGTTACCTTGTTAGGGTAATGAAATGTCTGCAAGAAAACAAGCAAGCTCAGAGAGCATCAAGGACCCCTCATAAATGATATACCATATATTATGTTTTGCAGCTTTAAGGCCATAATAAGAGTGAAAGCCAGTTTTGTGTAGTGGTTAAGGCAGACTAGAAACAGGAGTTCTAGCTCTACCTTAGGTGAAAAACCAGAAGAATGACCTTGGGCCAGCCCTAAGCAGTAGGTGATGGCAAACCACTACTAAAAATCTTGCCAAGAAAACTGCAAGAACTTGTCCAAGTAGTTATCAAATGTCAACATTGACTCAAAGAGGCCATGATAAAGATGATGATAATTACTCTCTTATCCTTCAGTTATACCACATTAGCCTTATTCTATTCACTTATTATTACCTGCTGTCTTTTAAAATTCTAGAACCAGTATATTCATGAAAAATAAAGTATCACCTTCAGCTTCAGGAAGGTTGCTCATCCCTGCTTTGCAGCCTCCATTTAATGACCAGGAGACCCACTGAAGGTTTGGCAAAAAAGACAGGTAAAGCAGTTGGCCCTTATCCCATGCAGGTCTGTGTTCCTTAGGATTGCCAGAATTGCACATCAATTATTATGTGCGCATCCACCTTATTTCTGACAGTTCCTTCACTTTTCTTTGCGGAGGTCAACTTCGGATGATTTATTATATATCAATTTGACTGTAATAAAGAAGCCACATTGAGGCTGAAATGACTCTTCCCTTATCCCTTAAGAGTAATGCTCCCAGTGTGTGGCCCTGCAACCAGATTACTGTGGATCACTAAGCACTGGACAGACAAGCATTGTAGGTCTACCAGATCTGGGATGAAAAACTCACAAGGACCACTAGACAGAAATCAAAGATTAGAGTATTCAATGCTAAAACCAAGGAACTATTTATCAGTAAGACTCAACATTCTGCAAGCAAGCTAACACAGTATCATTTCAGCAAGCTTTCAGCCTCAAATGAAAAAGATTACTATAGATAGCAATAGCACTTAGACTTATATACCGCTTCACGGTGCTTTACAGCTCTCTCTAAACTGTTTACATAGTCAGCCTATTGCCCCCAACAACCTGGGTCCTTGTTTTACTGACCTTGGAAGGATGGAAGGCTGAGTCAGCCTTGAGCCTGGTGAAATTTGAACTGCCAAATTGCAGGCAGCCGGCAGTCAGCAGAAGTAGCCTGCAGTACTGCATTCTAACCACTGCGCCATCACAGTGTCATGGAGTGAGTTTCAATTACTGCAAATGGAAGCCCCAATATCAGTGCATCGATGCAACAAATGTCTCAGCAGATGATCCAGAGAAGTTCTCAGGTTAGGGGCCAGAGGTCAATATCAGCAGCAATATACTGATTTGCATTTCTTACATCTTAGTTTGGCTGTAGAGATAAGCAGGGGCAGGTTTCAAATTTCTTAACAACCAGTTCTGTGGGCCTGCCCTAATTTGTGGGTGTGGCTTGGTGGTCATGTGACTGGGTGGGCATGGCTTGCTCACTGGGCATGGCTTGGTGGTCACGTGACTGGCTGGGCATGGCTTGTATGTAAATATTGTAAATGTTTATGTAAATATTGAATTTTTTATTTAAAGAAAGAGCAACTTTTACCCCAAATAACGCAAAGCAGGCAGGCAGGTTGAGTTGCTTGCAGAATCACAGAGTCACTCACAGATCTACCTTTTTTGCAATCTGCAGCCTGAGTCTGCACTGAAAAATAGAAGCTCCAGTCCTAAAGAAGGTTCAGCTCTGCTCTCAGACAAGTGGTGCGATTTGCCGGTTCTCCGAACTGTGCAGAATTGTAACAACCAGTTCTATAGAACTGGTCCGAACCGGTAGAATCCCACCCCTGGAGATAAGCAATGGAGACAGAAGAGAGATTCTGCTGAAGGGCTAATTGTTTAGATAAGCAGTACTACATACATTGATAGGTTTGCTTTATATACCTTGCTTGCTGACTACTTTTCAATGAAAAGTAGACTAAACATTCTTACCAACAAATAAACAATAAGCAGAATACTTGCCAGAATTGGTTATTAAGAAAAAATATTTTATTAGGCCTGTTCAAGTTACAAAATTTTGCAAGATTAGGGACCATGGAGAAAATTATCATTTAGGTAATCCCACTTTGAAGGAATTTTTTAATAGTATGATAGTACTTTAAATCCAGTTCTTAAACTATTTCTATTAAACAATTCCTATTAATAAACTATATTAAACGTGGGTTTGAACCCATATTCTACTCTTATAAACCTAATTTCACTGCACATTTGTTTTCCCCCTACAAACAAACCTGGGTATTTCACCTCAGAATTTTAGCTGAATTCCAATAAAATTACTTTTTAAGAAATAAAATATTCAGAAACAGATCAACCATTGTTTGTCCCCTCCTCAACTTTCCTTTGAAATTCTAGGTGCGAGGTGACGCTATCTCAACATCTGGCAGAAGTTTGTTTTAAGGCCTGCAGCATTCTCTCATATTTTATCTTGAAACTGAAACTTTACAATTTAAACCTCAATCTCTGGTTCTCCTTCCTTTTTTCTTTGTTCACCAGCTTGCTTGATGAAGAGTTCTGGAGGGCTCAAAGATTTGTATATTATTCTGTGACCTTCAGTAGGCTTCATTTAAATGCTGTCCTGCATTAAATGCAGTGATAACAAATTTTTCCAAAAGCAGGCCAGGGTATAGAGAGAAAAGGAGAATTTCAACATAATGCAGCTGACTTTTTAAGTTAAGCAATTCTATCGAAGTTCAAAGCATCTGTGGAAAGCAAAAAGTAATGAAAGGAAACAGTTTGATGGAGTCCACATATGATAGCATGATTGCTTTGAAAATTATTATTATTTTAACCAAATGATTATCCCCTGAGATATAATTGCATTCCATGAATCATATTTTATCCCAGCAAAGTGGAATAAATGACTAATTTCTTGGATTAACAAAGAGTTGCAATCCATAATAACATCAGAAGAAGGTAGACAAACTTTGTTCTCTGAAGGATCAAGGGAATGAGTTGAGTAGACACAGAATTCAATTTGAGGCCAATCTAGATGTCATGAGGACTCCTGCCAAGTCTACTTCTTCATTCATGGTGCTCTCATGATTCAGGCCTTTTTCTCTTCTAACAAGGCTCACTTGTGGGGGAAAATGTTGCAGTATTTTCCCTATATAGTGCAGAAGCAATATATAGAAGCTGTTCTTACTCTTAGAAGATTCCTAAGAGTAAGAACAATTGACCAGTGGAACAGTTTGCCTTCAGAAGTTATGGGTGCTTCATCAATGGAGGTTTTTAAGAAGAGACTGGACAGTCCCTTGTCTTAAAATGTATAAGGGTCTCCTGCTTGAGCAGGGGTTGGACTAGAATATGGATGTCAAAGTCACGGTATCATGTTGCCATCATGTGAAGTATTGCAATGCTTTCCCCCTTCACGGAGCTGGGGTGGGCACGGCCTGTGCATGATGCATCTGGCCTGTGGACCATCAGTTTGACACCCCTACACTAGAAGATCTCTAAGGTCCCTTCTAGCTCTATTTTGATTGATTGATTGATGATAAAATGATAAAGATTGCCTCATTTTTGGTATCTGATAACTTCCTAAATATATCTACGCAAAGTAGCTTTGGAAATGGTTTGTAAGTAGACTACACACCTTCTGAAACATCATTTAAAGGTCCAGGAAATATCCTTGCCTGTTATAAATGTCAGCATGAGCCATTGGAAGTCTTCAAAGCATGCCATAACAGGACTTGGGTTTCTTTCAAATGCGCTCTGAAGAAACAGAACTGTTTGGGAATACTGGTAGCATGGAATTGTTCCTAAATAGTACAAGGTGTTATTATTTTCCTTCAGGATTTTAAATGAACAACACAAGGTTGCTTGGGATGAGACTTAATTATGTGCACTAATTTCACATTAGCTAGATCCCAATGTAACTTGGGAATCTGCTATTGGATTTCTTCTGGATGTGAATAAAATATTTAAAAAGTTATTGGTAAAAATACAGTGTGTTGTGTAGGATTTTTGGTGCTCTGAAACAGAGATCTCTGAAGAGACTCTTTCAGTCTATGAACCTTGTTCTACATTTGAACTCAATAACAGTGGTCAAGCTTGGATTAGGTATTAGCTTTGCTAGTAGTCAGTTCTAAAAGATCCAATGTCAGGTGAGAAGGCCTATGGCCTAGGGACCAAACTGCAGAGGTCAATCTGATCCTCTAAACTTCTAAAACTTCTGGCCAAAGTTCTCTGAAATTTTAGCCACAATCTGTTGATGAAAGTTCTATGAAAGACTCTTAGAGAGGAGATGGACATTTTCAACTGGGGTCCAGAAGCTCTGAAGCTTTTGAATAAGGGCAAAGATATAAAATTGACATGAGATGAAAGTATTGTTTGAGAAGAATTTTGCTGACCTACAGTGCCATATTTTGCCTGCTCTATTTGAGCTTTTGAACTTCAACACCTGATACTTTCTGAGCTAATTTAAGGTGCATTTTTTTGGCATTCACACTAGAGTGTGGATCCAGATGGTCTAAATTTTGGTTTCTAAGGAACCACTTCTGCCTATCTAAATTAACTCAGTCCCTGGACCTGTTCATTTGTCAAATCCTTCAAGTATCAATAAACCCAAGAGCATGATGCTGAACTTAATCCTTCACTTAGTGATATACGATAGCCATTTCAGTTTAATTGGGTTTGCTTGCATGAATCTTCTTAGCTGCCACATGCTTCAGTAGAATTGTCTAAATTCCTACTTGTGTATGGAGGAGACAATATAAGGAAGTATCATAATGTTCAAATAATTTTATTTTAGAAGATTTCAGACTATTTTTATCCCACTTTTATTAGTTTTGTAAATAACTCAAGGAACACATACCTAATACTCCTTCTTCCTATTTTCTCCACTACAACAACCTTGTGCATTGGACTGAGAGAGAGGGACTGGCCCAAGTCAGCTTTTATACCTAAAGTGGGATTAGAACTCGCATTCTCCCAGTTTCTAACCTGGTGCCTTAATCGCTAGACCAAATCATTTTGTTATTGTCTTGATTATAATAGCTGGAAAAAAAGTAATTTTGTGATAGAAAACTCAGGAATTTTGCCTTCTACTTTCCCCAAGGATGCTTACAAAATAAAGGAAGCAAGATTTCCCATACCAATCTAGAAAGACAAAGAACCAAAATTCCAGTTTTGTCCATTTGCATCAGCAACCTGCCAGCTACAACTCCAGGGCTGCTTCTTAGCACTGTAGAGCAGCTATCAGAAGGTTGTCCACCTCTGGTGTAATTCCTGTCCTCTGTCCAGAATGATCTTGACAGAAGACAGAGTCAGGCAACCTGTACATGTTCAATTAGGCAAATGCCAAGAAATCTCCCGCTCTGCTGTTTTTCAAGGACAACTTGATCTGCCTTTAATATTTTCCGACCCCAAAGCGAATGGTTTATGTGAAATCAAGTACAACCGAATCACTCAACTTCTCACTTGTTGATGACAGGCCAAAAAAGCAAAAGTTCACTTTGCCCCAACTTCAATAGAAGACAGACAGACAGACAGAGAGACAGAGAGAGAGAGAAAGAGAGAGAGAGAATGAGAGTCTTATATTGAGGAACCCAAAGAGAGGAAATTGAGGAAGACAGGACTTTGAATTGCCTTTGGATAGATAGATAGATAGATAGATAGATAGATAGATAGATAGATAGATAGATAGAGGAGATAATGGCCCTTAGGAAAGCACATAAAACTGTTGAATGAATGTGTGTTCCTTATAATATAAAATGCAAAGAAAAATGAAAGTGATGGGAAAGTAGCAGAGGAAAAAGAAAAGAGAAAAAAATGTAGGGTAGAAGGGAGAAAAAAAAGAGAAAAGCATTGTCTTCCAAGTTTTTTTTCCCCCAGTGAGACGGGTCTATCAGGGAACCTGGTCTACCCAAATATGGGACAGAGCATACTGCTTCTGCTTTTGCCTTTCAGCCACAATCCATACCAGACAGTTCTAGACGTGCAGGTGATAGACTCAATAATTCCTCTGTAGAACTGAATCAGCAGCTCCTTGGGCAGTTTGAGCTGTCTGAGTTGGCGCAGAAAGAAGATTATTTGTTGTGCTTTTTTGATGACGTTTTTGATGTTAGGTGTCCATTTTAGGTCATGTGATATAATAGAACCTAGAAATTAGAAGGTCTCTTCTGTTGATACTGTGTTGTCTGGTATTGTAAATATGGGAGGGTAGTATGGGAGGGTTTCTTCTAAAATCTACCACCATTTCTATGGTTTTGAGTGTGTTCTGTTCCAGATGGTTCTGGTTACACCACAAGGCAAATTGTATAACCTCCTGGCTGTATGCGGATTCGTTGTTGTCTCAAATGAGACCAATCACTGTTGTGTCATCAGCAAACATCAATATTTTAACAGATGGATCATTTGAGATGCAGTCATTGGTATATAGGGAGAAGAGAAGCGGAGAAAGCGCACAGCCTTGTGGTGGGGCTGTGCTGATTGTACAGGTACTGCTTAGCTTCACCAGTAGAATAAGATAATAGCATAAAACCTCAACTTTTTACTTTTACATAGTAATATATACTAGCCATTTCTATAACAATAAACCTATCTTATCAGAAAAAGCCAAAACAAAAGTTTCAGTTTTTCCCACCTCAAGCACCAAGTTCAGAAGTGGTTTCCAAGTAAAAATGAAGTTAGTTGTATTCTTTAATGAAAGTAGTCAATTTTGCCATCTTAGGAATTTATATTCCTGACCCTCTTGCTGAAGGTCATTACTTAGAAACAAATATATTATTTTTGGTTATAAGGCATTCACAGTTACTAGATCTCTCAGCTTCCCTAAAAGATTCATTCATTCATTCATTCATTCATTCATTCATTCATTCATTCATTCGTTTGTTCATTCATTCATTCATTCATTTTCTATAGCTCTCCATCTCAGTCAATGATTTTAATGAGCTGGGAGATCTAACTAAGTGGCTTACCTCCCTTCCAGCCTCCCCCTCTGCCCCCTCATCCCCTCTGTCTAAAGGAGAGAAATTTCTTCTTTTTCTTTTTTTGATCCCTTGCATAGAACAAATAAAAGTTTTCTTGCTAGTTTTCTTTCCTTAGACAAGAAGCCATTTATCACAAGTTGCCTGGTTTTCTGTAGGAGCAATTCAAATTCTGCCTAGAATTATCACCTGACACTGAAATGGCCAGGATCAAATTGTCATACTTCAGCCACTTTATGGAGAAGATTCTAATGCTGGGAATGAAGAATGGAAGGTGGAAGGAAGAAAGAAAGGTGGAAGGAAAGGAGGAAAGAAGAGGATGAGCAGGGTGGATGGATTTGCTTATATTGGTGATGAGTTACATTGATGGTGGGTACACTGTTGGAAGAAAGAACAGTTTAGAGGCAGATCATCATGACAAAAATCTATTTATGTAGTTGCCAAGAGTTGAAAATGATTTGACGGCATATAATCAATCAATGGATAATTTTGAGGACAGGTCCTGGGCAATCACACTGAAGCGTTTTCAAGCCACTATTACAACTATTAATAACATTTAAAGTTGAGGTCAGACCTTTCAATTCAGTTTTATTATTACTGTTTATTTCCTTTGTATTAATGAAATGAATTAATGAAAGCTTAATTATGGTGCTTAAAATTTGTCTCTAGGATTGATTTATAATTTTTATACTACATTAATATTTTATTGCCCCTTAATTTAATTCTGAATATTTAACTTTTATTAATATTCTATCCCACTTAATTTTTGTTCTTATATCTTGATTACCCTGAGAACTGTACTTGTACATTTTATTACATTTAGGCATTTATTTAATCTATATTTGTTATTTATTTTTTCTTATATGTTATAATTTCTGTTATAAAATTGTATTATTTACTAGACAAAGATAGCAATAAGTTTGATTCTGTTTGTACAAAATGGATCTTTAATCCTCTTTATCAGAAGGTATGTACAAATAAATAGACATATTGCCTTTGGTTACAACTTTCACAAAACCAAGATGTTGAAGTCTTGTCCCTTGGACATTATAGATAAAAGAGGAAAGGCTGAAGTTGAACCCAGGTAAAATCAAGTTATTATTGGTGTCAAAGCTGGTGTTATCTCTGAATGGGCAAAGGTGAAGAAACAGATTCATAATTTGAGCATCCTCTTGAACTCACAGCTCCTGCTCCATAAGCTGGTTAAATTATCCTGCTCCATAAGCTGTTAGTGCTCCAGTTGTGCTGTGTGCAGGAGGACTTAGCTACAATGATTCATACTTATATTACCACCCATAATGACCATTGAGATGGTTTTAAAATGGTGATGTTCTTAAAGACCACTAGGACACTATGGCTGGTCCAAAATGAAAGATTCCATGTACTTACAAGCCTCCAGCATCAGGAGTAGATAACATCAATTCTATGGCTCCTGTCCTGACTGCCAGTTAGTTTCTGGGTCTAATTTAAAATGCTGGTGTTAACCCAAAAAGTCTTTTATAGCTTGGTAGCTGAATATTTGCTGGGCTGCTTGTCTCAATACTCATTGTCCCAGACCAGTCACACTCTTTCACCGCACCCCGCCCCACTCCACAGATTGTTGTTGTAGGGAAAATAAGAGGATGAAGGAGTATTAGGTACATTTGCCACATTGAGTTACTTATATATGAATAAAGATGGGATAAAAATCTAATAAAATCTGATAAGCTGTTAGATCATCCAAGGAGAAGTAGCTCATAGCTGCTTTGTGAGGTGAATGCGGTGAAAGGTAAGACCTGTGGTGGTGCAGTGGTTAGAATGTAGTACTGCAGGCTAATTCAGCTCACCGCCAGGAGTTTGATCTTGAGGACCCAGATTGTTGGGGGCAATATTCTGACTCTGTAAATCACTTAGAGAGGGCTGTAAAGCACTATAAACCAGTATATAGGCCTAAGTGCTCTTGATGTTGCTAGAAGACTTCTCAATGGTAGGATCAGACCTTTGGGATAACCTCTTGATAGAGATCCAATTAGTCCTCTTTCTGTAGGTTTTCCAGAAAATGTTAAAAGCAGAAATGTTTTTAAGAGAACATTCTCTTAATTTCATGCATCAAGCCATCTTTTACATCATTACTTTAATGACTTTTATTTTAAAAAAAATAATTTTAGTTGGTTTATTTTTGCTTTGGGGGCTTTATGACTGTTAGTTAATTTGCTTTTTTAACTTTACAAGGAACGTTTAACTTTTTCCTATGCTCTACATCATGTTAACTGTCAAGAAGTGCTAGATTGCAGTGACATATAAGTGCTATAAATAAATAAAATTACATTTAATAATTATGGCAGAAATCAATCTCCCTCAGAGGAATAGGACTAAGTAATTCCTTTAAAACATTCTGAAGTGGTTTCTTTTTGGCTGCTAAGATCAGTTTGGGACATGTAAACTTATCTTAATAGATACAATTTTTAGAAGATAAATCTTACCTAATCACTATTTCCATGATCTCTAAACCATCAAGCTTGCATGACTTCATAAACAAGACACTTTTACCCTTGCAAGTCTGAATTTCTAAAAGGTGAACTCTTAGTGTAGTGCCAGGAATTGTTCAGAAGATACTACCACCCTAAACATTAGCTAGTGGTTGCGAATGTGGCATTTAGGATCAAAAGTTCACCTAAAAGTCAACTTAAATCATATCAATGGAATTGGCTGGTGCTTAGAAGCAAACTATTTAGATTTCAGCACAAACAATGCAAGCCTTCACAGCATCTGCATGTTTTAGAAAAGTAATTGCAGTCCTTGCTGATCTCTGAACTTGATTGTTTTCTTGCAGACATTTCATTACCCAACTAGGTAATATCTTCAGTGCTAGAGGGGAGTGAGATTTGCTTTCTGATGCAAACAAGTGGCTCCCCTGTCAAGTGTTGGTGGGAATGTTCTTGGTGGCTCCTTGAATAGGCTGTTGTTTATTGTTACCTTGCTTGAGTTAGCAGTTTCTTGTTTGGAGTATTATTTACAGCATGATTGTTGGTCTAATGTGAATTTAGTGAGCTACAAACATTTTCTTCTAAGGGTAAAGGGCCTTGTAAAGAGTACTTGTAATCAGGAAGCATGATCTAGGCCAGGGTCACATACGCTATGTATGGTACATGCGACTCATCCAAGGGCTCTGCAGAAATGTGTCTTGCCCAGGAGCAGCCCCCGTTGCAAAGCAGGGTCCTCCCTTGCTGACAATGAGAGAAGTTAATATCCAATCAAAGGATTTCTTCTTTCTCCTCTCATTCAAAAGTGGCTGTGATCTTAGAATCCCTCAAATTGGGGAAAGAGGATTTTCTTGTGAAGCACAAAACATTCTAACCTTTCCTCTCTGGCTAAGTGTGCAGCATTGAGTTAGAGAGCAATGAAAGCAGAGGTGGTATTCAGCAGGTTCTGACCAGTTCTGGAGAACCGGTAGCGGAAATTTTGAGTAGTTCGGAGAACTGGCAAATGCCACCCCGACTGGCCCTGCCCCCATCTATTCTCTGCCTCCCAAGTCCCAGCAGATGGCTGGTTCTTCTTTTGTTTCCCTGCACAGAACGGAGCTGGAAAGCAGGTTAGTGGTGTGGGGAGGGAATGGGGATTTTGCAGTGTCCTTCCTCTGCCACGCCCACCAATCCATGCCCACCAAATCACACCATGCCCACCAAGCCGTGCTCACCAAGCCACGCCCACAGAACTGGTAGTAATTTTTTTGAATCCCACCACTGCATGAAAGGCTAGTCCATACAATTCCCACCTTTTTGTCCATGGAGCACTACACACTTTAGAGGGCTTCTTTTCCCTTATGTAATGCACCAAGAAAGCCATTGTTCACAAGGTTGGCTGGAGTCGTAGTTTGGAAGTTAGCAAAGTATGTACACCTCAATGTTCTGTTGGTAATGTGAGTGAAGTATAATTGAAAATGCAGGTAGTCCTTGCTTACTGACTACTTGTCCAGTAACCATTTAAAGTTATGACAGTGTTGAAAGAAGAAGACTTAGAACTCGTTCTTGAAGTTGCAGCCATCACAGTATCCCTGTGGTTACACAATCATGATTCTAGCACTTGGCAACTGGCGCACACTTATGACGATTGCAGCTTAGCATGATCACATGATTGCCATTTGCAATGTTCACAGCTGGCTTCTGACCAAGTAAATGGGGAAGCTGGCAGGAAGTTGCAGATTGTGATCAGGTGATGTCATGCTTAACAACCCACAGTGATTCATTTAACAACTGCAACCAGAACTGATATTGGCATATCCCGTGGCATTTCACGTAACAACTGTGCTACTTAGTGATGGATGTGGTGGTCCCAATTGTGTTCAATAAGTGAGAACTATCTACACCAGGGTGTCAAACTCATGTCATCATGTGACATATCACAACTTTTTTCCCCCTTTGCTAAACTAGGCATGGGCTTGGCCAGCCTGTGATGCATCCTGTTGGCAGGCTGTGAGTTTGACAGCTCTGATCTATACCAAGAGTCAAGCTTATATTCAGTAAGTGTGAATGTGACAAGAAGCAGTGTGTTTTTTATCCATGCATTGTCTTAAAAAGTTTAGCTATCCCAAGTGCTTGTTTGAGCAGAAATGCTGGGTATAATTCAGGGGTGTCAAACTCATGTCATCATGGCAGCATCACGTGACATATCGAGACTTTTTTCCCATTCGCTAAACCAGGCATGAGTGTGGCCAGCACATGATGCATCTGGCCGGCGGGCTGTGAGTTTGACAGACCTGGTCTAATTGAATAAATAAGTGGCAATATTAGAGTTTTTCTTGGTTTACATCATAACTGCTTCTATTGCTGATTGTAATCTTTTCCAGGTAATTGCAACCCAGGCTTCCATTTCAGTTGCAAACAAAATTGAACCAAAGAAATTTAACTCTATATATCTTTAGTACAAATGCAACCATAGTGATTATTTTGCAGTTTTGTTTATTCTTTATTTAAGTTGGGTAAAAGATTCAATCTCTATGAAGCTTATCAATCATAAATATTTCTGGAGTTGATTTTAGCATGCTGCAAGGTTTCCTTTACCAACCAGTAATGTATTGACATTTCTAATCTCATGGAGTACAGTCCTTTAGAAGCAAAAGACAAATAAGAACAATAAGAGAACCTGTTGTTGCTTTGAGAAACTATCTGTGATGATCCAGGGTTAGGGTGGGATACAAAATAAACACAGTCACAAAAACAGGTGAAGCCCCTTTTATTCCTTCACTTTGCTTCAAAGCTCCAAATATCCTTGTCTAGAGACAAAAACTCCCCCACAAGTAGTTACAAAAAGGAGGAAATGCCATTTAAAATAAAAATGCCTATAAATTATAAAGAGTAAAAACAACACAAACCACACTGAAGCAATTAAGGGAACCAGGGAAGATAAGGGATGGAAGATGTCCACAGATATCGGAACGTACACTGGGAAGGACGCCAAATTCATAGAGAAATGACAGACTAGAGATATTTCCACACTTTGTTTCCAGCACTGGTCCATACGCATGCCTGTCCTTTTAACCAGTTCTCACAGCTGCAGCCCATGAAGAGGATAAAGGCCCACCCCCGTAGATCATGCCATTCATGTCTCTCCCTTATACTCTCCTCCCTGCGTGCCGTAGGATGGAGAGGGGATGGGCCTGGGTCTTCCTCTGACTGCGCAGTTGGCCTCTGCCCTTCCCCAGCCTCCTCCACAATCTCCGGAGCCGCAGTTCCACTCCCTGTCAGCTGTTCCTCCTCTCCCTTAGAGTCAGTCTCCAACAGGGGAATGACACTATCAGGACATTAAAATGGTTTGCAGATTGGAAGTGCCTGAATTTGTAATGATTTCAGCTTCTTATGATTTTGTTATAGTTCTCTGATGCAATATATAATAAAAACCGGTATTGTTGTTATATGTAACTGAATGTGCAGGTAATAGGGTTATTTTAGGATTGGTTGAAGAGCATTTGCTAAATAGCCAAGAATATGCTCCAAAAAGTCAATATTTTATTTTATCAATCAATATATTTCAACCATAGAAGTACCTGACAAGGATTGTACATGAAGATGTTCAGTTTCAAAGCTGAAAATACCAACCTAGATGGAGCAACTGTTCTTTGAATTTCTAGATTAAAAGCAAGGTTTACATGATTATATGTTTTAAGTATTTTTTTTAAAAAATTGTTGATACTAACCTGCCATATCCACTGCAGATAGCAGCAGAACATTTTTTTAAAAATTGCGATAAACTAAATTAGCTGAGTATCCACAGATTAGCAGAATAGACACCAAAAATTAAAGTATGCAGGAAAGATTTAATATGATTGTAAAATCAATTGTTTCTCTGGGAAAAGTAAACACTTTATTTAACACTGTCCTATACTAGGAAAGATGCACATACAAACACATATTCATGTGTGAACATTTCTAATCTATCCTACAGTATTTTTTTTAGCATGTGGTTAGAAAAAGAGAAAAACAGAAAAATATAACTGAAATGAATTGAGATAAGTACTCTGATGAAATGAAGGAATTTGTTTACAGTACCAAGAACCTGTATTCCTACTCCCTTCTTTAATATTATTTCTAGTGAATATTGTATGGATTTTTGAAGCTGCTGAATACAACACCCTAGGTTCATGATGGCAGACCTGTGGCACACAGAGCCATTTGTGCTGGCATGCGAGCTGCAGGCAAACTTACCTCACTGCGCATGTGCGTGCCTCACAGCTGATTTTTGGCCTGTTTGAGGCTTTTTCGGCCTCCCAAAGGCTTGAGGAAGGCTTCTTCAGGCTTCTACAAGCTTTGTAGGCCAAAATCTAGCCCCGTTTCATCAGTTCTGGTTTTTCCGAAAAAACTGGAAGAGATGAAACAGGGTTAGATTTCAGCCTACAAAGCTTGTAGAAGCCTGAAGAAGCCTTCCTCAAGCCTTTGGGAGGCTGAAAAAGGCCTCAAACTGGCTGAAAGTCAGCTGTGAGGTGCAGCACAGGTAAGGGGGCAGCAGGGGGTGGGGTGGGATTCCATGCGCATGTGTAGGGGGTGTCGGGGAGGCATGCATTGCCTTCTGGGTGCTTGCACGCGAGCACGAGCGTGCAAGCATGTGCACAATTTTTGGCACAGGAGCCCAAAAAGATTAGCCACCACTGCCCTAGGTAGTAAACAAGATCGATTATAATTGACATTCAGAATCAAGTTCCATCCAGTATATACTTCATTAATGGAACTTGATTCTGAATGTCAATTATAATAAATAAACAATACCCTATATCACCAGGCTTGAAATTTTGGGCTTGGACAACCTTGAACTACGCCACCTATGGTTGGACTTAAGCATAGTACACAAATTATCTGCTACAATGTCCTACCAGCCAATGACTACTTCAGCTTCAACCGCAACAATACAAAAACACACAACAGATGCAAGCTCAATGTAAACCACTCCAAACTTGATTGCAGAAAGTACGACTTCATCAACAGAGTGGTCAATGCCTGGAATGCACTACCTGACTCTGTTATTACATCCTCTAACCCCCACTCCTTTAACCTCAAACTAACCACTATTGACCTCACCCCATTCCTAAGAGGTCTGTAAGGGGCGTACATAAGTGCACGATCGTGCCTACTGTCCCTGTCCTTTTGTTCCCATTTATTCCTGTTTCTTGTATTCTTACTCATGTTTATACTTATACCTATTTTCTTGTAAGTGATTGACAAATCAATAAAATAAAATAAAATAAATAATAAAATAAAGTAGTTTTCAAAACTTTTCTGAATTGTTAAAACTGTTATCACTTTTTGCCTAATTTCTAGTACTAAGTTTGACTGATACAGGTAGTCCTCGACTTATGACCACAATTGAGCCCAACATTTCTGTTGTTAAGTGAGACATTTGTTAAGTGAGTTTTGCCCCATTTTATGAACTTCCTTGCCAAAGTGATTAAGTGAATCACCACGGTTGTTAAATTAGTAATAAAATTGTTAAGTGAACTTGGCTTCCCCATTGACTTTGCTTGTCAAAAGTTAAAAATAAAGGTGATCACATGACCACAGGACACTGCAACCGTCTTAAATATGAACCAGTTGCCAAGGATCTGAATTTTGATCATGTGACCATGGGATGCTGTAATTGTTGTAAGTGTGAAAATGGCCATAAGTCACTTTTTTCAGTGCCGTTATAACTTTAAATAGTCACCAAATGAACTGTTATGAGACCTAACCTAATGAGCTGAGTGGTGTAGTACTGGTGGTTAGAGTGAAGTACTGCAGGCTACTTCTGCTGATTGTTGGCTGCCTGCAATTTGGCGGATTGAATCTACCAGGATCAAGGTTGAGTCAGCCTTCCATCTTTCTGAGGTGGGTAAAATAAGGACCCAGATTGTTGGGGGGCAATAGGCTGACTCTGTAAAGTGCTTAGAGAAGGCTATGAGGCACTGTGAAGCTGTATATAAGTCTAAGTCCTATGGCTATTGCTAACTCCCAGTGTCATGTATTTGCAGTATTGATTTGGAAGTATTTTATCATCTTCTAGAGTTGGAGGAAAAAACTTAATGAACTGTCCAGAAGCAGGTCTGGTTCACCACCAAGAATAACATCAAAAGGGGCTTCTACAGCTGCAAATGTTTTGTGGGTTGGAATGGAGATTGTTGCATGCAGGACACAAATCTGGCACTCCCCAAAAATAATGGCTGAAAAGAATTTGATTGTAGAATCACAAGTGTCTTGAAGGATTGAAGAAGCTGCTTCTTACCCTCTGGAGTAAATCAGCATAACTACTCTTGATTCCTAGCCCAACCAAATATTAATAAGAGTTATTTTTTTATTGTTCTGATGAAATTTTTATGCAAGTTGAAAAATGACATGGAGGGTGTTCTGGATATGCATCAAACTTAGGGAGAAATCCACCAAGAGATCACAATGGAATTGTTGAAAAGGGCACCATCCCATTAACAAAAGTACAGCATCAATAAGTGCACAATGGATAAGGAAAAAAAGGGACCAGGACTGCAAATTTGTTATTAGCCTGTATGTGTCCACAAAGACACGTAATAGAATCCTAGATGCATTGGTAAGAAGTGAGTCTTCACCAAAGCAAAGCAGGAGGAATTCTATCCTGTGGTAATATGGGCTCAGGATCCTTAAGTAACCTGATAGAATCTCTGGAGGAAACGCCAATTATAAATCCAGCAGAACTTTTGGTTTATATAAATATACCCCTCGAGGTCCCCATTTTTAGGGGGCCAATTATGCACTTTGGAGTTTAAGAAAATATATCAGATTGTGTCAACCAACAGCCAGGGAGGTGGCGACTAATTGCAACATGCAATTTACTGACAGATAAACCTGTGGGCTTCTTCTCACTCTTGCCTGCTCCACCAGCATGTTGTCTGCTAAGCCTGTGCAAAATGGTGATTCTGGCCTCCAGAGTGTTGTCTCAAGTCAGATGCAAGGCGTTTCAGCTTGATTAGCAATTTTCTAGTGAAGACACTGATTCTCAGACTATTGTGGATTCTGTTAATGCTTTGAGGGAAGATGGAAACAGCATAAAGAATAAAATATATTTTGATATAAAACTTTTCACAATGACCTCTGCGTTCTTCTCCGTGAAGAACTCCCAATCCTGAAATATCCTACGGTAACAACTGAGCTTGCTATGGAGAACGATGTCAAAATCATTCCACTAAATAGTGGGGAAAAAAGTTTAGAGGCAAAACAAAACTCCCAAAGAACCTTGGAAAAATTGGCCGAAATGACCCAAAGGCTTGCCCTACAGTTCATGTCTCGTGGCCTTGGCCATGATAAAAGAGTTTTTGATCTTTTTCACAGCATTATTCCAAAGGCTACAACTTTCCATTTGGAAGCTCGAAAGAAAGCTTGGCCGGTCCAAATCAGATAGCATGAGAATAGTGGATGCTATTTGCATTTGCCAAAGCCCACAAGGGTGAGGTGGAGAAAGCCAGGATCATTTTCCTCTTTTTCCTGCGATTCCCCAGCCTCTTCCCTGTGAAGGAATTAAATGAAAAAGAGCAAACAAGCCACTTCAAGGCAAATGAGGCCCTTAATTTAGCATGGAGAGAAAATGGTGAGCTGTTAAGGTATTATCAGATTACAATGAAGGCCCTCTTGCTCTCTGGAGACCTTAGTTTCTTTCCCGGCACTGCAGTTAGAGCTGGAAGTCATAACCACAGATTATAGCAAAGAGCTTCCAAATTTCCACATCCCAGCCAAACACTCTGCTCCTTGCTAGCCTTCTGTTTTCATGATAAACAGCATAATGGCCCCACTAGCCAAAGGGAGAGGTTTCTGACTAAATGTTTCAGTTACTGATTAGCTCTATGATGGAATATATAACTCAAGGGAGGCCAATATGGAGCTCAGGGCCTACATGCAATCTGTCAACATTATTTTGCGCCCCACCCCCCCAGCATTTCAAAGTGGGTGGGACCAAACTTTTTAGGGTTTTTTGGATGGGGGATAAATTTAAGTTATACAAAAAAATTGTCTTCAGATTTAGAAAGGGCTTAAGGCATCCATAGAGGACCAGGCACTGGTCTAAAAACTGGGAAACAGTAACTTTTATCCTTATTCAAACATAAGAGATCTGGGTGACATCACCCTCTCTCTCAGCCCTAGGAAAAAGGCAGCGGCAAACCATTTTTGAGAATGCTGCCAAGAAAATTGTATGGACTTGTCATCCCCAGAAGTTAAGGCTGTCTTGAAGGTACACACACAATAACGGTACCCATAACTCTGCATCCTTCCTTGAAATAAGAACTATGTATCAGGCCTTAAGTTCCTGAATGAAAGGTGGGACAAATCTAACAAATAAGTATGTGATCTAGCATTATTATAGGGATGGTGGTAGCTTTCAAGGATTGGTAGAGCACTTTGGTCTCTCCAGAACATTTTAAGTGGGTAGAGATGAATGGTGGTCCCAGCCCCACACATCAAGTATATATACAGGGTTGTTGAGCTGGGTGGGCATGGCTGTGGTGAGCATGGCCTAGTCAGCCTCCATCACGGTGTTGGGGCGTGTTTTTGTCCTCCCCGGGCTCTGGAAGCTCTCTGGAAGCCGGAAACAGGCCCATTTCCAGCCTTCCTGAACTTCCGGGAGGTCCATTTTTCACCCTCCCCGAGCTTCCGTGCACTCCCTGAACTTACCTGCGTCCAAAACGGGCCATGTGGGGATTCCTGGGAGGGGCGGGGCAGGGTGGGCGGGGCCAGCCAGGAGTAGGATTTGGGAGTTCTCTGAACTGCACAGAATCTTAGCTTGGGGCTCTCCTGAATCCCTGCGAACCCCCAGTAGCCCACCCCTGATTCCTTTCAGTGTTTCTAGGGTTGACCTTAGAGATTCTTTGGTTGGTCTCTTTACTGTCGGCTTGTTTGACAGTTCCTTGATTGGGGCATTGTTTACTTCTTGATTGTTGGTCTGATGTTAATCTTAGACTTCATCTGCTCATTTGAGTGTTGACTGCTGGTGGGGAGATGTTTTGGTCTTTTTGTTTCCTTTTTGGCTGGTTGATTGTCCCATCAATCTTCACTCATCTGGCCCATGGTTTTTCCTCCAATGGAGTGACTCCATGCAAGAATGCCTCTTTACTCTCCTCTCTCCTTTAGCCAGCAATTCCACCACATAAAGAGTTGTATATGAGCTCAGATCTCTCTATGAAGGTCAGATCTCTCTATGATGGGGCTCCCAAGGGCTTAACAGTAACTGTTTTGAGCTCCTCATTTGTAGGCCCTCTTCAAGCATGTTATGCACCTGCAAAGTCATCACGGAGGGAAGAAAAGCAGTCCATCACCTCTGCTTTCATGGGGCTTTTTTTTTCTCTTCCTTGCTCAGCTTTGGCTGCTGCTGAAAGTCACTGCATCCCTGGTAAGCGATGTTATGAATTGGATCAGGTTTCATTCCTTTGTTGAAACAGGAAATATTTTACTGGCTATAATATATGGAATCCCAGAAGCTGCTGGAGTATTTGGATGAAAAATATAATGTGATTTGATATGCTTTACTTCTGGCAAAATGTGCATTGTAAAGAAGGGGAAATTATTCCCTTCCCCTGAGGTTACTCCTTTTCAGCTCAAGAAGAAAAATTTCTCTTCTATCTGAAAGAGAGCGGGGATGGGTAGGAGGAGAGGCAGGGAACAGACAGATTCGCATCAAGTCATACATTTTCAGCTGGATGTGATTTTATGTGATTATTAAAAAATATAAACATTATATTAGAATCCCATCTCTTATTTTAAACTGCTACTGTGGAGCTTCCTTTCCTCACCATTATCAAATTGTGGAGGTATAATGTGGAAAATCACTAAACATTGATTCCCAATTTATCTGTTGCCTGGATGGCACATAAGTGTTTATACAGATTAACATTTTCTGCTAGAATTTTGGCCTCAACATTTGAATTCCATGTATATCATCATTTTTCATAATTTCCCAGATTAATTTCTTCTATTTTAACATCATGATTGTGCTCCATCACTGGCTGGCTGATTGGCTGGATCTCCATTTCTGGAGGTTTTCAAGAAGAGATTGGACTCTATTTGTCCGGGCTGATGTAAGAACCTTGGCCGGGGGATGGATTAGATTCCAACTCTATGATTCTAACACTTTGGGAAAAGGAGAGGGAAAGTAGTAAGAATACTTTGAATATACAGTGGGGTGATCTTTTTGATTCATGGCCTGGTTTTATGTGAAGGCTTCATAAAGGGGATTTTTGAACAGGTTCATGTTTTTCCCTGATATTTTGTAATTCATTTGTGGTGGCTATTACCTTTTAACCTGATTAATTGCAAGATTCAATACCGAACTTGAACCTGATCTTAAACAGCCCATTTTTCCTTTTAGGCCGGGAATGGAAAACATTGTAAGAGCTTCTTTTAAGGACCTCTATGAATTCTTGAGAAAAAGGATGAAAGAAAGACTCATAGCTGCCTTTGCACTTTGCTCTTTTTCCATAAACACATATTTTCAAAACTGAAGACAGAATGATCCCACTCAAATTTGTACACAATCCTGTGGTCCTGGAAAAATATGTGCTAAACTGGTCCTCAGGTTTTTTTGTGTGTGTGGATACAGAGAGGTCAAGAGTCTGTATGCTGGCAGCTGTAGACCTGTATCACAGAAGACTTCATGGAAAGAGATCTTGGTTAACGGGGAAAAAGAGAATGGAAAAGGTGTGAAGCTTGAGTGCCATTCAGTTCATCAGAACATCACCTTTTTATCTCATATTGTGCCTGTGTTGTTACTGGAATTAAATCAATACGCTGGATGGGAAAATCTGGGAGCCGAAGCTTACATATCTTCAAGATGCCAAGTTTGAAAAACAGACCAAAAACAAGAGTGCTTCAAACAGGCTGGGACAGTCAATAGCAGGATAATATTTCACTGATGAGGGGCATCTTCAGGTGTGGTGCTGTTAAATGCTGGCCAGGACGGTGCAACAAGGAATATTAAAATTAACCTCAAGTATATTTGATTCCCTTACTGAATGCAGTTAAATTTCTTGAATGCCATACACTTTTAGGGTGGTGGTGGTGGAAAGTATGCTTTAATTAACAAATAAGTAGAAGGGAGCCAAAATGTATAATTAGACCTGAATCTTTGTTTTCTCCTTTTGTGTCACTAGCAGTGCTCAAGGCAAAAACATTTTGTGCACTTGGAAAAATACAAATAGCACTTTGTATGTGTATTTCAAAACAGGTTTAGTTTTCATTCAGAAATAATGGAGAGCCTTTGGGACAGAAGTTCATTAATTAATTGTACGGATTCCCCCCCCCAATCCAGCTGCAGGATTAAAATAACTGTAAATGTTAAAGATAAACATGTTCAAGGATATATAACAAGGGCAAATTTCAGGAAATGATGAAACTGAAAAAAATCCTTGTAGGATCTATTTGGTATCGTTGTTGCCTTCTGTCATTATTGCTAGAACAATAGTAATATTAGCACCTTCTCCAGATTAATAATTAATATATACATAATAATTATTATTATTGCTAGTATCGTGTCACCCTCTGAACTTTCTGAAGAAAAAAGAATTCAAAGGGTTTTAATCTGGAAAGCGCCCATGGAGACAACCCCAAATAGGAGGAAAGAATAAACCTAGAAAGAAAATGAGATTTTCCACATTACTCATGGTTTTGCTTAGTTGTTGGACAACTGTCTTCTTTGAATCCCAACCTCATGCTAACTTCTTCTTTGAGTCCCAAACCCATGCTCAGAATATCAGTAATAGCATCTCATCATCTTGTCCTACTTTTTTTTCCCATTTTTTTTTATTTCAATCTGCATATGCACAACAATACGTTAACAGTGTGGCATCAATATATCATACATTTTATAGGCAAAATTAATAATATCAATCATATCTCTCAATGCATATATTTCACATTAATTCATAATTCTTCAATGCTTATTTTCAACCTTTCAAAACTCTCTCCAAATGCCTACCATCATATCAGTTAAACATACCTAGTAATTCCATTATTCAATTTTCTCCCTGCGTTTATTTTTATTTTTTTTTAATAAAAAATTCTCATTTGGCAAGCAGTGTGGTTCCAGGTTTCACATCTCAATACAAACATGACCACAGTTACCTGTTCATTATATTTATTTAGTTTCATATTGCATCATCCTTATTATTATTAAATATTAAGCTTATCGTATCCAATTCCAATTCATGTTATATTAATACATTCTCATATCTTATTTTACAATGTTATCTAAAATTCTCATCTCATTTGTGTTGTCATTTCTCATATTACTTTTTTCTGTCACATTTGTCATTTTATCAGTCCTTATCTGTAAATATAATTGTCCTCTCTGGTTAATAATTCCAGCTAACCACCTTCATTCTCCCTTAATATCAATATCCCTATTTAGTATATAAACACAAATATATATATTTTTCTGAGATTCCACATTATATTTTCTGAAACACTTATGAATAATCTATACATTATAAAATACTATTTTCAATATATTCTTATACATCACAACATATTACCTTGCGGAATCTCCTTCGTTATCCCTTTTTTTCACCCATTATCTCTCACTCTTTGGACAATGTACTTTCTTTTCATCCTTGTTTGTTTCTTATTCCTCTTTGTTTTCTGGTCCTTTCTCTTAATTCCTTTTTTTCCCATTCTTATTCCCCTCCATTTCTCATTCAAGTTATTAAACTTTTCTTTCTCCCTCTTTTGATTTTTGTTTTGCCCTTCCTTTTTCTGCTTTTTCCCTCTCCCTTTATCCATTTTCCGAGCCATTCTCCCTTTTATCATCCCATCAGAGCACAAATTGTTAATTCTAATACCTTTCCCCCCCTGCTTAAATAATTGTTTGTTTTGTCCTTCAGTGTTGGTTTCTTCTTTATACAACTCCTCCCCCTCTGGTTTATTTTGTTTTTGTGTATGCTGAGTCACCATTTCTAATTTCTGTAATACATAATTGCACCTTTCAAGTTTAATTTTTATCATGTCCCTTATATCTTGCAAATCCACTCTTGACTCTTGTAAGTCCAATCTTATATCCACAAATAGTTTTTTCATTATATCTTCTCCTTTTTTTCCCCTTTTCTTTCCTCTTCCTTAATAGTTAAAATCCTCTTCTTTAATAGATATATTCAATCCCAGTCCAGTATATTATATCAGCCAATATCTTTTGAATTTATTTTCAACAATCCATACTCTTGAGTCTTTGTTCGGATGGTTCTATAACAATAATAAAGTTTCTTTTATTTTCTTTTAAGTTTCAAAATCCAAACTCTTAAGAAGACCAGACACTTTTTAAAACGTACTGAAGTTTTCCTGTACCATCAGGTGGCGTTCTTGAGTCTTTTTACCTTTAATTTTCTTTATTGAATATAATACTTTTATTAAGTTTGCTAATTTCAATCATTAACTATTATTTCTTTTCTTTTCAACACACTCAATTTCAGCATTTAATTATGCCCTTTAAGTGCCCATAATTCAATAGTTATCCTGTTTAATTTCTAAACCTTTGTTGTGTTAAAGTATTTTCCTTTAAATTTTCTCCTCTGAATTAATCCAATCCAAGTTTTGTAAGGTCCAACTTCTTGCTCACTTTTTCTGGTTCCATCTACTTCCCTCCAAGATAGCCCTTTATTTAAATACAGGGGTACCTGAAAAGCGATGTCCTTTGCCTGGTTCACACTCTGCTCTCTGCTTCTCTGCTCCAGCACAGACCTTAGTTTCCCAGAGTGTTCTTTGTCTTCCTGGTGGCCATTTTAGGACCACCACTGCAGCTTGCCTTTGGGAGGGATTTTCCTGTCAGGGAGAGGAGTTGCAACTCCCCTTGACCCTCCAGCCAATTTCCGCCTTCTTCACCACCCCACCAGGGTGGTTCTGGTCCTGATCAGGACCCTCCAGCAAGTGAGCTTGGGCGAAACTACACACGATCATAGATTCTGCTCCAACTCTGATGAGGAACAAACCAGAAGTCATCATCTTGTCCTACTGCTGGCTTTATTTTCTATTGCCTTTGAAACTCCCAGGCATAGTTTTTTCTTCAAACACAATTGTATCTGCATTAGGTGTCCAAAATACTTCATTGTTAGACCTTCTAATGAGCTGTCAAGAATTATTACATCTAGTTTTGAATGGATTATTCTTGCTCTCTAAGGTATTCCCTAAGGTGCTCATCTTTATGGGCCTATAAACTAGAAAGGTCCTTTCTGAGATGTTTGCCACATCCAATTTCTTCTGTGGGCTAATTATCTAACTGTTGTTCTGGCTATGGCTCTTCCTGCTTCTCCCAAGGTCATTTCTGTGATGAAACTACATATTAATGGAAGTGCTGTCAAAGAACGGTATCTTATTGTTAGAAATTCTGTTTATATATAGCACCACAGACCAAACAAAGAGTACAGTCACCATGTGCTTTACTGCTTAACTGTAACAGGAAACTCTACTTAGAACAAAAGAGCATAGCATATATACATAGATCCAAACTTGTAATCACTTCCATCAACTGGCTGAATACTAGCATAGTTGTTATATAGAAATACATTCCAACAATGAATTCCAACACTTATTTTATTTCTTGATTTGACTTATATTGTGCTCTAGGAGCAGAAGGCAATCTATCTAGTATTCTCACCACCACTTGATAGCAATAACAATTTCATGAGATACATACGATCTTACTTGCCACCATTGTTAAGTGAATTGCTACCATAGTTAAGTTAGTAATATAGTTCTGAAATGAATCTCACTTCCCCATTGATTTTGCTTGTCAGAAAGTTATAAAACATGATCACGTGTCCCAGGGACACTGCAACCATCATAAATATGAACAAGTTCAGAAGTGGTATTCAGCAGGTTCTGACCAGTTCTGGAGAACCAGTAGCTGAAATTTTGAGTAGTTCAGAGAACTGGTAGTGGAAATTTTGAGTAGTTCGGAATACCACCTCTGACTGGGCCCACCCTCATCTATTCTCTGCTTCCCAAGTCCCAGCTGATCAGCTGGGTCTCCTTTGTTGCCCTGCAAAGGAGAACAGAGCTGGAAAGCAGGTTAGTGGGGTGGGGAGAGAATGGGAGTTTTACAGTATTCCTTCCCTGGAGTGGGGTGGGAATAGAGATTTTGCAGTATTCCTTCCCTGGAGTGGGGTGGGAATAGAGATTTTGCAGTATCCTTCCCCTGGAGTGGGATGGGAATGGAGATTTTGCAGTATCCTTCCCCTGGAGTGGGGTAGGAATGGAGATTTTACAGTATCCTTCCCATGTCATGCCCACCAAGCCATGCCCATAGAACTGGTAGTAAAAATTTTTTTAATCCCACCACTGAACCAGTTGCCACGGAGATGCATGCATCTGAATTTTGATTACAAGACTGTGGGAATCCTTTTTAATATATGTGCAAAAGCCACATCTTAATTTCACTTTGTAGAAAATTGAATACATATTATGGAAAAAAATAATAAAGTAAAATCCACAGGGAAAGGTTAGGAATACAACTTATAGGAATCCAACCAGAAAAACCAAACTAGGGGAAAACACGATGCCAATTCGCAGCTGATGTGTGTTAACTTCACTGAGTTATTTTAGGTTCCTCAAGGAACCTGATTAATTTTGAATATAAATTTAAGTAATGCAAGAATGAGGCACTAGAGGGAAGAGGGACCTTACTAAAATGAACAAAAATAAAGTTGAAGTAAAAGGCTTTTTTTAACATGTTCCTTGGGGAAGCATGGGAATGAAGTGTTGAAAGATATAAAGCAGAACTTTCCTAGTTTCCGAGCGTCCCTTGAATTCTCAGGTACTCCAAGAATGATATTGTTCAGGAAAACACATGGCAAAATTATGGGCTGTCTCAGTCTATTTGTAGCTGGAAAAGGGAGGTCTCTGTGAGAAGTGCAGAATGACATCTCACCGTTTGCTTATAGCCATTCAGAATTGAAATTCTAAACTCATATTTCAAGAAAGCAAAATAAATTACTGCTAGAGCTGGAATGTTGAGTTCCCATTGTAAATTATTAGCCCTATTGTGATTGATTGCATTATCTTAGAGTCCACATTATTTTTCTGATACAAGTAATCCTTGACCTACGACCACAGCTCTTATGTTCCAAAGGAGAGCCTCCCCCATATAAATTTGATAAATAAATAATAAATAAATAAAAATAGATGATTGATAGATAGATGATAGATGATAAAACAGCTAGATGATAGAAAGATAGATAGATCAGTGGTGGTATTCAGCCGGTTCGCACAGGTTCAGTCGAACTGGTAGCAAGGATTTGGCATGGGGCACCGAACCAGTAGTAAGTTCTGGCTGGCCATGCCCCTGACCCGGTTGCGCAGTTTCCACTGGCTCGCTTACCCCACCCGCTTGATGCTTGCTCATCCCGCCCACCTGACACTCACCCTTTAAGGTATTTCTTTTTCCCCCCTCCCGACAATCAGCTGTTAATGCAATCAGCTGTGCCGGGATTCCCCTAGCTTGTCTTACTGCTTTGCCCAGGAGGATTTCCTGAGGCCCAGGAAGGCAAAATACGGAGAGAGGCGCAAGCCCCCCTCCATTTTTTGCCTTCCTGAGCCCCAGGGGAGCCTTCTGGAAGCAAAATTGTCCCCCCCAGGAGGCTCCCCTGAGGCCCAGAAGGCCCCAAAATGGAGCGAGAGAGTGTGTGCACCCCCTCAAGGTTCTGTTTCTTTTCTTCCTGAGCCCCAGGGGAGTTTCCTGGGAGCAAAAACACCCCCCAGCAGGCTCCCCTGATTGAATAAATGAATGTACAGTTTTAGTTATAAAAGAAAGGGCTAAATGTATGTTAAAAAATATGAACCGATCCATCTCAGTTATTATGGATGTACATGAAAGCAAGAATCCATTGGTAGGTTACATATTAGGATTTGATGAATTGTGATTGTGGCAATGGAAAAATCAAAGATTAGTTTTGGAAGGCAAAAATCAATACTCTTAATGAAAAATTATTTTGTTATAAATGGATGGGTAGAAATGAGATGAAAAAATACAGAAGAAATGATTGAGATGTTTGGCTTAATGAAATAATGAATGCCCAATTGTTTTGAATATGTAGGAATTAAATTATTTCCTTTTCCACATGTACATATGAACGGATTTATTATCTGCTTATATGTAGATGTGGAAAATGAAAGAATCTTGAGAAAGGATAGGAATGGAAAAAGGGAAACAAATCAAAACAAAAAAGAAGGAAAAAGAATAATTACAGAAAGAGAAATTATGAATCTGGTCTAAAAGAAAGTAGATTAATCTCCCAACAGAATAGATGGAATGTGGACAAAAGGAAAGAGGATGTGGAAACAGCTTGGAACAGAATGAAAATATAACACTGCAGAGTGCACAGAAGTAAATTTGAACAAAAGGATGCTTGGTAGAATGATCAAGTGAAAAAGGCTGAGGATGAAAAGAAAGGATGCATATAAGAGGATGCAAAAAATGAAGCCAGGTGAAATTGTGTGAAGTTTACCGAGATAAAAGGACAGGTGAAAATAAGATTTGAAGCAATAGTTAGGATAAACAAGGCAACAAAAAGTAGAACAATTTTGATGAAAATAAATGTTTTGCAAATGAAGAGACGAAGCACAGGGAGTGGAATTAAAAATGAAAGAAATGTGATTATTTGTAGGTGAATACTCCTTTTCAAGTCCTGCTCTGCTGCTGCCTTGTGTTCCTGGTATGGATAGGTGAAGATCTCTCTCTCTCTCTCTCCTGCTCTCCCTCCCTCTCCTGTCTGTCTGTCTGTCCGTCCATCCATCCATCCATCCATCCATCTATCTTCTCTCTCTCTCTCTCTCTCATCCAATGGTGGTATGCTACCGGTTCGGACCGGTTCAGCTGAACAGGTACTAAAAAAAAAAGTCTCAGACAATCAGCTGAGAGGAGGAAAAAGAGAAAAGTGCAGGATTGACTCTCCCATCTGCCCCTGCACTTTCCCCTTCTTTATCCTCTCAGCTGATTGGCACTTCAGGGCTCAGCTGGTGTGGGGAAAGCCGCATGCACACATTAGGTGCATGTCCATTAGGTGCACATGCACACACACGCAATCACCAAATTGGTAGTGGAACAGATAGGATCCCCCTGCTGCTCCCATCTATCTGTCTGCCTGCCTGCTTGCCTGCCTGCCTGTCCATCTGTCTGTCTATCTATCTATCTATCTATCTATCTATCTATCTATCTATCTATCTATCTATCTGTCTATCTGTCTATCTATCATGTATCTATCTCTCTCTCTCTCTCTCCCCCCCCATCTATACCTTTAAAAATAAGAATTGTTCTTGTGATGCTCTATGGATGTAAATTTTGAAGAAGTGGGATGAAGAAGCAGAGTAATGATGCTTTTGAACTTGCTGTTCGATAACTCTTCTGACAATACTACGGATAGCTCAGAAAACTAATGGATCATAAAATATATCAATCTGCATTGTGTCTAGCATTTGCAGATTTCCTTGACATTGTATGCTTTTTGCTAAATAAATAAATAAGATTCTCACATTATGGATACATTATGCACATTATGGGGAAAGTGAAAAAGAAGACGATAACCAGCACCAAAATGGATGGACTCAATTGCAGTGGAAATGTGTGTACTACTGGAAGACCAAATGACCAGATTATGGACAGATCACCCTGAAGAGGATCTATCAAGGTGACTGCTAAATGTCAACACCACAATGATGATATAATGCTTATAATTAACCAATTAAGTGAGAATTATAGCCAATCTTGAATATTTCTTTTATGATAACCTGTAGTAACAATTGTTCTAATTCTATTGAAGAATAGTTTAAAATGATTGCTACACAAGTTATTATAAAAAAAGGATATTGTAAGAATGCTGAGAAATGTTAAGGCTGAAGATGTAGATGATGTAACTGGAGAAATGGTAAAATAAGGTTGTGATTTGCCTATGAGAGATTCATTTAATCTGTATGTGGTGTCTGAAAATTATAAAAATGCTGCTTTGGGGAAAGTAAAATTTAGTGCCTCAAAATATATTTGCAGAATTGTGATAAAAATACTGCAAGAGGTGGCAATGAGGAAAATTTGGAACATGTAATACATATTTATACTAGGCAAATGATATGCAGACCAGATTTTTGCTTTTTAACAAATGAACGTGTGAAAGATAAAAGAAAGTTGATTGCATTATTTTTTGTCTACAAAATATGTATCCTGAAGTGAATACATTTGAATTTTGCAATGTCTTATGCAGTGGTGGGATGCAATATTTTTTATTACCAGTTCTGTGGGTGCACGCTTTGCATATGAGTGGAGTGTTCTAAAATGGGCAATTTTTAGCTTGAAAACTTACCTTGCCATCAACGCTGGTGAGTAAAACAGCTGAGGCACAGCAATCCACGTGAATCAGCTGAGCTAAAAACAAAGGAAATATAGGACAGGAAAGGGCCAACCTGGTGAGTGGTGCTAGCGGATTGTTAGAACCAGTGCGAACCTGCAGCACACCACCACTGGTCTTATGTGACTATGTGAAGTTGAAATTGGTTGCTGAATATGAGAACAGTAATAGGTAAAACATGCAGGAGAATAACTTGAATAATTAGTAAATCCTTCAACAATGGTTCAACGATAAACTGAGAATAAGACAAGGAAGTGTGATTTCTCTATGGTTGCTTTATACATATACAGATAAGTGGGTCAGGAATAATTATAGTGACATAACAGGTGCATTTGTTTGAGTATGAATTAGCCTGTATTTTTGTGTGCAGATGATAGAGAAGTTCTTGATAGAGAACCCATATATTTTGCAATGAATATTATATACATTGGTTGATGCAACAAAGAGTATGATTCTGAAACATTAATATATGAAACCCCAAGAAACCTCAAGGTCTTTCTTTTTCACAGGAGAATGGAATGAATGATTGCTGATTGCATCTACATGGCAAAACATAGAACTGAGGATTGAGTTATATATGAAGAGTGAACAGATCACAAGGGAGAGCAAGTCCAAAAATGTCATGGTAGAATAGAGCCAATGAGATCTTGAAAAAGAAGGAGGTGAGAATTTTGAAGTACATGAAACTATGTGTCTATGGAGATTCTCAGTCATCCAGGTCATGGTTGTCCCAAATGTGTTTTTATAAAAGGCAACTGGACTTTGTTTTTCCTTGAAGATGTTTCGCTTCTCATCCAAGAAGTTTCTTCAGTTTTGAACTGAAAAAAATTCTTAGATGAGAAGCAAAACATCTTCAAGGAAAAATGAAGTCCAGTTGTCTTTTGAACAAACACCTTTGGAATATGAAGCCATATTTGGCGATGTTAAGGAACATGATTTTTGAGGTTAGAAAAGAGATGTATAGCAAATGTGTTGGAGAAACTACTTTTGTTTGGCTAAGTTTCCTTCTTTTCTTTTTTTGTCTCATGGCTTCGGTTTCATTGGATTAGTATTGCTTACCCCTTTTCATTGTTTTGTATAGCATTGCTTACCAAAATGTAGGAGTGTAAGAGAGTAATCAAGTCACACCGAATGGAAAATATTAAGAAAGTCAAGGGCATTATACATCACTCAACATCTAGAAAGTTGAAAAACACACAGGATTAATATTACAAGCTCAGGGGGAAAAAACCAGTGCGTCATTTTGTGAAACAGGTAACCAGACGCTTGTTTTGGGGAGGCTATATTTTGGCTAAGACTAGTTTGAATAATGTTGGAGAGAGACCAGTAAGAACTAGTTATTTCTCTACTATCTTTATGCAAAAAAGGTTAATTTGCAAAAAGGGAGTTTGCCAAGAAAAGCCAACATTTATGTTAATGGGTAAAATGGCCTGTTGCAGGATGTTTATTTTTCTCTCTTCTAACGTAAACTATTGTGTTATATTTCTACAACACAATCTAGTTTAATCTTTTGTTTGTTTTCAGCAGAAACCAAGTTACAGTTTCAATATTTACAGATTACATCTGATCTCTCCATAAGGGTAAGCTCCCTTAAGAAGAGGAACCAGAAGATAATGAGGTTGACAATTTTTATAGGTTTGTCTTTGTCTTTCTTGTCAAAATACAAACATCCTAAGTATCAGAGTTGTATTAAATAATCGGTTTCCAGACTGAGTACGATTATACTAAAGGTTAATCAGAAGAAGAACCCCTTTTTAAAATGTAGTTTGCAAGATTGCTTTTAAAGAAGAGCACTTGCTGTATCCTCCTCATTTTAGCTTTCAGGACTCACCCTTCTGACTTGAATGATTATGGGACTCCCACAGGACAAAATAAAGTAGGGTGAAATGGCTTCTAAAATTCTTTCCAATCCCTTTTCCAACAGTGACCATAGAGAGTGCCTTGATATTTCTGGTAAACAAAGTACGGTAACCAGGGGTGGGATTCAGTTTTTTTAACAACTGGTTTTGTGGGCGTAGCTTAGTTGGTGGGTGTGGCTTGGTGGTAATGTGACTGGCTGGGCATGGCCAACTCAATATCACTTGCATTGAGGCATGCATCTCCTTGCCTGGCCTCTCGTGACTATGGGGATGCTACAATAGTCCTAAGTGTGAAACATGGTTATAAGTCACTTTTTTCAGTGCCATTGTAAATTTGAATGGTCACTCCACACAAGCAAAGTACCAGCAAAGGAGGGAAAAAAAACTCCAGCGAAGTTCCTGAGACAGGAAGTCTAATCCTGCCAAGAATGTAATAAGGGTTAAAGGAGAGGCAGTTTCTGTAAGCAACACCAGAGTGTTTCTTTCCTGCCTTCCTTACAGGATTAGGCCAGAAATTTCTTCTAACAACCGGTTCTCCGAACTGCTTAGAATGTTAACAACTGGTTCTAGAGAATAGGTGCGAACCTGTAGAATCCCACCCCTGATGGTAACCTGTATTTGTGTTGCAGGGAGCTAATCAGAAAAGGTTCATATATCTGGTGTGTGTGTGTGTGTGTGTTTGTTTTCACTCCGACCTTATATCTCTGTTTGTGTGTATGTGTGTTGGGAAGTATGGGAAGCTGTATATTTATTTACTTGTTTGTCAAACATCTACAAGATAACAAGTATGAACATAAACATGAACAAAGGAAGTAAATACAGATAAATGGGGACAGTAAGACAGGGATGGTAGGCACACTGGCACGCTTATGCACGCCCCCTTTAAGGACATCTTGAGAGTGGGGTGAGGTCCTCAGTAGACAGTTTGAGGTTGAAGCTATGAGGGGTTGAGGTTGTAACAAAGGAGTCAGGCAGGGTATTCTAGGTGTTCACCACTCTGTTGCTGAAGCCGTATTTTCTGCAATTGAGTTTGGAGCAGTTTACTTTGACTTTTTATCAGTTGTTTGCCCGTGTATTATTGTGATTGAAGCTGAAGAGTTATTGATGGGCAAGATGTTTTAGCAGACAATTTTGTGAACTATGCTTAGATCGGACCACAGGCAGCACTGTCCCAGATTGTCCAAGCCCAAAATTTCAAGTCTGGAGGCATAGGGAATACTATTGTGAACAGAGGAGTGGAGTACTCGTCTCAAGAAATACCTCTGAACCCTGCAGTCCAAATGATCAAGAAAAGGGTTTAAATTGGAGAAGCTGGCAGAATTCAAAACTATTGTCCAACTGTCTTTCCGATAGGGATGAATTAGGGATTTTTTTTCCCTTGAAATGTTTTCCACTCTTTTTTTTTTTTTTGGATCAATAATTTTATTAGTTTTTGAAGACAAACAAAGCATAAAACATAAGAACATAAAACCTCTTTTCTGAAAATTATTTGTGAATTTTAACAAAACAGATAAAAACATTTTATACACCATTGACACATTTCCTTATAACCACATAGATATCCTTTCAAATTTCTCATTATTTCTCCCTTTTATTCAATTATATTTCTTTTCTATATTTATCTATTTTATATGTTTTTATTCATTATACTTATATTTTCCTCTGACTTGTTTTATTCTCTTCTATCTTTTATTCTCAATTATCCTCTTCTAACATTCCTCCAAGGTTTTATTATCTCAATCAAACATAAACACACAAAAACACAAAACATAGAAACATAATAAGACATAAAAATATAAAACCTCCTATCTGGAAGCTACTTATAAATTTTGACAAAACAAATAAAACATTCTTTTACACAATATAATTCCAAATTATCATTTGTACATATCTTTTCCAAATTTCTCATTATTTCTCCCTTTAGTTTTATTCCTCCAAGGTTTTATTAATTCCCAATCAAACATAGCTAACCAAAACACAAAACATAAAACATAAAACTTCTTTTTGTAAAGTGACTTAGCCCGTGGGTTACATCTTTTTTTTACAGACCTAAATCAAATTCGTGCTCAGCTTATATACCATTGTTATCTTATTTACCATTCGATACTTTCTATATAACTTCTCCCTTCTTTTCACTCTCTTAATTATATTTTGTTTATTTCATCTTATTTTAAAATCATTATACTTGTATCTTTTGTCCGTCCTTTTCCAATTATCCATTTGTCTCTTCTTTTTAACAGAAAATTTCCCCTGTAGTCACTTTTAAAGTATGACGCCTTTCTATCTTTCCCCTAAGTTAAGACTTAAGATAACACATAATTTCCATCCTGATTCTGCTTAGTACGTTCTATATATTGCATTTTAAAATAAAACAATTATTAATTTATAATATAATTGAATATATAATTTCCATTCTAATTCAAATTTTGCTTAATACATTATTTTGAAATAAGAAAATGAAATAGTAAGTTTATAATAACATTAAAACAATGACAAATTAATCTATAACTAAACATTAATCATTTTATGCATTCTCTTTAATATTTTATTAGCTATTGAAGTCTATCATTATTAAACATTTTAATATTTTAATATTTTATTAAATCTTGTAATATTCCAATAAACTATTTCAAATGCAAATACTACAATACTATCTTATGTACTCTTGCAGAATCTTTCTTTAATTATACTCTATCCTTTATCTCTAAAAAAAATCTGCTTTTTTGCATCTTGTTTCAGGCCTTTATGGCTTTTTTCCCCTTTTTCCCTCCCTTTCTTCTCCAGTCTGGTCTTTTTCCCCCCCTTCTCCTAACTTTCACCCTTTTAACTTCCCCTCTCTGTTGTATTTCTCTTTTCCGTTGCTTTCTAACATTGTACCTTTTTTTCACCTTATTTTTCTTTTTCTTGGTTGTTTTATTAAATCTTAAATTCTCATTTTCCCTTCCGCTCTTCCTATTTTCTTTCTTAATTAAACTTTTTTGTCCATTAAAAATGGCTTCTTCTTCCTCTTCTTCTTCTCCTTCTTCCTCATGTATTTGCTGATATGTAGAAACCACCATTTCTAAGAAGTGGAAGACAGCTCCCAAAGAATCCTTGCCTTCTTGTTCTCTCCTTTAATTTTTCATATTCCATTTTTAATTCATCCACAGATAGTGCCATTGCAAATTTTTAAGAACAACCCAAATGTTTTTAATCTTAAAGTAATTTCCAAGTGTCAAAGTTATCAAACAATCCAAACAAACACCAAATATTTCCTCTTCTTCTCTTTGCAGTCTTTCCTTCTGGGGCAAAGTCCCAAAATATATTTTAAAGCCGCATTACAGTTAGTTGCTGGTCTTATAATCTTCAGGTGTCTCCTCCGACAAATTTTTAAAGGTTTTTTTTAGTCCTCTCCTTCCCACTTATAACAAAGAGCTTATTTTTACCTTAAAGAAGTAGATTTTTCAATGCTCATTTGCTTTCTCCGTAAGGAAGGGGAGTGAACTTTCCTTTCAGCACTTTTGCCGCTTTAACAACTTCTTTTGGAAACAAATGTATCAATCCAAAAGTCAGGTTTCCAGGGTGTTTAAAAGTATCTTAAAGTCCCAGTTTAGCCAAGAAAAACTTTCTCCTTCTGATTCTTCCTCCTGCACAGATCTTATCCGGTTGAAGATTCCTTTGTGGCTGCCATTTCTGACAGCTGCTCCACTGCCTCAGGAAAAAGGAGTCTAGCCAGCTGGGGAAAGGGGTTGCAATATCCCCAGACCCCTGCCCGGATCTCCTCTATCTTCTGCTACCTCTTCAGGGTAGCGACAACCCCCAAATCCAATTGGATCAGGGGTACCTCAGCGGCGAGCACAGCAGGGACCCGCAGTGTTGCGGATTCCTGCCACCGCCAAAGCCTGCAACCGGAAGTTCCCAAAATGTTTTCCACTCTTAGCTCTTGGCCAGATTGATTGTCAAACACAAACCTTTATTTGCTGGCTTCTCCTCTTACACCTTCATCCTGCTGCATTCTCTTCTCAGAGGGTTCTCTAGCCAATGGATACACCGTCCCAAGCCACTTTGGATATTTTCCTTCAAAGTTGTATTGAGCTGAAAAGGAGAGAGAGAGCACTATGTTGCCTCAGATTATAAGGCCAAGTTGTCCAGTGTTTTCTTCTCACAATAAAGCTCAAGGAGAACTCACAAACATACCACATTGTTCTTCTATTCCTATCCTGGTAGTGTACCTCTGTACAGAAACCAGTGTATATGTTTCATGGCTAGAAGCTATGGATTATCTTATTAACTAACCTATGGGTTACCTTATTACCTAGAAGCTATGGATCATCATATTTTTCTGGATCTTAATACCTAATTTATGGATTATCTTATTACCTAGAAGCAATGGATTTCCATATTTTCCTGGATCATCCCCTTTTCAAGCCATCCACAATGATGACCACAACTATTGACAGCAAATTCATTGGTTAATTATATGCTATGTGAAGAAGTGGTCCACTTTTGAATTTCCCATCAGTTGGGTTCATGGTTTCAGATTCTTGCAATATACCAAGCTAGCCTATGGCCTCTCATTAGGCATCCTATTTGATCATTAGGTCCTTATTTGTCTTGCCTTCTGGGAGTGGAATAAGAAATCTAGAAGAATAGTTGACTGGTACAGGTTGGCACGTTGTATGATAAAACACAAATGTGTGCTTCTGGTTTTTAACAGGTGCATTTCTATAGGTTTTTTTGGACCAGGAACACATGGTTGAGGCAATGGATAATTGTGAATTATTTTAATATTCCTTCACTGGAATGAACAAAATCTTTGAGTGATTGGATTGGTGTGGAAAGTATGGTTTTCTGTATCTTTCCACTATACTAATGAAATTTACAGACTTAGAAAGGAAAGGAAAAGTTATGTATAGGAGTGGCTGGAATGTAAGGCCTAATTATGCTTAGTCTATTGCTAAGTACGCGATCTGTTTGCTATTGAGCTTTACAATCTGCCAACATTATATATGGTAGGGGTATATACTTTATGGTATGAAAAACTGAAATCATAAATCTGATACAAGATAACTGGTTGATTGTTTTCTTAACTACAAACTCGTCTACAACTCATCTATAACTACAAGCTCACCTACAAATTCAACTATAAACTTGGTTTTTTAAATGGGAGAGAAGGTCATTTTTAGGGTTAGTTGTTGATTGTGTATTATTTGCTTGCATGGTGAATGCCTTTGCAAACCATCTCTCTCTCTTTTAATTCATTCCTAGTTTTAAATTTTAAATGCTTCTAAAATTCCTTTTTTATTGCCACCCTGAGGCTGTGGATAGCCTCCCCAGAGTTTGATAAATACAGGTCGTTCTTGACTTAGCGAATATTTGAAGTTACAACAGACCTCGCTGGGTTTATTCACTATCAGCTACTTAAGTTCTAAAGGAGAGCCTCCCCCATATAAGTTTGATAAATAAATAATAAATAAATAAAAATAGATGATTGATTGATAGATGATAGATGACAAATAGCTAGATGATAGAGAGATAGAGATAGATAGAAAGAAAAAAGAAAAAGAAAGATGGCTAGGTAGATGATAGCTAGCTACATAGATAGATAGATAGATAGATAGATAGATAGATAGATAGATAGATAGATAGATAGATAGATACTTGATCATGTTCAGCTCTTGGCAGCACAAGGCTTCAGAAACTTCATCAGCTGATATAACAATGATGTTCGTTGTTCTATTATATTTATCGAATGAATCGGCCTCTCCACCATTTACTGGTTAGTGACATTAAAGAGTCAATGAGATGCTTTTTCATTTCAATATTTTCTTCCATAAAAGTTGAAGACTTTCATTATAAAAAAACCCCTTTTTGCATAATTTCTAGTTTATTCTATATTATTTTCAGCATTTTAAAAGCAAAATAAATATTATAAGAACATTTATTACAAACTATGTTTGCTTTGTTGTAACACAAACAGTATCATGCTCTGGATTTTATCTTCTTATTACATTTTTATGTAGATGTAAATTGTGCAAGTTGTTTACATGGTTTCGACTTTCCATGTCCTTTGCAAAAAGTCTTATCCAAAATATGCTGATATTTTTTAGACAATAAAAATATTTTTTCCTGCCACCTGGGGTTTTTCTCCGCTACCCCATCCTTGATTCTTACATATTGTTGGAAGAAATGTCCATTTGGGTTCAGTTCCAAGTGAGAAGAAAGACACTGGAAACATGGAAATTGCTTGGAAAGATGGTTTAATGATGGACAGCAGGACCACATGATTGGAGGTGCTGGTCAAAAAAAACAAACACATGGGTGAGAGAGGGAGAGAGATTTATAACCTCTATTGGGCTTTGATTTTGCTTCCTGTTCCTGTGGCCATAAATGTATCCTGATTGGTTGTCAGACTCCCACGGGGCCATTCAGGGGTAACTTGGTAGGTTGTCTTGAGTCCCAAGCTTGGTTGAATCTTGCTGGGTGATGTAATGAAGGAGTATGGGCAATTCATGTTATGGCTTAATGGCTTTGTCCTTGTTTGGATCTGAATGGGGGCTAATCCCAACACCCTGGAGCTGAAGGTCTTTTATGTTGTAGATAAGATGTCTTTTGTCTTTCTGGGGCTATTAACAAAGGTGGGAGCTTCTTTCCAAGAGGATGTTTCTCCTTTTTGCATCCAGGGAGGTATAATATTCTGCCTTTTTAATATTTCGTAGAATATTTCATTTTTCCAGGAGAAGGGTGGATGCTAACTTTCTACAATATAAAACTTCTATACCTAGCTGTAATAATCTGGACAATCATTAAAGGGCAGCAGAGTATGACAGACATCTTCGCTGCTATTAAGTATGGGAAATAAGAGGCTGAACCAGGGCTTAGTGCAACAAGGTTTATTTACAAGGGCTGAACGTGCTTGCTCAGCCTGGAACTGGCTCGCAGCGAACAGCTCAAGGGCTGGACCCAGCAGCCTGCTTTTATAGCAGGCTGCTGGGGAAACCCAGCCAATGAGGAGGGGCAGCCGCCCCGCAGCGCGAACGGACCTTGGTGGGAACTTCTTCAAGGTCCAGGGACATAACACCCCTTCCCCCAGATGCGAACACGCATAGTCCTTGAGGTATACGGGAGGCTTGTGCTGACGCCCAGGCGGCGCAACTCTGGTGTGCTGTTTAGTGGATCAGAGTCCGTTGGCGACTGTTGGCTCGATGATGAGTCCCGAGTACCACCCTCGGTCGGAGTAGGTCCGGGGTCAGTAGGGCTGGGCGCTGGGAGTGTCCTCACGCCGTCTGGCTCGGATGGGTTGGACGCTAGGTCGCCGCAGTCATCATTTGGATTCTCTGGTCCGGCTGGAGACGTTAGCAGGTCATCGGAGTCGATGTCGCTGTGTGGAAGTTGCAGCGGACTCTCACCGTCTGTGCCCCCGAGTCGCGGCTGACAAGGGTGCCCTGGCGTCTCCGAAGCTGGTCCAGATGTCGTCTCCAGACCCGGCCATCTTCCAGCTTAACCCGGTATGATCTGGGTCCTGTGATGGCTACGATTTCTCCTGGGATCCACAATGGGTCGCCAGCGAAGTTTCTCGCGAACACAGGTTCCTGCAAGACAAAATGCCTACTCCCGATGTGGAAGCGAGAGGAGAGTCAGGGCAGTAATGTGGGTGGAGCCTGTCCAATACAGTTCGCAGGCGTCTGCCCATCAGAAGCTCGGCCGGGACTTGTTGGTTACTGTGCAAGGGTTGAATGCTGGCTTAACAGGAAACAGGATAGTTTGTGGTGCCAGTCATCCTTGTTGAACCTGGCCAGGGCTTCTTTAGTGGTCCTAACAGCTCTCTCTGCTAGCCCATTACTGGCAGGATGAAAGGGGCCGTGAAGATGTGACGAATGCCCAGGTTGGCCGTAAACGACTGAATTCGGTTGGCGCGAATTGGGGACCATTGTCGGAAACAATGGAGTCTGGTAGACCGTGCGTTACAAACAGGCGAGTCAATGCCTTGATGACTGCTTGTGAAGTGGTCGTGGATAGTTGTGCCACATCAATCCACTTTGAGTAAGAGTCTCGACCACGAGGAACATTTTGCCATGCAATGGGCCCGCGAGGTCGATGTGAATCCTGGACCAGGGTGCGTTGGCACTTTCCCACTTGGTGGGGGTGGCAATTGGAGGATGGACGGGAAACCTGGCAGGGATGGCAGGAGCTTACCCATTTGTTGATGTCCTCATCAAGGCCGGGCCACCAAATGTAGCTTCGCGCCAACGCCTTCATTCTGACGATGCCAGGGTGGCCTTCGTGCAACGCCTCCAGCACTCGGGTACGCAGAGATGTCGGGATGACCACTTGAGTGCCCCATAGCAGGCAGCCCTGTAAGCTCGACAGTTCCTGTAAGCGGTCTTAAATGGCGTGAATTTAGCTTCAATGTCACTGCCCGGCCACCTCCTCACCCAGTCCAGTACCTGGGCGATCGTTTTGTCCGTTTTGGATTTATTGGCAATATCAAGGGCAGTGATTGGTAGGTCCAGTTGGGTGATTTCAAAAATGGCGTTGACCGGGGCAGGGTCTTCAGCTGGGTCAGGCAGGGGCAGCGGCTAAGAGCGTCTGCGTGGGACAATGTTTTACCGGGCGGTGCACAAGTCTATACGAGTATGCTGCTAGGAAAAGGGTCCATCTGGTCATTCTGGGGGACAGAATTTGAGGGTCTGCTTGTCACCTGCTAGTAACCCTAAAAGCGGTTTGTGGTCGGTGACTAGCTCGAAAAAAGTGGCCAAAGAGAAATTCGTGAAATTTCTTCACCGCTGTAACAGCTGCCAAGGCTTCTTTATCAATTTGACTGTAATTGCGCTCTGTTGCAGAGAGCGTCCTGGAAAAAAAAGCGATAGGGCCTCGGAGCCATTGGGCAGTCTGTGACTTAAAACTGCCCCAATGCCGAAAGGAGATGCGTCTGCTGCCAGTACTAATGGGAGGTTGGGGTCAAACTGGATAAGCACTGCCTCTGATGTGAGTAGCGACTTGACTGCGCGGAAGCGGAGTCTTCTTTGTGTCCCCAGTGCCAAACCGTTTTTATCCAGAAGTCTGTGGAGGGGTTCTGCCACAGAGGCTTTATGGGGCAGGAATGACGCGTAAAAGTTCAAGAGCCCCAAAAAGGCCTGCAGTTCTGCTTTGGAGGTTGGAGTGGGTGCCTCGTGTATTGCCTTAACCTTGGACTCCAGGGGTGAATGCCTGAGGCGTCAATTTTATAACCCAGAAAGTCCACCTGTCTAGTGGCAATGGCACATTTTTCTTTTTTAACTTGAGGCCATGCTGCCTGAACCTCTCCAGGACTGCTCTAACTCTCTGGAAGAGTTGGGGTCTGTTCCTGGCCGAGACTAAGATGTCATCGAAGTAGGGTACTACTCCAGGAAGGCCCTGTAAAATCCGCTCCATGAGGGATTGAAAAATGCCTGGGGCAACACTTACGCCAAACTGGAGGCGCTTGCACCGAAAGCACCCCTGTGGGTGACAATGGTCTGAAGTTCTGCTGTTTGGTCATCAACAGGGAACTGTTGATATGCTTGAGACATGTCCAATTTGGCAAAGATAGTGCCAGGTTCAAAAGTATGTAATAAATGCTGAATGACGGGTACTGGATAAGCGCTAACTTGCAAGAATTTATTGATTGTGGTCTTGTAGTCTGAGCAAATTCTCAGGCTACCATCTTTTAGGGGTGTGACGATGGGCGTCTCCCATTTGGCGAAGTCTGTAGGCTCCAGGATCCCTTGTTTTAATAATTTATCTAATTCAAGGTCTAATTTAGGCCGAATGGCGAATGGAACTCTGCGAGGTTTTAACCGAATTGGGACTGCCTGGGGATCGACTGAAAATGAGATAGGGTGCCATTATAACACCCTAACTCATCACTGAATACGTCTGAGTAATCAGCAAACAGGGAGTCCGTGTCAGAGGTTGAGGTAGCATGGACTCCTGTTAGACCTAACCCGAGGTGGGGAAACCAATCAAGTCCCAAAAGTGTAGGGAGGTTGCCGCTCACTACCACTAGAGGTAGGTGGCCCTTAAAGGTTTTAAAATTAACAAAAAACTTGCCTCTGCCGATTACAGGAATGGTCTTCCCCTGGTAGTCCTTTAGGCTAAGCTGGCACTTCTGGAGTCGGCTTCTTGATAGGCTGGGTTGAAGCTCCTTGAGGGTGTTCCAGGAAATAATGGAGAGCGCTGACCCGTGTCAACCTCCATGTTGCAAGGTTTACCTTCTAATAAGACGGAAAGAGAGATTTTACTAATAGAATAGCAAGTTTGATTAGTGCGGCAGTTTAATACTTGCCTTTTGGGTCCGGCATGTGCGAATGAAGATGCCCTTTGTGCTGCGTTGTGTGAGGTTTGGCATACTCTTGCAATGTGCCCTTCTTATGGCAGTTGTTGCAAGTGGCTCCTTTGAATTTGCATGTGGTCCTCAAGTGGGGTCCACCACAGGAAAGCACAACGTGATGTGCTTGGATGGCCCGGTGTTATCCTGTCTGGTTCCTACCTGAGGGCGCCTGGCGTTTGTGAGGCGGTGAATGTCGGCCTGCGTCACTCGGGTCTTCCTCATTGATCACCTCTTCTGAGTGGACGGAAACTGCTGTTTGCTTGGTGACAGAACCTTGGATCTCGGTGGCTGAATGAGATGCCAGCTCCTCTGCCAGGGCTTCCTCGATGGCTTGAGCGAGGTTAAGGTCTTTTTGGCGAGCAGCCGTCTTTGTAGGCGCGGGTCCTTGACCCCGCAGACCAGCTGGTCTAGGAGCATGTCATCAAGGTAGCTGCCAAACCCACAATGGAGTGCTGCAGTCCTGAGAGCAGCCATGTACTGATTGATGCTCTCTTTGTCCCCCTGCTTCCTCATTCTGAAGGTGAAACGTCTGGCAATCTGTGAAGGTCTAGGAGAATAGTGGTTAGTAAGGATTTCTAACAGTTCTGTCCAGGGGACATTTTTTAACTCACGTGGAGCCACAAGAGCTGTGGCTGTATCGAAAACGATGGCTCCACAGTAGGTCAGGAAATGTGCTTTCTTTCGGTGTTCCCCTGCCTCAGCCAATCCGATGGCGTCGATGTAATAATTAAATCGATTCTTGTATGATTCCCACTTCTCCTCATCTGGCTTGAATGCTGGGAAGGCTGGATTGGCGTTCATGTTGTAGGTCTGCTGGTTAACCTGTTGGGGAAAAAAATGCTCTCTCTCTGGGTAGCAGTAGAGGTTTGGTGCCTGTGCTAGGCAAGTGACTTCAGCTCTGGTGAAATTTCGCAATTCCCTTCTCTCTCTCTGGGGATCAGAAGGTGTTTAGACTGCAAGGGTCGTTGGTAGCGTCTTTTGAAATTCGCGCCTGTGTGGGCGTTAGTGACTTCGTAATACAACGCTGTGTTGTATTTGAATGTGCTTCAGCTGACAGCTATTTGAATTTCGCGCCTAAGCGGCACGAGCGGCTGCGGCTTCATGCAGCGCTTCTCACTCTCGCTGGCTTGTTTACTGATCGCTTTCTCTCTGGGCTGCGATCAGCGTTTGCCCTATTTTAGCTGACCGCCCTCTCTCTGGGCTGCGGATCAGCGTTATAGTGATTCAGCGTTCGTTCTCATTTCGGGCTGATCGCTCTCTCTGGGTTGCGGTCAGCGCTTGCCCTATTTTGGCTGATCGTTCTCTCTCTCTGGGCTGCAGATCAGCATATTAGTGATTCAGCATTGCAGCTTGCCTCTGGTAGCCATCCCATCCTCGTCGCCAGTATTAAGTATGGGAAATAAGAGGCTGAACCAGGGCTTAGTGCAACAAGGTTTATTTACAAGGGCTGAACGTGCTTGCTCAGCCTGGAACTGGCTCGCAGCGAACAGCTCAAGGGCTGGACCCAGCAGCCTGCTTTTATAGCAGGCTGCTGGGGAAACCCAGCCAATGAGGAGGGGCAGCCGCCCCCGCAGCGCGAACGGACCTTGGTGGGAACTTCTTCAAGGTCCAGGGACATAACAGCTGCCATCTAGTGTTTATGGAGGGTTTTGCAGCATAGCTATAGTACAAATATTTATTTGTGGGAGAAAAACCCACACGTACAAAGACAAAAAAAAAAAAAACTGGGGAAAAATCACAACTATTGTCATTAATTCTATTAAATGAATCTGTTATTTTGGAAATGAGCAGCTGTGTAAATCATTAGAAAGACTGCTAGTGATTTTTGCTAGCCAAAATATGTTGTTTTAGTGTCTTAAATTTCCTCGATGTAACATAAATATAAGCTAAGCATCTTGTGTTGCCCCAAATGCTTCAGCAGCTTTCCTTGAAGTGAATGCTGATTGATGTAGATGATGTTTCTTTCAGCATTGCTTTGGTATCCAGGGATGACCCAGGGTTAACCATATATTCAGAGTTATTGAGGTCTCAAAAAGAAAAAGTCTTCTGATTCCAATTCCAATCCCCCAAAGATTCCTCTGCGTTTATAACACAATTCATTTTCTGTTTCTCATACATTTCTACATGTTGTTGTAAGCATGATTTTTCTTGCATTTTCCTTAGAGAATTGCTTATAAATATCATTCTGCATGATAAAATGGCTCCAACGCTGTTCATTACTTTTAAAAAGGCAAAGCTCTTTCAGAAACCATTTTGGCCTTCTGCACTTATGCTATGAATAATAATATGGAGTGCAGTTCTTCTCAGGTGCTATTTAGACATGGTCTTCCACTCTCTTGTACTGAATTTGTTCAGGAAAAAAACTTCTGAGATGGACTTTTTTTTTTTGGTTTTGTTTCTGAGCCAAATCTAAATTTCAGAAACCAGCTTTTCTTTTCAAAGAGCGATCTAGGCTGGTGCAGCTGGGGGCCACTCCAGATGCAACTTTACAGATGCCATTTAAGTGATAGAAATTTGCAATCAAAATTCATCTCAAGAGATATTGTTAGGCTCAGACATCAGATATGTGACTCATATCTTCAAACTTTTTCTGGTTTAGAAATGTTCTCTGTGCAAATATTCTGTGTCTGCTTTTCTGGTAAGGCTGTTTTCTCAGAGTTTCTTTATGCCTAAAACAGGACTAGAGTTCACTATCTGAGTTGCCAGTTACTATCCAGGCACCTTTAAACCAATATACCAAACTCACTTTTGTGGAGCAACTGTGGAGAAAGGCAGTTTGTCTTCTTCATTCCTTGTGCATGGGTTGCTTTGGTGAATGGGAAGATCTTCGTATATATATATATTTTTAAATTCAATTTAAATTCAATTTTATTGTATTTTATTATTTTATTTTATTTTATATTATATTTATTTATTTATTATTTTATTTATAACATGCCTTTATTACTTTTACAAATAATTCAAGGCAGCGAACATATCTAACACACTTTCCTCCTCCTATTTTCCCCCAAACAACAACCCTGTGAGGCAGGTTGGGCTGAGAGAAAGTGACTGGTGTAGTGTCACCCAACTCTTTCATTGTTAAGGTGGGATTTGAACTCATGGTCTCTTGCTTTCTAGCCTGGTGCTTTAAGCTTGTTTATTTATGAATGCAGTTATTTTTAGTTTACATTGAACCGTTCCTTAGAAGTTCAGTCCAATTCATCACCTCAACTTGGTGAAGTTACATAATTCTTTTTATTTGACTTAAGGAATATGGAAAGAAACACATATGCCATTCTTCATAAGTGTGGTTCATTCATGGAATTTTATGAGGAAGCCAGATGTCGGCATCTTTCACTTATAACCCTTCTCTGTTTCGCCAACATTTTCCTGGATTTTTTCCTAACCGCGAGAAACTAATTAATGAGGAAAAGATGAACTAGCTGCACAATGCCTTTTGATCAATAGCTCTATGAACTGGCCACGTGGAATCTTTCTTAATAAATATAGAAATTAACTAAGATGTTAATATTAATGGCTTACTAAATGTTGTCTCTATATTTGTAAAAGTATAGTAACACATATCTGGCTAGCTGAAAAGGGAGACAGGCGATATTAATCTATGTGAAGGCCTTGTGGCAGATCACTAAAGTAAAATTGTGTTCCTGACTGTTAATAATTATCTGGAAAAGTGATGCGTTAACAATTAGCTGGATTGAGATGTTTGGGTGTAAGGGTTTATTAGAAAAAAAAAGAGCCTACAGACATTGTCTCCACTCTAGTTGCAATTAGGTCCTCCTGCAATCAATTGGATTAATTGGTTCATTAACCTGAAGCCCTAGGAACATAAAACTAATTTTCTCTTGATCAAGGGCTTGGCTTCAAGATCCCTAATTGTCTATCTGAACTCAACTGCAAGTCATTTCTATTTTTCTTTTTTTCTTTTAGCATTTAGGTTATATAGCGAGAAGTTCAAAACTCAGATCTCTGAGCCTTGCATTGAATTTTCAGCTGCTTTTTCAATGAAAAAGGAAAATAAATCATGGTACAATTCTATTGATACATTGTAAGGTATGCTGCCTTTGAAAGATGCTTGGGAAATTATTTGCTAAAATGAGATACAATAAAATGGGTTTCAATAAATCACCCTTCCACGCATTGCAGGTAAGCCTTAGGGCCACAATTCAACCCAAAATTTATTTTGTTAATTGAATTTTGTCTATTTTACGACCTTTCTTCCGCAGTTGTTAAGTGAGTCTCTATAGTTGTTAAGTTAATAACATGATAGTTAAATGAATCTCGCTTCCCCTGTCAGAAGTTTGCCTGTCAGAAGTTTACAAAAGCTGATCACATGACCCTGGGACACTGCAGCCGTCATAAACAATGAACCAGTTGCAAAGCATCTCAATTTTGATTACATAACTGTGGGGATGATATAATGGTTGTAAGTGTGAAAAAAGCCACGTTACATTTTTTTTCAGTGCAGTTGTAACTGTGAACAGTCACTAAATGAACTGTTGTAAGTCGAGGACTACCTATATATGTACAATATCCAAGTTAGTTTAATAAAGAGCCTACTGTTATGCACAAATTCCTTGCAGTTGGGATAATTAATTAATGGGGCAGTATGTATGAATGTGTGTATGTGTGTTTATGTATGTATGTATGTTTGCATCTATTTATTTTAAACTACCCAATGGCCAAACTTGTCTGGGCAAAACAATTATACATCCAACCTATTTTATGGAGTAGTGGGTATAAATTTAAAGGCTAAAATACAATATTTGAATCCAAGTATCTCTATGTTTTTTCAAATTAATGGAAGAAAAATGCATTTTAAGAGATGGCAAGGTATTTTTTTTAAAAAAACCCAAGCACCCCGCACTATAAAAAAGACATTGAGATTCTAGAAAGAGTTCAGAGAAGAGCAACCAGAATGATCAGGGGACTGGAGACTAAAACATATAGTGAATGGTTGCAAGTACTTGGCATGTCTAGTCTAGTGAAGAGAAGGACCAGGGGAGACATGATACCAGTGTTCCGATATTTGAGGAGATGCTACAGAGAGGAAGGGGTCAAGCTCTTTTCCAAAGCATCCAAAGGCCAGACAAGGAATAATGGATGGAAACTGAACAAGGAGAGATTCAACTTGGAAATAAGGAGAAATTTTCTGACAGCAAGAGCAATCAACCAATGGAACAGCTTGCCCTCGGAAGTTGTGGGAGAGCCATCACTGGAAACTTTCAAGAAGAGACTGGACTGCCACCTGTCAGATATGTTGTAGGGTCTCCTGCTTGAGCGGGGGTTGGACTAGATGACCTACAAGGTCCCTTCCAACACTGTTAATCTGTTAAATCTGTTAAACTCCCTACTTTCTGTTGATATATGCTACATATATGTGCCTTTGTGTAAATTATTAATATAAGAATTATGTCTTTTTCTCCTCAAATACAGCCATTAATATTCATAATTGAACAAGAGAGCAAAGTAAATAGTGCTTCAGTTTAAAAGGAGGATACCTAAATATTGTGGACTAGTTTACTTCACTTGATCAGGAAAACATGAATCATCACTTAAAATCTGTTAGGAAAATCAGATTAAATTTAAGATGAGTTTCTTACGGTTTTGCTAAAGAATCTGAAACATTTCCATTTGGAAAAGAGTTATTTCTTTAACCTTCTCAGTGTTAGTTTGTCATCTGTTGCATAAGAAAGGTTACCCAAGGGTAAGGCATGCATCTATAGACAGGGAAGTAGCAGATAAACAAACATCCAGCCTACATAGAAAGCCAGGTTTATTTCTGCTGCACCAGATTTCTTTTTTAAAAAAACTTTTGGAATCTGGTTTGCAATAAATGAGCGACAAGATCAATAATATTTTAAATCCATCTGATTAGATATACATTACCGAGGGGTCCTTGGTGCTTTCTCAGCTTGGTTGTTTTCTTGTAGGCGTTTCATTACCCAAACTAAGTAACCTCATCACTGCTAGGAGATGTTACCTAATTGGGTATTAAAATGTTTGCAAGAAAACAACCACGCTGAGAAAGTGCCAAGGACCCCTCATTTCAACCCTGAGCTACAAACTCTCTCTTCTGTCGCTGTACATAATTTCAATCCAACAGATTTCACTAAAATGTAATAAAGATTTTCTTGGATTGGGAGCGTTGTTTTTTGATATTTTTCTTGGAACACAGTCTGTAATAGTTAGATTTAAGCCGAGAGATGACTACTGAATAAAGCAAATTGGGTTTTGAACTTTTTCTTTAGAAAAAAAAAATAGTGTTTTCATGATCCCCCTCTCTTTAAAGGTCCTACAGCCAGATCTTTTAAACTCAATTTTATGGATAGTAATATATGGTCTCTTTTTATTACAGAAAGCCTGGATGGGCCTTAGGTGACATTGTCAGAACTGGTATCTTCTGAAAACGCCTTCATCGCTTTAGTTTGTGTAATGCCCTGCAATCAAACTGTTCTTGAGATTAGACATAGATTGTGTGTAACAGGCCAATTCTTTTGGGGCCAGTCAAAAGAGCGTTCCTGATGGAAACACACTTGCAGACAGCACAGCTCCTGGCACCAAGTCTCAGACGTGTTTCCTTGGCATGCCAATCTCTTTCTGAGAAAGAAAGAAACCTTCTTCACCGGAATGGAACAAGTAACTGAACAATCACTGTCAAAAGAAGAAAGGCAGCTGCATGGACAAAACCACCAGAATAATATTTTCTGTGAAACAATAAATAAAAAACTGGTGGTTTTTTTTACATCCAACAACAATAGCAACAACAAAAAAAGAATAACCTGGAAGATAAGTAAAGTCCAGAAAAGCTACATTTGTAATAATGTGGCTACTTCTGTTCCCAGCTTGCATAGTGAGAAACTTGCGAGCTCTGCCAGTGATATTAAAAGAGCCAGCCCACCTTCAGCATTTCAGTCACCTCTTAAACACTTAAACACTCAATGGAGTGAAAACTTGCTTTTTAGAAGAGTTTCCAAGGAAGCAGAAACTTTCCACACCCTAAATCCTATCCCAAGAGAAATGGAAACTAGGCTCTCCTGCCAAAAAGTCTGAACTGTTGTATCACAGGCTATGGAATCTTCAATTTTGCAATATGAAAAGAAACATGGACAGGTTTTACTACTATATTAAAACACATGGATGTGTGCACTTTCTAAAGATTAGCAGCCCTTTTATTTCTCTGCCTTAGGGTAGATTCCAAGTGCCAAAGGCCAGACTTCATTGTGACTCTGTGTTGAGAACCAAAAGTATCAGTGAAATATGGCCAAATTCTAAATAAAAGAAAGGGAGGTCCTTCAACAATACAGCAGTTCAGGAAAGTAGTGTTGGAGGGTATGTAATGGGGGTGGGCAATAGGATTGAGATTTTGGAATCAGGGGCTGATTGGTTCTATGATTGTACGTCATAGAATGTAAAATGTAAATCATTCTATGATTTACAGGAAGTTCAGCCAGCTCAGGGATCAAATGGAAAAGAGTCCAGACAAGTGCTTCTTAAACTTAAGATGTGTGGCCTTCAAGACCAGAAATTCCCCAGCCATTATGTCATCGTAACAATTTCAGGGAGTGAACAAATGAGTTAAATATCTTATAATGATAAGCTTATATTGGTTTCTTGGGAACTGGGCCAAATCAGTTGAAGACAGAATTCCTTATATCTAACCCAGGTCGCTGGGTTGTAAGTTTTGTTTCTTTATGATCTTGATGAGAAACCATCATATGCGGAGTTGAAACCAGCCTGACCAAAACCAACCCTGACGATGCTAACAAAATCAGACTCGAAATCACCAACATCCTCTGCACTAGCAAACCACCCAAAAGCAACTTATCCAAAGAAGAACAAACTGCACTACTTAACCTGAAAGAAGACACCAGCATAATAATCCTACCAGCAGACAAGGGCAATGCGACAGTGGTTATAAACACATCTGACTACCAAACCAAGTTAACCAACCTACTCCAAGACCCCACATACAAACCCCTAAAGACAGACCCCACCACCTACCTGAAAAAAAACTACCAAATCCAAAATAAAAGCCTCCCCATCAGTGAAGAAATCCAGCAAAGAATCATACCCAGAGAGAAATCATCCAGATGCCCTAAGCTTTATGGTGTCCCCAAGATACACAAAGAAGGAACCCCACTCAGACCAATAGTCAGCTCCATAGGCTCACCTCTACAAAACCTGGCCAAATTTCTCGCCAAACAACTACAACCCTATGCAGAATCCATCAACTCACGCGTAAGAAACTCATTCCAGTTCATCGAGATCATAAAGAAACAAAACTTACAACCCAGCAACCTACTAGTAAGCTTCGATGTCATATCCCTCTTCACCCAAGTGCCAATAAAAGAAGCCTTGACAGCCATCCAAAACAAATACAACCCCCAAGCACATCCTAGATCTGACCAACCACTGCCTATCCAATACATACTTCACCTACAATGGACAAAAATACAAACAAATAGAAGGAGCACCCATGGGATCACCCCTCTCACCTGTCATCGCAAACCTCTACATGAAACACTTTGAAACACAAGCTCTAGAAAAATACGACCACAAACCCAAACTCTGGCTCAGATACGTAGATGACACCTTCATAATCTGGCCACACGGGAAAGAAAAACTGAACAACTTCCTCACACACCTCAACAGCCTACACCCCAAAATACAATTCACCATGGAAACAGAAGCCAACAATCAACTTCCTTCCTAGATGTCTTGGTATACAAAAGATCCAATGGCTCCCTAGGACACACCATCTACCAGAAGAAAACACATACAAACCGCTATCTACATGCACTCTCACACCACCACCCAGCACAGATCAATTCCATAGCCAAGACACTCATCTCCAGAACAAAATGCTTAGCCGATGAACAACACCAAAAAACCGAACTACACACTCTCACCAACGTACTTACAGCCAATGGATTCCAAAGAAAGAAGATCACCCACCTAATCCAAAAAGAAACCCCAACCAAAATCCAAGACAGAGAACAAGAAAACAGCAAAGCCCTCCTCCCATATATAAAAGGCACTACAGACAAAATCAGCAAGATCCTCCAAAAACACATTAAAACAGCATTCTGCACAAACAGAAAAATATCCACCATCCTAAGAAACCCCAAAGACAAAATCGAATTAGAAAACCAAGGAGTATACGAAATCCCCTGCACTGCCTGCCCTACCACATACATTGGACAAACTAACAGAAGAATAAGTGCACGCATTGAAGAACATAAAAACTCAATCAAAAAAGAAGAAACGACCTCTTCCCTGGTCCAACACCTCAAAGCCACAGGACATGAAATTGACTTTAAAAATACCAGAACTATCGCCAAAACCGAACACTTCAACAGCAGAATAATCAGAGAAGTCATAGAGATAGAAAAACGCCCACACAGCATGAACAAACGAGATGACACCTCCCGCCTTCCAGCCATTTGAAACCCGCCCTCATGAACAGACAGTACCTAACATGAAGAATGACACCAAACCCACACCCATGAGAGCCACACAAGATGCCACCACCACACTTCCATGTAGAAAACAGACTCCCACCCATTCAGAAGATGAGACACGACCATGGACCAGAAGCTGCACTGCAGCTGCATCACTACCCACTTCAAACCCCTCCGAGCCATACATGAAGCAAACCGACACCCACTATGAAGATGCAGCACAACCACGAACTCGAAGCCAAACAGCAAGATCACAGCTCACCAACTCAAATCCCCCAGCAACTAAGACTAACCTGAGCACAACCAAGCCCCCACCTGAACAGAACACGCCTCCAACCAATCAGAACACAGCCAAACCCCCTACCAATGAGAACACACCCCCACCCAATCAGAACACAGCCAAGCCCCCATCCAATCAAGTCCCACCCCCACTAGCAGTTAAAAGGAAGAAGCAGCTGCAATCTCACATCACTCTGAGAAGCAAGAGCCGAAGACAGAAGCCTGAAGATGATGAATGAGACTTCATCGAAACGTTGCCTAGATACTTTGAATCTTACGCGGGAGAAAACCCGAACAACCAAAGATCTATATATATATATATGTGTGTGTTGTGATTCCGGCATCAGCTACAGGTTTTTTGAATGAAAGCTCCAGCGAGGAGGACTTGTATGAATCAACAAGTTTTAGTGATTTCAATGAAGAGGAGGAGACGAATGTTACAAGGGAGGACACATTTGATTTGCAGGACCGGCCTGAACCTTCAACCTCCTCTGCTTCTCAATCAGGTTATCAGCCGGGAACGGCTGACAATGAGAACTTATGGAGACTTCAGGTGAAGATAATAATTTAGATGATTGCTGGGTGGATGTCAGAGGCAGGCGTCTCCTTACGAGAAGAAACCAACGGGAGCACAGGAGGAGGGCAGATCAGTAATTTGACTAATTAACTGCTGCTCTATAAAGGGAGAGAGATGACTTTGCACTTTGTCCGGAACAAAGTGTTTGTTTGCAAGGAGAACCGAAGATTTTGGCTTGGAGGATTTAAACCTGAAATATCTTGTTGGGACTTGGATTTATTTCGTTGGAACTATTAACTTGGACTATCTTGTGGAGGCTATCTACAGCTGTTATCAGTGAAGATTCCTGTTTGCTGCCTTTATTTGCGAGGACTGCTGCTTTCAGCCTTATCTGTTTATTTTGGAAGGTGGGACATAACATTTTTGTTCTGGACCTAACAGACTATCTTTGCAACGATGGATTTAACTCAAATGCAACAATTGGTGGAGCAGCAGCAGTTACAAATTAATCAGTTACTTCAGAGCAATGTGTCCCTTCAGAATCAGGTAACTCAATTGTTAATGTTTGTTACCAATTCTCAAACTGTTTCAGCTGCAGCTGGAGCCCCCTGCACCCCCTGTGAGGAAAAACCCGGTAGCTATGCCAGAAAAATTTTCTGGGCAAACGGACATGTTTTCAACATTTTTGGGTCAGTGCCAACTGTATTTTTCTGTGAGGCCTGAAGATTTTCCAACCGACCGGGCTAAAGTGGGGTTTATTATTAGCTTGTTAACCGGGCAGGCTGCCAAATGGGCTACTCCCTTATTAGTACAGGATAGCCCATTATTGGACAATTTCCAGGGGTTTCTTCAACAGATGAACGTAATGTTTGAGAACCCAATTAAATCACAAATTGTGGACAGAAAGTTGAAGGATATTACTCAGGGCAAACGTCCCTTGCAAGAATACGTTGCAGAATTCCGTTTGTTGTGTATGGACTCTACCTGGAACGAACCAGCTCATATGGCAGCATTTCAGGAGGGCTTGTCTGACATTATCAAGGATGAATTAATCCATGCAGAGCGTGCTTCGACTTTGGACACATTGATTACTCAATGCTTATGCATTGAAGCTCGGTTACAACAACGTGGGTGTAAACGGACCGTTGCGGAACCATCTGTGTTTTCTCATGCACGCATCCCGCCTATGAGGGTTTACCAATCCAGGATCCCAGCAGAGGAGCCGATGGAGATAGGCGCACTCCGCCCTCGCTTAACGGTGCAAGAAAGTACGAGAAGGTTTCAGGAAGGTTTGTGCCTTTATTGCGGGGGTTCGGGACATTTTGTAAATTCCTGCACTCGGAAGGGGACTCGTGGACCTGTACCAGAAAACCATTGCTGGCCCGTCGGGAAACAGGGTAGGCCCGACTTCGGGGAAACCTTAGGACGGGCACAATTTCCACTCTCATCCCAAATTGCCAAAGTAAATTCTGGCCCTCCTCGACATTTACTTTTGGACACTCGTATATTCTTGCAATCCCGGAAGGAGGGAATTCCTGCCGTGGCACTGGTGGATTCAGGGGCTACGACAAGCTTTATGGACTATGATTTTGTGAAACATTTCAAAATTCCTTTAGTGACTGTGACTCCCCCCATGCAGGTGGAAACCGTAGATGGGCGTGAACTCAAGTCGGGACCTATTCGCTTTGCCACCCAACCATTGCGCATGCGTATTGGGGATCATGAGGAGGCAATAAGTTTTTATGTCACCTTGAACCTCCATCTTCCTTTGGTGCTCGGAGTATCCTGGTTGCGTTTACATGATCCGTTGGTGGCTTGGGCGCAGAATGCTGTTTCTTTTCCAAGCCTGCAATGTGTGGACCACCTGAGGCATGTCTGCGCAGGCCAACACATTGTCGCTTCTGCTGTCTCGATTCCTTCAGAGCTGTCGGATTTCTCTGATGTTTTCAGTGAACAGGAGGCAGACCAATTACCACCACATCGTGTTTACGATTGTCCCGTGGATTTGATACCGGGTGCTCCATTGCCAAAGGGGAGGTTGTATTCTTTGTCCGAGCCCGAATTAGTTGCACTTCGAGAGTTTTTGGATAAAAATCAAGCTCGGGGATTTATTCGACCTTCGTCGTCCCCTCTTTCAGCACCCGTTCTCTTTGTCAAGAAGAAGTCGGGAGAACTTCGTCTCTGTTGTGACTATAGACGCTTGAACGCTATCACCGTGAGAAATAGCTATCCTTTACCGCTCATTCCCGAATTGATGGAGCGGTTACGGGAAGCTACTATTTTCACGAAACTTGACTTACGTGGAGCTTACAATCTGGTTCGGATGCGTAAGGGAGACGAGTGGAAGACGGCTTTTGGCACTCGTTATGGTCATTTCGAGTACACTGTCATGCCATTTGGTTTGACCAACGCTCCTGCTGTATTTCAACATTTGATGAACGATATTTTTCGAGACATGCTGGATAAGTTTGTTGTCATATATTTGGACAACATTTTGATTTATTCAAGATCCAGAGAGCAACATCTTCAGCAGGTTCGCCAAGTGCTTCAGCGTCTTCGGGAGCATAAACTTTATGCTAAATTGGAAAAGTGTTTCTTTTTCAGTCGTCAATAGAATTCTTGGGACACATCATTTCTCCCGTGGGCATTGCTGTGGACCCCAAAAAGGTTGAGGCGTTGTGTAGTTGGGAAGCTCCTCGTCGGGTCAAAGATGTACAACGACTTTTGGGATTCGCCAACTACTATCGGACTTTTATTCCAGGTTTTGCGAAAATAATGGACCCCATAACTCAGCTTCTCCGTAAGAAGGTTCCATTTGTGTGGGGGCCTCCACAACAACAGGCTTTTGACACTTTGAAAAAAGCATTCGTAACCGAACCGATATTGAAGCATCCTGATCCGGATCGTCCATTTGTGGTCGAGACAGATGCTTCTAATGTCGCTATCGGAGCAGTGCTGTTACAAGCTTCGGAGGATGGCGCACTTCTGTTTCCTTGCGCATACTATTCTAGGAAGCTTACAGCTTCGGAGCGCAACTATACCATCTGGGAAAAGGAGTTGTTAGCCATTAAGGCTGCTTTTGAGACTTGGAGAAATCATTTGGAGGGGGCTTGGCACAAGGTGGAGGTTCGGACGGATCATCGAAACCTGGAGCATTTGACCACGGCTAGGAAATTGAATCAACGGCAGATTCGTTGGTCGTTATTTTTTGCCAGATTCAATTTCTCAGTTACTTACGTTCCAAGTGGACAGAACCGGAGGGCGGATGCGTTATCTCGGAAACCGGAGTATACTTGTGCCGAAGATCCTCTTCCTTTACGGACCGTGTTACCACCGGAATCTCTAGCCGTACTGCAGGAACCAGTAGATTTGCGGGCCTGACTACGAGAGGCGCAACATTTGGATGCGTGGACGCAGCAGAGACGGGGGGACGTTGGCCCTAATTCTCCATGGTCTTTTGAAGACGATCTGCTTCGACATTGGGGTTTATTATATGTGCCTACCAGACCGTTGAGGGCTCTCATCATGACACAATGTCATGATAACCCTGCCGCTGGTCATTTTGGCTTTCACAAAACCTTGCATTTGGTCACCCGGACTTTTTGGTGGCCTCGAGTTCGTCATGATGTGTCTTCTTACGCCGCTTCTTGCGTTCAATGTAGAAAAGCGAAAGCGGCGTCAGGTGCACCCCTGGACTTTTGCAACCCTTGCCGACTCCAAGTAGGCCATGGGGAGCGATCTCCATGGACTTTCTGACACATTTACCATCTTCGTTGGGGTTCACAACAGTACTTGTGGTATATGCTGACTAAAATGGCCCATTTCATTCCCTGTCGAAAATTGCCATCGTCCCGAACTACGGCTCAGTTATTTTTGCAGCATATCTTTCGTCTACATGGACTGCTGGATAGAGTGGTTTCTGATCGTGGGGTCCAGTTTACGGCGCAATTTTGGAAACAGTTAATGGCGGCTTTGCAAGTGAAAGTATGTTTAGCGTCAGCGCACCATCCAGAAACTGATGGCGGGACAGAGAAGGTGATTGGGATTCTTACTCAATATTTGAGGTGTTTTGTAAATTTGCGACAAAACGATTGGGCGAAATATCTCCCATTAGCAGAATTCGCGTTTAACAACTCGCAGCACACCTCCACTCGTGTCACGCCATTTTTTGCAAATATGGGTTATCATCCGCGTTTCTTCCCATTAACTATGATGGATTCCCCGGTTCCTGAGACCCGAGAGTTTTTGGAAGAACTACACGCAGTTCGCCGTCTACTGATGCAACAATTGAACAAGGCAAAAGAAGATTATAAGCGGTTTGCAGACCGGTCCCGCCGGGCAACGCCTCCGTTAGCTGTGGGTGATAAAGTGTGGCTATCTACAAAACATCTGAAGGTCGATCGCCCTATTAGGAAACTTGATCATCGGTTTATTGGTCCGCTCCGATTGAGGCAGTTGTTAACCCGTGGCATACCGCCTCACTTTGCCACGTTCCATGCGTATTCACCCCGTCTTTCATCGATCTCTTGATTCCTGATTCTTCTGATTGTCATCTATGTGACTCTGCTGGAACGATTCGTTATCATCGCCCCTGAGGAGGCTGCTGTTGACGATACGGTGGTCAGCGTCCTTGATTCCCGCTGGCTCAAGGGTCGATTCCAGTACTTGGTCGGGAGGAGAGTAGATGATTCGGAGGTTTGTTCCTGGACGGATGCGTCTACATTTCATGCTCCGGATCTGCTTCGAGACTTTCATGCACGCTTCCCTTGAAACCGCATCCGGATCGTCAGACCGGGGAAGGGCCCTGCGGTGAGGGATAGTGTTGTGATTCCGGCATCAGCTACAGGTTTTTTTGAATGAAAGCTCCAGCGAGGAGGACTTGTATGAATCAGCAAGTTTTAGTGATTTCAATGAAGAGGAGGAGACGAATGTTACAAGGGAGGACACATTTGATTTGCAGGACCGGCCTGAACCTTCAACCTCCTCTGCTTCTCAATCTGGTTATCAGCCAGGAACGGCTGACAATGAGGAACTTATGGAGACTTCAGGTGAAGATAATAATTTAGATGATTGCTGGGTGGATGTCAGAAGCAGGCGTCTCCTTACGAGAAGAAACCAACGGGAGCACAGGAGGAGGGCAGATCAGTAATTAGACTAATTAGCTGCTGCTCTATAAAGGAGAGAGATGACTTTGCACTTTGTCCGGAACAAAGTGTTTGTTTGCAAGGAGAACCGAAGATTTTGGCTTGGAGGATTTAAACCTGGAATATCTTGTTGGGACTTGGATTTATTTCGTTGGAACTATTAACTTGGACTATCTTGTGGAGGCTATCTACAGCTGTTATCAGTGAAGATTCCTGTTTGCTGCCTTTATTTGCGAGACTGCTGCTTTCAGCCTTATCTGTTTATTTTGGAAGGTGGGACATAACATATATATATATATATATATATATATATATATATATATATACATACCCCTGAGCGCTACAACTTTAAAAGCACAACTATAATGACATGGGAAAATACCCGAACAAAGCTGAACACACACACACACACACACACAAAGACTGAACTATGCACCCTGACTAAAGTACTGACAGCTAACGGCTTCCACAAAAGCAAAATCACTGGCTTGATCCACAAAAACACACTGAAACATAATGGAGACCTAGAAGATGAACAGACCTATGGAACAGCTGTCCTGCCCTACAGAGGTACTACAGACAAAATCAGTAAGATACTACACAGGCATCACATCAAGACTGCCTTCAAAACAGACAGAAAAATAGCAGCCATCCTAAGAAACCCCAAAGATAAAATTGACCTGCAAAACCAAGGCATATATGAAGTCTCCTGCACATCACGCCCTGCCACATACATTGGACAGACCAATAGAAGAATAAGTACCGGCCTGGATGAACACAGAAATGCAGTAAAAAAGCTGGAACACACTTCCTCACTAGTCCAACACATGAAAGCAACAGGTCATAGCATTGACTTCAATGGCACCAAAACCCTAGCCACTATAGAAAACCCCAGCTACAGAATTATTAGAGAAGCCATAGAGATTTAAAAAAATACCTGAAAGCATGAATAGAAGAGATGATTCCAGCAGACTGTCAATTATTTGGAAGCCTGCACTCATAAACAAAAAAATCTCCACACCACAAGCCAGGCAAACACCTGGGCACAAACAGATCCCCTCTGATACCTCCAGCTCAAACACAACCCAACCAGGCACCCAGATGAAACCTAGCTTGCTAACTAATGATAGCCGTCCATTTACCCGGAGCCAAGCTGCACTAAAGGCCTCCAATAAAGTAACACAATGTTGCCAGCCAATCAAGAGACAAAAAGAGCCAAAAAACAGACAGGAGATATTAGAAACACCAATCAAGCAGAACACAACGAACTCCAAGACCAATAAACACAGATCAAGACTCCCAACCAATCAGGGTGAAGAAAAAACCATTCTGGCACAGCAATAGGCTGCCCCAAATTTAAATCTGAAACCACTATAAAAGCCTGACTCACAGATGAACACTATACAGAAGCCTGATGATGGCAGATGAGATTCTGCTGAAACGTCACTACAACTTTAAAAGCACAACTACTATGACGTGGGAAAATACCCGAACAAAGCCGAATGCCATACATGTAAGTACCATGAAAACTTAAGAATATATATATATATATATATATATATATATATATATATATATATATATATATATATATATATAGTCACATGATTCTTCAACTTATGAGCACAATGACTTATGACTGCAATTCCAGGGTCAATTATGGTCGTAAGTCAAAGACTACCTATATACCAGAACTGGAGGCTATGGAGGCTATGGTTGAGAGTCAACAATACTAGAAGGCAGTGGCAAACCATTAAATATTGCTGTCAGTATATGGTTGTCAACATAGTTGCACCCATGTTAATTGCCAGTCTTGCACTTGATCTGATCTCTGCATCTCACCACCTGCATCATCTTTTTAGCTGATGCAGAAAACAAAATCTGTGCCTTGCAAGAAGTATGCATCCCAAATGAATGGCTATTCCCATTATAATGATAAATTCGTGGGATTCAGAGAATGCTATCTTGGGATAGGCCTCTAAGCTCTTGGTTGAGGAGAGTGTAAAAAGATGAATAAAATAGAAATGAGAAGTTGGAAGTGCAGACAGCGGTAATTGCTTATACAGTGGCTATTCACAAGCAGTTACTGAATATGAGCCCAACATTCTCCACTTTGATGAGATTATGGTAAAGAGCTTGGATTCTGTTTAATTAATGGGAAATAGTCTTCAACCTAATATTTTTTTAGTTCAGTAAAATTGTCTGTGCAAATAATTTTTCAGAGAAGACTACCTTGAGGTCAATGACAGTATTCCACAGTATCTTCTCCCAGTTTTGGGAGATTATAAATTCTAAGGTCAAATTTATTTATTTATTTTGCCTAAGCAACATCCAGTTTATGCAATATAGAACAGAAAATTATGTGGAAGCACTTGAGACCTCATGTGACTTCAGCATCTCCAAGCTGGTTGTTAAAGAGGACAGTCCTTTTTCAGGGTTCTACACAACATGAGTCATGACTGATTTGAGAGTTAGCTAGTGTGTCAGCTCCTCAAAAGAACAACATCAGTTTTTACTCAAAGTCAGGAAGAAATAAGGGATGGCTAATAGCAGAAGTGCATTGACACAAACCCATTTTTTGGGGACCCTTTCAAAGTGTGCACGGGGTAAATGAAAAATACAGTCAAGCTATTGCTGTCCAATTTTAATACATATCGTGCAGGAAGATTACTAGAACATCAAATCTTAGTGTATACAATCTAATTCCTGTGATTATAATGCATAAAAAGCAGCATTTAAATCTATGTAAAGGTAATCTGTATGCAACCTTCAAAGTCAGATACTGTTGAGAATAAGACAATAGGCAAGAGATCTACAGGTATTGCTGCTTAATAGGGATTTTTGAGAAGCAGAGATTGGCAGCATGGTGATTTATAACTCTTTTTGGAAAATACAACTAGGGCACTGATGGGATTCAATTTTTTTTACTACCGGTTCTGTGGGCATAGCTTGGTGGGTGTGGCTTGGTAAATGTGGCAGGAGGATACTGCAAAATCCCATTCCTTCCCCACTCCACTAACCTGATTTCCAGCTCCGTTCCCCTGTGCAGGGCAACAAAAGAAGACCCAGCCGATCAGCTGGGGCTCGGAAGGCAGAGAATAGATGGGGGCAGGACCAGTCAGTGGTGATATTTGCCGGTTCTCCAAACTACTCAAAATTTCCACTAGAACTGTTCTCCAGAACTGGTCAGAACCTGCTGAATACCACCTCTGAATTAGGGTATCTTGCAGTTTATTTTCCAGTTATTTTTCATTCCTCCTCCTCCTTCCCCCTTTGGTTGCTCATCTTGACATGTCTTTGTTCTTGTATTTTCTCTGTATTTCTTTGTATAAGAATGGCATATATGGATCAGTTAATCTTATTATGGATGAAATAAGGATCATTTCAAACCCTGCAGAAATTAATCTGCAAATACAAATAAAATGTATTTGCTTAAATGATTGGCCTCCTGAAACCATCATTTTGTTTAAATCCCCAGGCTCCTGTAGAAACTAGAAAAAAATATTGGGCTGCTTTAATAAATCACCAAGAGTTGCTTGTTCCTACAAAGCTTGAAGAACTTCTTTACAATAATTTCTGAAGCATGCACAGCCCTAATAAATACCATTACTAAAGTAAAGTCCTTCAATATGTGAAATATAGAACCACTGATTTTTCTAGTTCACTCTCTTTGTCCAGAATTTGAGGAACAGGCTTTTCTCAGCTTTGGAAAGGCCAAGAACAGAATCTTGAACCACCTTCTGGATCAAGTCAACATTGATACAGTAAGTCAATGTTGGACCATCAACCTGCAGACCTTGAGTTCTGACTTTGTAATCCCTCTGGTGATACTTTTCTGCTATGATTAATGAGATTCTTATAGCTGGCAACTCACTGGAATGTCTGGAAGAAGATTCTCTCTAGCTACCTTATTCTAGTTTGGCAATGATAGCAGGTAAAAGTTGGTTCATCTATTACATGATAAGCATTGACAAATTGTTTCCCCACCTTAGCATCAGAGCTTCCTAGGATTAAGACAAGAGAAGTTTTATGTTGTTATGTAACCACTGCTAGGGTGATGGTCATTGCTATTTATTGATTGTTTCCATTACACTCCACTTGGTGCAAGGAAATTGCCATTTTCTGAAGTACTGATTTTTTTAATGCATGTGAAAGTTTCCTGAGACAGAACAATATTTTGAAAGTAGCAGACATTCTCCCTTTGAGCCAAATGCCACTCCCTCATTCTGCCAAAATATTGAGGTTAATTGCAGAAGTCTAAGATCCCATATTACCACCAAGTATAAAGAGTTGGACGTCCTTGTCTTAATATTTCCATTTCAGTTCCTTGTAAAAATACCACTGAGAGCCTGAAATTATTACTAATCATATTAAAGTTGTGGGCATATTTTATTATTTGGCAATGAGATCACTTTGTACATTTTAACTACATTAATTTTATATTGTTGACTTAGTTAACTATTTTGGCTACAAACCACAAGACAAAGGAATAGGTGGGACCATAAAAGGCCAGAGTATTGCATTTATTCAGGTTATCTAATTTTTGTGAACTTTGAAACAGAGAGAAAAATCACCTTTATTTCTTAGAATAGTTCACTGAAAGCAATTACTTACATAGAAAGCATCATCATTATATTTATAGCATACTTACGTATTTATAGTCAGTAACATAATGAAAAGCGTGAGCACATAAAGACAGGGTTTTGTGCATGTCATATAGTGGAGTGAAGCAAGAATGACACAGCCAAGATATTGAGTTACAACTGAAAGCCATGATACAGGATTTTCATTCCATTCTCTGCGTCTAGTGATTCATTGATTTAATAGACACACAAGAATGATGGAAGAATATGTAATTTATTATTATGCTTTGTCATACAGCCAGATATTTAGCCTGGATTTGGTATTTTTATCTAGCCAATGTGTCCTTCCCAAGGACCAGATCTAGACAGATGTTGTTGTTTGAAGGTATTGTGACAAGATGTAAGTTGTTCCAAACAAAGCTGCCTTTTGCAATTGACCAAAGGTGATTTTGTTAATGTCAATAGTTGTTATTATTGGGGATCTTTAAGGGATGCCACACTATTCTTGTTGGATAGGTGCAATTTTTAAATATGCACACATCCTGATTAGGATGCTGCATCTGCGTCTAGTGATTCATTGATTTAATAGACACACAAGAATGATGGAAGAATATGTAATTTATTATTATGGTTTGTCATACAGCCAGATATTTAGCCTGGATTTGATATTTAGCCTGGATTTTCAGTCTGTTGAACATTAAACATATCCTGCTTCCAAATTATGTAAATATCACAAGGAGCATCTTTTCTTGTAAAATGAGCCAGTTATTTATTTAGATAGCAGTCCATCTCAAAACAATGACTCTGTGTGGGGTATAAAATTTAAAGGATTGATCAGGGCTACTTACTCTCCAGGGGATCCATCTAAAGCTAAGTGTTCACTCCTTAGTGCATCAATTGATGTTTAGTTTTGTTTTCAATTATTTTCAAGCCAGAAAATCAAAATTGGGGGGCTGGAATAGGAAGAGAACGCCTAACCTCTATATGTCCAAATTGACCTCTGTTATTAGTCAGCTCAGCTGGTTGTAGATTCAATATTATTTTGCACATGAATAATACTTTACATCATTTTGTTGCCAAACTATGCATCTTGAAAACAGCACTTGTACTGTACATCATCGTCCCACGTACCTAGAACAGTTGAGGGTGTCAAACTGAAAATTTCAAAGTATTAAAAAAAAATAGATCTCACTTGTGTCTCATCTGATGCTTCCCATATACAGCAAAAGGTATGTGTTTTTTAATTTCCCAACTACCGATTGCAAGGTTGATAAGGACTTTCATTTCCTTGCCCTTCAGAGGCAGCTCAAGCTAGGCAATATCATTGATTACACTTCATGTTGAAAGTGCTTGTTCCCCTCTGTCTACTCAAAGGGATTCAGATCTGAAGGTAAACAATCCAAAGAGGACAGAGAAGAAGTCTGGAATAAGCACAACGAACTACGTGCACCTCATCTCTATTGAAAGTTGATCATGACAGTTAAAGCCTCGCATGAGGAAAGAGGCCTAGCAATCTGGTGATATACCATCCATGGCCTGTTTCTAAAACTGCTCAGCAGATATTTCTGGTGATGTCTGAATGCATTCTTCCAGTTCTAATCTTTTCATAGTTCTACACTCTACTCTGAAGTAGGTAAAACAGGTAGAAGTTGTGGCTGGGAAGGCCTGTCCCCATTTCTATCTTGTGCACTAATTACAACCATTCCTGAACAAGGAGAACCTGTTTATATTCAGTCAATCCTTGGTGACCCTTCAATTTCAGTTTTTACAACTCTCTCTATATGACTCTACCTTGGAAGACCAGCTACTTACAGGCCCATGCTCTATAAAGCCTCTGTAGATACAAATGCTATTCTGTAAACAAGCAGGGTCTGGCTTTGCCATGGTAGCTAGAAATTCTAGGGGCTATAGCACCAATACTCCTGAAGGACAGCAGGTTGGGGAAGTTCCTATAAAGAAGTCAATGTGATGAAATGCATGAGATCTGGATTGGATAGAACATAGCTATATTTCATCCACCATCTGATTTCCATCAAGGATCAACCAGAAATATTAATTTTCTAAGCCACATTTAAAACCCTCGAAAGTAATGTTGACCATGATGTTCGTTAATTCTAAATTCCAGGTTTTAGCAAAGTGCTATGTGTAGAAAAGTTTATTTTTTTATTTGTTATCCAAATGTATACGATATCCTCCTATGTGCATTGGATATGAACACTGGGGTTTCATTTAATTGCCAGCTACTGGCAATTCCTTAATGTAAGCTGCATCCAGTCTTCATGGAGTTAAAAGATTATTGGTTGTTATTTGGCAAGATTATTACGTTTATGTTTCTAAAGGTAGTTGAATTCTCTGTCTCTATTGGGCAGACATATAAATCAAATTAAATCATGTAATTTCCTTTTTTTTCTAGAGAGGAAAAACAGTATTAGTGGGTTAATATATACTATAAATAGAAAACTGAAATTTGTAAATACAAATTTATGTAAGAGTTGAGGCTTTCCATAGAAGTTTATATCAGGTCTACACAACAGAATCTAGGAAAGTTGTGGAAAATATTCTTTATTTTCCAGTGTAAGCAAAATATACTTTAGTTTCCTTAAAATCAGCACTGTACATTTTTCCACTAAGATTTGCTGACAAAAATCACTTTGAATAGGAAGTAATTCATTGCACAGAGGGTTTGGCATATAAAGATTAAGTTATTTTTCCTTACAAATAATATATTCCCAAGCTTTGGTCAGACATTGGCCATTGAAGAAATTTGTTCAAATGGATGGAAATCTCCATTAATAAAATACTTTCTTAAATGAGGCCAGAATGTGGGACTTGAAAAACCACAGGACTAGACATGACCAAGGAAGGAAGTTAGTTGGTTTATCTGGAATTGAGAACATATAATAATTCTCTTCCCTGTTCTCAGTTGTGATTCACTGGAGCAAGTAATTGGGGGATTTTTTTTCTATTCCTTGGAAGAAACACAGATGAAATATGCCATTATTATTTTAGCTCATTATAGACGTTGCCTAATGACATGTGGGAGTATTTTTCCAAAATAATTCCATACTATGGGTGTGGTGAGGTGTTCCAAATATCCAAACCTGAAAATTAAACCATCCCTTGACTTTATAGGAAATGGAGTTTTTCTGTGATTGGCCAGTCTGTCTGCACCATGGAGGTTTCTTCATTCAAGGTTATCAGCAAAGCTCTGTTAGAACATCCTCAACTTCCTAAGAGTAACAGCAGCAGCTATAAATGTAGCTAGAATTGTTTATTTTGTTTTTGTACCTTTGATTTGTTGTAGATTGCCCAAAGTGACCTCATTCAATTTGGGCAGCCATATAAAATAAACTAAATCAAAAGAAAACAAATCTATACATTATCAGATTTATATATTCTCCCCCTTTCTCTCTCTCCCCCTCTCATCCTATCACCTGTCACCAACCCACCCAAATGGGAGGGAGCTGTTAAAGTGTATCAAAGCATAAAATAGGCACACCCTTCAATAGCAATGCAAAGAAACATGGAATTGCAGCTTCTATGGAGCATTAGCCAAGTAGTCATCCTGTTCACATAAAAATAAGTTTTTATCTGGGATCTTCTCAACATGCTCTTTCTCTTGGACTTCAAAATTCAAACAGACAAGCATCTGCACCACAACACCCCAGATTTATTAACTGTTGATAAGAAGTCTGGACAGTGGACATTACAAAATCTGGAGTCAGCAGAAGAGAAGAGGAAGAACTGGAGGAAATCACAAAATATAAAGACCTGCAAAAATAGAAATAGAAAAACTTCAGTAAAAGAAAGCAAGATAGTACCAATAGTAATAGATGCCTTGGGTGACAAGCAAAACATCTGGAACACCACTTCAAAGCCATTGGCATTGACAGAATCACCATCAGTCAATTGCAAAAGGCAGTTTTACTTGGAACAGCTTACATCCTGAGACCGATACCTTGAACACCATCTACGAATGACATCTTTCTATCCCAGATTCTTGGGGAGGGCTTGGTAGGTGGAGAAAAATGTCAAATATAGCTTAAACATATGGTTGACTATGCAAACCATAATAATAATATAAATGGTCTAAAGACTTAGGACTGTTGACTGAGCAACCAGGGCCAGCAGAAGCATGACTGCTGGAAGAAAAGTTTCTTACCTTACAAATCAAATCCGGTGAAACCTATCTGATAATGTATGATCCAGCAAAAGGGGCAGATCAGGCAACTATAGGGTAATTACATGCTTACCAACAACCTTCAGATTGCTAACTGATGTGATAGCTGAGATAGTCCAACACCAGGTAGTTGAAAAAAAGCTGTTTTCATATGAGCAGAAAGAAAACTTCATAGGTGGTGGTGTGGGGTTCCTGCATTTACATTCATAATAGACTAGCTGAATGATGGGCATAGCAATGGCACTTAGACTTATATACAGGGGTGGGATTCTACCTGCATAATAACTGGTTTGGTGAGTGCACGCTATGCACACGCATGCGCAGTACTTGCAAAACAACTTCTCCTGCAAGCAATCACCATCTCCTGCTGTCGCATGGCACTCAACTGTGCTGTGCAAAGCAACTAAGGTAAGAATAGAGGACAGCCTAGAGCCCGGGCAGGCGGGTGGGCCCAACTGAAGAAAAGAAGATCTTCAGAGAGAAGCAGTTCAGTGTCAGCTGCTCTTCGGAGCTACCAGTTCTATAGAACTGGGCCGAACCGGTAGAATCCCTCCCCTGCTTATATACCACTTCATAGCACTTTACAGTCCTCTCTGAGGGGTTTACAATGTCAGCATATTGTCTCCCGGGTCCTCATTTTACTGACCTCAGAAGGATGGAAGCATTAACAGCATTATAGGCCCTGGGCAAAGCAGTGTACTGGGGCCCCTACAACAACTACTCACAAGAATAAAAATGTAAATGGTCGATAAAACTAAACATATATTTACATAATATATGTATAATATATTTATATGATACAAGGTGCATTGAAGGGTTAACATACACTGATTAGTATGGGCCCCTTATGCTCGTGTGGCCCACGGGAAAGTACCCATCTGACTCATGTGGTAAGACAGTCCTGGATGGAAGACTGAGTCAACCTTGAGCTAATCAGGATTGAACTGCTGACTGTGGGCAGACTTAGCCTGCAGTAATGCATTCTAACTATTGTGTCACTGCACCCAGTGATCTATTATTCATTCACCTCTTTCAAGGTCATCTGCAGCCTTCCTGACCACACCTGCTTCCATAAAATCCCAGGAGAAGACATTCCATAGGAGTTCCTTCTATGGGACGTTTTCAGTTCAGGAAATGCAATCAGTCAGCAGGCTGCAGAGAAATGAATCTATGGGTGATAAAACCACAACAGGCAGCGTTAGCACCCTCCAGCACCTTGTAAAAATAAACATAACAGAAGAAATGCAAAAGAAATTCGAAAAGCATCCTGAGAATGTGGTGGAAAAAGAAAGCCTTTAGCAGAAAGAAAAGTGGAGGGAGGTTGGAAATCAGATACACCAAGAATATTAATATTCTTTATTAGGGAACTGAACATGCTTTGAACATGATTCAGGAATGGCTTAGGGCTCATAGATATTCTGAATAAAACACAAGATATGATCACATACTTTCTGTGTTTGTGTAATTGGATGAAAGCAAAGTTAACTTTCAGAATTCCTCCTAATCTGAAGTATTTCCTTGATGCTTTTCAAAGACTCAGATATTCGTTGAGTCTATTTTCAGGCATGGATGCCACAGTAAGTGCTAATGATGTGCTCAGAGCACTTGGTTTCCCCTTTGGAGACCCAAAGGCTCAGCAGCTCTGCATCCCATCTCCAAGCTCAAAGTGTGAGGACATTCTAGTTTAAAAACACACACACACACATACATCCCCCATATCTGTGTGTGTGTGTGTGTGTGTGTGTGTGTATGTATGTATGTCCCCCCCAGATTAGATGGGCTCCCATCTTTATTTTCACCAACCTTTGTAAAAGTTTTTGTAAGATCTTAAGGACATGGCTGTGCCCCACCCAGCCCAGGATCTGGATGTGTTACCAAATAGTCCTTGACTTTTTTTTAGTATTTATTTAGTATTTATTTGATTTTTCAATTGTTTACAAGATACAGGTATAAGAATAAATATAGTTATGAATACATGAAATTGATACATATAAGAAAAATAAAAAGAAACAATAGGACAGGGACGGTAGGCATGATTGGTGCGCTTATGCATGTCCCCTACAGGCCTCTTAGGAAGGGGGTGAGGTCAATAGTAGACAGTCTAAGGTTAAAGTTTTGGGGTTTTGAGGAAGAAACCACAGAGCCAGGTAGAGTATTCCAGACATTGACCACTCTTGCTGAAGTCATATTTTCTGCAGTTAAGTTTGGTGCGGTTAACCCTGGGTTTGTATCTATTGTGTGCTCTTGTATTGTTATGATTGAAGCTGAAGTATTCATTTGCAGGTAGGACATTGCAATGTATGATTTTATATACTATATTTAGATTGGACTGGAGGCGGCATAGTTCCAGGTTTTCTAGGTCTAGAGTTTCAAGTCTGGTGGCATAGGGTATTCTGCAATGAGTAGAGGAGCGGAGAACTCTTCTTGTAAAATAATTCTGGACTTTTTCAATTGTGTTAATGTCAGATACACGATATGGGTTCCAGACTGATGAGCTGTATTCAAGTGTTGGTCTAGCAAATGTTTTGTATGCTCTAGTTAGTGTGATATTACCAGAGAAGAAACTACGTAGGATTAAATTAACAACTCTTAATGCCTTTTTGGTTATGTAGTTACAGTGGGCTTTAGCACTTAGATCTTTAGAGATCTTTAGAGATTTGTCAAGGTCCTTGACAAAGTTTGGATCCTCAACAAGATCTTGACTATTCAGCTTGTATTTTATTTTCTGATTTTTTCTGCCAATATGTACGACAGAGCATTTATTTGTTGAGATTTGAAGTTGCCATTTGATTGACCATTCTATACATGGTCAAGGTCTTTTTGGAGGGTAGTAATATTGTCTGTGGTGTTGAAGAGCTTTACATCATCAGCGAAGAGAATGCAGTTGCTCTTAATATGATCACAGAGGTCCTTTATGTAGAGTATGAAGAGAGTTGGTCCTAAAACACTGCCTCGGGGGACACCACTGTTCACAGGTACAGAATTTGATAGGACGCTCCCAATTTTGACCATTTGTTGTCTGTTTGACAGGAATGCTTCTATTCAGTTGCAGAAGTCTATGTAGATTGCGTCTATTGCTTTGCCCTGATCGAGTTGTGTAGTCCATATGTTTTTGCAGTGTGAGAGTTGCAGATTACAGGATAGTTTTTTTCTGAAACCAAATTGTTATTAGAGAGTTTATTAGAGAGTATTAGAGACTTACGACCAAAATTCATACCAAAATTTCTGTTGCTAAGAGAGACATTTGTTAAGTGAGTTTTGCCCTATTTTACAAACATTTTTGCAGAGTTGTTCAGTGAATCCCTGCAGTAGTTGAATTAGCATCAGAGTTGTTAAGGGAATCTGGCTTCCTTATTGACTTTGCTTGTCAGAAAGTCACAAAAGGTAAACACATGACCCCAGGAGAGTGCAACTAAAATATGAGTCAGTTGGCAAGTGGCTGAATTTTGATAATCGGACCATGGGGATGCTGCGGTGGTCATAAGTGTGAAAAATGGTCAGAAGTCACTTTTTTTCAATGCCATTGTATCTTCAAATGTTAGTAAAAGAACTATTGTTAGTCAAGGACTACCTGTAGATGTAAAAGTTGTGCTGAGTGTAGATTCCACAGCTGTGAATTTTTGTTTTTTTGTTTATTTATTTTTGTATGATTTTAAGGGTTCAAAGACTGTATTTTGTTCTTTTTGTCATGTGTAATCCCTCCAAGCTGTCCAGAGTTAGGCAATTGAGATGGGCAGTTATTGCATTAATGGAGAGTTTGGTGGCCAAGCACAGGTCCAGTGGGAAAGTGGGAAATGAAATACTTGGAGACAATTCAGCATAAGAGCCTTTCCTATATGCCAGAAAGGTAAAATTTCAAAAAAGGGTTCTCCTGCCAATCTTAGACAAATTCCTAACAGAATAGATCCCTTTGATTTTAAAATCTGGCTTAAAATGCACTGAAATGGGTAGCCGTTTCTAATTTAGCACAATGCAGCCCTTCTCAGCAGAGTTTTGTGAGTTTTTGTGAACATTCTTGATAATTCTGGGGCACATTTTGATTGGGATGATGTTTCTGAGTTTAATGGTATATTTTTCAGAATTGAAGTGCATTAGAGCTGACAAACAGCCTGTGTATGTCAATTCCAATCGTAATCGTATTGCCTGCTGAAATCAATTAAGAAAAAAAAAACAGATACAAGAAACACAATTAAAAGATTGCGTGGATTGTGTTATTCCACATTTTTTTGTAAATAGTTAAAAGTTTTTGTGTGGGTTTTGTCTTTGCTTCCACAGGGTATCCAATTTTATACACAGTCATGTTGTTTTTTCTCTCTCTGCAACGTTCCCTAGTAAACTATGTACAACAGCTTTAAAATAAAGATTTTGTCTGCACCTTTCCCAAATATTGATTTTGTACTCAATCCTTCCCAAATGTTTATTGTGTTTATTGCACACACAGTTCCAGAAAATTGATGAAAGATGTCAGGAATGTTAACATCAAAATAAATGTGTGCTATATCTCTTTTATACCCTTAATTGCATGTATGGTCAAGTTTGCAAATTAGTCTCGATGCTTTCTAGTCTGAGGTAATGGCTGAAATGTATTATGATCACATTTTATTCCTCTCTTTTGGCAAATCTATCCTTAATTCTGGGAGGGCTGGACACTGTAATGAGGACAGGCATGCTAGCCCAACCTTGATTTTGTCCAAGCAGAAATACTACATAGATGCAGAGTGTAGACATTGCTCATGCTCAAAAGACGTTCATTAATAGCATGTAAACTTTATTAAAAACTTGGATTGATATATGATAAGGCATTGATGTCTAACCTTTCCATCCTTGCATGCCAATGCATAAGGCAATGCACACGGAGGCCCCCACACTCCCTGCGCACTTGCGTACAAGCCCCTTGCATGACCATGTGTCTCTGTACATGCGAGTGTGACCTTCCCATGGGGCTGTGCATTTCTGCGCATGCAAGTACGATCCCCATGCACATTGCACGTTTCTGTGCATGCATGCGTGCCTCCTGTGTGCCCCCCGCACATGTGTGGCAGCTACATGATGATCAGCTGGCAGGTGGGTGGTACACATGCCTTTGCAGTGGACTTGCTCTGGGGTGATGGTTCGCGTGCTGGGGGAGATGGCATTGTGTGCCACTTCCGGCATGTGTGCCAGAGGTTCCCCATCATGGTGATAAGGCACCGAGCTAGAAACTAGGAGACTGAATTCTAGGCATGAAAACTTTCTGGGTGACTTTGGGCCAGTGAATCTCTTTCAGTTTAATCCACCTCACAGAGTTACTGTTGTAGGGAAAATAGGAAGAGGAAGGATATCAATAGCACTTAGCAATAGCATTTAGACTTATATACCGCTTCACAGTGCTTCACATCCCTCTCTAAGAGGCTTACAGAGTCAACATATTGCCCCCAACAATCTGGGTCCTCATTTTACCGACCTTGGAAGGATGGAAGGCTGAGCCAACTTTGACCCTCGTGATATTTGATCTGCCAAATTGCGGGCAGCCAACAGTCAGCAGAAGTAGTCTGCAGTACTGCATTCTAACCACTGCACCACCATGGCTCTTAGAATATTAGGTATCTTGGTTGCTTGATATGGAATAAAAGAAAATCTAAAAAAACCCACCAAATCTAAAAAAAAGAGTTTGGTTCCCAATTGGAAAATATTTGCAAGAGAAATCTCAAAACTCTCTCCCCCACTCCTCCCCCAGAAGTCTCCTGCTTAAGGTAGCTACTCCTTTTGTTCTCTTAGACTGAGGACAGGACTGCAACAGTAGGCTTTCATACCTAAGAAAAGGTTTTCCCTATTAATTTGGTTACAGTAATTTGTAAATGTTTTGTTTCATGAAACAATTGGTACCCAGTTTAAATTATACCTAGATCAATAGAAACACACACCTATGTATTTTAAGTGCTCGTCAAGGATCTTAAATGGTTTAAAAGTGATCAAGGTTCTTATATGACAATTATACCCGTGGCTTGAACATACTGAGGATGATGAGGATGGAGGTGGTATAAGAAGTTATACTGGAATTAAAAATTCAGAAGATTAGAAATATGCATTGCAAACAACTTAGGCGCTCAAAGAAGATTCTCATGAAGGAAGGCAAATATATGTGTCCAAGGATAATTTGCAGGATCCAATTTGGGTTGGTCACCAGGAGACTGTGAATTCTAGTTCCACTTATGCATGAAAGAAGAAGACTCTGTATAAAGAATGGAGCCAGAGAGATGTGTTCCGGACTAGCAGGCTCGAAAGCCTGCAACTCTGATTGGCCCGCGAATAGCCAATCGTGATTGGTCGCCATAGACTGATGCGATTGGCCCTGCCAAGAGTGGCAAACTCAAATCGCCTTCATTGGCTGCCTAGCCATAGCCAGCCCTATATAAGGGGCTGCTGCGGCTGGGATATTTTGCTCAGATCTGAAGTCACTAATAAAGAGCTGTTGTTGCTACCTGAGTCTTGCCTCCATTCTTGAACCATCCTCCCAGATCTAACACTGGCGACAAGGATGGGATGTGGAGGCAACGAAGTCTATTGATTTGAACTAGCTGAAGGAGCACGTGGCTGACAGAGCGCAACGACGGCAACATGGCCAGCAGCGCTATACCACCCGCCCCATTCGATCCAGCTAGCGAGGACTGGGACTCATATATGGACACATTTCAAATCTTCCTGGAGTCCAACAATCTTAAAGATGCCACGCACAGCAAGAAATGAGCTGTTTTTCTAACCCATTGTGGGCCAGCCACTTTTAAGATGGCTAAAGCCTTAGCGAAGCCAGCTGAGGTTAAAACCATGGATTGGGACACCCTTGCTCCCATCCTGCGCAACCATTACGCCCCAGCTGTACCAACTCTCATTCTCAGACATGAGTTCTACCAGAGGGACCAGCGTAAAGGTGAGAGCGTTGGGGATCTTGTGGCAGACCTGAGGAACCTGGGCAGTTTATGTGGCTTTGCCAATCTCGAAGAAGCCATGAGAGACCGCATTGTCCTTGGCCTCAGAGACCCAACCGTCCAGAGCAAGATCATGGCCAAGGGAGACATCTCGCTTGCAGATGCCATAGCAGATGCCACCGCAGCTGAAGCCACTCGTAAATCAGCAGCACGAATGCGTCGAACCAGCAGAACCAACCGCCAACCCACCAACGATGTTGGGAAACCTTCAGACAAGTACACATCGACCACCCATCATGAAGATGTCGAGTCATCCTCAGACAGCGAGGAGGAAGAAGTCCACAGACTCCGGTCAGAATGTGAGCAATGGGACCAGCGGGTTCGTAAATCCAACTACCAATGCGCCAGATGCGGGGGAAACCATCCTCGATCCGAATGCAGATTTTTAGACACCATGTGTTGTTTTTGCGAGAAACGAGGGCACATCGCGAAGGTATGCAGAAAAACAGAAATTCCAGCCCCAGACGGAGAGGGAGCAGCCCAAAGAGGAATGATGGCAACTCCACCACACAGAGGGACCGCCCTAGCAACCAGTGGAACCAGTACAGCAGACCCCGAAGGTTTAACGGCACACCCAGACGAGAGGAGGCTCATCAAACCATCACCATCGGCCACGCTTCATTACTTGACGCTAAAAATATCCGAGTAAAGGTCACCATTGAAAACAAACTGTGGATCATGGAAGTCGACTCTGGGTCATCATTATCCATGGTATCCTGGAAAACACTCAAGCAGCTGATTCCCAACTTCCGATGCCAAGACCTCAGCAGTCAGAGACTCATACTGAAAGACTATCAAGGCAACCAGATTCCAGTCGCAGGTACCCACCATTTCCAGGTCTCTTTCAAGGGACATAATGCAATTCTACCACTCACCATCGTAGACAGAGACCGGCCAAGTCTATTGGGCCTTTAGTGGTTCGCGCCATTAGGAATCGGAATGGCTGGCATCCATCATACTGAAGACGATGTCTGGGAGGCGGCCCTCGTCTACGACTTCCGAGAAGTGCTCAACGAAAGCCTAGGCAAGTACAAGGGGTCCCCTATTTCGTTTAATCTTTGCCCCGACATTGCACCCATTCGCCTAGAGCCACGCCAAGTTCCCTTTGCTCTCAAATCCAAAATTGATGAGCAACTGGACAAATTAATTGCACAAGGCGTGTTAGAACCCATTGACCACTCCCGATGGGAGACACCAATTGTCACCCCCATAAAGCCTGACGGGTCCATAAGAATCTGCGGTGACTACAAGGCCACCCTCAATCACGCGCTACAGAGCGCCTACCCAGTATCAGTTGTTCAACATCTCCTGCATTCACTTGGGGGTGGCAAAATATTCGCAAAATTAGATCTGGCCCAAGCGTATCAACAGCTACCAGTTGATCCCGAGACTGCAGAAGCCCAAACTATAGTCACATATCGTGGTGCATTCAAATGCAACAGGCTCCAGTTTGGCGTAAGTGTAGCCCCAGGCATCTTTCAAAGCCTGATGGAGAAACTATTACAAGGTATAAAAGGAGTCGTGCCCTATTTTGATGAGGTATTAATAGCAGCACCCACAAAAAGTCAATTAGAGAAACACCTCAGAACAGTCCTACAGAGGTTCAAAGATGCTGGCCTCAAGGTTAAGAAGGAAAAGTGCCAGCTTTGCACAGAAAGGGTGGAGTTTCTTGGCTACCTCCTTGACAAACAAGGAATCCACCCTACAGAAAAGAAATTGGCAGCTATCAAAAATGCCCCAAGACCCCAAAACAAAACTGACCTCCAAGCCTTCCTGGGACTTATTAACTTTTATAACATCTTCCTACCCCAGAAGGCAACTGTTGCTGAGCCCCTTCATAGACTACTCAATAAAAGGGCCTCCTGGATTTGGGGGCGTCGGGAGGAACATGCCTTCAAGCAAGTAAAAGACCTACTTACCTCTAAAGCAGTACTAATTCAATATAATGAGACACTCCCTTTGATGGTTACTTGTGATGCCTCACCATTTGGGGTGGGGGCCATCCTGAGCCACGTCCTATCAAATGGCTCAGAGGCACCAATTGCATTTTTTTCAAGAACTCTATCAAAAACAGAAAGAAACTATAGCCATTTAGATAAGGAAGCCCTTGCTATTGTCTCTGCAATTAAAAGGTTTCATGAATATGTTTATGGGAGACCATTTTCTATTATAATGGATCATAAGCCACTACTTGGCATTCTGGTGGGCGACAAACCTACTCCACACATTCTCTCCCCCAGAATGACGCGATGGTCGGAATTTCTCGCTGCCTACGACTATCAATTAAAGTATCGCCCGGGGAAATCTATTCCTCACTCAGATGCCTTGAGTCTCTCGCCACTACCCGAGCCACAGGAAGACCCAGCTCCCACGCTCCCAGTACTGCAAATAGAGACAATGCCCTCACCTCCACTAACGGCCCAGGACATCGCCTTTGAAACCAAAAGAGACTCTTGTTTGGCACGGGTTCTTGGCTGGGTGGAGAGAGGATGGCCAGATTACGACACTAAGGAAATATTTAAGCCATTTAAAAACAGACAAACAGAACTTTTTTCACAAAGAGGGTGCATTTTATGGGGAGACCGAGTTGTTATACCAACTAAGTTACAAAAAAAAGTCCTGCAAATGCTACATGATGGACAACCGGGCATCGTGCGTATGAAAGCGCTGGCAAGAAGTTACGCCTGGTGGCCAGGTATGGACAAACAAATTGAAACCTGGGTCGCCTCTTGTAACAGATGCCAGGAAAACCACTCAGCCCCACCAAAAGCTCCAGGAGCAGAATGGGAAACACCCAGGGGTCCCTGGTCTCGCATTCATTTTTTTTTTGCGGGACCTACTAGGGGCCACACTTTCTTAATAACTGTTGATGCATATTCTAACTGGCTTGAGGTCAATAAAATGAAAGCAACTACTACTGAGGCAGTCATCAAAAAACTGAACAGACTCTTTGCCACACATGGTCTACCAGATGTCCTGGTCTCTGACAATGGGCCCCAATTTACTGCCTTAGCCTTTGAACAGTATTTAGTGGAACGGGGCATCCGACACGCACTCACATCGCCGGCTCATCCTGCGGCGAATGGCCGGGCTGAACGGTTCAGTTTACAAAGAAAACCCTGCAGAAAATGGAACAAGGTAACATCCACGACAAAGTCACTAGAATGCTGCTCCTGCAACACATCACACCAAACAATACGACCAACAAGAGCCCAGCTGAACTCCTGATGGCCAGGAAACTCAGATCGCCTCTAGACCGTTTGCACCCTGCCTACACCCTGGAAAAGCCCCTGGGTTCCAGCAGCAAGCATCGTACCTTTAAGGTAGGAGACCTTGTATTTGCAAAAAAATTTTCTGGGGATCCCCTCTGGATCCCTGCCCAAGTAACTCAAGTCACGGGTCCCCACTCCTACCGTCTACTCACCACTGATGGCAGAGCGTGGAAATGCCATATTGACCAGCTATGCTCCAGATTGACCACAACGTCCACCCCTGACCCTAACTTTGACACCGGGGGGGGAGGGGAAGCCGTGAACCCAGAAATAGAACCAACACCTGTTTATTCTGAATTAACACCGAGATCACCACAGCATAGCTTGCAATACTCATCAGATGTAGTTGAACCTGGGCAGATGAACACTTCACCGAGAAGCAGCAGCCAAACAGGTTCAGCAAGCCAGGGGAGCGATAGCAGTAGCAACGAAGCTGAGGACTCTATCACCCCGGGGGCATCAGAAGAGAGCCCTAACCAGACACCGGTTCACCATTCCTGTTTGATCCAGCAAGCAGTCCATCTGAACCCGAATTTGAACATGGACAATTGGAATTGCGTAAGTCAAGTAGACAGGTGCGAAGACCTGCCTACCTGCGAGACTATATTACTCCACCCCTTAAACGGAGCTGAGAGGGGAGGGGTGTTCCAGACTAGCAGGCTCGAAAGCCTGCAACTCTGATTGGCCTGCGAATAGCCGATCGTGATTGGTCACCATAGACTGATGCGATTGGCCCTGCCAAGAGCGGCAAACTCAAATCGCCTTCATTGGCTGCCTAGCCACAGCCAGCCCTATATAAGGGGCTGCTGCAGCTGGGATATTTTGCTCAGATCTGAAGTCACTAATAAAGAGCTGTTGTTGCTATCTGAGTCTTGCCTCCGTTCTTGAACCATCCTCCCAGATCTAAGAGATGAACTATTGAGAAATGACTGACTGTAGTGAGAAGAAAGGCAATGGATATTTGTGGCTTCTACCATCTCCATCTCTTTCCAAACTTGTCTGTTCTCGTATGTAGAAAATCTTCAACTGAGAAAGAAGTCCTATTTTTGCTTTCAAAATGTTGTTGCAATACTTATAGTAAAAACCTCTATTCCTGGATTCTGATCAAATTATTTTCTTAGAGATCTTCCTCTTTCCTGCTCCTTCTCTTTCTTTCTTGGGGTTCTTGTTGACGGGATCAAGATGACAATTTTCTTTACGGGCATTTTCCATCACTCTGATCCTCTCCTCTCTATCTGAACTCTGGAACAATTTTCGATCTACAGTTGTAGGTTTTCCACCTAAAAACTCAGATGGTAGTAAGCAGTCTGGTATTAATCTCATTAACCAAAGGCATAATGCAAGATTAGGTAATTGTTAGTGGAATACTGAACAAACAGTGACGAAAGATAGAACAGTCATCTTATCAGGAGAGTAAAGTGACCTAGTTTATATAGCCAAGTGTGGGTTTAGAAAGAATCAAATCCTTTATGAATTAGATGCCGAGGCTCCCATTTGCTCCTACTGATCTTAGTTGCCTAGCATTTCCCTGTTGTTATGATGTTATTATGAATCCTACAATAAGATTAATAGAAAAGAACAAACAGTGGCCTCCTGTGAAAGGCACAGCAACATTTCTAAGGGTAGAGCGAGTTTGCAAAGTCTGTTCTTCTTCCTCTTCTCCTCATTAAAGGTTCCAGTCTGTACTAAAGAAAGCAGTGTCAGTTCAGAGACCTGCCCTATCTTTTGCCAGCAGGATAAATTGCGTTTAAAGATAGTACCTAGTATACAATACCTAGTATTATGTTTAAACCTAGTACCACTAGTACCTAGTACCAATAAGCAAAACAGGGGATTTCCCGCAAACCACGTCTGCACTTTATTTCAGGCCTGAGTCATTCTGAGTCCCTGCAGATCACATGGCCACTTCCCAATAATCAATCAATCAATCAGAAGAGAGCTGGAAGGGATCTTGGAGGGCTTCTAGTCCAGCCCTCTGCTCAAGCAAGAGACCCTATACCTTTTTCAGCTCCCGTGCTGAAAGTTGTGTGCATGTGCTCACCTACCAGCACCAAGAAGGCAATGCGTGCTGGGGCCCCCCTGCCCCCTGCGCATGCACACACAACTCCCCGCATGCCATGCATCTCTGCACATGTATGTGTGATCCCCATGCACCACACATCTCTGCACATGCGCACGAGCCTGCACATGGGTGTTGGGAATCTCTGCGCATGCACACGCATCTCCCATGAACCCCTGTCCCCACCCATGCACGCCAGATACCCAACAATCAGCTGATAGGTGGTGGCACACAGGCAATGGGGCTCTTCCAGGCAACCTCTTGGCATGCTACTATAGGTTCGCCATTATGGCCCTATACCATTTCAGACAGGCGGCTCTCCATCTCTTCTGAAAAATTTCCAGTGATGAAGCACTCTCAACTTCTGAAGGCAAGCTGTTTCGCTGGTTAATTGTGGTTAACTCCACTCTTAGGAAATTTCTCCTTTGGAAAATAGGTTGACCCTGTCTTCTTTGTGGCAGCCCCTCAAATACTGGAACATTGCTATCATGTCAGTGATCAATAGCTGCAGCAATTTGAGGTAGTGGGGGGAGCCTTTCTGGAAGATGGTGTGAAACTGTTGTGGGTTGCATTGAAACAAACATCGAGAATGTATTCCAGGGTTGATTTAGCTTCATTAGCCCATGCAACAATATCCTTGAAGATATATCAGGTTCAAGCCAATCCTGTTTCTCTTATTACCATTGGCAGTCTGAAGTTAAGAAATAGGGACTGTATTAAGGACCAAGCCGGGCCTCCCAAATGAGCAGACCAAATGTGACCCGGTATCAATTTCAATTCACACTAAATCAAATATCGCACTACAGGTAGTCCTTGAAGTATAACCAAGGGTGGGCTTCAAAAATTTTAGCAAAGGTTCTCTGCCCAGTTGCTGGGTGGCCACGGCCATATTGGGTGTGGCCTTGTTAGCCTTCTGCAACACAGAGGTGGGGGGGCGTTTTTGCCCTCCCCAGGCTCCGGAGGATTTTCTTGAGCCTCCAGGAGGGTGAAAACAGCTTCCCAGGCTCCAGAGGCACTCTGGAAGCCGGAACCAAGTCCATTTCTGACCTTCCTGAACTTCCAGGAAGCCTGTTTTTTGCCCTCCCCAAGCCTCCATATGTGTCCTGCACTTACCTGCATCCAAAACGGGCCGCGTGGGGACTCCTGGGAGGGGAGGGGAGGGAGGGGCCAGCCAGGAGTGGGATGTGTGGGTTCTCTGAAGTGCACAGAATCTTAGCTAGAGGCTCTCCTGAAACCCTGCAAACCCCCAGCAGCCCAACCCTGTGTATCGCCACAACTGAGCCAAAATTTTTCCATTGTAAACAAGACAGTTGTTAAGCAAGTTTTGACCCATTCTATCACCTTTCTTGCTACATTCATGAAGTGATCCACTGGAGTGTCGGGCTCTGGGAATTTACTCACATCTGGCACTCGCTTGGAGCCCGACACATCGCTGGGCCAGCGAGACTGATGGATGTGTGGTCAACTGTTGAGACAGCTAGACAGCTGAGAGGCACATGGACACTAATCAGTCATCAGGCTTATTTCCGGACCACACATTGATGTAAACCACAAAGTGGGGCTTTGGGGATATCAGTTGGTGGGGGTTTATGACTCTGATTCAGATAGATGGGGGGTGGGGGAATGGGAGGTAGGTAAGGATATAGATAGCACGGGGAGACAAAGGAATGTAAATAAAGATTAGGCAGTGATAAATAAGGCACGGAGAGGAGGAGCAGGAGTAGATAATGCAGCAGTGGATGTCAGGTTGTAGAGCTGGGAGGGACTAGAGCACAGCATAAAAGGCACTGAGAGGCAGATGCTCTCAGCGCTGACTTTATTCCATTTTTGCTTATCAGGGCTGGAACTGCTGTAATAAACTTTGCCATATCTGTTAGGAATAACAAGGTTACCTAACGTAGTTTGGGTAAAATAATATATATAAACTATGATAGTAAGTTTAAGTGTGTGTCACTTTAAACTGCAAAGCATGTAATTTTGGGTGCAGTGTTGAACCGCCATAAGAGGGAGCAAGAGAACCCTGACGATTCCTGATGATTGACTGGTTTGATGAATTGATGGTTTGTTAACTGCGTGTTTTCCCTACTGCTGAGTTGCTGAAGGAAGAGAGGAGTTTTGACTTCTTCATATCTCTACTGCGAGGAGATATATTACTGGACTGATATTTGTAAGTTTACTGACCTCTTTTTCGACACTGGAATTTGCAACTGAATAATCCCTGGATGGACTGAATTAGTGAATGATATATGGACTGTTTGACTATGCTATAACTCTTACTGGAATAAACTATTTAACTAGCACGGTGTATCTGTTTTACTGAGTGTAAGCTACAAAAACGTCTATCTCACATATTTTACCTGCCTGCCTGACTGCCGTGCAGATTCTGCTAGGGTGTATCCCTAATAATATCATTTGTGAGTAGAGTGATTTATTAGCGAGATACTCCAGTACCCAGTTGAAGCTGTTGATAAGCGAGTGACATGGTTGTAAAGTGAATCTGGCTTCCCCATTGACTTTGTTTGTCAGAAAGTCACAAAAGGTGATCACACGACTCTGGGACTCTGCAACCATCATAAATATGAGTCACTTGCCAAGCTTCCGAATTTTGACCAAATGGACCTGGGATGCTGCAACGATCGTTAGGGTGTCAAATGATCATGAGTCACTTTTTTTCAGTGCCGTCGTAGCTTCGAATGGTCACTAAATAAATGGTTGTAGGCCGAGGACTACCTGTATTTGAACTTGCACTAATTGCCACCTACCTGAACAGCTGCAGATGACAAGACGTAGATGAAATCTGTGGCCTTTGTGTCTGACTTTTAGGGGATGTCTCCTTAGCTATTGAACACCTAGGTCTGAAGATTAAAAGAGGCTAAATTCACACTCATCCTTCTACTTTGTGTTTCGACTGTGAGATGGGTCACCATGAAAGGACCAATTTTATATCAGCTTATATAGCATGATGTAAGTGCATTTTGAACTTTATCAGCACACCTGCAGGGCAATCAGACCTAGAAGTAATTCTAGCTAGTTTGTGAGAAATCTCTTTTTTAAAAAAAAACTTTTACATGAAAAAGCCAGGGTTTTATACATTTTTGGACAAAGCGTTTTTTCTGACATGGTTTTGACCTCTTCCTTATTAAGAATCCAACCAAGAACACAGATTGTTATCCAAATCAAGCCCATGGGGGCAACGCCAAATAAATATAAACCATTCGCGAGGTTGCAGGCATAACTGGCTACAGCCCAGACAGAATAGGGTTTTGCAGCTATGTGCATTGCTGCCACAAACATCCCTGGTGTATTAATTCATTTTCTTGCCTTGGGCCAAGATGATAAGAAAGGCCACCCAGACAGGCACCGTCCAACTGCTGCACATTACCCTGTGTTCAGGGAACAGAAGCAAATAATCTGCTTGGATACAATTTCAAGCATATGTGTGATGGATCAGCGGTTCACCCGATATGCACAGAAATGAAACAACAGTTCTCTCTTTTTTTTTCTTTTCTTAATACAGAGCACAAAGACTGTTGTGGTCTTTGAAAGGTCAACAAAGGTCCCTATGTTTTACCGGTTTTGGAACTGCATTGCTCAACATATAGGCCATGCTCCAGTGGGATTGAATTTACAGGGCATGTGATAAAGTTTTTCTTTTGTTCCAGTCATTTCAATACAGGCAAGGCTGAATTCTCCATTGTCTTGGCTTCCTTTGGGCAGAAATATCCCATGCAAACTTCTCAAGTGATCAGCCAATCGAGATTTTTGGCAAAAGGAATTTTCAACCAATCACATAAAACAGGGATGTCCAATCTTGGCAACTGAAAGACCTGTGGATTTCAACTCCCAGAATTTCTCAGTCAGTCAGGTTTGCTGGGGAATTCTGGGAGTTGAAATCCACAGGTTTTAAAGTTGCCAAGGTTGGACACCCTTGACAAAAAGCAATCAAAGGCAGGGTTGACTTTTCAGATACAGCTTCAGACACAACTTTATTATAACCAGACAGTCTTCCACTGCAAGGGCTGGGCCATCTCCTCCAGGGCCAGCTGGTACAGTTCAGGTAAAATCTTTGTCTTCCCTTTTTCCTCTGTTGTTTCTAGACAGTGCAGAAAAGGTTAATTTCTATGGATGGTATTCCAGGTAAAATTTGATGTTGGCTACTATGCACTTCTTTACCATTTTTATCACCGAGCAAACACATGATACAGTATATGGACAATTTTAATAAAAGAGCAATACAAATTGACCATCGGGGGAGAAAAAGAACACCATCATGCAAATTTTTTTAAAAGAATTTTATTTCAGTTTTCACAAAGCAAAGCAAAATAAAACATCTTTTTTTCAAGTGAACAGCTTGGTTCCAGGTTTTCAAATCTTCATCCAGATATAATCTCAGTTACATATTCATCTTTTATCTTTCACATTCAATTGCATGTCTTATCTACTTTAAATAATCTTTATTAATTTTCCCCCTCAAATACTTCCCTCAAGCTTATTTTATAACTCTCTCATTCATTTCTAAACCTATTGCATATCCTTTTCAAGGTTTTCATATTTTCAGAATAATTATAGTTATACTTTTATCTGTCCCGTGTTCAATTTCAATCCATATCTACATTTCAAACATTACAAAACAAGGTTTCCCCTTTAGTTGCCAATTAAAGTGTGTCGCCTTCATATAGTTGATTCCCCTTCACATCCCATTAAAAATTCTACTTCTAAATTATCCCATTACATGATTATAATTCCCATCACCTAATAGCTATATTATAGCATAAATTCCTTTTTAGTCAGATTTCTCATGGTACTTCCCCTTTAAATTACTGCTAAACAATTTTAAGTTTAAAAGAAAACAAAAATAAAAAGGAACAAGATAATTAATCAGTTCAAATTCCTCCTAAAAAGAAGGAAAGACTGGTATTATTTCCCTTACAATCCATCTCATAATTAATTTCAATTTACATAATTTTGTTTTTTATTTGATCTAACTGTTATCCAGCATTCCATTAAGTAACAATCCCCGTTTCATCTTCCATTTTAATTACGTATATTTTCCTGTTTTCTACCTAATTTCTTATTTCTAAAATGTTTATACAATCCCTTATCCCCATGCAGAATCCTCTATTTTTGTTTTCCCCCCAGCTATATCTCTATGTCTATCAATCAAATTATTCCTTTTAATCCTTGTTCATTTCCCATATATCTTTATTTCCTGATTCTGTTTTTTATAACTTCTTTTCCCCTTTATTTTCTCCCTCTTTTTCTCACTCCAGTTTTTGTCCCCCTCCCTCTTTAATGCTTCTTACTGTAATCCTCCCTTCTTCTCTTTCCTTATATTTTGTTTATTTCTCACACTGTTCCTTTTTCTGATTACCTCCTCTAATCTCCACTTTTTAAGTCCCTTCCCCTCTTTTTGAGTTTCAAACCTCGTCCCAATTTTTATTAAAGATGGCCTCTCCTTTATTCAAGTCTTCTTCTTCCTCTGAAGTTTTTTTGCTGACCCTCATAGTCCAAAATGGCCATTTCCAAAAATTGCAGAACAAAGCCAAACAATTCTCCTTTTAGTTGGAGTTGTTCCTTCATATTTTTTAATTCCATTTTCGGTTCCAAATAAAGTTCTGCCATCTTTCAACACTTCCCAGTACTTTTAGACAACCAAATCCTATGAGATTGTTTCCCAGAATAAATTTCAATTGTATCCAGAAATAATCCAATGTTCAAAGTTTCCAAAATGATCAAACAATTCCAGAACAATTTTTTCTTGCTCCTTTCTTTGTTACAAAGCTCCAAGCTCCACTTTCACTTTCCAGGGGCTCTATTTGATTGTAACAAAATTTCATTTACTTCGTTATTCTTTAAAAGTCTTTTAAAAGTTCACATTAATTTCTTTTAGCATCAGGTGGCATTCTTTAGTATGTCCAAGTTCCACCCGCTTTTTCCCTTCCTCCGCTTTTTCTTCTTTTCTGGCTTTTAAGTTGAAAAAGCTCCTTGATTACCTTTTGTCACTTTCGATTTTAGCTTAAAGTTTGCCTATTTGGTGTCAGGATCATTTTCACTATTTTCCTCTTCTAACTTTTCTCTCAAAATTCAAAACCACTTCTAGTTGTCAGATCTCCTCCCCCCACTCTTCTTTGCCGCAGCTTAAAGGTCTTTTCCAAAGAGTTCTTAAGTATTTTAGCTCCAGAGTACCTTGTATTCAGATGTTAATCCTGCTTAGCCCAGTGACCCAAGCTGTCCTCCTTCTCCGCTCCTGCACAATTCTTGCCCGGTCAGATCTTCCTCTTTGTGATGGCCATTTTGGCCACTGCTACATCTGCCTTTGGAGAGGAGTTTTATGCCTCGCCGAAGAGGGGAAATGTGGCTCCCCTCAACTCAGCTGGCATTCTCCCCTTTCTCCGCCACCTCTAAGGGGTGGCTTCGGCCTCAAATCAGGTAGATCGGGGCCCTCCAGTGGCGAGCATGAACCGAAACTGCAGACAATTGCAGATTTCGATCCGTCGCCGAGGGAGCCTAACCAGAAGCTCCCATCATGCAAAATTTATTGATTTATAAATGAAGACTGACCACTGGGGAGATTTAGAAGCAATAGAAGAATGGAAGATGCTGCACAGTCCAAATCTTTAATGAATGATTGCAAAAATTCAAAATTCAAATTAGTGAAGGTTTTGTCCTTTTATCCGTTTGCACATTCTAAGAAATTACTATATTTTAAATGAATCTCTCAGAATGGTACACAGGTAAACTTTGACTTACAACAATTTGTTTAGCGACTGTTCAAAGTTACAATGGCATTGAAGAAAGTAACTAATAACCGGTCTTTGCACTTATGACCACTGCAGCATCTCTGTGGTCACATGATCAAAATTTGGGTATTTGTAATCAGCGTGTATTTTTAATAGTTGCAGCCTTGGGTGGGTGGGGGATGTCATATGATTGCCATTTGCAATCTTCCCAACTGGTTTCTAACAAGAAAAGTTGGGGGCGGGGGAGGAAAGCAGATTTGATTCACTTAACAAGTGCAGTAATCCGTTTAACAGCTGTGCCCAAAAAAGTGTAAAATCAGACGAGACTCCTTAACAACCACCTTGCTTTGCCATGGAACTTCTGGTCCCAATTGTGGTTTTAAGTCAAGGACTATCTATATAAAGTCCACCTGCCTGTAAGCTGTCATGTCCCTGGTGGAGACTGACTCTGAGGGAGAGGAGGAACAGCCAATAGGGAGTGGGAGTATAGCTCCAGAGGTTGTGGAGGAGGCTGGGGAAGGGCAGAGGCCAGCTGTGCAGTCAGAGGAGGACCCAGGCCCATCCCCTCCTCTCCATCCTAGGGCACACAGAGAGGAGAGGATAAGGGAGAGATGTGGTCTACTGGGGAGGGTCTTGATCCTCTTCATGGGCTACAGCTGTGACAACTGGATAAGAGGATGGACATGCATATGAGTGAGTGCTGGAAACAAAGCATGGAAATATCTCTAGTTTATTGTTCCACTCTGAGTTTGGCATCCTTCCCAGTGTGTGTTCTGATATCTGTGGATGTCTTCCAGCCCTTATCTTGCCTGGTTTGTGTTTTTTTTTTTTACTCTTTATAATTTAAACAGCATTTCCTCCTTCTTGTAACTGCTTGTGCGGGAGTTTTTCGTCTCCAGTCAAGGATATTTGGAACTTGGAAGCAAAGTGAAGGAATAAAAGGGGCTTCATCTGTTTTTGGTGACTGTGTTTATTTTGTATTCCAACCTGGGTCATCACATAAGCTCTCAGAGCAGAAAAATGCATTAGTTATGGCATGCCTCCAAATATGAAGTTTTACATGATTTCCATTCAAACCCTCTGTGGAATTTTTCTATTTTTGACACATGATATATTCTGTGGGGTTCCTTTCATGCATCAGGAGACACAATGTAACCTGTTTTGTCCTTATTGAAAATCATCAGGTGTGGGTTGCCAGATGTTTTTCTATGGAGTTCAAATCTTCCGCAGGAATTTTAGCTAATGGAATTTCACACTCAATACGCATTAGTTTTAGGAGCTATCCAACTCCTGACCCTCAAGAGATGCAGGAAGGAGTATTTAGAACATGGGTGTCCAACCTTTTGGCTTGCTTGGGCTGCAAGGAGTGAAGAGGAATTCTCTTTACCACATATAAAATATATAATACAGTTAATGTATTAAATAAAGTTCCTTTATTTTTTAAAAATATTATTTTACAATCTTGTGGGCCATATTACTAGATGTCTAGAAATTCTCAGAAAGGATTCCATCTTCCCTTAAGTTCACACAGCAGATGGATACTGAGGCTATGTTAAGGAATATGGGAACTGAAAAACAGAATTCATATGCATTTCTGAGTGTTGAAAGTATCCCACACGTGTACATCTATAAACTACAATAAACGTATTGTAAAATAGGTGTTTTGGAACTACAGGGTTAAATGATAGCTTTGCCTACTTACTAAATCACTTGAATATACAGTTTTCTCATTGTTGTTGCATGGTCATACCGTAACATTGTTGTTGCATGGTCATAACGCATGGTCATTGTTGTTGCATGGTCATACCGTAATACCTCCCCGAACATGTACAACTTTGTGTATATTGCCTCTAATGGCATGAAATAAAGAAGTGTTTCCTGCATTTCAGAAATGTAGAAGACCTTCCTAAATACCTTCTAGAGGTCTTTATTTCTCTCTCTCTTTCTCTCCCATGTCCCCTACAAAGTTCTGCACAGACACAAATTTCCCCCCAGCTTCTCAACCTTTTGACTGGCTTGAAAGTCTATGGAGATTCTCAATCATTCAGGTCATGCCTGTCCTCAAAAAGGGTCTCAGAATTGAAGAAGATTCTTGAATGAGAAGTGAAATGTTTCCAAAAGGGGGAAACCCCCCCCCCCAAGAAAATCCAGTTGTTTTTGGAAAAAGCATCTTTGGGATGACTAGTCTGAAGCTAAATTGCTTGGCTGTGTTTTACATTGCAAAATGAAAACCATTGTTTTGGTACCCAAGTCTAAACAAGGAGTAAAATTGCACTTGGCTTAGAAAGTGTGAGTCACATTCCAGATTGGAAGCTGTGATAGCACCCTGCCTGTTCCTGACACCATACTGTGGAGGATGTGGCCTCACCTCTGATCTGAAGTAATGGCCTCATTTGAAGTGGCTGAGTCAGTTTCTCATTCCTGGAAAAAGAAGGGAAAAGGAAAAACTGCTGATATTGGAGCTCTAAGCCTGACTATAAAATATTACATCATTTTTAGTAGCTATTGTAGTAATATGCACCTCATATTAATAATTTAACACAGGAACCTGATATGGTAGCAGTGTTCTAATATTTGAGGGGCTACTACAAATGAGAAGTGGGGGTCAACCTATTCTCCAAAACACCTGAAGGTAGGACAAAAACCAGTGGATGGGAACTAATCAAGGAGAGAAACAACCTAGAATTGTGGAGAAACTACCTGATAGTGGGAACAATTAATCAATGGAATGGCTTGCCTTCAGTTGTGGGTGCTCCATCACTGGAGGCTTTTAAGAAGAGATTAGACAGCCATCCATCTGATGTAGTACGGGGTTTCCTGCAGAGATGGTATTCAGCAGGTTCTGGAGAACTGGTAGTGGAAATTTTGAGTAGTTTGGAGGACTGGCAAACACCACCTCTGACTGGAGAGATTACAGTATCCTTCCCCTGCCACACCAACCAAGCCACGCCCACAGAACCATTAGTAAAAGTATTTGACTCCACCAATGGTTTCCTGTTTGGACACAGGATTGGACCAGAAGACCTCCAAGGTCCTTTCCAACTCTGTTATTCTGTTAAAGAGAAAAGAGGGGGATCCATCATGGTGTCATATGGAAAAAGGCATTGGTGAAGCAGCTCAAGTAATTCCCCAGTTCTCCTTATGCAGCCTGGTGCTAACACTGTTCCCAGAGTCTTTTAAGTTTGAGCCAGCGTTGCTCCTTCCCCTCCATTCATCTCAGGAATTGCTATTCATTTTTCACACAATGACAGCCTGGGCTGTTTTATTGTGCAGTGGAGAATGACTTGGGCATTTAGGCATGGGAATATAATGCCTTGAAAACATTCAGTTTCCTTAATGCCTCATTAGTCCCTGAGGTGACAGTTCCGGAGCTGATGCTGTTTCTTCACTGAGCAGAAGAGTTTGAGAGAAATCATGGTTTGATGCAGTGATGTCATTCTCTGGCACTGATCTTTAAAAGCAGGGCCAAGCTGTTCTCTAGGAACAACCCAGAGAGGCAGCATCAAGGAAGAACCCAGAAATCTCCCTGCCTAATTTGGTCTTTCATTTGTCCCATTGATATTCCTCAACTCAATCCTGGAGCAGGATTGAAAGAGGGGTCAAAGAGGCCATCTATGTCAAATTTGAACAGCCCTCTCTCAACAGAAAGGCAAGGACACAACATATCTATCTCCTGTCTACAAGACAGTCCTTTCAACAGTTCCAAGAAGGCTCCACACCAGTGGTGGGATTCAAATTTTTTTACTACCCGTTCTGTGGGCGTGGCTTGGTGGGCATGGCAGGGGAAGGATACTGTAAAATCTCCAGTCAGAGGTGGTATTTGCCGGTTCTCCAAACCACTCAAAATTTCCACTACCAGTTCTCCAGAACTGGTCAGAATCTCTGCTCCACACCCATTTGCACTACTCAGATGACCCTGATGACACAGATAAACCTCCAGGTGGCCGCAAGGATTCTCTAAAAGAATGCAAATGACCAGTTGTTTGCAAGGAGTATAAATCCTTTTGTTCCCCACCATCCAGTCAGAGCTGAATAAGCTTCTTGGATGAGAAGTGAAATGTCTTCAAAGAAAACAAGAAAGTCCAGTTGCCTCCTGAAAAAGCACCTTTGGAATGTCCTGGAGCAGGAGTTCTTAAGGGGTTACCTTAAAGTGATCAGGGCTGCTGCATTTTAATGAGTAATATGCAGAAAATGGCCATTTCAGAAGGAGAAAAAGCAGCATCTGCCAAATTTTCGATTACCTGTATTATTATTTATTTTTGCATTGAATTAAAATGTGTTTTCATCTGTTGGACACGGCTACTTCAAATGGAATTACTTCTTCATCAATGAAGATGGTCCCTTTGCAAGGATGTCTCTTCTTTTCTCTTATACATGATATGATACTGGAACTATTGGCTTGCCTTACCTGATAACTGAAGGATATTCTGGGCATAAACAGCTGGAAGTCAACATAAAATGTTATTTTATACTGATGATATCATCATTACCATTTTAGCCATTGTTTATCCACCGCAGGATGAAGGACTCTGCTTGTTTCCAAGCAGAACTTTCTTTTGCCAATTTGGCCTGCAATACTTGCTGATGTTTTTGATCCAACTTGTTTTAGGTCTCTTTCGTGAATGCTTTTTACCAAGTGGGATCCATTTTATGACCTGCCACCAGTTCTTGCTGTTGTGACCAGCCCATTTCTATTTAAATTCTTCTACTCTCTTGAATGACATCATATACTCTCTAATCTATGTGCAACCTTTTCTATCTAGACTTGTAATACCGAACACGTATCTTTCCTTGGCTCTTTGCACCACTCATAGCTTTTGTGATGATATACCATGTATTATTGATCATTTATGAATATTCTATGCCATCTTATTGATATGGAATAATTAATTTGGAAAAAATGCCAGGTTGTTCAAATGTAGTTCTCTCTTGTACTTTCTAGAGATTCTAATATATTCATGGTAATCTGTAAAAATGGTGTTTTCACATATATACCTTTACTTTGTAAAGGTAAATATTTTTGATTGTTTATCTTAGATGAGTATTTATATAAATAGATGGTTAAAAATCTTGGTGGCTTATGTGGAGAGATTCATTTTATAAGAATGAATTATCTATTGCCTGTCTATTGATCTATCAGTCTCTCAGCTTATTGGTCTGAATTATTACAAAAGGAATTCCAGAAGTGAATGGCGATGTATCTAATTAATTCTGCTGTTCCTTTACTATTAAATGTACATGTCTTATTGTATACTGCTTTGAGCTGGTCAGAGTAGAATGGCACAGAAATGTCAGTAATTAAAGAAAAATAGATCACCTTTGTTTTAACAATTCTCATTTTCAACATCTAAAATTCCCGAATGACTATCAAAATTGGAATTATATTATTTTTACAGACAACAAAAGAATATTATCAAGATGGATATAAAATTGGATTATTTGCAAGGATTTTGGACTACAGGGCTGGAATACCCTACATAAATAGTTCAGTGGTTAAGAATCTTCAATAATGTTAAGAATGCTTTTGATGACCTTAAGATGAGACTAATTCAAAAAAAGCATCCCCTCATGTTTATTGGCTATGTCAAAGAAAGTTGAGGTTGACTGTCAACTTAATTATGTTGGAAGTATACAATGAAGGAGGGACAGTTAAACCATGGGTTTAATATCCATACATTTTCCATATGGGAAGGATTAAAGATACGAATGTGGTTGTTTTAAATATAAACAATTTGGAATGTATAAATGTATGAAGAATTATGGACTTACTAAGCATGGTATATAAGAAAAAACATCAAAATAACAGAGTTGGAAGGGACCTTGTAAGTCTTCTTGTTCAACTCTGTGTTCAAGTATACCTTATACCATTTTAGTATACCTCAAGTATACCTTATACCATTTCAGACAAATGGTTGTCCATTCAGTCTTGAAAGGATGACGAGTGTTGGCTCTCTGCTAATGAAATGACATTCTATCCACACAAAGGGATGACTGATCAATCCAACTTCTTTTTTGTTGTTTTAGCAATGTCTCTGTTTATATTTTCCCCCCTTTTTATATTTTTCTTTATTTTAAAACATCAAAATTAAAAAAAATGCATTTCTTGAAACATGCTCTGTCTTTCATTTATAATATGAAGGGGGAAAATCTATTGAACTAAAGTGCAGTAACAATTTGCGACAAGCAAAATAAAACATCCCTCCATAAAGCTTAGTCAAAATATGTCTGGTAAAGCCTGACTTTTCAATCCAAAATCTTTTGCTCAAAAGGCAGAAGGTTAACGCATATCCTTGGAGCCATTCAGCATTTAACAACAGAACCATCAATGGGAAAGTTCTTTATTGTGTCCATTCATTGAAACTTTGTCTTTTATGTGTTAATAATATGCTCAGTTATCTGTCACCATGGTACAATCGCTTTATAAATGAATATTCCATTCTGTTCCTTGTTAAGCCTCTCTGCAGAACTGGGAATATAATTAAAATATATTACAAAATAAAATTTGAGATAAAGAAATCCCTAAATTAAATGGAATGTTTCTTTAGTCTTTCTCCGTTTGAAGATATTTAACCTGTTCAAAGATTGATTTAAATGTTTTATATTGTCTATTTAGAAGTCTGTTTAAAACATCTGAGGAATCTCATGGACCTCTGGATTGCCAAGTCCATGAAGGTGATTGTAAGCTTATTGCTCATCTAATTTGTTTCCAAACTACAGAATAGGGATGTCCACTGGAAGGGGCTTCAAATTGTTATTGTTATGTATATGTAAATAACGTAGTTGGGTTGACAATATATAAACTAAAAATATATATGTTTGTAGCTTTAAGGAAAAATATTGTAATGTATTATACTGTGATCTGGTTGGTTAATCATGCTACAAGTTGCCATAAAAGGGAGCTATAGATCATGGTTTAATTCTCTTTCTTTTTCTCTTTTTCAATGATGATCTCTCTTGATACTGATACTGACTGAATATGGACCGATACTGACTAACCCTGTTTATTTTGATATTCTGTTGATATTGAAGGTTATTTGTTGTATTATGGTTTGATATTTGTCTGCTGTAAAAGACATTGAACTGGTAAGAAGACTTTATAACTAGATGTAAGAAGACCTTATAACTGGATATTTATGGACTGTTAAAAACGTGTATGACATGAACTGTTTATTGGACTGTGCTATTTCTTCAAGTAAACATTAATACAACTTGTTCAACTCTGTGTGGCTGTATATTTCTTCATAACTGTTCTCATAAACCATTTTCCGTGTGCACATCTTTTTTATACAAAGGTTACTCTGCACATATCCTAACAGTCATGAAGGCAGTCAGGACCATATAATCAAAATTCCCAAAGGCCTTGCTTTTAACAATTTTTGTTTAGCACTGCTGAATTTCAAAGACTTTTGAAATATGATGCATCAAGTGAGCATTGAGTTTTAAGAAGACCAGTCAGAAAAGATTCAACATGATTAGCATTGGGAACAAGTCCGTTAGGAAGACCATGGTTCATTCATCATCACTCAATTGATGTAATGTTGGTCTTTACTGATATAATTTTGGCACAGTTAGGTCTATATATCATTTGTTTCTTTGCATGTTAGTTGATGGGTGCTTTATAAAACTATGCATGCTTTATTGACATAGTTGTTTTTTGTCCAGACTCCCATTTCTTGCTTCACATTTTTAAAGCACTTTTTAAATTGTATATTTGGATCTGGCCAGAGTCTTCTGAAGTAGCTTGCTGCAATAAATTTAAATAAGCAAATAATTTCATAAATATTATTCGAGAAAATGGAAAATACAGCAGGAAGGAAAACTGCCTTGAGTGTGTCTAGGCAACTGAATAATGTACTTCTCTGAAGATAACCAGTTCTCCTTTTGCTTCACAGAGACAAACAAGAGTTCCAGTTGGCTCAAAGACTGGGACCAGTCACTTTGGTATGCCAATTAACAACACAATTATTTCTGCCCTGCCCTGTTGGTTCTCTTTTTTCTATGTGCTTCACAATCTTTATGTGTTGCAATAAAAAGCTGCCTGCAGAAGTCAGTTCAATTAAATTAAGTGATTAAACTACACCAGCTTAATTCCATACTTGCTTCAGCTCTAGGACCTGTGGTGTGATGTTGAAACATCAGAATAACAGAGTTGGATGGGACTGTGGAAGTCTTCTAGTCCCAATCTTCTGGTCAAGCAGGACCCTATAACAGTGGTCCCCAATCTTTACAGCTTGATGGTCCAGCGGCGGGGAGGAGGGAAACCGGCATGTGTAAGTGGCAACCCACATGTGTGCTGGCCTATTGCTTGTGCAAGTTGAGTTGTGTGCACGCGCACAGGAGCACCGACCAGCCACTCACATTGCTCAGTAGTGGCTGCAGCCTGGGGGTTTGGGACCCCTTCCCTATACCATTACAGACAAGTGGCTATCTAGTCTCTCCTTTGATAAAATGGCTTTAAGAGTACTTTCAGTAATCTCCCTTCCATAGCAAGACAGGTAAAATAAAAGTCTTGACTTGAGTTATATTTATTTTTTAAACCCAAATTCTGTTTCAGAACGCTGCATCAAGAACATGGGAAGCCATCCTTCAGTTAACCCAGAAAACTTAATTCTAAGAAAATGATTTTCAAGTCTCTGCTTTCAAGAATGATAAAACATAATGGGTCTGTGAAGTTAGGTGGCTAATGTCCACCGGGATAACAGAAGAGAAATGACTGAAGCAGAATAAGCTGTCTGGAATATCTATTATAGGAAAATGGATCTGGTTTTAATAAATTTAATTCACTTTAACACGACAGAAACACTTGCAAGAATACTGCCCTTTTTGTTAAATCCAGCATACAAATCACAGCTGCAACTATCCGCTGAAAGAAGTATGCGGCCAGTTGAGACTACAATGCACAAAGGTATGAAAGTTGAAAAATCTCACTGTGTATTATTTAACTGGCTGCTTGCAGCTGCATAGACACACTGTGGAATTAAGGCTTTTTATGATGATTCCTTTTAAAGCCAGTGAACGAACCAATAAAACCTTTATTTTTAAGATTTTAGGAGTTTGGTCTTCGATTTCCAGGGATGTAAGCAGTCATAACATCCTCATGAAGTATTGGAAAAGCCTGTTTCTTTCACATATAAAACTGATAATGCTTTATCTTTTATACATGGGCTTGCTGAACGCTTCACTTGCATTCTTTTTCTTTACAAAATTGGAGATTTGGAAATGCATCCTCAACTTGAATGTAACCACTGATTTGCCTTTAGAAATGATGAGGGAGAAAGATGAGGCTATTAAGGTGAATGAAAGAAACCCAGAGTTCAAATACTCACTGTGTCATTAAGTCTCCTTGTCAATCGTTAGAAGCAAGGCACTCCACTTTGAGTATTTGTTCTCTTTAGCTAATAATTTAGAGTTAGGCTGAATTGTTTTGCAGATATTCATGATTAACCTAGGGAACTGCTGATGTTTTCCAAAGCAGCCCAAATGCAATCAGGCTTCTATGGTTTTGGAAAGAATTGGAGGTTACGGAGGAATTCAGAAATGCAAAATAATGCATCTGCAGCAGCAGTTTCCCTTAAAATCCCGAGGAAATAAAGGAGTTATATGCTTTCAACTCGGGGTGGAATGCAAATATTTTCACTACTTGTTCTGTGGGCATGGTTAGGTGGGCGTGGCTTCTTCTTCTTTTTGTGCAGCACCCCTCCGCTCCATTTTTTTCGCCTCCTGGGCCTCAGGGAGGCCTCCTGGGGGGAGCATTTTTGCTCCCAGGAGGCTTCCCTGAGGCCCAAGAAGGCAAAAAATGGAGCACAGTGGGGCAACGCAGCACCCTGCCGCATGCCCCTTTTTGCCTCTGGGCCTCAGGGAAGCCTCCTGGGTGAAGCAGTAAGACAGCAAGGGGAATCCCAGCACAGCTGATTGTCAGAACAGCTGATCGTTGGGAGAGAAAAAAAAAAGAAATACTGATTCGGCCAAACCAGTAGCTATTTTTCTACTACTGGTTTGGCCAAATGATAGCATTTTTTACTACTGGTTCTCCTGAACCGGGCTGAACCAGTAAAATCCCACTACTGCTTTCAACAAAAAAATGGTTTTATGGATTCTTATTTCCTTTTGCTTTCTGATCATAGCATTTCTGGAGATTGAGAGTGATGGTTTAGTTTCTTATGACTGTTCTCACTGCTTCTGGGAATGGCTTCAATATCACCTGCTGGCTGTTACCTATCCCAACAGGGTATGTGAACTTACTTTAAGTGTCCTGAACATGATTCCAGTTCTCTCAACAGGTTTTCCCAGAGAAGGACCCAAGGTGGTGGAGGCCATTGTAACAGATGGATGCACAGGAGCATCAGATAAGTAAAATTTATATCTGGGCAGAAGAAAGACGTGCTACTGGGGTCCTGCCAGATGGCATGGTTTAACAGGTAAGATCCAGAGCAGTGGAATCGGCATTAAGTCTAAAAATATTCACATATGTTTATTGCTAGTTGGAAAAGTTTTTTAAACTCTGTTTTTGCTCTCCTTGTAAAATAATTGCTTGTTTTTCTAAACGTCCCCTCATTCTTAGTGCTTTCATTTCATCAGGCAACTACTAAGTAGGTTTGGTGATATAGCTGTGTAATTTTACTGCATTAATCACTTGCTTCCTCAAAGGATAAGATGACAGCGGAGTAAAGCTAGAAGCTAAAAAAATGGCCTGGATCAACAACAGCCAGAAAAAATAACTGAACCAAATAGGAACATGTAATTACTTGGTGGTGTGTGTGTGTGTGTGTGTGTGTGTGTGTGTGTGAGAGAGAGAGAGAGAGAGAGAGATAAGCCTATGATGCCTACCTTCTCCAATATTCAATATATTTTTTTCCATTATTACTAGATTTCCTTCTCAAAACTGCTGTTATTTAGGGCCATGCCCACGACCAGTTTAGCAAAGGGGAAAAAGTTGTGATACATCACATGACATCACCATGATAATGTGAGTTTGACACCCCTGGTATAGGATTATCAGCAACATGGTGGAGATTTCAGTAACCATCACATCATTGCCTCTGAAAAATATATTCCTGATAAAATTGCTAGAAACTATCCAGGTATAGAATCAGGAGGACCCCAGCTATTATTCCAATACCTGTTCACCTGTCAGCAGAGGGAACCAAGGGAGACTTTGCCAGAGTAGAGTCATTTTCCCCATCCTCTATGGTAAATTTCAGTAGCGTGAAAACTTGACAGCAGAGTTACTTCTCCCCACCTGCAAATGATGTCATGGAATTTCTCTTTTGCCTGAACCAAGTTTCAAAACATTTCATGTAAAAAAGAAAAAAGAAGATGATGACGAAGAAGAAGAAGAAAGGACTGATTCGTTATAAAAATCACAAAGGAGGAAGATTTAATGGGTTAGGCTTGTGAAAACATTGCCAGACAAACTAGACCAATTGGGGTCAGTTAAGCCTCTCTTGACACAGGATATTAGCAACATTTTCCATGGACTATACACAACAAAGAAAACTTTATCTAGTTACACCTGCAATACATATGCAGCTTGCAATGATGCTTAAAAAAAACTCTCTTGATATGAAACAGCACCATGGCACTGCATTTTAGATTCCTACTCAGTAAAGGAAAGTCAAAGTAATGAAAGCTTTATTTTTCTCTGTTTGTTACATTGCTTCATCTTGATCCAGAAACTATTTGTCTGCTCTAATCTTCTTATTGCTGTGCCCCATCGATGCTAAAAGCTGCCAACAAAGGCAAATGCATTACCCAAATAGAGAAGGATGTTTATCTTTCTCAGAGTTCTCTTTGCACTGATCAGGGTAACTTTCGGATTCATTTCTTGGTTGCTCCTGACCCCCATTTTAAAAGCTGAATTGGTTACCTTCCAATAACTTTATTCATCTGCTTTGACAAGAAAATTACATAATGACACTGTTTGATGATTTGCATAAGCCCTCTGCAGAAGTTAGGCTGATGTCAAGACTTTCTCCACTTGTTGTATTTCAACTATGTGGACTACAATTGCACTTATTCTCAGTCAACATAGCTAGGAATTATGTGGAGCTCTTTTCGGGCTCATATATAAATTGCATTCACCTTATTTCAAAGCCTTGGTTTGCTAATTCACAATTGACTGGCTCATACAATATGTTAAACCAGGGGTGTCAAACTCAAGGCCTGCGGGCCGGATACAGTCCATGGGGTGCTTAGATCTGGCCCATGGGGCTGCCCAGAAACACCGAAGGACTGGCCTGCGGTGCCTCTGCCTGTGAAAATGGAGCTCAGGAGGGCCCCAGGCAGTAGGCCATCGCAACCAAAAACAGACCTTGGGAGCCTGTTTTCACTGGCAGAGTGCTCGGGCCACCAGAGGCCTCCCAACATGAATGACTTTCAGCTGGCTATGCCCACCCTGGCCACACCCACCCCATCCCCTCCGAGGGCAAACACAATCCTGATGCAGCCCTCAATGAAATTGAGTTTGACACCCCTGTGTTAAACCATAAAACCAACTAATAAGACTGGCCCTTAATTTGGCTGCTGGAGATCAAGTAAACTGGTGCCGTCCTAGCTCTCTGGAGGCCAGGTAGAACAATCCTTGCATTGGCTACTGCGAGGTCAGAAATCGTTTCTTCTGCCACAGTTTTGTTGCCCATGCTCATTCTGTTTCTCTGTTTAGCAATGGAAATGTCTCTCAAATAATGACCCAGTGGGACAAAGGTTGTCTAGTTCAAAGTACAGTCTTGCTTATCATAGTTGTCCAGTCACGGTCAATTGCACCGTGTATTGCAACCACCACGTGAATGGTATACTACAGTTAAGATGCAAGTACAAAAGGCTGAGGATTGAGAAATCATGACATTTTGTCAGTTTTTTATTTTATTTATTTACATAATAAATAACTTTATTATTTATACAAATAATACAATGGACATATCCAACATACCTTCCTTCTCCTATTTTCCCCTTAGCAACTATCCTATGAGGTAGGTCCGGCTGAGAGAATGTGACTGGCCCAAGATCACCCAGCTGACTTTCAAGACTAAGGTGGGATTTGAATTCATGATCTCCCACTTTGTAGCTTGGTGCCTTAAACACTAGACCAAACTGGTTTGTTGTTGTTGTTATCACTTATATTAGATGCTTGCTATCATTTGTGCCTGACTAAATATGATCAAATTCAAAAAGGATTTCTGCATGAATGAGTAAGTAGAGGCAATATTGCAGCTTCTTGTTCCAATATGCTAGACAGAAACTAATATTATCTGTATGTGGGGGCAGTAGCTGTTCCTTTTTAATCGCATGAGTTTATTGCAAAAATAGCAATAAAATAAAATAAATCAAATGTTCCCATTCTGTTCCCTAGCATGAACAAGAATAGTTACAGCAGAAGTACCTGATATATTTAATTCTCCATTAAAGAGGCAATCTCATCACTGAAGGCTGGCCAATCTAATATTATCTATGATTAAACCTTGTATTGATGATGGTACTCAGTTGAATGCCATCCAGTCTCCACATCTGTATTTTCCACATCTGCAGATGGATATTTTAGAACAATTTAGATACATAACTTATTCTGAGTGACTCATTTGAGATTATTCATTTATTTACAGAATTTGTTAAACTACCCCATTCACAAGTTGTTACTGTAGGTGAAGTGCATGAATAAATACAATAAACAAACAAACAAAAAAAACCCATAATGAAATAATCAAAACATGTAACAAAACACAGTCAACAAGAATGGTTTCCCCCTCTTCAGGGCAGCAATTTGATTATTCAATTAAGTTTGAATTGGGATAATATAAAACATATTTACTAATGATTGACCCGAATTGCTTTAAAAACTTGATCTTCATATGGAACAAGTCAGACGAGAGAGGAGTTACAAATATGATAATAAGGTCTATGAAAAATGTTTGGAAATCATTTGATACATTTCAGATCTTGAGATCGGCAATGTTGGTATTTGCCATGGCTAGATCATTTCTACACCCACATGAGATGCATCACACTCTGTAACTTCTGCTAGACAAATAGTTACTGGAGAAATATATTCCACTGCCCCTGTATTGGACCCATGCCTCAAAAGCACTTTCAAGCACCTTTGTGTGAGAAGTTGGATGCAAGAGTTAGTCAATGCCTCATTAGGGGAAGGTGCACTGCTGACCACCTTGAAATAGGTGCTTGGCTTTCTCAAAATGCAACCATGCTGGACTAATCAACTTTCTGGGTTTATCCCTAGCCCTCTCTTTCTGGACTTCAACTGCAGAGTGCCTTAGAGAAAGCTGGTTGCCTAGACATCTTTCAGTCTACGTTCAGACATATATAGCAATAGCACTTAGACGTATATACCGCTTCACAGGGCTTTACAGCCCTCTCTAAGCGGTTTACAGAGACAGCTTATTGCCCAGAGGTGGTATTCAGCAGGTTCTGACCAGTTCTGGAGAATTGGCAGTGGAAATTTGGAGTAGTTCTGAGAACCGGAAAATACCACCTCTGACTGGCCCTGCCCCCATCTATTTGCTGCCTCCCGAGTCCCAACTGATGAGCTGGGTCTTCTATTGTTGCCCTGCACAGGAGAACGGAGTTGAAAAGCAGGTTAGTGGTGTCGGGAGGGAATGGGATTTTGCAGTAACCTTCCCCCAGGAGTGGGGAGGGAATAGAGATTTTACAGTATCGTTCCCTTGCCACACCCACTAAGCCACACCATGCCCATCAAGCCACACCACACCCACCAAGCCACGCCCACAGAACCAGTAGTAAAAACATTTGAATCCCACCACTGATATTGCCCCCAACAATCTGGGTCCTCATTTTACCCACCTCAGAAGGATAGAAGGCTGAGTCAACTTTGAGCCTGATTACATTCGAACTGCTAAACTGCAGGCAGCCGGCAGCCAGCAGAAGTAGTCTGCAGTACTTCACTCTAACTACTGTGCCACCGTGGCTTATATATAGGGATGGAAACCATGTTGGTGACTGTGGTAGGTTACCTTCAGCAAGATCAAGCTCCTTCTAGATCTCTCAGGGTTTTTTAATACCATAGTATCTTTCTGTACCATGTATAAGATTGGGAAATGGGGGTGCCATGTTGCACTGATTCTGTTCCTCCTGGAGGGATTCGATTGCACTTACTGGTAGTTGAAGAAGTGAGATCAGCCTTGTGGTTGCTCTCTTATAGGATGCTGCAATGTTTAACTTTCTCTCTTCTATAGTGATGCCTTGTAATTGATTCTTGAATGTTTTAGCTGTTCTAATGATTATGCTTCTTTTTCTATCAAAACCATTAATGGACACTTTGGAATTGCAGTAGTATACAAAAATGTCAACAAAAAATCTCATGAATAAGTAGCAATATACGTTAAGCAATATACATTAAACAATATATATTAATTCATAATGAATTAGAGAGGATATTAAAAATACTTACTTCATTTTAGACAATTTAATACCGTTTCTCCAACAATACGGCCTCCCCCAATAGGAAGTCCCAGCATGTTTTATAGGCATGAAATGAAATTAAGTCCCTTCCCCCCAAATTAAGGCCTATATTAAAACATGCAAAATGGGGGGGAATAGTGGGGGGTGGGGCTTTCCATTAGGAAGTACTTTTGTTGCACACCCAGATATGGTGCTGCCTGCGTTGACCCTGATACGAAGTGCCCCACCAACACCGAGGTCAACATCCAAGCCGTCGCCGCCCACCCACCCGAAGATGCAAGGGGGGGGGGGAAATTAAGTCACCCCCGAAAAGATGGCCTAGCCATTTTTTCGGGGCTCAAAAAAAAAAAATAAGACCCGGCCTTATTGTATGAGAAACTCGGTATATGCTCTTATAATTTCAGTATGATTGCAAACGCAGTTACCATTGCCAAGAGGAAAAATTCATATTCATATTATTATTATTATTATTAAAAATGACTCCTAGCAAGTTATGTAATTATATTACTCAGCACTACACTATTTAGAATTGTATGAAATACTGAAGTGTATTCTCCGGTGGATATTCAATTTCAAAACTAGCTCCAGCTAAGTGAACAATCTATGTTTGCCTTTAACTGTTCTTGCCAGTGGGCGTTTAGACAGCAAAATTACTGATAAATAAAAGGAGCTTTAATTTCCCTTAGCAAGGATGTAATCTTTAATCTCCCAATTGTTGTTTAACTACAACTCCCAGCATGCATCAACCAGCATGCATCACACATAGGAAAATTGACTAGAATTGCTGGAAATTGGAGTTTAATGGTATCTAAAAGATCATATGTTTATTACCTCAAATGTATCTATATTGAGTTGGAAGTACTAAGGCAATCTTGTTCACTTCCAATACTTTGAATTCAGACTTTCATAATACCCATACTACCTATACAGGGTAGTCCTTGATTTATTACTGTAATTGAGGCCAAAATTTATGCTGCTAAGTAAGGCAGTTGTTAAGTGAGCTTTGCTCCATTTTGCAACTTTTCTTGTCACACTTGTTAAGTGAATCATTGCAGTTATTAAATTAGTAACATAGTTGTTAAGTGAAGCTGGTTTTCTCATTAACTTTGATTTTCAGAAGGTTGCAAAAGCTGATGACATGACCCTGGGCCACTGCAACCATTATAAATGTCAGTGGTCAAGCATCCTTATATTAAATAACATGACCATGGGGATGCTCCAATGGTCGTAAGTGTGGAAAACAATCATAAGCCATAAGTTTTTTCAGTGCTGTTGTAACTTTGAATGGTCACTAAATGAACTGTTGTAAGTTGAGGACTGCATATATGTTTAAGGAAGATTGGATCTGTAGTACAAAACATCTGATGGAGACAAGGTTGATTTCCCCTGAGTTAGATGTCTCAAGAAGTATTACTTGAGGAAATCAATACCACCCTGTATTTGGAGGAATATTCTGAACTCTGCCCAATGACATCATGGAAAAAACGGGATGTGAATAATACCCACAAGACGATAGTAGCCTTGAAACTTTAATCTCCTTCTTCTTATACATAACAGATGTTGGCTTAGGCAAGCTGATAAATTCTACAATGGCTGCAGAAAACCAGGTGAATACATTCTTTTTCCTCAGGAACACCATGAAATTGGGAGTCTTGTGCCAAAAACACATATTGTCCAAACATTAAAACTGTGCATTGATGTACAAAGCAGAGCATGATATGCTAAGGAAGGAAGCAGGAAAAAAAAAACAGAGGGGAAAAAAATCTCTCTGAAGGTTTGAGATGATAAATGGGACCTGGAGAAGAGAAGCAATTATATATGCCCATTACTAAATAAAAGGGATTCAATATGAGGCTTTTGTTAGAAATTAGACTGAACTGTCAGTTCATCTCCCTTTTCCTTTTTTTCATCTATTTGCCATTTTCCATTTACGGAAAGTTTGGAAAGTGAATTAAGCCTTTAAAAAAAAAAACAATCCAGATTTTCTAAATGCCGGATCTCAGACTGCACAAGCAGCATTAGAATGAGACCAGAATACCTCAGGTTCAAACTGCCCCACAATCATGTGTGACAGTGGTGGGATTCAATTTTTTTTACTACTGGTTCTGAGGGCGTGGCTTAGTGGGCGTGGCAGGGGAAGGATTCTGTAAAATCTCCAGTCAGAGGAGGCATTTGCCGGTTCTCTGAACTACTCAAAATTTCCGCTACCCGTTCTCCAGAACTGGTCAGAACCTGCTAAATACCACCTCTGATGTGTGACTTCTTTGTATCTGTCTGACCTCTCCCTTAATTTAATCTACCAAACCACTGTGGGCAAAATGTATTTCTGTGTGTCTTATGTGGGGTGGGGTGGGGGAACGGGACAGTATGAGTCCAATGCAAACAGGAACATCCAATGAATAAACTAATCAAAAATACAAAACTGAATGCCTTTTTCTGAACATTTTGAGGAGTATTTTAAGATCAGGACTGAACTTATAAATCCACAGATTATTGAAATAATAAATTGGACATTCCTTCACTTTTACATACTTTGTAATACTTAGGCTGAATTGGAGTCAGTTTTATATATTTTTTTGACATCCATACATGCACACACGTCAGATATTTTGCATAAGAATGTTGTAAAGTATAAAGTGTTTAAACAAGAGTCCTTTTGGCTCAGAAAAATGCTGTGTGTCACCTTTGAGCTTCGACTTAACTAATTGCTGGTTTATAAACTGGGCCATGCTACATAAAAGATTGCTCCGGCCCCACCCTCTGAAATGTATTTAATATTTGAAAAAAGTGAGACATTTATTTAACACTTAAACTTGTTAGGGATTACTCTTGAAAAGGCAAAACCTTTGAGAGACCAGGTGCAAATTGGTTCAGGTTAACACCTGGAGGCTTTCTGGGTCAGTACTTGGGCCTTTCCATCATGCTTCAAAATAGATTGGAGATCTGTAGCAGATCCATGCTGCCATTTGCAGGCCAATAACCATGGGATTTTGGTAGACGGGAGCAGGGCCTTTCCAACTTTTTCAATCTGAGGAAGAAGGAGGAGGAGGAGGAGGAAGAGCAGAAGGAGGAAGAGGAGGAAGAGGAGGAGGAACAGCAGAGGAGGAGGAAAAGCAGAAGGAGGAAGAGGAGGAGGAGAAAAAGGAAGAGCAGAAGGAGAAGGAGGAAAAAGAGAAGCTGTCATGCATTTACCTACACACATTTATATATACATCAGCATCCCAAGAGTTGAGAAGTAATGGTAAGAGAATATCGCCTGTAAAAATGTACAGTAAGAGGACCCAGAATCTTTGTACTAATATGACTATAAGCATGCCTTTACAAAAGTTTGCCATATGCAACATGACAGGATACCTGCACCGAGAAATGGGTGAAGGAAGATCCACTTATCAACATCAGAGCAGCAGCCCCACAAATAAAATGCTACACTTCTATTGGCAGAGTGAAAAAATTAATCATTGTGCTGCAACCTACCTTGGTTTTAGGTGAAATAAAAGATGAATGATGAGGAGCTAAGAAATAAAAAAAAAACAACCTCCCATGCCAATCAGATCATCTATAATAAGGGTCTTCAAACTTGGTAAGTTTAAGACTTGTGGACTTGGAATTCCTGAGCTAACATGGCTGGAGGAGGAATTCTGGGAGTTGAAGTCCACAAGTCTTAAAGCTGTCAAGTTTGAAGACCCCTGATCTATAACAATGCCAGTAATACTGAAGCTTTCAAAGGAAAAAAATATTTTTCTTCTATAGGAAAAATAATAAGGGAGAATTGCATGTTTCAGAATTTTCATTGTTTTGCATAATACAGAAAGGCATCCAATATGCTACAGAGAAAGAGCTCAAGATTTTTCAGAATGTTAATGGGGATTATAATGTGGCTAATTAAAGTTTTCATGATGTCTACCTGTTAGGAGTTGACATCAATTTGATACCAACCAATCAATCAGCCAGTTGCCATCAAGGACATTATACAATTGCTATCCTAATTTAACTACCTAACATATTTCTGTCTCTATAGTACAAATTCAAGGTGACTATTAGATTATACGATTCTATTGAGTTGAGCTGAACTCTTGGGCACTAAGCAACTTTTTTTGGTTAACAAAACAGAAATAAATTGCCAATTGCTTTTATTTAGTGATTTTTAAAAATATCCCATATTAAAAGAGACCCCTGGAATTCCTTGTTGATCTATATAATGTATGCATCCTCAGCTCTGGAAGTTCACAGGTGACTTTGGGTCACTCTCTGACTGTTAGATCCAACTCAAAGGTGGAGAATGAAATGATGATTGCCCACCTATATTACTCATCTTGTTATCCTGTAGGGAAGGCAACATAGAACTCTAATAATTACACGAATGTCCACAATTTCTGCTGATTTTTCACTGAGTAACAGTTTGACAAATTCCTCCTAGCATCTGTCAGCCATTAAGATCTTCCAGGTTCAGTTAGAACACATTGTGGATTTGTTCATAATAGATTATACAGATACTAAAAATACTACAAAGGTCTTTGAAACATATCTCTGATTCTAGATAAAGCACAGAGAACTTGCTTTTCTCCCGGACAATGTCACTGTAATAATGATCAAATCAGTAGAGTTTTTAAGGCTTTTATAGAAGACATTGGCGGGGGAGGGGGGGAATTATGGTGTTGGTTGTACATGTTATTTTGAATATCCAGCAGCATATGGGAGAGTAGAATTTTCTTTCATTCCACATGATTTTTGCTGATGTGTTATTATCATTTAGGGAAAAAAAATATCCAAAAGAACTTCTCAAAGACATTTGATTTTGTAATGATTTTCTGACCGCCTCAGATTTTGGTTGGTAGAAAAAAAAGAAGAAGCTGGTGAACCTTCCCATGATACGAAATTCTGAATATGAACCTCTACCATCTTTTGCAGAAAAATGTAAGCCAAAATCCAAAGCCTTAAAATGGAAACATTTACTTCTTGAGAAAATGTGCTTCAATTCATTCGTCGTTTATCGGAAAGACTCCCTAGCCTCTTTGATCGTTCTTATCTAGAAGTTTTCTTAAATGACAAGTGTTCTGGAACCACTTTTTTATTGTTAAATTTTGTGCCTTAGCCATAAGGCTGCATCCTATCTGGATTTGTTAATGGAGGTACAATGTGTATTAAAATGCTATTATATTTTTTGTGTTGAACTTGGGTTGTTTTAACTCATGTTGCAAGGATGAAGATGATGACAAAAGATTGAAAATGTGATCAAGTGGAATTTCAGCATAGCACAGAATTAATGTACCCCTTAAGGGGGATGGGGTGGCCAAGCGGTTAAGAGGCTGGACTTATACACTGGAAAGTTGGCAGTTCAAGAACCAAGAACCACATCTCATTCTTACCTCAGCTCCTGCCTTCCTAGCAGTTCAAAAGCATGCAAAATGTGAGTAGGTAAATTGATTCCACTTCAGTGGGAAGGTAACAGCATTTCATGCATATAGTTATGCCATCCATATGACTATGGAAACATCTTCTGACAATGCTGGCTCCCTGGGCTAGGAAGCTGAGATAGCAATAGTGATAACACTTAGACCACTATATACCACTTCACAGTACTTTACAGCCCTCTCTCTAACAGTTTACAGAGTTACCATATTGCCCCCAAGAATCTGGGTCCTCATTTTACTGACCTCGGAAGGATGGAAGGCTGAGTTGACCTTGAGCCTGGTGAGATTCAAACTGTTGGCAGTTGGCAGTCAGCAGAATTAGCCTGCAATACTGCAGTCTAACCTCTGTGCCACCACAATAAGCATCAACCCCTGTAGTCAGACATGACTGGCAGGGGAAATCTTTTCCTTTTTAAAAACTTTTTAAATGTACTTCTTGGGAATCATAATGTCAACTCTGAATTAATCATGTACTATCTAAACTTGGGTAAGGTTCAACCCTCCAGAGTATAAAGAGATATGACTCTTTTACTTGTTTACTCAGCAAATTGTGATGCTTGCAACCTCCTGTATTATTCCTTCTACTTGGAAAACTACCTGTTTGAACCAGGTGGACTGTTTCATTGTCGGCAGTCTACAGATGGTACCTCTTTCTTCATTTGGTAAAGTGTTGGTAATTGCAACTCTAGGCTTGGATTTAGCTGGCTCTTCTGCTTACTTAGATCAAAACTTATTTAAAGATTTTCTGTATCAGGCCTGATGAAGAAGCTGGGTTTTAATCAATCAACTTAAACTGACAAGTTGTTTAAGAAGTGAGCAAATATTATCAGAATTCCCTGATGTACTTGTAGCAAATGTTCCCATTCAGTGACCCAGAACTGAAAGTATTTCAACTTGCACAGAAATAAATTCTGAGCTACTAATTGACAGGGATCCTGTTAGGATAATTTTCTGATATGACACCACCAAGAAGAGAAAAGTATTTTTTATGCAGTTGTTGAGGTAATAGAGTACTACAGATTTACTTGTCTGATCCCGTAGGGACTGTTGCTGTATCAGCTATTCAATCTGCAAAATATTCCTTATTGGGCACTTGTGGTTTTCAGTAGTTTCTTTCTTTCTTTTTTGAAATATGAATTACTCACCCCAGAAATGCTTCCAGGGAAGGCATTTTCAGCAGAGTTAAAAAGTATGTAGGAGTTTAGAAGCAACTTATGAAAGTAAATAGGATAATGTAATGCAGCTGGAGGGTATGCAAAACACACAGATATTAGAAACAGTCTGTGCGCAGTGATGATATCCAAAACCAATATATTCAAGAAATCTTACTGCACTGAATGGTTGCCAGCCACTAAGAAACTCCACAAAGCAAACTCTGCTCCATATAGAAACTTGTAGGCAAGGAAAGGAACTTAAGAGCTTGGGTGGAGCAGTCAATGACAAATTCTGCTTTAGCCTCAATTAATCTCTCATTCATTATTGAGACTTAAAATTTGGGATTTAGGAGAGACCGCTCCCACAGAGCCAAAAAGTTTTTCTGCTTCCCTTATTAATTGCTTACATTTGCTGAATTGATCCCTTTAGGATTTGAAAGATAGAACTCCCTATTTCTAATTTCTAAAAGCTTCTTCAGTTCTGAATGGGTTAGGGTTAAGGTAAGCCAGAACTGAAGAAGCTTCTTGAATGAGAAGCAAAATGTCCTCAAGCAAAAACAAAGAAAGTCCAGTTGCCTTTTGAAAAAGCACTCTTGGGACAATCATGACCTGGATGACTGAAAATATCCATAGACAAGAAGAAACGTTTTCTGTTCATGTTTAATCTCCATCTTTTAGCAATGGATTAATCATTGTTAAAAAAAACCAGAATGCTGAACTCAGTAAAACCTAATAAGGCATTTTGTACATTGCTGAATATTCTCACACTTGTCTAGTAAACTACTATTATTAGCAGAGCTGTACTGGTAAATAGCTCATAGATTCCTAGATCACTAGTAAACTTGAAATTAAAAAATTATGGAACAACATTAGAAGCATTCTGATTAGTCTCCTTGTTATAAGGTTTTGTTTGAAACAACAGAATTAAGAAGCATTTTTCTGCCAATATACGTGCATTAGTTTTAACCATAAAAGAGTAGGATGATGAACAAGATGAGTAGGAGGAACAGTGAAGATAAGGTTATATCAGGGGAAAGAAACTACATGCTTCCTTAGGAATCTTAGCAGTCCTCTTTGTTATAGCCTATTAAAAATCCTTTATGAAAATAGAGATTTATGCTAGGAAATTACCTAATCTAATTCCAGGATCTTAGTCAGAGGCTAGAATTAATGACTTGCCTTTGTTGTAAGCTCACTGGTTGTAATGTGCATGAGCACAATGTGTAACAAGTTGTGGAAAAAGACCAGTGGGACTGAGAACGGCAAGTGGCCTCTGGTCACACGGGTGTGGAATCAATGTTATGGGTAGTTTTAGAGGCACACACACACACTAGCCTTAAATGAAGCCAATTTGTTTCCAACAGGAAAGGATTGTGCTGGGAGAAAGAACTTCACCGGGGAAAGAAAAATGGATATGTTCACCATCAAAAATGGCCACAGTGTGTTAGCTGTAAGACTCCTACAGGAAAAATAACTTTTAATATTACAGGGTGCATCATTTCCTGTATTTAGAGGGATACCCTTTATCATGGTGGTGCATTGGTATGCAATTTCCTAAATACCCATTTAGATTTCCTCTTTGCTCATGGTGGCCCCATTTGGCAGGCTGGAGGCATAACTTCATTTCACAGTTAATTCTGGGCATAGGGCAGAACTTAGATTCCATTTTTTTCTCATTTCTAAGGAAGAAAAGATGGGGAGGAATGAGAAGACCCTGGTAAATAGTCTCCATGATGCTCAGGGTTTCTCTAGATGGAACTTTTAGAGCAGCAGTGTGGAACTTATGAACTTTTAGCGGCTTGAAGAGGTGTAGTTGAATTTTTTTTCCCCCAACCCAAGTGGGTGGAATTTTGAAGAGTGTTAGATGGGTAAAAATGGGAGCAGAGATGTCTGGGAAGCAACTTATTACCATTTCCAGGGTTCATACTCCTCCACCCATCTGAAATGCCCTAAAATCTGAACACTGAAATTGCCAATTGTATTTTAGTGGTGCAATTATGAGATGCTGGGGGATTTTGGAATCAAGAAAGAGAGGTTGAGGAGAGGTTCAGTTTGTTCATACAGGTAGTTCTCAACTTATAACCACAGTTAAGCCCAACATTTCTGTTGCTAAACGAGAGTTGTTAAGTGAATTTTGCCCCACTTTATGACCTTTCTTGCTGTGGTGGGATTCAAATTTTTTTACTACCGGTGCTGTGGGCATGGTTTGGTGGGTGTGGCAAGAGAAGGATACTGTAAAATCTCCAGTCAGAGGTGGTATTTGCCGGTTGTCCAAACTACTGAAAATTTCTCCTACCGGTTCTCCAGAACTGGTCAGAACCTGCTGAATGCCACCTCTGCTTTCTTGCTGCAATTGTTAAGTGAACTACTACAGGTGATAAATGAGTAACATGGTTGTTAAGTGAATCTGGCTTCCCCATTGACTTTGCTCATCAGAAGATCACAAAAACTGATCATATAACTATGGGACATTGCAACCGTCATAAATACAATTCAATTGCCAAATGTCTGAATTTTGATCATGTGACCATAGAGATACTGCAATGATCATAAGTCTGAAAAATGGTCATGTCACCTTTTTCAGTGCTGTTGTAACTTTTAATGGTAACAAACTGTTGTAAGTCAAGGACTACCTATATTGTACTCTTAAAGATGTATTAAGCCGGATAACAATTTCTTGATTCACTACATGGCTTAATATATTTATTATTTTTTTGAAGCCACATGATGATTTCTTAATTCATGGGAAGGGGATACTAACCATTGCTAATCATTGCCATAACACATGGTTGATAGAATGTGTTTTTCTGCTTTGTGTTTTCATACTAAAAAAGCCATAGCAAGAACAAGATTGCCAATAGCAGACTTGTTCCAAATATTATTGTTTCCTCTTTCTGTCTATACCAGATCTCTATGGTTAGAATGAGATTTTGCACAGACAGGAAGAGGAAGCATAGAGGAGAAGTCTTATTGATCAGAAACAGAAACTGACAACTCTTTCTCAATGTATAAAAACAAGAGGCTGGGGCAGACCTCAGCTGTCCCATCCATCCCTAATGAAACATGTCAAACATTCTCATAGCCTTCCTTAGTTTTCAAGTGAAATATCCTGTTCCCCTTCTCCTCCATGAAGCTTGCAAAATGCTAGGCATAAGCAGGGTCTTTGATTTCACACAACCCTGTTTAGTAAGATGGAGAAAGGGTAGATTAGGTTATCAGCTTCACATAGTTGTGGTACATGCAATTTCCCAAGATAGTAGGAATACAAATAATTTATGCTATACCCAACAGGTCAAAAGCAAAGCCAAGGACCAGTTTTACCTAAGCATGCTTCAGCTATTCTCTGCAAGCTACAATCTCTGATCTAGAAATTACCTTCTAGGGCAATATGCCACCAAATGGAAAGTACTCAAGATGTAAGAATAAGGTCTACAACCCCACAAAATTCACAGTTCCATATTTTTAGATCTCACAAAATCATTTTCTGTTATTTTAATTTTGTTGAAACTGTAGAGGTAAACACAGCATACATCTAATCTGCGTGCATTCTATACTTTCCACATTTTCTCTTAAGCAAACAACCAGTATGGAAAATATTTTGGTACATTAGTGTCATATCCAGTGGCAAAATGCGGTTACCCCATCAGCCCTCAATCAGTTTGCACAGTCTCTGAAATGAATCTCCTCTATCCAACGCGAGTTTTCCACTACTGAGAAATATCTTCATGCTAAAGGTTTGTTTACAAGGAGTTGATGTTTCCACTTACTGGTGCATTAAAGCAGTTGTTTTTTCCAACCACTAAGTAGATCTAAACATTAAGTGTTTCTTGAGTTGGTTTTCCAGATCTCAGGCTGCTATAAACATTAAATTTTTCTTGGTTTGAAAATGTCGCCTCCCCACTCCTGCATCCAAATTGGGGGGGGCAAAAACAAAGGAAGGAACAGATGAGTTGCTGTCCCAATTAGCTACAGGTAATAGAAAAATATTTGTAAAGTTTTTCCTTATGTTCCAAATATACCATATGTGCAAAATTTGTTTTATTTATAGAAAACATTTGGTCACTGGGCTGAGAAAGGAGACATGAATTTTGCTGGCTGCTTCCTGCTCACCTTGTGTACCATATACAGGTAATTCTCAAGTTACAATAATTCATTTACAAAAGTTATAACGGCACTGAAAAAAGTGACATATGACCTTTTTCACACTTGCAGCATCCCCATGGTCACATGATCAAAATTCAGATGCTTGGCAACTGGCATGTATTTATGATAGTTGCAATGTCATGTGATCACTTTTTTTGTGATCTGAAAAGCAAAATCCATGGGGAAGCCTGAATCAGTTAACAACCGTTAACTGATTCAATTAACTTTAGAACTTCTGTGATTCACTTAGCAAATGTGGCAAGAAAAGTCATAAAATGGGGCAAAACTAACTTAACAAATGCCTTACTTAGCCACAAAAGTTTTGGGCTTAGTTATGATCACAAGTCAAGGACTACCTGCAGATGGTGTTTTCTCTTTCCAACTGACTTTATCTTCTGCTAGGAAGCATTTACAGCTCCAGAAAAGCTGTTCAAATATTGCAGATGAAAACCATCGCACATTCTATACATTGGGGCACTAAAAGGTGTGAAAGAAGGACCCAATAGTCTCTTAAAATAATTTTGCAAAAGTCAGTATTATATCATCACCCGTGGAGTTTAGAAACAGATTTCTAGTTTATAAAGAGCAAGGCTAAAGCCAGCTCATTTTTTAATGTGCAACGCACATGACAGTTCATGGGTCCTCCCGATGACAAGAACTTTCTGTAGTGAATAAGCTATTTTTACCTTCCTCCAATCTATTGTTTATGTTTGTGGAGATAATCAGAGTAGATAGAAGGATGTAAAACAAGTTGTATTACCTGAAGTTTTGAATGTTGTAAGACAGTTAAATTCTGTCAGCTTTTATAGCATAGCTTCAACATTTTCTGTGATAATTTATGTCCCATTATGTCCCCTCTTGCTTACAGCCAAATAAGAAAGTTGTGTTTGCAGTTATTTTTGTGCTATGCAAAATTCTGGATTTTTACAATCATCCAAAAATGAAACAAAAGAAATGTGTGCTCAAGTACATGATCTCACAGTATTTTTAAATTGTAAGTATCCCCCCACTTGGAGAGGAAGAGGCAGGGAGAGGCAACAAGAACCCGAGATAAGTAAGATAAAATTCTTGGACTATCCTTATCAGATCTGGACAGAAAAATGAATTTTTCAACTTGAAAAAAATATATAAAACAGCAGCATTTTAGTTCTGAGAGGAAGAGAAGGAGGAAAAGGGCAAAGAAGTGACATTTTGCAAAAAGAACTTGTGTCAGAAAACAAGTGAAGAAAGAGAATTTCCATAAATCAACTTACTGAAAAGACAAAACATTCTAAAAGAGAAATAAGAGACATTAAGAGGACAATGCATAATAACTATTCCTTCAATTTTATTGTCTTTCTCTTATGAAAAATAAGAGGTATTCCAGATAGTTTGCCATATTGAGGCAAAATGGGTGACAAACAAATCTAATAAATAAATACCTTAAAAATTAAAGTGAAGATTGAGATCTATGAGAATAAGAAGATAATCATCTTAAATAAACAAACATCTTTCTAAGCTAGGAAACTGTGACTTTTTCTTGGCCAAGGCCCACATTTGATATTTGAAATGTGGCAAGGGGCCACTTTTTTAAAAAAAATGATGCTATAATGGACAGCAGAGGCCATAAGGTGTAAGGCTTGAAGTCTTAAATTTCTTGTCCCAGAGTCCATTTATACTATGGAGCCAATTTCTGCTTTATGGGAATATATTGGTAGATCTTTTTTCTTCTTCTTTTTTTGGACAATGCATTTATTTTTGCATTTCTCTGTCATTATTTTAAAATAATGACAGAGAAACTACATAGCCAAAAAGGCATTAATCTAACCCTACGTAGCTTTTTCTCTAGTAATATCACACTACTAACTAGAGCATACAAAACATTTGCTAGACCAATACTCGAATACAGCTCATCAGTCTGGAACCCACATTACATATCTGATATTAACACAGTTGAGAAAGTCCAGAAATATTTCACAAGAAGAGTTCTCCACTCCTCTACTCATCAGAATACCTTATGCCACCAGACTTGAAATTCTAGACCTAGAAAACCTAGAACTAGGTTTCGGTCCAATCTAAGTATAGTATATAAAATCATACATTGCAATGTCCTACCAGTCAATGAATACTTCAGCTTCAACCATAACAATACAAGAGCACACAATAGTTACAAACTCAAGGTAAACCGCACCAAACTTGATTGCAGGAAATATGACTTCAGCAACGGAGTGGTCAATGTCTGGAATACTCTACCTGACTCTGTGGTTTCTTCCCCAAACCCCAAAAACTTTAACCTTAGACTGTCTACTATTGACCTCACCCCTTTCCTAAGAGGTCTGTAGGGGACATGCATAAGCGCACCAACATGCCTACCGTCCCTGTCCTATTGTTTCTTTTTATTTTTCTTATATGTATCCATTTCATGTATTCATAAGTATGTTTATACTTATAACTATTATCTTGTAAGCGATTGACAAATCAAATCAAACAAATAAATAAATACAATCAATAAAAGGACAAATAAAAATAGTTAAATTGATTGGCCAGCTGGCCTTCCAGAATGGCTTGAAGATGTGGCTTTGCCATCTGGCCTAGAGATCTGGGAATGTGGGTATGGAACCTATAAAGTGGCTACATTACTAGGGAAACGGAGTGTGCTCTGCAGATTGTAGTTCTTATTGTTTCAAGGCTTTTAAAAAATTATATATATCCTTGAAACAATAATATGTGTGTGTGTGTGTGTGTGTGTGTGTGTGTGTGTGTGTGTATGTATGCATGTATATGTATATAGTATGCATGTTATATTTTTGGTTATTTTGCTGCATTGTGAACAAGCAAGTACTGGAGTGCATAACACCAGACATGTCACTGGAAAACGAAATCACAAAACATGGGGGCTGGACACCATCAAAACTGAGACCAGCCAGAGCATAGAAAAACCCAAAGAACCCAAGAGTGGAAGAGTGCAGAGACTTGATGCATAGTATGGTCAAGAGTTGGACATGACTAAAAGGATATCATCATCATCATCATCATCATCATCATCATCATCATCATCATCATCATCATTGTCATCATCATCCTGTCCAAAATGACGCTCTATATCTTTACCAAACCAAACCAATGTGTAGACAAATGTCTATTTGCACTCCCATTTGGCCACCACCCAAGTTCCTTACTTTTGTTTTGAGTAACTTGATAAAAATGGTTCAAAATCTCTTATTTTAGAGCAGAACATTTGAACAGGATTTTCAACAAGGCCTTAATATAAAAAAAGATGAAAGACCCAGGTAGTAAAAAAGGTGGGCTCTTGTTATCAGAAGCAGGATCCTGAAATGAATGGGAAGACCCAGGAACCCCTAAAGTAGGTCTTTAACACCTATGTTCTTTTTATAGAACTTCTTTTAATGGACCTATGTTTAGGAACTGACGCATGAAAATGTTCCTCAAAGTTTGGCAGTGCTGCAGATGTTTTCCCAGAGTTCGAGTATTTCCTAAATGCCCAGGCATTGTTTGGTGAATTTCTTGGCAACAACCTGTCTTAGGAAAACCAAGACCTCCTCATTTCTTTTTCTTTAAAGAGCTGGATTGACTAGCTGGAAATATCATTTGGTTTCTGTATTTGTACTGGATTGTGGATCACAAGGAAGTTACAGTATGTACTGGCTTCTGAAATAAGCTTTCTGCTTTGTGGTTCAGAAAGTCTGAGAAAAGTAAACCAGAGATGTTTATATCATTTTCATTGACTCCACGAAAAGGAAAGAGGGAGGGGAATTGTTTACACGCACAGAGGATTAGCAGGCGGAAAGGCAATTTCTTCTCACACTTTTCAGGATCTAACCAACAGATCCATCTTTCTGATTATTGGATTTTCTATGGAGATAATGGATAATGGTTTATTTGAGTCCAAATCAACTCTTAAGGACATCCAAGATTCTGATGTAAACTTACTTGTGGAAGGTCCAGAAGCCATCTGGAAATGGCAGTGATAAAGGTAACAAAGAAATAGATCCAGGTAAAAGTTGCTGGACCTGACAGGTAGAGGTCCTAATGCTTGCTGCCACATGGGCATGGTTGATACAGAATTGCAGATGATAAATACATCAATTATCATTTTTTACTTTGGAATAGCTCTTTGTTTCTTCAGTACAACAATGCTTATTTCCAAGCAATACAGGTATTTCTCAAATTACAACCATTTATTTAGAATTTGAAGTTACAACGGCACTGAAAAAAGTGACTCATGACTGTTTTTCACACTTACGACCACTGCAGCATCCCCACGGTCATGTGATAAAAAATTGGGTACTTGTCAACTGGCATGTATTTTTGACAGTTGCATCATCCCGAGGTCATTTGGTCACTATTCGTGACCAATGGGCTTCCAACAAGCAAAGTCAATGGGAGAAGCCAGATTTGTTTAATGTGCATGAGTCACTTAAGAACTGCAGTGATTCGCTTAACAACTGTGGCAGAAAAGGGGCAAAACTCAACAACTGTCTTGTTCAACAACAGAAATTTCGGGTTCAGTGATGATCGTAAGTCAAGGACTACCTGTAGCAGTGGCTCTTCAAAAACCTTCATAAAACCCATAGTCTAAAATTCCCAAGCAGTACCACTTCTGAATGTGATTGCCAATTATAGTCTTTACTATAGTCTAGTATTTTACAACCAAGGATATGCTTTTACAGCAGGCCATCTCATGAAACATATTGGAGTTATTAATAAAAAGGAGGGGAAATTTTCAATCTGTGATATCCAGCTAGGGAAGTGGGGAGGAAAGAGGAAGAATTTAGTTTGGCACACCCAAAGGTGCCTTCTCAAGAGGCAACCAGACTTTCTGTTTTTTTCTTTGAAGAAGTTTTGCTTCTCAACCAAGAAGCTTCTGGATGGGAAGCGAAATGTCTCAAAGAAAAAAACAAAAAATCCAGTTGCCTCTTGAGAAGGCACCTTTGAGACAACCATGACCTGGATGACAGAGGAGCTCCATAGACATTTAGTTTGGCAGTTTATTGCTAGCTTAATTTAAGACACAGTCTCTACCCCAATACTCATTACATAATTCACAATCTAGTTATTCTTTAGTATACCCTGTGATACACATCCAACCCCTTTTTAAATGTGATAAAGGAACAGGGCTTCAACAGCATAGTCGTGGCTGTCATCTTGATTTTTTTTTAACCTCCCCCTGTTGTATTTCAGACAATCAGAAATCACACACAAGAATGCTAACTTGGAGAAAATGCATACAGAAGGACAAATGTTGATGAAAATGATGTTATTCTATGCACAGAAATATATTATATCATATATTATAATTGCTTCAAAGAAATACCTATATTAGAGAAAATTACACTTAAAAACAATAGGAGAAACACACAAAAATATAGGATTGTTTGTGTAGGCTTTAGAAAAATTGAATATATGGTTTTAAAAGAGGTGGATAGGATGAACTTTAAATAAAAAAAATGGAACAGTAAACAAAAGTGGAATAGAAGATTCCTAAAGATGATGTGATCTGATATCGAATCTCAGAAAAAAATAAATAGAAGGCTAACAGACAAAATGACATGATTTCTTGTTAGCAAAAATGCAGCCTATTTATTTGAGAGATTCTGGCATAGCAATAAAGATAATGAGAAGAAACTCACACTCAGCTCTCTGAGCAAATATTCTTCTAGTTGTGTTCCACCTGCTGCGCATTAGTAGATGAATAAAGGAAAGTCATGACATTTTTGCTTGTTGCTCAGTCTATAAACTTGAAAGTAAAATTGGACTCTTCTGCAACCTGGCCATATTATTTACTGAATATGGATCAGCCATGCAAATTCCCTCCCTTGTCTTTTTTTTGGTGGGGAATTACACAGATTTTATAGATGTCTGACTCTGACCTAGATCAGATATTAGTTCTCATTGTTTGTCATATAGTTTTGTCTTGCAACAGATATTCCTAATTTTCCATATTGCTTCCATTTTAAGGAGCTTTCAAGAAACTTTCCTCTGTCATCAGAGAAATGGCTACTAACGTGACATTGGGTTCATTTTTTAATGGATCTATGTTTAGGAACTGATGCATGAAGATGTACCTCAAAGTTTGGCAGTGCTGTCAAACTCCCAGCCAGCGGGCCTGATGCGTTGCACGCTGGCCACACCCAGTTTAGCGAAGGAAAAAAAAAGTCCTGATACATTACGTGACACCACCATGACAATGTGAGTTTGACACCCCTGGTATGTGAGTTTGACACCCCTGGAATAAGGCATAGTAAGGTAAAACAAAGTCAAGACCTGATCAGGTCATTCTAGGTAGGGTAGAAATTCAAGATGCAGATGGGATGGGATTTAAATGTTGCTTCAGCAAAAGGTAATATGAACTGAGATGGCTGAGCTTATTAGATTAAAGGGAAATCTCGTTTTTCTGCTGAAGCTTCCCATTGGAGCCATCACAGTCAAGGAAAGAAAGTCCTTGAAAGAAAGATGCTAGCAAAACAAGCATGTCTGAAATGACATCCAGGCAGACTCTGGACTCTGAAGGCAATAGGAATAAGAGTTGCAATAGCACTTAGCGTTACTATATATATCACCCCATAGCACTTTATAGCATTCTCTGACTGGTTTACAACAATTATTTGCATATTGGCCTCCCAACAATCTAAGTCCTCATTTTACCGACCTCGGAGGGGTGGGAAGTAAGTCAATCTTGAACCACGGTCGATCGAACTTCTGACTGTAGGCAGAATTATCCACTAGGGCTCCTCTCCCTGATACCCATCCTAGATCCAGTCACATCTCATACACATGTTGAATCCAATCCAGGAGTCATCACAAAAGTGTATTTTAAAATACCACTAGAACTTTTTTGCATTTTATGCAGTTACTAATGTTAGTTAATCCCACCCCTTATTCTTTCCTATTTCTATGAAGCTGGTGCGCATTTTTCTTCTCTTCCCCTCACACATTACATACCAAACCTAGATAATAAGTGACCATAGTGAAATGCACAGGATGATAATTCAATAGTTTACTTCTAATCCTATTGAATGATATAATGTCACCACAGGCAATCAATTAAGTAACGTTGCCCCAGAGAGAGTTATGAAGATGCCCATATATTACGAAGAAAAATGGGAAATGTCATCTATTCTCCTGTTCTGTGCTGAAATTCTCGACAAAAATACCCATACCAAACCGTCTATATTTTGAGAAGCAAGTCCAAACTACTATAGGTAGTCCTCAACTTACAACAGTTCATTTGGTGACCATTCAAAGTTACATCAGCACTGAAAAAACTGACTTGTGACCATTTTTCACACTTATGACCATTGCAACATCCCCATGGTCACAGGATCAAAATTCAGGCGCTTGGCAACTGGCTCATATTTATGAGGGTTGCAATGTCCTGGGGTCATTGTGATCACCTTTTGGGACCTTCTGACAAGCAAAGTCCATGAGGAAGCCAGATTCACTTAACATGCTACTAAGTTAACAAGTGCAGCAGGGGTAGGATTGAAAAATCCCAACAACTGGTTCTCTGTCCAGTTGTTGGGTGGGGGTGGCTGTGGTGGGAGTGGCCTACCAGAACTTCCAGGAGGGCCGTTTTTCACCTTCCCCAGAGTCCAGAGGCTTCTCTTGGGCCTTTGGGAGGGTGAAAACGGCCTCCCCCGTGCTCTAGACGCCCTCCGGAAGCCGGAAACAGGCCCGTTTCCAGAGTTCTGGAACTTCCGGGAGGGCCATTTTTCACCCTCTCAGAGCCTCTGCATGGATCCTGCACTTACCTGCATCCAAAACAGGCTTTATGGAGACTCCTGGGAGAGGAGGGGTGGGGTGGGTGAGGCCAGCCAGTCGGTTTTTAACATCCAGTTCACCCGAACCGGCTTAATCCCACCCTTGAACTGCAGCAATTCACTTAGCAATTATGGCAAAAAAAAAAAATTCCTAACATTGGGCAAAACTCACTTAACAAAGGTTTAACAACAGAAACTTTAGGCTCAATTGTGGTTGTAAATCAAGGATTATCTGTTATGGGATTTTCGCAGAGTGCTTTTTCACTACTCATAAAGTTACAAATGAACCAGGAAAGCCATTGCATTGTAAAATACGAACACAATTACATCTGAATGAATAAATGGCGGCTCATGTCTTGGTGGGTGGTGGACATATTGTTTTGTCTAAGCCTATTTTCTACTGAAGATATAACTTTCTGGCACTCTCTATAGTCAAAGCCACTGGAAAAGGAGTTACTAAAATAACATATTGCAAGTTAATTAAAAGCTTACAGCACATTTAAAAGAACTTGGAATAACAATAGGTGTGTCTTCTAATTTAATAAATCACATACTTCTAGGGTGAAATCAAATACTCCCCAGAGCAAACACTACAGATCTATTTTTGCAAAAATAGGCCGATCATATTGTAACAGCTGGGATTTATTCGGGCTTCTTTTACAAAATACCTGCCAGTTTGCCATCTCTTTCATCTAGAAGTAGGGAAGTACCAATGGGCAGGTTTCAGCAGACACCCACAAATGATGAGGAGAACCCACTGCTGGTGAATCTAAGAACTGTTAAAATCCAGCGATGCCATGATAGGAAGCTTATCTTTTGCTCAGGGCTGCAGATTTTCCACTGAACAGCACAAGTTTATACAGATAGTCCTCGACTTGCAACACTTCTTGAAGTTACAATGGCGCTGAAAAAAGTGGCTTAATGAGTCACTAGCACTGATAATGTTACCTAGTTTGGGTAATGAAACGTCTGCAAGAAAACAAGCAAGTTCAGAGAGCACCAAGGGCAATCCCTTCTCCCATGATTTAATGACTGTTTTTCGCACAACGGTTATAGCATTCCCCCATGGTCATGTGATCAAAATTCAGACAGCTGGCAGCTAACTCGTATTTATGAGAGTTGCAGTGTCCTGGGAGGTCATGTGATCAGCGTTTCTGACCTTCTCACAAGCAAAGTCAATGGGGAAGCCAGATTCACTTAACAAACATATTGCTAATTTAACAAGTTTTTTGACAACTGTGGCAAGGAAGCTTGTAAAATGGGGCAAAAAACTCACTTAACAGCTTGTCATGCTTAGCAACTTTTGGGTTCAGCTGTAGTCATAAGTGGAGGATTCTCTGCACAGTTTGTGAAGGAAGAGGTGTAAAAGCAAGTAGAAACATATTAGACTTTTGTAGTTGGTAACATAAATGTTTGTATCATCATTTAATGTCTGATGCTTTTCAGTGTTCATCATATAAATTGTTCTATTTACTATGTTTCCATAAAGAAACAGATTAATAGAGTTGGAAGGGACCTTGAAGGCCATCTAGTCCAACCCCCTGCCCAAACAGGATATCTTACACCATTTCTGACAGATGGCAGTCCAGTCTTACTGCCCGAATACAGCTAGAGCTGTCCATCTGATTACTGACTAGTCATTCCAGTTTGCGTCCGCCTTTGAATGCTGACGGGAGGCCAAGTCATCCTTGAGGGCCTCCAGGGGTGGGGAAACATCACACAAGACTCTTTAATCTAAAAAAAGTTAATTTAATTTAAAAAATAATTTAATTAAAAAATTGCTCACAAAATTCCTTAGTGGTATAGGAAAGGCACCCAAGAATAGAAGGAGCTGAGAAGATGATATTGTTAATGTTGTTTTTAGATCAGTACTTCCAAAATCACAAACTGTATTAGATAGATAGTTCACTTAGGACAGTCAATTTTTCTAGATAGGAATGCACTTAAATAAGATTTTAAAAAACCCTTAAGGGAGCTTACACAGTAAGCCTGATATCTTGTCAATTTGTGGTTTGTTGAATTACGGAGCAGAAACTTGGAACTGTCTATTAATATAAGTTTTCTATCAGTGTTGTGCCATTATTCTTTTTCCCTATCTGAAACTGCTTTACTTCTGTGAAGACTATCATGACATCAACTTTTCTAAAATAATTTCCTTTGTAACCTAAATATTTCTCTCAAATAGCTATGAACAGCATTGCAGTAACATAGTTCTAGATGGCAAATGACTTTTTGAGTCTCTATGCACTATCAGTTCTTACGCCAATTTGTTATGGGATGGTGGAACCATCTGAAAAAGTGAATTATTAGTTTGTAGACACCCTATTGTGATCATCTGATTTCCTCTATTCCTCCAAGATCTCACGCTCTTGGTAGTAGAATCTAACAAAGGTAAGAAATGCAAAATGCCTCTTAAATAAGCTTGTTTTATAAAAGTAAGTTTTCAACACCATTAATGTCATTACTGCTCAGTTTTCTGGGGAAAATATGTTTGAGAGCTCAGGTGTTTTCTGAGAATCCTTTATGTTGTGTCTCTGCCAGCTCAACCAAAGGCAAATGAAGTGGGTCCCTTTGCTAACTTTAGTCAACATATGAAAACCAGGTAACTTGAATCTAAACCTTTTAGGTACTGTAAATAATCATCCATTTTTTATAATTTCAACTGGAATGTCAGAAAATATCAATATTTATTAAAATGTGCAGCCTTCGTTGTAATTATCATTTAGTTTTGGTTGCCACGATATAAAAAAGATATTGAGGCTCTAGAAAGAGTACAGAGAAGAGCAACATATGATGATTGGTTGCAGGAATTGTCTAGTTTAATTAAAAGGATTAGGGGTGGCATGATAGCATCTTCCAATATCTAAGCAGTGGGATCCTACCTGTTCCACTACTGGTTCAGTGATGAAGTGTGTGTTCACACGCACCTAACACGTGTGCACCTAACACGCATGTGCAGCTTTCCCCACACCAGCTGAGGCCTGCAGTGCCAATAATCTGAGAGGATAAAGAAGAGAAAAGTGCAAGGGCAGGTGGGAGGGCCAATCACTTTTCTCTTCTTTCTCCTCTCAGCTGATTGTAGGAGGCTTTTTTTTACTACTGGTTCAGCCCAACCGGTTTGAACCAGTAGCATACCAGCACTGGGGCTTCCACAAAGAACACGGGGTCAACCTATTCTCCAAAGCACCTGAGGGAAGGACAAGAAGCAATGGATGGAAACTAACCAAGGAGAGAAGCAACCTAGAACTAAGGAGAAATTCCATGACAGAACAATTAATCAGATAACAGATAATCTGAGTTGGAAGAGACCTAGTAGGTCATCTAGTCCAACCCCCTCACCTAAGCAGGAGACCTTACATCGCTTCTGACAAATGGCAGTCCAATCTCTTCTTGAAGGTCTCAAGTGATGGTGCTCCCACAACTTCCGAGGGCAAGCTGTTTCATTGGTTGATTGTTCTCACTGTCAGAAAGTTTCTCCTTATTTCCAGGTTAAATCTCTCCTTGTTCAGTTTCCATCCATTATTCCTTGTCTGGCCTAGAGGTGCTTTAGAAAATAGCTTGACCCCTTCCTCCCTGTGGCAGCCCCTCAAATATTGGAAGACCGCTTTCGTGTCTCCCCTGGTCCTTCTCTTTACTAGACTAGCCAAGCCCAGTTCCTGTAACCGTTCATTGTATGTTTTAGCCTCCAGTCCCCTAATCATCCTGGTTGCTCTTCTCTGTACTTTTTCAAGAGTCTCAACATCTTTTTTATAATGTGGTGACCAAAACTGGATGCAGTACTCTAGGTGTGGTCTTACTAAGTAAGTAGTAATCAGTGGAATGAACGTTGGCTTTAGAAGTTGTGGGTGCTCCATCACTGGAGATTGGACAGCCATTTGTCTTGAGTCTCCTGTTTGAGCAGAGGGTTGGACTAGAAGATCTCCAAGGTCCCTTCCAACTCTGTTATTCTGTTAGGCAGGGTAATAGCTTAAGCTGTTTATTTAGATATGGATCAGCATTTCTGTAGGACGTACTTTGTATTTCTGTTGAAAATCAAATAAGAAAAGGGGAAAAGTCTGGCACTTTCATACTGATTTTCTCTCCCTAAAGTCCTCTAAAATACAGCCCAGCAATTTCATTGCCTGCATTCAGGGCTCATCCTCTCCTCATCCAAGCTTTGCAATGGGACTGTGATCCTTATCAGCACTTACTCTTCAGCTTCAACCTCAGCTGTTTCTCCATGATTTCATATCATCTGTTGTCTTTCCAAGGAAAGAAAGTGGGTCGGCTGCAAGGTGCTTTGCTGTGAAGCCATTGAATGCAAATCAAACCCTTTCTGGTAGAGCCTCTGAAGTTGAAACTGGCGCTGGCTGGAGATCACGGAGCATTCTTAAAGGAGTTTACTATTCTGCACTTTTATTTTCCATGGATCTTGCCAAAAGAGAATTGTCTCCAAATCCACCCCCCCCACTACACTCTCCATCCAATCCCATTTTTTCCCCTTCATGCCTGTTTTTAGCCTCTTATTTTCCATATCTAACTTTGGCTCACAGATCTTCTTTCTCCCTTAGAAAACGTTGTGGCTCATTGTTGATTTGATTGTAGGTCTTGCCTGCTGGGGTAAAGTCTATTGTGCAACTCTCATGCCATGGGTTGTACAGAGTTATACAAGAAATTCCATTTCTATCATATATACAGGTATATGCAGAGGTGGGCTGCACATACTGTAATAACTGGTTCGCCTAATGCAGAACCAAAAGTGGGAGTGCATGCCAAGAGTCACTTCTTGTGAGATGTGTGACCATGTGACCTTGGGCCAATCACTCTTTCTCAATCCAACCCGCCTCTAAGGGTTGTTGTTGTTATTGTGGGGAAAAATAGGAGGAGGGAGGTGTGTTGATGTTTGCCACTTTGGGTTGTTTGTAAAAATAATAAAGACAGGATATAAACAAACAAATAAATATAAATTTTATAAATAAAAGATAGATAGATAGATAGATAGATAGATAGATAGATAGATAGATAGATAGAGACAGACAGATATAGATGATAGATAGATGGACAGACAGGCAGATAGACAGACAGTAGATAGGTAGGTCAGTAGGTAGCTAGATGATAGAGAAAGAAGAAGAAGAAGAAGAAGAAGAAGAAGAAGAAGAAGAAGAAGAAGAAGAAGAAGAAGAAGAAGAAGAAGAAGAAGAAGAAGAAGAAGAAGAAGAAGAAGAAGAAGAAGAAGAAGAAGAAGAAAGATGTAAATAGGTAGGCAAGCAGGCAGCAGGCAGGCAGATATAGATGAAAGATTGATAGAGAGAGAGAGAGAGAGACAGACAGACAGACAGACAGACAGACATAGATGATAGATAGATGGACAGACAGGCAGATAGACAGATAGTAGATAGGTAGGTCAGTAGGTAGATAGATGATAGAGATAGATGATAGATAGATGGATGGATAGGATAGATGATAGATAGATAGATAGATAGATAGATAGATAGATAGATAGATAGATAGATAGATAGATAGATAATAAAATATTTGGATTTCCAAATTTATTTCAAGGTTTCTGGAAACTGCATGGGACCAACAAGACTTCCTCTTTCTTTTAGATGATTTCCCACTGTCTCTGCTGCAATTTCCTGTCCTTCTCTCCTATGCTTACCTTCATCAAAGACAGCTTTTTTGAGGAGGGGGATTCCTGCTTGTAGATCTGCAGCATTCCAATTTGTTAAGATATGCAGTGATCCCCTTTATATCCTAATGTATTTTTTAGAAGTTCAGTAGGGTAATTTTTGTACTCTCTCTTCTTTTGTTCTCATTGATTTAAGGATGTAATGAGTAAGGCTCTGTTGGTATTTCTGACTAGGAAGCACAAACTATGTATACTAGGGACTGAAATTCTTGGTTTTTAAAAACAAACATAAACAAACAAAACATAAAAACATCAAGCTATCTTCCATAGGTGTACATACAGTGTGCCAGTTGGTTTACAAATTGTTTTGTGCTTCCATTTCATAGTCTTCAATTACAATTACATTACATATAATCTCATATTGTCAATCAAAAATTAAATACCTTAGTATCATTATTAATCAATCATTTGACTATACTTTTTAATTCATTCATGTTTTATAAGCCAAGCATAATTTACTTAGATCTTATAACAGCTCATATTACCATCCCAAATCTATCCTAAAATCATTTTGTAGATATAATAAGAAAGAAGTACATCTTTGTATATTTTTTATTTTCTAAAAGTCTACATAATTCATTACTGTACTTTATTGTCTAACCATTGATAGAAAAGATCCCAAATTTTATAAAATTGTTTATCCTCTTGTTGTCTAATTTCAAATGTCAATCTACTCATTTCAGCACATTCCAATATTTTCTTAATGATTACCTCCTGTGATGGTATTTTCTCATTTTTCCAGTTTTTAGCAAATACAATCCTAGCCGCTGTTAATACATTTACAGTCAGATATTTCAAGTCTTTACTATATATTTCCAGGTAAAATTCCCAATAAAAATATCTCTGGTTTCAAGTCTATATGTTTTTTTGTCATTTTTCCAACCACATGTGGATTTTAGTCCAGTATTTTTTTAGCATCCGCACAAGTCCACCACATATGGTAATATGAGCCAGGTGTCTGATGACATTTCCGACATTTTTTGGATTTATTCTTGAACATTCTTGCTATTCTTGTCGGGGGGGAAATGCCACCTGTAAAACATCTTATACAAATTTTCTTTATATGCTGTTGACATTGCCATTTTATAATTTTGAGACCACAATTTTTGCCATTTCTCTAAATCAATCCCATATCCAAAATTCTTCCCCCAAGCAATCGTAGTTTCTTTAACTTGTTCTTCTTGTAGTTTAATTTCTAATAAATATCTATACAATTTTTTAATTACCTTTTCATCAGTACCTGTCAAATCTTATCTAAATCAGTCAGTTTATCATAGAAACCTTCTGTTTTAAAATCTTTATTATACCTTGAGTGTATTGGCACATATGAAAACCAATCATCTTTATACCTTGTTCCTCTAGTTTTTGCATAGATTTAAGTTTACCCCTTTCATTCAATATTTCACCATATCTAATCATTTGTTCCTTTTTGTATATTATAGGATATGAAAATGCTTCAATAGTCGATAACCAGACTGGAATTTTCAAATAACATTGTCTTTTAATCTTCTCCCAGTTTAACCACAGAGACTCCCATATATAATGTCTTCTAAAATACCCCTGTGTTTTAGTTCCTTTGTACCATAAAAAAGCATGCCACCCCAACAACAAATCATGTCCTTCTAATGTCAACAGTCTAGTATTTCTTAGTATTATCCATTCCTTAACCCACATCAGATTTGTAGCTTGGTAGTACAACTCCCAATTAGGCAAACCAAATCCTCCTCTAATTCTAGCATCTTGCAAAAGTTTTAACTTTATTCTCGCTTTCTTACCTTGCCATATATATTTCAACAGAATTTTATTTAAATGTTCAAAGTAGTCTTTTCCAAGCCTAATTGGAATTGTTTGAAACAAATGTAAGATTCTGGGTAATATATTCATCTTGATTGTTGAAATTCTCCCTATTAGTGACAGTTGTAAGTTTTCCCATTTCACCCAATCTAGCACTATCTGCTGTTTAAATTTAATATAATTATTCTCTTTTAATGTACTACATCTTGCTGTCAAATATATCCCCAAGTACTTGATCTTATACGTGACCTGAATTTTCAATAGGTCTGCCAGTTCTTCCTTTTGTCTTAATAGCATATTCTTTGTCAAAATCTTTGTCTTATCTTTATTTATTTTCAAACCAGCCACCTTTCCATATGTCTTTTCTATCAATTTTGATGCTGTTTCTAAAGGGTCTTCTAAGATGAAAACCAGATCATCCGCAAATGCTTGCAGCTTAAATAAGCTTTTTGATTTTCATTCCTTTTATATTCTTTTCATCTCTAATATTTCTGTTTAACACTTCCAAAGTTAACACAAACAACAAAGATGATAGTGGGCACCCTTGTCTTGTTCCTTTTCTTATATTAATAGAGTCTGTCAGTTCTCCCCGTTTGCTTATAGTATATAGCTTCTATTGCTTGAATAAATTTTCTAGCAAAACCCATCTGTTCCAACAGTAATAACATGAATCGCCAATTCACATTATCAAATGCCTTCAGTGCATCTAGAAATATCAGAGCCATTTGTTTTTCAGGATGTGCCGCGTAGTATTCCAAGGTGTCCAATATTATTCTCACATTGTCTTTAATTTGTCTCTTTGGCAGAAATCCATTTTGATCAGGATGAATAAAATTATTTAAATATTTTTTAAGTCTTTCTGCCAATATTGAAGCAAAGATTTTATAATCTGCATTTAGTAGAGAAATGGTCTATAGTTCTTAATTTGTAATGGGTCGGCCTCCTCTTTTGGAATAAGTGTAATATAGGCTTCTGACCATGATTTAGGTATCTTCTTTAACACAACTTCATTCATAACTTCTAGCAATGGAAGATTCAATGATTCTTGTAATGTTTTGTAAAATTCTGCCGGAAGTCCATCTGGGCCTGGTGCCTTTCGATTATTTTGCTTCTTGAGTGCTTCAGTTAACTCCATCATTGTTATATTGCTTTCTAACATTTTTTCAGTCTCTTTAGGTATCTGAGGTAAATTAGCATTCTGTAAGTACTGCTTAACTCTTTCCTCATCAATATTCTCTTGCATATATAATTTCCCATAGAAGTCTCGAATGATTTCCTTCTTCTCTTTGCTACCATGGCAAACTTGGCCTTGGTCATCTATTAATTGCAATATTTTCCTTGATTCTTTCTCCTTTCTCAATTTGTATGCTAACCATCTACCTGGTTTGTTTGCGTCTTCAAAGTAGTTCTGTTTAGCACCTCTAATTTTCTGTGCTAATTCTTCTTTTTCTATTTGACCCATTTTGTGTTTAATTATATCCATTTTTAGCTTGATGTCCTTTTTCTGTGGCATTTTCTATAGCTCTTTTTCAAGTCTTTTAGAAGTTCAGTAGGGTAATTTTAGTACTCTCTCTTCTTTTGTTCTCATTGATTTAAGGATGTAATGAGTAAGGCTCTGTTGGTATTTCTTACTAGCAAGCAAAAACTGTGTATACTAGGTGTTATGTCCTCGGGGCTGACGCCAGTTCCCCATCAGGTCCGCTTTTCCTGCGGGGGCGTTTACACCCCCCATTGGTTGGCGCCCTTCGACAGTCGGCTATAAAAGCCGGCTGCTAGGTCGAGCCAGCCGCTGTTCTCTGGTAGGTCTGCTGTTAGCAATGCAGACGCGACAGCCCCCTTTATTTCCGAATAAAGCGTGTTTGAGAAATGCTCTGGTGTGGCCTCCCTCCTTTTCAAGATCTAACATTGGCGACGAGGATGGGATCTGGCCAACCAGCAGCAATACAAGAGCTGAAGTCACACGCCTGAAACGCTGAGCCGCAGCCGCGCCGCTGAGAGCTCGGTCAGCCGTTTCAGATACAGAGCGAAGTGGAGCGTGTAGCCGCTCTAGTGCACAAATAGCTACAGGGAAGTAGGGCGCTGAGAGCCTCAGCCGCCCAGCATTGAATCCAGCCGCATTTGCCGGATTCTGTGTAGCAGAGCCTCGGCGCTGCGCTCACAACCGCTGAAATTTTGGCGCGCAATTTAAATCGCTGTCAGCACGAAGCTACAGCCATAGCCGCCTACGCCCTTGTAAGGGCGCGAATTTCAAACAGACGTCAGTTACGGCGCTACAGCCTAGTCGCCAAGGGCAATATAGAGCATGAAAAAACCCAGAGAGATTCTAAGAGTTGAAGCACTAAGCTGAAATAGCACTGCGAGCTGCAGCTGCTACCCGCACAAACCCAGAGAGATTCCAAGAGCTGAGACACTGAGCTGAAATAACGCTGCGAGCTGCAGCTGCTACCGCATCCAGGGCCTGTAGTCCCAGTGAGATTGGTCAGCCTACCACAGGTTGAAACCAAACATGAATTCAAATCCGGCGTTCCCGCCATTTAAGCCAGACGAAGACAAGTGGGACTCTTACAAAAACCGCTTCAATCATTACATTGATGCTGTTGGGCTGGCCGACGCTACAGACAATAAGAAGAAATCATTTTTCCTGAGTTACTGCGGGGCCACAGTGTTCGACACCGCGACAGCACTATTCGCCCCGAGGGAGTTAAAGAATGTTCCGTGGTCTGAGTTGCTGGAGACACTCTCCAATCATTATTCGCCAAAGCCGTCGCAGATCGCGAGACGCTTTGCTTTTCGCATGAGGAAACAAGCGGATGGAGAAACCATAAATCAGTATATGGCTGCCCTCAGAACCGCAGCCCTTCATTGCGAATTTAAAAACTACCTCGATGACATGCTCCTGGATCAACTTGTCTGTGGGGTCAGAGACACGAGGCTACAGAGGCGTTTATTGGCCAGGAAGGACCTCAACCTCACCCAAGCAATCGAAGAAGCCCTGGCCGCTGAGCTAGCAATACAGTCAGCCGCTGAAATACAGGGAGGCGCACCCAAAACCAGTCCAGTCACTGTGCATTCCGAGGAGGCAGTGAACGAGGAAGAGCCTATTGAACACTCAGAAGTCCACCGCCTTAAACCGTTCAAGCAACCACAGGTAGGAGCTAGACCTAGAGATGGCAATGCGCCTAAGCACACCCAGCTTTGTCTCTCCTGCGGTGGTCCCCATGCCAGAGCGATGTGCAGGTTCAGAAACGCCACCTGCAACAATTGCAACAAGAAAGGGCACATCACCAGGGTGTGCCAGGCAACGCACGTGGCTCCACAAAAGCCATCATTCTACGCCCCTCCGGGGCCACCCAGGCAAGTAGAAAATTGTTATACATGCTATCAAGCTAACCATACTTTTTTGACACCTAATAAAATACAACTTTCCATTCATTTAGAAGGTAAACCCTGCCTTATGGAGGTCGATACCGGGTCAGCGCTCTCGATTATCTCGTGGAGCACACTTAAGAAAATATGTCCCAGCCTGTCCAGGAAGCAACTGCAGAAGAGTCGCCTATCCTTGAGGGACTATCAAGGGAAGAATATTCCAGTACTCGGAACAGGCAAGTTCCTCGTCAAATTCAAATCCTTTAAAGGCCACCTGCCATTAGTGGTAGTTGATGGTGCCCTTCCTAGTCTTCTGGGGTTGGATTGGTTCCCCTTTCTCGGCCTTAGCTTAATGGGAGTACATGCTGTCTCATCCTCCGATATCAACTCACTCTTTTCAGATTACGCTGACGTATTCAGTGATGAATTGGGTTGTTACAAGGGCACACCTATATCCTTCTCGGTTGACCCCCAAGCAGTTCCCATCCGCTTAAAGCCGCGAAGAGTACCATTTGCTCTGCGATCTAAGCTAGATGCAGAACTAGACAAATTGCTCAAGCAAGGGGTAATTGAACCCACAGATTTTGCAAAATGGGAGACACCAATTGTCACACCCCTAAAAAAGGATAGTAGTATAAGAATGTGTTCAGACTACAAGACCACAATAAACCGCTATCTGCAGACTAGCGCGTACCCAGTGCCAGTAATCCAACATTTACTTCACACATTTGAACCAGGAACTATATTCGCCAAATTGGATATGTCACAGGCATACCAGCAGTTTCCTGTGGACAACCAAATGGCCGAATTACAAACCATTGTTACTCACAGGGGGGCCTTCCGATGCAAGCGCCTCCAATTTGGCGTCAGCGTCGCCCCGGGCATATTCCAGTCATTAATGGAGCGGATCCTGCAGGGCCTCCCTGGCGTGGTTCCGTACTTTGATGACATCTTGGTTTCAGCCCGGGACAGAGCCCAACTTTTTCTCAGAGTAAGAGGGGTATTGGATAGATTCAGACAGCATGGCCTCAAACTAAAAAAAGAAAAGTGCGCCATAGCCACTAAACAGGTGGACTTTCTTGGGTACCGAATAGACGCCTCTGGCATTCACCCGGTGGAATCTAAGGTTAAAGCCATTCACGAGGCACCCACTCCTTCCTCCAAACCAGAGCTACAAGCCTTCCTAGGCCTGCTGAATTTCTATGCATCATTCCTGCCTCACAAAGCTTCAGTGGCCGAACCACTGCATAGACTTTTAGACAAAAATACACCATGGCATTGGGGACCCAAAGAGGAATACGCCTTTAGGGCAGTCAAGTCACTACTTACTTCAGACGCTGTGCTAATTCAATTCAACCAGCACCTGCCACTGGTTTTAGCTGCAGACGCCTCACCCTTCGGGATTGGGGCCGTACTAAGTCACAGGCTTCCCAACGGGTCCGAAGCCCCAATCGCATTCTTTTCTCGAACATTTTCAACAACGGAACGTAATTATAGTCAAATTGACAAAGAGGCCCTCGCTGCCGTGGCCGCGGTCAAAAAATTCCATGAATTTCTATTCGGGCACAACTTCGAACTAGTTACAGATCACAAACCACTGTTGGGACTTCTCTCTGGGGAGAAACAAACGCCGCAAGTCTTGTCACCCAGGATGACAAGGTGGACCTTATTCCTGGCGGCTTATTCATACAATTAGTTCACCGCCCAGGAAAAAACCTCAGCCACGCTGACGCCCTCAGCCGATGCCCACTGCCAACACCCGTGGAGGATCCGGCCCCAGTACACACCATTTTCAACACCAGTGAGTTCAGCATTCCAGTCACTGTGAGAGACATTGCTTTTCAGTCCAGAAAAGACTCACTTATCGCCCAGGTCCTGGACTGGGTACGGAGGGGGTGGCCGGGTAGTAATCCATCTAACGATTTTTCACCATTTAAAGTCCGCCAACAGGAACTTTCCAGTTTACAGGGCTGCCTGCTTTGGGGAACCAGAGTTGTCATCCCGGAATCTCTGCGCAGACCCGTCCTGAAGGCATTGCATGAGGGGCACCCCGGCATCGTCCGAATGAAGGCATTGGCCCGGAGTTACGTCTGGTGGCCGGGCATGGACAACGAAATTGCGAAATGGGTAAGCTCCTGCCGCCCCTGTCAAGAATCCAGGCCTGCACCTCCAATCACCACTCCCACCAAATGGGAAAGCGCCAACGCACCATGGTCTCGGCTGCATATTGACTTGGCCAACCCATTTCAAGGCAAGACCTTCCTAGTAGTTGTAGATTCATTCTCTAAATGGATCGATGTGGCCCTTCTACTCACAACTACCACTCAAGCAATTGCCCAAGCTCTAACCCGTTTGTTCGTCACACACGGTCTGCCGGACACTATAGTCTCAGACAATGGCCCTCAATTTACTTCCACAGAATTCAGCCGGTATGTCACCAACCTGGGCATCCGGCACATTCTAACGGCCCCTTTTCATCCCTCGAGCAATGGACTGGCTGAGAGAGCTGTCAGAACTGCCAAAGAGGCACTAGCCAGGTTCACCCAAGATGACTGGCACTCCAGGCTCTCTCGATTCCTTATGAGCCAACATTCGACCCCTTGCACGGTCACCAACAAGTCTCCAGCCGAGTTACTAATGGGCAGACGCTTAAGGACAGTACTAGATAGACTGCACCCTCACTATTGCCCAGACACGCCAATTGGGTCTAACAGTAGGGTCAGGAGTTTTGTATTACAGGACCGAGTTTTCGCCAGGAATTACGCAGGCGACCCACTGTGGGTACCCGGAAAGATCGTGGCCATCACAGGGCCCAGATCGTACCGCATCCAGTTGGAAGACGGGCGCATCTGGCGGAGACACCTAGACCAAATAAGGAGCCATCAAGCCGAGCACGCCAGCACCGACTCAGAGGCTGCGGTGACACTCCAAGCACCACGCGCAACTCCTAACTGGGACATCCAGGGCGACCAATCCCCACCAGCCGAGCCAAGGGAACAGACAATAGACCGGGACCATCCACCAGAGTCATCGACTGTTCCGACCGGCTACCCCACCGCAATAAGTGACTGTGACAACTCAACGAACCGGCCCGAGGACTGCGACCACGCCCAGGTGGCCGGCCAGCTCCCAACAAATCCAGCTTCCGCTGCCCCGAACTCTGTGCCACCCGGAGCCTCACCCGAACTGCGCCGATCAGGGCGATCGCACAAACCACCCGCATACCTGCAAGACTATTCATGTTCGTATCTGGGGGGAAGGGGTGTTATGTCCTCGGGGCTGACGCCAGTTCCCCATCAGGTCCGCTTTTCCTGTGGGGGCGTTTACACCCCCCATTGGTTGGCTCCCTTTGACAGTCGGCTATAAAAGCCGGCTGCTAGGTCGAGCCAGCTGCTGTTCGCTGGTAGGTCTGCTGTTAGCAATGCAGACGCGACAGCCCCCTTTATTTCCGAATAAAGCGTGTTTGAGAAATGCTCTGGTGTGGCCTCCCTCCTTTTCAAGATCTAACACTAGGGACTGAAATTCTTATTCTCCTTTCTTCTTTTTGATTTTCAGCTATAAATCCCAGCAAGCACTGAAGAAAAAGAAGAAAGCTTTTTGTGGAATAGCACATAAAGATGATATTTGGGGTGCATTAGGAGCAGAGGTGGTATTCAGCAGGTTCTGACCAGTTCTGGAGAACTGGTAGCAGAAATTTTGAGTAGTTCAGAGAACTGGCAAATACCACTTCTGACTGGAGATTTTACAGTATCCTTCCCCTGCCATGCCCACCAAGCCATGCCCACAGAACCAGTAGTAAAAAAAATTGAATCCCACCATTGATTAGGAGGCAAAATGACAACATCTGTCTCCCCCTCCCATTTCTGAAAATATTTCTTATTTTCCTTGTAGTCTCTGAAGTGATTCTTGGTTGTGACTTTGCCCTTCTGAAAATGGCTGGTTGCAAATAAAGTCTGAGATAAATATGTAAAGATTATGGAGGAGAGTGCGCAGGTTTATTTGTGTGTGGAGAAAGAATTTGGGAGGAAAGTGGAAGGGAGGTTGCTGAGACAACAAAAGGAAATAAATAATGAAATAAATAACAAGGGGATCGATCTCCTTGAAGGGTATCCTTGTCTATTTATATTAAATTTAAATATGGGAGGTATTCATGATTGATTATTGAGTGCAATGTCTACTGTTATGACTAAGGAAAATGGTTTGAGATTAAAATCCTAAGCAGAATCATAAACCACCCAAAGTCATTGCTTGAGTGGGGTGGCTATACAATTGAATAAACAAACAAACAAATATTTATGAACTACTACTTCATATTTGGAGTTGTTTTTTCCTTAAATCTTTGGAGAAGTATCTGAAATCACTGTTGTTTTCATCTTCGTCTTTTATTCTCTTTTATAGAGTTTTGAATGCCACCCATTTTAATATAAATATTTCAACCACTGCTTTCCCTAATATTGTTTTTTTGTATGCAGTTTCCCCAAATACATGTTGTTAAAGGCATCATTTGAGCCAAGAAATAATGCAAACTAGCTGGGACTGGAGCCTATATAACCTATGTTCATGGGCTATATCAATGTTAGCCTTGCAAGGTAGTCCAGACAAAAAGCACAGCCAATAGTACTAGCACTGTCGTTTTTGTAAAGTTACATTAATAGAATCGTGTTCTTTAAAAAAAAAATCCTTTTAAGTCAATTTTTGTTTCACAGTTGAGGAGTTAACTTATCACTGTGGCTTTAAAAGCCCAACTGCATTTGAACAAATTGTATAATTCTCTTTCTCTGTCTTTAAAATTCTTAGTGCTATCAACCAAGGAGAAACTGCCTACTTATGTTTATAGAACTTAACCAACCTTGGTAATACTGTGGTAAGGTAGGATGTGCCCAATATTTTCATGGGAGACTACAGATATCACATGTAGGAGAAGAAATGGCAGAGCTGGGGTGCAGAGTTAAGCATGTCATCAACTTTGAGTCCTTATGTTGCCACAAGCGCTCCAAGTCGAACCCCTACTGAATTCTACTGTCCCTTATCTGACACCCATTTAGTATGGAACTTAATTGACCAGATTCTTGTGTATAGGCTTGAATAAATATTCTATGCTGCAATCTTACGTATGGTTCTGATTCTTTGTGCCTGATGTCTCATGGGCTATTGGTTAAAGTGGTGGTCACCATCCTAAGGAATGACTGGCAAAACTTTTCCTATTGCCATGAAGAACAATATATGGGCAGATTTTTGAAGTTATCAGAAGATTAGATCAATTCATGGGAGATTTTTTTTTTATCTTGCTCTGATTATAGTATAAGCACATTTGAAAATAACCACCACTCAGTTTCAAAATCTAACATTTGTTGTCTGAATCAAACTAAATATTGATATTTTATGCATACATCAGTATGAATATACACTTGTATGTGTGGTTTTCTGCCGCTGTAATGTTAAAATTGTTTTTATTATAGGTTGCATTTCCAGCCAATGAATGTTAAGTACTTTTGCAGCCATTTCTAACCCAGCTGCTTAAGCACCTTTAAATGCTGTGAAAAATTTTGCTTTTTTGAGTCATCAACAACAACAACAACAACAACAATAATAATAATCTGTAGACTCTTCAAAGAAGCAGATGAAACCATCGATCACATACTGAGCTGTTGTAAGACAATCGCTCAGACTGACAACAAACAACATCACAACACAGTTGCTCAGATGGTCCACTGAAATTTGTGTTACAACTACCATCTGCCTGTAGCAAAGAACTGGTGGGACCATAAGCCTGAAAAAAGTGGTCGAAAATGAGCATGCAAAACTACACTGGGACTTCCGAATACAGACTGATAAAGTTTTGGAACACAACACCCCGGATATCATGATTATGGAGAAGAAAAAAGTGTGGATCGTCGACATTGCCATACCTGGTGACAGCAGAATCAATGAGAAACAACTTGAAAAAATCACCAGATATCAGGACTTGAGATTCAAACTGCAGAGACTCTGGCACAAACCAGTGCAGGTGGTTCCAGTGGTACTCGGCACACTGGGTGCTGTGCCTAAAGACCTAGGCAAGCATTTGAAATAATTGGTGCTGACAAAATCACCATTGGTCAGCTGCAGAAGGCCACCTTACTGGGATCTGTTCACATAATCCGCTGATACATCACACAGTCCTAAACGCTTGGGAAGTGTTTGACTAGTGATTTGTGATACGAAACCCAGCATAGTTATCTCATTTGCTATGTAAACTGTTGTTTTTTGTAATCATCATCATCATCATCATCATCATCTTACTAACACTATTTTGGTTGCATTCACAAAACAAGCACTACATTTTCTTGACCACAACTAGACTCCTGATTTTTATTCTGCCTTTTTCTCTCTTGCTCTTCTTACAAACACACACAAACAGACTCATTTAAAACAAGCAATATATACACCCACCACATACAAAACGTGCATATTCAATAAGTATGAATATATATATATATATATATATATATATATATATATATATATATATATATATATATATATATATGATATAATGAATCCAATATGAACATTGAGTTCATCTTAGCATTTTGATACCTCAAAAGTATTAGCTTTGTGGTATATTGAATGGAAAGACTGTTGTTGTGGTACATTCAATGGAAAATGTGTCCTTATGGTCTTTCCACTGGGAATTTTGTACTCGTGGTTGTTTTTTTCCAGGGGAGAGGGGAAGAGCATTGTGGCAGGAAGTGCTGATTGATCTTTAAAACCAGGAGGTGGGGCAAGGAGAAAGTGGGGTCAGAATAATTTCAATAGCAGAAACTGCGCAGCAAGACAAGTGGGCTATGCGTGTAAAGAACAGAGACATCAGGCCAAGAAAATGGAAAATTCTTGTGGCCCTTGAGGAACCATTTGAAAGAAGGAAAAAGATCTGGGGCAAAATTGATGGAAAGAAGTGGGACAAAACCACGCTATACTAGATGCATTCCTTCTGTACTGTCTGCCAGGAAACAGATTAGATTAAGGGCATGTCCAGATGGCTCTCATTTGAGGGCCAGGGTTGCTGTTTCCATGCTCTTGATCTTTGAAACCAAGCCAACCAGCAGCAGCCTTTTTCCACCTTGTGCCCTTCAGATGAGCTAGGACTACAGCTCCAGAATCTCCAGCCATCAGACCAGTTGGAAATGCCCCCCACCTCTAATGGTCCCAGCACAAGCTGAGATTGGGCATCATATTTCCAGATATTGAAATTAGATATTATAGAGATTTGTTTTCTCCTTTTCTCAAATCACTTAGTACTTCCCCAATGTAATAGGGTTGCTGTGATTTTCCATAAGGGGAAAACCATAGCCAGGGTGAGATTTATGGTTTTAACAAGGTTTGCTAGATCTTTTGCTGCAGATACTTTTAAATTTTGGTTGGTTTTTCAGTGGAATATATTTCAGAATTTAAAGGAAGAGATGTTGATATAGTTAGATATTTCTTAGGACCTTCTCCTCAGTCCTTAAATATTTGCATCTGGAGAAGAATCAAAGATGTCTAAAATGTGTAGAATGTTTTTCATATGTTTGTTACATTGTTGTAGTGTGATGAATAATAAGAGAACTATTATCTTGTAGTATTACTACAACCTGGAAATAAGGAGAAACTTTCTGACAGTGAGACCAATCAACCAATGGAACAGCTTGCCTTCAGAAGTTGTGGGAGCTCCATCACTGGAAACTTTTAAGAAGAGACTGGACTACCATCTGTCAGAAATGGTGTGGGGTCTCCTGCTTGCGGGGTGGTTGGACTAGATGACTAGATGACCTTCAAGATCCCTTCCAACTCTGTTAATCTTCATATCTTCTGCCTGCTAATTGATATGGAGTGTCAGTTTTGATCTAGGTGAAGATGAAATTATCAATTCAGTAGTTTTCCTTACTGAAAAGTTTGGCTACCAAATTTCAAAATACAAAATTTTAATGGGCATTGAGACACAGTTTCACACAAACTAAAGGAGGGTAGCAGCTCAATATTTACATTTTTAAAGAAGAGTTAAAGGGGTTGTGTGGTGTCTAGAGACTTTCAGAAATAAAAACAATGCTGAAGGCTACCACTTGGATTGTATCACAATGGGGTCTCATTCAATTTTTTAAAAAAGTCGGGTTGGCTGATCAACTTGCTGAGTGCCCAGAAAGTTATTTTTTGTTTTCCTGTTCTGAACTTAGCAGAACTGCAATGGTCAGATCCATGGTATGTTCCACCGGCCGTATCGGTGACATTTAAAAAAAATATTTGGTGTGGTTGTCTTTTGTCAGTCTGACTGTAGTTTAGACATGCCTAATTAAATCATCAGTTGCAGAAATAGCAAAGTTTCAACCATTTCAGCTCCAAGTAATTTTCTGCAGACCGACAGAATTGGGAATTTTGAAATGCACCTCCATATTCCATTTAAATGTTTCTTCCTTTCTGTCTTCCCTGTGGTTTATTCCCACTTCTCTTTATCCTAAACAATCTTAATTCCTTGATGTTTACAATCCACGAGGTTTCTGCCTTCCAAGAAGTTATTTCCAATAAGTATTTATAAAGTGGAAAAATAAATGACAAACAGAAGGTGGAGTAGTAAACGAATCCTCTACACATTAAGCATGGCAAATTCACAAAACAGCTGCACACATGTCTGTGTATATTTAAAGGTGATAGCATATAACCTACTACATCATGAGTGTTAAAGCATTTGGGTAGCCAGAACAAAGGTCCAAGAACTAAATATCTTGAATGTGAAAGCCAAGCTGAACAGATTTCTTTTATTTTGTTTTTTTTTTCTATTTCTATTTCTCCTTTTATTTTTGACTAGTCTGATGGGTCACAAAGTCATTTAGAGTTGTTTTGGATGGGTAGCATGGTGTCATTCAGGTATCCTATCCTTATAAACAATTAACATTCCAAGATGTCAAATAACTTTGTTGTATTTTATGAAGGAATGCCTTCAATAGGATTCCTCCCCCTTTCTTTCTTTCTTTCTTTCTTTCTTTCTTTCTTTCTTTCTTTCTTTCTTTCTTTCTTTCTTTCTTTCTTTCTTTCTTTCTTTCTTTCTTTCTTTCTTTCTTTCTTTCTTTCTTTCTTTCTTTCCCCTTTTACCAGCAGCTCTTGGACATCTTCCATTTCATTCAAGTAGGAAACCACAAGTATTTATTTTACTTATATCAGTACCAGAAGTTGGAAGCCCAGAATGCCTTTCCTGGGCTTTGAACCCTATACTTGTCTGAACTAATAATACTTCATTCATTTAGGCTTACAGCTTATCAAGAATAATGAGCATAATCTCTTTTAAAATATGCAATTAAAAGCAGCAATGGGAAAAGACAAAAGAAAGATCAACTCTCAATTACTGCTATATGAAACTGTTTTAAGGAAATACTGAAACAGGAATAATAACCTTTCTCAACTATTTCATCCCGATTGGTCAATAAAGGGCTGCAATAGAAAAATAAATCGAGTTAATGGATGAGATTGGTTGATAGTTGCTATTTAGTTAATATATTACTACTGCACTAAAATTTTAAAAAGTGGATAATACAATTGGGCATTCAAAACCAGCCAAGCAGACAAGGTACGGAGAGCACAGCTTCTCGAATACTTTCCACCCACTTTCCCAGTAGTAGGCATAGGAGGTGCCTGGAATTGCTTTTTGTGTAACCAAACACCATGTTGAAATGCATGAACATCTAATCAGAGTGGGTGCATGTGCATTGCCTCTCTCTGTGGGTAGTTCTGTTTCTGTTCTTTCCTTATGCTGTATCTGTATATTTTCATGCATATTGTAGGCCTATGAAGCACAGGGCAGGATGGGTGGAAGGAAGGGTGCAGAAGTAGTTAAGAATACCCCATAGTCCTGCCCAACAATCTTACCCATGGCCATAGAGAATCAGTGGGACTCCTTTTTTTTTTTTCTTGTTCAGCCCTCTATCTGATACAGCCCATTTTCAAACATCTTTTTTTTTAATGGCTTCTCTTTTCCCATACCAAATTTGGTGGCATCCTTGGTGCTCTCTAAGCTTGGTTGTTTGTTTGCAGACATTTCATTACCCAACTAGGTAATATCATCAATGTAAGTGACTGTTTATCTGGGTACAGACTGCTGGAGAGTATATGTTCTGGTCTTTTTTGTTTCCTTCTTAGTTTTTTATTGCCTCTTTTGAATGGTGTATAAATGTGATTTATCTCTATATATCTGTTGATGGCTGATTGGTCTGAATGCCAAGTCTCCAGGAATGTCCTAGTGTTTGGGGATTTGGCTCACTCTAGGATGTTCACAAATTCCCACTTTAAACAATGGTTGAGTCTGTCCACATGTTGTGCAATTGAGTTTTCATCAGGTGTTTGGACTGCTAATTGTTCTTCATGGATGCACTCTGCTAGTTTTCTGTTTATCCTACATAGCTGCTGTTACAGACTTTATACTGTATGTTGTAGAGTACTTACAATAAAGGCACAGCTAGTATTTTGGGTGTTCTTGTCTGGACTGCCTGGCAAAATTGACATTACTCAAATTTGTTCCAGTTTTGGCCTTTAGGGAAATGGTGACAACCTACTGGCTCTGTCTTGGACTAGAGAAGGATGTGTTCTAAGTAAAGGTAGGATTCATGATGCATAATATTTATATTTTCTGTTTTTTATTATAAGTAATTGACCTGGAGATTATTATTTTATGTTTAACAAGTTAACCAATAGACAAAGAAGCAAATAAACAAATAGACCTCACATGTAACATTCACTCACTCAAAGCAACCTGAGTCTCATATATATACATATACATATACATATACATATACATATACATATACATATACATACACATACACACACACACACACACACACACACATATATATATATATATATATATATATATATATATATATATATATATATATATATATATATACATACATACATACATACATATATATATATATATATATGCTTTGTTCGGGTATTTTCCCACGTCATTGTAGTTGTGCTTTTAAAGTTGTAGCAACGTTTTGGCAGAATCTCATCTGCCATCATCAGGCTTCTGTTTGTGTCCATCTGTGAGTCAGGCCCCCACAGTTGTTTCAGCTTTAAATTTGGGGCAGCCTATTGCTGTTCCAGAATGGTTTTTTCTTCATCCTGATTGGTTGGGAATCTAGGTCTGTGTTTATTGGTCTTGGAGTTTGCTGTGTTCTGCTTGATTGGTGTTTCTAATAGCTTCTGTCTGTTTAGTGGCTCTTTTTGTGTCTTGATTGGTTGGCAACATTGTGTTCCTTTACTGGAGGCCTTTAGTGTAGCTTGGCTCCAGTTAAATGGACGGCTATCATTAGTTGGGGAGCTAGGTTTCATCTGGGTGCCTGGTTGGGGTGTTTTTGAGCTGGAGGTATCAGGGGGGATCTGTTTGTGCCCAGGTGTTTGCCTGGCTAGTGGTGTGGAGATTTTTTTGTTTGTGAGTGCAGGTTTCCAAATGATTTTTCTTGGCAAAAATAAAAATGGAAGAAGGAAATAATGAAGATTCGAAGATGCTGTCTATGTAAAATTCCCTTGGAGAAACAGAATGGTTCATTATTATTGTTTTAAAGTCCTTATCTGAAAGGATTCCACATCATTTTCAAACAGTAAAAATCAAAGAGCTGTTGGAATGCAGTCATCGTGAAAAAAGGAATGTATCATTGCAATCTTTTTTTGAATAAGATACACGAATTGGACCTTATTTTCACTGCATCTGAACTACACTAGATATAAAATGCTTTCAGTGGCTATCGTAGTTATTAGTTTCATCAATGCTTTTCTCCTCTTGGAACCCTCTTCCCTGATTTCCCACCACCCATTGTCTCAGGTATGGAAGTGGGACTACAGAATGATCTTGCAAAAACAATGTATGAAATACTGATTTTTTTTTAAAAAAAATCCTGTCTTTATTACTCCTACAAATAACTCAAGGCAGTGAGCATATCAATCTCTCCTGCCTCCTCCTATTTTCCCTACAACAACAACCCTTAAGGTGAGACAGCTGAGAAAGAATGACTGGCCCAAAGTCACCAGTTGGCTTTCACACCTAAGGCAAGACTAGAAGTCACAGTGTCCTGGTTGCTAGCCTTAAAGTACTAGACCAAACTTTATGCTCTGCTCTACTCTGCTTGTCCATTTTGCTTGCATGATGACATGCCCACAAAATGGGTCTGTCTATGTCCTTATTAACCCAATAACACTTCTCCCATGTTTTCTGTATCAAGGAAAATCACAATATTCATTCATTTAATTTTAGCCAAGTCTTTATCCACATCTCTCTCTTTCCCAAAGATACATGCAAATTATGTGGTTTCATGTTTCATGTAAGTAGTCTCATATTTCTGATCTCTAGTTCTTGGTTAGGATTAATCAATATGCTCCAGTGGTGTATATCCTTCCCTTCTTCATCTTCACAATGTCATTGGCAATTCATAAAAACCATTATGTATAATAGCCTTTCTACTAGCAATGTCTTTCTAGCCTTGATAGAAGGGCAATGCTATTAATAAAATAATAAAAGTGAATCTGCGTCATCTCTGTTAGTTTTCATTTTAAATCCAGGTGTATTTTTCATTCTTAACAGAAACAACACTGTGAATTTAAAAAAAAGAAATGTAAATATGACTCAAAGGAGCTTTTAACGCTCTGGAATTATTGTAACATGAAATTTCTTTCTGTACTTTTCCTTTCCTGTTGTTGGTAACAAAAAGAATTTATATGGCCATTAGATGGTCAGCCTGACTTTGATGCCAAGCTCAAAGTTTTTGAAAGATGGAGAGACTAGGTGTGGCTTTTGGTCTCAGTTTGAATGCAGCCTATCTAGCCCTGGAAAAAGCAGGAAATCTATTAGACAGACATCTCTGTACCTCATGGAAAACTGGCCTAAGAAACAGCAGGCCAGGCATAACATACAAGCTGGGAAAATATCAGAAGTACAGTAGGGATACCAAGAAATAATGACATTTTTGAATTTCAAAAGGTTCCGTTTTGAAATTTTGATGTAGGGTAAAGATCACAATGCTTAAGGCAAGAATACCAACATCATTATCCGTAATCCAACAACCGTCCTAGAAAAATATCAGGGGGGAAAAAAGATGTGGCATGTTGGGAATCAGAGAATACGAACAGATGAAAAGGAGGAGGAGGAGGAGGAAGAGCTCAGTGATAGAGGATTCCCATCTGAATTTCTCCGAGTGTCTGGAAAACTTCAATTATTCTTAACATACAACCTATTTTAAACCTTTGAAAAGGTTGTTGAAAGGGGGTTGGTATAAATATCCTGTATTATAAATAAAAAGTTAGATATTACGGGAATGATTCATTGGTTAGTCAACTTCTGTCTGATTTCTGTATATCTGTATTGAGTACAGAAGATGACCTTGACAGAAATATGCAACAACTGTTGCCTTGAAAAAAGGAACGAAACATTTTTAAAAATGTTTTCAATAAGAAAAGATTTGGAAGCCACCCAAATTCAGGTAATATAGCAGAATCAGACTTTCAAGATTCTGTGACTATAGCCGATCTCAATAAAAGGAGTTTTAGCCTTCCCATGGAGTTGATTTCTTAGTTGCATTGACAATATTTGTGTATATTATGTAATGAAGATGAAGCATGTGCAGGATCTAGGTCGTGTGCCAAATCACCACTACCACCCCCCGTCTGTGGAAAAATAGTTTTCCCCAAACCGGCTTCTGGTGCCAAAAAAGGCTGCTTTGAGGGGGGGAAATCCTTTTGTCAATGGTAACAGAAACTTATAGCTGTTTTAGGGGAAAAGGCGATTTGTAATTTGGGGGATTATGTGGGATCAGTCAGTAGAGATGAAAATGATACTTCACCATTTAGAGGTCATTCTACTTACTTGAGGATGCTCTTATTTTATAAGCGTGAACTACGCTTTTGAAAGAGTTGCAAGGTTGCTGTATCTGACCCTGCAGAAATAGATACTCTTGATAACCCCTAGTTGATGCTGCTAACAGGAGCGTGGTGCTCTCTGAGCTTGCTTTCTTGCAGATGTTTCATTACCCAACCAGGTAGCACAATCTGTCAGAGTTCCAAGTAACAACCTCCGAATTAAAAGACTCTGAGACTGTCATCTTCCCAAAGATCCATTTTATTAGAGATGTCATATTGGCACATCTGAGGAAAGCCCAGATCTGAGATTTCTGGGTTTTTGTTAGCCCAAAGAGAATCCAAAATACAACCCCTGCACCCAATAGTTCATCACATGGTGCAATCATTACTTCGTTCCAATTGGAGACTATCCCCAGTCACTCCTCTCCAGGTGCAGAGTAACATGTCCTTGGCTCTCTGAGAAAGGAATGTAGTTGTGGCTAATTTTCCAACACTCCTTGAAGTCCCCCTCCCAAATTCCTAGGTACTGAATGTGGCAGGCCAGAAGCCTCAAGAAAAATGGCTTCCAAGCTGACATAATCAGTGCTAGAGTTTAACTCTGAGCTACAGATATGCTCTTTTACAGAAGCTACAGTTCCCACATTGCTCAAGTCTATTATCACAGATAGCTGCTTACTGCTTATGGTTCCCCAACTGCACTATGTAAACTATTGAAAGAATCTAATTCTAATTCTTGATTGTTCAGCAGCAAAAGGAACGGCTGAGGCAAACCACATAGTTACTACATTTATGCTATAATAAAATATGCATTTCACAGTATTTTGTTGTTGCTGCATAGCATAAGCAAATGTTGGGTAGAACTATGTTTTCAGGACCAACCAGCAAACTTGCCTATAATTATGCTGACTGGGGATGCAAAAGAATCTGTAACCAGAAGGCAGAACAAAATAAATTGTATGTGACTCACCATTTGATGTAAGAGAGGGTTATGCTTACATTTACAGCCTTTAAAACTGATTATTCTTTTGATGATGTTACCTAGTTTGGATAATGTCTGCAAAAAAATAACCAAGTTCAGAAAGTATCAAGGTCCCCATAAAACTTATTTTGCTGAGGATTGAAGGAAACTTACTTGAGAGTATCACACTTATCACTCCCAAGATTTTAATAGTTGAAAAGCAGTTTACAAGGAATTTCGAGAAGAGATTAGAAAGAGACGTGTGTGAATCCACTATCCATAAAGGCACAGATTGCAGTTTGAATGAAGATGGCTTTCCCTTGTCTCCCAATACTTTTGAGAAACAGCTATGTATTTACAAGGAATAGCAATAGCAATGGCACTTAAACTTATATATTGCTTCACAGTGCTTTAAAGCCCTCTCTAAGCGGTTTACAGAGTCAGCATGTTGCCCCCAACAATCTGGGTCCTCATTTTACCCATCTTGGAAGGATGGAAAACTGAGTCAACCTTCAGCTGGTGACACTTGAGCTGCTGAACTGCTGGAAGTCAGCAGTCAGCAAAATTAGGTTGTAATACTGCATTCTAAACACTGAGCCACCACAGCTCAATAATTGTCTGAAACACTTGCGGACAATCTCAGGTCCTCTCCTTATTTGGAGAAGAATTATAGTTTGCTCACTGACTCTTCATTCCACTACAGATGGAGCCATCTTTAGTTCACGATTTCTTCTTTGGAAGTGGAAGCCCTATGTTAAAGATTACAGGTTTTTTTTTAAATACTATTATATATAAAATTTGAAACTTACATCTTTAATGTATGGATTTATCAGTTGACATGGACATGGCTATACAAATGAACTTTGATTGTACATATTGCTCTCCTTATTTGACTGGTTTTGTAACTATGGGTGCTTCAGATTTTCACCTTAGACTAGTATCCATTTCATGGAGGTAAAATTGAAAGCTGTTTGCTGTGGGAAGATCTTAATCTATATTTGAAGAGAAAAGAGAGAATTCAGCTAGTGTGATGTAATGGATAAGACATTGGGATAGGAGTGGGGAAACTTATGTTCTAATCCAGCCTCAAACATGGAAATTCACTGGATAACTTCAGGTTCACTCTCTCAGTTCTGTGTATCTCATGATTTTGTTATGGGGAAAAGTAATTGCAAAGATAAGTGTTATATCCTGCCTGAGAGAAAGTTGGGATATAAAACAAAACAATAAATAAAATTAGTGAGACGGGGAGGTCTCTTTGGAGTATAGAGAAGGGAAATACTGAGGGACTGCTTATGTGTTGGATAGATATAGTGGATTCATGTGTAATGTCAATTGATTTCAGTCATGTCTTTGGGGAAGAGAGCTTACTATGTGGCAAGATATGTTGAGTAATCTATGGAATTCTGGAGGAATCCTCCAGCCATAGAAAGCAAATAAATGAATTGGTTGCACACTTTTTGACTTGCTAATAAGCCTTAACACCAGAATTAAGTATGACAAGTATACACAGATTAGAAATGGTGGGAGCTATGAATGCTGGTCGACCTATCAAGTTCTTAGCTCTTTGAGGCAACAGTGGTTGGGTGGCAATCCTAATACCTAGATGTTGGTCAATGAGATAGGATGGTAAATTAAGTTCTAAAAATGTGTTGTTTTAATTCCAGTACTTCAGTCTTCACAGATATCCTGAAATCTTCCCTGCTTTCTGCCATGATTCACAACGCACTGCCTCTAGGGAATGAATGTTAGTTGATTTGGGATCCAACTGTTTTCAAATTCTCCTTCTCAGCCTCTCTTAACCAGACTCAACTGGGAACAATTCAGCAGTCCAAAGGCAATGGACTGGGGTTCTGAGCACTTTTCCTGTGCTCCACTGTGATAATGCTGAGAGGAAACAATTAAAAACAATGTCCCTTTTATTACAACTGAGTCTGCAGCCTTTCAGCATATTGATTCCAGCAAGACTTGGAGAAACATCCTGCAGACCAATAAAAAAAATCCTTAAATATAAGTTCTGAAAGTTAATTCAAGTGGAGCCACGATTTTCTGCCAAAAATGGAACTTTTCTTTGTGCAAATGCTTGTTGAATGCTTCAGACAAGATGAATAATGTCACAACTCAGTTTACTTCTGGAAATTATCATTAGTTAATTTGTCACTCTGGGCCTGCTTAAGGATGCCAATAATATACTGTGCTACTGGGGCCATTTAGACTATAGAAGAGGAAAAAAATGTCTGTACAGACACTGAATTTAATTAATACATTGATTGATTGATTGATTGATGTTTGATTGATTAAATAGATTTCTACAGCTGCCTGATCAACATGAGACTCTGGGTAGCTAACAAGCTATACAATATACATAATGATGATTAAAAGCAGAACAAAAACAAAACCCACAAACATGTGCACATGAGCAAGGCCTAACAGGCAACAATCACTACGTAACAACAGGCTCACTTAAAACTTAGGCTCAGCACTCCAGATAAGAACCAGATTTCTAACGTATTTTAAAAAGGCAACAAAGTCAGGGCCATTCTGAATTTGAATAAAAACGGTGTTGGTAATACACTGTTGGTATTTTCTAGAAAGATAATCTGAATCAAATGAATAAACTAGTAGCTTTTTTTTAACAAAAGAAAACTGCAAAATCATCATTTCAGAAAATGTCAAAATGGTAGCTGTAATGTGATCAAAACTCTATCCATTTTAAAAGCAAAACCATTGTGGTTGTGATCAGGGATGGGATTCAATTTTTTAAACAGCCAGTTCTGTGGTCATGGCTTAGTTGGTAGGTGTGGCTTGGTGGTCATGAGACTGGATGGGCGTGGCCAACTTAACATCACTCATGTCAAGCGGCGCTTCTCCTCGCCTGGCCTCTCATGACAGTGGGGATGCTGCAATGGTCATAAGTGTGAAAAATGGTCATAAGTCACTTTTTTTCAGTGCCATTGTAACTTTGAATGGTCACTAAATGAACTGTTGTAAGTCAAGGATTACCTGTACAAAAATACAAAAAGCTTCCTTGCTTGCAAAAAGCTGCCCTAAATACCAATCATTATATTAAAAATACCTGCAAGCTAGAGTTACAAATCAGGCAGGGTGCCAGGGTACCTTGATGAATTAAAATAGTTAAAATGTAGTGATAACTATCAGCAGCCAACTCTTGCTCATAAAGTGAAATTCTTTAGCAGAGAGGTCATTTAAGCTGTCCAGAAAAAGTACACCCAGGAAAACAATCCTTAGATCCATTTGCAGCACTTAAAGATACCAGCTGGTCTCATTCACCTCACAAGATATCCTAAGGAAATCATCCAGATTTAAGGAAAGATCACATGCCCCCCAGAAAGGCAGTAAAAAAAATTAGTGCCAAGCTTGCATCCTGCCTCTTGGAAGTATACCCCAAAAGGACAGTGCCAGATACCACTAAAGCAGTGAAGGAAGACCCCCCTCCCCAGATAGACAAAGGAACCACGAGGCAGGAAAAAATTCAAACACAATACAAATAATTAAATCACAACAGTAGCTGTTACTTGCTGAAGCTGAATAGGGAAAATTATCCCATCAATAAACACAGGATTAAACCTTCACCAAAAACCAGTTTTAGACCAAAACTCAGAAAGGGTATGTAAACTCATGTTTCAACATCAATCTTTCTAGCTAGCCAAGAAGCCTGGCTGAATGTCACTGATCTTGGTACACTATCATTAAAAGCTTCTTTCTGACAGCTCTGCTTCATTATTCAATTATTTCTTCAAAGTGCTGATTGTCCAGGGAAGTATTTCCTCCCAACAGCAGTGTAAAAATCTTAAAACAACCCTTTCCCTTTAAGAAAGTCAAGTCCCAGAAGCTCCAGAGACAGGAAGTCTAGGCATACTGGCAAGAATGTAATAAGGGTGGAAAAAAACAAAAGGAGATTGCTTCTAACTACCGGTTCTCCGAACTGCTTAGAAAGTTAACAAGGGGTTCTATAGAACTGGTCAGAACCAGTAGAATCCCACCCCTGGTTGTGATAAAATCACCATCAATCAAATCAGATTTGCATATTGAAGGGGAGAGAAAACCTATTTTGAAGCAGCAAGCCGAATGAAGGAGCTTCGAAAAGTTTCATGGTCTTTGAAGTTTGCTGCAGATTTGATGGCTGCTTCTAGGGTTATTAGAAACAATATACAATCTTGCAACTTCATTTCCAAATATGGAGAAAAATATGGGTGAGAGCTAAGTGATCCGATGGCTGCTGGGACATTACTGCAAACAACCAAGGAAATGTGGCATTTGTCAACATTCATTGGGATAGGGCAGTAAGATTAAAATTTCTTTGGGCTTCAATCATTTTCTGAACTCTCAACCCCTTAAATCTTGCTCTCCCTTGTGTAAAAGACTTAGATTTCTATGTTGAATCAGCTCAAAAAGAGTTGCCGCTGAATCTTGAATACTAAATTTGCATCAGATCACTTTCTCTTCAACCTTCCACATTCCAGTCCTCATTCAACCAGAGCTGATTCTCACGGGGCTTGGATTTAATTGATTAGATTGGGTAATTTTTGAAGAGTCACTGTTTCACACAACTGTTGCCTTGAAGATGCACAGGGACATTCAAAGCCTGGTAGAAGTACGGGATGAAAATAAATAAATAACAAGGACTGAGGCTAGAGAATGAGATCATATTTAATATTCCCTACTCAGAAAAAGAGGCAGCTTTTGATTTCACTGTCCACTACCAGATCCTCCCATAACAACCATCTTTGAATCAAATACCCAGAAATCTGAAATGGCTTGCATCATCATTGGTTCAATGAACCCAAGAAGAAGAGTGAAAACCAGTAGGAAAGTTTAGAATGGAGCTTTCAATAGTAATATTTTAATAAATAGGCTTGCTTTTCAATGACTTTGTTGATGGTAGGGGTAGGTTACAAATATTCTAAAACTTCAATAAACCTCTACCCATATTTTTGTTCTTTTGACAGGTTACAAACATGGCCATTTAGCTAACATCCTTAGATGCTTTTGTCATCTGCATTTGGTGTGTTTATAAACATATAACAGATTGCATACCCACAGATCGCATACTTTCAATATTAGGCTGCTGTGGCCAAAGGCAGCTGTTGAGCATTGGCTGGCCATGTTGTCATTAGTGTTAACTTCTTGTGTTCTAGTGCTTGGTATGAAGTAGCTCATCAGATCATTGGACACAGCCAAAGGGGGATAAATTTAAGTCTCAGGTCGTCACAGTCCTGATCCCATCCTCAGGCTTATGGTGCTTCAATTATGAATAGTCTTTAATTGTCTCTCTAATTGTCTCTCAGGTTGACTTAATTTGATTTATATTCTGTATATGTCCATGTCAGAAGGATCTGGGAGGTCTATTGTTCAAAAGGACTATAAAAGGAACTACTCCTCCACCCTCTCCAAAAAAGAATAATTAAACAATCCCAGTATCATCATAAGAAACAAAGTCAAGCATACTTGGTTTGTTTGACTTTGGGTCTGTGCCCATCAATATGTCCCAATATTCATAATATGGTTTCTTCTAGGGCTGGAAAGAAAATCTTACCTGAGCAGTAGCCCAGAGGGACTTCCAAAATACAGGGACAGTGATTGAAAATACCAATTTCCTACATCCTCCCAGATAGCATTCTTGAAGAAATGGGATTGGGAGAACTTGACTTCATTTGACCTAATAAGAAATGAGAAGAAGGTAGGAAAAGGTAATTTTGCAAATCCAGAGTAGGGCTTTCCAAACTTGACAACTTTAATACAGTAGAACCTCTAATCACAAATGCTTCTGACCATGACCAAATCGGGTTCCCACCAAAAAAACCCTCTTTTTTTCCAGCCGATTTCACCTTCCACACCATTTTTTTTTTTTTTTTGTCAATGCCAAATTTCCAAAATGAGGTTCGGGTCACGACCAAATCAGAGTGTGACCAAAGTTATGGAACCAATTATGGTCATGACCAGAGGTTCTACTGTATTATGGATTTCAACTCCCAGAATTCCTCAGCCAGCCTCCAGGATTAATTCCTGGATTTCAACTCCCAGAATTCCTCAGCCAGCCTCTACAAACCCACATATTTGTTGTTGACTTGATCCTAGAATAAATGTTGTCCCATAGAAGAGGAACAGCAATGGAAAAGGTCCATCTTCATGGCCCTACTTTTAGAATGGGGACTAGCAGGGCTGGGATTCTACTGGTTCTGTCCGGCTCTGTAGAACCGGTAGTTCTGAAGAGCAGCAGACATAGAACCGGTTCTATGTCTGCTGCTGTTTTGGCCCACCCGCCCGTCCAGACTCTTACCTGACCTTTATTTCCTACTTTTTCAACCTCAGCTGCTTTGTGTGGCACAGCTGTAGTTGAAAAAGCAGGAAAAAAGTGACTTTTCAAATGCTGTGCACCTGCGTGCAGCGCTGCTCAGCTGTCCAGGCAGCAAGCTGACGACATTTCACACGTGCACAAAATGTAAATCAACAAACCGCTAGTTACACTGGTTGAATCCCACCCTTGGGACTAAGGGAAACTGCCTTTCATGTTTGCATATTACAGGTCAGCCTCTTGGTTGGAAGAAATATTGGACTTACCTTTTGTTTCATCGTGGTGGCTATATGATCTGAAGCTGGTGGATATTACCATCTCATCATTATCATGGATGGATCACTACCTGAGAATGGTTTAGTGAGAACTTTCACCTATAAAATGCATAGTTTTTCATTCCTGAAAGAACTAAGAAAAAGTCTGTTTGAAATTCTGGAGAATTACTGCTGGTCAATCCATGAAGGTAATATTGAGCAAAGCAAATCATTTGTTTATATTGACCAATATGGGTTTCCTGAGCCCTTTGGATACTGGAATGTACAGTATGGAAAACTTATATGGAAGATTTTGCAGTATGGCTCCATGTAGGCCTCTCATTTGTAAACTATTTTAAAAAATGTTAGGGAAAGAACTGTAGAACAAGCTGTCCGATACCTTTTTGCTTACCAGTCCTAGCTTTAGACATTTTAATTTTTTTCTAAGTAAATTTATATAAAAGACAGGTTGTTATTCTAAGGTTTGATAAATAAGTCTGTTTTCTGTTCAGCTATTTTTTTAGCCGCAGACAGAACATCACTGAAAGCAATCATATCTAAATAGTTTGGGACGTGCTGTCTTTCCTTCTTCAGCACACACGGAGCATGGGGCCAGACTGTGACATTAAATAAAAAGTAAATTTGAGATCCAGTGGTCTTTAAAATTGTTTCTAGACTATAGAGCATTATTCTTTTTGATATGTATATAACGGATAACAAATGTACTAAGCAATCCAACTCATCAGGCGGGGGAGGGGGAGAGAAGGTGTGCCATTTGTATAAGTACTGTTACCTTTCACCAATAATCGTGAATTTCTAGCTCTCCAGATTCCAGGGCAACTACAGGGACCAGCAGCCCAATCAATATAGCCAATAGTGAGAGCTGCTGAGAATCCCAATTCAGTAATACCTGGGTGGGGATAGTGTCACAGGTTCCCTCTCTAATCTAAATGGGAAAATACCAACTCCACAGCTTATAAGAATGGTACATTGACTTCCATCACATCTTCAAATACTATTGAAGGAAAAATATGTGTCTGCACCTTAGGGCTGTTAGAATTTTGCTGCAAAATCCAGAATGACCATCAAATGGCAGCAAAGAGTTTTTTCTCTCTAATCACTGGACTTTTGCATTTCCTATCCATAAGCAACCCACATATGGAGGAAACTAACAGAGCTTCTAGAAGAGGACTTGGAAAGAATATATGCAACCTTTCTTAGGACAAGGATTCAAAATCCATTGGGAAGGAGAACTAGGAAGGGACATAGCTGGTGGAGCAACAGTTGTTATGTTTCCCTCAGAGGTACTATTAGAAGAATAGCATTGGGCTACAGAAACCCAAAATCTAGGGAGAGCTTTTGCCTGTAGTCTCAAAAGCTAGCAGAAAATAAGGAAAGTACCTCCAACTCAAGCTTAGGATAATGCATAATCTTAACCTGGTGAAAATGGTATCTGTTGAGTAATGGAACAATGGAAAAATTGGCAAAGAAGGCACTCAAGAGCTGTTGAGAGTGACCAAATCTGGGTGCATAATAACTAAGATCATACAGTATTTTGGGGGGATGGGAACTTTTGGCCCAAGTGCCACCTTGTAACAAAGATCTCTCTCTCCCCATTCCCTACCCTCATTTTAAGTTTGACTTACTGGTATGATAATTATGGTATGATAATCATTCAGCTCTTCTAATTTTTCAAGGAAAGGTCTCATGATCAACATATTTTTATTAGCAGTACTGTATTATTGCAATAATTTTCAAATTTGTTTCTTCATCCTTTAAACTACAGTTTTCAGATAAAACATCTTTGCTTTAACCATACAGTACCTAATTAGATGATAGGAAGACAGATATAAACAGTTATAATTTCTGTTTTTATATCTATAGATCCTGGGAGACACGTATTCCAATTTTGTTTTACAGGTTTTTAGAAATGATTGCAGGAAAGATATTCTGTATCCTCCCAGAGATAATAAATTGCATCATATTTGGGAGCAGCTCACAAATGCAGCCCTATAGCAACATTCACACATACTGCCGTTTAGTCTACTTTATCCTGAACGAGGAAAAAATGGGCACTTAACCTGCAGCAACTTTTTATGCATTTTCCAAAGCACTCTTTAATAACTTCCGCAACTGCAGGGGGAAATAAAAGGCAGCTATTTTAGAGGATAATTCCATTCAGATGTGTGGCTTATTTTCCATACAACTGCGAAAGTATGTGTGTGGCTCCCATATCTCCAAGGCACAAATTGGTTTTCAAAAGAAAAGTGACAGCTTCCTCTGTCTTTTTTTTCTTTTCTTTGAGGGTGGGGGATGGGGAGGAGATTTCATTGTGATATCTTGCTCCATGATTTGCTGGAAAAGTGAATTGAAATCCCAGGAAACTGCACTATTCTATGATTTGGACAAATTAGATCTAACAAATAGACTAAAATATAAATATCGCTCTTTAGAGAGTGCTTGCTATTTAAATACATCAATCGCTTTTAATATTTCTTCTGTCTACTTAATCAGCCTGCATGTTCATCAAGAAAAATGTTGCATTTTTGTAATCTCTAATGTGAACATTTCCCAGTCATGATCAGTATTGTCTTATGACATGAATTAAGTCAGCATCTAAACTGAAGACAGATCCCATTTTGATACAATGGCACTGAAATCTCTTCCCAGCCAAAATTCTTTAATATGTTTATCCCAAAGCTGTTTTTTCAGGAGGTAATTGGACTTTCTTGTTTTTTCTTTGAAGACATTTCGCTTCTCATCCAAGAAGCTTCTTCAACTCTGACAGGATAGTGGGGAATGGAAGGATTTATATTCCTTGCAGACAGCTGGTCATTTGCATCCTTTAGAGGGGTGTTGAAGCACTTGGAGGTTTAGTGCTTCAACTACCTTCTAAAACACGGGTGTCAAACTCGCAGCATCATGTTGCTGTCATGTGACGTATCGTGGTGTTTTTTTCCTTCATGGAGCTGGGGTGGGCATGACTTGTGCATGATTCATTGGGCTTTGGGCCACCAATTTGACACCCCTGCTCTAAAAGGATGTAAAATGACCAGCTGTCTGCAAGGAATATAAATCCTTCCATTCCCCACCATCCGGTCAGAGCTGAAGAAGCTTCTTGGATGAGAAGCAAAATGTCTTCAAAGAAAAAAACCAGAAAGTATCTCTGGGTTCCAGGACCTGGTTGACTGAGAATCTCTACAGACTTTTAATGTGTTTAAATTTACTTAATCAGCAGTAGTCATGGACATACATTGAATGGACTTTAAACCCAGGAAAACAAAGAGCTACCATTGTCACAACAATATGCAATAATGGTTGTGATGTTGGTAAATCAGAGTAAATGCATATTGCATATGTGTTAAATCAGAGTAATTTGGGTGGTGGTGAATTACTCGCTTCTGTATATATAACAGAACTACTGAAAAAGGACTTGGAAAGAATATATGTAGCCTTTCAAAATCCATTGGGAAGGAGAACTAGGAAGGGCCATAGCTGGTGGAGCAACAGTTGTTATATTCCTTCAGAGGCATTATTAGAAGAATAGCATTGGGCTACAGAAGCCCAACATCTAGGGAAAGCTTTTGCCTGTAGTCTTAAAAGATACAAGGATGAGGCAAGGTAATTTCAATTTATGCTGCTTTCAGCATTTTAGAATATTGAAAGTACAATGCCTTGTTGATTTGTAAAACTGATTCCTAAAAGCCCCTCTTTTTTTAATGTTTTGTTCTTTGCATGTTCTCTGAAATCTGAGGGAATGTTTCATCATTCCTGAAACCAGTTTGTTTCAGTGCTTTTTATTACCTTCTAGGGAAAGGGTTATTTTGTAATCAAGGCAAAAAAGTAAAGGTCACTCCCTCATTTTAGTTTTCTCTGATTCGATTCCACCATCTTTTAATCTTCCTCTCTGATATTCCAACCTGTTTATAAAGCAGCTTTTGAGACATGACGCAAACCAGCAGTTTTAAAGCCGGCAGATCCTTCTAATAAATCTGGAAGATTAAACACCTCACACCCGTGAGAGTGTGTTGCTTGAGAGGACACAGTGATGGGTCCTGAATAAATCTAATGATATAATCCTGCTTAATGTGCAATCAGATGAGAGCTTGGCACAATTGAAGCAAAAGGGAGTTAATTGTAAACAGCTGGGCAAAAAAATGACAGTGGAATTTAATCAAAGCATTAATGCCCATTTGTCCTTATGCTGCCACACACAGGACATTTTTTTTTTAATATAATGACTGCTGCAAAAATTTTTTGAAATGAAGTTTCTCTGTCTGTCTTTCAAATCAAGGCACAAACAGAAGACCAGTTATGAAAAGTGATGCCAGGAAAATGGAGGAACGGAAGGAGTCCCTTACTAACTGGTGATGCATCCATCATGCAGAAAGAACAAAGCTTAACCTCTCTCTGCTTTTCAGTAAAGATCCACTGAATTTATATTCTAGTGATCTAAAAGCAACTTCAGCAAAATTGAAAAAAGGAATAATTGGAGAGTCACAAAATTGAAACTAGCTAGCTATCAGTAACCAAGTAATCATCATGGAAGTGTATCAATCATCAGTAATTGACCCTGTCAGTTACTGAGCATGGTTGTTAAGCAAATCACTGCAGTTGTTAAGTGAACCACACAGTCATGCAGTGAATCTGGCTTTCCCTCATTGACTTTGCTTGTTGGAAGCTCCCTGGGAAGGTCGCAAATGGTGATCACCAGAGTTTCCTAGTAGAACCACAGACAACTACAATGATCTAATACATATCGATTTTACAGAAGACAATGTTGAAAAAGCACTATGCAATCTAAAACCATCTCTATCTGCTGGACTGGACAGAATATGTGCCTACTTCTTAAAAAAGGTATCCACTGCATGGCTGAGCCTCTAAGCATAATCTTCAAAAAATCTTTCAGGACCAGCTCCTTGCCAAAACTATGGTCACAAGCCATGGTCATCCCCATCTTCAAAAAGGGAGACCCCAGCCAAGTTGAAAATTACAGACCAATCTCTTTATGCTGCATCACCTGTAAAGTCATGGAATCAATTATTAACCAATCCATTATCCTCCACTTAGAGACAAACAACCTACTCTCTAATAAACAATTTGGTTTCAGAAAAAAACTATCCTGAAATCTGCAACTCCTACACTGCAAAAATATATGGACTACACAACTCAATCAGGGCAAAGCAATAAACGCAATCTACATCAAGCCTTTGATTCAGTGGTACATAACAAACTACTCCTAAAACTAAAATCTTACAGTATCTCTGGACACCTACATAACTGTATAGAAGCATTCCTGTCAAACAGACAACAAATGGTCAAAATTGGGAGTGTCCTATCAAATTCTGTACCTGTCAACAGTGGTGTCCCCCAAGGCAGTGTTCTAGGACAACTCTCTTCATACTCTATATAAATGACCTCTGTGGTCATATCAAGAGCAACTGCATTCTCTTCGCTGATGATGTAAAGCTATTCAACACCACAGACAGTACTGCTACCCTTCAAAAAGACCTCGACTATTTATCAGAATGGTCAAACAAATGGCAACTTCAAATCTCAAAAAATAAATGCTCTGTCTTACATATTGGCAAAAAAAATCAGAAAATAAAATGCAGGCTAAATAGTCAAGACCTTGTTGATGATCCAAACTCTCTCAAGGATCTTGGAGTACTCATCTCAAATGATCTAAGTGCTAGAGCCCACTATAACTACATAGCCAAAAAGGCATTAAGAGTTGTTAACCTAATCTTACATAGCTTTTTCTCTGGTAATATTACACTACTAACTAGAGCATACAAAACATTTGCTAGACCAATACTCAAATATAGCTCATCAGTCTGGAACCGACATTATGTATCTGATATTAACACAGTTGAGAAAATCCAGAAATATTTCACAAGAAGAGTTCTCCACTCCTCTACTCGTTGCAGAATACCTTATGCCACCAGACTTGAAATTCTAGACCTAGAAAACCTAGAACTACACTGCCTTCGGTCCGATCTAAGTATAGTATATAAAATCATACATTGCAATGTCCTACCCGTCAATGAATACTTCAGCTACAACCATAACAATACAAGAGCAAACAATAGATACAAACTCAAGGTTAATTGCACCAAACTTGATTGCAGGAAATAAGACTTCAGCAACAGAGTGGTCAATGTCTGGCATACTCTACCTGACTCTGTGGTTTCTTCCCAAAACCCCAAAAACTTTAACCTTAGTCTTTGTACTATTGACCTCACCCCTTTCCTATGAGGTCTGTAGGGGGCGTGCATAAGCGCACCAACGTGCCTACCGTCCCTTTCCTTTTGTTTCTTTTATTTTTCTTATATGTATTCATGTATTCATAACTATGTTTTTACTTATACCTATTATCTTGTAAGCAATTGACAAATCAAATCAAATAAATTAAAAAAAATTAATAAAAAAATTAATCACAAGACCCCCAAAATTGCAATTGTTATAAATATAGGCCACTCGCCAAGCATATGAATTTTGATCACACAGTAATGGGGATGCTGCAACAGTTGTTAGTGCAACAGTCCGTTGCAAGTCACATTTTTCAGTGCTTTTGTAATTGTCACAAATTGAATGGTTGTAAGTTGAGGACTACTTATATTGACACAGTGTCAAAATTGTTCCTGTACTTCAGGCTGTTTTCCATGTATTTTAAGAAAAATTAATATGTTTACGCAGGATGAAATCAGATAAAAACTAAAGTTTAAATGCACAGCCCCAGATGAAAGCCCATAGAAAGGGGGATTTATGTAGGAATTTTTCAAACTAACCCCCCGTCCCCCCAATATTTAGAGAATATTAAGTTCAGCTAGATCATGCATTCTGCTAGCTTGGTAGCTTCCTACTTCAGATGGCTAAACTTCTTCCTATTCAGTGGGAAAGCTAGTGATATCTGTTAATTTTAGTTAACTAATAAGTGATTATGAGAGAAGCATATATTTTTAACCAGTTTAGGGAGTGGAAGGTATTTCAAAATGCTAATAAAGCCCAACAAAACCTAATCATAATAAATCAGAGCTAAACATGTCTAAACAAAACTTTTGAAAGGAGCAAAATCCTATGATAGAGTGCATAAGTGCACAATCGTGCCTACTGTCCCTGTCCTATTGTCCCCAATTATTAGTTCCAATTTCTTGTATTTAAATTTATGCTTATTCTTGTTTCTGTTATATTATAAGCTTTTGACAAATAAAAAAATAAAATAAAACAAAAATGATCTTTCTTTGACGTTTCCCTGAACTAGAATTGTGTTGGATGGATTCTGGTTAGAGATACTTTTGGAGGTTTAACTATGTTAAAGTTTTATTATGTTAAACACTTTTATTCAATGATATGACCCAGTCAAAGCTGAGGGAGCCACTGTTGTCCAAAGATGCTTCCAGTGGTGGGATTCTACTGGTTTGGACTGGTTCAGGCAAACCGGTAGTTCTGGTGAGCATTTGGCCCCGGCCAGCTGCCCCTGCTCTTTCCTGTGCCTTATTTCCTGGTTTGTTAGCACAGCTGATTCGCGCGGCAGACTGTTTTGCCGCACCTCAGCCATTTTAGTCATTTTATGCTGAAGTAGAAGGTAAGTACAGGTGAAACTTGAAAAATTAGAATATCGTGCAAAAGTTCATTTATTTCAGTAATGCAACTTCAAAGGTGAAACTAATATATGAGATAGACTCATTACATGCAAAGCAAGACACTTCAAGCCGTGACATGTCATAATTGAGATGATTATGGCTTACAGCTCATGAGAACCCCAAATCCACAATCTCGGAAAATTAGAATATTGTGAAAAGGTTCAATATTCAATATGCTAGGCTCAAAGTGTCCCACTCTAATCAGCTAATTAAGCAAAGGGTTCCTGGGCCTTTAAATGGTCTCTCAGTCTGGTTCAGTAGGAATCACAATCATGGGAAAGATTGCTGACTTGACAGTTGTGCAGAAAACCATCATTGACACCCTCCACAAGGAGGGAAAGCCTCAAAAGGTAATTTCAAAAGAAGTTGGATGTTCCCAAAGTGCTGTATCAAAGCACATTAATAGAAAGTTATGTGGAAGGGAAAAGTGTGGAAGAAAAAGGTGCACAAGCAGCTGGGATGACCGCAGCCAAAGTCAGGAAAAAGCCATTCAAAAGTGTTGGGGACTTTCACAAGGAATGGACTGAGGCTGGAGTCAGTGCATCAAGAGCCATCACACACAGACGGATCCTGGACATGGGCTTCAAATGTCGTATTCCTCTTGTCAAGCCGCTCCTGAACAACAAACAATGTCAGAAGCATCTTACCTGGGCTAAAGAAAAACAGAAGTGGTCTGTTGCTCAGTGGTCCAAAGTCCTCTTTTCTGATGAGAGCAACTTTTGCATCTCATTTGGAAACCAAAGACCCAGAGTCTGGAGGAAGAATGGAGAGGCACACACTGCAAGATGCTTGAAGTCCAGTGTGAAGTTTCCACAGTCTGTGTTGATTTGGGGAGCCATGTCATCTGCTGGTGTTGGTCCACTGTGCTTCATTAAATCCAGGGTCAACGCAGCCGTCTACCAGGAAATTTTGGAGCACTTCATGCTTCCTTCCACAGGCGAGCTTTATGGGGATGCTGACTTCATTTTCCAGCAGGACTTGGCACCTGCCCACACTGCCAAAAGCACCAAAACCTGGTTCAATGACCATTGGATTACTGTGCTTGATTGGCCAGCAAACTCACCTGACCTGAGAAAGATGAGAGACATGAGACCGAACAATGCAGAAGAGCTGAAGGCTGCTGTTGAAGTATACTGGTCTTCCATAACACCTCAGCAGTGCCAAAGGCTGATAGTTTCCATGCCACTCTGCATTGAGGCAGTAATTGCTGCAAAAGGGGTTCAAACCAAGTATTGAGTACATATGCATGCTTATACTTTTCAGAGGTCCGATATTGTTCCATGTATAATCCTTTTTTTATTGATTGCCTGTAATATTCTAATTTTCTGAGATTGTGGATTTGGGGTTTTCATGAGCTGTAAGCCATAATCATCTCAATTATGACAAATCACGGCTTGAACTATCTTGCTTTGCATGTAATGAGTCTATCTCATATATTAGTTTCACCTTTTAAGTTGCATTACTGAAATAAATGAACTTTTGCACGATATTCTAATTTTTTGAGTTTCACCTGTATTAGACTTTAAAATGGGCCTTTTAAAATGCAGAGCGTGTGCTTTGTGTGCGTGCTTACTGAGCTGGTTGTTGCATCGGTTGACTCACACCGCTGGATGTTTCCATGGTCATGTTCTATCATGAAGTCTTCATACCAAAATGTTTCCTATATATTTACTCACATTTGCATATTTTTGAACTGCTAGGTTGGCAGAAGCTGGGCAAGTAATGGGAGTTCAATCTATTTTACACCACTCAAGTCTCAAACTTAGGCTCAGTGTCTTTAACCACTGAGCTATTTACATTATTAGACTACCTTGCAGGCTTGTTTCCTCATCCTGAAAAACTGACTGAAGGCTAACTTACATTCCTGGTGCCTTTCATGTTAAGAATGTTGAGCTAGTGTATGTGGAATCACCTTGAGAAGAATGTTGAAAAAAATCACACTGGTCAACTTTCAGCAACTTCACAAAATCAAATGCCAATTTCTTCCTTCTTATCTGGATGAACCCACCTGGGCCAGATTGCAAGATTTCATTATACAGATGATGAAAAATGATATCCTGTTAAACACACTCTTTCCTGTTCTGCTGAGGAAGAAAAATGCATTTCATTAAAATGGAAAGTTTTGTTCCAGTACTGTGCAGTCTCTCCTTGATCAAGATTTCTTTTTTGGAAAAATATTCAGCGCCAAGATTCCCCCCACACTTAATCCAGACATCTTGTGTATATGTGATGTATAAAAAAAGAGAGAGAAAGGTTGTGAATAAAAATTTCTAATCCATGCTTTGTGAAAATTTCTTAACTAAATTCAGTTTGTGAAGCTCTAATTAAAGGCTTGATGTTAACTGAAGTAAGTTGCTGCACAATTACATCCTGACAATATTTATTTATTTATTTATTTATTTGTTTGTTTGTTTGTTTGTTTGTTTGCCATACACCCAATGATGGTATTCAGCACGTTCTTATCAGTTCTGGAGAACTGGTAGCAGAAATTTTGAGTAGTCTGGAGAACTGGCAACTACCACCTCTGACTGCCCCTGCCCCCATCTATTCTCTACCTCCTGAGTCCCAGCTGATCAGCTGGGTCTTCTTTTGTTGCCCTGCACAGGAGAATGGATCTGGAAAGCAGGTTAGTGGGATGGGGAGGGAACAGGATTTTGCAGTAATCTTTTCCCTGAAGTAGGTTGGGAATGGAGACTTTACAGTATCCTCCCCCTGCCACACATACCAAGCCATGCCCACCAAGCCACACCCACAGAACCAATAGTAAAAAAAAATTGAATCCCCACACTGAATACACTTTTTCATGTGACTATTCTGGGCAGCTTACAACAGTAAGACATAAACTTATAAAACTGTAACTATAAATGTAGTGAAAACAATAAAACAAGAAAAAATCAATGAAAGTACAGCAATATGAATTAAAAGATGGTGGGGAGGAAGCAGGATGCACAGTGGAGAGATGGGGTCTGCTACTATCGTAATAATCACCACCTTCAGTGTGGTTGGGACCCCAGGCCAAATGGCAGAAGGACAGGAGGGTGGGAGTAGACTTCATTGTGGAAGGGTAGGGGGAAGGATGTTCCAAAGGGATGGTGCTATGGCAAAGAAGTCTTTTCTTTTGGACTCCAGCTGGAGTTCCATCCTAAGCTAATGGAGTTTGAAGTACCAGCATAGTTAAGGCCAAATAAATCAGATAGATAGATACTGGTAGATAGATACTGTAGATCAGGTATACAAAACTCACATTGTCATGGTAGCATCACATGACTTTTTCTCCCTTAGCTAAACTGGGCGTGGGCATGGCAAACAGAATTGTTTGCAGGACAATTGTGATATAGCAGTAAAAGCATGGATGGTGTTGAGCATGTGCTGTGCTGGAGTATATTTCTTTTTTAGCACTAAGTAAACAGTGAAAGATATATAGATATATAGATATATAGATATATAGATAGATAGATAGATAGATAGATAGATAGATAGATAGATAGATAGATAGATAGATCAATCGATCTTTGGTTATTCAGGTCTTCTCCCACGTAAAACCGGAAGTATCTGGGCGATGTTTCGATGAAGTCTCATTCATCATCTTCAGGCTTGTGTCTTTGGCTTTGTGCTTCTCAGAGTAATGTGAGCTTGCAGCTGCTTCTTCCTTTTAACTGCTAGTGGGGGTGTGACTTGATTGGGTGGGGGCTTGGTTGTGTTCTGATTGGGTGGGGGTGTGTTTTCATATAGGAAGACTGTAGAGATTGAATATATCCTGCATGATGTATTCTTAAATTTATGAGCACACATGGTTGAATCCTGTTAATAGTGTAGAAAATATTGTTATTATATTGCTCCATCTTCTTTAAAAACAAAATGAATGTGGTTTAGATTCTAGTTCTCATTCCAGGCTCCAGTAAAGGTCAAGTGTGGGTTTTCCCTTCTTTTTAAAAATTTTCTCCTACAAGATAAAAGAAATTATAAGTTGAAGTAGGAGGGAGATAGAAAGCTTAAATTAACCTCATTCTGTATGAGGTTATTCTGATTGGTTTCCATACAAGCTTTGCAAACATAAAGTTACATGCCATGCACACACACACACACACACAAAATAATAATAATATAATATGTAGAAGGAAGGAAGGAAGGAAGGAAGGAAGGAAGGAAGGAAGGAAGGAAGGAAGGAAGGAAGACAGACAGACTTACTTCTTGGCTCTTTAAAATTGCAGAGGAACCACCTGCAAAGTAAGATTTAGGCCTTCTTTAGTGAAGATACTAATTAATGAATGTTGGCAGAGTTGTAACAGGCTTTATGAAGTAAGTGGTTGTGTGAATTACAATGCTCCTCTCCCTGTCTCCTGCATTATTATCATTTCTCCTCCAATTTTCTTTTTTTTGGGGAGCACATGATTCCAACTAAGGTTTACTAATTGCCATAAACTAAGAGTGTATTATTAATTTATCAAGAGTCTCCATTCACTGTAAGCAGGAATGTTATTTCTTCTTCATGGTAGTTAACTGCTCTCAACCACAGTAGAAATATTTGCTTAAAACATCATCTTTTGCCTTGCACATTGCCAGGAAGGTTAGGCTCTACTTGTGACCTCTGAGCTTTTATTTAACTTTTGATTGAATGTATTTGTTGTGTCTGTCACTACTGAGGTAACACCAAAGAGGGCACTACAGTATTCTCTAATGGCTGCTGAATAAAACTGAATTTGCTCTTCTAAGTCTTGTGCTGATGATTTGAGTACAAATGTGTGTACAATAATAGTCACATTTTCTTGTTTTAACAAGTGGTTCTTCTTCCTCCAAATCTGGGATTTTAGCATGCCATTATTGCTGCATGGAAATTTATTTTATTATTATTATTATTTTATTCTTTTATGAGGTGGCAAAGATACAAGAGCTGAAATAAAAATTTATTAATTGAACTTAATAATTTGGAAAGGTTTATATTGAACTCAATTTTGACCAGGAACTAAAAAGGAAATTTTAATAGACTGCAAGAAACTCCCCGTAACTCTGAAAGTTTGTTGGTAAATACCATCTTCTTGGAACCACTGGACTATTTGGGCTGAATCTCCAGTAAAATTTAATAAGATTTCTGTGTTTTATCTTTCCTACCACTGCTGATTTCCCAATCAATATGTCAGATGCAGTTGTATTCTCCTTTGGTTATAGAAGATGGATTGAGGAAAACAGCAATATGTGCTTGTCTTGCATATTTAAACGCAACCTGTTTAGAGAAGAAATGTGCATATATATTTCGCACTTTCACACAGTCTTTGTGTGTGTGTGTATACACACACACACACAAAGACTGTGTGAAAGTGCGAAATAAACAACATGAGGGTGTCCATGTTGTTTGTTCTTTTTACTATTAGTAATTTCTTAAAGACTGCTGTTAATGTGAGAAATATCCACGAGTGTGTGTGAAAGAGTCCCTCCTCCCTCCTCCCCAAATCCTTAGCCAATTGGGTTTGAAATGAATTGTTCAGTGAATATGCTTTCATTCATGGTCCATCTTTTGGTTAATTAGAACTCTCTCTGACTCATTCACTGAAATCAGAATGATTCACGTTTGATATTTTGGATACTGTGTTTTGAACTGAAGATAGGAGAACATTATTGTGGCTAACATGCAAAGTGATTTTAATGACTATATCACAAGGAACTATGCAGATACTTTCTGCAAACTTATCCTTATACTATATGAAATTTTTGAAATCTCACAAGATTTGATTTGATTCTACAAGATTTTAGATATGTTTTAACATTCTTTAAATTATTTTTATTCTAAATTTGTTTTAGATGCCACAAACACTATTTGCTTCAGTTGGAGGCTCTGTTAGTCATTTCTGCTGTGGTTCCTTGATTAAGGCTTAAAAGTACCATATATAAGTAGTCCTCAACTTGCGATCACAATTGGGACTGGAATTTCCATTGTAAGTTGTTGTAGTCATAAATTGAGTTGATGATTTTTAAAGTAACCAGTAATCGAATCATGCAGTGGTTAAATAAACCCAACTTTCCCAATGAGTGTTTTTGCCAGAATTGGCAAAAAGGTCGCAAATCACAATTATGTGACCACATAATGCTGCAACCAATCAGAAATAATTGCCAGGCACTCAAATTGTGATCATGTGACTTTGGGAATGGTGCAGCTGTCTGAGTAAAGGTTGTACATCATAAGGTCAAATAAATAGTATTGTTATATATTTTCTGTTCCTTGGATAAATAAATACTTGTCAACAGAAATCAACCCCAACTACTGATTTATCATAGAATTTAAGTACAAACAAGGCCTCTTCTTTTCATAGGAACAGTATTATGATAAGTTGACTTTAAATTTGATTGTTTCTAGTGCCAGCTTTATTTGTTGGGTCACATGGGATACTCTGATTAGCATCTTCTTTTTTGTCTGTTCACACATTCTTCTGATCTTTAAGGGACAGATTTTCTTCTATTCACCGATGGTTTTCACTCCAATTCTAAAGGCAAAGAGTTCTGTGCAGTGGACAATCTGCTTTTCTATGCTGTCTGATGCTCATATGAAAACAGGTGAGCTGTAAACTATGAAAGTTCTCCAGCTGGGTTTATGGCCCATATGGTGCATGGAAAATGGCAGACAAACAATAAATAAATGAAGTAGAACAAGTCAGCACTCTAATGCTTCAAAAATTTTCATATAATAAATAGAAGATGAAGACTGGAAGGAAGAACTTGCATGGTGGTTGGACCCATTATGAATTCCAGAAGTGCTATGTTCAGATGCTGTGATCTGATCATGGAAGGCTGTGGCCAGTCAGACTAGTTAACAATGGAGTGTACACCCAATGTTTTTGTTGTTGTTAGTAACCATTTGTGGATTCAATGAGTTCCTTGTAATTTGAGAGTCTCTGGACTGGTCTGTAGGAAAATTCAAATTGTCAGGGAAGCATCCTGTGAATGTGCTTTCTTTCTTTCTTTCTATCTCTCTTTGTCTGTCTGTCTGTCTGCCTAGCTATCTAATTACTAGCTAGTTATCAACTATTGAGCTTTTCTGTCACTCACTACTCACTCTATATCTATCTATCTATCTATCTATCTATCTATCTATCTATCTATCTATCTATCTATCTATCTATCTCACAGAATTGCAGCCTTAATTTATTTGGATGAATGTAAATTTATTTCTTTGTCAAATTTATACAGCCACACATCTCACAAACAAGTGATTCTGGGCAGTGTAAACCAGGCTCACAACAAAGAACTAATAAATCTTAAACTATTAAAAATGTCAAAATTGTATTTATTTGTCAAATTTATATAGCTGTTCATCTCACAAGCAAATGACTCAAGGCAGCATACAATAAAGGTGAAACAATTAACAAATAAATACTAAATGATTATTATTAAAATTCAAAACATTAAAATTGTTTATCTGAATAAATTAATAATATTTATTTGCTTACTGACCAGATGGCATATATGAAAATCATTTTATCCTCATAACAATCCATAGGATTAATTGTATGAGACAGAGTGATTGATAAATTGAAGTGCCCAGGAAAAGAACATTGTCCAGCTGCCTATAAACAAATGGAAAAAAAACCCCTCCAAGAATATTTCAATATTCACGTTCTCTTTCCTTCGCTATCATTTACTATTAACTTTTTTTTTCCAAAAAAAATTATTTGCTACAGTTAAAGTTTGACAGCAACCGATGAATGTTTGGGACAAAGTGTAACATTAACTGCCTTGTAAAAATCAGATGACGCCATAGATAGATTGTTGTTGAACTGGCACAGCACAGTTCTGAATTCTAAGGATGCCTTCCACTTTATTCAATATTTTCCAGTTCAAAAATCGCTTCTAAAACTTTCAGATATTTCCAGAGAAACCATGCACTTTGTTATTACCTCTTTTGTAGATAAATCTTCTGTTTTGGGATATATTTGAATCATTAGTTAAACATAATTTGTTTAGTTAAACATTATTTTTTGTGTTTTTTTTAAAAAAAGCAAAATATCAGGAGGCAATTCACACTAGACATGTTGCATTAAGCCCACTTTCTTCAATCTGTTTTTTTCCTAAATGGACTAGATTTCAAGTTCCAAAATTTTAATGTGATCTTTAATCCTTCAGAATGACACCAGGTTGTTGGAGGCTGAATTAGGAGAATAAATGGAGAAGGGAATGAAGTATATTTTTTAAAAATAGCTAAAATATGAAAAGATACAAACTAAAAATGTCAGTTTACGATGATTAAGCATATGCTATGTTTTCAAAGATAAATATTGTTGCTACCAAAATGATTTGGACTCTTCCAGCGACATTTCCAAAGTCAAAATTCACTCCTAAATATGAATGACAATAATTTATTTCATGATCTTAATAAACAATCAGATCTTTCCCAGTATGATGCTACATATTACAGTAAGATTTGGCTATGTGGATAGATATATTTATTTGGATTGATGAACAGCTCACAATCAAAACAAAACTCAAAATTCAGTATTAAACTACATGGTAAGTGATATATTTCTCACCCTAATTAGCTGTAAATGTCACATATAGAGGCATAACTTAGCACAAAATGCCTTCAGTTTTCAGTTTTAAATAGTAGTACTTTGAAATGGATCCAGAAGTGGATTAAAAAAACCTGTGTAATATGAACATTTTTAAAAAACAAATTTGCTGATTCTGGTTAGCAGGTTTATTGCCTTGTTTTGGATGAGCTGAAATTTCTATATCATTTCAAACACAGCCATGTCCAAAAAACTTGCAGTAGACCAAACTATCAGAATGTTCATAATTCTAACATGCCAGCTTTGTCCAGATTAGACCTATAGTTGATACAACAACCTAAATCAGAGATTTACAACTAGAGGCCTCCAAAAGTCCATATCAAACTTTAAAACTGGAAGAAACTTTATGACTAGAGACAGCAACTGGATTGTTATTCAATTGAATAATTATCATTATATATAAATTAAATGACAAATAAATGTAATTAAATGTAAAATAAACAAAATCAAATGTAGCCTTTTTTGATTCTCCACTTATTATGCTATGGTGTGCTATGGTCAAAATTCACAAGACTTTCAAAACAAGAAAATTGGACTTTATCTTAAAACTTTCACAAGGATAGGGAGAAAAATTTCTAAATCCATCTTAGGCTAGGAATAGAAAACAAAAAGTCAATATACATCACAAAATACAAAGACCTGCAAATAGAAATAGAATGACTGTGGCAAAAGAAAGCCAAATAGTACTGATAGTGAGAGGTACACTCCCAAAACCTCTGGAGCACCACTTGAACACCTTCAGCACTGACAAAATTACCACCAGTCAATTGCAAAAGACAGCTTATTTATTTGTATTTATTTTATGTTGTCAAGCGATTATTAGATAACAGGTATAAGTATAAACATGGTTATGAATACATGAAATGGATACGAATAAGAAAATAAAAAGAAACAATAGGACAGGGATGGTAGACATATTGGTGTGTTTATTCACGCCCACTACAGACCTCTTAGGAAAGGGGTGAGGTCAACAGTAGGCAGTCTAAGGTTAAAGTTTTGGGGGTATGGGGAAGAAACCACAGAGTCAGGTAGAGTATTCCAGACATTGACCACTCTGTTGCTGAAGTCATATTTCCTGCAATCAAGTTTGGTATGGTTAACCTTGAGTTTGTATCTATTGTGTGCTCTTGTATTGTTGTGGTTGCAGCTGAAGTATTCATTGACAGGTAGGGCATTGCAATATATAATTTTATGTACTATACTTAGATCAAACCGAAGGCGGCATAGTTCTAGGTTGTCTCAAGTCTGGTGGCATAAGGTATTCTGCAATGAGTAGAGGAGTGGAGAATTCTTCTCATGAAATGTTTCTGGACTTTCTTGACTGTATTAATATCCGATATGTAATGCGGGTTCCAGACTGATGAGCTGTATTCAAGTATTGGTCTAGCAAATGTTTTGTATGCTGTAGTTAGTAGAGTGATATTACCAGAGAAAAAACTACACAGGATCCTGGCTTACATCCTTTAACATCATCAAGCAACATCGGGCCTATCACAGCTTCTTAGGAAGGGTTCAATAGGTTGATGAAAATGCCAAATCCATTCTAAACATCTGGCTGGCTGTGCAACCAACCAGAAGAACAACAACAGGAAATAAAAATCAATTACAATATCCTGGTATCATCAAAGAATAGACTTAGAGATGAGATTCTAACGTTGTGCTGAGCTGCATCCAGTTTAGCTGACGGTAAACCCAGAATACGAGTGGTCCTTTACTTTATGACCACAATTGAGCCCAAACTTTCTACTGCTATGTGAGACAGTTGTTAAGTGAGTTTTGCTTTATTTTTACAATGTTTCTTGTCAGGGTTGTTAAGTGAATTGCTGTAATTTTTAAGCTAGTTTCACAATTGCTAAGTGAATCTGGCTTTCCCATTCCTCACTTTGCTTGTCATAAGTTTGCAAAAGTCATAAATATGAGCTGTGTCTGAATTTTGATCACATGGCTGCAGTTGTCATTAAGTGTCACTGTTTCAGTGCTGTTGTAACTTCAAATGGTCATTAAATGAATGGCTGATGGACAAGGACTACCTGCAGAGGAGCTCTGCGTGCTTTTCATCCGAAGCAGAGAAGAAATACCTAATGAGCTACTGAGCATTCTGACATCAAGTATCAGGGCCAGCACGGTCCCATCCTTCTCATCAAGCATCGTGTTAATAGATAGAGGTAAAAGAGTGGACAGGGTTTTTTTGTTATGAAGCTGATGCTTGCCTCAAAAGACTCTGGATATGACAGAGGCTAGAATAATATACGTGCAACATTGGGAGAAGGAAAGCATAGCACAGAAACAGAGATAATAAGCAGGGGTGGGATTCAACTGGTGTTACTACCAGTTCAGTGACTACGTTTTGCACGCTGCGCATGCATGTAAAAACAACCTTAAGCTGTGCTGCCCTGACAGCTGAAAAGCACTGCATGCAGGTGCACAGTGTTTGAAAAGCCACTTTTGTACTGCTTTTTCAACTTCAGCTGTGCCACGCACAGCAGCTGAGGTTGAAAAAGGAAGAAAGAAAGGACAGGTAAGAGCCCAGGCGGTGGGTGGGCCAAACAGCAGCAAACACAGAACCGGTTTGGTGTCTGCTGCTCTTCAGAGCTACCTGTTCTATAGAGCTGAGTAGAACTGGTAGCATCGCACCCCTGATAATAAGGAAAATTATGGTCTGTGCAGAATTGGACAGGTTAACCCTAGAATTAAAAAAAAGGGGGGGTGGAATCTGAGTACTATGAATCATGGAATAAATTCTATCAGTGGTTGCATAGAAGAAGGCAAGGTCAGAACATAAGTAGCTATGATGATTAGAATAATTAGTAAACAATGTATCAAACAAGAGGATTGTAAATGGTGAAGTAACATTTATATATGTATAACAATTGTTAACACCAGAACGGCTGCACTGTGTTGTATTTTTATAATTAAAATCAATCAAACAAACAAACAAATAAAAGACTCTGGATATGCAAAACCTTTTCACAAAACAAAGTAATGGAAGAAGGTACGCCACACATAACCCTCCAAAAAAGACTTCCTTGATCATGAGCTCTTTGAACCCCAAGGCGTGATCAGAGAGTGAGTGAGTGAATGAGTGCTAGATACAAGACAGGCAACAGTTCCCAGCTCCCTGCAAAAAATAGAAATAAAAGTGTTCCTTAGATATGACTGTTTTACTTAAGATCCAAGTTGAGACCCACAGAAATCTCAGCATGTGGAGTGAACTATACAGCCTTACGCAACCTTTCTGTATGCAACTGCGTAATATTTCAATCCGGGTCTGAAGTTTCTATAGAAAATAAGGGAAAGGCTGGAGAAAAGCCCATGAGATGAGGATTAGCTGCAAGCATGACAAGAGCCACGTGCTTCCAAAATGACAAATCTGGTTTTGATCATGTGGGAGGAGGTCTTACATGAAATAGCCTTTAAAAAAAAATGAATTTCAGAAAGTTCCTAGAATGTGCATCAACTGGAAGTGAGGTGGCTATTTTTAGGCAACACTTATTTCATTTAGAAATGATTGTGTGGGGGTGGGGTGGGGGAAGGAATAGGGTAGATCTGCACATGCTATTTGCATTCATTCTTGATCACAGAGATGAGATGCTGAGCTACTTGGTAAATTATATGTTGCCATCTGGGTGCCTTCAGCAGTTTCTGCACTTAGCTTTCTGATTGCTTCTATCCACGAAGAATGGAAAGTTTTCTCTCCAGTGAAGTTTAAGTGTTCCAGCTTTGTTTTCTTATGTTACCATCCCCTAAATACATGGGCATTGTTTCCAAATGGGCAACTTGTTGCCCCTTCCTAGGACAATCAGTGTGTTTCCCTCTCATTTCACCTATAAATAATCTCACTAAATTCATCTGGTGCTGAATGCTACATCTGTGTACAGGACATACTGAATGACCTTGAAGAGCCACTACCAAGGCAATGATTGGATAATCAGTGCTTGAGCCCAGACCAAGAAAACTTGAGAAAATGTTTCAAACAAGCCCAAAGGTAGAGTAGGATGTGGGGTAGAGAGTCAGTTATACTTGCAAGATTCTGTAACTGGAATTGTTATAATAAAAGTAGTCCTAACCTAGTGATTTCTTAGTCTGGCCTAACTTATAAGGCTGATACTTTGCCATTTGTACCCACATCTTGTCTATTTTTCACCTAGGAGTTATATAAAATGAATACCATAACCGTAACTAATGATAAATGAATCTGTCCATTTCAGTTTTTCATTTGCCAATCTAATTTAACATTAAAATCATTTAATATTGGTCCTACAGTATTCGAGAGCTGGTAGTTTAACAGGTACAGAACATTACCTTCAAATATTTCTTTTAAATGGGCGCTAAATGTTTAGTAATGGCATGTGTGTGTGAGAGATTTTATTTATTTATTTATTTATTTATTATGTATTTGTAGAATCACTCTCTCCAACTCTATTTGGTTATGATGCCACTCAAAAGGTCGACTGTGCTTCTTAGTTGTAAAGACGTCATGAAGCCTTGAATTAAACTTATCTTTTAGAAAAAAGATTGCGCAAGCAGATGTGGTATTCAGCCAGTTCTGACAGGTTCTGGAGAACTGGTAGCAAAAAATTTTGAGTAGTTCGGAGAAATGGTATTTGGTAAATACCACCTTTGGTTGGCCCCACCCCCATTTATCCACTGCCTCCCGAGTCCCATCTGATCAGAGTCCCAGCTGATTGGCTGGGTCTTTTTTTGTTGACCTGCACAGGAGAACACAGCTGAAAAGCAGGTTAGTGGGGTGGGGTAGAAATGGAGATTTTACAGTATCCTTTCCCCACACCCACCAAGCCATGCCCACCAAACCATTCTACACCCACTAAGGCATATCACACCCACCAAGCCACACCATGCCCACAGAACTGGTAGTAAAAAAATTTGAATACCACCACAGTGCACAAGTATGTATTTTATTTCTCCTATTTATTCTTTTTTTCTGATGAAAGAAATTTGAGTCCCAGGTATGTTTGAAGCCTTTTAAATAAACAATTTGTAGACTACAGAAAGCAGAGAACATAACATATTTTCTCTCATCAAGTTAAGATTTGTGACATTTCTGATATAGTGAAACAACTGTGTGGGATGTACTTCTCCAGGGAGACTGGAACACATCAGATGTAGTTATCTGTGCTTACATTCAACATATTGCTCAGAGACATGCAAATGAAAAATATTTGCTCCTTCATGTAGAGCAGGAAAAATAGCATCTGAGAAGGTTGAGATATGGTAGTTTCTACTGTCTTAAAATATAAACACTAATCTGTTAATAGCAGAATTGAACAGCATGTTAATGGTTAGGGGAGTTATTGGGAGAGGCTGAAGGCTTTAATGGAATCACAGAAAGAAAGAAGTGGAATTGTGCCACTCATATCAGCATTGCCAGATTTTTAGATGATTTCTAGAGTAACTGGTGAATTAACATAAGCTTAATACCAATCCAAAGTGTGTTTTAGGGTTTAGGTTAGAGTTTTTCATGCAAATCCAATCCAAAGTTATCAACAAGTGTCACTTGTTTCAATGGATGCCTATGGAAATCAAATAAATAAATAATAAATACTATTATGAAAGGCCATGCTACTAATGTTTAACCTTTGTGTTAGAACAAGCTCAAAAGGCCACAAATAGGGTGCGTATATATGTGAAATATTGCATTTACTCCTGGGGCCTCATGTTGACCACTCCTAATTTATTCAGAATAAGCATAGCCAATTTGCATGGTATAGCTGCAAGATAAGGCAGTTTGGATATAAGATATCAACTGCAAAAATCCAGGACATCAGAAGATGGCTGCAAGATAGCAGCAAGAAGCTCCAGAAAACAAAGGGTATTTTTGTGGCCTATATTTGGTAGAATTAATATTGGTGTGTTATGCTTTTTTTATACGAAAATAGGCATCCACATCTGACCACAACGATGGGAAAATGGTAAGCATATTGTGACCTCATCATGGAAATGGATGGATCCTGAAGTTGGATATAGATGTGTAGATGGGAACGTTGCATCCTGACATCCTGATCTGCATCTTGGCACTTACAACTGTTCCAGAATCTTCGTAGTCACGTGATCCAAATTCAGGTGCTTGGCAACTGCTGTGTTTTTATGATGGTTGCAGCATCCTGGAGTCACGTGTTTGCTATTTGTGATCTTTCAACAAGCAAAGTCAAGAGGAGAAACCAATTCCACTTAACAACTGCCTGACTCACTTAACAACTCCAGGGATTTGCTTAAAAAACGATGGCGAAAAATCTAATAAAATTGGGTTCCACTCACTTAACCTTACTTAACAATGGAAATTCTGGTCCCAATGGTGATTATAAGTTGAGGACTGCCTCTAATTTATAATTTTATGTAAACCAACCAATAAATAGTATATAAAATTAGCAGATTTACAGTGCATCCATTTAATTCCTGAATTGGTATCTGAATAGGATTATTTTGTCTTTCCCTTTAACTGTGAAAGGAGATGATCACAGTTAGCCAGCACTACACTAAAGTGCCAGAGTTATAATATACTTCTAAACATGTTTCTCTTTATTAGGCTTAGCACAAGGGCTTGTACAGTTCCAACACTCTTTAATGGAGATTAGTTTAAATGGAAAATGTGGTTTTTATTTAAGTGCCTAAAATGTAACAGGCACTTCTGTGCTGAGGTTCTGTAAAAACAGTTTGGTGTTACATAGAATTGATACATTTGGTGAAGGACAATAACCCTTTGAAATGCAAGACCTGGCTTATCCATATGGCAGTTATGGAATGGAAATGGTAACCCAACTCCAATGTGCATATTATTTACTGTAATATTCTTGCACAAGTAATTGACCATGAGAGACAGTCCTCCAGTAGATTCAATGTTAATGAAATAATCACCTGTCTCCGTTATTTTTCTATTTCTTTTTCCTACTCTATTAAATTGTTGTGTCTCAAATGGCAGCTTTCAGCAAATGAAAGACACTTGCTAATTACATTTTTTTTTTGTCTATGAAAATCACTTTGGACATCTTGTCAAGTGGTGTTTGCTTGCATGCCCCATGCAGACTAGCTGGAGATGGGCAGTCCATAGGATGCAGGAGATTTTATACTGTGCTTCCATATATATGAGATCGTATCTGCTATCTGTTAAGTGGGATTATAATAAAAAACATTCTTTAGTACTTGTGGTTCATGAACTAGCTTGAAAACAAATTTTGCTTTCTTAAGATGTCTATGGAAGTTCTCAATCATCCAGGTCATGGTTGTCCCAAAGATGCTTTTTCAAAAGCAAATGGACTTTTTTATTTTTCTCAAACATGTTTGCTTCTCATCCAAGAAGATTCTTCAGTCCTGACTGAAGAACTGAAAAAGGTTCTTGGATGAGAAGCAAAATGTGTTCAAGTAAAAGACCAAGAAAGTCCAGTTGTCTTTTGGAAAAGCACCCTTGTGACAATTTCTCAAGATGCTCAGTTTCCCACTCTGGCTCCCAAACTTTTCATCTTATTGACTGATTCATGAAGTTTCAGGTTGTTTATTGATCCCCCAAACTTTTATTATATGAAAATAATTTATTAAATTACTTTAATTAATAGTACTATAGATAATGATATTAACAGTAATGGGAGGCTGCATTGACCCATGGGAGTTGATGTTGACCATTTTAGAGGACCCTGTTCTAATCTAGAGGAATCATCACTATCAAGGAAGACAAAAGAGGCGATCCAATGAACCTAACAAGCAGAATAGCTAACCATTAAGTCTTCCTATGTGGCTAGCTACACAAATGTTTCTAAGACTGGCCAGGGTTGTAGAAGGCAGAGGAAAGAACTGCTACCAAGGCAATGACTGGGTAAACACTGTAGAAGTCCATACGATGAGGGAAAGTTGTAAAAACATCCCAGACAGACACCCCCACCCCCTAATTCATGCAATGCATGAAAGAAGGAAGACGGGAAAGCATAATCAAGATTTTTACTTTCAAGATTCGGTTACTATATCAATCTTAATAGTAGTAGGTTTAGGTCTATGTAACATCTGTTTCTTGAACTGGTCCATTTTGTAAGCTGACAAGTGTAGAATGGAGACTTCTGTGATCTGGTCACTCCTAGAAAACAAACACAACTCTATCCAACTGAAAATCCTAATCCAATTTGCCTTCTCTTAGGACAGAGCCTGCAGATTATGTTATATGAAGGTAAATATCCCCAACAACACAGCTTTGGCTAGAATGCTGCTTGAATTTGTAGGACTTTTGGAATTGTAGTGGGAAGCAGCAGCAATAACTTTCATCCAACACAGAGTGATAAAATGTCAGGAAGCTGTTGCTTGTTATTGTTGCCAGGTTTAAGATATACAGTAAATGATCCAGAGTCTGCATGCGTAACTTTATTTACTGGCTTGGCAATCTTGAAACTACACACGTAGGCTCCAGGTCACTTATATATTAAATCTGGTAATAATTCTGAATATCCTGTGACTTGAAAGGCTTCAATTCCAATCACACATTTCTACTTGTTGGACTGAGCAAAGCTTTAATACTGCTCTACAACAGGTTAGGAAAGTGGAGCATCCCGGTACTGGGCATGAGTTACTCTTCCTTGCTGAAGACTCTTGGAGTAGGACTATTTCTGGGTGAGAAATTGGACTACCTAGGTAGCAGAAGATCAATGTCTAGTGCAGGGATTCCTAAACTTCTTGCCATTATACCTCCCTTTAAAGGTCAATGTTTCTCCCGTTGAGCTATGTCCAATGTTAGGGGGCAATGGCTCATCTCTATTTCTTAGCCGAGGGAGCCAGAATTGTTTGAAGATGTTTGTTTGGTTATCTGGCAAGCATGACTATATGCCAAAGTACACAGAATGCTGTTACTTTCCCACTGAATGTTTGCTTTCTAACTGCTGGGGCAAGTAATGGGAGTTCACCCCATCGCATGGCACTTAGGTTTTGAACCCATGCTGTCAGCTTTCCAGATGACAAGCTCAGTTTCTTAATCCCTGAGCCACCATGTTCCTTATACCTCCCTTTAGGGTAACTGTAATGTACACACTTCCCCTAAAATTTCAGAGACATAAAGATGAACAATGAAAACAATACAATGAAAACATTGGGAAAGATAGATTTATTGTAACAATGTTACTAAATGATTCTTCACACTTCCCCTGGATTCTCCCCCAAGAGAGATTCACCTTATAGTTTGGGGAACCTTGGTCTCGAACAATGTTTCTGAACCTCAGCAACTTTAAAAAATGGACTTTAGTTCCTAGAATTTTCTAGTCGGTATTGGGGAATTCTGGAAGTTGAAGTCCATATGTCTTAAAGTTGTAAGGTTGAGAAAATCTCAGTGTTTTTAAATTAAGCAGAAACAAGATAAATGTTTTTTTAAAAAACATTGGGAATTATGTTGTATCTGCTGTGAATCCCTCTTTCCATACTTTTTATTTGGTGGTAAAATTAATATGTTCTAAATGCAAATGAACAAAGAAAGGCATCAAAGTGCACACAGTTTAGACTCAGCAGCAGAAAAACAGAATTGATTGATTTTAAATAAATAGCAATAGCACTTAGACTTATACACTGCTTCACATGCTTTACAGCCTTGTCTAAGTGGTTTAAAGAGTTAGCATATTGTCCCCAACAATCTGGGTCCTCATTTTATTGACCTCGGAAGGATGGAAGACTGAGTCAACACTGAGCCAGTGAGGATTGAACTCCTGGCAGTGGGCAGAATTTAGTCTGGAATACTGCATTCTAACCACTGCACCACCACGCCTCTTAAATCTAAAATAAAGAAATGTAAAAGAAATGAATTCAACAACTGTGTTTGGAGAGAGATCTGTGAGAGGCAATAAATAGGCATTGAGGGCTGTAGCATTCTTTAGGAAAAGTTCATAGGTAGGCAGAATATTTCCTGATTTGGAGGAGTTAAAAAAAACAACAGTGTTGCCAAATTTTTCTGTTTGTCATTCTCTTTGCCCCTATCAGAGTTGCAACTGAACACCTATCCATGCTGAGTTGCAAAATTTAAGTTTCTGCAACAAGGCTGCATACTTGCACCAATACCATAGCCAGTGTGAAACATGCCTGTGTGGAAATGAACTGAGGTGAAGGTGGCAGAAAAAATAATTCAGAAAGTAATTGACACTTCAGGTGGAATAAGAAGCTAGTTGCTTCGGATGTAGCACACACACACACACACACAAATACACACACACACACAATCAGACATATGATTACCAGGATGGGCATACTGAATACACATTCACATACTGAATATTTGGATCAAGTCAGATTCATTTAATCATTTAATTGAAATTAAATTGAGGGAGTCTCGTGTTACTTTGAATTTCTTGGGTGGAAAAGACAACTAGCATTTCTTGCTGGAAACATTAACTACCTTATTCAGATATCATAAATATCTGACTGAACAAAGATGAACCATGTTTGTAATTCTTAAAATGTTTTCCATTGGTATTCATTCCTGCTGATGAATTAGTCTGTCTTATAGGACTATGTTCAATAGAAAACATAAAATATCTATCCAAGAGTAATAACTCATTTTGTTTAAAAAAATGACACCAGCTAGTTCCTACAGTTGAATTAAATCATCATACAGCCTTATGAATGCAATCAAAGCATTCAGATTAATTTAGGGAAAAATAGTTCCATAAATGTGGAGGTGCTTAAATATGAAGATTTGCTTCCTAGCTTACGAATTTGCATTCCAATCTGATGCAATGTTTTTAAAGTATAAGACCTTTCCCCTCAATCTTGTATGATGTTTTGCACCTGAATTTTGACAACTGTTATTTTAAAAAACCTCTAAAAATAAGTGTGATTTATTGCTTAAATCCTGAGTGCAATCATTTTATTTTTTTAATGTAGCAGATGATACCTGTCAGCTTGTCAGGAATCATGAAGACTTTATTTTCAAGTCTTTGAAAATATTGCTTATTTACAGCTATGGAATAAACTCATTTCATCTGTTCTAGGTGATTTGATAGCAATTAGTTGAAGTACTAAGGAATAATATAATAATATATTCAGGTCAAGATTAAATCAATCTGATCTCCTTTCTGCACAAAATAGCTCCCTCCCTCCCTCCTTCCTTTCTTTCTTCCTTCCTTCCTTCCTTCCTTCCTTCCTTCCTTCCTTGCTTCCTCTCTTCCTTCCCATATGTTTATATGTGTGGTTCCAATTTTTTATACAATTATCCTAATACACATATTTTTGTAAACAGTTTCTCCTACTATAATGGCTTTTTGCAATTTATATTTAACTATACCCACCAAAATACCTATTTTTGTATGCCATTTCTCATTACAAAGCTACATTAGTAGGTTACTGTAAGCTACATAAGTAGGTTCTGACTCACAAAAAGGTTGAGGAATTGCAAAATGGGAACTTACATATTTAGAGTAGATTAAATTATTTTTCCTATCTCCATCTTCAGCTAACACAGCATGCAACTATGGAATCTCTTGTGCAATCCTGCCCTACACCAATGTTATAAACAGCTTATATAATTTTATGTCCAGTTCAAATTATTAATTGTTATAGCCATGCCTTAAATGATTTGGAATCAAGTTATTAGCACTGATGTGAGCTCTGCATAACCATTTAAAGTAGCAAAATAGCTGGTGGGCAGAAGAAACCAGGACTTCCTAATAATGAGTTATTTATGGTAGAATTGTCTACCTCTAGACATTTGATTGCTTTTCTCTTGATATGGTTTTCCTAATTTCCTGGAAAATATTTTGAAGGCATATTTGGGGAGAAAGAGAGATTGGAAAGGAGGGAAAAAAATCTCATTATGTTATAAGAGGTTCTTTAGCAGAAGGCCCTTGGAAGATCTGCAGACTATTTACACTGGAGACAAATCAAGATTTTTTTTAAAAAAAAGTTTTATTAGATGTCAGGCATTTGGCTATAAAGTTGCCAAGATTGGTAAAGTTCAATGGCACCTACCTGATTATGTTTATTGCTTGGAAAACGTATAGACACCTTTATACAGTTGTTATCAGTATTTAAAACAAACAACATAAAAGCATTTGTATGTTCATCCTTATCAAAGTAAAATCACGAGTGATATATATAAAGAGAACAAATGTGGAGTGGCTTTTACATTTAAAATCTCATGGGAGACATAAGTACTGTACACACTTAATTCCTTCTGACTTTCTGATTTGTGTTGTATTGATTGAGTTGTGGATTGACGAGGACATAAAGTATAGTAAAAGGCAGTTGGGAAGTTAGAACAATGGTTCTTTTCTTACAAAAATTGCTGAAGTATCCTTTCTTAATAAGTGTTACACAAAATTAAAGCAAAGGTCGAAATGAGCCCTGAAAATTTCCAGCAGTTTTGTACCTTCAAAGAATCTTAACTACAGTAGCAGCGTCTGTCTTACTTATTAATAGTTTTAAAGGGTGTATTACTGTGGCTTGCAGATAGTGAATCTTTTATTAATGGCAAGGAAGGAAGGAAGGAAGGAAGGAAGGAAGGAAGGAAGGGAATGTATGCAGTGCTTTTTGCATGGAAAAGAAGCTGACCAATTAATCATTAATGCTCTGGCTTTGCTGAACAGAAAGCAGTAAAAGGACCAGAACATTTAACTGACAATAGGTGAGTAAAAAGTACAATAGGCAAGATTTCATTTAAAATTGACTAATCTGCATTGAATAGGTGGGCTTTGCAATGGCCTTTCAGTGGAAACCACCTACATACATTACTCAGGCTTAAAGTAATGGAGGAAAAGAGAAGAAAGAACAATGCAACATAACTTTCTGGATTCCTCACCAAAAGAAGATAACAATTCGGAGAAAAAGCCTAGTATTTTTCCCTACGTGAGCCACCATGGCACAGTGGTTAGAGTGCAGTAGTGCAGGCTACTTCTGCTGACTGCTGGCTGCCTACAATATGACAGTTCAAATCCCACCAGGCTCAAGGTTGACTCAGCCTTCCATCCTTCCAAGGTGGGTTAAATGAGGACCCAAATTGTTGGGAGAAATATGCTGACTCTGTAAACCACTTAGAGAGGGCCGTAAAGCAGTATATAAAACTAAGTGCTATTGCTATGTTGAGATGTTTTTTTTTTACAATGAGCATGCTAATTAAACATTCCAAATAAATATTGTAAGCATCAAAACACCTATTATTATAACCTAAGCAAGTCTCTTATGAAATATCCTTAGAACTGAGCTTATATCTTTAAGTTTCTTGTTTAGTTTTAGCATTTCTTTCTCTCAATGTATCTTTTAAATTTATTTCATCTACCATATTAAAAAAGATTTAGGGAGAGTCTTTCTGTTTTGCTTTATTGTTTTCTGTGCTGTATAGTCCAGTTTGTTGTCTACAATTCCATAAAAATCTCCCGTCATAACTATATTAGCATAATCCAGTTCAATTATTTTGATATGTAATTTTTATAAAATTAAAACAATACACCTTCTACTCAAATAGACACTTATCATGGTCCAGAATAGATATGATATGGATGTCAACAGAATTGTTAACTAATATTCAAGAAATAAATATTGAAACAAGTACTTGGGCAGATCACAATCCAAAGTTTCTTAAAAGATTTCCCAATATCTCCTTCCCTGATTGACATGATACTGGGACTTTTCAAATGCCAATCTAAGTCATGTTCTTCATGGTGGCAGATTTGAAGTGGGAGTTGAAGAACTCTGGTTTCGGTCTGCTTAATGAAAGGAATAGATTTCTTTTCATAGAACAGACAGAATGTCTATTCAGTTATGGTGCTAAATTAACACTAAACCTTAAGATAAAAGGTGAGGAGCAAGAAAGGGAAAAGGGAGAAGAGAAGTTTGCTGCTCTCTCTAGTTTTAAAAGTTTTTAAAAACTGATGCTTAACTGGTTGGTATCAAGACAATTCCATCAATTCCTTTTAGAAGTAGGAATTGTTGCAAAGAACCAATCATCTCTAATATTGTCATTGCATAAAATATTCACAAGACTGCATAACTTTTAGAAAATAATGTTAACTTAGAACATCAACTAGAACAAAATAAAGTCATTTGGTATGCAGCGCATGGAAAGAAGATTTAGAAGCAATCTTGTCAAAAGAGATGATGTTTAATGATGGAAAAATATAGTCAAAGGAAACCATTATCAACACATGCATCTTTGCAGTCTGATCTCCATGTTTTCATGATAGCAGGAGGAAATTCTTCAAAGGCAGTTGAAATGTACATCCATGCGGGTGTCTTTTAACTCGAAAGATGAGTAGCTGAGTTGTAAGAGGCAGCAATTTTTATTCAAACTGCTCTAAAAGTAGACCAATTAGTTCTTGATGTGCTACACTTACATCCTCACTGCCCAGTAGATAACAACAGGAATGTTCCACAAAATTAAAGATGGGGTAATTTCAGAAATAGTGTGTAATATACCACATTGGAAGGGGAGGGCTTTAGTGCAAAGTAGCCAGATGTGTTGGAAAGAGCCCAGCCTTTCAGGTTCCTCCAAAAATGTACAGAGGTTGAAGGAAGCAGGCAACTTAACCCCTCCAATGACTAATAAGAGCCATGGATCATGTTCAATGCACACCTTCTTTTCATACGCTACTGGGTTCATGCAACATATTACCATTATATACCAGATAAATAAATTTTTCAACTGGAATTATTTTTAATTGTTCAAACTCTTTGAGTTATACACAAAGCTTTTCAGATTGAAAGTGCAGGGCAGGCTTTGCCAACTGGATGGTCTCCAGATGCAAAAATTCGTTTCCCATAATATATATGTATGAACATGGCTGACAATTGGGGTGAGGGATTCACATTGGAGAAAGTTGACATAAGGCAAAGGTTACCTGAGGATCTGTCTTCTTCCAGTTATTTTTACCCATTCAATCCAGGATGGACATAATCTGGGTCCTGTGAGCCAAGAAATGTCATCTGACAGGGATTAGGAAGCATGTCTTTTCTGCCTGCATTCTAGAATGTTCACCTTTTTGAGGTTAGGATGGCCCCGACCCTGTTGGCCTTTAAGAAGAACTGGAAAACTAGGTGATGTGCCAGGGTTTATGGTCCTGAGTATACGTAAGGGCTCCATTTCCTGGCTATTACTTCATTTTTCTTTTTGGATTGTGTTTTAACTGGTTAAGTGTTTTCATGAAACCAGAGTCACTGGTTTGAGATGGGTGGCTATACAAATTGAATAAATAAATAGACTTTGTGCTGTCCAGCCAGTTATAGTTAATGAGAATTGGTATAGTTAGTTAGTAATTGGGAGCTGTCCCCTTAAGGGAATGCATCATGGTAAATGTAGTTAAGGTATCTTGGGAAATGTAATTCATGTCATGTGGCCACATCTGTAATCCTGATTGGTCACTGAATTGACCCTTGGTGGGTTGGGGGAGATTTCTTCACTGTTGCTTGGACCCCAGCAACATGCTGGCGTCTCTCCTTTGGCCCCTCTACTATGGGGTGGAATATGGGATGAAAAGATTACTATCATTTTACTATTCTATCCATTGATGCAATTGTTGACTATAAAGACAGATAGATAACTCTACAAATTCTTCCATACAAAGTTTCTTTTATTGGATTATATTAGGTATCCTCAAGGGAACTCACAGTTATGTCAAAATGCATCTAATGTCCAATTCTTTGCATAGTTGAAATCATAATGTAAAATGATAGTAATCTTTTCATCCCATAGTAGTGGAGCCAAAGGAGAGATGCCAGCATGATGCTGGGGTCCAAGCAGGAGTGAAGAAACCTCCCCCAACCCACCAAGGGTCAATTCAGTGACCAATCAGGATTACAGATGTGGCCACATGACATGAATTACATTTCCCAGGATACCTTAACTACATTTACCATGATGCATTCCCTTAAGGGGACAGCTCCCAATTACTAACTAACTATACCAATTCCCATTAACTATAACTGGCTGGACAGCACAGACTTTAATAAAAATTTAAGAACATATGGCAATCATTTTGTAAAAAATTGAGGTAGTTTTACTTATCTGGAATTATTCCTGGAAAGGGAGCTGAACTCTGATTAGGAAAGGCTTCTTTAGGCATTTAGACTATAGAAATGTTTTGGTTTCATTACTAAGGTGTGGTATTATAACATAGAATATGTTACTATTTTTCAAATAACCGAACTCAGTGATCACATTAGAATTACATGAATGTAGAAGATTTTGGAGGATAGCCATTTCTGCCTTACACTGAAGATATGCAGTCTTTGTAGCATCAACCAAGACTTTTATTGGAGCCAATGAATATGTCGTAGCCCAAAGATTAATGATACATTTACTTTTTTTTGTATAGTTTACCCTATAAGGTAAAATAAACCTTATAAAATGACTGGAACGAGGGCTAATGAGAATGCATGATCTGTCCCAGGAATTAACATAGGCAGATGAAATATGGAACAACAGCTGCATCTGCTTTGGTCTGCAGTGTTGGAGTTCCGTGATTTATTCCTCTTTATGCAGTATGTAAGAAAATCAGGAGGATTCCTTGGGATTTCAGAAACATTCAAACATTTGGGTTCAGCCTGGTGGTTCACAGTTATGTGGGCTACACAATGTTTGATATGCTTTGTTGATTTTTTTTTTATAGGCCTCCAGAAAGCCTATGACTAGGTTGAGATAACATGAACACATAGAATGAATTTATTGATGTTGCTCTGCGGGGGTTGGTCAGGCAGTTATAATGTTGACAACAATCAAAGAAATGTCAGAGGTGTTTTCCTTTGCCATTTCCTTATAGTAGCTATATTCAACCTTAGTCCTCCTGTTCAAATCTTGATTTATGAAACCAGCACATCTGCATTGCTTCAGGTTTGTTTCAAGTAGATTCTTTGCTCTGTTGATAACATTATAGGGCACAATGTGCATCTGATTATGGCCATGAGATAAATGGTTCATCCTTTTACTTCTAACAGTGATTCCCTGAGTAGATTAACCCAGAATTCTGAGATTACAAAGAGCAGTGGGGAAGTAAGTGTGGCTGGGCATGGATGCCTTTATTATAATTAGAACATTATGAATCATAGATTTGATCCTCACATCATAAAAGAGACAACTAGGGTTAAGCTGAAATGATCATACCATTCCTACTCATGTCAAAGTCTACAAGAAAACGTTCAGCCACATTTCAATTGAGCTTATAAATCAGCCCATTCTCTATTCATTTTTAATTAGTTTATCAGAATATAAAATTCAAAGGAAAACGAAACTAATGAGAAAAGAGCTTGCCCTAAAGGAGGCTTTCAAGGGGAGAACAGAGATTTGACTCATTTGTAACCAGGAAAGACAATAGAGCCAGAAGAGGGGGAGTGGGGGAATCTTCAAGTGAAGATGTAGTAACTCAGATTGGCAGTTAGACCCCCAAACAATTGTTTTAATTTCCAAGCAGAGTGTTGTATACACATACAGGAAGCCCCGGCTTGCAAAACGAAGACGTTCATCTGTGATATATTTTTCCTCTCATTTTCCTTGCTCCATTACAATTGCCTTTTCTTTTTATATCTTGTGTGCGTCGTTGCTGGCGTTGCCTTTGTAGTGGTGCAGCCTCGTCTTTCCTACAGGCGCAACGTTGCCAGGGAGAGGCACCCGGCACCTTATGGTAATTAAAACCTTTATAGAGCATGCATATTTTAATTATGACTTGTTTTAATGTTGAAAGTATTGACTCAGGCTACCCACATGAGACACAGCCACACATTCCAGCAGGGCCAGCAATGACGGCCAGTGCATTCCTCAAGAGTCCCAAATATTAAACAGACATGCACTCACGTTGAGCCTTGTCTGGTCTAAATATATATATATACCAGGAAGTATAATGGGGTGGGGAGCGGGTGGGGGTGGGTGTGCCAGAGAGGTGGGAATAAACTTCCATATGTTGGAAAGTTAACTCAAAGCTTCAGATTAAGTGGCCAAACAGCGGCTGCAACAGAGAGAAAAACATCTGATGGTTGTAGACTTTGACTAGAATATAATATGTCTTTGTTAAGGGACCAACAGGAATAGGCCTCCAGTTCTGTTACCCAGGGGGATTCAAATGCTCTCAAGTTTCAACCTGCACAAAGGCAACCTTCTAAGCTCTGCAGAGTTTTCATCAGTGGCAAGGATGTTCAAAAAAACTCAGAAGTGCCCTAGAGAAAACAAAAGGTGTAGACAGGATGGAAATCTCTCAGCTTGAAAAGTAACCTGATAGTAATTAAGGGCCAACCTAGACAAAATAATAAGCAAGAATTCAAAAAATGGAAAAGTTCCCTGCCTCCATTCATTTTGTTGACTAAAATGAAGAGGATTAGAGTTCATCTGCCACCCCCCCCCCCAAAAAAAAAGTATTTGTAAATGGTTCAGCTCAGGATTTTGGGGGGAGGAGGATGGCCAGAAAGGATGCAGGCCATCACCCATTCCTCTCTTTCATAGCTCACTGTTGGATTATTTATTTATTTATTTAGAAAATCTACATTGCCGCCTATTCGCACATGGCAAATTTAAGATGGCTTACAGGAATATAAAAACCTCATATATAAAACAATAAAACTAATAAAAAAGAATAATCATATAATGAATTAATAAAATAATATAATAACCCCCCCTCACCCCCTGCTCCAGTGACAACACATCATACAAGTCATTTAATGGGCTCCATCCCGTGCTGGATTCCCCAGGCCCTCTGGCAGAACCAGGTCTTCAGCCCCTTCCAGAAGAGTGTTAGAGTGGAGGCCATTCTAATCTTGGGGGGCAGGGGGAGGCGATGTTCCAGAGAGAGGGAGCCACCATGGAGAAGGTCCTTCTTCTGGGTCCCAACAGGTGTCTCTCCCTAGGAAATGGGATTCCTTGCCTCCCCACTCTGATGGGCTAGGTAGATGTGACCGGCAAGATACAGTCTCTCAGATAACCAGATAATAATGCCACTCAGAGTCAATAATAGTGGGGTATCTACAGTGTATAGTAAAAAAAATCAAGATGGTGAGTACAATGATACAATCATTTTTGGGTGTCACCTTGATTGTTCCATCTCAGCTGACACCTTGGTGTTTTTTGTTTTTTTTACCAAATCCCATGGACATCCCAGACTCCACAAGTTGTTTGGAGACACTGAAGGGACAACAGAACTCAATGGCCAATGATACTTTCTGTCCTCATCACAGCCTTTTATTTGTAAGGGAATAATACTTTATTGTTCATAACTTGCATACATCTTTGTTCAGGCTTCCTCTGACCATTTCTATAAACCAGAAAGGGCAAAGGCCAAGCAAATCTATTTCCAAGCTCACCTAATTTCACACTGGTCCTTCTTATGAAATCTAGTGAAGTCTTCATCAGCTTTTGATAGAAAATTAAGTGAAAAGTGGTGTTGCTTGCACCAGCCCCTTGTTGGCATGGAAGAGTTTTAGCTGATATGTTCAAAAGAGCTCTGCATTCAACTTAAATCGTATTCATATAGAGATAGAGCTGGAGTATACATTATAATGAACATTTCAGTACAACAGGTAGATTTCAACTTATGATGACAATTGAGCCCAAAATTTCCACTGCTAAGCAAGACAATTGTTAAGTGAGTTTGCCCCATTTGATGACCTTGTTTGCCACAGCTGCTAAATGAATCATTGCAGTTGTTCAGTTAATAAAGTGAATCTAGCTTCCCCAATGACTTTGCTTGTCAGAAGATCAGAAAATGATGCAGGGACAGTGCAATTGTCATAAATACATAAATACAGGACAGTTCCACGTGCCTGAATTTTGATTACCTGATCGTGGGGATGGCTGCAATGGTCATAAGTGTGAAAAGCAGTTGTACTAAGTCCCTTTTTTTCAATGCCATTGTAAGTTCGAATGGTCACTAAATGAACTGTTGCAAGTCGGGGATTACCTCTAGCTGGAATATATATCTTATAATGAACATTTCAAAACTTAACAGATGATTGAAAGACATTGTGTGGTGCTTAGAAAGCCTTCTTATTCCTAACCATTTCCCCTGACGTATAGGCAGTCCCATTCAAGGCACAATTCTCCTTAATAGCCCCTTATTGTCTGGAAATTTCCACTCAAACTTAGGGTAAATAAAGGAACAGAAGACTGACAAAAAAAAGATAGGATTTGGGATTTGTTTTTATTTTCTAAATAAATGCCTTTGTTTCTTAGCAACAGTTCAATAGGTAATACCAAACCAGCCTTGACTGCAAATATTTGTATTCGGAATGGATTTTTAAAAATCTTCCTCCTTCTTGCTGTTGTTGCAATCCTAGCCTGAATGTCTCCTGTGACTTCTGTGCAAGTTTCAGCACACCTTTGACGGGGTGGGCATAGCAGCAAGCGAATGGACTGCTTGTCACCTGATTCTTGAGATGCCAGCAACGACCTAAGCAGATTCCTGGAACGAGAATGCTGCTCCAAATTGGGGTAAATGTTTAACTGCGATTCGTGGACGTTGTGGCTTTCCAATTGCTTTATTCTTAACTCAGACTCTGCTTTCTTCATGGTCACTTTCGTGATTGCGGGCATGAAGGAGGGAAGGAAACACAGTAAGTAGTTCTATATTCCACATTGTTGAGACTATTACATTTATAAACTGGATGGGTGACTAGTGGGTTCCCCCCCCCCGATATTCTGTATCAAAAACAGACAAAACTAGGGGATCAATACAGTGTTAACATAATCCCAGGAGTAAGAAGAACATAAATGGCTTAGCCAAAAAGAAATACAGAGGGAGAAATCACAGCTGCCTGACAGTAAAACCTGAAGTTATAAATTATTTAGCTTTCTTAGCCTCTGTGATTTTAGCCAATTGGGCCCCATGTACAAAAGTAGTTATAGGTTCAAAGTGTGTGGGGAAGAAAGAGAGTAGCCCTGAAAAGATTGATTGTAAAGAATGTGTGTTCTCCCCCTAGAAATCAATATTCTCAGACTACCTCATTTGAGAACTATTGGAATATGAAATCCACATGGGTTTTAAAAGATTCATAATCAGGAGCGCACAGGAAATCTAATCTAATGAAAGAGAAGCAATCATATTGAATTTGATTTGATGCTAAAACAGGAGTTTTCAGAGAAGGAGGGAGGGAGGGATCTTAATGGCACCCTAACATTTTCCATATGTGTTCCTCTATAGATATTTTTCTGAGGACAAAAAAATGTTCCATTGCTTGTGAACTCTCTCATTCTTTTTTGGGGTCGCTGAGGGTTGAACAATAAATACAGCCCCTCCAGGAAAGACTCGAGAGAGATATTCTTCTCAGGAGAATTTTGCTTATTTTGAGGATTGATATCTGAGGAAAAATGGTCCCAGAAGATAGGTATTCACAAAGAGGTCAGGGTAAAAGTCAATGATGATTAAGAATTCAAAAGGAAAACTCCATTGGTAGCAATAATGGTTAGAAATACAGTAGAATTAATATGTATAATGCTGTTATATTGTATCTTTGCTCTGACATGATGTTACTACGTGCTTTCTGTAGTACTATTTTATTCGAGTAATTATTTAAAGTATATAAGTGTGTTCTATTTTCATTTAGAGAAGCCGACCCACAGGTTCTATTCAATGATATGACTTAGTCACATGGTGACATTGTAAGAACAAATGGCAAACAATTATTGAGAACAACATTTTTCACTTTTTAAGTAAAGTCCTCGTAGTCTTCAAGTGAAGGCTGATCTAAAGTTTTATCAGTTTTGCATGCTGGTTGCGCCGGCTGGGAATCATAGTTCAGCAACAACTAGAAAGCCCACAGGTTTCTCAATATTGCATTAAAATATATTTTCAGGGATCTCTATCATAACATGTTCAGAATGATGACCCTTCCCCAGGCAAAGAACATTACAGCAATAACAAAGCAGTGTCTGAGAGTTTCAGACAAAGATTGGCAGAACCCACCTATCATAACCCAAAGAAGGGTGAAGCTGAAGAAGTTTCTTGGATGAGAAGCTCAAGGAAGAACACAGAAAATCCAGTTGCCTTTTGAAAAAGCAACTTTGGGGCAGCCATGATCTGGATGACTGATGACCTCCATAGACATTCTATCCTATCTTGACTTTTCTGATTTCCTACTTTTCATAGGAGTCTTTCTGCAGTGACTTGCTTATCAAGGAATTCCAACAAGTCTGCCTCAAAACATCTGAATATTATTTGATCTTCTTGGATTGCTTTCACTGTGTATGCTCAGTTCTTATCGCCTACTTCGTTGGGCTTCCTCATTGCCAGAACCCACAGACCATGCTCCTCATGTTGCACATTGCTGAACTGGCCAACTTCAGTGGAGGAGGAGCTAGGCATGGCATGCTGCCTATTACATCATCATTTGCGGTAGATGATGATGATGTAATCCCTTGTGCATCGTGCAGCACTCAGCTTTTGTGCATCAGAATAACATCTGCCCCCACCTTTTCCACCCTGACAGATGGGACGCAGCTGGTCATGGTCAATGGACATTTCCTTGCCCTTCCTGGTCCTTCTGATTGAAATTTCTGAGAAATTTCCAAGGAAGGCTTTTTCAGGAGACCATTGGAAAACAAACGAATTAGGGATATTAAGACTCCTAAGTGAGACGGAAGGATTTCTAGACAGGCTTCCTAGACAGATTTCTTGGCAGCTTTCTCTTTCGAAATGGCTTTTATTTTTAAATCATTGTGCATGTCATAGTGAGACAAAGTATAATAAGAGAGTCAGATTTTCCCACTTAAACTCATGGCTACCATAATGATGGGAAGTTTGAAAAGCCATTGCTTCTTCCTATAAGGGTAAGACTTCATTATTATTCACTCTTGTTTGCCTTCTCCTAAATACTATTGGGGGAGGCAAGGAAAGAAGATCTATGGGCTATGGCTCAATTTCATGGTAATGAAAAAGATCCAATAAAACTCAGAGACAGGTTATAGACGTGGTTTTTGCAAAATAGGGCAAATCCAAGTGTCCATTCCTTTGAGGAGCTAGTCTCAAGCAAAGCATGATGGAGAAGGATTTATTTTCAGTGTTTCCAGTGCTTTTACCCACCCTTTAAGTCTTTTTTTCTTCCCTACTTAGATTTCTGGTCACAGCTTTCTTTGTGCCTGAGGCAGAAGCATTTGGTGTATACTTATGAGCATTTCTGAGAGCAGGAATTCAGTCTCAGCAAGGCTGAATAAAACAGGTTTTATAACAGGAACAGAAGGGAGGTTCACTTAAAGGAAATACATTCTAGGAATAGGCAAAGCTTTGGACTCAGCCAACCGCATCCTACCCGAAGAGTAAAGGAAGGCGTGTGTGCTTAAGAGTAGCCATCCCTTACTTAGACAAAAAGTACAGATACAGATAATCAGAGTTAGAAGGGACCTCGTAGGTCATCTAGTCTAACCCCCCGCCCAAGAGGGAGACCCTAAACCATTTCTGACAAATGGCAGTCCAATCTCTTTCTTGAAAGTCTCAAGTGATGGCGCTCCCACAACTTCTGAGGGCAAGCTGTTCCATTGGTTGATTGTTTTCACTGTCAGAAAGTTTCTCCTTATTTCCAGGTTAAATCTCTCCTTGTTCAGTTTCCTTCCATTATTCCTTGTCTGGCCTATAGCTTGACCCCTGCCTCTCTGTGGCAGCCCCTCAAATATTGGAAGACCGCTATCATGTCTCCCCTGGTCCTTCTCTTTACTAGACTGGCCAAGCCCAGTTCCTGCAACCGTTCATTATATGTTTTAGCCTCCAGTCCCCTAATCATCCTGGTTGCTCTTCTCTGTACTTTTTCTGGAGCCTCAACATCTTTTTTATAATGTGGTGACCAAAACTGGATGCAGTACTCTAGGTGTGGTCTTACTAAGGCTTTATAGAGTGGTATTAGTACTTCCCTTGATCTTGACTGTATCCCTCTGTTAATACAACTTAGGATTGCATTTGCTTTTTTGGCCGCTGCTACACACTGCTGGCTCATATTTAGCTGGTTGTCCACTAAAACTCCAAGATCCCTCTCACAGTTACTGCTATTGAGCCTGGTTAACACTACTTAACACGGTTGTAAAGTAAATCAGGCTTCCCAATTGATTTCGCTTATCAGAAGGCTGCAAACATGACCTGGGACACTGCAACAGGCAAAAATACATGCCAGTTGCCAAGCATCTGAATTTTGATCACATGACTATGGGGGTGCTGCAACCCCCGTTAAGTGCAAAAAACAAACCTTAAGTCACTTTTTTCAGTGCCATTGTAACTTTGAACAATCACTAAATGAATAGTTGTAAGTCGAGGACTATCTGCATATGGCTAAATCACCTAGGAAACCTCCAAATACTTCAAGAGAAAAAAAAAAACACCAGAAAATTTTGGCTTAGTTTACTTCACAGCATCTATCTTGTGTGTGTTGTGCTCTCCTCCAGATGGGAAATGTGATTGCTTCTATAGCTACTACAATTTACCATTTTTAATTGGGGAAGCATCTTGTGGCTATAAAGATGGACTACAGGTGAAATGGCCATGGGTTTAGCACAGTTTACAGTCAAAAGAACCCCAAGCTTTATAGTAAAAAAAAGAAAAGAAAAAACAGCAGAAGAAGTTCAGTCTGTGGAAGAGCAATAAGAAAGGTACCCAGCAAACATACCCCATCAGCTTGGAATGGTGCCATTGACTTAATTGCCTCAAGATCCTAAGACTTCACCCAGCTACATGGATAGATGAGGCCTGTTTCTATGCAGGGATGCAAACTGAGCTCACATTGCTCTTATGTTCCCTGCAGGGCCTTGCTGCTTTTAAGGCAAGCATATAGTAGCAGTAACATCGGGATTCTGAGCACTGACTTGCTGGAGGAGGCCAAGGTTGTGTCTAGCCTAGCCTTCCTCAACCTTTTGCCCTGCAGCTGCATTGGATTACGTTGTCCAGATTCTCAGCCACAGCAGCCAAAGTGGCTGGGAATTCTGAGTGCCGAGTCGAAGACATCTGGATGGCGCCAGATTGGAGAGAGCTATTCTAGTACAAAATACTCTCCCCACCACTAGTTATCCAGATGCTTCAGTTACACTAGAATTGAATCTACTGATTTCACAACACCAGGGAGAGAATTTACTTTGGTGTTTTTTTCTCTCTCTCGAAAGAAGCAAGGATAACTCAAGTTCTCACTTCAATGCACTCTACCCAAAGAGAAATAATTTTGTCAAATAATAGGAAAACAAGGTACTGTAGTGTGTCTTTGTCTCTTTCCTAATTATTCCTCTTAAATAACATTTTGTCCCAGACAGTGAATAGTAACTATATTGGATAAATGGATTCTTCTAGACTTATTGCAAAACACAGCTTCAAGCTTTGGAAAATTAGCACATGCCCCCATTCGTTTATTTGAACCCTCAGCTCTGTAAGAAAACACAGATTTCCATTGGAACAGACTAATATGGTGACTTTTAAAATAATATATGTTTGATATCCATTAGATGTTTTTGCAAACCTTTCAAACGTACCTCCTGTTTGTTAAAATCCCTCAAATCAAACTATCCATAAAAATGAGATTTTGAAAAAAGAATCCTATTTGTTAGGGATGTCTTAGTAAGACCTTAACTTGGAAAGCTTTGTGATGTGTCAAACTAAATCTTCCAGAATTAGAATCCGAAGGTTGCCAAGATTGGGGAAGACTGGTGTGAACAATGAGCCAATCAAGACCCCCATAAATGGGACTCCCCATTAGCCTCTTTGCCTGGGTATTTTTAGCTCTTTGAATACTGATGATTTGACAAGCAGGTGCAGCCTTATCTAACAAATGGCTTGTAAGATGATCTCACCGGTTATTAAGCCATATAAGGCCAGGCACAAAATGTCTTCTACACATTTAGCAACATTGAGAAAATGGACACAAATGCTTTATTTCAGAAACAGAGTTCATGACTCTGAAACACTGAAGGTAGTCCCCTGAATTTCATTTTAAATTTAGTGGTAGCCATGTATTACTTTTTGAGTTTAACTTGATAAGATGAACTATAAGATGAGGTGACTGCCCTTTGGATGTTTCCTTATATGGAAGACCAAAACCTGGCAACATCTTCAGTCTGAAAGATGCATTTAATATATGATATAATATAGTATGCCAAACTTTGAGCCTCTAATGCAGTTCAGAAATGTTCAGTGCTTTAAACAAGCCTGCCTGGAAAACACAGAGCCAAGTTAATTTAGCAGAAGCAACCTTGATTGTGATACTTAGGATTTCATGGAGCATCATAATAATATGGACAAAACAGCTTGCCCAGATTGTCCAAATGAAAAGCTATCCTATAATTATAGCAACCCTTTTCCTACAAAAAATATGTGCACCATGAAAAGTATATCCCTTGCGTGCGCTTTGATAATAATTGCCTATCTTTCAACACATCGTCTAAAATACCTTTCAGACAAACTTGTCAAACATGTTCCATGTACATCTGGTGACAAGGCTGTCAAAAATAGAAGAGGGAAATGAAACACAGATTAGATCTACAGTATCTAACTGCCGTGTGTCAGTCAGTACTGCACTGTCCTGTTCTCTGTGTATCTTCCTAAAAATTATAGCTGAAGAAGACCAAGTCATACTAGCAGAGCACGTACTTTTGAACCAGTGATGCTTCATATAGGCCAATAACTTCTCAGGTACTCTCACTGTTTTTATGCATGTATATAGCATTATAGAGAAGACAAAGTAGAAGAAAAGGAAGAGGAGCAAAAAAAGTATATTTTCTCATGGTCACTAAAAAAACCCACACTACATTGTATCAGGCAAGCTTCTCTGAAACATAAGATATCTTATTCCATTTATGCATTTTTTTTGATCATGTAAGAAATCCAAAAGGCCTACATTTGGACAGATTCTGGGCCTGAGGGTAACATAGCAGTGAGAATAATTAATAGTAGTAGATTGTAGACTGTATCTGAAAGCTACAGAGGCTATTTATAAATTGAGATGTAGAAGATTGACTGGAGCATGATCTGTGGAGACATTAACTACCTTGACAGGCTAAAGCATCTTTCATTATCTGTGGCAGGTACACCATTAGAACCTCTCCATCGATAGATAAAACTTGTTTGGATGTTGAACAATGCATGTGGGAGTGATTTTGAACACTGGAAACTTCACCTAGTGCAGAATACAGAATCGACCACAGGAGGGAAAGCATGCTGAGTTTGAAGCCGCTAGAACAGTTGCTGCTCTTTTCTGAATCTGGCCTTAATGCATAAACAACTTGGCAAATAGGATCCTGAAAGAATTCTTCATATATGTAAACTGGCCCAAATATTGATGCTTCAGTAGTCTTGCCTGGTCTTTCCAATAAACCCTGAGAACTAGGCAGAATCCTTATCTTTAGAATAATATATCTTATGTTTCAGAGAAGCTTGCCTGATACAATGTAGTGTGGTTTTTTTGTTTTTGTTTTAGTGACCATGAGAAAATATTTTATTTTGCTCCTCTTCCTTTTCTTCTAGTTTGTCTTCTCTATAATGCTATATACATGCATCTAAGGTTACATCTTGCAATCCATGGGTACAATTGAACAGACATGTAGACATCAACATTGCTGGTATTTTCACTTCCCTGGGCTTTAGTTAGTCTCTTTTATGTTAGCTTTGGATTTAACTGTTAATTCATCTCAGTTTTCTCTTCCTATGACTGGATCAGATTGTCCCATGTCATCTCTTGGTGCTTGGTTTGGAAATAACAGTATGTGATGATGGTACTTCAGAGATGAAAGCCAGATTTGGCTGAGGAATCACCACTTGGTGATGGTGATGGTGATGGTGATGGTGATGGAGTGGGATGAGATGAGGGCATCAATTTGGTACTTAAGATATTACTTGAAATGGCCAAGAGATCATTGATCTGTCTGGCTCATGCAAGTTGTAATATACTACAGTATCCTTTACAGGGAAATATATTCAGTAAATAGTGGTGTCAATTTTTATGTGACACAAATATGGAATGTAGTAGGGAAATTAGAGAATTTGTTCTCCATTCCCATTTATTGTACTTTGTAGTTTCAATGCTCACTTATCCCACAGTACTTTGCTGACCTTGCTAAATGTCAAAAACTGAACAGTTAAATTCTCAGATTGTATACCACTAGGATATACAGAAGCTAGCTGAACCAGCAAAACAAAAAATAAAAAACAACAACAACCATATCCTAAAACGGCAACGAAAAAAAGCTTCTCTAAGGTTGAACAAAAAAAATCCTCACAAAAGTGGCGGTTGAACTTGATTTGAAGAAACTCAAAGTTTTTCAGTCTTACTGGTCTACTTCTGACCAATCGGTAGTCAGTTTGAATATTGAATCATGCAGAAAAAAATGACAGACTTTGGTACTTTGATACCATAGATACATGTACAAAACCTGTAGAAAAGCAGTTTTCTTCGTTTCATGCATATAATTATATACTTATTATTGTTGCTGATGCTGCAGTTTATCAAGGTACATTGCAGAAGTTTATTTAAAAATTAACATTGCCCAAGTTCTTGAGACTCACTGTGCAGCATTTTACATACTATTCTTTTCAAAAGATGAAAAACTTGTTTTACCAAGTTCTAAATAAAGCCTTAGATCTATATTATTATGCAGGAGCCTGCATTCTGTTTATCTTAATCTGTGATGTGCTGTTGTGGTGCTGAAAGGATAGCGCCTATTCTTAAAAGAGTTGTCAGGGCTTAAAAAAAACCCAAATCAAGGGCCCCCAAACTCTCTTTTGGGCCCAGGAGTAATCCAATTCTCATTTATTTATTGAAATAAATTGAATCTGTATTATAACTCTAGAAAAAGATACTGATGGTTCTATGCCAAGGTGATTTTGAAGAATAATTCAGCCCTTTTCTTTGCATTGTTTTATTATGTAATACAACTGTATTTAAAGGAGAAATTAAATTTAATAAGGTCCAAATTCCCATTTCTTCAATAAAAGACATACTTGACCAGCTATGACCTTTTGAGAACATTTGTAAAAGCTCTCTGAGCATGTTAATGTCCCTCCATATTAAAAGCCACTTTCCACTGATATATTAGCTTTCAATGGGCAAGGTTTTGGTTTGACCAATTATTGATACAAAAGTGCAATTCAACTATGATTTAAATGCAATTTTGGGGGACCCTTGGAATATAACAGAAATATGTCACAGTCACAATGAAAAAGAAGCCCTTAATTTTATAGTGCAAGAATAGTTCTATAAGCAGCTCTGCAAACTCTGTATTATTTACTAACAATACATTCATTGAGTTCTTTGAACAGTATAGTTTAAGCCTGGGTCACATTGTTACATTTTATTAAACCATTACAGGTAGCCCTCAACTTAGACCACAACCAAGTTCAAAATTGCTGTTCCTAAGCAAGACAGTTGCCTCATTTTATGATCTTTTTTGCCACAGTTGTTGGGTGAATCACCCTCAACTTAACAATCACAATTGAGCCCAAAAATTCTGATGCTAAGCAAGACAGTTGTTAAGTGAATTTTACCCCATTTTACTTTTCTTGCCACAATTGTTAAGTGAATCACAGCAGTTGTTAATAAGAGAGTTGTTAAGGAAATCCGGCTTTCCTATTAACTTTGCTTCTCAGAAGTTTGCAAAAGGTGACTTGACCTTGGGCCACTGCAATTGTCATAGGTAAAAGCCAATGGTCAAGCATCCAAATTTTGATAACCATGGGGAAACTGCAACAGTTGTAAGTATGAAATTCAATCATAAGTCACATTTTTTTAGTGCTGTTGTAATTTCAAACAATGGTTGTAAGTTGAGGATCAGTCAAAATCAGAGTTCTTGATCAACAGATGCTGAAACTTATAAAATGGTCATTTGACCAAGCACAATTGTAAAGTCAAAAAGAACAAATGTAAAAACCAATATGAAATATTTATACATGAAATATTTTGCAACTTAATTATTTTTGTTTGCTATGTGCTTTAGAAACCATATTAGGATAAAGTCTTCCAAGCTGGTTTGTCACATAGTTAAAGTCCTCATTAACAGAGAAGATGGTATCTAACTGAGCACCATTGACCCATGATTTTATAAACCTGCTGAGGAAGAGAGAATTTTAAGAGGCCCATATCTTCTTCAGCCTGATCTTCTAATCTTAACTTGAAGAGATTTTTTTTTCATCCTATTTCTCAACTGCTTACCTGCCCTTTTGCCTATTACCTGTCACTTCAGAATTTATTAATCTAGGTTACTTACTTCTATGTTTTTTGTGAATCTGTTTTACTGGCAATTATATGGGTAGCATGTTCCTCTGGGAAGTTTTATGGTAAAGTTTATGAAGAGCTATGCAAATATCTTATTCTGGTTTCCCTGGAGGGAAGAAGAAAGAGATGGGAAAGTCTCAAGAAGTAGAAACATAACATTTCCTGAAAATTTTTCCTTAAGCTGCTACTTTTGAAAAAGTGGTAACTCAAGATCTGAAGTACAGGATAGCCCTTGACTTATTCCCACAATTGGGACATAATTTCAATTGCTGGTCATTTAGCAAGCCATCACATGACAGAACCCAATTTTACAATCATTTTTATCACAGCTGTTAAGTGAATCATGAGATTATTGAGTCCAGCTTCGTCAATTGACTTCGCTTGTCAGAAGACAACTGGGAAAATTACAAATCATAATCATATGAGCACAAGATACTTCAGCCTTGAGCCAGTTGCCAAATGCCTGAATTGTGATCATGTGACTGCAAGGGTGGTATAATGGTTATAACTTCAAGGGTGGGCCATTGTAGGATGGACCATTGTAGGCCATTGTAGCTTTGGATTATTGTTATATGAACAGTCATAAGATGAAGATTATTTGTAAAATTCAAAAAATAAAACTTATTGATAATTTATCTGGGATTCATATATCTAGCTGATAATTCAACCAATCTTTTTTCCAATGTACATAAAAGGGGCAATATTTAGCAGTTGCTATCTGCAATTATTTTATTATAAATATTAATAAGATTTTTAAGAACCTGTTTTCTAATTAATAGGAAGAAACTAAGTAATTCATTAAAATTGCAATCATGTCATCACTTGAATGAGCGTAAGACCATTGTAGAATTGTCGTATAACAAATAAGAGACATGTAGATTGCAAAAAACTGGTAATCCAGGAGATAATGACAAAAGTTTAGCACTTCTTATCTCTTTGATGCCATCTGTCAGTTTCCTGGATTTTGGCAGCCTGGCTATTGTATCTCTGATAATTCTGCAATTACTTCTTATCACATTCATGGGCTTTGCTTCCAGGAAAGTGTTTATAGGATTGAGCTTTTTTAAAATTCCGGAAAGGTGACCAGAGATCATTCAGATTTTTCAAATCTCCCCACTGAAAACTTCTCTTCTATTGAAAAGATTTTGTTTGCCAAGCACACTTTCCCTTGAGGCTATAAAGGTATGTGAGAAAGACTTGAGAACTATGGTGAAGAGAGGCTGTCTATTTGGATAAGAGAGGGCATGGCCCACAATTGTATAATGGATGAAGAAAGAGACTTCAGGAGAGACCCTTCTTGACTTCTCAGACTGTAAAACACAGGGTGGAAGAATTGTACTTTCAGACCTGCAAGATTCTGTTAATGTTTCCTTAAAATAGAATCAGGTCATCTGGTTGTGTTTCCTATCTGGTCTGCCTGGGAAAGCTGACAGTGGAAAGATCCAGAACATGGCCTTCTTTGACATTATTCCATGGATGTTCCAGTTTTCATGAAGTTCTTTTCTATCATTGACCACCGCTCAGAAAAAGACATTTGCCTACTCTGAAATGGTTCTTTTCCAACCTCTAGAACCAGGTGAGGGAAAATTAAATAGAAAATATACTTTACGGTCAAATTTTTGCAGGTGCAAGAAAAATGGGGAAAGACATCAGAACTCTTCTTCAACAGTTAATAGTTGTAAGAGTGCATAGAGCCTTAAGGTGACATAGATCAGTCACTTGGGTGGCCTCAATCTTGCACATTAAATGCAGGTTTTGATGTCATTTACAAAGAAAGGAAAACTCAATATAGAATTAGGACTATTCTTCTGAATTTAACCCTAGGTATAAATGAGGACATCATGTGAAGCATATTCAGCTGGTAGTATGGAATAGTAATTTTACCATGAATTATTTGGAAGTATTTCCAGGCATGGGGTATTTGCTTTTTCTAAAAGCAGGAAGACCTAATGTGATTTATTGCAAAATATAGGGAAAACAGACAAACTCTCTCCTATGAAAGAAACAAGGTGATAACCTTGCTACATTCAGCTTCATTTATCAGAAATCATGCTCCTCTTCCTATAATTGAAGTGGCTGATGCTTCCAATATTATAATGTGTAGTTACTTTGGTTGCATTGATGTTAAAATAGTTACCTTAGCAGAGCAGCCTACCGTATGAATGGGAAACCTTTTTTTTAAAAAAGCCCTGTCCTGACTTAACATTCTGTTCTCAGAATGTAGAACTTTTTCCAGTCTAAGTCTTTTGATTTGCACTAACTATCCAAAATTAATTGTACATAACTTATTTCTAGCCAGATCTGTTTGTACCCAGTTTTCAGTTTAAGGATTCCCATTGTTCTGTGATGCAATATATATATAGGGGCTGGCTATTTTGAGGTTTATTTATGTTTTATTTCACTGCGCAGACATTTAGGCTGCAGAAATGGAAAATTAGAAAACTTATTGTTGCAGTACCCCACAATGCTGCTTGCAGCTTTAAATCTGTCAAGTCATGAAAGCTCTAGCATGTACTTCAATATGCTTAATGGCTTGGTAATATGTTATGAATTAACATAATGGATAAGACAAAAACTTAAAGGAGACACCAGTTCTATACATTTCTATTCTATGCATTTTAGTCTGAAGTAAATATATGTACTATATACCCCTATATACTATACTATATACTATATGTAATATATGTAATATATACTGAATTTTTATTTTTTTTAAAATCTATTCCAGAATCTATAGAAACTTAGCTAGTCTAAACTAGTTTCCTGATTATAACTTCATTTCAAAAACTCAGCAGTTCCTTCAGCAATTAAAAACAGTTCCTTCAGCAATTAAAAGAATCATCTCATGATTTATGTGATGTGTGCAAATACCGTATGTAGGCAAGAACAGGTAAATAACTTCAGTTCTTTTCACTTTTGGGAAACCCTGCAATCTCATTCTGCTGTTTTCCTCTGCAGTGCAAACCAAGGTTATATTTCTGCTTAAAAAAAATTGTCTAGTTCTTCAGAAAGCCAGTGATCTAATTGTTCATTCATTATTTCCTGATAAGTTGCAAAGTACAGTAAGATGGATGAAAACAAACTCAGTTTATTTATTTTAGAGTTTAGGAATCTTAATATGGCAAGGTGCACAATTCCTTCCCTGTTCTGTGAGAGGATATGGGAAATTATTCTTTCTTCATTTTTATCCATAATAGCAAATGCTGAATGCAGTCTCTCTCTCTCTCTCTCTCTCTCTCTCTCTCTCTCTCTCTCTCTCTCCCTCCCTCCCTCCCTCCCTCCCCCCCTCTCTCTCACACACACATCTATCATCTATCTATCATTTACTATTTATTTAGGAAAGTGATGTGATTGCAAAAGTAATAATCAGTGGTGGAATCAAACTTTTCAAGCAATTTATGGATTGCAGATTTACTGATGGAACGTTCATTCCAAAATATTTTGAAAAATATCCTTACCATGGTAATGGTTTGTCATTTTAAACAACTCCTCTGACTAGAGTAATGCAGTTTCAATAGTGGTGTCAAACATTATTGAATATTAAATAAAATGGCCCCTGAAATTATTTATCATCAATGATTAGTTCTGAGGATGGTTTAAAATCATATTACTAAATCCATTAGGAATAACAAACATGTCCCTACTTAGGTAACAGATTTTGATGTGATTTGAGGGCTAGTTTCTCCTGTTTACTAGAAATCAGTCTCACTGCAAGCTTGCGAGATAGGGGTGGGGAATAGTTTTGGGAATTTAGGCATTCTACAAGAGTAATAATCACAAACAGAACCAGCTAGATCAGGTCCATAATCTTGGATGTTGATATAAAATACTTTCTATTGATACCTGAGTATTATTTTGCCTCTGGCCAATGATTGGTTCTGTCCACTTTAATGGGAATCAAATTAAGGAAAGCAATTGATGGATTTTCTTGCCTTTATCTCTCCTCCCACAAAACATTGCCAGCCAGTGGTAAATTAACTATCAATCACTTTCTTTAATGTGTTTTGAGCCAATTAGGGCTAGAGTAGGTGTTTGTAGCCAACAGGATGCGGGAGCTCTGTACATGGCACCTTTGAGTTGGGCTGTTTCTGAAAAAGGGTGTAGCACTCTTCTGAAAGAGCATTAAACCCATCTTTGAAAATAACCCAGCTGACATATAGGTAGCAAAGAGGAAGGGCCTAAGGTGGTACAGGAGGGAATAAATAATCAATCACTATTCATATTGACAAGTACTGCAAGAGGATAATTATGCCAGCAGCAAGTCCAGGTCTTCATGTTGCCAGAAGCACTTGTGGACAGTCATGGAGCTTCAAAGAAATAGATAAACCGGCATCCTTCTTCCACCAAAATAATAAAAACATAGTCATGTGAAACCCTTCTTGGCAGAATCGTGGAAAATCTGCAATACACCTAATAAAATTAGAAGTAGGACATACCTCTCTTTCTTGGTTTAAATGAACCTTGGGTGCACATGATATTTTAAAACTAGGTCTAGTCTTCTTCCAAAAAAAAGTATTAAGCCTATCTTCATAAGGAGACAGAACCATCACTGATGAAGTTTGTAAGATCATATCCAAAGCAAAATTATATCAGGATAGGAGAAAATGCATAACTTAAAATTGAAGCAGCTAAATGTGACATTAAGCAGCCTCAGTTATGGATGTGATTGTGACAAAGGCAACATCTGGAGACCATGCAAAACAGGCAAGTTTACCAGGAATCTGTTTATGGCATTATTACAGATAAATGAGGATGAACTATAAAACAGTTCCACTTCCCTCCAATCCCCTCCCTTCCCACTTCCTAGAAAACATTTGCCGCTACCATAAAGTATTTAGATAGTCATAACACTGATTAACGCTCAAGCATCAGAAAAATGTTCTCCTTCAGTAACGGCACAATTTAAGAAACATTACATGGTTTGTCAATCAGAAAGGCTGAACGCATCTGTGCATTTCTGATCAGAAATATCATTGCTAAATAAAGCCTTGCTTTAAAATGAGGCTATTGTGTTTATCACAATTTATGTGTCCTTGAAGAATGCCTTCTTAGTAGACAAGAAAGATCTCCATGCAATAATGCTTCATCCCTGCCCATTATTAAGCAAAAAAACTGAGGGGGACAATGGTCCAGCGTGTTTTGTGTTTCTTTGTTTTGTTCTTGAAAGGGAAGTGGGCTTTTAGGTTACTGAAGTCTTCATAAACAGTTCAGGGTGTGTGTGGAGAACAATGTTAGGTGGGTAAGAACAAAGAGAAACAAATTTCTGTTTTGAAAAGCATGGAGAATGCAATTATAGCAGTGACTGTAATTGGGCCCAGATTAGCACCAGTATCATGGTATGGTTTGATTTGTTGACATCAGTGTTTCAAGCTTTCAGATTGGCCTGCAATGAAGGAGAGAGATGGCAGATTTCTTCAGGAATGTTTGCTAACAATGTGTTGCAAGATAACTTCATCCATTTACTATTTGCCTGGGAATGAAGATTCCTTGTTTCTGCTTTCCTCAGGATACGGCATGACGTCACTGCTCCCAGCTTGTTTATCCCTTCTTATAGCATTACTGGCTTCTTTCCAAATTGTTTTATGTTATCTGTGCTTCCTGCGCTGAGTCAAACTACAGTAAACATGACAGCTAGCCTGTTGTGCTAAGAGATCCAAGTGTCACAGCCCCTTGTAATATTATGCTTCATCCTTCCATGTGAGTAAACCACTTGGGAGTTTCTGCTGTCTTTCATGTTGAGAGTCTTCCAGTGATGTTCCATTCAGGTAAATCCATTTGGCACTTCAAACTACTATATAACCCACATACTGATTCTCCTATCTCTAAATTATCGTTGACGTAAATACAAAAAGGGCCAATAAGATCCATTTATTTAATTCTTAAATTAGTGGCTTGATCTTTTCAAAGTGTTCCTTTTTTCTCTGGTGTAGAAATTGGTAAGAAGAAAAAGTCATGGCTGATCAATGATCTCTTTAATTGTTTGACTATCTAGATTGGAAATTACCTCACATAGGATGATATCAGAAAATCATTTAATTTTGGCTCACTCTCACCAAGACAAGTACATTTCTGGTAACCTTTCATTGGAATATCAAAACAATATCGGAATATGAATATTTATGAGGCCGAAATCTGGAATTTTTTGTTTTAAATCAAGTAATGGGCCATCTTCCTTGAATGTTATTACATACCTGATAGAAGAAAAGGAAGGATGAAGAAAGAGTTGGAGGGTTGTTATGAAACACCCTCTTCCATTGTTATACACTAAAATAAATAAATAATCCTCTTCCATTCTCCATATGTACTATCAAAGGGGTTACAACATTCTAGCAACCCTCTTTTAATTATGGAATTTGAAGATCATCAAAACTGGAGGGTCTCTGATAAATAACATAAATAAATACATAAATAAATACATAAATAAATAAATAACAAATAAAAAGTTGTTGATACTGAACAGGCTGATATTGCCTAGTTCTCTCTCTTCCCCTCCATCAACACATTCAGTACATACACACATTTCTGTTTATTCAGTGGAGAGTTAAACTTTATTCCGAAATGTTCAAACTGGATGAAACTGCATTTAGTTCAGTGGGATATCTTCCAGCGATTCCTTAAAAAAACAGCAATCTATAATAAACTGTGTAGAGATTATTACACATTAGACTGTAATACATTAACTTCTCAACGGTTAGTTGTATCTTAGCAAGGCCAAGAAAGTTTTGTTTCTCAAAACATTTTTCAGGAGTTACTCAACGGCAATAAACAGATTCCAAGGCTCCTTTAGGCTGATTTTATTGCCCTTCTTGTTATTTCTACTGTTTCATTTGGATATCCCATTTAATGCCTTTATGATAAGATCTACCCACTCATTTCATTATGTTTGTCTTTGTGAAATAAAATGAATCTCTGACTACCTGAAAACAATATAAAGCAAAACTGTTTCAAAGCAAAATTAATGAGGGGTGGAACGGCTGACTTGGTAGCCTATTAATCTATTTGCTTGCTATAAAACCAGTGACTATATAACACACAGAGAATATTGTTTGCATCTACTGTGTATATTGTCCTTCTTGAAGAGAATTGAGTACTGTATATACCAATTTTCCCACCTGTTGCTTATGATAATTTAGACTAAGAGATTCTCGAAGGTCACTAGAATTTTATAACTTAGTAGAGAACTAAACCCACCGTTCCACACTTAAAACTCTTACACTGAACTTGTTATGATGTCAAAACAAGTTTATTCATGATGAAGATGTGAGATAATACTTAATGTTGAGGAATATTGTAGGGGAAAACCAATCTACCAATCTATCAATCAGTCAAGCAATGTTGTAGCTCAGCAATCCTGAGTACCTCTAATAGATGTCATAGTAAATATGGCTTCTTTGTCCCTATTGTAGATCATTATTATGTAGAGATCATGCTAAAACATATATCATTTTGCAGTATAGGTAAGAGCTTTAAGAATTATTATTTTCTCTGGAAGGAAGAAATGGATGGATAGATGGATGGGAAGGAGGGAAGAAGTAAGTAAGTAAGTAAGTAAGTAAGTAAGTAAGTAAGGAAGGAAGGAAGGAAGGAAGGAAGGAAGGAAGGAAGGAAGGAAGGAAGGGAGCAATGTTTGAAATCTATCCTGCTTTTTTGAAAAAAAGGGTTACCCACAAAAGTTCAGTATATTACTTTTAATTGTACATCATATTGACTGTAGACATAACACAACTGACCTCACTCACCATGGAAAATATTATGAGCACACCATACATGAACAAATATCAAAGAGAACAGAATGCAATATTTCACTATGAAATCTTGAAAGCATTTGGCTTGTGTGTTTGCAAATGAAGAATGAAAATGGATTCAGAATTTGGATGCAGCTTCAACTTCATGGTGTTTGACAAAAAACATTTAATGACATTTCAGACTATGATATAATTGTATATATTCCAAGCTTGAGATTCTAATATGTGAATTAATGTACAAGGATTATTTTGCCATTGGAGGTTAAAAATTAGAACTTCAAATGAATTTTTTGTTTTAGTTATCACATGAATCTATTTTAGATGTTGCTCAATGTTCAGTTGTAGAATATAAATAATCTGACTTGTCAAAATGGCATCATTGAGAAGAAACTTCCCTCCCTCCTTCCTACCTTCCTTCCTTGACAATGCCCAAAATTGCCTAAAAATCAGTTTTTCCATGCCATAGAAGGACTACTATCTCAAGTCAGTGAAGTATTTTGGTATCTTAAGTTTGAGGAATGTATTGCAGCATAAACTTTCATAAATTAATCAGGTAAAATGACCTGAGATCATGACAGTATTTCTTGTAATGACTCTACAAAATACTGTAAGACCTCCTTGTACTCTCTTGTAAATTTTGTTCCACTTAATTTCTGTAAACTTCTTCCCAATCCCCAGCAGTGAGATGACTAAAATGTTGCAATGTCATTTATTTAGAACTTACTTTCAAGGAAACATGTATGATAAGGTTAGGCAACTGAATCTGTACTGGTGGGTCAGATTGATTTGCCCATGTGCTTCAGACAGCCGGAGGTCAAAAGCCTGATGAAATAGAAACTTTATTGTCTGATGCCTTTGATTTCTCTGTGTATATTTCTTTCTGTACTTTCATTCTCCTCTCAGTTCTTACGGTAATCAATGCTTAATTCTCAGAGTGTTGGAGAGAAGGTGATAGAACAAATTGCATTACGTTTCATTACTTTGAGATTTGTTGTTATGTGTCACTTGGTAGTGTATAGCTATATTAATAAATAAGCACCATCTTGATGAGTTTGCCCTAGGTCATTTCTACCCAGGTTTGTGATTGTTGTGTCAGCACAGAAGAAAGTTATAGTGTGGTTTTCTAAACCTTTTGTATTAAACTAAACTTGAAAAAAAGTTGATTTTATAACTAGATTACTCTTTAACTCACCCAATATTATTATTTAATAAAATTTAATTTGCTAAAGTGATAGTCCTGTTACTAACATGGCAACCCTATGCCTGTTTGCTTAAGAGTAAGTCCACCAATGTTTGACTGTGTTTATTCACCAACTCACTTAGTAGAATAAAAAGATGTGCCTACTGTCTTATAGAGTCACATATAGAAAGGACTTGTGGCATTTTTCTGAATAAGGAAACATATGTTTAGTCCTCCACTTGCAACAATTGAGATCAAAATTTCTGTTGCTAAGCAAGGCAGCTGTTATGTGGGTGTTGCCCCATTTTACAAACTTTTTTTTCTTTTGCCACAGTTGTTAAATGAATCACTGAAGTCAAGTGAATAAGTTTAGTGGTCACTAAGTGTATCTGGTACCGCTTACCCATTGATTTTGCTTGTCAGAAGCTGTCTGGGAAGGTTACAAATGGTGATCACATGACCCCAGGATAATGCAACTGCCATGAGTTGCCAAGCACCTGAATTCTGATCACGTGACCATGGGAATGTTGCAATGGGCATAAGCATGAAAACTGGTTATAAGTCATGTTTTCCAGTGCTGTTGTAACTTTGAGAGGTCACTAAACAAACAGCTGTAAATCGAGGAATACCTGCAATAGAGTTTAGTGAAAGGGTTTTCTCTAAAGCTGAGCTGAAAGAATGAAAACAAAATAAAGAAATATATGCATCAACTTCTATTAGGAATGCATTTAGAAATCTAAATGGAGATTTAGAGTGTTTGATGGAGAGTCAGATAGGTGATCTCAGTTCAGGGCAAATTGTTGAGGCTTCCTTAGCTGTGAAAGCCTCTCTTTAAAATGTATCCTTCATCCCTGGCTGTTAAAAAAAAATAGAAACAAAACTTAGTTCTGGGTCTTGAGAGAATGTGTTGCATGCACAGTTTTAAAAGTACCAAAGGAAAACACTGGGTTCATTATGAAATCTTTGGGTGAACAGTAGCAAGACATCCAGGAAGAGAAGTCAGGGGAACAACACTGAAAGGATAGAAGGCTGAAAATCATTAGAATACTGATTGGACTGCTTTACATTTCTGCCAAGGTATTTCAAGAACTGGTATGAAAAAGAGGACCCAGCTAGAAGGTGCACAAGAGGAAGGCCAGCCAGGTAAGTGGGGTGCTTTCCTCTCACCCACCAGGAAAACAGGATGCAGTTCATAACACCATAAAGCAGAACCACAAACACACACTTACCACTTAATGTTGTAATCATGATAACTGAAAAGCAATCTGGAAAGGTACAATTGACCTATTTAAAACAAATTGTTCAGTCAATATACCAATTATTTAGCATGAATGGGAGTTATATGTACTTCGTGTGACTACAATTACAGCTTTGTTTGATGAATTGGCTTTACTTTCAGCAACTGCCTCCCTCAGTCCCCCCAGACAAAATTGCTATGTCTGAGACCTTGACCTCCTGCCATTTTCCCTCTGATTATTTAGCCCAGAGATTCCCTTTTTTCATTTGCCTACAGGCAATCTCTATTAAAAGCAAGATCTTTTCCCTTGAGGCATCACGCTAAAGTTATTTTTTTATTTCTCACTCTGCAAGATGGAAGTGCTTGCAAGTTCCTAGGCTGCTTTAGAGGCAGCTAGATAACACAGAGAGTTGTTTTGCTTTGAAACAAAGTCTGCACAAACCCCTTACTCAGAAAAAAAAATCACATTTTTCTTCCCTCTTAATCTTGCTGTGTGACTTTTGAAATCTAGAGCATCATTTTTTAAAAAATATTTGCATATTGTGGTTGATGGGGTGATATCTGGGACACCACAGCCCAGTTTCTAATGATGGTTTGAGGCAGTGGTGGGATTAAAATAACTTAATGACCAGTTCACCCAGGGTCAGGTTGGCTGTCATGGAAGGCATGGCCCATCCCCATCCTCCAGCTCCCCCACACATGTGGGATAAGTGTTCCACGACTGCCAACCTGACCCTGGACAAACCGGTTGTTAATAGCAATCACAATAGCACTTAGACTTATATACTGCTTTATAGTGCTTTACAGCCCTCTCTAAGTGGTTTACAGAGTCAGCCTATTGCCCCCAACAATCTGCGTCCTCATTTTACCCACCTCGGAAGGATGGAAGGCTGAGTCAACCTGGAGCCTGGTGGGATTTGATCTGCCAAAATTGCAGGCAGCTGGCTGCAGAAGTAGCTTGCGGTACTGCATTCTAACCAATGTGCTACGAAGGCTCTTATCTCCCACTGCTATCAAAGTGGATCCTGGGCACTACGCCACAATGGAGAAATGGGAAACGGGGTGGCTGGCATGAGGGAAGGAGGAGCAGGGAGAAGAAAGAGGGAAAGCAGCCTTCTCCTGTCTTTGTGCCAACTGCTCCATTGCCTGTTTCTCCATTGCAGTGCAGTGCCCAGGATCCACTTTGATAGCTGGGGGCGGGGATTTAACAACCAGTTTGCCTGAATTGGTGCAAACTGGCTGAATCCCACTACTGGTTGAGGAGGCTCAAATGTCTATGCAGGGTTTGTAATCTCTGGGGCGGTAGCAAATAGCTCAGGGTCAATTCCACACAGGCACACATAGATCCATCTGAGATGAGGGACTATTCTACAAAACATCTCCTCTAGCAAGGATGAGTGCCAAAGAATTGATGTTTTTGAATTGTGTTGTTGGAAGGGGATTCTTGAGAGTCTTTGTAACGAGCCCTCTTGGGCAGCCCAGCTGGGTCTTAAATGAAAAAAGACTTTGGGTGCTGCCATGCGACAACTCTGCTTGTACCCAGACCTAGAGGATATCCCTGAGACGGATGTCCTTGGAAGAATGTTTCCAGCTGGAGAAAGGGATGATAAGATTAGAATGCCATATATATATTACCCAAATGAAGACAATTCTTCCCGTTTTTCATTGACACCTTTATTCTTGTCCAATTGCATTGAGATCAAACATTTTAGAAGGGTCAATTTCCCTTCTGCAAATCTATTTCCTCTGCTTCAGCCTTCAGCTCAGCCCTGAGCCAGTCCCAATCTCTCTCTTTTAGTGTAAAAATAAATTTTGAACTCAAGGACGCTTTTAATTAGAAGCAGGGGAACTGCCGAGACTCTCCATTGAGAGTCACATGAAGAATGGGAGCTTACAGAAAATACACACAGATTATTTTAATTGTCTGCCTCCGAAAAGGCTGGCATGGTGTATATTTTTAGCGCACCACATTTCTATATCCTTTTCAAACAGTTGCAAGTCACATCCTTTTTTTTCCAACTGATGCTTGAAGTGTTGCCCAAATACACAATTATAAAGTCAAGTAAAACTCAGTCCCTGTTTTATTATTTGGAGAGAAAAAAAAGCATACATAGGTTTTAAAAGTAATTCTAAAATAAAAACAAAAATTAAAACAGACCCAATTGACCAGAACATGAGAACCAAATTTAGGGGGAGGGAGGGGGAAGGAAAATAATCCATTTGAAAAAGAAACTGTTAAAAGGATTGAGCAAAGCCACAACAGTGATTTGGATTCGGCTGAACTTCAGCATGCAACTTTTTCCTCCTTCTCTCTCCTATTATGCTTTTTTTCCTCCCTTTTTGGAAAAATCCAATACTTAATGCGGAAGCACAGACCTGAATGTTTGCCAGAGGTATTGTGAAGTGCCAGTTTGTCCTAAATGCTCAATGAGCTGTGGGAGCCAAGGTTGCTTAGCACCCCATAGAATCGAGATCGCAAGGAAGAGAGGCTAGCTGTACTGTAGCTTTTGGAGATAGGGTGCATATGTAAATAAGGAAATTAAGGAGGACACAAGTTGGTTCCACTTCAGTGAACCTCAGTGGTTGTAGTAGCAAGTAGCTTGTGCTGATGGTGCATCTCCCTCCTTGGCCAACCTAACTGGTGAGTGAACTAGGGACCTATATGATAATAGATGTGTTGAAAAAAACTGGGCTTCGTAGAGGTGGGATAAATAAATGTTATATTCTTTTTCTCAACTTTGCACAGAGAGAGCAGGCAAATTGCCTTTACGAAAGGATGGTCTAGTACCACTGCATTGCAAACTAATGATGAGGATAAAAAAAGGAGAGTAGGATACTCTACTATAAAACAACTAAGGCCATCCTGTTTAGATTCAAAACTATGGCGAGGTCCTAGTTTCATTGACAAAACTGCAAATAACAGAGAAGAATCCATGGGGTAGAAATATTGTGTCATGTCCAAGGAGTGAAGCTTTCCACTTGCACCTGACAAAGAGCAGTTCTTTAGCATATTAAACATCCTTGAGCTTTCTTTGGGACATGCTGCTCTTCAGTAGTTCAAGAGGTGAGACTTGCCCAGAAATCAAATCAAAATGATCTTTATTGGGCTCATTTACCAGAATAAATGTGCACAGTTCCAAATAGAATCTTGGTTGTTTACCTTTGTTGCTATTTTTTGACCTTAGTGCTTCTGGAAGAGGGAAAGGCATTGGTAATAAACACCGAGTAACTTGTATAATCAGAATTTCATTAGTGATGTTCTCTGAGCTTACTTTAATGAAATTGTATCTCGAGAAACACAGATCACGGAATACTTGGAACTGAAAATTAGGGAAGAAAGCAAACAATAAGCCAGTCCAAAAAAAAAAAAAAAAAAAGGTAACATTAGTTTAAAGGTTGCTGTGAAGAACAGGAAACTGTAACAGAAAAAGTGATGAGTTTGTTACTGAGAAAGAATAAATGCTCAGTAGCAGTAAGGAGGCAAAATCTTGGACCTACAGAGCGTAAAATTTAGAGAATCTGCTCTTCTTTTTTGTGAAACTCCCTCATTATGGATATATTCCTACATTTTTCTCCCTCTTTCAACAATACACTATGGATTTTCTATCATTCTTCAAGCCAGCTTATTAATTGGTGACTTCCATTAGTTCCATCTCCTCCAAAACTCTTAGCATCATGGTGTCTCATGTACAGTTGTCTTTCCTTCTCCCCCACAGCTCCTTGATCTGTCAGTGCAAGCTTGTCCTATGATCTGACCCATGATGAAATAATTTTCTTTCTTTAGGTGTTTGCTGGAAGACTTTCTTCAATGTCCTACCTTGATATCTCTTTTAGGTGAATCCTTTAGCTGTCAGACTCAAGATAGTCTTGTGCTAATTTTGATATAAAGAGTTTCAATAAATACAGAATAGCTTATATTACCAGATCCTCACGAGTACTGTTCTCTGAGGCCCCTTAATGGTATCATACTATTTCAGGAAACAGATATTGATTTAGAGCCCAGCAATGGTATTTTCAATTAATGTCTGGGCAAACTTTCTTATTCTTTCTTTCCTTCCTTCTACTATGGTTTTCTGCAGATTCAAATGCCTACAGATAAACAAGCATATTGCCCCAAGGCCAAAACCGCAACCAACTTGAATTCTAGACAACTAGAAGAAAGAAATGTTTATATGGGAGCCCTGAGAGGAATAATTGGAGCTGGAGTTTCCAAAACACGCAACTGGTGACTATTGACATTTTAGTAATAAGATGTGGAAAATAGGATTCATATTAATTCCAGCTTTAGATTCCACTAACTTACGCATCTCCAAGAAAGTCTGTGAACGTTAACCTGAACCAAATACCTAAATTACATGCTCATGCAAAAGAGGGGAAAAAAATAAAACAAAGCTTAAATGGTAACATAAATTTTAATGAACAGTTTTCTAAAATCAAGAAAAACCTGGGTGAAATATGTGACACTAATACTTTCCAGAGATTTTTTTTGGATTTTTTTTCTCATTAGAGTAGCTATCAACCAGAAACTATATACTAAGTGCATAAGTTAGGGAAAAATTATGTTTGAATATATGAGACATTGACACCGGCAGATTTTTGACAGATTCTTCTAGTATCCCTTGTTCAGTTTTTTTCTGTCTCTTTGATCCAACAGACCAGCAGATACTTTTGGTATCTTGAAGGTAAAAAGTTCAAAATTTAGTTTGTAAAAATTCTACACAAGCATTTGTTCATATTTTATGCCTTTTTCCTAATATCTTTATTTTTAATAATTTCCCCCACATGCCTTTTAATCTGCATTTTTAATGTAGTCATTTTGGGTTTTTTTCATAATCAGAAAGCAGCAACAAAAACTTGGGGAAACATAAAAATAGAAAGATAATTACATATCAACATGTACTTTAGTATAGGAAATGCAAATTAAGCTAGAGTGTGTTAAACTATCTGTTCATTTTATTTGGTTTTAAGTCAACATTTTAAATTATTAAATTATTACATTATTTTGTAGAGAAGATGGGGAAAAACACTTGTTCAGGGATAGGCAAATCTGTTAATTTAGTAAGCTTCCTATATTTGGATTTTTAAAAACCTCATATTATTTTCTTCCCATTTCCAAAGAAATGTTATACTTCCTGTTAATTCTGCTCGAAAACAAGGTGAATATTCTTTTCAGCCAACTGTACCTTTCTCAATCAATAGATACGGATTTTCCCAACATGAAATACTATATTATTGTGTAATGAGTTCTGATAAGAAAAAAGAAGTGGCAACTATAATCAGAACATCAAGAACATTGATATGATAAGGATACAACTTGCAAGGGAGATTAGTTTATAGCAGGAATTTTGGAAGAGGGAATTGGCATACACGTTTCACATAATGTGTCGTTTACCTAGCAATATTGTGACCAATGAATAGCCAGAGAATTGCAAAGATACATTAATTTCTAAATACGGAAATTTATCTCTTAATTTCTTTTTCTTTGTAAAGGACCCAGGAAGAAAGAAGAGGGTAGAGGAGGAAAAATATTAAAATATTATGTTTATCATATTTCTGAGTTCTTTGAAGAAAAGAAGAATCTTAATGATGACATACTGTTTAGACTAAAGGCATCCCATAGTTCTAATAATGCAAATGGTTTTTCAAACTGAACCTAACTTCCAATCCTAACCAGGTTGTAGGTTCTCCTACTTCATTAGGTTCTATTACTGAAAATGTACTTTGTAGATAGCTTTGTAGGTCTTAAATATGCTCTTCCTCCTTTCTCCTCTTCCCCCATATCATTAACTATTAATTAACTATGAAAATATAGATGATACAAATGGAAGAATCAGCTACAGGTAGCGAAATATCGATGGATAAAAAATAATCTGAAATATCATAACATATTCCAATGCATCATTAGAAGCTTTTGATATTTCAGATCAATTTTTCTTATCTTTTCTTTTTCTTATCAAGAGCCTGGAAGATGATTGAGATGGTGCTTATAATTAATTGATCATAGGAAGTTACAGGTAGATCCCTAATTCCCTCTTCAGAAGAATGTCTAATTAAATTATGCCTCCCACTTTGCATGTAAAAAATAGGCTTTAATTTTAAGTGGAAACCATCCTCAGACTATATTTTATTTATAGAATTGTGTCGCATCCAAAATTGAATTTTAGAGTTCATATCATAGTTTAAAGTACATGTATAGTATTAATTTACCATTTTTAAAAACTATCTACAATCTTTCTAGCAATTTGAACTGGGTTAATCAAGCACTTTTTGCTTAAAGTTCAACCCACTTTGTTCCAAAGGCAGTACTTCAATGGGAAGCAAGAATCAGTAAAATTGAATCTAATCTCTGGATAAATATCTTTACCTACTAGTAAAAACGATATTGCAAGTGGATTGACCCATGTAATACTGACAGACAACTACAAATCTTCTTGAGAAATAGCAGTCTAAAGGAACTAAACATCTATGGTTTTCTAGTGATGCTATCCTAACCATAGTCTCAGATCAAAATACATCTATACCAAGAGAAAAGATCTTAGACATAGAAAGTCAAACAGAAAATGCCGCTTTCTCTTCTTATATAATTGCAAATAACCAAAGTTTAGTGCTGAAATCTTCCTCATGTTTTTTTAATCGTATCACAGTTCCTTCATCCAGGAGAGCTTCATCTGTAGCTCAATTTAATGCTGTCCCCTCAGCTGTCTTACAAGAGAAAAGCAGAAAACCCCCATATGAAACCGTATAGAGCCCCTGCAATATGAGTGCCATAGAAAGCATGTTCTTCAGTATTGCCAGTTCTGCAGGGACTTTCACTAGTTGATTACCGCAATTTTTAAAAAATACAGGGCACTCTGATTTTTATTTGCACTATCTGTTGAATAATTGAGGTGATTTTATTTGTGTAAAATAATAAAAAATTTGCTACATTATGTGTAAGCTTTGTACACAAATGACTACCAATAGTTCTTGTCATTAGGTGATAGTTTTATGCTGTTCACTTTATTGAATGAAATTTTGTTAGTCAATGACTGAATTAACAGCAATAGCACTTAGACTTATATACCACTCCACAGTGCCTTACAGCCAGGGGTGGGATTCACATTTTTTAACAACCGGTTCTGTGGGCATGGCTTAGTTGGTGGGCATGGCTTGGTGGTCATGTTACTGGCTGGGCATGGCCAACTTAACATCACTCACATTGAGGCACATATCTCCTCATGACACGCATGGCCTCTCGTGACTGTGGGGAGGCTGCAACAGTCATAAGTGTGAAAAACAGTCATAAGTCACTTTTTTCAGTGCCACTGTAACTTTGAATGGTCACTCCACACAAGCAAAGTACCAGCAAAGGAGGGGGAAAAAACTCCAGAGATGTTCCTGAGACAGGAAGTCTAGTCCTGCCAAGAATGCAATAAGGGTTAATGGAGAGGCAGTTTCTGTAAGCAACACCAGAATGTCTCCTTCCTGCCTTCCTTACAGGATTAGGCCAGTAATTTCTTCTAACAACCGGTTCTCCGAACTGCTTAGAATGTTAACAACCGGTTCTAGCAAATAGGTGTGAACTGGTAGAATCCCATCCCTGCTTACAGCCCTCTCTAAACAGTTTACAGACTCAGCATATTGCTCCCCCCAACAATCTGGGTCCTTATTTTATTGACCTTGGAAGGATGGAAGGCTGAGTCAACCTCGGGCTGGTCTTTTCTAATAAAATACATATAGAATCCTTGCAGCCATTAACATATAATAAATCTCCACTTTTATTGTTAAATCCAATCAGATATTACAGTGTTCATACCTTATCTATTTCAGTAAGTCCAATCAGGTGAAAGCAATGACCTTACAGTGGCCTTGAATCTGTTCTCTGAAGGAACCTTTCAAAGCACACCTTCTGTCAAATCCGTGACCAAATACCAACTGCTGCTCCTGCTGTTCCTGCTATAGGATCTGGTTTCATCTGCATGGATTAAATGTCATTGGAAGATGTTCCACTGTGGATGACAACACCTTGCATGATATTCAAAACGTTTAGAGCAACCTTTTGTGCAGAGCTCTTTATGTCTGTCTCCAATTTTTTTAAAATAATTTCATATTGACATAGCAAGGCATTGAGGCTGTGATCCAAATGTCATTTTGCTCCTACCAAACATAAACACAAACTATCAATGTTTCTAAAGTGTCACTAGTGCACATTGATCTCTTTTTAAAACAGGGAAAATTAGACAAAGGTTTTGTGATCAAGAGGGGAAAAAGAGGTTTTCTAATAAGACTTTTTCTGAGATCACCTATTATTGTGACTGTTGTCATCAAAATATACTACTATTTGATGATTATATGTTATCAAAATATATTCTCATTTCCTCCTCTCTATCCATCTTATACTGGAATTCCCCACTAAGGTGCTCACATGGGTGGAAAGGAAAACTTATAAGGTAGGCATTTGTGAGCATATGAGAGCCAGGGAAAACCACTTGCATTTTCTACAAATTTATCAATGTGATAGTATACATTTGTATGTGCTCCCATATCTTTAATGTAAACTGTGGTGATATTCAGCTGGAGAGTACAGCTGGAGTATTTAATACATATTAAAATGGCACAAAATTAAAATGGGTCCTCGACAAAGTATCTATCACATTGTGTCCGAATGTCCATCAAGTGCTTACGCCGACCCAATGTCAGATTTTTTTCAACATAGACTACCCTGTCGTTGAATGGCTGGGTGGACCGGACATTAACATTTGAACCACTAAAAGTCCATGTATTTGCCATATGCTAAATAAATAAATAAAAATGGCACAAGATGAGAAAGTTGTTTTAGGTTTTCCTAAAATTTGACAAATATTGTAAACTGATGGGATTCAGATGCCTGCCCAGATTTCCCAGGAAAAAGGACTTAGGATCAAAGCAGAAACCTACTTTAGCTACTCATGTCCTAATTGCAGTGAAAAGGGCACTGTTCTAATTATTAGGAAACAGCCTGTATAATGTTACCCATGGAATTCCATGATACAACCACAGACAGTATGTTATAGGCACTGGAAACAAAATATCACAAAGCTGAGAAAGATAATATGCTAAAAAAAACTGGATCTCTTTCCCTTATTTAAAATTATGCCAAACTAGGAATATTTTCATTCATAAAAAGGATAACTATAGGGAAAAACTGAAGCTTTTATATGTTGGTATGGTATATTCTTAATAAGCAGACAGATCCCCCGCCCCACAGTGTTAGAAGTTTGGATTTTCCAGAAATACACAAAATCAAATTTGTATGTAGTCTACAAAGATGTTTGGAGCAAGGTTTATTACCAAAAAAAAAAGAAAGAAGGGGGAGACAAAGGGTGGGGGAAGAGAAGGGTGTTGAAATATTTGGAGCCACCATGTTTTTAAGTGGTGACAATGCAGTAACTAGAAGATTGTTTCCATTCATAGCCAGATGAAAGTCAGATGGTTCAAATGGTTATTATTTGATTGGTTTATTCATGGCTTCTCTGGTTGCAGCTCTCAAACTGTATGAGCATCAGTGTCCTTAGGAAAATTTTTCCAAAACTGAATGTAATGCTATATTCCAAGACAATTAACAGCAGAAGGAAACAGTGGACTTCCAGGAAGGAAAATTAAGATTAAGCATGAAGAGAAACTTTGCTGATAAAAAGCTTAGCCAGAGCAACATTAACAGGGGAAGTTGTGAAGATGGAACACATATGCAAAAGGATCTTTAGATAAGGGTGGAGACTGCATTCTTTTAAGGCTAATATTTCAAGGACATTTGCTAGTGACGAACCTCACAAATTCTTCTTCCTTTCTTTAAAATCATCATACCCTCTTTTCCATTTCCTTTCTTCAGATAGCTTTTATGAAAGATGATTAAGAACTGCCAAAAGTTAAGATAATTAATGTGTAATGCATTTTCCCAACTCTATTATCTATGGCTGACTAAGGCACACTTCTACCATTATCTTCATAGGTTAGTTATCTATTTGGTGAATACAATTGTGTGAAGAATCTCCTAGGTACATTGTATGGGGAAATATATAGTATGTACATAATGAGTGGCTTTATGGAGCAAATATCATGAGCTCTTTCTTTAACTATAAATATTCATTAAGCTGGGAATTAACTGAAAAACTTCATAGCATTGCTCTGTTAAAGTAGTTTACGGTAAGAATCAAATTAAAGATAATTTACTAAACCAAGCAAGGAGGATAAAAAAAAAACAGCAAGGAAACCCTATAATTCTTAACTCCCCAATCTTTCCCAATAAATGCTACTAAATATTCTCCCAATGAAAGAACTAAAAATTAAAAATTGACATCCACTATTTTAAGGCTGTCTTTGCATTAATCAAATGGTGTTTTCTGACAACTGCTAAGAACATGGATGGGATGAGCTGGATCAAAAGTTTCAAAATTCTAAATTTATTAGAAGAGGAAAGGGTGGGAGATCATCTACTCTTAAAAGAATTAAACTACTCTTACTGGTATCTAAATAAGCTACCAGAAAAAAGAATTCCCGTTAAAGAAGAATCCCATGCAAAAATTCTACACCAGCTTCAAAGTACTTCTGGGGGTGTAGGGAATGGAAATGATAGTGGAGTACTCAGAGTATAAAACTTCTTTGAATTGGTGCATTTAGTTTCACAGATAATTATATTAATCAGAAAATTCCAAGTATTATTTAGGGTTTTGGCAGCAGAAATTTTCTTTTCCTGTAAAAATGGAGTAACACTCTCTTCATACCCTGAAAATTATTGGGAAGAAGTGCTTCAGAACTTTGAAACACAGCTTTTCTGTTATTCATTAAAGCAACCTGTCTTTTTAAGATCTTACATGTGACCCTGAAAAATAGTTGTGGCTGCTTTAAGAGTCATATTAACATTAGTGAGTCAACTTCTTAAAGCAAGCAATGACTTTTTAAAGATTTTCTCGGAGCCTGTATGAGGTTCTTCAAAGAATATAAGACTCATCTTGAAGCTGACTGGACATGAGATAGCAGTAACTACTTTCAATACACTGCATCCTACTTGCAATCTATCCTGCATTCAACAAAATAAAACAAAAGAGACAAGGGTTTATAATCTCCTTCAGAAGGCATTTTGAAGATTAAAATCACTTGTCTTTATGCCAACTGCCATGCATTTTGAGAAAGATCACACAGAAGTGTCTCATCTAGTGCAGTTACCTAAGGTCTGAGAATGTAGGAAAGATTATTGTGACTGCCTAGCTTATTGCATGTTGTCTTGATCTCAGCCTCTCTTAGGTGGGTAGATTCAGACAATATTGACTATATTGTTACATCATTCACTGATATTTCCAGACTTAAATAAAACTATGGAATGTTTACAACTAGATTTAGACAGAGTCAATTCTTGCACTTGTTGTAAGGTCAAGAAGCCACACAGACATAGTCAACTATTGTCCAAATAGAAAAAAACCTAGTTTGGGAGGTCAGACCTGTATCAATTATACATATTCTTGAAGGAGACTTATCTCAGTCTAGGTCAAACCCGCCATGTCACATAGCTGTCATGTGACATTTCATGATGTTTTTCCCATTTGAGGAGCTGGGGTGGGCGTGGCCTGCATGTATCTGGCATGTGGGCCACTAGTTTGATACCCCTGGTCTAGGTTGTAGCCTCATTTAGGTGCACTGCCAGTCATTTTCACCCTCCTATATAACCAGATAAAAAAAGGGGGGATATGGCTTAATTGATCCTTTTTTTAAAAAACCTCTTGGTAACTTTTGGTACTATTGCCTATACACTATTCTTGGCCCACCTTGGTGAGCCAAGGTTGCAGTGATTCTGCTTCCTGAGGGCAGCCTCAGAGATTAATACTGAATTATTGTGTTCTGGACCTTGGTGCTATGTTGTATGGAGATGTTAATATTGTTTCATATTTTGTATAATATTGTATATATTGCATAAAACAGGACATCATATATATTACATTGATAGCAGAGTTGGGCCAGAAGATAAAGTATCATTACATAGGAAAATGGAGAGACATCTTCACATCTCGCTGTTTGATTTCTCAGAGACTCTTCCCATCTTGTTTAAAATCTTTATGAACTGTTGCCTTCTGGAAAAAGATACAGAACAATTAAAACTTGGACCACACATTTTTGAATAGTTTTTTATCCCAGAGCTATAATTGCACTTAACAATGAACTTAAATACCATCCGTGAGCTGTTGGACAGCATTACTTGGTCTGTTGTGTGGATGCTTGTGTGTTTTTAGGAGGCGGGAATTTTGACAAGTGGGGAGGTGTTTGGGGATAGTCATGTGCATGTGCACGTTGAGTCTGGTCTCTGGGTGTTATTTGAATTTTGTTGTATTATACTGTGTATATATGTACAATGACAATAAAGAATTCAAATATAAAGATAGGAAATATTTATTATATATATTTCCTGTTTCCATCCAAAATACTGCTTAGTAGGTAGCTGTCGATCTAACTTTTGACTGATCAGAACCATATACGTCTAATATGCTTGAAGTTCAATTTATCAGCAATCCTGAGAACCCTAAGTCTCAATTCATCTGACCCTTGAGTTTTTAAACTCGTTTAAAGTAAATAGTTATTTCATAAATGTCTTCCATACTGGTTAATATCAAGCTTCTTGTACCTTCCTCAACTCTCTGAAGAAGAAAGTTGTTAGTAAGACAAGTCAGGAATTTCCTATTTAACAGAGTTTATCTCTCACAGATGGTAAAGTAATTAAAGTTCCCCATCAGTGAAAACATCATGTTCTTTGAAAGATCTTCAGTTTACTTTTGGAAAATATTATTCACATTTATTCCATGGTTGAACAAACAATAGTTTGCATTCCTCCTTTACTAGTTTTTGTTATTGTGAACCACCCAGTGCTCTAAAATGGGCAGCCATAAAAAACTGAAACTAACTTGGATACTCTCTATGGCATCACTAAGCTTGTTCCTTGGGATTTTTGAGCTGGTGTGGAGAGTTTGGGTGAAGAGTACACCTTCTTTTCCCCTACTATTACTTCTGCTCCTTTTGAACAAAACGAGTTCTTCAATTAATATTCTTTATTCACAGGAGTTACTCCACCAAGTTTCTCACATCTTATTTGCCTTTCTCTACTAAGAGTCCAAACTCAACTTGTATTTGTCTCATAATCTGAGCATTATAGGATGGACAACAAAGACCACAAACTTTATAAGGCCCACATTTTTTTACTTTTTTACTGAGTAGCTAATAGACCCCATTACTGCAATACCTTTCTTCTTTAGACAGTATAGAAAACCAGACCACTTAATATGATCAACATTCACTTGCTTGTATTATAATAGTTGTGTAAAAAACAGCCATTTTTCATTGAAGGCCAGTCTTTCTTCCAGGATTACTTTTGGAGACATAAATCTTAAAAAGATGTAAAATATTTATTATTATGGGTTTTCAAAAGCTGGTTTATGTATTCTTATAAATATTAATCATTCTTTTGGATATATAAAAGATATCTAAATGGGATATTCAGGTTACCAAGGCACTGTACTTTAGTAATGATCTTAAATTGAATTATAGTGAGTTATATTATTCATGTTTATAATAATAAATACTGTATTATTTTGCATCCTACCAAGCTATAGGTATATGACAAATAAAATTACTATTTTATTTGCCTATCATTGGTTGGTAGAGATGAATCAGAGCATGTACCTATGGGGTCCAGCAATCCATTTTTAGGAGTAAATACTCCTAAAATAAATAAAAAGATTCCCAACCAGATATAGGTAATTCTGCTAAATGCTTATTTGATGGAGCAGTATTAACAGCAAAATATCCAGTTGCCTTTTTTCTCCTGTCCTAACAGCACATGTTAATGTGCTCTTATCCATGCTAAGATATCCAACTTATCGGTCTAGCTGTGAACTTCATTATCTGTATCACTTCTGAAAACCAAACTTTTCCTGACTGGAAAGTAATAGTGACATTAAGCAACTGAACCAACAGTACATTTCATCAGACCATCTCATAGGAGAAATAGGGTCTCAACTGAATTGTCTGAAATCTTTCTTGGAACCCGGCCTTACCCAGGTTATTCTATCATCCTTTAGTTTCCATCAGTTTCTGGAAGCCGACAATAATGGGCTTCCGACCCTTTAGATAAGATGTGCCATGACAATACTATGTTTTGCTGCTCATATCTCAAATGATTTTTCCTCTCTCTCATTAGGGTACATGTTGAAGTTGTTCTACCCTCTTCCACATTCTGAGTTCATTGAGGAGCGATATGTGAGCGGCCTATATCTATAGTACTATAGTACTCTATATCTAGAGTATTATAGTACTCAAGTAGTACTTGAGTGACAAACGTCATGGAGCCTACCCATCATGGTCATAGCTCATGATGGTCATAAATGCATCCTAGTTAGATTGCCCAAAATGTGGTCATGAGACAACCAGCAGAACTTTGAATTTGGGTTGATAAGTAGTTTCCAAGTGAAAGAATGTTATTCTTGGCACTATTTCATTTTCAACAACTTTGTGAGTGCTGCAGGTAAGGTGATTTCTATCCAGAACACGGGTGCTGAAGAACTGGCTAAAGGCAGTCTTCATTGTAAGAGATGGAATGGATCTCTTGCCAGATGCCAGAGTTGGCCTTCTGCTGGGAATACATCTCCTAGTTGTTTTCCTCTGAATCCACACCTGTGAGAAATGTTACATTCTAGCCACTAAGAAGATTTTCAGTTATACAATACAAATCACATTTTTATTTATATGAGATAGTTCTTGAAAATGCAATGAATGAAAGTGGGAAGGGGTGCTTAAAGCCACAGCTACATCAAGTCTATGAATATTTCCAATAACTGCATTCCAGAAGTATTTTTGGAACCACAAATGTTATGCTGTTGTTGTTTTAATGAAGGCCACATTCAGAGGATATGTCACCATATGTCACATTCGTTTTTGTCCCAGAAAAGAAAAGGAAAGTATGCTAAATTTTTAAGTGTTTTGGAAAAGTGTATTCGCACAGCTGACATTATTGTTCATATGGCTAAGGAATTCTTGATCTTTAACACATCCTGAATGAGATGGACTACACTCCATGGAGCAGATATTTCACAATGAAAAGCTAGAGTGTGGGAGAGCATTCATTGTTTTACCAACCTTTTTGGTAACTCTAAATTTGTAATCACTGCTTGTAAAAGTTATGTGTGCAAGGAACATAACACAGGGGGTGGCTGGGGTGGGGTGAGGAGGAAAAAAATATGAATGTATCACTGAAGTAGGAAACTTTATGTCTAACAACTGTTTTGAGTTCAAGTTTACATCTTTCTCACCACATGAATTCTTAGGACAGATAGATAACTTTCTCTTGCTACTAAAAAATAAAATAAAGTAAAGGTAAAGTAGTACAGAAAATAGATGATACTAGAAAGGTACAGGGCTGAAGTAAAAGAACTGATTATACTACTTCAGACTACAAGTTATATAACTAGGTAGAAGCAACAAAATTCTTCACAAAAATATACTTAATGTCTATGGGAAAAAAACATGGAAATGATGCACAAACCTCTCAACATTTTCTATCGTATTTGTGAATAGATAAATTGGAGAAAAGATATTAACTTAATTTGTTTTTGCTATGTATTATAGCAATCAGATTGCACTTAGTATATTGGGTGAAACACAATGGCTCACCCTCATTTTTCTAAGTATCAAGGATACCTTTTATTGTAATCTATATGTTAAGACTTAAAATAAACCCAAGAGTTCCTTATGTGAGTCTTCTATTACCAAAGCCAGAGATCAAGTGAAACCATAAATTAATTTTGGGTGAACAGCCACAAAAGAACAGCAGTCATACTATTGTCTAAAATATGCATACGTGCGTTGGTTTTAAAATTTAAACAATAGGTATTTTTGCTTTGTAGATATTTGAGGGAAATCCAATACTTTTATGAGAGATTTAGACAGAGTTTTCATTGGAGGTGTGAAAAACATGAAATGCTGACTGAGGTAAAATACATTTCAGTAGGTGGCAGCACCTGTATGAACTTTTCTAGGTTTAGAAGGGAAGCTAGGTTGGACCTGTTTTGTACCTATTTATTTGACAATATTTGCAGACCTCTCAACCAATTAAGAATCTGGGAGATGAACAACAAAGCATAAATAAAACTCCATCGGAATAGTAAAAACCATGACATTCATACATATAAACAGTGGGTACCTACAAATAATTTGGTCTAAGGGTACATTGAAAGCATTGCTTTTTCATTACTTTGCAAAAGGCAAGGAGATAGGGAAAGCCACTTCCATCATCTAGAGGTTTCAATGGAAAATGTTTGCTGTTTAGACCACTCTCCACATACTTCTCAATGGGAGGGATGTTTAACACCTGAAATCTCTAGATTTCACTCTGTCATATGGTTGACAGTAAGGCTGTCAACTAGACTGGGGAGTTGGAAATACATCCCAGAGGAGTCCATACAGTTGCCAGGATAATGACCTGATTGTATCCACAGAATTGTTGTCAAGCACAGGTTGAAGGATACTTTGAACATGACCATTGACTCAGAATCTCAGTCAGTTAACATAACAGGTTAAAGATAAGATAAAATAAGATCAAGAGGGGCAGAAGATGAATAAATCACTATCACCAGAAAAAGGTGTTCCATTGAAAACTGTATATTGAGTTAAGGGTGCAACATAAAAACAAATCTATTTTTTGTTTCAAAAAAGTTAATAAGGATTCCACATATGGCTTCAAAAATGTAACTGGGGCCCAATTGAAAATCTCAAGCTTTTGCTCTTTTTCTTCCCCTTCAGGTTATAAATGAAAAGAGAGGGACAGATCAACAGATGAATGAACGTGACTCCTAAACCAATTTCACAATACCGACTTGAAGCATGATGGAGCACACCGATAAACTTATCAGCATGGAAGCAAATAAACTCAAACATTCACAGAGTTACCAGGAAACTACATCAGTGGGGATTAAAAGAATGCAAAAGCGATTCCTTCAGAAAGATGGAAGTTGCAATGTTTACTTCAAACATATCTTCGGGGAGTGGGAGAGCTATGTGGCTGATATTTTCACCACACTGGTAGATATCAAGTGGCGCCATATGTTTGTGATCTTTTCCTTATCTTATATCCTATCCTGGTTATTGTTTGGCTTAGTGTTTTGGCTCATTGCACTCCAGCATGGAGACTTGTTGCCAGAAGAAGAAGTCACCCCCTGTGTGGAAAATGTCAATAGTTTCACAGGGGCCTTCTTATTCTCTCTGGAAACCCAAACCACCATAGGCTATGGATCTCGCTGTGTGACCGATGAGTGTTCTGCAGCAATCCTGACAGTTGTCCTACAATCTGTGTTAGGCTGTATCATTGACACATTCATTATTGGAGCTGCCTTAGCAAAAATGGCCACTGCCCGAAAGCGAGCTCAGACCATCCGCTTTAGCTACTATGCAACAGTAGGCTTACGAGATGGTAAACTCTGTCTGATGTGGCGAATAGGTGATTTCCGACCTAATCATATGGTAGAAGGAACCGTAAGAGCTCAGCTCTTGAGGTATGTGGAAGACAGGGTGGGCAGGATGATATTGGAGTACAAAGACTTAAAACTGCTAAATGATCAGATTATTCTTGCCACTCCAGTGACCATTGTCCATGAAATTAACCAGGATAGTCCACTGTACGATTTTGACAGGAAAACTCTGGCTAAGGACAATTTTGAGATTCTGGTTACGTTCGTTTACACTGGAGATTCAACAGGAACATCACATCAGTCAAGGAGTTCCTATGTGCCTAGAGAAATCCTTTGGGGACACAGATTCAATGATGTTCTGCAACTGAAGAAAAAATACTACAAAGTCAACTGCCTGCAATTTGAAGAAACCACTGAGGTTTACGCTCCTTACTGTAGCGCCAAGCATTTGGATAAAAAGGAACTAGAATACACAAGTTGTGATAAGACAACAAATGGAGAACCAGAAATTTCCTCTTCTTCCTCCTCTTCCTCTTCCTCATGCTCCTCGGGAATCAGAATCAGATCGTTTAGTGCTGATGCTTTAATTATTCATTCTGAGGTTTCTGGAGAGTCAGTCAAAATTTCCAGTCCAGTAAATACAATGGAGCTGCCATATGACAGAGCTCTAGCAACATTAAGCAGAATTTCAATGGAATCCCAGATTTAGCAATCAATGACTTTTGCAGAGCTGTACAACTAACTATAACAGCTATCAAATGCACAATGTTCACTTAAATATTAGTGCTCTCATCCTCAAATGAAGGAAGAGATTTACTGACAAACTGTTAAGATTGCACTCTGACATTCCTTTTAATATATAACTAGCTGTTAACAGTTGTCTTTCACAAATTATTACATTCTGCATAGTGACACTGAAAATTATTTATTGAAAATTCAAATCTGTTATCACTGAATTCGTAAAGAGATAATTATTTGAAATATTAATCACAACCTAAAATTTAGACATATTTTGGGATTGATCCAGGTTATATAATTTTTGGAGATTGACAAGATAGTTTCAAAATTGGTTATTTGCATCTTGCAGCACAATTAATCCTAATCTTTGTTTCTTTGTAAATTGATAGACTTTTCTTCAATGTATGCATTTTCTTTTCTTTAAAATTATAAATAAAAAAATAACTTTTTTGGAAATGAACATACTAAGGTCATGTATAAACTATGAGGAGAAAATACTGATTCCACAGAAAAATTAAAAGAAGTAACTAATTTTGCCAAAAGCACCTTATTTATTGCACTTTATATGAATAACTTAACTATTACTGATCTGATGTGGTGATATAAGGTCAAATATATTCAAGTCTACATTTGTAGTATTTTCAAACAGCAGTTTTTAAATCATTTAATATTTCTATGCAGAAAATGTTGTTTCTGCCTGTCTAAGGAAAACATAATTTTATACTGTACAGTAACGCTAAGCCTGATTTTTAAAATTAATATATAAACATTTTCTCCTCAATAGTTGAGACCATCTATTATTTTACTTTTCATTTTTAAGCACTTAATTAAATCAGGGCATTTTGATTTCTTTTTCTATTTTGCAACCTCAGCAAGTGATCTGTAAACTAGACAAACCAGTTCTTTTAAGCATAAGTTGATGGCTCTTAATTCCCATTACAAGCATCCTTAAACTTGCTCTTGAAAACCTGGCTTCTGACAAGCCCTCATCGGTTAACTAGTTTGCTGAGGAACTAAAACATACTTATCTAGCTACAACTGTGTATATTCCAATCAGTATCTCACCAATTTTGGGGGGCAAACATCATATGTGGTGTTGGAGGCATATGAGAAGAATTGTTTATGAGTATCCTTCCCTTAAAAGTGTTAAACTGTAGGTGGAAAACTGAAAATGTGGAGCACTGATACCAGTGGTGGGATTCAAATCTTTTTACTACCGGTTCTGTGGGCGTGGCTTGGTGGGCACGGCAGGGGAAGGATATTGTAAAATCTCCAGTCAGAGGTGGTATTTGCCAGTTTTCCGAACTACTCAAAATTTCTGCTACCGGTTCTCCAGAACTGGTCAGAACCTGCTGAATACCACCTCTGACTGATACCCTTTGCAGGAGTTAGGGGTTTTATTTTCTTTTAAATGAAAATAATAGCTATTATGAAATGAGAAAAAAAATAAGCACAAATTTATTCTTAGAAGATCAGTTTCTCTGAATATATTGATGGAATAGAGCTTTTGAATAAAATAGACATATTAATGGGTTTGTTGTATCTATTTTATTATTTCTTAGTTACAAAGAAAAAACCCTGAAACATTATTAATCTATTATAGGACAGCATGATCTTAGGGGACTGTATAAAAATGGGACTTGTGGGATATACAGTAAAGGATTTACGGTTTGCCTTTATCTGATATAAACAGAAGGAGTGTACAGTGTGTACACAATGCCTAAAATCACTTGGGAAGAGCATTATCTATAGTTAATAGAAAAATATAAATTAAATGGTGGCTTTAGTATCCTTACATAAAGAACTTCATACTTCTTTAATGCAGGAAAACACACAAACCAACATCACATTTCAAGGCAGAGTTGGGAAAGATAAAGGTGAAAGAGTCATTTAGGTGAGATGAATGATGTAGAAATGGAATGAATGAATGAGTGGCTGCTATGCCATTAGCTGTGCAAATGATTTCCAAAATTCGGCAAGATATCAACTTTCTTAGAATACTTTAGATTGGAAGTATAACTTTTTATAATTATATCATTCTTTAAGGGGTGGGTGGGAGTGGCATAAGACCGTTTGTTTTTACTACAGTAGGTTGACATTGCCAGTCCTGTGGAAACCATTAAGTGTTCAGTAATCCAAATGGAAAACTAACCAGTTTGGTAAATGCCAGACCACATAAAGAATTGGTAAATGTGAAAGTGCTCCTGGAAGAATGCTCTCTGAAATGAATTTGAATCCATATGGATGTTTCAAAACCCTACAATGTCTTTCCTAAATCATAGCTCAGGTTCCACTTCTAGAGATGGAGTATCATATAGTATCAGATGAACTGCTCCTTAGCAAAGTTCTGGAAAGGATATGAAAGCCGGGAAAAACAGACTCCAAATGCCAGCAGGATCTCAGATTGTCCTCAATCTTATAATGCTGATGTAAAATTAAATCTGTGCTCGATATTTTGAGAGGCAGTTTGACTTTCAGCTTCAAGTGGTTTACTATAACTAGAAGTGTCAGGTATTTGAGCAGGGATCCTTGCATAAGGGAAACAGACAGTTCTGTTTCCATTTTTGCATGGTGAGTTGAGTTGGACCCAAGCCAGCTCAAGTGGGCCTTATGCCTCAGTTCTGTTTATATCCTTTTTCTGTCTGTACCTAATAGTGGTGGTACTTAGAAGGACATCAATAACTGGAAGTATGTAAAAAGGTAGTAATACTGCTCTTTAGTTCTGATGGTTCCCATATTTAAATAAAAAACAGTGGGGACTTAACTATGCTTGTAAAGTAATTTTCATTTTGGAAAGATGTGCCAGATAAGAGGCAAATGTCCAGTGTGCATCACCAGTAGCTGCTATTATCTCATTCTGAGTCCAAGCTTATTATCTTTCACAGAGGAGAAAGCACATGATATGGTAACTGGATACCAAGGCCTGACGGCTCTTTTCCCAAATGTTTGAAATTCATCAAAGTTCCTGAGATTTTTTTAAATGTAATTCCTCAAGAAATGCTACCAATGGGATTCTTATAATCCCTAAATACAGCCCATATTATTTAAATATATCTGAATATTTGGATTAAATCCTTTCTGTCCAAAAGCTGATACCAATTGAGCATTTCCGAATCCACAGGCTGTACTGAAAGTTGAGCTTCCTCCAACTTCTTTTGTATTCTTTCTACAAAGGAACTCTGGCTCCTTGAAGACCTAAATAAACTTTCTTCTTCTAAATGAAATTAAGTGCAAGCCAACCTGGCTGTCACTTCTTGACAAAAATGAGCTCCAGGGATAAAGCTTCACTTGCACCCCTTTTATCCCTGTATTTTTAAATGTATTTCAAGAGGTTCAGAACTGTGCTTCATGAATGTATTTTTTTAATGTGTTTTTATTAATTATAGTCAATTTGCCATCTTAACCTAAGACTTGGTTTTCATCCTGGAACTCTTCCAAAGAGATATAATGCAAACAAATAGCCAAATGCCCTCACTGAACCCCGTTCTCTTGCAGTCTCCTGTGGTGAAATATTTGGGGTCATCAGGCTGCCACCTTGTGGCTCAAACAAATACACATTTTAGTGGGTGAGGAGCCGTAGCATGTCATGCGTAATGAAGCATTCATTGCTGGGAAGAGTTTGCAAGTGGAAAAAGTGTCTCACCGTATTTCTCGCTTATTTTGCAGAATATTACACACACTGAAAATGCCATTTAAACAACAACAACAGAAGCTTTGGTCACACGATATAAAAAAGATGTTGAGACTCTGAAAGAGTGCAGAGAGAAAGCAAGATGATTAAGGGGCTGGAAGCTAAAATATATGAGGGATGGTTGAAGGAATTGGGTATGTCTAGTCTTAACAAAGAGAAGGACCACTGGGGACATGATAGTAGTCTTCTAGTATTTGAGGGGCTGACATAGAGAAGAGAGTCAACCTATTCTCCAAAGCAACTTATGAAGGAGAGATTTAGAACTAAGAGGACATTTCCTGACAGTGAGAACAATTAATCAGTGGAATGGCTTGCCTCCAGAAGTTGGGGATGCTCCATCACTGAAGGCCTTTAAGAGACTGGTCAACCATTTGCCAGAATGGTCAGCACTAGACTATAATATTTCCAAGGTTCCTTCCAACTCTTCTAATCTATGAAAATTTGATTGTCCTAATACAGATTCCCTTTGAAAGGCTCACCAAGAATTATGTAATTATTATAATTGATTATAACCTACTGGTTTTTATGTTGAGCTGAGGAAAACAGCTCTTTGCTTGACATATGCTTCTTTTTTGGCCACTCCAATTTCCTTGTATACTTAACTATCTGGTCAACTATTTTGCTTTTCAGTCCCTTTCTCCATTTCTTTTGTGGAATGTTTAATTTAAATTAGTGAATCAATGTCAGAACAAACAGTTCTTCACATTAATTTTACTTGTACCCTTTAGATATGGTACATCTGATACCTCATCTTAAGTCTTCTAAAGCAAACAACTTGTAAAAGCGGGAAGCGCCAAGTAGACAGCAAAAGGCTTACATAGGAGGTGGCAGAGTTTCGTGAGAGATCTCCCACTGATAACCTAGCACAGGCCCAAACAATCTGTTGTTTTCCAGTTATGTTGTACTGCAACTTCCACAATATCTCTTGCCATTGCCTACCATGCCTGGGACAGAAGAATGGACCAATCCAAAAAATACGGAAAACCATGAATTTGCTTAGCTTTGAATATGTGGGAACTCTTGTCAGGGGCAGAAACATGCTATTGCCTATTATTTGGCTGCAAACCCATGTGGGTTTATATCCATGCCAGAAAGCATAGCCAATGGCCCCAACCTCATTGTAAAAATTACTGGCAGATCCTTTTTAGCCAGGGTTCACAAGAGATGGCATTAATGCTGAAAAGGGTTGAAATAATGGGAATGTTTCTGGGTGAGGTCCTTCCAGTTTGTCTTAACTCTTTGCTGTCTCCTCAGTCATTAATACAAGGACCGTTTTCCTCTTACAGTATGGATCAGCAAGAGGAAAAGGGCCTTGGGCAGTGGAAGGAAGGAAGAGAACAGCAGTAAGACCAATGTTCAGGGTAAAGCCTAAATTTCTCATTTGGTTAGTTGGAAAGGCCTCACCTTAATGTCTCTTAAGTTGCTGAATTTCACATAGTTATTTGTATGAATGTTGAAATCAGTTCAACGTTTTAGTTGACAGGCAGTAAACACTTCAACATTCTCACTTGTACAAATCATAAGCCCAGTATGATACTGTTGAGACTCTGCTCTGAACAAGATTCCAATTATCTGCTTATTATCTGCTTTTTTCTTGTCTACTAAACAACTTATAAAATCCAATTTATTCCCATCTCTATCTCCAGGTGTTGCTGTAAGTGTATTTTTTTTCTTGATTAAGAGGCAGGTGGCAGCTGAATTCATAGATTCATTCAAACTATGAACCAACTTGTTTAGTTTTGTTTATGGTGAAGGATGAACCTAGCTACTGGAAATAATATGCTTAATTGTCCTACATTGTCAAATAACTGCTTTTTGAGACAAATTAACATCACCATCAATAGCCTTAAATTCTGGCAGCATATAGATGTGATAAACAAAAGCACACGAGTTCTCGGTTTTACTAATTAGTGATGAAGATATCAAATGTTGAATTCTAATTGTGTATCTGAACCACTGCTTTTAAATTGTACACATACACACCTACAGAAACATGCATGATGACGGTATTGCTTATTTGGCCAAGGCTAAATGCATAACAAAATTAATACCAGTTACCCTCTACAAGGAACATTCCAAAGACAGCAGCTGTTTATGTTGTGGCACAACATAACTCCACCAAGGAGATATCCATTTCAAGAAACTAAATACTGCCAAGTCACTTACATTTGCACACGCTGGGTGTGTGGTTGAAAATTGTTTCAGTATTTTGGGGGCAACCCAATTATCTGAGCAAAAGAAAAATTCACATGATTTTTCATGAAGTGATACACATAACAAACTCAGAAGTAAATTCTTCCTATATTAATACTTAGCAATGCTTTTCAATCCTGGCAACTTTCATTTTGGCAATTCCCTAGCTAGCATCTCAAATGCTGTGGGATTCTGGGAGTTGAAGTCCACACATCTTAAAATTTCTGAGTTTGAAAAACACCAATGTGTAATATTGTCACAGAAAATAATAATTACATTGATTGTGCTTGAAATATGAACCACTGCTTCTGATGTTCACTATAGAACCTGGCCCCAGCTAAAAGACAAAAACCATACATGCTTATAGACAATAAAAATATTATCAAAGATCATGGAACAGAGAAATGCTCATCTTCTATTTGGCTGCCTACTTTTCACAGACATAGCCTTCTTATTGTAGCCTCTAGATGAACTACAGCTTTCAGAATTCTCTTTTCGCATGGCAACAATTTTTTACTTTTATTTACATTTTTTAAATTTTTACTCCTGGAAAATAGGTTCCTAATGATCAGGTTATATAAACCCATTGTTACTTTAAAACTCTGACCGTGAAAAACAAATGGCAACATACAGTAGGTCAATAGGAAAATATCAACATTCACCAAATCTTTTAACAGGAAATGCCTCAACAATTGAAAACTCACCCACCCCAAAATTGGAGGTATATTTTTAAGCAAACTTGATTATTGTAACATCTAAGGGGTTTATCAATTCCCTTGGTTAACCATAGTTTCTTAATCCACTATCTCAGATAATGATCTAACTAGAATGAGGAAACGTAGTAACAGAACACTAATCTTTTTTTAATGGCTTTTACACTACAGACTCAAAATAATGCTGTGCATCTTTTTCAGTGAGTCATTCACTGCAGTGACTGGTTCTTTTTATGCAGATTCTTGATCATTTCCTTGGATGCTTGGTAAAAAAGAGCTTTAGCTCTCCAAATCTTTGCAATGTTTGTTGCTAATAGAACAAGAACACTAGCATAGAAGATATCAACAATCAATTATGACTTATAAACAGCTGATTAAAACATTATATATATTTATGCCTGCAGAAGAAGATAGATCAGTAGCATGGGAAAGTTTAATCCTTTACAAGGATTCCAAGATAAGTTAGACTGTTACTGAATCAGTTTAATACAGGCAGAGGAGGTATTCAGCAGGTTCTGACCAGTTCTGGAGAACCGGTAGCAGAAATTTTGAGTAGTTCGGAGAACCAGCAAATACCTGACTGGCCCCGCCCACATTTATTCTCTGCCTCCAGAGTCCCAGCTGATCGGCTGGGTCTTCTTTGGTTGCCCTGCACAGAACGGACCTGGAAAGCAAGTTAGTGGGGTGAGTAGGGAATGGGATTTTGCAGTAACCTTCCCCCAGGAGTGGGGTGGGAATGGAGATTTTGCAGTATCCTTCCCCTGCCACGGCCACCAAGACACACCATGCCTACCAAGCCATGCCTACAGAACTGGTAATAATTTGTTTTGAATCCCACCACTGAATGCAGGGGTATCAAACTCACGTCATAACAGCGGCATCACATGACGTATAGGGATGTCCCCCACTTTGCTAAACTGGGCATGGGTGTGGCCAGCGCATCTGGTCCGCAGGCTGGAGTTTGACAGCCCTGATCTAATGAATGCAACTTGCTACCAACAAATTACACAACCCCACAGGAGTTTCATTTTGTATAATGCCAGATACACTTTCAAATGTGACTGCTCATACAACTGATGAGAGGACATGCAGTGACTCTGACTCTCCATAGTGGCTTTCCCCAGTGATCCTTGGTCCTTTTGTGTTAAATCAATTATACAATGGATATTTGGGAATAACACTGACATTGGAGTTTGTCATACACCTTCAAGGAGCAAACATGTGATTTCTGAAAGATTTGCTGATTCCTTCAAGGCCATTTATGGGAACTGTAAAAAGACACACTAATGACCTGAACAAGAAAAAAACTGAAGAAGTAGTTTAAAGCAAGGGACCTCTGAGAAACACCTCAGAGAGCTGCTTTTTAAAAATTGTATTGATAGTTACATTCTTTGCTGATTGGATTTTCAGTAGCTTCACTAAATGTAAGACTACAAGCAGATGTGTACAAGCAGAAGTAGCCCAGATATATGACCACATTTCACCCCACAATATTTTTATCTTTTATTTATTTGTCAATTGCTTACAAGATAATAGGTATAAGTAAAAACATAGTTATGAATACATGGATACATATAAGAAAAATAAATATATATATATCAAAGAAACAATAGGACAGGGGCACTAGGCACGTTGGTGCGCTTATGCATGCCCCCTAGAGACCTTAGGAAAGGGGTGAGGTCAATAGTAAGTCTAAAGTTTTTACGGTTTAGGGAAGAAACCACAGAGGCAGGTAGAGTATCCCAGACATTGACCACTCTGTTGCTGAAGTCGTATTTCCTGCAATCAAGTTTGGTGAGATTAACCTTGAGTTTGTATCTATTGTGTGCTCTTGTGTTGTTATGGTTGAAGCTGAAGTATTCATTGACTGATAGGACATTGCAATGTATGTTTTTATATACAATACTTAGATTGGACCGAAGGCAGCATAGTTCTAGGTTTCTAGGTCTAGAATTTTGAGACTGGTGACATAGGGTATTCTGCAACGAGTAGAGGAGTGGACAACTCTTCTTGTGAAATATTTCTGGGCTTTCTCAACTGTGTTAATATCAGATACATAATGTGGTTTCCAGACTGATGAGCTGCATTCGAGTATTGGTCTAGCAAATGTTTTGTATGCTCTAGTTAGTAGTGTAATATTACCAGAGAAAAAGCTACGTAAGATTAGGTTAACAACTCTTAATGCCTTTTTGGCTATGTAGTTACAGTGGATTCTAGCACTTAGGTCAGTACTCCAAGATCCGTGGCAGAGTTTGGATCATCAACAAGGTCTTGACTATTCAGCCTGTATTTTATTTTCTGATTTTTTTTTGCCAATATGTAAGAAAGAGCATTTATTTGTTGAGATTTGAAGTTGCCATTTGTTTGATCATTCTGATACATAGTCAAGGTCTTTTTGAAGGGTAGCAGTATTGTTTGTGGTGTTGAATAGCTTTACATCATCAGCAAAGAGAACGCAGTTGCTCTTGATATGATCACAGAGGTCATTTATGTAGAGTATGAAAAGAGTTGGTCCTAGAACACTGCCTTGGGGGACACCACTGTTGACAGGTACAGAATTTGATAGGACGCTCCCAATTTTGACCATTTGTTGTCTGTTTGACAGGAATGCTTCTATCCAATTATGCAGTTGTTCAGAGATACCATAAGATTTTAGTTTTAGGAGTAGTTTGTCATGTACCACTGAATCAAAGGCTTTATAGAAGTCTATGTAGATTGCGTCTATTGCTTTGCCCTGATCGAGTTGTGTAGTCCATATGTTTTTGCAGTGTAAGAGTTGCAGATTACATGATAGTTTTTTTCTAAAATCAAATTGTTTATTAGAAAGTAGGCTGTTTGTTTCTAAGTGGAGGATGATGGATTGGTTAATAATTGATTCCACGACTTTACAGGTGATGCAGCATAAAGAGATTGGTCTGTAATTTTCAACTAGGCTAGGGTCTCCCTTTTTGAAGAGGGGGATTTGTTTTATTATTTAAGTAAAACAATGGACACAAAATTTAACAAAAAAGTGAAAAAGCAAAAAAGCCCCATTTCATCTTTTGTTTTGATTTCCCTCACACGCATAGGACTTGGGGTCATTTTTGCTAAAATGCAGAGTTATCATTCAAGGGTAAATATGGTTTGCTTGATTGTACATAAAGGGATACGGACTCTGGAAAATGTAATGCCATTAGCATGACATCAGGTGTCACAAAATTTGGTACAGAGTGTACTGTACACACAAAAAGCCAATGGTGAATCTTAATCCTTTTTGTTGAAGCATATCAGTCTTTAAAAAAAGAAAATAGAGAGGTATACACCACCTTTGTATGTGCTGGAAATGAATGTAACCTGTTTTACAAGAGATCCTTTACAGAATATTTGAGTTCAGAATGTCAAAAAAAAAGCGCCTTTCCTTAATAAGCTCTTCAGAAGATATTATCTACTCCTATTATTTATTTAAAAAAATCCTTCTATCAAACAGGCAATTTTTTTCCCTGTGAGAAGAACAGAAATCTGATCAACACCTGTTGTTCCTCTTCACAAAACATGCTATTTCACTTCAAGCAGCTTTTATTTTGATAATTGGGGTGATGTTTCACCTTAGATCACTCTTCCAATATTAATTTCACCAAAATATACAAAACATCTGGCTACTCTCCCCACCCAGACCCCTTTTATAAACCCTCTTAGAATAGTAAAATCAACATCTGTGCTTTATAAGGAAGAGGATGAAAGCATTTTCACACGTGGTTGCATTTGTAAATTGCTGGCTCTTAACCCTTTTCCTTCCAGGAATTGTCAGTTCACGTCTGTCAACTCGGGGAAGGTAAAGAGTATGTTCCCAATATCCACCCATTTGTTTAACCAACTTAGGGGTTTGCACTTGGTATATATTTCCTTTCCTAAAAGTCTTATTCATAACATCTAGTAGTTCTGAATCAATAAACCGCCTTTGTCTTCATAATGTGCTTGGCACATTATTTCCCCTTATCCATCAAACCATGTCAGCGAACAACATTCACTTTGCAGTCTTGCTCCTCTGCTGTTAACTATAACTAGGTGCAACAAAATGAAGCAAGTGACTTTTGCCTGTCTCGATACTCTATCTTGCTTTTATAGGCCAGGTGTATTAGTATAGCATCAACAAAACATTGGCCACCTAGTCACTCTCTTTTTACTAACCTTCATTTAAGGGCCAAGCAAGGATTCAGTCATGAATCAAAGTGCAGTATTATATAGAAACAATACTGAACTGTTAAGAGAGAAAAAATTGTATTTAGCAAAAAAATATGCATACTGGAAAAAGTAGCCACCAAAACGTGTGCTTTCTTTCAATGGAAATTGATGAGTGAACCTGGAGCAGAGGATTGGAAAACTGATGTGGTTATCCATTCCTTTTTCAAACAACTGAATATAATTCCCAAGACACACAGAATCGCAATTACAACCAGTCCAGTTGTACTGTTCTTATATGAAAATTCACATAAGTTGATTTGTAAGTGTAATTAACTCTACCTTCAATACTATGCATACAGCTGGGTTTCTGTCCTGATACCAGTTCAAGATAGATATGCATATGAGAACATCTCTCAGGAAGCTGAGTGTTGCATGGAGTGGATGCCAAGAAGATAGATGGTATACACAGCAGCTGGGCTAAGTATCTGGACAATAGTTGCAAAGAACTAGAGTATCCACACCTATCCCAAAGAGATAATACATTACTTCTTTCTCTAGACATGTTACTCATGGTTTCCATTATTGCTTCAAGTCTTTAAGATAGGAAGAGAGAAAGGCAAGACACATTCTCTTCAACCAGGTCTCACTGCAACCTTAAGCTGCTTAAGCTCTGTATATAATGCTAAGGTAGATTAAGAAATTCCTTTCCAAAATTTTACCTGTTCTTCTGTTTTGGCCACAGGATGATGGGCTATTGTTCTGTTCGCACTATGCTTACCATTATATTTGATGAGGGTTCTTTTTTATAATATGTGGCTTCATTGATAATATTTGTACTTCTGGGGGTGTCCACTAGAGACCAATGGATTAGATTCCAATGAAGGTTCAACATAGGCCCAAAAGCTGAATTTGCTGGGGAGGGAGAGATCATGGAGTATCCTGGAAGAAGACATGGCTGCCTCTAATTTTGAGTGCAACTGTTCCACTATGTATTAATATTCCTAGTTTTTCAACTATTACAGTAAGTTTTTCTGAAAGGCCTGCTAAGTTTTCTTTCCAAATAGTTTACCTTTAAATTTGAAGCACCTCTAGCAATAAGTAACAGCTACAGATTAGATAGGAAAAGAAGGTTTGGGATTATGGAATTGTTTATTAAATACATAATCTTCTTTCAGGGAAATACAGTAATTTGTATAACTGTTCAAATTAACTTAATGGTATTGCTATTATATATGCTATCAGCACAAAAGTTATTTGTGACTGAATAGAAATTAAACAAGTTGTAAAGCAAACCCAATGGGAAAATAAAACATATTTTAAAAATAGCATGGGTGAATGTATCATATATTCTACATTGCAAACAGATGATAAGTTATTGAGCCAATAACTAGAAGAAAACAAACCTTCACCTTTAATAAGGGTTAACATTTCAACTGTATCTAACCCCTTCTTTCTTAGGGTAGTAATGTAACAGGAAAAGGTCGTTTTTTTAAAACAAACTTTTCATGTAACATCAACTTCCTTGTGTACTAGTCATTAAGGAAACATTTGTCTTTAAACAGATGGGTTTACTAAGCATTTAACAGCAGCAAGCATCTAAAGCTGTGGTCCTAAGTTGTTTCTGGGCTTGTAAATCTGTGTGGAAAACAAGACACACATCACTAAATTTTATGCAAGGAGGAATTTGGGCTATATGGAGGGTTGGCAAGAGTCAATTACAATTCTATCCTCATGCATCTTTAACAAGATCTGAATAAATTAGGCTGCAGAAGTGTGATTTGTCTGAAGCCCATGGGGAAATTTCACTGTAGCCAGACTATGGCTAAGTAACAGGCTACAATTTGCTTGAGCTCCTGTTGAATTCTGGTGCCAGCAAAGTGCAAAAAATTCAATGATAAATAGATTTGCTTCTTTGGTCCAAATTCTTTAAGTCTGTTACATATTAAGATAAACAGAGTTGGAAGGGACCTTATAGGTCATCTAGTCCAATCCACTCCAAGCCCCCTCCCCCTCACTCAGACAGGAGACCCTACACAATTTCTGAGAGATTCCAGTAAATTAGTCTCTTTTATTTATACTTCATGGTATAAAAGAAGAGAGAGAAGAAATTGATTTCCAAGTATTTTCTGATAATTTTCAAATGTTAACCAGAACTTTTCTTCCCATCTATTCCCCATAGGTGACACTAATGTTGCAGAAGATCAAGTTATTTGTAGGAAATCAGGATGCTAATCATATGATCTGTGATTTTGTTTTGTTACTTAACAACCCTTAATTCTAAAATCAACCCAGGAAGCCTATAAATAAGCAATCCCATTGCCAGGACCTCTGCAACATTGGATTCCATGCAGCTGAATGGTGGTTTTTTTTTTAAACACCTCAACTGCCCTCCAAAATATGACTGCAATAATGTAAGGCAACCTGATCCTTCAAAACTTTTGCTAGAACAGTAGCTCATTATTATCTTTTTTTTTTAGATATTTAGCCGCAGCAATTTAAAATATAAAAAGGGGACATTTAGTTCACGTTTAGGTTTGTGCATTTTCAAAACATAAAAGCATTTCAGTCAGATTTGTGCAAAGTATAAATCAAATACAGCAAAGTGTGTGCACAGCCAATTGACCTTTCAAATTCTATGTACTACATTATTTATGTCATTAATATGGGATAACAAAAAATGTATGTTAGATTGTCATAGATTAGCTGTCTAAGCACACCTAGGGCCTATCTAGGGTAGAGGTGGGCAATTCATTTTCCCAAGGAGTCACATCAGGAACTCAGGCTGTTGTAGAGGACTGCCATGAAGGCCCTGGTGTACATATGCTTCCTTCTGCTGGGAAAAGAAAGCTCTTTTAACTGCTACATTCTAATCACATACACCTTTCTAACCACATGATTATTTTTGCTCCGGCTCTTTGAGTGTTCGTAGTCTTCCTCTAAAATTGCATTATTAGCTAAAGCAGTGATGGCAAACCTTTTGGGTTTGGCATGTCAAAAATTCAGAAAATGCCTGATTTGATTCTGGTGGTATGTCTGTGTCTGTCAGTCTCACGCACACACAAACTGAACAAAAGAGAAACAATTCTCTATATCTCCCTGGTATTTAGGCCACCCTGAACAATGGCATTTGGTGGCAGTGCTGAGGCTGGACCTGAAATAGAAGCCCTTGTCTTCATCCCTGGCACTACCATTGCCACTCAAAAGGCTACCTTGTGCTATTCCCCAGGCCCTGCTGTGCACCTCTTTCCTTCAGGTGGCCTTTCTGTTGACAAGCCTCTGAGGCTTTTACCTGAGGCTGCTCCGGGTCACACAAGGCCTTTGTTCTTGAGAATGATTTTGAAGAATGCTCTTCCACAGCCTTGCAACCTCTGAGAAGCATGCAAAAGCACATCCTCACATGATATTTGGAGGCACATGTCATGTGACAGTAGCAATAGCACTTCACAGTGCTTTATAGCCCTCTAAGCGGTTTACAGAGTCAGCAGAGTCAGAGGCAGCAGATTGTTCCCCACCAATCTTGGTCCTCATTTTACCGACCTCGGAATAATGGAACATGGAAGGCTGAGTCAATCTTGAACCAGTGAGACTTGAACTGCAGGCAGCCGGCAATCAGAAGTAGCCTGCAGTACTGCATTCTAACCACTGCAGCACCACAGCTCATCAGTATGCCCCAATCTCACACAGACTCTGAAAGTCATGAGAGAATAGTGTTGGTGTTTGCGTGTCACCCAAAATGTCATGGCAAGTCACCTTTGACACATGTGTCTGTCATGCCACCAGAGTCTGAATCTGAGGGGGAAGATGAACAGCTGACAGAGATCAGGAGAGTGGCTCCGTTGGTTGTGGAGGAAAATTTGGGGCTCAATTGCAATTGTAAGTCAAGGGCTACCTGTACCCTCCATACATGATTTCTGAAAACACCAGAAGCCAATGCTATAATAATTCAATTAGTAATTGAAACTACTGATTAGTGTTTGTGAAAAAACACTTTTTCATAAGTGAAAAAGAAACTAATTAAATAGTTCCCCTACAACTAAGTGGGGTTTCTCAGTGTTTTAAGACATTGAAACACATTATCCACTGAAATAACTTGTTGATATAGGAATTGCATTTTTGAGCATGTGCCATATTTTTCTTGCAGCTTTTTTTTTCTAATAAAATTATGTTAGCCAATAAGATGATTTCATCTGTAACCTAAGGTTGCTTCCAAACAAGGCTTTTAGTATGCAAATGCCTTGCCTAATTCAATTTTTGGAAGCTCTGGATGATGTCTTATTTTTCTAATTATCCATTTTTCCCGCTCACAGTTTCATAGTTTCTTACTATAAAAATATCTGATGAAGAGGGGAATAATTGCAGTCATTTTTTTGATCGATGGTTCCTGAGGCATTCTGATAGGAATGTGCTCCAAATGTTGCCAACAAATAACAAGCAAATGACAAAACCCGGCAAACAAAGTCTCCTGTTGTCAGAGTTTTAAACTAGAACATATAGAGCAGTATACAGGTAGGCCTCAACTTGTAACAATTGAGCCCAACAGTTCCATTGCTAAACAAGGCTAAGCAAGACAGCCTTGCAACCTCTGAGTATTAGACAAAATGATGGAATCTTACATAATGAAAACTTTTCCATGTGAAAGTAATATCTTTCATATTAATGTCAAAGATGAAGAAAACTAAACAGGCAGTCCTCAACTTATAACCATTCATTTAGTGACCCTTTGAAGTTACAGAGGCATCAAAAAGTCTTATGACTAGTTTTCACCCTTACAGCTGTAACAGCATACCCATGATCATGTGATCAGCTTGGCAACTGGCCTGTATTTATGATAGGGGCACCATTCTGGGGTCATGTGATCACCATTTGTAACCTTCCCAGTTGGCTTCTGACAAGCAAAATCAATGTGGGAAGCCAGATTTTCTTAGGACTGCATGATTCATTTAACTACAGGAATTCACTTGACAACTGTGGCAAAAAGATCGTAAAATGGGGCAAAACTCACTTAACAATTCTCCTGCTTAGCAAATGGAAATTAGGGGTTCAATTGTGATTGTAAGTAGAGGACTACCTGTACTTAAATCTACTCCTTTAAGTTTAAAGAACACCCCATTGGTGAGTTGAGACAGTTAAGCTGTGATTCACAATCTTTATGAATCTATGTGGGCCATAGTTTGGAAAAGAGGGAAGGGACGTCCTATTGGAACCCCCACTGCCTCAACACACACACACACACACACACACACACACACACACTTTTCTAAATTTCACTCCTTCTGGAGGACAACAGGCTTATCCAAACTGAAAATCTGACTGCAAAATGCTTTTAAAAGGAAGAAATCTACTTATTGCCCAGGTGCTGACTCAGATTGCTGACGACTCCACCAATTCATCCAATTGCTTTCTCTCCATTTCTCTACCTGTTAGAGAACCACTTCTCTATCTGTTATCCTTTGGGCCAGAGAAGCCTATCCACCTCCCATTTTCCTCATCCAACCTATCAGGGAAGATCAGGCCCCAATCCCTGTCTTCTTACTTTGCATTTTTCTTGAGGTATACAATTGAACATACTATACACTAGAGCAGGGGTGTCAAACTCAATTTCATTGTGGGCCGCATCAGGTTTGTGTTTGATCTCGTGTGCAGGACTGGACGTGGCCAGGGTGTCACTTGTGTTGGGGGGCACCTGTGGTGGCCTGAGTGCTCTGCCAGCAAACACAGGCTCCTGAGCTCCATTTTCGGCTGCAATGGCCTCCTGCAACCCCCTTCCAGCAAAAATAGAGCTCCGGAGGGCCGTGTGAGGCCCTAGCAAGCTCCATTTTCACTGGTAGAGGCACCATGAACCGGTCCTTTGCTATTTCCAGGGCGGCCCTGCAGGCCAGATCGAAGCACCCTGTGGGCCGAATCTGGCCTCTGGGCCCTGCACTGAAGGAAGTAGTCTTCCTGATATTTGGAGTCCCCCACTTCAGGACTATTCTATTAATGTAAGACTCATTACCACCTTTTTAAAAAATGGTTCTGCTTAATGATTTTCTTCCTCAGTTTAATTCTCTTCCCAGAGGCTGTGACCACTTAGCATGCTATCCAAAGCTTATTGAATGAACTCAGTCCCTTAGGCTGAGCCACATATTAATTTTTTAGCCCAGCATGTGGTACACACAACACACCCAATTTTAAAGGGGGTGAGTGAGAAGAGAGGATTATGTGATCAATCAAGCACTTGGCTGCTATTCCTCTAAGTTTGGGAAACTTTTACTCACATCCACTTCCTCCTGCCCGAAGGGAAAAAAAAAACATACAAAGGGGAGATGCCATAGGAAGGGCTCAGGCAAGTGAGCCAATGAAGATAATTGGTACCATCATTTACTCAGCCTTCCTTGCTCAGAGAAAACAAAGCAGGAGGATTGAACTGATAGTAAGCAAAAAGCCAGTGCTAATTGTACTGTTGTGAATTGACCAGCTCTTTCTGCTGACAGGCTAAAATGCATTCAGTCAAGAGTTAGCAGCAAGATCCCTGCTTCTGCTTCAATCACTTACTGTTTCTATGAGGTATGTTTTCTACTGGGATCCTTGTGTTAGAAATACAACCATCCATTTGAATTTTCTTTTGGGTAGTACAATGGGAGCTTCCACCCAACACTAACAAATGCTGGCCTTTGGATGAATTGCAAACAGCTACATGAGCACCTTCCTTGAAACAATACACGACCTCTTTCTATTCTCTTCTTCCAAGGGATAGTGTGGAGAACTAGACACCAACCTCACCAAACCACATACAGATGGAAGAAGGGAATTTAGTTATCCTTGGTGTCTGCATAACCTGGGGAGCAGGTAATTAAGCAGGCAGGGAGACTGCTCAGGTTGTGTCCTGAAGCACCATACTGTAGAAGTAATTCACCATTGGGGTGTCAAGAAAAGATGCCTAGCCACCCTCTTCTTTATTGCATATGTCCCTTCTCTCTTCAGAAACATAATTCAAGGCTCTTTTTGTTTTGGAGGAAGGATGGAGTTCCTTTCCTGTAACTTTTTCTTTTCCGCTGGGAGAAGGAGAAATAGCTGTTTATCCTTTCTTTTCTTCTACAGTTTGTTTCCCTTTCAAATTAAGAGACAACTTTAAATCCCCTCCCCAAGGCTTAGACATTTAAAAGCATAGGTAATTTAGCTCTCTGTTGCATTACTCCTTATAATATGCAACCAAAGGGCATTATAAAAAAATTACAAGGATTACACATAGGAATTTGAACTCTTTTTGATGCTGCCTTTCACTGGTCTTGCTTATCTGTGGATGATTTTTAGGGGCTCTAATTACAAAATAGGTATTTGAACTGCTCATAAATGCTTTTTTTTCTTGCTCCCTTCTCTTTAACGTCAACAGGCTGAACCTCAGCAGCAGGCTCAAAACCACCGTTTAATATTTTGTTTTTCATTTCCCAAGCAATGCCCTCCTTGCTTCAACTATCTCTCCTTCTACTTATATTATTGTCCTTCAGCCCAGACTTCCCTCATAGACTAGGAAAGCCCCAGCTACGTTCCGTCCTCCAGGAATCCAACGATTCCACCAGTCCCGGGATTTCGGGAGAGCTTTCGACTGCCGGCGCGGAATTCAGCAGGAAAAAGAAGGCGGATAAAGTTGCTCCCCTGCTGCTTCCTGATTGGTCCTTGAGGCAGAGGAGGAATGAATAGACCAATAGGTACAATAAGCACGGGTGCGGACCGGGAAGAAGTAGAAGACGCTGTCTAGAAGTTGGGTGATTTGGGGCAGGTTTTTTTTTCCTGCTTGAGAGATTATTTAGACACTCACTGATTTAGCTGGCAGGGAGGCGTGTTCTTTAAATAGCAGCCACTGGTTTGAAGGTAGAGGCGTGTGACTTGTGATACTGTACACACACACTAATTTAAAGTGGCGGAGGGTTGTGATTTCACACAGCAAACGCTGATTTAAGTGGCAGATTTTTAATTGGCGAACGGCTGCTTCAAGGCCCAGATAGCTTTGAGGAGAATGATTACTTCCACTCTTAACTCAGTCACGGAGAATATGCGATCGCTAAAAAGTCGACACCTGTTTGATAACTTAAAAGACCCCCATTCATAATTTCACGGCGGTTAAAAAGAGCGTAGATAATTTTCTTGTCCTCAAGCTGCCAAAAGCAAACCCCGCTCGAGTTGTTTGAAAGTCGAAATCCGCTAAATCTAAAACTTTGAACTCCCACAATACTTCTTCCAACGTTTTCTGCCCCGTTTTCAACACCTCCCGATTTTTTTATAGCTTCCCATAAGATCCTGGGGGCAATCGGTTTTTCACACCTTCTCAATCCCCTCTCCTTTTTAAGACTAAATCTCTCCGCCCCGCCTTTCCCTAAACTCTCTTCCTAATTGGATCCATTCCTTTCTTCTGGTCATCACCTCATCTTACCACCCCGTGCTTAATACAGGTCCTAAACTTTTTTTTTTTTAACAAGTTCAATTTCACAGGATGCTATCTTTCCACCTACCGTTGCCTTACTCGACGGTAGTCTGCACCTGCTAACGTTGTAGGAAGCTTCTTTTACGGGTCTACGTACAAACTCCCCGCAGGGTCAACCTGTGGGACCCCTGGCAGGCCTCTTTCAAGAACGGACCTCAACGCAACTCTTTTTCCTACCACGTCTACCTTATCGCAATCCCGCATTACTTCCTCCCCTCCATTCTTTGCTGTACAATTGCCCCCCACCCCCACCCCCAATCCAGTTTCGCCGCCTGGAGCTCCCTGCCGTCTACGGAGGACTGGTGGCTCAATAAACCAAGCCTTCATTGGTTTCTCCCCCCCACTTCCCACCTCTGCCTACTCCAAACAAAACTCCCCCTCTCCCAATTTCTCTTATTTCTTCTCTTGATGCTGGTCCTCCGGCCCCCGCCCCATCAGAGCCACATTTCCTTCCCGGGATCTCCCCAGCTCGCCTGCCTTCTCACGTTCCCTGCCATCTGCTTCGCAAAATCCGTCCCAAGGTAGCAACCGCAGGATTTCAAGCCTCAGAAATATTGGGGGCAAGGCGGATCCTGTTCCCGGGGGTGGGGGTGGGCGCAAGGTACCCGGTTTCCCCCCCCCCTCCTTTTCCGCACCACACCCGGCCGCTTAGATAAACCGTGCCTCCTTCATATACTTTTTGCGTTCTGCAGAGTTGCGGCAGGTCCCCGCGAAGAGTTCGGCGCAAGTGAAGGAAGCCCAGAGTTAAATTTCACTTTTTCCCCCTTTTCCCACCGTCGTTCCTCCGCCCCATCCCTCCCCGCTCGCTCGGCTCCATCCCTCTCGCTTTCCTCGGCAAGACTCCCTCGGCGGAGTCGCTACAAGTCAGCCTCAGGCTCTGCAAGCCAGCCCCGCGATTCTCATTGGTTTGGTTACAAAGAGGTGGAGACACATGAGCCGGTATTAAAAATCACATGGGTCCTTCAGGCAGTAGCTTATTCAGTTGTTTCATTTGCAAGGGATGCAGCGGTTAGCGGCGGACCTTCGGCATGCTTGTCTGGATCTTACGCTCTTGATCATAATAGTCATTCATTGCGTAGCTTAAAACTCACCCGCAGGTAAGGAAGAATTTTTTTTTTCTCCTCCCGGAGAACACCTAATTGTCTTTTTCCTAAAGGAGAAAGAAACAGAAACAGAACCTCGAAAACCGGGCAAATACTTCGGGATTGTTGATACTCGATGCAGAATTCCAACCCCACAGTAGTTTTTCTGAGCGTCGGGGGTGTGAAAAAAAACAACGACCCCAGTTTCTGATTGAATAGAAGCGGAGCGATTTTTCTCCTCCTAAACTCCCTGTTTAGCAGCTGCTTGCATTGCTCCTTTGGATAGTTGGCGAAGTAGTCCCAGGTAGTTTCGTTCGTAATCGCGGCGATTTATGCTCTTAGGTTTCACTGCACGACGCAGACTTTGCAGTGCTGCTCTGCATAGAAGTTAGCAAAGAAAGCTGCTAGTTATTAGTTGCTCTCTTATTTTTGCCGTTTCCTTTTTTGGCCCGTGATTACAAAATAAAAATAAAAATGCTGTGACTCAGGGAAAAAGGTCATAGCATCTAGCCCTTAGGTTTGCCCAGTGCTTATATTTCACAACAACTTAAAATACCACATTTTGACTGTTCTTGTTCAGCATGCACAGAAGCCTTGAGTGGATTCCCCCCCCCCACTTTTTTTTTTGAAAAGGATAAAGAGGAAGAGAAGAGAGAGAGAGAGTGATGGATGTTATAGGTGCCAAGAATTGGAAGCAAAAAAAAAAAAAAAAATCTGGTGAGAGTTTTACAGCTTCGGAGAGATTGCATCACATTAACTTGATTCATTATAATTTTTTTCCCCATTTAGATTTGATAATTTTCATTATGCTAAAGCCCGTTGCAGATTTTGCCATCCGAAAATAGTTTATTCTTGGAACGTTTAGTTGGGATCAGCTTCAAGCAGCTTTAAGGACTACTGTGAGCAATTCAAACCTCTTCTTATCATGCTTTTTCTCAACCCAATATTTCTGCTTTTCTGGATTGTACTGGGTCAGCCTCTAGGCATATATGTACATAGCTGCATGCATGTGCATTATGCTGTACCATATTCAGTCCTTTTTCTATACTTCTATCTACACAAGGGTGATTTTATCAGTGATGCTGTCATTAGGTAATTACTTTGTCATCCTCATCTTATACAAACAAGTTGGCTAGGTGTGTTTCCATCATATTTCTTGCCAACATTGCCTGTCACTTTTATTTTTGTTTTTAAAATGCTTTGATTATGTCATTAGGAGAAAAAAAAACATAGAATGGAGATGGGAATGAAGAGACAGCAAGTAACTGGGAGGCTGCAAAGAGTCTGGCAGACAGTAGAAAAGAGCATTGATGTGAACTCTGTTCAGAGCCATTCTGTTTACTCAAAGGCACAGACAAGGAGCAGTTACCTTCACTTAGCAACATGTGCCTTGAACAGCCTCAGTAGAGGTGTATGCTGGCAACTGGGAAATAACTGCTATATGCTCATTAACTATTCCTCCCTCCCCAGTCCTTTCAGCTGCTAAAATCTCTCATCAGCCTCTCTGTGCTGTGTTTTTGCTTCAAAGCTATGTAGGTGCAGTTGATTTAGATCCGGAACCTATCCGCTGTACCCCTTTTTCTTGATACTTTCCAACTGTCAACATCTACTTCCAAAATCTGAATTTTGGGGGGGAGGGTATTTAAGCAAAATATTTGCTTTCTTTTTCTAAAGCTGTAGAAGGGCTTTAAAAAAAGGCACTGAGCTGATTTATGAAGCTAGTCCCAGATATTTTTATTTTATTCTTGGGATGCGAAAGAATCAGCTCTATGGTATAGTTCAGTAGCATTGTAGACTCACAATTCAGTTGGTGTTTTCTCCAGGTGGAGTGTGGGATGTCTGCTGGTGGGCAAGAGAAAAGAGACAGGTGGGCTGGAGGGACACGCAAGCTTTCAGTGTTCTCAAGATTTCTAGTGACATGTGTCTTGGTAAATATTTGCACTATATGAGGAAAACGCACTGCCAAGCATGATGCTTGATACCCTATTTTAGATAACAGGGCTAATATGGCTACATTACTGAAAAGATTGTGCATCTATGATAGAAGAGGAAGGGAAAGAAATGTTTCTGCAGCTAAGAAATGACCATTAGCAACAAGTTTCTTAACAAAGAATCTTGCAGAGCATTTTTCACCAAATTTTATACCCAGTTTGTGTATTTGGAGGAGGACTGCTACATATGACATTGAAGGAGTTGCTTTGTCTACGTGTGGCATATGTGCAAAAAATGTATCTTCTAAATATTTTCAGAGCCTGATTCTGCCTGGATTGGTATTAGAAGCCAAATTCCTAATATGCTGTTCTTATCCTTATCCGGAGATTAAGTGTTAACCTCTGACCCCATGCCTTTTTCTTGCTGCTTAAAGGAATGTAAATTATGGAAAAAGAGCCAAGACTGTAATAAATGGAGTGTGATGTGCCAACTCTTTATTTTCCAAAATTCTAGATGAGGTCTCAGAACATTATAGAAAGTTATAGTCCAGTGTTTTTTTTTTCATGAAGGGTCACTTTATCTGACCTGTGTGGAGGCTTTGCTTCCAAATATACAATGCTGATAATGATTTGAATTTGATCAAATGCCCACAGATCAATTTGGCTTTGTAAAATCTTATTCTGTATAGATATCCTATGTCCCATGCATATTTTTTCCTTTAAATCCAAATATTCTTCTATCCCACATCTCTCGCCCCTCCTCCCACTCTCTTTATTTTTCAACCTGAGAATGAATATGCATTTGAAAAACCGTGAGTTATTGGAAGTTACCAGAAGATAATGCAGCAAAAAGCTTGCAGATGACAAATTTCAGGAAGTTACTAATCAAAAACCAGGATAGAGTTCTGCTTATCCCTCTGCTTTATATTTTCATCATTCAGCTATTCAAAAAGAAATATCTCTAAAGTACATAATATATGCAGGTGGAATCCAGAAAATTAGACAAAGGTTTGTATAATATATATATTGTATAATATGATTAGATGGTGGTAATACCTAAGAAAATGTCCTTCTCTTGCTAAGGTTTTAGATTACTAAAATGTATGGCATAAACTGATATGGCCCACAAATTGTTACTCTGTAATGTATTTGATATCCTGCCTTTCCTCAGGAGCTCTAGGCAGCTTACATGAAGATTTCCTTTCATTTCATCTCCACAACAACTCTTTGGAATAGATTGGGCTGAGAGAAAGTCACTAGCTCAAGGTCATCCAATAAATGTTCACAATGAACTTAGACTTGAACTTGGCTCTTCCCAGTTGTAGTGCAACACTTTTACCACTATTCCACATTGGAAAAGCTTTGATATTTCACGTAAACCAATGATTTTCTTCTTCTTCTTCATTTAAGACTCTGTGAGATTTGATATTGTTCCTTTTTAAGGTACCGCATTATGAAGGTGCCTTCCATATAAACTATAGAAAGGGGGCTCTGAATAAGAGGCTGCCATAATGAATAAGAACAATAAATTGATGCAGCATTACAAATGCATTCTTACCTGCTGCATTTTTAAATCTTAGGATTTTTATGGAAAATGTGAAATGAATGTATTTCACTAAGAAAGAAAACTGAATGTTTGTTGTGGTTTCAGCATTTAGAAAGCTACAGTCCCATATGCTGGAAATAGTTTACTTCCTACTGTGTTTCTCCAACAATACGGCCTCCACCAATAGGAAGGCCCAGCATGATTTCTAGGCATGAGGTGAAATTAAGCCCCGCCCCCAAATTTAGGCCTATTCAAACCATACTTTCCCCTGCCATTTCTCACATCGTTTGTTAGAAATACACGAGGTGAAGAGAAATGGGCAGGGGAAGGGCGGGGGGGATGGGGAGAAAACTTGCCTTTAGGAGTGCCCTGCAGGTAGGCTAGGCTAGAATACCCCGATAGCCGATAGAAGCTCCCTGAAGGCAGAGTCCCCAGCCGCTTCAGGGCATGGCGTGGCTACCCGTGTCCCCTCGCCGTTAGGGCAGTCTCTTTTGGGCGATGGAAGCTTCCCAAGTGCAGTCACCAGCCACTTCGATCGGCCGGTAGAAACGGCCTCAGGGCGAGCGCGCACACACCACACTCCCTTCGCTGCAAGGCCGCTTCTATCAGCAGACGAAAGCTCCCTTGAAGGCAGAGTCCCCAGCCACTTCAGGGTGAGGCATGGCTGCCTATGTCCCCTCGCCTTTAGACCGTCTCTTTGAGACAATGGAAAGTTCCCAAATGCAGTCACCAGCCATTTCGATCGGCCGGTAGAAGCGGCCTCGGGGCGAGCGCGCACACACACACACACACACACTCCCCTCGCCACGAGGCCGCTTCTATCGGCAGATGAAAGCTCCCTGAAGAGGCTGGGGACTCTGCCTTCAAGGGAGCTTTTGTCCGCCGATAAAAGTGGCCTCGCGGTGAGGTATGTGTGTATGGGCCTCTCTAGGTGGGAGAGGAAATTAAGTCACCCACGAAAAGACGGCCTACCCGTTTTTTCAGGGGTCAAACAAATAAGGCCCAGCCTTATTTTGTGAGAAACACGGTAGTAAGCCTTAGTAGTGCTTGAGTTGCGACTGTAATGCTTATAGTCATAAGCCATGATAGTTGTAAAATTGTGACCAGACCCATTCTTACTATTTTTGTGGCAGTCGTTAAGTGAATGGTCATAAGTCGAGGACTACCAGTGTATGCATGTATGTATGAGTACTGTTCAGCTAGCTGCTCATGATTTGTCAGTCATTTGGGGTGGGGGTTGGGGGTGGAGGGAACCAAAGCTCTTTTGCTCTTCAGGTTCAAGAATGCACACTTGTCTTGTAGAATTCTGCTTTGGTTGAAGGATTTTTTAATTAACAGCATTGCTTGGTAAGAATTAAAGGCATACGTCATCAAAGAAGACTTAAACGAAGAAGCAGGTTTTTTAATACACAGGCAATGTGATGCAGATTAGCTGTTAATTGGTTGGTTGTATCTTGTGGCTTGGATTAGAACATGGATCCCAGTCAGAGTCCTTAATTGTTGTATGTCACTAATAAGGCAAAATCAGGGCTATTCTTTATCTTACTCATTAAATGCTTTGCATCTCTTAATCCCAAGTTTTTCTGTCTGTCTGTCTTACTATCTATCTATCTATCTATCTATCTATCTATCTATCTATCTATCTATCTATCTATCTACTCATCCACCCACTCTTGCACTCACCCACCCATCTATTTTGCGTGGACGGCAAAGGATACATGCTTATTCAGTTATACCCATTGGCTTAAAAATGCAAGTGATTAAAAGATACATTCTTCCCTTCATAAAGTTATTCTTGGGTCTTGTTCAGGTTTCCATTAAATATTTACTGCATTTCCAATACATTTTGTAGTTTTCATTCCATTAAAATAGCTACCATGAAACTACTTTGTTTTCACAATCAAAATAGAGTTTCACGAAAATAATAAAAAATAATATTCAGTTATTGCTTTCTAATACTCTTTAAGAAAAAGCTTTCAAAAGGGAAATCAAACTGTTGAAAATGGAGTAAAACAAGAAACAAAAGTTTTCTATTCCAAAATTTCAATGTTGTGTGAAAGCAGAAAACTTGGCAAGGGATATGGGTTGCAGTGTAATATTTGGTCTTTAAGAAAGAATTCCCTTTGAAATCACTTGAAAGGTTTCTAGCAGTCTTAAGCCAGATCTGACAAGCTGAACCTCCAAAGCCAAAATGCTATCAGAATAATCCCATGCTGAATGATTTCAAAAGGCTTGCTGTCTTGTTTTGCAAACAGGAATTAGATGGCATCTCTAACACTTTCTGAGACATATATAATTTTAGAATAATACCATTATGGTACTTTTTAAAAATACAAACATTCGATCTGTGTATTTTGCAAGGACATAGATGCTGTGTTCAGGATATTTGATGTTGATTTTTCTTTTCAGAAGAGTTTGATTCTACAGCTATGCTAAATTACCACTGAATAAATTATGTGCTCCTTGACTAAACAAAATTGAGCATGCTAGGAATAAAAAAAAGAATTGGGGGGATGAGAAAGAAAGAGAGAGTTGTTTCAAGCATTTGCTGATTCTTTTTTCCCTCTTATTACAGGTCATGTCTCTTCCTGGTAGATGATCAACTGTGACTATCACAAGGTTCTCCTTGGCAAAGTCAAGTGTTGACGGAGGCACCAGCTTCTCCCTCATTTTTTTTCATCTGAGTGTGTTCACAAGAACATTCAAAACTGTTTCTCCAAAGAGTTCTGCAGAAACTCAGACTGTTTTCTAAAGCAGAAGCACCAGAGTCCACATCGGAAGCGATGGGCAGCGTGCGAACCAACCGCTATAGCATCGTTTCCTCGGAAGAGGATGGTATGAAGCTGGCAACTATGGCAGTGGCCAACGGTTTTGGGAATGGGAAGAGCAAAGTACACACCAGGCAACAATGCAGGAGCCGGTTTGTCAAGAAGGATGGCCATTGCAACGTCCAGTTCATTAATGTGGGTGAAAAAGGTCAGCGGTACCTAGCAGACATCTTTACCACCTGCGTCGACATCCGCTGGAGATGGATGTTGCTTATCTTCTGTCTGGCTTTCATCCTCTCCTGGCTCTTCTTTGGTTGTGTATTTTGGTTGATTGCCTTATTGCATGGGGACCTAGAGGAAACGGACAAACCTTGTGTGTCTGAGGTGCGCAGCTTTACCGCAGCCTTTCTGTTCTCCATTGAAACACAGACCACTATCGGCTATGGCTTCAGGTGTGTCACAGATGAGTGCCCTATTGCAGTCTTCATGGTGGTTTTCCAATCAATAGTTGGCTGCATCATTGATGCCTTCATCATTGGCGCTGTCATGGCTAAGATGGCGAAACCCAAAAAGAGAAACGAAACTCTCATCTTCAGTCACAATGCTGTGGTAGCCATGAGAGACGGAAAACTTTGCTTGATGTGGAGGGTTGGCAATCTGCGCAAAAGCCACTTGGTGGAGGCACACGTGAGAGCTCAGCTCCTCAAATCCCGGATCACCACTGAAGGAGAATATATCCCTCTGGATCAAATAGACATCAATGTTGGGTTTGACAGTGGGATAGACCGTATATTTTTGGTCTCGCCCATTACAATTGTCCACGAAATAGATGAAGAGAGCCCTTTATATGACTTAAGCAAGCAAGATATGGACAATGCAGACTTTGAAATTGTAGTGATACTGGAGGGCATGGTGGAAGCCACCGCTATGACCACTCAGTGCCGTAGCTCATATCTAGCAAATGAAATCCTGTGGGGCCATCGCTATGAGCCAGTCCTATTTGAAGAAAAGAGCTACTACAAAGTGGATTACTCCAGGTTCCACAAAACATACGAAGTGCCGAACACACCCCTTTGCAGTGCCAGAGACTTAGCTGAGAAAAAATATATCCTCTCGAATGCAAATTCATTTTGCTATGAGAATGAAGTTGCCCTTGCGGGCAAAGAGGAAGAGGATAGTGACAATGGGGTGCCTGAGAGCACGAGTACAGATACTCATCCAGAAATGGACCATCTTAGCCAAGCAGGGGTGCCCCTAGAACCAAGACCTTTGAGGCGAGAGTCTGAAATATGACTGGGGGTAGGGAGAATACGTTCTGCAATGTTTAAAATGTATTTCACCATAACGGGCATGCTGCATTGAGAAGTGGCTGCAAACAGGTTTTCAGCTGATGGTACTGTTGGACACGGATGGGCAAGCAGCCCTAAGGAGTCAAAACCCTGAGCTGGTTTTCAAGTGCTGTCTTCAGAGTAGGTACAGCAAGGCATGAACTTGGAACCTGAAGCACTATGTCTATTAATTGCTAAAAGGCACATATGTTGTAGAATAAATTATGTATATATTTTTTTACAAAACTTGAACTTGCAGGCAAGCTTTGGTCGAGCTCTATTGTTTGTTATCCATGGTTTTTCTTCCCCCAATGCTTCTCCCTTGGGAACAAGAATATTTTTAATGGCATAACCAAGGCAAGAGTCTGCCTTGGGTTTTTCTTTTTCCTTTTAAAAATTGCTGCTAACTACTTGAACACAAACTGTAATTATTTTTGTCACAGTTTAATACTTGTTTCCTTTTATATATATGTGTGTGTGTATCAAACAGAGAAAAAAGAGGAGAACCCCCCCCAGTCCTGAATTTGTTTATTTGAAAGCTCTGTCCATCAATCAAGCGACTGGTGAACTAGGAAATCTGTCGGTTGAGGCCAGTAGTTCAGTACCTAGAATCAATTTCTCTCCCCGACTATCCAGTTACAGGAAAATTCTTATGTAACACAAGGTCATGCAGTAGCCTATAGCAAGCTATTTTTTTTTAAATAGTGCTTGGAAATGGCATGAGATTCATTTCACCCAATATATGTTTTGATTTCCAAACTACCTTAGTGAATACCAAAGAAAAAAAATGCACACTTTTGCACAGTGGATTTTTTATTTAAATAGAACAGGCTGCTTTCAGACTATTTTTCCTCCCTTTCAGGTCCTTCACGTGTGTATTTTTTTTAACTGCACCTTATTCCAAAAGTCAAGTTTAGAGTACAATTAACAGTCCCTTTTTTTTTTTTTTTTGCTCCATTGCCCTGGTTTAGGGAAATAACACCACCAAGAGTTGCTTGATTGTGACAGGTAACAAATCTAGATATAGGTAGATAGATGAGCTTCTGATTTTTTTTAAAGGAAAAGAAAAAAAAAGGTTGAGTCAAGGAAAGGAAACACCTGTTCTTTCCTGTTTGTTAAATACCAGAAAACTGTGGCATAACATTGAAGATTAAGCATGAAGATGAATGCATACATTCCAAAGTAAGGTCTAGGATGTAAGCCTATAATAGAAGCAGACTGGCATTTAAGGGAAATGAACCATTACATGTAACCATTACAAGGGTAGAGTTATACTCTGTCTAAGTTACATTGGCAAAGACTGGCAAAGCGTTTGTTCAGCCATGGCAGGTTAGCTTAAGTACTAGGAGCACAGTTGCCGCAGGGTCTCAGGAGAGAAAAGAAACTGATGGAATAATCTGATGCAAGGATCGCCATGCAGTGGTTTTGTGTGTTTTTTTGGCATAACTTCCCCTTACCAGAATAGGAGAACAGAAAATGACTGTGTGCTGTTCTGTTCTGCTCAAGGGAACATTCATTTGAAGTGAACAATACTGTAAAAGATTTCCCCTTGTTTTGGGGTTTAATGAGTGATACGTCTTAGGGTGATCAGTGGGTGCAGTAGCTCTACCAAAGCCTTTGAGCCATGACTTTCATGGTATTTTTTGAGTCCCTGGCCAAGAATGCTGTAACACTTATCTGTGCCTCTAAGATCAAGTGTACCCATTTAGCTGCCCCCTTAAAGTCCTCTCCAAAGGCCGAGAAGAAGGGTGTCACGAAGGGATCACACTCCAGATTCTTTTACAGTATTGAATCTCACTGTATGCCATTAAAAATAGCTTGTTCTGGGTCTAGTACTGTTGACTAAAACAGAGCTCCAGCGAGGTTTGGGTGTCCCGATTACTCTATCTGGAGACGGTGGCATTTTCCCAGAGAGGATGGAATTTAAGCAGAGTAGATGGATTTGAAACTCGAGAAAGGTTTTTGCTCTTCCTCTTTATCCAAATATTGTTTCTATACCATAGACTGAGGCTAAACTCTTTAAGAAAACAACCACGCTCCATGGAGAGAGTTAAATCCGCATGGCAACCTGATTGGAGCTCAGTCAGGGAAATAAATAAAAAGCAATTGAAGGTGATTTGTGCTGCTATCATGATATATATTTTTGCAAAGGAAAATAAAGTGCAAACCAAAGAGTATTTAGTAATATGTTAAACAAAGTGAGGAGGAAGTTACTCCAAAATGCACAAAGTTCCCACTTGCAGAACTTGAGGCATTAAGTGGAGGGGTGGGTTGACAAAGTGTTGAATATATATTCATTTTTAAAACAAACACACTCAGAAAGGGATTTTTCTAAAAATCATTAAATGTTCTTTTTTGGCGCAGAATTGAGATTTCCAAGATGCAGGGTTTTATGTTTTCAAATTTTTAAAAACAAATGTACATTTTTATAAAGTTTATCAAGTATTTTTTCATATTTAAAGCCAAATGTAAATAGAAGTCCATTTAAAAAAAGAAAAAAATGGCAGGAGATAAGGTCAAGTTGGCATCATTTAGAACCTACGATGCTACTGGTTAGCATGGTTTTTAGCAAATATTTACAAGCCTTATGGGGTTTCTAATGCAATGAGTTTTTTTGTTATTTATTTAGACATGGATGTTTTACTTTGTTGTGTTTTTTTTCCCTTGCTATTGGCATTTTTTTCCTGTCAGATTGCTGGAGACTTGATGAGAGTGAATAATCAGTTGCACTCTTTGTTGGATTATAATTTTTTTCTTCAAGCAACCCTTTTGTCTTTCCTTGTGTATGTGTCTTTCTCTCTCTCTCTCTCTCTCTCTCTCTCTCTCTCTCTCTGTGGGGGAGGGGGAGGGAGGGAATTGCTCCAAAGAAAGTTCTTACATCATGGTACCTAATGGCCCTAACATGTCTCTATAATTATTTTTAAAATAAAACAAAAGCATGCCTGAGGAGATGTAGTCTGGGTCCCATGATCCTTCTGAAGATATACAAATTTGTTATTTTCATAATAAGGGCAATTATGCCTAATCCTAAAGGGCAGTTGTTCAGAGAGTTGAGATAATATAGATCTGTGATGCAATCATTGACCACTTAACACTGATGGGAAATTTCCTACTGATTTTGCTGGAATGTGAATTGCTCACTCAAGTCGCCAGGCTGCAAACATGAGGTCAGGGATAAACAGTAATTTTCCTATTCCCTGAAAAAAAGAAAGCCAAAAATACTTGAATGGGGGCCCTTCATATACGGATCTGTTTTACTCAAGACATGCTCAAGAGAGAGAGAGTGAGAGAGAGAGAGGATGAATTTTTATTGCTACCATACTCCTCTGTAGTCTGGCATTCAAGATTAAATATGAAAAAAATTCAGTAAGCTCACTCTGTATTTTGGTTGGGGGCTAAGACGTAGTAAAACCACAGTTGCGCTTCCATCTCTTGCATATGCTTTTGGCCAAAACCAAGGGTTCTGAAGTGGTTATTTTGTCCTCTTATGTCCATTTGTGTGTGTGTGTGTGTGTGTGTGTGTGTGTGTGTGTGTGTGTGTTGGGGGGAATTAACAAGGTAAAACTGAGAAGTACTGTAACGTCTTTTGGGGAAAAAAAATGTTGGCTGCTGTTAACTGTTTTCAAGTAGCAGAGGGCTGCGTAGTTGCCATCCCACGGGCAACCTGAGAGAACTCCTTTTTTTCTTCTCATAAAAGGATTTCTGTCCTGCAGCTGTTTGTAAGGTGAACAAAACTATAGGCATTTGACAATCCTTCTCCCTTACGATTTCCCCAATTGCAGCCTTTTGTATCAAAGTCTTCCTAATGTACTGCACAATTCATGGACTGTACATATTTTTATATATATTATGTCTTATTTTATTATTTCTAAATAAAGAAATTAATATTCTTGCACTTTTTATATGTTACTGTTTTTTTTTTTTAAAAAAACCACAAACCCACAAATTATTATTGAGGTTAATGGCACAGTCACTTATACAACTATAGTTCTTTTGGGCAGAGCTGGCCTTGCTTCTTGAGTTCGCTGGGCATTTGTGTCCTGTGGAAATAGCAATAATTGGCTCTTTATAACAGCTGAAAAATAAAATACATTCAAGAGGTTAATGCAGTTTGTTTCTTGATCCTCAACTCTACAACATTTCAAGAAGGATTGTATTATATTAACAGCTTTTTACTAGTGTAGAGTTCCCTACAATTCCAGTTTCTTGTATTTGTAGACAACAGAAAAATACAAGCTTTTCTGGTAGTTTCCTTATTCCTTGTCTTTCTCAGGCCAGGCAACATTTTAGAAAGGAAAACTTTCATACTGCTAAGGCTTCATTGGTAAACACTTTATGTCTTTTCTTTAATTTATTCTGGACAGCTGAAGTCTCAGATTTGCCTGAGATGGAAGAAAGAAGGCTGCACTGACTAATACAGCATTAGGAAGGCTGCTGTTTATGTTGCATTATATTTCAGTCTAGTGATAGCGCAGCTGAACTGAAGGCAAACAGTGACAGTCTAAAGCTAAGGCCCTAACCTTCCAGGGCCAAATACACTTAGCATTAGAGAACATCTCATGCACATGCTCAGAAAAAATTTCTGTATCTTCTAGAGGATGGTGTTTTTTAAAGGCTGTCCTTCCTATCCTAGATGATGTGGCCCTCCCCTTCCCCCGGGAGGAGGGGGAAGGATAATCTATTGCAGGTTCTCACAACATTTTATTTCTTTTTTTTAAAAAAAAACAAGTTTTATTGATTTTACAAACAAACAAACAAAACAAAACATCATTAAACATTAAAAACATAAAACCTCTTTCCATTGTAGATTTTTACAAGGCAGGTAACATATTGCTTTATATCACGTACTTATAATTTATCCCATTTCCATATAAACACGTAAATTCCCTTTACCAAATTCCACATTGTTTCTCTTTAATCATTATTCAATCATATTTCCTTTCTAATTTATCTGGTATTCAGTCATCACATTTATATTTTCCTCTGGCTTGTTTATAATTATTCTCATCTAGTCTTCCTCCAAGATTTTATTATTTAATTCTTAATTAAACACACACACATAAGACATAAACAACATTTTATTTCTGAAGAAAGTCCCTGGAATCTATAGGGAAACCAGTGGCAGTTATGTATTAGATTTATATCTTGTCTTTTCCTCTAGGATGGTGATGGCAATCCTATGATACGTGTGTCACAAGCGACCCCCATGTCATTTTTTGGTGACAAATAAGAATGTGGTGTATTTTGCCTGGCCTCTGGACCCTCTGGAAGTTGTGTGAGAGGGGCCTTTTCTCACATGGCCTCTAGATCCACCCAAAGGCCTGTGACAACGGGGTGTGCTTTTCTACTCTTTTCAGAAGCTGCCAAATGACACAAGAGCATTCTCGGGCCTGGTGCAACCCAGAGCTGCTTCAGGCAGGCATTTTTTTTCTGAGAGATAAATTGAAAAATATTTACAATTAGGTATTTATTTATTGAATTTATATGGCTGGGATGTTCAAGATGGTGTTCTTAGAAATACAACCTATTCCCCGCCCTCCTTGATTCTGGCATACAGAATAAGTTAAAACTTAGAAGCAAATACTTATTAGATTTTTATCTTGCCATTATTACTTTATAAGTAACTCAAGGCAACAAACGTTCATAATATACCTTCTCTTCTTTTTCTCCACAACAACCTTGTAGGTGGGTTGGGATAAGAGAATGACAGGCCCAAAATCACATGGCTTTCATGCCTAAGGTGGGAATAGAACTCACTGTCTTCTGGTTTCTAGCCCCCCACCTTAATTACTACAGCAAATGCTGTAATTTTTATTTGATTTTTTTAAATTTCTTATTGATTAATTGAATCTGGATAGGGAAATAATTTTGTTTTAATTGTCTCTGATACTAAATTTTATCCTGAATTTTTTTTAGTTTGGGTTTTTCACATAAACTGTTGAGACTATTTCATGGTAAATACATGAAATAAATAAGTTGACTGAATTATGTGAGCAACATGATCCAAAGGAGAAAAAGCAATATTTGCCCAGGATTTAAATAAAGATACATGCCAGGAAAATTAAGAAAACTTTCAATCCAGCTGTGCTGAATATGAGTACCTCACCCTGACAGTACTGCTATTATCAGTGCCACCATCTTGCTAGCTTAAAAAATAAAGGAGATAAAACTGTATGTCTTCACTATTTCCATGATGCTTCAATCAGATAAGTTTTAATGCCTGGTGTTCAACATATAATCTCTTCCTTGACTTGTAAGAGCTTCACTAATGGTAAGGAAGGTTTTCAGAGGTCATAGAGTCCTTGGCATACTTTCCAGTTCTTCAATTACTTCCTTAATCAGCAAGGATATTGAGCATAACAGTTTAAGACAATTTGCTAAATGCCAAAGCAACAAACATGGAAAACAATATCTCCTTGCCATTTTGCAAGTTACAAATTTCAGCTTAAGATATAACTATTGCTTTTTGTTTCTATGATTTGGTGAACTATGCTTTTAGAAATAGCTGACATATTATACTTCTTATCCTAAGAAAAATTTAGAATTAAGTAATGATAGAACCTTATGTGGGCTGAAAATGGCATTTGTCTTTTTTGTAAAGTATGCTATGACTGGCTGTGAACTGCCCTGTGAACGTGTTCATCATAAACTAATCTGGGGTTTGAAACCTATAAAATAATATAACCTTCAGTTTGTGGCTGATAGTGTGATAGTTATACAGTATATTATATAGATTGATATTTTTGAATTGTTTGAAGAGTTTTCCTTTCTTTGTCTGGTATTTCTGGAAATTGTGACCTAATATTTCTGAAAGGAATTATGTCTAGTAAAGTGGCCATACACTACCCTTATCACAACTGAATGTACTGAGTTTAGCTCAGTTTAATTAAAACTTACAGTCATAGATCAAACACAGCAAAGTAAACAATATATACAGCACAACTATCCAATAAAAGTCTATATAAAATAAAATAAAAGTTTGTGCCTGAACTAAAGACACTTGTAGAACAATAAGGTCCAAAGGCTTCTAATTGTCACAGATAAAGTACAAAAGTTTGGCTAGAATCTAGAAACCTCCTGATCATGGTAATTTAGTTGGTAGCACTAGACCAGTGGTTCCCAAACTTTTTCCGTCCACCACACCTTTGGTGCTACAAACTCATCCTCAATGCACCTACCCAGGGGCGGAATTCAAATTTCTGTGGGCCTGGCCTAATTTGAGGGTGTGGTTTGCTGGTAATGTGATTGGGTGGGTGTGGCTTGCTGGTCACATGACTGGGTGGACGTGGCTTGCTGGTCACATGACTGGTGGCGTGACTTGTTGGTCACGTGACTGGGTGAGCATGGTTTGGTGACTGGCAAACCAAATAGAAGTGGTCCTCACTTAATGGCTGGTTGCTTAGCAAGTGTTCTAATTTATGACTGGCCTCCCCAGAACTACTTGACCTGTTTTTGGAGTTTTGACAGCCATGCACACATATATACACATACTCCCTTCCAACCCTGCTGGAGCAGGTCATTGCACTAGAATTGGCAAAGCATCTCTGATTAGATTCTAGCAGTGAATAAAATCTAACCAGAGATGCTTTGCCGATTCTTTTTGATTTGTTTTATTTGTATTTCTTTATTTTATGTTGCTGAATTGCATTGACATGTGTGTCCCTTCTTGCGCACAACCCAGAAGGTTTTGTGATTCTTTGCAGCAAAAATTACCGACCTCTGGCTTTGCTCTATTTTTCAAACGTGCCGGCACTGCCGCGTTCTAAGTGCCAGCCCTGCAGGTGCACCCCATTGAGCCTGCTGCACTGGAGGGACCTGCCCAAGCAACTCCAAGCGGAGTGGTGCACCAAATCAATGGGGTGAGCCTGGGAGAGGGAAAGAGAGAGAGAAAAGAGAGGAAGTGAGAAGGAAGAAAAGAAAGAGAAAAAGGAAAGAAAAAAAGAGAGACAAAGAAAGGGCGGTATGGAGGGGGGAGGGGGAGAGAGGAAAGGAGGGAGAGAGAGAGAGAGAGAGAGAGGAGGGGGAGACCTGATGCATCAGATTGAAATGAGGCCTAGTTTAGAGGCCCTTTTCCACATTGAAACATCTTTGCCAGCATCTTTGCCAGCACATTGAAACATCTTTGGCTTCTATTAATTAAAGGTTTTGTGGACGAAACATGGCCAAGACTATCAGGAAGCTCTCACATTTTGTTGAGGCTTTAAACAGGATCCATTGGACCAGATCTCCACCATAAAAAATGCTTTTCCCCAATGTATATTACAGTGCCAATTCTGAAGAAGGCAAAACCAAAATGTACTGGTAAATTACAAGGAGAACACCCACCCATACCCACACCCACACCCACACCCTCCCTTCTAACCCTGCTGGAGCAGGTGATTGGACTAGAATAGATATCTCATTATCTTTCTCCTCCCTCCCTCCCTCCTTCTTTCTTTCTTTTTCTTTCTGTCCCTTCCTTCCACCCCCCCTTTCTTTGTCCCTTTTTCTTTATTTCTTTTTCTTTCTGTCCCTTTCTTCCATCCCCACTCTTTGTCCCTTTTTCTTTATTTTCCTTTTCTCTTTCTCTTCTTCCTTCTCTCTCTCTCTCTCTCTTTTCCTCTCTCTTTCCCTCTCTCAGGCTCACCCCATTGACTTCCTGCACTGCTCCGTTCAGACTTGCTTGGGCAGGTGCCTCCGGTGCAAGGGGCTCAATGGGGTGAAACGCAGCGGCCGTGAGATATTTGAAAAGGAGAGCAAAGCCACTCTGGTTTTACTCTCCTTTCCCAACGCTGCATTTGGGTGGAGCTCCTTGCACCAGAGCGTGCAAGTCAATGGGATGATCCTGTGGGGCCTTGCCTCAAACGTGTCAGCATTTTTTCTCACCCCTGAATTGTGCCCTGCCGCTCACCTCCAGCACCCCCCTGCCACCTCTTAGCACCCCCCTGCCGGCCCCCTTGCCTTTCAGCAGCCCCCTAAAGCATCCCACCGCCCCACAGGAGGCGGTACCCGCCACTTAGGGAACCACTGCACTAGACTGCCATAGGATAGCAGTCTGGAGAGCTTGTAATTAGAGGGAAAATTAAATCTACCCTCCAAAGAATATGCTGACATCTTCATTTTCAATGAGCAATGCTTAAAGGAAAATAATATCACTGAAAAACATTTTTTCCTTATGCCCCCCAACTTTTCTTTCAAGATTCCTTACCTCTTTTGTCTTTTGGAGGGGGAAGGGGGAAAGGGAGGAAAGAAGAACCAGGAAGTGATTTTAATTGTCAGTGGACCTCTGCTAATGTGGGTCCACAGAAACATTCCTTCAGACTCATTCTTCTACTCTCTTTCTCATTCTTCTTTTCATCTATGCTAATATCAGATGGTTCTCCTGTAATATTCTGGGTGAAATAGTGATGTTGGTTGGTTGTTCTTTTACATTTAAAAGTTCACCTCAGCCTAAATCCCTTCTTTGTGAGGGAAAGTGCCTTGGAAATTCTAGGGTTTGGGAAAGCACAAGCAATGAATGCCCATCAAGAATCTACAAGTGCAAGATGGGAAGTTGTGTCTTGTACAGAAGTGTGAGAGAAGCATCATATTGGGCCACATACTCTCAATATGTTTAACCTATAAAATCTTATTCATACATATGTATGGTATGTGGTGAATCACCCATGGTTGAGCAGGACACCCACTTCATAGGTGACTGTCCTGCTCAAGTACTAGCCCTGGTTCTCTTACTAGGGAAAAGTGGTGAAGATGTTATGCACAATAAAACCTACCTTTTTGCTTCTTACTTCAGTGTGTGTTATGTCCTGAGAACTCTAGGAGTTCTCACTCAGGTCCACTCACTTTGTGTGGGCGTTATTCCCCCATTCCCATTGGTTGGTTCTCTCCAGCAGCCAGCTATAAAAGCAGGCTGCGGGGTCCAACCAGTCGCTGATTGCTGCGAGCCAGTTCCAGGCGTGGCAAGCACGATCAGCCCTTTATTGTAAAATAAAGTATTGTTGCACTCATGCTCTGGTTCAGCCTCTCATTGCTCAAACTTAACACTGGCGGCGAGGATGGGATGGCTACCAGAAGCACCATGCAACCGCTGAGTCACTAGCCACCGATCCGCAGCCCAGAGAGAGCGATCGGCTGGCGATAAAGGAAAGCTGATCCGCAGCCAGAGAGCGGTCAGCCAACAAAACGAGCGATCAAAAAGAGCAACGCTGATCCGCAGCCAGAGAAAGCGGTCTGGTTCAAAAAGTTAGAAGCGTCTGTAGCCGCTTGTTAGCCCTTCTACGGGGGAAAGTGAAGCGCTGCGAGCCGCAGCCGCTCTGTATTTGCGCGAAATTCAAACGGGTGTCATTTGAATTTCGAGCCAGTAGGAGACAACAGCACAGCGCTGTAGGAAGTCACTAACGCCCACTTTTGGCGCGAATCAAGACACCTCCAACGGCTAGCAGCCAACGTGGTAACCCAGAGAGAGAAAGAGAGGGTAGCAAAAAACCTCTCCAGAGCTGATATCACTAGTAACTCACGGCGCCCGTTGTCCCAGAGATTTTTCCGCAGGTAGCCCAGCCGTTCCAGCACCATGAGTTCCAACCCAGTATTCCCGGCGTTTAAACCAGACGAAGAAGTGGGAATCGTATAAGAACTGCTTCAATCATTACATCGATGCGGTCGGCCTGGCGGATGCGGGAGAGCATCGGAAAAATCCTATTTCCTAATCTACTGCGGAGCCACCGTTTACGATACCGCCGCAGCACTCGTGGCGCCGAGAGAATTGAAAAACGTTCCGTGGTCCGAGTTGCTTGAGATCCTCACTAACCACTACGCTCCCAGGCCTTCACAAATCGCCAGGAGGTTCACGTTCCGTATGAGGAAGCAATCAAGTAAGGAGACCATCAATCAATATATGGCCGCCCTCAGAACAGCAGCCCTGCACTGCGGGTTTGGAACATACCTGGAGGACATGCTCCTCGATCAATTAGTTTGTGGGGTCAAGGATCTCAACCTACAGAGCGCCTGCTAGCAAAAAAGACCTCAACCTCGCGCAGCGCGTCGAGGAGGCCCTAGCAGCCGAGCTAGCAACGAACTCAGCCACCGAAATTCAGGGCCCAAGTGCCAAGCTGGCATCGTTCCCAGTCCATTCCGAAGAGGTGGAAGCAGAGGAAACCCACAACGATGAAAACGCGTCCACCGCCTCGCCAGCGACAGACGGTCGCAGGTAGGGGCCAAACAAGAATACACCGGTCCACCCAAGCACATCACACTGTGCCTAGCCTGTGGGGATCGCATCAAAGGAGCCACCTGCAAGTTTAAAGGAGCCACTTGCAACAACTGCCATAAGAGGGGCACATCGCGAGAGTCTGCCAAGCCCCTCAAGCGCTGCACACAGACCCCGTCCTCACACTCGGGACCACAGAGGCAAGTATTAAACTGTCGCACGCACCGCCTTGCCAGGCGTACTTGCCACACTGTTAGTAAAATTTCTCTCTCCGTTTCCCTAGAAGGTAAACCGTGCCACATGGAGGTTGACACAGGGTCAGCGCTCTCAATAATCTCGTGGAGCACCCTCAGAGACTCCACCCAGCCTATCTACTACCCGGCTTCAGAGATGCCAGTTCGGTCTGAAGGACTACCAGGGAAGGCCATTCCCGTGATCGGCAGAGGCAAGTTCTTTGTCAGTTTTAGAGCTTTTAAAGGCCACCTACCTCTAGTGGTAGTTAACGGCAATCTACCCACCTTATTGGGGCTCGATTGGTTTCCCCACCTCGGCCTAGGGCTAACAGGAGTCCATGCTGTCTCAACCTCAGACACTGACTCCTTATTCGCTGACTACGCAGATGTGTTCAGCGAGGAGCTGGGGTGTTATAATGGAACCCCATCTCGTTCACCGTTGACCCCCAGGCAGTCCCAATCAGATTAAAACCACGTAGAGTTCCATTTGCTATTAAACCAAAACTAGACGCTGAATTGGATAAACTACTAAAACAAGGGGTCATTGAGCCAACAGATTTCGCCAAGTGGGAGGCGCCCATTGTCACACCCTTAAAAAAGATGGTAGCCTGAGAATTTGACAACAATCAATAAATATTTACAAGTTAGCGCCTACCCTGTGCCCGTCATTCAGCACTTATTACACACATTCGAGCCGGGCAGTATTTTTGCTAAATTGGACAAGTCTCAAGCATATCAGCAGTTCCCTGTTGATAACCAAACAGCGAACTTCAGATCATCGTCACTCACAGGGGTGCCTTCCGATGCAAGCGTCTCCAATTTGGCGTAAGTGTTGCCCCGGTATTTTCAATCCCTCATGGAGCGGATTTTACAGGGCCTCCCTGGTGTAGTACCCTACTTCGACGACATCTTGGTCTCGGCCAGGGACAGACCCCAACTCTTCCAGAGAGTGCGAGCAGTGTTAGAGAGGTTCAGACAGCATGGCCTCAAGTTAAAAAAAGAAAAATGCGCCATTGCCACTAGACAGGTGGACTTTCTGGGTTATAAAATTGACGCCTCTGGCATTCACCCCCTGGAGTCCAAGGTTAGGGCAATCCACGAAGCTCCCACACCAACCTCCAAAACGGAGCTACAAGCTTTCTTGGGGCTGCTGAACTTTTATGCATCCTTCTTGCCCCATAAAGCCTCAGTAGCCAAACCCCTACACAGATTACTAGACAAAAAGTCACCGTGGCACTGGGGGCACAAAGAAGACCAGGCGTTTAACGCCGTCAAATCACTACTTACGTCCAGAGGCAGTGCTCATCCAATTCGACTCCAACCTTCCTTTAGTACTGGCAGCAGACGCATCCCCTTTGGAATTGGGGCGGTCCTTAGTCACAGACTCCCCAATGGCGCCGAGGCCCCATCGCCTTTTCTCCAGGACGCTCTCGGCCACGGAGCGAAATTACAGCCAAATAGACAAGGAAGCCCTAGCAGCTGTTGCGGCCGTGAAAAAGTTTCACGAATTCCTTTTTGGCCACTTCTTGAACTGGTCACCGACCATAAGCCCCTCCTGGGCCTACTGGCCGGCGACAAACAGACCCCTCAAGTCCTTTCCCCTAGGATGACAAGGTGGACACTTTTCCTAGCGGCCTACTCATACAAACTTATTCACCGCCCGGGCAAAACTCTATCCCATGCCGACGCTCTCAGTCGCTGCCCCTTACCCGCTCCGGCTGAAGACCCAGCTCCTGTCAACGCCATTTTCGAAATCACCCAGTTGGACCTGCCCATCACCGCCCTTGACATCGCCGCTAAAACCAAGGCAGACCAAACGCTCGCCCAGGTGCTCGACTGGGTGAGGAGGGGTGGCCGGGAGGCAACGTTGATAACAAATTCGCACCCTTTAAGACTCGCATGCAGGAGCTGTCCAGTTTGCAGGGTTGTCTACTGTGGGGCACTCGGTGGTCATTCCGACCTCGCTGCGTACCCGAGTCCTGGAGGCGTTGCACGAGGACACCCGGCATCGTGAGAATGAAGGCATTAGCACGCAGCTACGTGTGGTGGCCGGGTCTAGACGAGGACATTGTCAATTGGGTAAGTTCCTGCAGCATTTGCCAGGAATCCCGTCCTGCTCCCCCCATCGCCACCCCTACCAAATGGGAGAGCGCCAGCGCCCCTTGGTCTAGAATCCATATCGATCTGGCCGGCCCGTGCATGGAAAGATGTTCCTAGTGGTCGTGGACGCTTATTCCAAATGGATAGACGTGGCACAGCTATCCACGACCACCACACTAGCAATCACCAACGTGTTAACGCGCCTGTTCGTTACACATGGACTACCCGACTCCATTGTCTCCGATAATGGCCCACAGTTCGCATCAGTAGAATTCAGCCGTTTTGCTGCCAACCTGGGCATTCGCCACATTTTCACAGCCCCATTTCACCCTGCCAGTAATGGGTTGGCTGAAAGGGCCGTCAGGACCACCAAAGAGGCCCTCGCTAGGTTTGGCAGGGATGACTGGCACCACAAACTCTCACGGTTCCTGATGAGCCAGCACTCAACCCCTGTACAGTCACCAATAAGTCCCCAGCGGAACTTCTGATGGGCCGGCGCCTGAGGACTGTATTGGACAGACTACACCCATAATACTGCCCTGACTCTCCCTCGCTTCTACTTCGGGGTTAGACATTTTATGTTACAGGAGCCAGTATTCGCAAGGAATTTCGCTGGGGACCCACTTTGGATTCCAGGCGAGGTCATCGCCAGTCACCGGGCCGAGATCGTATAGGGTCAGGCTGGAGGATGGTCGCGTCTGGAGGAGACACATAGACCAGCTTAGAAGGCGCCTCAGCACCCTTGCCAACAAGAATCCAGAGTCTCCAGTCGAAGAGGAACCACCTCATCCGCCGCCCAGCCACATCGCACCCAACGACCAGTCTGCACCAGCGGTCGTTCCGGTCAACCCAAACTCGGACAACAGCGCCCAGAGAGTTGACCAGCCTGATCCAACCCACGAGAGCTCGACCCCAGTAACCACCCCGGTGGTTTCCGAGGATGCCCAGTCCGGAGGGAGCGTTGGCGACACTATGCCGGCTCAACCGTCACAGACTGATACCGAACAGACAGACAATGTTCCCGAGCTGCGCCGTTCCGGGCGCCAACACAACCCCCCCGTCTACCTCAAGGACTATGCATGTTCGCATCTGGGGGGAAGGGGTGTTATGTCCTGAGAACTCTAGGAGTTCTCACTCAGGTCCACTCACTTTGTGTGGGCGTTATTCCCCCATTCCCATTGGTTGGTTCTCTCCAGCAGCCAGCTATAAAAGCAGGCTGCGGGGTCCAACCAGTCGCTGATTGCTGCGAGCCAGTTCCAGGCGTGGCAAGCACGATCAGCCCTTTATTGTAAAATAAAGTATTGTTGCACTCATGCTCTGGTTCAGCCTCTCATTGCTCAAACTTAACAGTGTGTATGTAGTATGGGCAGTCCCCAGGTTAAGAACACCCATACACATTTTGAGCCCAACCCTGCATAACATATTTTCCAAAATGTACTTTTAAAAAATCAATACATTTGCTGTCCTGAAAGGTGTACTTCTGAGCATCCCCCAAAGTCTCCATCATTTGAACTGATCAGCATGCTGGGTATTTCTTTGTGACTCTCCCCCTCCCAAATTATTATTTTTCTTCTTCTTCAATGTGATCCTTTCCTTTCTCCTCTCCTCTCCTCTCCTCTCCTGTCATGAAGACATGTTCTAGCCTAAGACATGGGTTTTATAAGTCAGTCTTGAAACCAAATTAATTTCTCAAGGGATGTTAAGTCAGAGAGCAAATTCTATAACAGAGAAAGCCCCTTTCCTAATTCCCATCAGATGATACTGTTTAATGGGTGTGTCATGGAACATGTCAGTTCTGCCTGATCATATAAGATAGGCAAAAATTACAGTAGATGGTCCATAGAAATCCAGGCCGCATGCCATGAATAATGTTATTAAGTAATAAAAAGCTGGTTCTTAATTTTAGAAGCTAACTGACAATCAATACCACTCACAAAACACAGTTGTTACATGAGCATGCTATAACTGCTCTTGCTGCTGGATTCTGGGGCAGCTGCAGCTTCTGAGTACTTTTCCAAGGGCAAATGCCTATAGAATGCATTGCAGAAATTCTTTCACCAAGTGACCAAAGTATTGTCCACAAATTGGTGCCCAAGATGAATTTGTGAAAAGGTCTTTCTGACCACCTGCTCCTCAAGCAGGAGCTGTGAGTCCAGAAGATTCTCAAATTGCACATCATTTTCAAAGGGCAAAGTGTGACACTAGTCAGAATCAAAGATGGAACAGCTCTGATCTTGGGTGCTGCAATTACCCACAGCAACTTTGTCTTCTCTGAGTGGAGCCTGAGTGTGTTTCTCCACATTTAAGCCCTCATAACCTCCTGACACAGGGGCAAGACCATGATAGTATCACCAAGTTGGACTGATTGAAATAGATTGATATGATATAAGATATAATGATATATATGCATGTTCCTTTTTGTCTTCTTATTTTGATCATGGATTTACTCTTTTAAGAAAGCTTATATTTTATAAATTTTCTTTAACCTTCACTTTTTAACCTAGATCCACTATGTCAAAATAATTCACCTATTAGCTGTCTCTGTTCAGTATTAAATAAGCTGTTTTTTAAAAGTATGCACAGAATTTACTATTTTATACAGAATTTATATTGTAACTTGTTATGTTTACTCAGTAGCATAATCTATATTTTGTTTTTTCAATGGTAATTTGGCAAACAGGTTAACACAGTTCTCGGTGTCAATATAATAATAACATAGTACTTCTAAAATCATTCTTAGAAATCTGATTTTAATATTTCTTGGAAGTATATTTATGAGGATTATTTATAATTTAGAAGTAGGGCTTCAGCTGCCTTTGAAAGTAATATTGCTCTTATACATTGGCAGCATTTAAATAATTTTATATGATAATTGTTTGCAATTTACATCTAATATATTTAGACTTGCTTGATTATCTCTGATGTTTTGAATTTTTAGAGTTTTAAGTAATAAATCATTCTGCTTAACTTTTTAAAGGGCATGTATGAGTTTTAATTTCTCTTTTCTTTTGTAGAGTTCCTGGGTATAACTTGTGAATTGCAAAGGACTTAAATTATCAGTGAAGTCAACATGTGGGCAGTTTCAACAAAAATCATAATCACAATAAAGCAAAAATATAACACAATGAAGAAGTAAGCTGAATAAACTTGTGGTGTCACTGTGTTTATATTCCTGGCTTTTTAAACTAGTGCATTGACTATTCAGTGCTCTTTACAATGGTATTGCATCAGCATTAATGAAGCTCAATAAATCAATTAGTCTGCTCTCTTTCTATTTTTTGCCCTCATAATGAGCTTTTTTGCAAGTGACCTTGCATGTAGAGATGATCAAAGGGAAACTTGCACAAACTAATAATCTTAACTGCAATAGTATTGAACACAGATAGCTGAGTATCCATTAATTGGAAGAAGAATGAGATTATTCCAAAATAAAGCAATTGCCTTCTAAGTTTGCCATTGTAGAAGAGTTAACATTTAAATTCTAAGATTTGCTAAAACATCACAGATTTGCTCGCATCACAGCTCTATTCCTCTTAAAATTCATGGAGTCCTTTCATTTGGACAAAATGTGAAGATGGTTGCATTCAGATAGATGTTCAGATGAAGGTCTAAAAAAAGGGAAGGAAGAGCAAGAGGTAGTGGATATGTTTGAGTTTCAGAGAAATTATTAAAATTGTGTGTGCTAACAGTATGCTTATCAAATGACCATGTCTGTAACTGGCCTTAAAGATGTGTGTCTGGTCTTTTCTTGTCATATGAGTCCCCACTACTAGTAGATGGTGAAATCGGGATTTGACCATCCCATTGCCACGTAGCCCTGAACTCTAAGAACCTTTAATGAAAAGTCAGAGAGACAGAACTGATTGATTGAAACAGATTGATGGGACAGAAGGGAGAGAATAATGTACAAAACTCTGACGAATGTTAAATTGGATCATAGACATTAGTTCATAAAAGCAGAACTGGATACAATGGCAACAGGGTCTACAAAACCGCATGAGACACTGGAACCAAGCCTTCAAATATAATTAACTACCAATCACCTATAAAAGCAGGTTACCAATCAATTTTAACTGCCTTGCTCCTTTAGTTTTTCCCCTCTTGAGTTCCTTCCTCGTGTTGCATCTCCATTTCCAGATATATTCAGATGGCTGTGAGTCAGACCTCCAATGAAAAAAAACAGCAAGCAGTTAGAAAGACTTAGCAACTTCTGCCCTGTGCTTATCATTCTTTCATTTAAAATTATCCCCACTTAATCACATTCTACACATCTTTGGCAAACTGCATATGAAAGTAGCATTACCTATGTTTATAACTGCATGTCATTGAACAAAAGATGCTTTCTATCTTCTGGAAGCAAAAATAATTCCTTGAAAAGCAAAAACAATTCTTTGGAAAGCAAAAATAATTTCTTGGAAGCATTTACACTTCCTTTCCATAAACTCATAATCCTACAACACATGGATTTAGGATAAAATTGATTTTTACAATACTTTTATATTAGCACTATGCAACCGTTTTTAATCCATTGGCAGTCAACACACATCATTTTCTTGAAACAGAATCAAGCTGCTGTTTATTACTTGTTTTCAATAATGACCTTATCCTGACATAAGGAAAAAAAATCTTCAATACACAATCTTTCATATCAGTCAAACTCCTGTGTTACTCCACCGTATGGAAACAGCACAGTATGTCTTGTTTTAGGAATAAAATTGTAGCTGTGCTGTAAATAATCTCTCCTTTTTCATCCTTAATGATCAGCCTCCAGAGTTTTCTAAATCTGAAAAATAAAGTGTGTATATGTGTGCGTGTAGATGACAAACTAAGGGACAAAAAGGACAAGTATAAAAATGGAATTATGGGCTTATAACTAGGACTGAAATACCAGCAAATAACCCAATTCTGCAAGGCTATTTGTGTCAGGAAGGGCAAAGCTCAGAAGCAGCTAAGGTTTGCAACAAATACCAAAATAGGAACAACAAAAAATGGTTTTGATTTGGAAGGAGCAAGAGGAAAGTCAAGGAATGATTGGTTCAATAATGAGGAAAAATGGAAAGATGGTGATGGGCAGCAGAGAGAAGGGGAATTGCTTTATTTGTTTTTGCATAAACAAAAGGGGAAAAAATAGTCCAACCTGTCAAAAGCTGTGGGTGAATGAAGATGAATGCAGGTCAAAATAGGTAAGGAATTGGGTAACGCTTAAAAGTTAAGTGTTCTAAATGCTTTGAACAAGTTCAGGTCTCCTGGACTGGATGGTCCCAGTATCCCAGGATACTGAAGGAGCTGGCAGATGTGATCTCAGAATTACTGAATGAAATCTTTGAGGGTTCTAGGAGCACAAGGAAAGTGCCAGAGGACTAGAAAAGAGTTGATGTGGTTCCAATCAATCCAATCAAAGGGGGGAAATGTGATCAACTTGACATCAGTTCCGGGGAAATTCTTGGAAAAGGTAATCAAACAGTGGATTTGGTGCTTAATCAAAACAAGGTGTTTTTTGTTTAAACACTTCGTTCCCTTCTAGGTGCTAGAAAGGAACAAGGTATTTAGTAGAAGCCAGCATGGATTTGTTAAGAACAGAAATCTTATTGCCTTCTTTGATAAAATGACTAAATTAGTGGACCAAGGAAATGCGGTGGATATAATATATTTAAATTTCAGTAAGTCATGTGATAAAGTAGACTACAGCCTATTTCTTGATAAGATGGAACAATGCAAGATAGACAGTTCCACTACCAAATGGATCTGTAATTGGCTGAAGTGCGTGGTCCTCAATGGAACTATATCTACATGGAAGGAAGCATGCAATGGGGTACCTCAAGGTTCTGTCTTGAACCCAATGCTCTTCAACATCTTCATAAATGACCTAGATGAGGGGATTGAAGAAGAACTCATCAAATTTGCAGATGACACAAATCTGGGAGGAATTGCTAATACTTCAAATCTAATTCAAGATTCTGAAGACCCTTGACAGATTTGAACATTGGGCTCTATCCAATAAAATGCAGTTCACTGGCAAGAAAAGTTAATTATGATATTTTTCTCTCTTTGTGTGTGTAATTTACAACACAATAAGTTGATAATTCTGTTTTACTTTTTCTTCATTATTTTGACTTCTGATGTTGCTGAAATAGTCAACAGTATAAAAGAAGCATGTTCTTCTGGCTCAGAAAAGATGAAGAATCATGCAGAACTGTGCCTTAGACCTCTCAAAGCAAAGACAGGTGTAAAAGCGTGTAAAAGGTGTTAATGCAACTCTAGTGTTGATGTCAAGGAAATTCCTTGCCATTTTTCATGTAGCATATGTTGTTCAGTGGACAGATGGAGAAATGGGATTGCTCTCGCCCTGAAAAACTCTGTGTTATCAGCCAAACCTCTGAAATACAACCTACACTCATACAGTGGTGTCTACTCATAGCATGCAACTGATTGAGGATTCTGCTTTTCATCTATCTACATCACTTGAAAAGAGCTTACTATGTACAATCTGTTTACTCAAAGGCCTCTTTCATGTGTTTTACTTGAATTTATAGACACTGAAATCAGAACAAGCATGATACTAATTTCTTCCTTCCCCTTTCTATACTTATATGTGAAAAGAGTTGAATGTCATACAATTTGTTTCTTGAGTGACTTGGATTTTATTTACAAAAATTCAAGGTTCTGTTCCTAGCAGGATAGGCTTTGAGATAGTTTTTGCTGCTGCTGTTCACAACGTTAAAAAATGGTCCTTCTCTGGAATACAAAATTTTCTTGAATTTGTACAGGTAGCCTTCAAATTATGATCACAATTGAGCGCAAAATTTCTGTTGCTAAGTAAAACAGTTCTTAACTCAATTTTTCCCCATTTTATGACCTTTCATGCCATAGCGAACCACTGCAGTTGTTAAGTTAGTAACACGGTTAAGTAGATTCAGCTTCCCTGCTAACTTTCTGCTCAGAAAGTCACAAAAGATGATGACGTGGCCCTGGGACAGTGGGACATTACAACTGTTATTAATATAAGTCAGTTGCCAAGCATCTGAATTTTGATCTTATGACCATGAAGGATGCTGCAAAGGTCATAAGTGTGAAAAATGTTCATAAATCACTTTTTTCAGTGCCATTGTAACTTGGAATGATCACTAAATGAACTGTTGTATGTTGAGGACTAACTGTACATGTTTTGATATGTAAATCAAGATATTGCCTTCTGTGTTTTACATGGTAGTTCTAGAAAATGTGGTCTTTACTTTTGAGAATTCTGATAAATATTCCTTATGTTGCTCTTGAACAATTGCATTCTTTGCCATCTGTCTTCTTGGCTGTATTTCTTGGCTGAGAGAAAATGAAGGATATAATCTTAGAAAGGGTTCTGCTATTGCAGCATGTGCTGCCCAGAAGCTTCAATAGTATAATGAGTATTAGGGGAAAACATATCAGTATGACATTGTAAAAGACTTTGCTTTGCATTTTTCATTTCCAAATTACATTATCAATACAGCAAGAATATGCTATGTGAACTCCCGATGTTACTAAATGCAACATCCTTCATCATTGGCCAAGCTAACTGGGACATCTTGGAACTGTAGCTTGGCAACATCTGGAGAAACATACACTCTGAACCCACTATTAATGGTATAATGTTCAGGCTTAGTGTTTTGTAATGTAAGAAGTTGTGTCACATTAAGGCAGAGGACTAGTCAGCGTTGTTTGGACTGACTTGAAAGTTTTGGCTTTCCAGGATTTCAGTGAAGAGTCTTTTTCTGTTGCCAGCACTGAACAGGAGAAGTTCTAGGAAGTGAGCTCAGGGATTTTCATGTGAAAAACATATTTCTTTATGAAGCTCTGCCCATCCTACTTCCTACACATACTTTAAAAAAAAAAAGACTTTCAGTGTATTTGATGAACCTTCTGTATGTTGTGCCACTGCTGCCAGAGATAAGAAGGATGCTCTATGTTTTTGCTATTTCTCCTCTTTGGCATGAATTTCCTCCACTGAAATAGATCTTTCTCAAGCTGTGGTGGAAACCCATCACTCATGTTAGCCTCTTGGCAGATAGACTGCAGCACAGTATCCCTTCTGGCTCTTCCTTCCGTTAAGATCAGTGCACTTCAGAGGCTGAACAAATAGTAACCAAGCTCTCAAAGTTTGACTTGGCATCAAAGGCAACCATCGCAACTATTTTAATCAAATTGCTTGTGTGTACAGTTGAACTATCTCCATCATTCTTTACTCTCATTCTTTACTCTGTTGATCTAATAGGCGTAGGGACTATTTCTTTTTATTGTTCATCTATATTACCACACATTCTCATCTTGGTTCAAACCGGTTTCATTTGCTTATACTACAGGCTTTTTATTATTTTCCAAGCATAAGTGTAAATTGGAGAAAAGGGTCAAAATGTCCCCCAAATATTGCCAAAACTTAAGGTGAAAACAAGTAGAAATGTGCAGTTCTAGGAGAAGATCTCTTGCATTTGAATCAACTAGGAATGTAATTAATGCAATCACAATCATTTTCTAACTAGTCATTGTAGCAGTATTGAGCAAAGAGAAACAGGGCTCTTGACACAAGTACTTGATACAAGTATTGAGCTAAGTGAATTAAACTTAATACAAGATAGATTCCCATTTTTTCACATGGAAATCATTATCGGTTGATGCAGCAGAGATTCTGATTTATAAACATGCTGGTAACAAAAAGATTAAATTATTAAAAGCAGAACCCTTAGCTACTTCTGAAAGAAATTTAACTTTTTATCTTAAAAAAATGTATTCCTACTACTTGATATGACAAAAAAAAGTTCCCTGGTCTCCTGATTTTTATCCATTAAAAATCCATTATTTTAGGAAAATGAAAGCATTTTTTGCTTCCAGTGATATATAAGTAGGTGATTTACTTTTTCATTCAAAACTCCAGAGTTAATTAGCCCTCAACTTGATTGAATCTTTCCTCGTTTTAAATACTATCTGTTGTTTTGTCATTGTTATGCCAAATCTTCATGATCTGTCAAATCTGATGCTGGAAAAGGGATAGAGTTCTTATTCATTATTTAGGGAAGAGTTTGACAAAAAGAGAGAAAATCATCTTCAGCTGCTGGATCATAAACAATTGTTTGCAATGAAGCATAATGATGAATGGGCCAAAAGCATTTTTCATCCTCAGAAGAAATACTGTATAATACATGATGGTATTCCCTTTTCATGCCTAGATTCTGAACTTTCCCCACTGCAAGTTTCTAACGCCTGATGTCTGCCATTTGAACTGGCAGTGCCTGTCATTGGCCCTTATTACTCTAAGTGCTTTTGGAAGAAATTCCAATAACCCACAATGGCAATTAATCCCTGTCTGAAGAATTCAGAATGTCTCTAGCTTCAGTACTGAATATTGAAGACATTATGCAGCAATCTATTTGGATATATAAACTGAAGGATTTTAAAGATACTTGGAAATCAACTATCATTTTCCCAATTTTATTAATACAAATAGAAATAGGGCTGTATTTAATTGCTGAAAAACAATATGTGTCTTATATTTAGGAAACTAACAAGAAGGCAAAACAAGAAACATGCAAGAAAATTATCAATTTGATTCCTTTTCTATCTCTGTTTCTCTCTCATGCTAATTATTTATACCACATCATGCAAGCAACTTTAAGTAGGATGAGGGATAACAATATTGATTCTCTTTTAATTTGAGTTTACTCCATTTTTTAAAAAATGTATGAACTGGGACATAGTTTTATGCTAATGAAAAAAGTTACCAGTGGGAAATATACATACTACATCAGAATCTATGATGCAGTTTCTAACTAACCACAACTACCATCGCAACAAACTCTTATTCTCTCTCTCTCTCTTATCTGAAAACTGAATTGTAAGAACCTTGTGTCAAAGACCTCTGTTGTGATACTTTCTAATTTATAAGAACATAAAGAAAACATCTTTGTCTTAAGTTACTTCTATATGATACTTGAGGCAACATACAATTATTATGATCTTGTACCTTTCATAGCCTTTTTTTCCCTAAAGTGGCCTAAATCCCCTTTGGAAGTCACCCAAGTTGCAGTCAACATAGTTATGAAAATAGAAGTGATAATGGACTCTCTTGTTCTTTTTTAAAATTGCCTATGTTGCTGTCCCTTTGTATTTGGTTACTTCCCTTTATTTCTCATTCCACTTCTATGGGAGTAATCCCTACTGAAATAAGCAGGAAATACTTGACTATAGGATTGGTACATTCTTACTCCTCTATTTGTTCTCATCCTTATCTTGATTCATTGTATTTTTTTGTACTTTAAAATGAGAACAACCATAATCTTCCTAATATGAAGTCATCTGCTGTGAATTAATCTCCTAAATCTCAACTCATTAAGTTCTTTGCTATATGCATGGAGCTTTTTCCGTCAGCTGTGTTATACGATTCATCTAAGGTTTCTTTGAAACTTGGGATGGAAACATGCAAAGAGTGGAAACACTACTATTTGAAAGGTTAAAAATAAGTCACCATCAAATATACATAATTTTTGTGGATCATAAACCAAGTGTTATTGACTGTCCAACTGTCCTACGTATGATAATTCAATTACTGTCATTGCTGAAATTATTTTTTCTTGTTACATTTATTGTGTGGATATTTCAATTGTAAAATCCTAGACAATTCAAAACCAAAACAAACATATGGAGTATGTATATTCACAATCAAAATTCACAAAGATGTAGTAGGAGTACTTGAATGTCTGGTTCTTTGTTGTGAACAAAGCAAATCCCGCAATCATTATCAGTATATACATTAGTCAAGCAGCCATTATTACTATATCCATCTAATATGTTCTGGGATAAAAAAGGATATTTTTCAATTGACCATTGTCTACTAGCATCAATTAAAAATCTCCATCAATGAACTTTTTTCAGAATAATTAATGCAATAATTATTTTGGCCAACCATTGGTTCACCTCTCCATTTACTGTGTAATCCAGGAATTTACCAGTCAGAATATCCACCTATTTAACCCTGTGAGCTACCAGTCCTTCTGTATATGGATGACATGGCAATTTGCTTTAAGACAGAAACAGATCACAGATGGGTACTCCAGGCCATCGACAAATAAAACCTTACATATGAATATGTAAATATTCAAAACCAAATATGTTGGTTTTTGTAAAAAGATCTATAAATCATTGTTGGTCAATTTATGGAATAAAAATTGAATAGATTCAAAGCTTTACATACTCAAGGGATTATTTTATATTATACTCGGCCCCATAACAAGGATGCTAAATTCATTCTAGAAATTCTCAGCACAATATTCTTTTTTTTACATTAATGAATAATACATCGACCCTTTATTATGGCCTTTAAACCATTTTATTTTGCTTCAGACACATCAATTTTCTTCCAATGGCTTAAAGCTCTTTGAGGAATAACCTCAAGCTCAAATTCTATATGGTGAATCTTGAGTCAAATCCTAATTCACAGCCTTATCCAAATTCTTAAGGGCCATCTTCCAAGAATTCCCAATGGCATTTTGTTACTTGATGTTGGACATGAAACTAGAGATGAGGATCCAGTTCAAAAAAATTGCATTGATTAAAGCTGAGCTTAGTGTTATTAATAGATTCTTGTGAATCTCCTTGGATTCATCTTCTGAGGGCTAAACATTAATTATATGGCCTTTCTCAAGGGGCATTAGGCTTTTTTAAAAATAGGATATAGAACACAAGGATAATCCCTTAGTTACCCTAAATGGGCATTATATATATATAAAGATGAGTAACTTTTGCACAGGGTTTGTAGAATTGGAGAAAAACAACTGTCTCTTGATGTGTTTAAGGGAGCTTTTCTAATTTCTCTTAATTATGTACAGCACATTGTTGTCTGAGGGATTATTTCTTGTAATGTCTGCTTAGAATAGAATAGAATAGAATAGAATAGAATAGAATAGAATAGAATAGAATAGAATTCTTTATTGGCCAAGTGTGACTGGACACACAAGGAATTTGTCTTTAGTGCATAAGCTTTCAGTGTACATAAAGAGAAAATAAAATGCATTCATCAAGAATCATAAGATACAACACTTAGTTATCATCTTCTTTAACATAGCTTCATTCATGACTTCTAGCAGTGGAATGCTCAATGATTCTTGTAGTGTTTTATAAAATTCTGCCGGAAGCCCATCTGGACCTGGTGCTTTCCCATTATTTTGCTTCTTAAGTGCTTCAGTTAATTCCATCATTGTTATATTACTTTCTAACATTTTTTCAGTCTCTTTAGGTATCTTAGGTAGATTAGCATTCTGTAGATACTGTTTGACTTTTTCCTCATCAATATTCTCTTGCTTATATAGTTGCCCATAAAAATCTCAAATAATTTCCTTTTTCTCTTTATTACCATAGCAAACCTGGCCTTGATCATCTACCTGGTTTATTTGCATCTTCAAAATAGTTCTGTTTAGCACTTCTAATTTTCTGTGCCAGTTCTTCTTTCTCTATTTGGCCCATTTTATGTTTGATTATGTCCAATTTTAGTTTAATGTCTTTTTTCTGTGGCATTTTCTGTAGTTCTTTTTCAAGTCTTTTACACTCATCTTCTAAAACTTTAGTGGCTTGCCTTTTCCTGATATTCTTTTTTCTTATATAGTCTATTATCAAGCCTCTAGCATATGCCTTCATTGTGTCCCAGACATTCTGAATTGAAGTATCTTCTTTTTTATTTTTTCTAAAGAAAAAGGCCAATTCTTTCTCCATCCATTGTGTAAAGTCTTTTTCCTTTAAAATAGTATTATTTAATGTCCATCTCGATCTTTTTTTTGTCCTTTCCATTTAATTGTCATTGGATTATGGTCTGCCCAAATACTTGTTTCAATGTTTGTTTCTTGAACGTTAGATATTAGTTCTGTTGAGATCCATATCATATCTAATCTGGACCATGATAAATGTCTATTTGAATAAAAAGTATATTGCTTGGTTTTAGCATTTCTTTCTCTCCATATATCTTTTAAATTTAGTTCATCTGTCATTTAAAAAAAGGATTTAGGGAGAGTCTTTCTGTTTTGCTTTGTTATTGTTGCTGTATAGTCTAGTTTATTGTCCACAATTCCATTAAAATCTCCCATCATAACTATATTGACATAGTCCAGTCCAATTATTTTCATGTGTAATTTTTGGTAGAATTCTTCTTGTTTATCATTCGGAGCATAAATTGCAATCAGGAGTATTTTCATATTATTATCCATTATTTCCACCATTAATACTCTTCCATCTTCATCAGTATAAATCAATTTTGCTGGGATATCCTCTTTAATGTATAAAACAACTCCTCTTTTCTTACATTGCATCAAAGAAGTAAATATTTTCCCTAATTTTGGCTGTACCAACAATTGTTCATATTGTTTTTTGATATGTACTTCTTGTAAGCAAATTATATCAAATTTTAATTTCTCTAGTTTCTGAAAAATTTTCCTTCTTTTAACAGCTGAATTAAGCCCATTTATATTCATTGTAATCAGTTTTTTCTCTTCCATGGTTATATCTTGTAATTAGGTTTGGCAGCTCTCGTAGATCTTGGTTCACATGGTCAGAAGCTTATATGACACTTATTCCAAAAGAAGAGGCTGATCCATTGCAAATTAAGAATTATAGACCTATTTCTTTACTAAATGCAGACTATAAAATCTTTGCCTCAATTTTGGCAGAAAGACTTAAAAAATACTTAAATAACTTTATTCATCCAGATCAAAATGGATTTCTGCCAAAGAGACAAATCAAAGACAATATGAGAGTAATTCTGGACACTTTGGAATATTATGAGGCACATCCCGAAAAACAAATGGCTTTGATATTCGTAGATGCCCAAAAGGCATTTGATAATGTGAATTGGAGATTTATGTTACTATTATTGGAACAGATGGGTTTTGCCAGAAAATTTATCCAAGCAATAGAAGCCATATATCATAAGCAAACAGCAAAGGTAATGATAGAGGGAGAGTTCACAGATTCTATTAATATAAGAAAAGGTACAAGACAAGGATACCCTCTATCACCTTTGCTATTTGTATTGACTTTGGAAGTGTTGAATAGAAATATTAGAGATGATAAAAGCATAAAAGGAATGAAAATTAAAAAGGAAGAATTTAAATTGCAAGCCTTTGTGGATGATCTGGCCTTCATTTTGGAAGACCCTTTAGAAACAGCTCCAAAATTATTGGAAAAGATAGAGACATATGTTGAGGTGGCTGGTTTGAAAATAAATAAAGATAAAACAAAGATTTTGACAAAGAATATATTACTAAGACAAAGAGAAGACCTATTGAAAATTCAAGTCACCAACAAGGTCAAGTATTTGGGGATATACTTGACACCAAGATGCAGTACATTAAAAGAGAACAATTATATTAAACTTAAACAACAGATAGCGTTAGACTTGAAGAAATGGGAAAATCTACAACTATCACTAATAGGGAGAATCTCAACAATCAAGATGAATATCCTACCCAGAATCTTATACTTGTTTCAAACAATACCAATCAGGCTTGGAAAAGACTATTTTGAAGAGTTAAATAAAATTGTGTTGAAGTACATATGGCAAGGTAAGAAAGCGAGAATAAAGTTAAAACTTTTACAAGATGCCAGAATTAGAGGAGGTTTTGGTTTGCCTGATTGGGAGTTATATTACCAAGCTGCAAGTCTGATGTGGGCCAAGGAATGGATAACACTAAGGAAGACTAGATTGTTGACATTAGAAGGTCATGATTTGTTGTTGGGCTGGCATGCCTTTCTATGGTATAAGGGAACTAAAATGCAGGGCTATTTTAGAAGACATTATATACGGGAGTCTTTGTGGTTAAATTGGGAGAAGATCAAAAGACAATGTTATTTGAAAATTCCAGTTTGGTTATCGACCATTGAAGCATTTTCCTATCCTATAATTTATAAGAAAGAACAAACAGTTAGATATGGGGAAATACTGGATGAAAAGGGTGAACTTAAATCGATGCAAAACTTAGAGGAACAAGGTAAAAAGATGAATTTTGGATATGGGATTGATTTAGAGAAATGGCAAAAATTGTGGTCTCAAAATTATAAAATGACTATGTCAACAGCTTATAAAGAAAATTTGTATAAGATGTTTTACAGGTGGCACTTTCCTCCGACAAGAATAGCAAGAATGTTCAAGAATAAATCTGAAAAATGCTGGAAATGTCATCAGATACCTGGCTCATATTACCATATGTGGTGGACTTGCGAGGATGCTAGAAAATACTGGACTAAAATTCGCATGTGGTTGGAAAAAATGACAAAAAAGCATATAGATTTGAAACCAGAGATCTTTTTATTGGGAATCTTACCTGATACATATAATAAAGATTTGAAATACCTGATTGTAAATGTATTAACAGCAGCTAGGATTGTATTTGCTAAAAACTGGAAAAATGAGAAAATACCATTGCAGGAAGAAATTATTAAGAAAATATTGGAGTGTGCTGAAATGAGTAGATTGACATTTGAAATTAGAGAACAAGAGGATAAACAATTTTATAAAATTTGGGACCTTTTCTATCAATGGTTGGATGATAAAATACAATAATAGAATATTTAGAATTTTAGATAATAATGAATATATAAAGAGATTTTTTTTTCTTTTTTATTTGATATCACATTTATAAAATGTCTTCAGGATAGATTTGGTATGATTATATGATTTGTTATAAAATAAATTAAGTAAATTATAGTTATCTCGCAAAGTATGAATGAATAAAATCATAGTCAAATAATTGTTTAATAGTGATACTAGGGTATATAATTTTTGATTGATAATATGAGTTATTATGTAATGTAACTGTAATTGAGACTACGAAATGAATGCACAAAAACTGGTAAACCAACCGACACACTGTTTGTATATTTATGAAAGAAAGCTGGATGTTTTTATGTTTGTTTGTTTTGTTTATCTTTAAAAACTAATAAAATTGTTTTCAAAAAGATACAATACTTAGTGATAGTCATAGGTTACTAATAAACATTAGTATTACTCTCGTCAGGGTGCTTAGGTTTCAATAAAACACTGTTGCCTTTGGGGGACCAGGAAGTGTGCCTTTTATATTGTAGTGCCTGCCCTCTGGAATATGATGTCCCTTGAGCAGTCTCCAGACAACTAAATTAAATAAATGTATATATTTCAATTTATATTTATTTGGGATCAATTTGTTCAGGGAGTCTTGACTTTGTGGTTGTTTTATACCGATTTATATCTCTTCCGCATAGGAGCACTTGCGCTGAAATAACCTCTTTGAACATTAACATGCATTGCTCATTAGCTCATCTTCATAGTGATATATTAACATATTATTTTAATCATTCTGCACTTAATTTGGAAATAATGGAAAACCCTCTGTCCAGACAAAGAAGAGGATGGAGAAAATGGCAAGATTGCCCCTTTTCATTTAAAATAATCTGGAGAACATACTTATCTCTGAGAATGCCCCTTCCCTTACTCAGAACTGTTGATGTCTGCCCCACTTATTTCTATATCTCTGTGAACCCTTTTTCACATATCTATATTTCTCTCTAGACAATGTGGTGTCATTCATCCCTAGGCGACATAATGTGCACTGGCTATGTTTCACTACACTGATGTCACCATTTGTGTCATTTAGTGAACACTGACAATCAATATGGAAATCTGAATTTAAGATTCAATGACAGGGTTACAGCCCTGACTTTATTTGACCTTCTCATTTCAGTTGATAGATAGCTCAAGGCTTTTTTCCATATCACTCATGTTCCAGAATAGTCTTTTGGCCTCTGATTTACTTTACATCACATCAGGCAATTGTTACAAGCATTTTTTTAAAATTGTTTTTTTTTAAAAATGAACAGATTTTTGGAATAGAGTTATTTATCAAATGTGTTTATTATATTTATTATTTAATTTATGTGGCCATTCACACAATATACTGTATTTACAATTGTGTATATTAACAATTATAGCTGCATTTATTAATTTGTCTGTGTAGGCAGAGTCACCTTATGACACCTTTTTTGCTTCATTATATTACTATATAAGATTAGTATAAGTAAGAAAACATGTAAATTAATCATTTGCTTTCTGTGTCACCAAAAGCAAGTTACAGTACACATGACTCAATATGCAGCAAATAATTGTGCCTTAGATGAATGCTTTTACAATTTTTTATTGCATCATCATTTGTTTATTTTTGTCTCTAAGGAAACAAGAAAGAGTGAAGTTTTCATTGTTTTTTTAATTGATTTTTTGTTTCACTGTAAGTATACCCCAGCTTGTAGCACAGCTGTCTTACAAGTTGCAATCAGGCTACTGTATCATCTGTATTACAGTATTTCCAAAGGTTTTTTTCTCCCCTTTGCTGTGGCAGATGACCGTTTACATCTGCTCAACTGAACAAAAATACCGTCTACTGGAACTATTGATAACATAGTCTCCCTTAGACATTTTTAACACCCATCATTTCCATACTTCCATGAAATATCAGTCTTTCATTGTCATAATGAATCATAAATGCAAAAGCTTTTTCTTCTGAATGTCCTAATATTTGATTGTAATTTCTGAGAGTAGGTGAAGCCTGAGTCATAAAGCCAAGAGTGTTTTTTTAGATTTCTAGGCAATTTGTTGCATTGTCCTCTTGCATTGTACATTATCTCTTTGGCACAGAGCCAATACTTTGATAGTGACATTGAATTTAATGGAACAAATCTTTCTCCCCACAAGGTCTGTGTTGAACTGACAATTTTGTTATCAGTTGCTTCCAATGTAATAAAAAATAATTACTGCCAAAATTTCCTGTTCTAAAATGACCCGTGTGTGTATTCATGCACAGGCATGCACACACTCACACCCACCCACACTCCCACACACACCCACACACACCTCCAAGGCAGTCTTGACTCCTGGCAACTGCCTGAATAAATCCCTGCAGTTTTCTTGTCAAGAAATGCCATTCAGAAATGCTATTTCCTCCTTCTTAGGGCTGAGAGTGAGTGACTGGCCCAAGATCACCCACCTGACATTGTCCCCGAAGCAGGACTAGAAGTCCCAGCCCCATGGTTGCTAACCTGGTGTCTTACTCATTACACCAAACATGCAGTCAACATGATTTTGAGTAAATCTATATATTTCCCATGGGCAATGGGATGAGGTATAAGCCACTGCTGATTACATGCAATTTGCTATGTCCTAAACCTTTGCCTAGTAGCAGGTATTAAAAACATAGCAGGTATTGAAAATGAAGAAATCCAAGAAAGAATGAATAAAAAAGGAAGGCACAAATAAATAACAAATAAAAATAATCCACTGTTTTGATTCATGATTTTAATTCAGAGCATGCAAATCTGAAACTGGGATCAGACTTGCTGATTATTTTGACTGGAAATACTAAACTGGCAGGAATATATGGAGGCAGAAGTAAAACCACAAACTGTTCTGTTAGATCCCTCGAAGATGATCTGAACTGAAAGTTTCCCAAAGTATTGCCAGCACCACTGATAGCATAAAGAAAGCCTCATGTTTTATGCTTCCCTGGAAGCTACTTTGCAGGAGTCCTATTAAGTCACTGCATGACAAAGTCTTATAATGCTGGAGAATATACCGTAGCCTATTCTCTGGTGAAAGGATTTGTGAAAAAGCAAACAAACAAACAAACCCTTTGCAATGAGATTTCCACCAACTACCATTTGGCCAGCTGCCCAAAGAACAGTCATAATTTGGAAAGATGTGTTCAGTTGGACACTTTTCTCATTAACCAGGCAAACATCTTCACCACTCCCTTCTACAGCCCTGGATTGAAAAGCAGAAAAAAATAGACACTTCAGTGTGAAATTATGATTAGTTCTATCACATTTAGTATCATTTTATACATACTCCAGAATGTAGTAGTTTTATCTGTGGAGCATGAAATTCCTGAAAGCATCTTCTGCACAAAGAATTTTAGCATTTGAAGGAGTTTAGACAAAGAAGTTACCAAAAGGTAAGAATTATTACAATCATGCTTGCAGTGGTAAAATTCCAGGAAAGCATTCCAATTTCATTCAGCTACTTGGATAATTTGGTCCTTATCAAGTTCTGGCAGTGAAGCTTTTTATCTATGTCTTTGTCTTTGTCTTTGTCTTTGTCTTTGTCTTTGTCTTTGTCTTTGTCTTTGTCTTTGTTTTTGTCTTTGTCTTTGTCTTTGTCTTTGTCTTGCCTGCCTGCCTACCTACCTACCTACCTACCTATCAATCAAATCATTTCAACCATTATCTATCCACCGCAGGATGAAGGCCTCTTCTACTTATGTATGCATGCATGTATGTATATTTGTATCTCATAGAGAGTTTGCGTAGAAGATTTTTTCCCATACATATGGATATTTCATTTCGTTAGATAAAATGTCACAGGTAATTTACCTGTAGAAGACTGAAATGCATATACTATCTTAGCATTTTAAGATTTCCTTTTCATTGAGACTTCAGTCCAGTATGATGAAGAAATTATCAGTAAGGATCATTCAAATATAAGTAAATAGGGAAATATAGCAATATAATTCAATATGAATAATAGTTGCCTCCTGTGAGATTAAGCTTGGAAATTTCATTCTGATAAGTAAGAATCCGACTATTGTCTTCTTCAGGCACATTAAATGATTTAAGCAATGATGTGCTACCTTATCCTTTAAACGTCAAGAGAAAACTTCAGTGTGGGCTATGCTGCAGAAAAAATCAATATATTTATTCAATAAGCAATGCTTACTCCTTAGTACGTGCTTTGTCTGTTCTGGGCAAAAAAGAAAAGAAAAGAACAGTGCTATAGCAACGTATAATCAGGGAAGTAGAAAGCATTGAATTCGCTCTCAATTCTTCACAAATGACCACTTATATTGTGTTCTTAACCTGAAAGGTAGAAAAAACAGTAAAATCACCAATCACACACCTCCAAATTTCTTATCATTAATTTCAAGAGATTGTACCTAATGAAAAAAAGGTTGCTTTGTTCAGAAGAACATGTAGGATCTTTATAGATAGCAAGCACAAGAATATATTTGTGACATAAATAGAAGGTTCCTAGACTGAATCTTTGCCCTTCTAAGTGTTACTAAAATTAACTTTTAGCATCCTTCACCGTTGGTTATATTGATCATGGATGCTAAGAGTTTAACCATTCTATTTTACACACAGAGGCCCATGGATTCCCCCATCTTGACTTTTATGTTTTTAGCTGCCAAAACACAGTTCTAGGCTGTATAAACAGAGGAATAGAATCAAGATCACCTGAAGTGTGATCTTTACAATGTGTAATCTTTACAATAACCACTTTACAATGGCTTGGTAAGGCCACACTTGGAATACTGCATCCAGTTTTGGTCGCCACGATGTAAAAAAGATGTTGAGACTCTGAAAAGAGTGCAGACAAGAGCAACAAAGAAGATTAGAGGGCTGGAGGCTAAAACACATAAACAATGGTTGCTGGAATTAGGTATGTCTAGTTTAATGAAAAGGACTAGGGGTGACATGGTAGCAATGTTCCAATATCTCAGGGGCTGCCACAAAGAAGAGGGGGTCAAGCTATTCTCCAAAGCACCTGAGGGCAGGACAAGAAGCAATGGATGGAAATTAATGAAGGAAACTAACTAGAACTAAGGAGAAATTTCCTGACAGTTAGAACAATTAATCAGTGGAACAACTTGCCTCCAACACTAGAATTTTTAAGAATAAATTGGATAGCCATTTGTCTGAAATGGTATAGGGTTTTCTGCTTAAGCAGGGGGTTGGACTAGAAGACCTCTAAGGTCCCTTCCAACTCTGTTATTCTGTTCTACTCTTGAATTCCCATTGTTCAGAGGGTAAGATTGTTCAGAGGAATTATTGGATTGTTTAAGTGATAGTAAGACATGATTCTAGAGCTGATAATGTCTCCTTTACAAATTAAAACGAAAAGATAATGACAACATAAGAACATCAAAAGATTACTTATGAAGCAGTAGGATAGAAAGAATATTAATACTGTTGAACTTTAGGGTTGGAGAAAACTCTGAAAATATTATGGATAGCCAAGAAAACAAACAAATGAATCATACAATCAATTGATCTATCCAGGATTCTTCCTTGACTCAAATAACCAAGTTCAAACTATCCAAAATTATTCTTAAATTATTGTAACCAGAAGTAATAGACATAACAGGCATACTGATAGTGGAATATAAATAAGTAGTTCAATTTTTAAAGTTTTTGCAAAATGTCAGGAATTATGGAGATGTTTGGATTTCTAAAATCTTTCATTTCTTTTGCTTTCTTTTCTTACTCTTTTCTGTACAGTTTGCATCGTCTTTCTAGCTTATCCCAAAAGGGAATGATGTGATGGGTATATAACGGTATATCTTTTAACCATTAGCTATTATAGGATAGATGTATAGCCTGTGCAGGGAGGGGAGGTACCACTGGTGGAGGGGCTTGCTGCACCCTTTTTAGGGTTGTTCATTCCCTTTTGGTCACCACCAGGCACTCACCTCTCACCTGTGGCTCCAAAGAGATGTAACACAGGGGCTATATCCTAGTAAATTGCCCAGGAGAGGGTAGCTGATGGGTCTTAGATCCTTAGTGAGGTAGGGGATTTATCAAACATCACTGTCCTCCATTCTTACCTTTATTATTGTGCCAGGGAATCTTAAGGAACTTCTCTTCCTGTATAGCAATAGCAATACCACTTAGACGTACAGTATATACCACTTCAAAGTGCTTTACAGCCCTTTCTCAGCAACTTACAATGTCAGCATATTGCCTCCCCCTCCCCCAACAATCTGGGTCCTCATTTTACCAACCTCGAAAGAATGGAAGGCTGAGTCAACCTTCCGCCGTTTAGAATCAAACTCCTGGCTGTGGGCAGAGTTAACCTGCAATACTGCATTCTAATCACTGAACTGCCACAGCTCCTATTACCTCCACCTATGGACTGTCTATTTAACAATGATTACAAGTTACGATGGTATCACAGAAAAGTGACTTATGACCTATTCTTGAAGTTATGACAGTTTCACAATGACTGAGGTCATGTGATTGCAATTCAGGCCCTTGGCAACTGGCTCGTAATTACACGTGATTGCAATTTGCGACTTCCCAGCCAGGGAAACTGGATTTGCTTAACAACTGAGGGGTCACTTAACAACCACCTTATTCACTTAATGACAGTGGTAAAAATGGTCATAAAATTGGACCTGTCAAGTGATGATTTACTTTACAACTGCACCAACAATGGAAATTCTGGTCCCAGTTATGATTGTAAGTAGAGAATTACCTGTACTTTTACTGTATTTTTAATTCATAGTCCTATTTTGGAACATACACCAGAGAGAAATCTTACCAGATTCATTGCTGTTAGCATTTGTTTTATATTACAGTACAACAGTACAAGCTATTTTTGAACATGACCTATTAAACATTATCTCCAAAAAGACACAATAGTGCGGGATCACTGATATGTTTAGGTGTCTTATTTGACATAGAACCCTGGTTTCAGGGAAATAGAAGCACTCTCTGATACGTTAGACAGCTGTTTTCAATTCAATTGACTTAGTGTACCTGTAAGCAGAGAAGAACATTCTTAACTTTAATTAACTGCCCTCAAGTGGGTATAGGTGCTTGGAAAACAATACGCTGTCAGTTGAAATCAGTAGTGGGATTCAATATTTTTTTACTACCAGTTCTGTGGGCGTGGCTTGGTGGGCGTGGCAGGGGAAGGATACTGTAAAATCTCCAGTCAGAGGGGTATTTGCCCGTTCTCTAAACTATTCAAAGTTTCCACTACCGGTTCTCCAGAACTGGTCAGAACCTGCTGAACACCACTAAGGTTTAAATGAATGGCATAACTGAGGTTCAAGAACACAGATAGTCCATCTTCCATTTTATACACGTACAGTGTGTCAGTTGGTTACAAATCTTTTGTGCTATCCTTTTGTAGTTATTACTCACAGTTTATATCAATTTTCATATTGTCAAACTAACATATGCTTATATATTTATCAATTATTAATCATCCATGACTAAACTATTTATTCCATCATTTTATATGAGATATTCCAAATTTTGTTTTAAAATTTATATTATACTTTCATCCAATGGTTATATATGTCTATATTATATTTTATATCAATCTATTAAACTTCTATTACAAAATTATCTATTACATTACCATGTCTTTTTGTCCAACCATTGATAAAACAAATCCCATATCATATAAAATTGTTTATCTTCTTGTTCTCTAATTTCAAATGTCAATTTGCTCATTTCAGCACAGTCCATAATTTTCTTAATAACTTCCTCCTGCATAGGTATTTTATCATTTTTCCAATTCTTAGCAAATACAATTCTAGCCACTGTTAAAACATTTACAATCAAATATTTCAGCTCTTGTATATTTTCAGCTATTGTATATTTCCGGTATAATTCCCAGTAAAAAGATCTCTGTCGATGTATTGTTTTATCATTTTTTCCAACCATGTGTGGATTTTAGTCCAATATTTTTTTGCATCCGAACATGTCCACCACATATGGTAATATGAACCAGGTATCTGATGACATTTCCAACATTTATCCGATTTGTTCTTAAACATTCTCACGATTCTCGTCGGGAGTAGATGCCACCTGTAAAATATCTTATACAAATTTTCTTTATATGCAGTTGATATTGTCATTTTATAATTGTGAGACCACAATTTTTGCCATTTCTCTAAATCAATCTCATATCCAAAAATGTTCCCCCAAGCAATCATCATTTCTTTAACTTGTTCTTCTTCCAATTTAAATTCTAATAAATGTCCATAAAGTTTTTTAATTATGTTTTCATGTTTTGTTTGTATATGTTTGTCTTAAAAAATTTTTTTTAAAAAAGAACACAGATAATCCTTGATTTACAGCAGCTCGTTTAGTAGCTGTTTGAAGTTATAATGGCACTGAAAAAAAGTGACCTATGACTGCTTTTCACACTTACAACAATTGCAGCATCCCCAAGGTCATGTGATCAAAATTCAGATGCTTGGCAACTGACTCATATGATGGTTGCAGTGTCTGGTGTGTGTGTGTGTGTGTGTGTGTGTGTGTGTGTGTGTGTGTTGTGATCCCCTTTTGCAACCATCTGCCTAGCAAAGTCATTGGGGAAGCCAGGTTCTTTGAACAGCCATGTTACTAACTTAACATCTGCAGTGATTCACTTAACAATGATGGCAAGAAAGGTTGTAAAATGAGGCAAAATTCACGTAACTATCTCACTTAACAACAGGAACTTTGAGCTTAACTGTGGTTGTACGTTGAGGATTACCCTTGCTGTTTCTAGCGCTCATATGTTTTAAGACTATTCTCTTGTTTTTAACTTTTTTTTCATTTCATAAGCTTTTTTTAAATTAAAAAATGCTTACTACATTTAACTTACACAATAGACACTATGAAATTCCATAACTAAATGGGTAAGAGGAATAAAAAACAATATTAAGACATTTGACCTAGCAATCAGAGTAACTGATAAGTTGTTTATGGTGATCAAAGAATCAAGGAATCATCAGCAGATGGTGAACTCTACTTCCACCTGAGACATGAAAGCCAACTGAGTGGTTTTGGTTAGTCACTATGGGAGACAACCAGGCTGAGAACAAGGGAAGGGTCAGACATGTCATCTGTCTCAGGTCCCTTCATGCCTACAAGAGATCCAAGTCCAGCCCACCTTGAGTTCCATTTGCTCTTATGTGCCATCAATTTGCTTTGATTGTTAGTAGTTTAGATTCTTGTAGAGGGTATTAGCTTACAATAAACCTATATTCATTTGGACTGCCTGGATTTTTGAATTCCTGCACTTGACAGTCAGTCTCTCTCAGCCCAGCCAACCTCACAGGTTAGTTGTTGTGGGGAAAATAGGAAGCGGGAGGATTATTGTGTGTGTTCACCATCTTGAATTGTTTATAAAAATAAAGGAGACAAGCACACAAATTAATTTTAGGATGAGAGCTGTGGCAAATTGCACTGTTCTTTAGTATTTACCCATAGATCATAAATATGGACTTATGGCAACCACTGGTTGCTTATATTTGCCAGGTGCCTTTTCCCCATACAGCAACTTGGCATTGTAAAGGTTGGCAATAGTAAGTCACAAAGGCAACAGCTGGCATTAAGTTAGTGCTTGAACATGTCTGTTTACATCACAAAACCAGCTTCTATAACCCAGTCCAAGATTCAGAAAAGTCATGATTGAGTCCAAGACTGGCAACCTTCCTGAATCCTTCCACCTCTATTGAGGTGCCAGACTCATTGATGCAATTTAAGTACTGAAGGAAATTCCATCATGCCTATAGAAGGATCTTTCTGCATTGTAGTAATGTTAATATTAAGTGGCAATAGAGCAGCCACTTTAATAATGACAAAGGAAGATGTTTGTGAAGCATTTTTGAACAAAGCAGGATGCTTTTCTTTATACTGAGCAGGGAAGCAGGAACCCCACTGGACGGCAAAACCATTGTGTGGAACAAACACATTTTTCTTGTTTATAATTTCTTCAAGCATCGCTGTTTTGCTGCTCTTATACAAAATAAATTGCCTCATTAGATAAAAGATGGGAAAGGAAGGGGAATATCTGAGAAATCAATTTGTCGGATACTCCACGTGTCAGATGGGGGGTAGATGAGGAAGGACGAAGATTTTATGGTGTCTAATTCCAAGTTAACATGCTATATTTCTATTCTGTTTAAAGACAAATGCTTGTTTCAGTTGTTCCCATTCTAACCATTGAAAAGCAAGTATCTTATCATGTTGGCTAATGGAATCAATCCCAGCTCAAGATTTATCTGTCATTCCCCCCACCCCTTTTCAAATAAGTTAGTTCAATAGGCCTTTGGAAAAGTGAGTACCCATATTTTTCAGGAAATTATTTTATGCTCTGTAGATGCATCTACTTTCTAAAATTCATTTTTTACCTCAGATTTTTCTTTCTTAAGGAGAGAGAACTTTTGTTTATGCCATCCTTTGCAAAAATGATCAATTTTATTATATGCTGATATAATTGGAAATTGTGGTAAAATAGCAAATTTATTTCTACCTGCCAGCACATAAACTACATAAACATGAAATAAATCTTTTCAGTAATTTAAATAGGAGATGACCAAAGGAATGAATGCCTTGCTGGGTTTGTATGGCTTGGAACACAGGTATAAAACTGAATATCATCAGTGTTACATCACCTAACTTGCTTTGGTGAACAAAGCAGTTTATAAATTAATCACTACACTAACAGGACCAGATCCATGACGACAGATCATCTTCCCCTACTTTATGCAGATACTAAGTAAAAGGGAAAAATATGTCAACTCTTGTGTCATCCCACAGCTGACTGCACTAATACTCAAACTTTCAATCCATCAACTTCATTGCCATCAACAAAAACTTTCCAGACAGGAAGGAGAATTACTGCAAGACAATGCCCCCTGCTTAACCCTCAGATGGTCCAAAAATTACCATGATTGATAATAACAAAGATCATTGAAGAGAACAAAAAGACCATACTTCCCTTATTTCAGTTCCATTGCAGGTCATTTTCAATGCCAGAGGTGGGCAACTATGGCCCTTTATGACCTGCGGAATTCCTGAGACAGCATGACATTCGGGAATTCTGGGAGTTGAAATCCACAGATCTTAAAGGGGCCATAGTTGCCTACTGCTGTTCAAGAATGGATTTAATCCTGTACCTGGTTCTGATGCCTGATTGAAGAGTCAGATAATTGGTTTCCTGTAGAGTTTTCTACAACCCCAGCTCCACTACTCTCTAAACTGCTCTCCAAAAAAGGAAAGTTGGAACTCTGGCCAAGTTGAGTGATGTTTTCTTGAGGAGAGAGACCAGGTCATTATATTGCAGACAGAATTATGCATGGAAACATTGACTCCTACCCAAATCCAGGCTCTTCTCATCTCCTTGGAAGTTTTCTCCAAGCATGGGAAACAGGAAGAACAAGGGAGCTAGGCTGCAAGTGTCAGCTCTGTATCTCTGAATTCTGTTCATTTTCTCAGGACAATCAGTTCAATTAATTCCTGATAATCTTGCAAGACATGGGTTTCTGTACCTCACTAGGACCTTTCCAGTTAAAATTCTTCAGATTCATTCTGAGCTGAATGTTGTCCTCCAGGTGCTCCACAAACTCTTTGAAATGATTGATAAAATACTCTTCCAGGCCATCCTTCTCCAAAGGTACCAGATCACTTTAGATAGGAGTGGTAGCCAGGACTCTTAGGGTGCTCATAAAATGACAATCCATGCTTGAACCTGAGCTCTTTCTTGTATTCAGATTCATTCCTCACTTTTCACTAGCAGCACTCCAGGTGTCTACCACTTATCTTCTGTGGGTACCTTTCTTTATTCCCTCAAATGTTGGCTTTTGATTTAGTTAATGTCATTGGTTTCTGCCCAACCTGGGAAAGAGTTATAATTGGTTTGGTGCTGACTTCCTTTATTGTTTTGTGCAAACAGGCTGTAGTATCATACACATTGAAAAACAACATATGTAAAAGAACTCTGACACCTGATACTATTTATTTCACATTGCTGGTGTAACTATTTCTAGAGTTGTGACATTTTGACTGAGGAACTGCTGTAGCTATAGATTCAGGGCTATCTAATTTCCCAAAGATAAATTCATATCTTTATGCCCAGGATTAATAATAATATCTGGAATTAGAACTATAAATTTCAGTTTCTTAGTTTGTTAGGTTCTTAGCTATTCTGGATATGTTTTAGGCAGTGGTGGGATTCAAATTTTTTTCTACCAGTTCTGTGGGTGTGGCTTGGTGAGCATGGCAGGGGAAGGAGACTGCAAAATCTCCAGTCAGAGGTGGCATTTGCCGGTTTTCTGAACTACTCAAAATTTCTGCTACCGGTTCTCCAGAACTGGTCAGAACCTGCTGAATACCACCTCTGGCCTTAGGTCTTTGGTTGTGGCCTCTTGTAAGGCTAGTATGAAATCTTATCTTTGAGAAAGATAGTTGCAGTAACTTTCAGACACTTAACTCACCTTTATCCCAAACCTTTTGCCAACCTTCATCCCAAACCTTCCTTCCTTCCTTCCTTCCTTCCTTCCTTCCTTCCTTCCTAATATGCCAATAGTTTCTAAGCCTTTATTCAAAATCCTAAATGCTATTTGAGTCATCAAAGCACTGAGTTTGTATAGATGATTAGCAAACTTAAAATTCTTAAATTTAAGAATCAAAGAATAATGTAACTTTTGCCAAAATAGCAGTCATCAAAAGCACTTGGAAATATATTTTTTCTATTGCTTTCAGGAAAAGCTGGTTATTTTTCTGCCTTTTTTGAGAAGAAAGTCTACCATCCAACATTCAGGCTGCAATATAAACTGCAGTGTGAGTGAGAGCGGGACAGAATGCATTTCCAATTAACTTTCCACTTCAAGGCTGACATTTGATTCAGGCAGAATTCAGCACAAAGCAATTTGTTTTTACTTCTGCCTGCCGATGAAGTATGCAAGATTTTAAAGGTGACAATAGAAGAAATATTACAGAATGACATGCTGAGAGAGTGGAGGAAGAGTTTCCATGAAACTGGTTTTACTTGCCTGTCTTAGCCATGGTGAAATGGATACCCAGACTGATAGCTTTGTGGGTCTGGAATAATGCAATCATTTTAAAGCTACAACTGTTTTGCCAGCATCTCAGTTAACAACTAGGGGGATTATGTTCCATTATACACCTGGCCTCAATCTGATACTGCATTTTTAACTACAGGAAATAGGATGGGGAGACTGTAGGCAATTTAGTATGATTTGATTTAGAGCATGAGGTTTTTAAAACTTTTATTAACTGTGCTAAAAGGTGGCCTTGAAATTTCCAGGTTAGGAAAGTTTGCACCTAATGAAATATTTACATACATACAGATATCAAATTTTCTCTTTCTTTCTTTCTTTCTTTCTTTCTTTCTTTCTTTCTTTCTTTCTTTCTTTCTTTCTTTCTTTCTTTCCTTCCTTCCTTCCTTCCTTCTTTCCTTCTTTCTTTCCCCTCTCTCTCCCTTCCTCATATTGTATGTAACATAGTTCCTATATAATAGTTATAATGATTCAGTTCTTATCTGCTTCTGTTTTGCCTCTTCTGGTTTAAGTTTCTAGTCTATTAGTATTTTAATTTTTTAATAATTTTAAATATTTTTTCTGTAGATCTAAAATAATCTTTTATAATCACATGCTATATTAATGTTTTTAAGAAAACCTTTTCTTTGTAGAAAAAGATGCCACTTAAAACTTACTGACTGATTATGTGCCTTTAATTTGTTGCTGACTCTTAAGAATCACATAGACAAACCAAGTTGATGTATCTCCAATGTGATTCCTCAGGTCTTTCAAAGGTGCACTCATTGTCATTGTAACAGTTAATAGAATAACAGAGTTGGAAGGGATTTTGGAGGTCATCTAGTCCAATCCCCTGCTCAAGCAGGAGAATCTATTCCAAATATTAGCCCCTACCTAAGATCAAACTCACAGTCTCCTGATTGTAATCCTCCACCTTGCTACTTGTTCTCCTTGTCTTCTCTTTCCTTCCACTTTTTCAAGCATTAGAGCCTTCTTCAGAAAGTTAGGTGTCTGTATCATGTGTCTGGAGTATGATAATTTGAGCCTGGTGATTTGTGCCTTGAGTGAGAACTCTAGATTTATTTTTTCAATTATCCTTTTGTTAATTTTCTTTGTTGCTCATTATACTCGGAAAAATCTTCTTCAACTCCAGTCTACGTGAGTATTATTATTACCATTTCAATCCAGCTTCTCAAAGTACAACTTTTTCTTTCACAAAGTATCACAGGGAGTTTATTTTTGTCTGCACTGTTCTAATCTTTCACTCAAAACTACTATAAGTGGAATAAAACAAAAGAACAGTAATCTTCCAAAGGTTTCTGAATTAGTATCAGAAGCACAGCATGACAATATTGTTTATCCCTCATATGTAAATGAGAGATCTTACAAAAATAATCAGAAAGATTAACACACACTGTAGACTTTTTGTACCCAGAAACATTAAAAAAGGAAGGATTCTTGCTAATGGTCACTTAAAATGAAGAGAGTATGTTCAATGCATTGTAGCACATTACATTCTTTCATTAGTTACATTTATTCATGGTTCATTTTAATAACAGCAAATGAAACAAATGAAGAATCAGTTTGCCCTATGATGGCTTTCCATCCTAGGATTCCAAATCTAGAAAAATGGACAGTTTTCAGAATACATCTGCTTCGGAACTGTATGTCCTTATTATAATCCTTACGTGTCAGAGTGAATTTACATGTGAGGAATGAGCCAACAATCCTGTTCCCCAGTTAATTTGCTTACCTCCGTGTGATGACAAGGCATAAACTAGTCTCACAACTTTTTCAATAGCTTTCTTTCACTACTATCTATCAATCTTGTTTTTGCTTTATGTTAAAGCAATTAGAAAAACATGCAGGGGTACATTTGAGATTTGCATTACAGCAATCAAGATTAGGGGTGGATAATGATTACTTTGGGCCAATCATGGTTATAGGAAGGCTCAGTTAATTTCTTAGTTCTTTGGGGTGACAAGGCTGACCAGAGGAACTTATTAGGTTTCCCAGTTTTATTTGGAGATAAAGGCCCTTAAGGTTAATTGGCTAAGTCATTTGAGCCTATTTTTTCCTGTTGCACAATATGTGCCTCCCATAACCCAGTTAAGTATTCCATGAATATATGATTAAAGAATTATGTTATATAGCAGGGGTGTCAAACTCACATTATCATGGTGGCGTCATGTGATGTACCAGGACTCCCCCCCTTTGCTAAACCGGGCATGGGCGTGGTCAGCACATGACGTATCCATCCCACAGGCCGGGATTTGGACCGGCCTGTTATACAGGGTACTTTCATTTATGGATAAATGATTGAATAAATGAAATATAAGAGCAAACTGTTCAAAATTGTTAGTGCTTCTGTTTCCAAATTGTACCAAATAGCTTCTCAAGATCTCTAAAATATACATTCTAGAAAGCTCAGAGGTTCAAATTCATTCAAGAAAGATGGCCAGCAGACTTGTTCAGAAGTTCCTAGGAAGGAACCTGAATATTGTTAAATTAGGAGAGGTGTGATGAGTCACAGCAAAATCCTATATAAATACATCTTTTAAAGTTTAAATAATAGTTGCTGGTTTCTCTGTATGATTATTGTTAGGATATCAGCAGATGGGAAGAGTGGAAGTTAGCTTTCTCTTTCCTACTTTATTCCTACTGTAGTTGAAATAATGTTTATTATGTGTACTGGAATATTATTGACATCTTACAAATTTAATCTAGCCTTAATGATGAATTATGTGGTCATATGGAACCATATTGTGTATGTGAAGATTATTCTCTGGCTAGTTTTACCAAATACAATGGGCAAAAATGTAATTGGTGAATTCATAGGTCAGTTGTGGAAATCTTGCCACTATGGTGATGGAGGTGGTTCAATTGCTATGTGAAGTCAGACAATTGACTGAGAATTTAGTAAACTCAGAGTTAATGTATTGTGCATACCCAGTCCATGTGGTTAATGTATTGTTTAAAGTGAAAATAGGAAATAGGATTAACTGAATAGCTCATGTTACATTTATTGGGGTCACTTCAGTCACATCCATTTTTATTTCTGTTGGAAATATTAATACTGTTTTTATTGCTGAGAAAGAGCTGTAACTGTAGTTATTTTTCAACAAAATATTTGAATGTATATATTTTTGTGTATACATAAACAATATGGGGAAAAAAGACTCCCTAACATTCTGGGGGTCAGAATATAAGAAGAACCATTTCTAGATTCACACTATAAATGAAGATGACTTAATCCAGCTTAATTAATGCATTGGTTCTTTTTATCTAGTTTGTTGTTGATTTTAGTGTTTTAATTTTTAGTGCCCAATATTTTAAAATATTTTTTAATCTTTTGATTGTTTATATTGTTATTTATTTATTTATATTGCCTCTTGGAGTCACTTGGTAATAAGAGGGATGGCATATAAATTCAAAAGAAAGGGAAAAAGGGGAAAGGAAAGGAAAAGAAAGGAAAGGAAAGGAAAGGAAAGGAAGAGAAAGAAAGAACACGTACCGCTATATTCATATACTCATACACACGCAGAAAGAGTTCCATTAAATCTCTGTCAACACACTAGTTAAAAGCATCCTGATTCCAAGATTCCTCTACACTACAGAAATAGGGATTGATATTTGTAATTAGTTAGAAAACTAAAGGACTTGTCAAGCACAATATTTATTTGTAATGAAGAGAAAAACAGTGCTGAGGAAAACCACAAGGCTTATTTAAGCTGTTTAATGGACTGTTTGAACAATATATAACCTCCAAATGCATACAGTAAAAATGTTTGCTACTGAAAGAGAAATGATTTTTGCTAACAAATGTAGTGATTAAATCCATCATAACTGCAGCAGTTTATATACACTAATTCTACATATGTGTCTGATATACATTGGTTGTGAGCTGAAGCATACTAATATCACAGAAATACTGATTGTGCTATGAAAGGAATCAGAACTATATAATTTCATCTTCCAGAGGGCTAGTATATATCACAATGTGCTCACTGTGCAAGTGGTTTTCCAGATGTTTTGGAACTAAGACCATTATTATTAGTGGTCCTATCTTTGCCTTCTTTTGCCACAATAATTTTGCAGGTCTATCTGCAAGTCTTTGTAATTTGTGATTTTCTTCAGTTTTTTTCTCTTCTTTTCTTCTGTCTCCAAGTACTGCCACGGTACCTGGACTTTTGTGTGTGTGATGTGTGTTATGGACAATTAAGTCTGGGATGTCATGTGGCTTCAAACAGATGCTTGTCCATTTGAATTCTAAAGCACTTTAGCTTCTTCAAACCAAATAGGACAGACATAGACTTCAATGGATAGTTAGAACTGCAGAAAAAAACTGTTGCCACCAGTCTACCTTCCATTCAGGAACTGTGTACTGCACAAGCCGGAAAGAGGGCTGTGAAAATGTCTACAGACCCCTCACATCCTGGACATAAACTGTTTCAATTTCTTTCATCAAGACAACAGTATAGGGCAGGTGTCCCCAAACTTTGCAACTTTAAGCCTTGTGGACTTCAACTCCCAGAATTCCTCAGCCAGCTTTGGGAGTTGATGTCCAGAAGTCTTAAAGTTGCAAAGTTTGGAAACCCCTGTTATAGGGCATTGCATGCCAAAGCAACTAGACACAAGGACAGTTCACCTCCCCCTATGCCATCACTCTACTAAACAACAATTTCCCACAACACTGTCAAACTACCTAGTAAGGCTGTATTACTATTATCCTACTCATCTTTCTGATTATTTATTTTCTTATCTTCTTATGATTATTTTTTTTGTTGCTTGTATCTTATGATTTATATTGTTTAATATCCTAGTATAATTTATGTTGATTGCTTATTTAGTATCCTATGAATATCACCAACTGTTGTATCTTTCGATTTATGATTATTGTATTTTATGATTATGATCATGATTTTTTCACCTGTTTATTGTATGAGAGCTTATGCACTGGAGACAAATTCCTTGCATTATGCATTATTGTTGCTACTTTACTTTACTGTTGTTTGTGATTATATTCTGTGTTGTTTTCTTGCAGCAACTGCCTAGATGTCTACTGTTTCTTCAGGGTTTTTTTTTTTTCCAGAGATGGCTTTTCCTGTCTGTTGTTTCTCAATTATGACTGTATGCCCTCCTCCTCCTCCCCCTCCTTCCTGATATTGTTACTGCTGTTGTTGTAATGATTATGGTGTTGGTGTATACTTAATGGGTAAATATTTGAAATCTAAGCAACACTGGAACAAAGGACAAAGATTTGAGCATGTGCAATGACTTCTTCTTGATTGGGAAGTGAATATCATAGTAAAACATAATGCCTATTAGAAGAAGTCAATATAACACCAAATAAAGCTTCTTTGGACATACAGGAAACAAAACAAAAATAGATTTCCAACTAGTGATTATATCCTGTCCATAATAAAAAGTTATATAACACATCACTAGGCCAGAAATCCACCAGTAATAAATCTTTATGAAACTTAAAATGGGAATTGGCTGAATGGAGGGAGACACTGGTCCATAAAATTTCCACATTAAAAAACCATTGATCTTTTTAAATTAAAAAAAATTGTCAGGACAATGGACAGTTTGAGAAGGAACAGACAATTTCATATGGGTGGGGGAGAAGTATTTGTTATAGAGTAGACAAGCTTATGTGAACATTTAGTTCAAACTAACATAACAGAAACCAAATTTTCCTGTCCCTTTATTTTTATGATTGTTTGATGTCTAAATATTGGTGAGGCAAATCAAAAGCTTGGTGGATGTTCAATTTATGACATTATATTCTGTGTAATTATATATGAATCCCTACCGTGATTGATTCTATTTTGATCTAACAAAATAAAATATTTTGTTTCCAAAGTTGATATACTAGGCATGTGCTATTTTTCTTTGGCAGGTTACTACAAAGTTTTTCATAAGTAATGCTGGCTGAATCAAGAACTCAACATACAGTTAATTCTACTGTCAATGTGAAATAAATGATAATTAATTTAAAGCTTTTTTTCAAAGTGGTAATAAAAAAACCAAAAACAGAAGAAAAAAAAAAGCAGAAACTTTGGTTGGAAAGGTTTTATTCACACAATTCTTCCTGCCTGTAAATCAGTGGTGGGATTCAAATATTTTTACTACCGGTTCTGTGGGCGTGGCTTGGTGGACGTGGCAGGGGAAGGATACTATAAAATCTCCAGTCAGAGGTGGTATTTGCCGGTTCTCCGAACTACTCAAAATTTCTGCTACCAATTCTCCAGAACTGGTCAGAACCTGCTGAATACCACCTCTGCTGTAAATTATATCTGCCCCTATGCCAGGAGTGTCAAACTCGAGGCCTGCTTAAATCTTCATACCACTGCTCACTGTTGTTGCATCCATTTTTTTTCTGAAGTTGAAGATTTCAACAGTTAAATTCCAAAAGAATAAAGGGGGACAAAATCTCACTGTCTATGCTTTAAAAAGTAGCATAAAATCAGAACTACTAGAGTGCTTCTGATGAACATTTACATTGCATGGTAAATGGAAATAAAATATATTGTCATGAATATCTAGCATTATTATATTTATTTATATTGGGGAAGTACATTTTTTTTTCAAGCCAAGGCCCATCTTCAGAATTGACCAGTGCCAAGGACTGTACAATAGCCAAGGGTGGAAGGCATTAGATCAGGGGTCCCCAACCACTGGTCCGTGGACCGGTACCGGTCCGTGGAACATTTTCTACCGGGCTACCGGTTTGCTGGGCGCCGCCATCTTGTTTTGATGAGAAAGTGCTTCCGGTGAGCTTTTCCGGTTGGAAAGCGGCATTTGGGTCCTGAAGGAATCCTCGCGCCTTAGTTTCATTGAAGGGGGGGCAGCTTTGAACAAAACTAAGGCGTGAGGATTCTTTCAGCACCCAAGGCAAGGCGAGCCGAGAGACCGTCCCAAAGCTGTCCCAAAGCCCATCGACAAAGGTACAAAGGAGGACTTGAAGGTGGCAGGGAGAAGTGGGGGACGGCTGGATGGCCAGTCGCTTGGCTCACCTTGCCATGCGTGCTGATGCCGGTACCGGGCCGTGGATCATTTTGTGATGCCGGTACCGGGCCGTGGCACAAAAAAGGTTGGGGGCCACTGTATTAGATGAAGAAGTGTTAGCTCCAGAACCACAATTTAAATAATTTATTATTACGACTTCCCTTCTGTCATATTAAAAATTGTACTTTGGTAGAAATTTGTGAAAAGTACTACAGTCTGTACCCAAAGATTTATGCTATATGCTGGGTTTTAGGTGTTTTAAGAGGGCATGCTAAGTTTGCATTGAGGCATCTCAACATATATTTTAAAAGTTTTTTCATTGTTTCAAGCTCTATTTCTGGAGGATCTTGTGGGATATCTTCCCTTAATTTCTGTATCAAGAGACAGGAAAACAGCATATAAATCAGAGGTGATCTCTGTTCTTGCTGAGAGAAAGGACATTTTCAGAAGTTGAAATAGAACTACATTCAATAATAATAATGCATAGTCTCAAATAAGTCATAGTAAAGAGGCACATTTGGTACATAGGAACATTTAAGGGGTTTTCTTCAACTCTTCTAGCTCACTGTTTTCTCTGTTTCTGCCAAATTTGCATTGTGGATTGATGGTAGATCTCTTCATTGTTTAATGTAAGATGGCTTGCCTTTGGGCTCAGCTGAAAGGAATACCACCTGCTAAAGTGAGAGTTGCAATCCATAATTTATCTGCAGCCCAACACAAAATTTACTGGGGCTAATCCTGATCCATTTCAACGCTACAGCTTCTACCTGAGCTAATTCCTATTCAATACTACAAACAGTACTGAAGGGACTTAATGTACTAATGTTATAATACTAGCTTGTACTAATGCTGAAGATTTAGTATGTAATACCATATGTAGTTTTATAATTGAGAAAACCAGTGGAAAATGATATTAAAACTACATTACTAGCGATGTAACCACAAAACTCAAAAGCGAACTGCTAGCAGATCCCTGGTTCTGGGAAAATCAACAATTATTAACTGTATGACTGCCAAATATTTCTGCTGGCATGAAGGAGCACAATGTTCTGCAGGTGGAATCATCAAGAATGGAAATCACATGTTCTTTTTCTGACCTTGGAAAATCAAAAAAACGAGCAAGCCCCCAACTCCACTCCCTGGAACAACAAAAATAGTCTATTTCATTTCTTTTACTTTTAAAAAATACGATGGAGAAACGCTGGAGATGGAGTTCTTTTCTGATTATGCCATATGAGAAATGCACCTGTTGTGAAAAGAGGAGATGATGATTATGTCTTTAAAAGGATGTGCATATCAAAATCTGCATCGTTCAGCTTTCTTCTCCATCATTACATCCAGGATCATAACTAACAGAAGAAAAAAAAGTTTGCACAGCCACATTACAGGTGCTTCTTATCTACCTCTCTCTGGGAATATTTGTCTTTCACTTGTTAAAAAGAAGATCCTTGGCCTTAGAGGAAAAGATACGTGAACAAATTAACCCCACAGGGACCTCATGTGCAGCTCTCGATCACAATGTGTGCTGTAGAATTCTAGCGCTTGGTACATTAAACAAGGCTAATTGCTGATAGAGTAGATTCTAATAGAAATGTTTTTGCGTCAGCCACATTCCACAGTGCTCCTAATCCAAATGATTTTAGTAATTTGGGAGGTTTATCAGAAACAGGGATTCAATAGGGCATGCATACGAAAGCACAAGTATGATTTTTCAAAAAGTGGCTTCTGACTCAGTAGTTATGAATACCCGTGGTTGTTGGAAATGATAATTCACATTTGGAAGACCATCTACAACTATTTGAGACACATTTTCACTGAGTTAATAATTGATATGAGCACTATAGAATTTTTTATATTTTATGTGAACTGCAGGATTTGGTGTGGCCTATAGAGAGGAAATTTTTTGGTGTAAAAATGAAGACAATACATAATCAATAGAAACGTGGAGGTTTTTTTTCTATTGCTTTTAAGACTATGAGACATATTCAGCATGAAGGAGTAGATATAGTGCTGTAAAGAATTAGAAGACTGGGGTCCAGAGGTGGTATTCAGCGGGTTCTGATCAGTTCTGGAGAACCAGCAGTGGAAATTTTGAGTAGTCTGGAGAACCAGCAAATACCACCTCTGACTGGCCTCACCCCCATCTATTCTCTGCCTGCTGAGTCCCAGCTGATCGGCTGGGTCTTCTTTTGTTGCCCTACACAGGAGAACGGAGCTGGAAAGTAGGTTATTAGAGTGGGGAGGGAATGGGATTTTTCAGTATCCTTCTCCTGCCACGCTAACCAAGCCACGCCCACCAAGCCATGCCACCCCTCCACCAAGCCACGCCCACAGAACCTGTAGTAAAAAATTTTGAATCCCACCACCGCTGGGGTCCAAATTCTGATTGCTATGAAAAACATGGGTGGGCTTTGGCTAGCTCTCAGCCTTACCTATCTCAAGTTTACACAGCATCTGAGAAGGAGCATTTACACTGATAGTAAACTATCTCCTATCTTTTATGGCTTTCATGGTATGATGCTGCTAGCCATAAACTCATGTATTTTACCTTCATTGCTGCTGTTTAAGGCTCAGCAGGAAGTGAGCTGGGCTCTTCTTTCTGTTCAGTTGATTATTAGCCATTTGCTTTAGTCAGACGCCTTCTCAGCTTGCTATTTTCTTACTTTCTAGTACGTGTCATTTTTCCATAATCATCAATCAACACTTTTAATCGGGTTGTTTCTCTCCCTATACTGATCTTTTCAGCAACCCTTGCAGTAAACTTCAAATCTCTTTTCTTCAAGTCACCTTGGAAGGCCACATAGACATTTTGAAATAAACTGTTTTTTATAATTCACCTCTGAGTGAATTTCCTCTGAGATAAATGTTTCCAAAGGAGATTCTCTGAAAATATCCCATGGTACATTGAGTCATAGGCTTGATATATCACCTTCAGTCTATTCAAGGAAGAATGGCCTGGACTTCAAACAGTGTGACAGACTCATTCTGGCCGTTTTTTAAAAACCTTATATTTAAGAAAGATACATTTCTATTCCAAAATAACTAAATAATTGCTATATCTCTATGGCTACACATATTGGGCAAGGCTTTTGCTCCCAGGTTTTGAGGGTCAATAGTTGTTGGACTACATGAAGTAGAAAAAAAATTATGATTTCGTTGGCTATATTGATATTACACGTTGACGTATGATTTCCTGTCAAACCTATCTATTGGTTTAAGGGGAGCGGGTGTCACAACTTTATTTATTTTTTAAATATCCACATTGTTCAAATCCTATGTCAGGAAACATATTCTACTTCATCATGTTTAGCCTTTTCTATCAAAAATTCATATTAGGGACAGGTCCTGCATATTCATATTATTGTATGGTATGTCTGCATTTCTATTAGTTGTAAATTAGCATTTACAATATGTACAATATGTAAAAACTGTATGTTATGAGATTCTATCTAGTTCAAATAAATAAAAACAAATATTAGCAGGAACTAGACAGGAGGAATAACATTAGAATATCTAGAACAGAATGTATGAGTTATCAGATGCAATTGATACAATTGTACTAGTTGCACACTTGTGTTACATGATGGAAATAAAAGAGAGTTTTGAAATATACACTTATTCATGAGCATATTTATTACAAGTGAAGTTTTTCCTTTCAGCTGATGGCCTTTTGTTCTTTTAAGGGGAAACTTTTTTCGTTATACTTCTTTAAGATGAATAAATATTTAAAGAGCAGTTAAATGATACTGGAGTTTTGGAGACACTAGAAATGGATCAAATTGGGTCACACCTCTAGTCTTTTTCCCTCTCTGTTCTGAACAGTTGACAGCTATGAGCTGAGAGTTGATGGAATGTTATATTTCTTATATTACAGGGACAACTGAGTCATTTCTTTCTGTATATATTATTAAACAGATCTCATTACTTAGTTTCGATCAATTAAGTTATGCTATTTCATTTGCAACCATATTTAAGCATTTTAAAGGAACATAAAATAATATAAAAGAAATAAAGATATTCATAAATGGTACCATTTAAACAGGGCTGCGGAAGAGGTCTATCAGTTTTGACCGGTCCACTGGAATGACAACACTCTTCTATATCTGCTTTTTTAAAAAACAAGTTCTGTTATCACTGCTATTATGTTGACATCCTCAAAGCAACCATACAACTTTTCTGCAGTTTAGCTAAGATTGTATAAAAAGTCATTTTCTTCAAGTTATGCCCATCTGTATAGTTTTCTTGGCAGCCCTACTGCCCCTTCCTTTTTCCAGAATAGTTTTTCCAGTTTTGCAGTATGATATTCCTTGGAAGGCTCCCACCCAAATACCAACCAAGTGTGATTGCGTTCAGCTTCTAAGCCCAGACAAGGCTAGCCAGATGCTTCTATTTGTTGCAGCTACTTTGAAATTTCAGACAGACTGAGGTGAAATGTTAGTAGCAAGTTCTCTATTAGTTAGGAAGATCCATTTTTTATTTAGTTGACTTTTACATATAGGATAACTTAGGGTTTGGGTTTTAAAGAAACAATGACATCAATGCTTTTATTAGAACTATATTCTTTTATATACATTTTTGTCAGGATATAGAACAGGGGGGGTCAACCTTGATTTCATTGAAGGCCACATCAGGATTGTGTTTGACCTGAGTGGGCTGGGGGGGGGGCGTGGCCAGGAGGGCACGACCAGGTTGACATCACTTGTGTCAGGGGCACCTGTGGTGTCCCAAGCACTCTGCCAGCAAAAACGGGCTCCCGAGCTCTGTTTTTGCTAGCAGAGGCACCACCGGCTGGTCCTTTGCAGTTTTCAGGGTGGCCAGATGTAAGTACCCAATGGGCTGCCTCCAGCCATGGGCCTTGAGTTTGACACCCCCAATATAGAATGGTGAATATTAAATACTCAAAGAAAACAACCAACACACTGCAATTAAATTTATTAGGGGTGAGCTGGCAATTTTCCCTCCAACATTTCTTAAGTTGAAAAAAAGTACAACTATCAGAATAAAATTTGGTAAAATTACATTTCTTCCTTCCTTCCTCACTCCAAACAAGTAACACGACAGCTGCATACTCACAAATTAAACTCCAGCTGCTACCGATAGTTAACCTGATCAGCTCTGAGAAGCATCATTGGGGAAGAACAGTAACCTGTTCCATTCTTTCAAACAAGGTAGAGCTCAAAGCAAGAAAGTGGGACAAGGAGTGAACTTTTGTGTCTTTTGTGTTGGAAAGGTGAAACCCTTGGTATTAAGTAGCCAGGTTAATATAGGTCAGTCACACTGGAAGGGAAAGAGGGAAATTAACTACTTTTGCTACCTCTGGGCTTCTCCAGGAGGATGAATAGTGATGAAGTGAAACAGATAATTTGCAAGAATAATCAGCAGTATGGCATGCAAAAACAGTGCCACACATATTTACTCTATAAATCACATTATATAACATGTACATAAATAATTGATTTCCCCAACTGCTTCATAAATGTCTTTATATAATTAAATTATAAGTGGTTTCCAGATGAAAAATGATTAACATCAGTCAAAAAGCATTGTTCAGTTATTGTCTGATGTTCTTGAATTTATTTATTTAATTATCTTATATAAGAAGCAGGTTAAATGAACAAGTTGAGAAAAGTCAAGAGGCTTAAAAAATAGATAATGGACATCGACTAACTGCCTCATTAGATTTCCTGAATAAGGCTGGTGATCATGTAATAAAAGCATAACCCAGAACACCCCCCAAAAACATTAAACCACTGCTCTATCTAAAATATGGAAGGGTTAGAAATGAAAGAAGCCATTGTCTGTTTACCTGGTTATTTCATTGAACAGGAAAGACAAATTTAAATTCAAAATATGTTTAGAAGTATCCTCTTAAGAGCTTTGATTACACTCTGTTGAACATCCATGTTTTCAAACTGAAACCTCAGAAAGAGGGGTAAAGTCACTCTTCAGCTTGTGAAGCATATAAAGAAGGCGGCAGTGGTGGGATTCAATTTTTTTACTACCGGTTCTGTGGGCATGGCTTGGTGGGTGTGTCAGGGAAGGTTACTGCAAAATCTCCATTCCCACCCCTCCCCACTAACCTGCTTTCCAGCTCCATTCTCCTGTGCAGGGCAACCAAAGAAGACCCAGCCGATCAGCTGGGACTCGGGAGGCAGAGAATAGATGGGGGCTGGGCCAGTCAGAGGTGGTATTTGCCGGTTCTCCGAACTACTCAAATTTTCCACTACTGGTTCTCCAGAAGTGGTCAGAACCTGCTAAATACCACCTCTGGTCCGCAGGTTGCGAGTTTGAACAGCCCTGAGATAGAGGCTCCAAGCTCTTCCACTGGGGTTAAATCAGGGGAAAATGCGATTAACCTGATATCCTCAAACTTACAATTTTGCATTCACTTAGGTTTTGAAAGCTTTCAGAAGAGTAACAAGTACTTTGCTATTCAGGTTTTCTGCAAATGTATACAGGGAAGAGAGATGGCGACATTTTCTCCATGTTAATACAGTAGAGATATCTGCAGGGAAACTAATGACCTGAGCATTTGCAGCTTTGTCTATGATTATGCAGGACTTTCAATTCTGCCAGGCATTATGAGAGCACTTAACTACACAGTTTCTCTGAAGACCTTATCCATTCACTAATGGAAAAGAAAGGATGGGGTTAGAACCTGTGTAAATAACATAGGAATATTATGTTACTGTAGGTTTGAGATCTGTAAGCATGAAAAGTGAGAATGGGTTCCTCCCAAGATTCCTCCCTCTCTATTGGTATTTCAGTAAAAATCTGGTCTTCATCCAGGGTTTTGGCTAGAATGACCCCCTTCTGATGAATTGTATGTGTTTAGGTGCTACCTGATTTTGCCAACTTTGCTCTTTTTTTAAGGGGTGTTTTTTTAAAATCTTCAATCATTTCATAGTTTTTGTTTTCTTGTTAATTTCCCAAAGTCACTGGGAGTTAGGCAGTATGCATATTGAAATAAACAAAAAATAAATAAAAATAAGCAAGAAAACAGGCAAATATGATGACCTATTAACCCCTATAAGGTAGACTAGACTAAGAAAGAGAGCCTGTACAAGTCTAAAGGTACTTTTAATAGAAGAGTAACATAATCTTTTAATTCTGAATGCGCTTTCATTCCTCTGTCTTTTAGCTTCATGTCATTTGGATGTGTGCTGCCTAAGGCCTTTTGGCAAATCTTTATTTGGTATAGGCTCAATCTACATTATCTGAACATTGCCTTGGAAGCTGATCTTCCCTCTGTCTATCAAGGCCATATTCTATACCAAGGGCCTTCAAACTTGGCAAGTTGATGACTTGTGGACTTCAACTCCCAGAATTCCTGAGCTAACATGACTGGAGGAGGAATTCTGGGAGTTGAAGCCCACAAGTCTTAAAGCTGTCAAGTTTGAAGACCCCTGTTCTATACCCTCTTCAATCACTAATCCTACTTTTCCATTCCAGGAGTGCCTGGTGCCTCCTGGGGAGGTGATGGTATCTGTTCCTCAAGTAGCCTTGGATTACATCCTGGCTACATAACTCTGAGTTTCATTACATCAGAAAATCTGTAGAGATTCTCAATCACCCAAGTCATGGTTGACCCAAATGTGATTTTTTTTTTCAAAAGGCAACAAGTTTTTCTTGGGATTTTTTGCTTTGAAAATGTTTTGCTGCCCACCCAAGAAGCTTCTTCGGTTCTAATTAACTGATGGAGAAACTGAAAATGTGCCTTTCTCTGTCTCTTTATTATATTTTATTTAGCTTTTCACTACTCCTACCTCTGCCTCAACACTGGAAGTTGAACTATTCATTTTGGCACAACCATGTATTCATTTGCACTTATACAGATACTAATTTGCAATCTGTTTGCCTATTGACTTTGTTTTCTGAAATCCTTATGGTCCCTTGGGAAGTTTCTTGGGTTTTTGCTATTCAAACAAGCTACCTTTGGTGTCACTCACTTTCTGTTTGGGCCTTCCTCCATTAGGCTAGCTAGCCATATATTGTATTGTCTGTTCATTTTGTTCTTTGACACGATAGCAGTGTTCCGATATCTCAGGGGCTGCCACAAAGAAGAGGGAGTCAAGCTATTCTCCAAAGCACCTGAAGGCAGGGCAAGAAACAATGGATGGAAACTAATCAAGGAGAGAAGCAACTTAGAAGTAAGAAGAAGTTTCCTGACAGCTAGAACAATTAATCAGTGGAACAACTTGCCTCTAGAAGCTGTGAATGCTCCAACACTGGAAGTTTTAAAGATAAGATTGTACAATCATTTGTCTGAAATGGTATAGGGTTTCCTCCCTGAGCAGGGGGTTGGACTAGAAGACCTCCAAAGTCCCTTTCAACTTTATTATTCTATTCTATTCTATTCTATTCTATTCTATTCTATTCTATTCTATTCTACTCTACTCTATCCTTTTGCTTTGTATGGTGATAAAGGATTATTGCAGAGAGAGCAAATGACTTTTGGTAGTGCAGACATTAAAAAAATCCCATACCAAAGAAAATAAAGCATTTTATTTCCTCTACTACATTTCCAGATTTCTTGTTCTGGCCTATTTCCCCTTCAGCAGCAAAACTGAGCTATGCACTTAATCTCCAGCTTCTAACAATCTGAAATGAGGCCGTAATGCGTTTTAGGGATACACCCTAGCAGAATCTGCACGGCAGTCAGTCAGGCAGGCAAAATATGTGAGATAAACGTTTTTGTAGCTTACACTCAGTAAAACAGATACACTATGCTAGTTAAATAGTTTATTCCAGTAAGAGTTTTAGCATAGTTAAACAGTCCATATATCATTTACTAGTTCAGTCCATCCGGGGATTATTCAGTTGCAAAGTCCAGTGTCGAAAAAGAAGGTCAGTAAACTTACAAATATCAGTCCAGTAATATATCTCCTCGCAGTAGAGATATGAAGAAGTCAAACCTTTCTTCCTTCGACGTTCAAAAACTCAGCAGTAGGGAACACGCAGTTAGCAAAACATCAATCCAGCAATCCAGTAGGTTCTCTTGCTCCCTCTTATGGCGGTTTCACAACCGCACCCAAAATTACAGGCTTTGCAGTTTAAAGTGACACACACTTAAACTTACTATCATAGTTTATATATATTATTTTACCCAAACTACGTTAGGTAACCTTGTTATTCCTAACAATGCACACTGTTTAAGTGATGGCATTATACAGAATGTATCAACCAGGTGATCAATTAATTAATTATAAAGGAAATTACTCTTGTAACACAAATCTGTTCAGGGAATCTGGTTTCAGATAGGAATCTTGCAGCAAACAAGCTGAAGAGACAGCTTTGTCCTCACTTCTGACAAGAGTACTGTTCGTTCTTAATATTTCCAGCTGTGCTTTTATTTGAATGAGGGCAGAAGTACAAGTTTAATTTTAATTTTAAAATGTTTCAGCTTTTGACAAAAGAAAACTTAGCTACAATATCTAATTGGTTTTAACTTCTGGACCAGTGGTGGGATTCAAAATTTTTTACTACTGGTTCCGTGGGTGTGGCTTGGTGGGTGTGGCTTAGCTTGGTGGGCATGGCAGGGGAAGGATACTGCAAAATCTCCATTCCCTCCCCAGACCACTAACCTGCTTTCCAGCTCCGTTCTCCTATGCAGGGCCACAAAAGAAGACCCAGCTGATCATCTGGGACTTCGGAGGCAGAGAATAGATGGGGGCGGGGCCAGTCAGAGGTGGTATTTGCTGGTTCTCCAAACTACTCAGGTTCTGACCAGTTCTGGAAAACTGGTAGCGGAAATTTTGAGTAGTTCGGAGAACTGGCAAATACCACCGCTGGCTGGAGATTTTACAGTATCCTTCCCCTGCCACACCCACCAACCACACTCACAGAACCAGTAATAAAAAAAATTGAATCCCACCACTGCTCTGGACCATTCCTAATAAAGAAAGATGGAGTATATCCTCAGCCAATCTTCCTTCACATTTCCTAATTTCAATATTTGCATGTCAACAGGAATGATTTAAACTCAGCAAGCATTCTTTTACTGGCCATGTAAAAGATTGCACATTATGATTGTCAGTGTCTAAAATAATAAAAATAAGCAGAGCAATAAATCAGAGGAGCAAAACAGGAATTTTAAAAAAAAATCAGCCAGAATAAGAAGCAAATAAAATAAAAATCAATTTTAGCATGGCATGTTCCTGTCACATTATTGTGAATCAAATTATATTCATATAGGCTCCCAAAAGCGAACAGCAATATATAAATGAATCAAGGAAAAATGTTTCATAATTATTGTAAAAAATAAACCAATTTGTACTTCTGCAGCTGAAGACTGATAAAATTATAATGGGAATAAAAAATTAATGGAATCAATTGATTGCTAAAGTACGTGCTTTTTGCTGCTCCTTAAAAAGTCATAATTCATCAAACTAACTTTTATTTTAATGAGATTTTGTTATAGAGTGTTGAATAAGTCACCTAATGCTTAGTATTCTGTGTTATTTATAACTCAATCTTAAGAACTGTCTCTCAAGTTAAAGCATCTGTGACTGATCATAATATTCTGTTTGGAATGGAAGGGTAGGATTGCTACCTTACTGGGAAGGGTGAGCTATTTCATACTTTCTTCTTTGCTTTATTTATTTTATATCCTATTTAGATATTTATATCCCCGTTTCCCTCATAGATCAACTCTGGGCTTTATATTAAGTACAGTATAGCAAATAATGGCTAATAAGACAGCTGACTTTCAAAATATTATTTAAGAAGTATAATAAGAGTTTTGATACTGTAGACAGAAAGGGAGCCTTTAATAAAGTCCATGATTCATAATGCAACTGGTTTAGTCAAATGAAAGCTTGCATGGCCATCTATGAAGCAATATTGATCTCTTCAGATGCAAGGGGTATAGCTTCTCTCTTCCCCCTGATTTAAACATAGATATGGGTAGATACCAACACAGAAGCACAGGCCCTGAATTTTATAAAAGCAGAACAGAACTGAAGATCATACTATTACTTCAATTGAGCATTGGATGAAGAGAAATCCAGACAAAGGGAACCTTTTAATCATAATATGCAAGGTGGGGATCATGTACTCTTGTGACATTGTAAATCAGGGGTATCAAACTCAAGGCCTGCGGGCTGGATCTGGTCCACCAGGTGCTTAGATCTGGCCCATAGAGCCTTGGAAACAGCAAAGGACCAGCCCATGGTGCTTCTGTCTGTGAAAATGGAGCTCGCTTTTTGCTGGCAGAGTGCTCGGGCCACCACAGGCACTCCTGATACAAGTGATGTTAAGCTGGCCCTGGCCACCCCAGCCCCCAAGGTCAAACACAACTCTGACGTGGCACTCAATGAAATCGAGTTTGACACCCTTTTCCCAAGTCACCTTCATCAACTTAAATGTTGATTGGAAAGCTAATCATCAGGACTCTGGATACTTTTAAGAAGATTAATTAATAGTAATGGAAACTTAATACAAACTTAAAGGAAGAAAAAAAAAGAAATCAAATAATGAAATCCTTCCCAATATAGGCACTCATCCTTAAATCATGAAGACAATAACTTTTACTTGGAGACTTAGCATGCATCATATTAGAGGCTCCCTTTCTCCCCATTGTAAAAGTCTGTAAGTGTTTGTGTGAAAACCTTTGCAGTGGTACACTTTTAATCACACATTGCTCAAAACTAGGGCTACACAGTGATTCAGATCTAGAGGGTAAAATGAGGTTCAGAGCACCTGGATGAGGATGATGTAACACCTGCTGGGGACACCTTAAAGCAGCCAAATGAGTTCTTTAGAATTCCTATCACTTTTCAACAAAAGTGATGTGAGTTTCTTTTATTTTTATACCTTCAGTTGTACAGCATGGAGTTTCTGATAGTTTGTTTTCATAACAGTTCCTGCCCATTCTGAAATAATTGTGCAATATTGAAGACTGGTAAATGAGAAGACCTTAGCTTTATGGATTATAATTTAAATACACAAATATCTTGGATAAATAAAAGTAATACCAGTTTTGTTTTATATGCTTTTTAGTCCGAAATATCCCCAAAAGTATCTAACATACATAATACAACCAACAGTGAAAATCAGTCCTACACAGAGCATATAACTGGGATTTTTAAACTTTATGAAATGAACTTGGAATAGAGCTATTCACACCTCCTAAGTCAAAGCAGCTCCTGAAACTCAGTTATCTACTATTTTTCACACATCTCAAATGTTCCAGTCTAGTTTTGTACTTAAAAAGTATCAAACTACAGAAAATCATATCTGGAGGAAAAATAATTTAGAGATGCATATTTCTGAGGGGGGGGGGGGACTAGAAAGGACATACATTTTAACTGTAGCTTCATAACACTTAACGTGGGCACAAATCTCACTGAATTATTTCCAAGTAGATAAGAATAAGAATGTACTCTTAAAATACACATTAAAACATGTGTTTAAATGCAAATCTTATGAAAGTTTTTCAAAGAGCAAGCTAAAATGAGACAATAAATAGAATGAACTCATAGGTGCAAATCTGATTCTATTTTTCAAAATTATGTGGCCAAATTTAGTGACATCCTACAAACACAATGAGAGGCTCCAATCCAAGAGAACCCAAAAAGGATTGTTTCTCTTTTCTATGGACATGATTCACCACTTAGTTTTTGGTTTTTTTTTTGTCAAAATGACTTTAACACAGACATTAAAATCCACCAGAAGTTATTGCCAATGAAGGTTGTGTGCAATAGACAGTAAATATTTTATGTTAGGAAAACCACTGTGGAAAGTTTCACAATACATTACAGTACAGCCTGATTCTCATTGAATGTATGTTCTAAGTGTTGCAGAATAAAAAGCTTTCCCACAGAGTTTTACCCAAGATTACCCCCTTTTAAAATTCATATATGATAAAAGACAACCATCTACCTCCCAATGGAATCTGCCTATCTATTTTTATGGCAGCTTGATCATGCCTGTGGGAAGTAAATTTATGCAAGAAAATATAGTCCACAGATGGTGTGGAGGCAACCTGAAGTGCTAAGTGAACTGAATGAGCTGCTGGAAACAAACAATCATTAGGTATAACCCAGAGAAATTTGCATTCTTACCTTACCATCACACTGATCGGAAAGCATCAGACCCTGTTCTACTTAGAGCAAACCTACTGAAATCAATAAGACTCGAATAAATAGTGATTTGATTTTGAATAAATATGTATAGGGTGTGCTAATCACTTAAAAACAGAATTACTTCTCCTGTTTTCATCTGTGCAATAGCATTTACTACAACTTTGATATTATCTATTGTTATTTAATTGCATGCTTTCTTTTTACCAAGGATAGGAGCCCAGGATCTTTGAAGCTATTCCAAGACTTGATAGTCCTGGTTTCGCTTTTTTCCTATAGTTAATAATATTGGAGTGTTAGTCTACCTTCTGCCACATATACTCTATTTTAGTTCAACTCTTGCAAGAATTTTCTGGATCCAACACATATTTTAGCAGTCATGATAAATATGCCAAACTGCAGTTCCCCTGATAATGTTATCCTGATATTTCGGGCACTGTTTTTTTTTAATTTAGACAAATAAAGGATGACACATCTAAAATGATACTTTGGTGACATAACAAAGAACATTAGAGGTCAGGGAAGATTAATTTGCTGTGGGATCAGCTGTAGAATATTAAACCTCTTAGCTGTAATCCTTTGATAAGCAGTACTATCATGTAATCATCATGTACCTCCATATTAATTACTTTGGAATTATATGTTTGTTATTTAATCAAAATGAAAAATTCAAAAAACAAATGAACAACCTTTAAAATATCACACCTGGAAACAAACAAAGGCAGAAAAGAGAGAGAAAGATAACTTGTGTGTGTTTATACAGTTTAAGAAAATTTAGTTTAAGTTCAGAATTGCATAAAGTGAGGAATGACAGAACCATATGTAAAGGGATAAAGGAAACTAATCTTGAAACTCATTCTAACCTAGTTTAATAGGATCCAGGTCCACTACAGTTTAAAGATATAGTCTGGGCATTAATGTGAAAATAAATATAGAACTAATAATAACAATAAAAATAACTTTGTTAAAATAATTCATAATGTTATTGCAACAAGGATTTTAAAAAAATCAATAGTTGGCACTGAATAGTTGGTATGACTAGGCATTGTAACTTGGATGAAATACTCCCTGAAGCTCCCTACCACATCTCAGATTTTGGATGTATAACTAATTCCTTAGCTCATGCTTGCAATTTTGCATACTAAGACATCTGGCATAGCTACAATAAGGATTACTGAGATAATTCAACAAATGAATTCCATAGCTTTGAACTCTACACAGTGAATTTTCCATAGGCTATCAGCCAGGGGTGGGATTCAAATTTTTAACAACTGGTTCTGTGTGTGTGGCTTAGGTGGTGGGCGTGGCTTGGTGGTCATGTGACTGGGTGGACATGGCTTGGTGGCCATGTTATTGGCTGGGTGTGGCCAACTCAATATCTCTCACATCGAGGCACACATCTCCTCGCCTGGCCTCTCATGACTGTGGGGATGCTGTAACAGTTGTAAGTGTGAAAAATGGTCATAAGTCATTTTTTTCAGTGCCATTGTAACTTTGAATGATCACTCCACACAAGCAAGGCATCAGCAAAGGAGGGGGAAAAACTCCAGAGATGTTTCTGAGACAGGAAATCTAGTCCTGCCAAGAATGTAGTAAGGGTTAACAGAGAGGCAGGTTCTGTAAGCAACACCAGAATGTTTCCTTTCTGCCTTCCTTACAGGATTAGGCCAGTAATTTCTTCTAACAACCAGTTCTTGGAACTGCTTAGAATGTTAACAACCGGTTCTAGCAAATAGGTGTGAACTGGTAGAATCCCACTCCTGCTATCAGCTAAGAATTCTCAGCTTTTTGCCATAACTGTTCTTCTCCATTACCATTTGGGCAACATTTTGAGAACATAAGTATTTTGATTCTAATTTCCTCTAGCTGGCCAGCAAGGAGTAGAGCAAGGCAACTAAATCTAACTCCACATAGGTACTCTCATACTTCTTCTCTTGTTATGGCCAGATTAATCAAATCAATCCCCAAGTATCAAGGCAGAAAGTGATACACAGACTACCTCTAAACACTTTTTAAACAACTTTCTGTAACAAATGATCTGCAAAACCTTTTATTGTACTAAGTGTGTGTGTGTATGTGTGTGTGAGAGAGGGGGGTAACAATAAGGAAGCTCCAATCCAAAAAGAAATCCCTTTGGCGGAAAAACAAATCTAGCCACGTTGCCAACTTTAAAAGCCGATACAAAAATTTAGGCCACCAGATAAAGACTAAAATGCACCAATTATTATATTAAACAAGAGGAAAACCTTCTATGCACAAATTCCTCCCGCGCTTTCTATAATTTTGTAAACAACAAACTTAAAGGCTTGAGGTCCATCCTACCCCTAAAAGGACCTAACGGTAAAGACTGTAATGATGAAACCATTAAAGCCAACTTCTTTAACACATTCTTTGGCTCAGTCTTTGTAAACTGCAATGGCTCATGCCCAATATTTCCTAGTGAAACCACAGATAACTACAATGATCTAATACATATCAATTTTACAGAAGATAATGTTGAAAAAGCACTATGCAATCTAAAACCATCTCTATTTATCTACAGAATATGTGCCTACTTCTTTAAAAAGCTATCCACTGCTATAGCAGAACCTCTAAGCATAATCTTTGAAAAATCTTTCAGGACCAACTCCTTGTCAAACCCATGGTCACTAGCCACAGCCATCCCCATCTGCAAAAAGGGAGACCCCAGCCTAGTTGAAAATTACAGACCAATCTGTTTATGTTGTGTCACCTGTAAAGTCATGGAATCAATTATTAACCAATCCATTATACTCTACTTAGAGACAAACAACCTATTCTCTAACAAACAATTTGGTTTCAGAAAAAAAACTCCAATAATCTGCAACTCCTACACTGCAAAAACATATGGACTGCACAACTTGATCAGAGCAAAGCAATTGACACTATTTACATAGACTTCTGTAAAGCCTTTGATTCAGTGGTACATGACAAACTACTTCTAAAACTAAAATCTTATGGTATCTCCGGTCACCTGGATAGATGCATTCCTATCAAACAGGCAACAAATGATCAAAATAGGGAATACCCTATCAAATCCTGTACCTGTCAACAGTGGTATCCCCCAAGGCAGCGTTCTAGGACCAACTCTCTTTATACTCTGTATAAATGACCTCTGTGATCATATAAAGAGCAACTGCATTATTTTCGCTGATGATGTAAAGCTATTCAACACAAACAATACTGCTACCCTTCAAAATGACCTCGACTATGTGTCAGAATGGTCAAACAAATGGCAACTTCAAATCTCAACAAACAAATGCTCTGTCTTACATATTGGCAAAAAAATCAGAAAATAAAATACAAGTCAAGACCTTGTTGATGACCCCAATTATGTCAAGGGCCTTGGAGTATTCATCTCTAATGATCTAAGTGCTAGAGCTCACTGTAACTACATAGCTAAAAAGGCATTAAGAGTTGTTAACCTAATCCTGCGTAGCTTTTTCTCCAGTAATATTGCACTACTAACTAGAGCATACATAACATTTGCTAGACCAGTACTTGAATACAGCTCATCAGTCCGGAACCCGCATTATGTATCTGATATTAATACAGTCAAGAAAGTCCAGAAATATTTCACAAGAAGAGTTCTCCACTCCTCTACTCATAGCAGAATACCCTATGCCACCAGACTTGAAATTTTAGACCTAGAAAACCTAGAACTACACCACCTTCAGTCCAATCTAAGTGTAGTGCATAAAATTATCTACTGCAATGTCCTTTCTGTCAATTAATACTTCAGCTTCAACCACAATAATACAAGAACACACAATAGATTCAAACTCAAGGTAAACCGTACCAAACTTGATTGCAGGAAATACGACTTCAGCAACAAAGTGGTCAATGTCTGGAATACTCTACCTGACTCTGTGGTTTCTTCCCCAAACCACAAAAACTTTAACCTTAGACCTAAGAGGTCTGTAGGGGGCATACATAAGTGCACCAACGTGCTTACCATCCCTGTCCTATTGTTTCTTTTTATTCATATCCATTTCATGTATTCATAACCATGTTTATACTTATACCTGTTATCTAATACATGCTTGACAAATAATTAAAAATAAATAAAAAATATGCCAACACAAAAGTTGGTGGGTAGACATATCAGGAAAGTCATTTGTGTGCCCTTTTGATCAATGCAATACCATTTTTTCTGAGCATGCCCAGTTTCTACTTCCCCCCAATAATAGGATAAAAACCTCTTAACTTTAGAGAAAAGACATTCTAGATTCAGCTAAAACCTAGAAAATTATGAGACTTAGGAATGGTTTAAGAACTCAGAACAATAGTAACCAAAGGGGAACAAAGACATTTATCAGGGAGTAACAAGGATGCTAAGAAAGACTCTAGTACAAAATGTTCCTTGGTAACTTGCAACATTATGGGAATGTAATTCTTGGTGAGGTCATTCAGAGTATCAATGTTATGCTCTAGAATATTTCTCAGGATCGCCTGTCATGCACACAAATTCAAATCAGAGCTGTTCCAAGAAAAAAAGTTCTCTAAAATAATTTAAAAAAACCCAATGTTCTCAAGAATGCCTCCTTAATAGAATTAAGTAAAGTGACACTTGGAATTAATATCCAAGTGACCTTGGTGCTTAAAAGATAAAACATGGTTGAAGACTTTAACCAGGTGGTATTTTCCACTACGCAGAATTTTTTTAAAATAAAGGGTTGGACTTAGCAATGGCTGCACAAATAGCATAGCACTATCAAGACTTGTCACATCATTTTCCATCCAGTAGTGGTTATATTCATATCACTTATCCATCAGTCACTGTGTCCATATCAATATTTGTGTTTTATCATGCATGCTGGAAAATTAGCACCAGCTATTTTAAAAGAAATAGTTTTCATCTGGGGCAAAGATTTATTTGAAAGAAAGTATTGTTAGGAATTGGAAAGGTGAGATAATTAAGTTTATACATGCATGTGATTAGACTTTGAACAACAATACTACACCTTTTGTTACTGGAAATGCCAGCATTAAATTAAATACTGGCATTGTTTGGAATTTACTAATCTCTGGTTTAGCTATAGAAGGAAACAGACTACCCATGTTAAATTGGGTCATCGTTTCTGAGGTATGTCCTTAGATAAACAGAAAAACAGAATAACCAAGAGTGGGCAAGGGGAGTAGCAGTGACTACTGACTTTCTGCCAGGTTTCAGTTTCCTTGTGGGAATATGGCAAAGAGCATTGGAAATCTTCCTCCCTCCCTCCCTCCTCCATTAGTATTGAAGTAGCCACAATTTCCCCACTTTTAATTCCCTCAGGAGTCACAGGTTCTGGATTTTGGATGCATTCTTAGGTTATCCATTTGAAGTTATCTTGATTCAAAAATTGTTATCCTATGATGCACCATTTTGCCACAACATGAAGAGTTTTAGTATTATATAGATGGGAATTTTGAGGCCAAGGCTGATCAGAGTACAAATAAAAACAGAAGAAATTTGGGCATTAAAACAGTTACAATCAGGACTTCTGCTTTGAGCTTTTTCGGCGACGGACCGAAATCCGTGATCGTGCGCAGTTTCCATCTGTGCTCACTGCCGGAGCACCCCAAGCTGGCTGGATTTGGGGCTAAGCCATCCTGTAGAGGTGGTAAAGAGGGGGGAGACCACCAGCAGGGTTGAGGAGAGCTGCATCTCTCCTCCTCAGCTGGCCATTACTCCCTTTCCCGAAGGCGGTTACAGTGGTGGTCAGAAATGGCCACCTCACAAAGAACTCGACCAGAAAAGAATGTGCAGGAGGAAGATAAGAAGAGAAAGTTTTGGTTGACTGGGTTAAACTGAAAAAGCAACAACGTAAGATACCCTGGAATTTGAACTATAAAAAATAACATTGTTCCCAAAGAAGACTTTGAAACAGCGAAGGAGAGAGGGAAGAGAAAGAATTTGGCTTTTTTTCCCCTTCCCTTCCTTATACTGACAACTAAGAGATTTAAGTAAGAAATTGACAAAAATCCACTTTGACATCAATAGGCATTTAAGCTGAAAATAAAATGTCAAAGGGATAATAAAGACTTTTGGATACTTAAAAACCTTTAAAAGCAGGAAAGGAGAGAAAAGGAAAGAATAAAAGGGTGGGTTCTGGAAAAATGGAGGAGACTGCCTGGAACCAAAAGGAATTTACAGTGAAACCTTAACAAGATTCCTAAAAGATACATTCTAACTGAAACTTTGTAACAAAATAATAGAATCCCAGGAAGAGAAAGTGGAAAAAAGAAGCAAGAAACAGCTTAGGATTATTTGGATTACTTGGTGATTTTTGGATTTTGGGCTATTGGATTTAAATGACTAAAATCAATTAGGTAGTTGTTTAAAAGTGTTTAAAATGGCATCACTTTTAGAAGAACTGAAAATGGAACTTAAAAAACAGAAAGAAGATGCACAAGAAGGAAGAGGTCTTTTGGCTTCGTATTCCAAATTTAAGAAATGGAGATCTGGAACTATGAGAAACAACAAGAAACGCTTGTAGAACAAGAAGGTTGGGACAAAGAAGAAGCCATCTTTAATGATCAAGTAATTTTATGTGGGGGAAAAAAGGAAAGGAGGGGAAAGAGACTGAAAAGTTTAAGATTTGAAAAAACAACCAAAAAAAAAAAGAATAGTTTGAAAAATAATTACAATATTAGGAAGCAACAGGAGAGGATCACAGAAGAGAGAATTAGAAGTAGAGAGACAAGGGGGCAAAAAGGGGAGGGAGAAGAAGAGGGGGAAGAAGGAAAGGAAAAGAAGTTATAAAAGACAGAAACAAGATATAGAGAAACAGGGAAAATGTATAAGGATTGAAAGTATAAGCCTATTTTGAGATAATGGGTGAAAATTTAATATTGTTATATTAGAAATAGAAATAATTTTAGAAAATATGAAACAATGTATGATTAAAATGATGGATAAAATGCTTATTGTAATGCAGTGAAATGTTTGTTAATAAATAAATGAGAATGAGAATGAAATTAGGAAAGGATGGGAACATTTTAATTATTAATGATTTATAAAAAATATAAGTGAAGAGAAATATGGGAAAAAAAAGAATTAATTATGGAAAGTTTATAAGTGTTCACAAGGAAGTATGATATTCAATTGAAAAGAAATGTTAAAGATGTTAAGATTCTAACTAATATTAATGATAGAATTGAATTGGAATGGAATGAGTGTTTCATTTACTCTCTCTCTCTCTCTCTCTCTCTCTCTCTCTCTCTATATATATATATATATATATATTTGTTTTCTGAGGTTTTTGCGGGTATTTGTATGTGGATCTTTGGTTATTCGGGTTTTGTCCCGCGTAAAATTGGAAGTATTTTGGTGAGGTTTCAACGAAATCTCATTCGTCATCTTCAGGCTTGTGTCTTTGGCTTTGTGCTTCTTGGAGTAATGTGAGCTTGCAGCTGTTTTTTCTTTTAACCAGTACTGGCATAAATTGGCATAAATTGAAGTTTAAATAAGAGTTGAATGGATAAAATTAAAAGATATAAAGGTGTCATACTCCAATTAGTAACTACAGGGGAAAATTTGTTTAATGAGAAAAGATAATATGAAATTGAAACTGGACAGACAAAAGTATAAATATAATGATTGGAAAGACATTGAAACTTAGAAAAAGTTATCTAACTGAATTTAGATATGAGAATTAAAAATAAAGTTGAGAAAATCAAGGGAGGGGGGAAATTATGGAGAAAATGTTAAAATAGTAATAAGATATGGAATAGAACACAAAGATGAATATAAAATTGAGTTTGTATCTGTATGAAGAAGTGATAACCTGGGATCATGCTATTCTCAAAAAAAGATGTTTTATTTGTATTATGTTTTTGTGAAAACCCAAATAAAATTTATATTTAAAAAAACCAGTTACGATCAGTTAATAATTGAAATCACATCAGCAGAACAATTTTCAATGATAATTAAGCAATACTTTTCACAAAGCTACAATATAAGATTTAAAATTATATACCTATAACTATTTAAAGACATAATTGTGACTAAAAGCCAAACAGATGAAACAGTATATTGTTATTAATGAAGTATATTTATTTTATTTCTTTGTGTCTCTCATTGTATCCTGTGCTACCATGCCAGACCATTCTTAGCTGCCATTTCTTTCATCCTTACTGTCTCTTATTTCTATGTACATTAATGCATTCGCATACAATACTTTGAATGTCAGCAGTTACTCTTGTGCTTAATCACTTAATGCTGCAACAAGAACTGATATTTAGGTTTGAACATAAAGCTACAAAGAGAACTTTTATTACTATCTCAAGTGCATTGTTTTCAAGATAATCAGCTGCCACATTTCACTGTAAACCTTCCCAACTTTCGGGGAAACTGATGGAAAAGTAAAAATATATTTTCCATGTTGACTCAGCAGCTAAAATATAATGGATTTTGTCTATCTATCTATCATCTCTCTCTCTCTCTCACTCACTCACTCCCTCTCCCTCCTCCTTCCCCTCACTCTCTCTCCTATCTAAGCACAAATACATCTGACCTACCACAATTGATTGATTGTAACTAACTTTCGGAAGGCATATCTCCCCAGCACATTTATTACATAATATGCATTGACCTATTACCTCACATGGCAATTATCAGATTTATTGAAGAGGCAGATACAACCCAACCAAAATTCTGTGTATTGTGAAAAAAACAAGAGCACATGATAGAATGGAATCTATCAATTCTTTGCAGAAAATGATGTTCGAACTAACTTTCATTCAGAAGAAAGTTTCCCAGGAAAACTCTGCTTTTTTGAAGCAAACATTTATCATACATGGCCTTTAAAGAACATAATCAAAAGGCTTTTAATTACAATTGATTATAGTAATGTTGAAATTTAGTATAACTCGCTGATTTATCATACAAAGATGTTTAAATTATTAAGAACAATAATTTGTAATGTTTTGTCCATGGAACCTCTTCTGTGTTTGTCCATTTTCCCAGAAGGAAAAAAAAAAAAAGGGGGGCGGGAGGCAGCATATTTAAATGAGAGCAAGAACAGGAAAAAAATCATATGAGATTTTTCTGATAATTCATAGAACAGATACATCCCAAATGGAGCTTTTTATTATAAACCCTGACCAAGCAGTTGAAACAAGTCCATGACCATTGCTATGTTGCATCAATTTTAGAGCTAACCCGAAAGGTGACTTTAGGAGTTCTTGTTTTTGTTTCTTGCTGTGTAACCCAATAGAGCTGTTAAATATTTAATTCCTTCTGGTTTGTTTTAAATGCTTAATGATGACATGATGTTCAAATGACTGTTAGGACTCGTAGTGAGTGTGGCAGGGGTGCATACTGACAAGGTTGTAAATAAATTAGGGTTAGGCAAAATCTGTGCTAGGTTTGCCATTATATCATCTGTGGCTTTAATTATAGCACTGTAATAGTCTTGCTCTCTCCCTCTGTGTGTGCATGTGTGCGTGAGTGAGTGTGTGTGGTGTTCAGTTATGTAACAGTTCTCTCAAGAGGCACAGAGTTTTCAATAATCTGATAAGAGTGAGGGAGTTACATGTTTTAAAATGAAGAGGTGGCATGTGGGAGCAGAATGAGATCATTTGAAACAAATCACTTGTTTAATTAAACTTTAAAATATTCAGTAGAAGCTGTCACAGGTAAGCTAATGGGGTAAAACTCATAGTTTTGTGGAGGATGATTGAAAGCTTTAGCACACAGTACTCCAGGGCCAGAATGGGGCTCCCTGCTTTCTCAAGTCAAACAGTGGGGTGAGTTTCAGCATGCAGGTCGGGGGGACATAATCCTGTGGCTTATTTTTAATGCAAGAACTCTGCTCAGAAGTGTTCCTAAACATAATGTAAATGTTTTAGTGCTTTTCACTGCCTGCTGTTCCTATGCTACAGACATACTCATTTATTCATTGATTTACTTCCAAATGTATTTATACAACCTTCCTCCAATCAAATCTTCTGAATCAGCTTGGAGAAGCACTAGAGCAGAAAGAAATGTCAAAAAGAGGCCAGAAGAAGGGGAGGAGCTCTGAGCTGGTAACTGGTTTAGAAGCTATTACAGATGCTTGAAGCACTGTCAGTAGTGGAGTTGCTTGCATGTGTAGCATACCGTAACTCTTTAAAGATGTTTTGGTCCTTAAAATGCTTCTTGAATCTCGAGAATGCACATTTACTGAAATTGAGTTGTATGCTGCTCAGTGGGCCTTTTGAGACATTTGGTGGCTCTAGAGGGGGATGTCAAACTCAGTTTGACAGCTCTGCTCTAGACAGTCATCATACAAATGGTTCCTTCTGAGCAAGAAGAGACTAAATACTTTACTGCAGACTTAAGTGTCCATGTAGAGCGTGTAGTTGGATTATAATTTTGCTTCATGCTACATATATTATTTTCAAGCATCATAACTGATCCTAAAAATCCTTGCTTTCATAAATGAATAGTTAATTGACACTACCAGGCTGGTTATTTAGATTTCTTTTTACAGAAAAACATCTATTGCTATTTTATCAATAGCAAGTCACAAACCTACTCTTGTGGCAAGTCACAAACCTACTCTGTAATGTTCTTAGATTATAAAACTGAATGTTCAGTGATGTTCATTAAATTAAACTTTATGCAACAACTGTTCCTTTCAAGAGGAAACAGCAAATATTTGAGCTGTTTTGTGTCGTAAGAAAAAGCTTTTCAGCAAAGTGAAAAATTAGAAATGAAAAAGCTGTCAAAGACGCATTAGGAACATGGGGATTAGGTAAGAATGACTAAAGCAGAAAACAAAAAGCAATAGATTTGAGCTGGAGAATAAAATCTTGACAATGATAATGATGAAATACTGTTCCCACTCTTCAGCTCCAAATTATTCCACAGGCAAAAGTGACAGCATGCGAAACTTACTATACATTTTCTTTACCTTCTTGTAATTTGAAAGGAATGACATATTTCAGAGAATGCTTTTCATTTTCTGAAAAAAAAATATGAAATGACACTTCAATGAAAATATTTTGCCTTCTTATTTTTTAAGACTTAACATACAACTTCACATGCAATGCATAGGACTATCATTAAGCTTGCCCAATTAGTCAAATTTTGTAGAATCCATTTTTTAATTAAAACAATAGAAAAAAAGTACATCTTATACCCTAAGACAAAAGAAGAGAGAGAGAAATTAAAGAAAACCAATCGAGCTCATAGATGCAATTGACCTTGCACCATGGGGTTTCTTACGTTATTTCTCAAGAATCTTTCCAACTTGAAAAACTTTATTAATCCGCTTCCTTGTTTATTTAGAGGGATTAAGCTCCATCAGGCATTATAAGGGTTTTTAGTGCTGAGACATCATGCTTGGAAATGTAAATGAGCAAACCATTGATAAATCCAGAATGAGACGGATAAGGTAATGTTATTAAAAAAATTGAGATAGAATTTTCTGTGTCCCAAAGTTAGAGTGAATATTATTAATCCCACAGACTCAAGAGATACCACTGAGCCATTGCTGTGCACATTAGGGTAAAAATGTTTGGAAACCAGAACACACACACACACACACACATACATTTTAGATTGTGAATATTTGTCCCATAAAAAAGATTGAAGGCAGCTTCAACACAGCGAAATATAAATGCTTTACAGGAGTTCTTTTCTGTCTTCAAGATCTAGTATACTAAAGAGGGCCGAGAAGGTATGAATAGAACTAGGGCACCCAATTACTGTCACTGAAAGAAACATAATCTGATTTTAACAAGGAAAATATTCTATTGCTTATTGTTATCAATAAAATGCCAATCTTTTCATTTTTTTTCCTGATGTTATCACATTATTTGCCTTGCTGCTTGAATGGTCAGAAGTCAGAAAAAGCTACTTTTCATGCACAGGTAGAAGAGAGCTGGTAACTGACAGAGGGAGAAACTGATGCATTTCTGCCATTGGTAAATGATTAACAGCCTGCCCTTATGCCAAGCAACCTGGTTGTTCAGACAGATGCTTAGAATCTGTTCTGTCTCTCTGAAAAAAGGCAACTGGTAATAACAGATACAATATATAATTAGAGGAAATGGTTGCATATTCATTCTAATTATTCAAATACTTAATGTACCTTATTTTCACAAAGTTCCCTAGCCTGTATACAAAATTAAAAGCAACCACACAAACTGGAAAATCAGTTTAAAAATTGGAATCTTTACATTTGTAACAACTACTCTTTGAACAACCACTTGCAACTGGAAGTGAGCACCATAATCCATGCTGGACTATCAAAAACATCTCTATACTGAATTTGAATTCTTTATTGTCATTGTACGTATATGCGCAGTATACATACAACGAAATTCACATAATACCCAGATCCCAAACCCAACACATAAACAGACATGACAATCGCCAAATACCCCACCCACCCACCAAAATTCCCCACCACTAAAACACACACAAGCATCCACACAACAGACCAAGTAATACTGTATCCTAGAGCAAATAATATTTGGGTCTCAGGCCAGATTTACCAAACTTATAACAGGCAGTGAGCCAAGAAACAAGCTAGTTAACAAAACAAGAATGGAGTAATAGGTGAAGGAGAGGAAGAAGGAGAATTAGGACAATGTTAGGGACAATCTTATGTAGATTACATTATCAATGTTGAAGGCAGCAATTAAGAGAACAAGCGAACTGTAAAGATAAAAGCTATTTCAGAACAGGTCTTATTGTTCTCCCTCATTCCTATCATGGGGAAAATTGATATTTGGGACTTGAGGAAAGAATTGCTGGTAGCTCTAGGATGCAAAGATTAAATCCTATGGTTCCTGTTCGTTCAGGGATCTGAAAAAAAAAAAGACTTGTGAAATATATTACTGTAACAAGCCATCCATTTCCAAATATCAAAGATAACAGTGAGTATAGGCATAGGCACAATTTTACAAGGCCAGTGTGTGTCAATTCCTGCATTATTTTTCAAAATCATCTGTGTTTAGAGATGACTTCTCCATCTCTCCTCCATGGTAGAATAAACAGTGGAAGTCAGGGCTGCCATGCAGCCAAATTTCGCTGGCTCTCTCAGCAGGCCTAGGACTGACCTCTTTCCTCATCCCAGTCTTTCCTGCCACATGATCTTGGACAGGAAATCTCGCCTGGAAAGCAGATTGGAAGATTTGGCCTAATCCAAAAAGTGGTGCTTTATAGGAATTGGCCTAATTGTTAAATAAGTTTGGAAATGTCAAGCAGGCAATCATTGGCAATTGGAGAATTTTTATAAAACAGGACGCCTCAAAGCAAAACAGATACTCAGAATTTAGCAAGAAAGAGGTGTTGCATCATTAAAACCAAAACAAAATAATATCCAAATATGAAAAGATTTGGCTACTGCCTAAGAAACTGCTGAAAAGTAATAGATTGAGAGTCCTATTTAAAGTGGGTATTAAAAGTTGTCAGAAGCTTTTTTTCTGAGAAACGTACAGACAGATTTGCTTTTCAAAATTCTTGTCACAACAACAGAAGTATTGAGCTTCAGACTAAGACGAAGCAACATCATCATTTACTTTACTTCTATACATTTTGTATGTGTGTGTAGAGAGTAGAATAGAATAGAATAGAAGCTGGAAGGGACCTTGGACGTCTGATAATCCAGCCCCCTGTTCAAGCAGGAGAACCTATACATTTCAGATAAGTGACTGTCTATTCTTAAGATATATACATAGATATATATGCTATATAGATAATTTTTTATTAGTGTTATTCTTGTTAGGACTATTCTTTTCTAATATTTTGCTTCCCCAAGCAAATTGTTCAACACCTACAACTTTCTGGAAGGTGGGTTGAAAATCTTAATTCCCGTTCAGGGAATAATTTTCTTTTAAATCCCCAGTGTCATAAAGTCAAAGTTAAATAGAACAGGTTTATTCAATTTGATGATCTAAATTTGATGGAGTAAGGTGTCTGTTGATAAACAGAAAAATGGCTTTTAAAATAGTAAATAAGATCAAAATGGGCAGTCATATTGTACCATGGCTGATTTTCTTGGATTTAAAGCTATAATGGTTAAGGCATTGCAATATGACACAGCAGACGCAGGTTAAAGTTGCTCATGGTCATGAAAAGTCACTGCAGAGCTCTGAATAGGTCATTCATTACTACTCATCCTAAATTACCTAACAGAGAAGTTACTGTAAAGAAAACTTGGAGAACAGAGTATTACATATATATAGTGCTTTGAGCTCCTGGAGGAAAGGCAGGGTATGAATCTAAAGCAGGGTATGTATGAATCTTAATTAAAAACTACAAAGAGGAGGCATTCACAAGCAGGGGTGGGATTCAAATTTTTTAACAACCGGTTCTGTGGGCATGGCTTAGTTGGTGGGCATGGCTTGGTGGTCATGTTATTGGCTGGGCGTGACCAACTCAACATCACTCACATCGAGGCACGCATCTCCTTACCTGGCCTCTCATGACTATAGGGATGCTGCAACAGTCATAAGTGTGAAAAATGGTCATAAGTCACTTTTTTCAATGCCATTGTAACTTTAATGGTCACTCCACACAAGCAAAGTACCAGCAAAGGAGGAAAAAAAAAACTCCAGAGAAGTTCCTGAGACAGGAAATCTAGTCCTGCCAAGAATGTAATAAGGGTTAACGGAGAGGCAGTTTCTGTAAGCAACACCAGAATGTTTCCTTCCTGCCTTCCTTACAGGATTAGGCCAGTAATTTCTTCTAACATTTCGAACTGCTCAGAATGTTAACAACCGGTTCTAGCGAATATGTGAGAACTGGTAGAATCCCACCCCTGTTCACAAGTATGTATGAAAGTTAACATGCCTACTCTTTATTTTCTGTTGCAGCCTTTTTTGGCTATATTTTATTACAGCTTTGATGTAGCCAAAAAAAGCTACAAAAAATAGCCAAAAGAAAAAAACTTGTTTTGTTCTGATTTTTTTTAAAAAATCTGCTTACATAGAAGTATCCAGACAACAACTTGCAATCAATTCAGTTTCTGAGCTACAAAATGATAAACTGGTAGATTTATATGAGATCTTCATTTTAAAAAATGCATATTCACTTACACAATATATTTATGCCCAAGTTCTTCTCTCTGATTATTAATGAGGTTTAAAATGCAGCATAATCTTTCAAAGGCTACAGAAGAGATGTGGTTGGATAGCATATAGCATAGTAGCTGTCTAATTATGAAAAAGCAATACATTTATACATAATTCACTCTGGACTTAGACATATTAATTAATTTTACTTGCTGATTGGCTTGTTTGAGTTACCTCTTCATTACTTGCCTTGAAGCCCTTCAAGACCACAGTGGATAAATTGCAGACATTTTTATGATAGGTACGTAAATGAACAGATTGGTTACCAAGTCCAGAAACTGCACTGATTCATGCTACTGCTTTACCACAATAAACAAAGGAACATGGAGTTCACTGCAGTACAGACAACCTTGTGATATCACAGCAAAAGAAGAAAAAAATGCCCCTCTTATTAGCATACCACTTAGCTACTAATTTTATGTAGGCTTCCATTGTGAAAGTAAACACTTTTTGTTCTCTTCTCTTTTTTCTGTAAAAGTTCTTAAATATCACTACCAGCCCACATTTTTTTTATTAAAACCCAAGCAATAAAATAAAATAAAACTGAGTAACAAAATTGAAAACCAAGGCTTTAAAAGTTTAAAAAAAGGAAACGGAAGTTTATTATGTACTTTATTATAAATCAATAAATAAAGTTCATAAAGATTTTTCCCCCCTTGCCCATATAAGTATCACCACAAATTGGGTTAGATTTATTGGGAAGCTGCCTTGGCCTTCCACCAACTACTTTTATTTTGGTTGTTGAATATGCAACAAGGCCTCCAAAGGAGATCTCAGCCTGCAGATAAGAATATACTACATATGCAAAAATATATTAGCCCTCTTGTGTTGAGTGTATTAGTGGTATCAGTTCATCAGATTAGCTCAGGGGAAACAAATCAAGTCAATGCATTTTGTGGGTATTTTTAAGGAACAAAAATACTTTTTTTTTCTTTAAGAAAGAAGAAGCTTCTTGGAAATTCTTAAAAAAGGAAAGTCTATGAAGACAAATTTACTTTTCCCATGGGGTTCTTTGAAATTTAAATTGATAACAAGTCAAATAACTCTGAATCTCCATCAAACCAAACATATGTTTGGTTGATAACTTTAAAGTTATCTTATCTGACCTCCCAGATGTTATCTGAACAGGGATGAACAGAAACATCTGCTCCAAATTTCACTTCAGAGAAGTGAGCCAGGTAAATAGGCTTTGTTGGAATACAGTACTTTCTGTGTGACTCAAAATTCTCAGTGGTATTTTTTTTTACCTGAGGAGGAACCCCCAAATTCTCTTAAAGGAAATATTATGTATAATTCCCAAAGGCTCAGTAATTAGAGTATCACTCAACTGATGAATACCCTTTCTTGAATATTCTGGACAAAGGCAAATGTAGGAATCCCTACCTTGACTCTGCTGGTGTGTCACCCAGCCCTTCTTCTCCCAGAAAAAAGTGAAATAGTTCACAAGAAAGAGTAATAAATTAAATTATTTAAATTTATTATGTAATAAATAAATAAATACATACATACATCATTGCAAATATCTTTCAAAATGCCTATCTGAGGCAACTCTGGACTGTATGAGGCCTGAAAACTTTGGAAAATGCTCTTGCGTGGCCTTGCAGTTTGGCATGTCACCCAAAATTGGTATGACGTGTCATTTGTGACATGTGTATCATAGGTTCATCATCACTGACCTATATTTTTTGGACATGAAAATATCAATTTCCTTTTCTAATCACATTAAATCAGTATCTTTTCAAATTCAGGCTGTGTTTGTACCACACTTCTAAGTTGCTAAATCAGTATTTCTCTACCTCAGGAACTTTAAGATGCACAGAATTCTGGGAGTTGAAGTCCACACATCTCAAAGTTGCTGAAATTGAGAATCTGGGCTACATGATGGCTTATTATGTTAGATAAATCCAGTCAGCAAAATTAGCTTATGATCCCTGTTATATGTCCCCAGAATATGGGGCTGGATGTTTAATAACATCCAGAATTTACATCAATATTTATGAATGTATTAGATTCATGGCCCAACTTTCATTCAGAAGCTAAAGTTAGCATACACAGCACTCTGGCTGTGATGTCCCACAACAACAATCCTAGGAGGTAGGTCAGGCAAGGTCCTGCCCAAAGACTCAAAAAAAGCTTCTGTGGCTGAGAATAATTTAGAGCATGTGGTTCTTCCTGCTTCTAATCACTATGTACTAACTAACATAGATAACATAACCTTGGCCATGATGTCATCCTGACTCTTTTGGGGTTATGTACAAACAAACCCATATGTATCTATAATACTTTTAAAAAAACCAATATGCAAATTTGCTATATTCTATTCGTTGCACAGATTTGCTTTAATTTAATTGTACAGATAAAGATTTGCTTTAATTTCATAGACACAATCTGCAGGCAAGCTTTATTTAACATATCAGGCCGTGAGAGTGACTCCGTGCCAGTTTACAATAGTATCCCTCCATCTTATTTCCTGAGAAGTCTGGTGTGGATTCAGTTATGTTCCAGTCTCAATTACTGGGGCAGTGCCTGCTAGGTTACAGCTTTCTCTGGTTGGCTTTGCTCTATGCATAGCAAAAGACAAACCAAACCAAACAGTGCCATATGTGAAGTGGGATTGAGCGTGAGTCAAAAGGACAGAGGATTAGAGGGAGCGTGTGATTCCTAGCGTGCTGCACATTCCTTGCAATGTAATGGGTTAAAAAAAAAAAAGACAGATGGTGACATCAGAAATGGGTACTGACAGTGCTGAAATATGATTAGGACCCTATTTTTAGTTATTTGGACAAGCTTGCCTTCAAAAATAAAAGGAAGGAAGGAAAGCTCAGCTTCAGGTTTACAGCCAATCAACAATATAGCATTTTTCCTAACCTCCCCTTCCCCCCAACTTTTTTTAAAAAAATAGCAATGATAATTCCATCAGGCGGTATCTGTTTTTTCTCATTTTCTTTTCTTCATAAGCCATGTCTCTGATTTTTCCATTAGTCTGCATTTCTTCACCCCAGAAGCCTTTGGCAAATTTATGATTAGATTCCAAAATCGTGCAACATGGCATTAATGCTTATAAAATGTGATCACAGCGACATAGATTCATCTCATAGCTAGATAATAGTTTTCTTAGGATTAGCCAATGTTTATCCTGTTATCATGGCCTGGCAAGGGAAATGAGGTGGAATACCACTTCAGTGTTGCTGAGCTTGGAGCGATACATGATATTGTCTGATACTGAAGCAACAAAGCCCAGTGTAGGTCATCCTTGACTTGCAACCAGTCATTCAGCAACTGTTCAAAGTTATGATAGACCATGAAAAAGGAACTCCCGCAATCACATGCCTGTATTTTTGTGCTTGCCAAATGGCCCTTTGCAATGTCCTGCAGTCCTATGACTGCAATATACAACATGTTTTCCATAAACTGGCTTTTACTTCCAGTTTCTGGGAATAAAGGTCCCATAGCAAAGAGAGGGTTCACTTTATGACCATAGTGTTCACTTCACAACCACAGCCATTGCTTTACAACTGCCACAGTCATTTAACAACTGCTGCAAAATAGATTGTAAAATCAGGCACAATCATGAAATGACCTGCTTTAGGACTATCATGACTTATGGCTGAAATTGTAGGCTCAATTACAGCCATAGGTTGAGGACTACCTGGAGCATGTTAGAGACTAGCTGGCACATTTATTCCAATATAAGCAATTTAGAAACTGTTTTTTGTACTGTACTAGTTCAATTTTTTTCAAACCTGAGAGTGAAAGTTAAGGCTTCCGTTTTTACAATGGAATTGTCTTCCTTGCAAAAGCCTGCTTAGATTGACTCTCTCACTTAGCAACATCACTGAGCAATGATGAGCAAGCTGAGCATCACTTCCAAAAATGTTTTGTGCCTGCTAAGCCTAAAAGTCCACAATATTCTTTCCCACCATTTTGAGGGGGCGTATGAAAACTGAGCTTAACACAACTTAAAATGACAAAGGAAACACCACTCAGAACTCAAAACATCCTCAGGCAATCTTGGCTCGACCCACTCTGTACTATTGGTCTACCATTGGGATGCTTGTCTCTCCTGAGAGGTCAAGGGTGGCCTCTGTCTAGAAAAGGTTTGCCCACTCCTGCCATAGAGAAAAAGACAGGAAGGATATTTCCTCAAGATCAGCTCTGTGACAGGCCAATCATTGGCATACTTTTAGCATAAAATGCCTAACCCGAGGAGGATTATATATCAAGTTCTTACAAAATTCCTAGGTATATTTCTGCAACCATAAAAAGGATGTTCAGTGTTTCACTTACAAAATACCCAGTGCAAAACCCAGTGGTTTTGATGCAGCATGGTGTGTCACCCCAGCCATTATGACTTGAAAACCAAATTCTGGGCTCAGCAGGTCATGTAAACCATGCCATTTTGACTGGAACAAAACCCTTTAAAGGATGCATGAGTGTCTTGTCTAGTCCAGCTGTGGTATAAGAAGTTTCATAGGTCACAATAAAGGCCAAGAGTCCTTTGAGTTCTAATAGATTCCTGGAGACTTTATAGATTAATCCATGTAGAAGATTTGATAGCGATATGGAAGCAGCTTGCTGTTGCTTTCTTCTAGGATGCTTTTTGGCACTTTATCCTACAACCTTGGAGTATCCTGGTAGTTTCTCCTCTAAGTATTAACTAGGCTTAATGCTGTTGCCACCTATATTGGAATATAGTTAGTATAAGAATTAGGGGAGGCCTAAAGTCTAAATTTTCATTCTCTTTCAAATACAAAGAAGTCGTGGTTTTGGATTCGTTGATGTTTTGAAAATATGCATTTAATTGAATTCACTAGACAAGAGTGGGATTGCATCAGATACTTTTGCTCGAGTATTAAAATTCATCCAGGTAAGGATGTGCTCTGGAATTTTATCATACTAAAATTAACTTAATTTTTGGTTGGAAGAATTGAATAAGGCTTCATTTTCAGCTGAACTCAATTAATTATTTAAGGTTAGTAAGGGAATACCTCTATCTGCCAGTCTGAGCTCTGTCGAGAAAAACCTTTATTTATATAAATAAATATCCAAATTGCCACTGAAAACAAATCCCTTATCTCCCTAGAACACACAGAAAATGTATGATGAATCTTCATAGATTTCTACCAAAGACACAAAAATAAAACTAATCCAAGATTTGCCGCAATCTCTATGTGCATACATTTCCTATTTTAGGGAAGAAGGGAAAGATCTGAGGATACAAAGAGTGGGAATGGAGAGAACGGATGAAATTATTACTTATTCTTTGTTTTTAAAAATATTTGTGGTGGGTGCTAGAAATCTATGCCTGAGCTGCTTAATATTAAGGGTGTTTTACACATTTGTACTATAAAGAAAGCATTTGCAAGGAGCTTCTATCCTGGTCTTTCTTGCACACCACCAAAATGGGTAACTTGCACTACATGAACTGTACAGGGCTTTAAGAGCACAAAACCTTTTTGAATAAACCCAAATAAATTGGCCATTTAAGGTTTTTTTTTTTATAAAAGGAAAACTTATCTTAAAATGGAATTTAGATAAGGTAAAATAGTAACAATTGGAAATGAGACCTCTGGCAGCTCCCAATTACCCATGGCAATAATGAATCTCAGTATCAGATAGACAAATCCATTTCAAACTCAGAACTTTGGCTTTATTCAACACAGGAGGAAAAAAAAACAGTTTTGGTTCTGATTTATAGGAAGGAGTGCCCCCTGCTGAATCCACAGTCAGCTTCACAATATTGTCTTTGAGGGATCACGCTCCAATGGATGTGAACACAGCCCTGTTACACAAAACCCCATATCTGAAGGGCTGAACCAACAAAGCAGAGATTAAGTATATTTCAAAAGGCCATTCAAAATAAGATCCCTTCTGAACAGATCAGCTTTCATTCCTAGTACCGGGCTTTACTGGCTGCTCCTGACTTGACTGGAAATTCTCTCTTTCTACAAGGAAGCAAATAGGCAATCAGGACAGATGCCAGCTGATACACATTTAATTGTCAAACTTAGCTGTATGTTAACTTCCTTCTTCCTCATAACACCAAAAAGAATTTGAAGTAGTGGCTCAAGTTACTAGTTAGTAGATTGGAAACATAGAGCATTCCCAACTCATTAATTGTCCAGCAGAACAAAGATTAAGGTGTAAAAAGGTAAGATGAGGCTTACAGGAATCATTACAGGAGTACACCAAAACTATATTTCTACTGCATGGAAACAAGTACTCCTAGCATTACGGTCAGAGAGAGGTGACTTGCATAGTTTGGATCAGAATGTTGCCTTGTGACTCTGTTTACTGGTAACTCCATTCTCAAAAGCTGGAGCTCTAAGTTAGCAGAATGGAGGTGTCTCCATTCTGTTACTTTTGATTGGTTACCTGCACTATTCCAGGGTTCTTGTCAGTGTTCTTGGAGATTTATTTAGCATCTATGTTATCTTAGATGCTGTCGGAAACAGAAAACAAGCACACACATGACAAAAGGTTGGCACTGTGTATTCATTAAGCAAAACAGGCAGATGAGGCAGAAACAAAATAGCAGTGTTCCAACTGACAAACCGAGACAGTAGGGGAAGTCTAGTAAAGAAAAGGACCGGGGAGACATGATAGCGGTCTTCCAATATTTGAGGGGCTGCCACAGGGAGGAAGGGGTCAAGCTATTTTCTAAAGCACCTGTAGGCCAGACAAGGAATAATGGATGGAAACTGAACAAGGGGAGATTTAACCTGGAAATAAGGAGAAACTTTCTGACAGTGAGAACAATCAACCAATGGAACAGTTTGCCCTGGGAAGTTCTGGGAACTTCATCACTTGAGACTTTCAAGAAGAGATTGGACTGCCATTTGTCAGAAACGGTATAGGGTCTCCTGCTTGGGCAGGGGGTTGGACTAGATGACCAACAACTCTGATTATCTGTTATCTGTTTCAGAAGTAGTCAGAAACAGTAGAGTTCACCATCTTTAGAAACCAGGAGATTATGAGTTCTAGTTCTGCCTTAGAAATGAAAAACTGGCCGAGTGACTTTGGGCCAGCCATTCTATTTCAGCCCAACTCCTCATGGGGTTATTGTGGAGAAAATAGGAGGAGGAAGGAGTATTAGATGTGTTTGCCATCTTGAGTTGCATATGAAAAAAGGACAACATTGTTTAAAAAATTGGATTATTCTGAGAACGGCCAACTGACTGATTTTCTCCACACTTTTACTTTCATGCCCTTCTCTGCTTCTCAGTTTCCCAGAGGGCTCACCAGTGAGCATGAAAGCAATATTCAGAAAAAAAGCAATTAAAAATATACTATCCTTGTATACAATTGCCATTCAAAACATGAGCAAAGTCCAGAGGTAAAAGATAAAAGCAGGAATTAATATATCCAGAGCAATATATCATTCACTGCCTCTTCTATATTTTTATCTGAAGGCAAAGGAGAACTACAGTAAATCTCTCTCTTGGGATAACATAACCATAATTTATGTTCTCTCCAGAAACCAGTGATGTCACTTCCTGGTTTCTGTGATTACAAACTACAAAATCTGCTGGGGCTTCATTAAAAATAGCATTAATCCATCATTCAATCCTCTTAATTAGGAAAAACCAGGGAAAGTTTTGGTTCTCATTGTTGTTCTTAATAAAAACTATCGATCAATGAAATAGCCTTTCAGATTATATGAAAGGCAGATTTTTTTTCAATTAAAGTATAAATGGCAGTTAATTAGCCTATAAAAATATCAACATCAGCACATTCTGGAAAGCAGTGGAACAGTGCTTATAAAATTATCAAAGTGTGGTAGGTAATCAGTGTTTCTTCTAATGTCGCATCTGCCTGTCTGTTTGTCTCTGCTGAAGTTGAGAAACACCTTTACAGGTAATATCTTAGACATATGAAACCTTCCATCAACACACAATATCTTATACATTACTTTACTGTGTTTCTTACAATATTTTTGTAAAATAGTTAAAAATTATTATACTCCTTTTATAGATGGTAGAGAGACAGTTTGATATAATGATTAAAGGATAAGAAACTATGAATTCTTAATCCTTCATTAGGTGTGGAAATCAACTAGGTTTCTATGAGCCAGTCACTTTCTCTTGGCCCCAAGTAAAAGACTGCAAGAATAGATATGAATTAAATGTCAAATTTTAAACAATGTTGCTTGTGGCACTGAATAGTCATGTGTTGTCTTACGCACTGCCTGTCCTATGGAGAAATCAACAATCCCAAGATCTGTAGAGGCCAACCATGCTGATTTTCAGAATACTTGGTTTTCCTGCAGATGCTTGTTAGGACGTTAGATGAATTCAAATAAAGGTGGTTGCATTTATTATAAGGTGCCTTGATAATTGTACTATGATTATTTTGTTTTTGTTTTGTTTTTTGCTTAATTTCTAATCGTGTTGCCATTATTATTATAATTCATCGCACTGTCGGACATATGTTCAGATTGGATTTAGCAATTTTGTCTACCTATCAAGTCCTTTCCAAGGGCCTGAGATAGGCAGACGTGGATGTTTGATGGAGTTACAGACATTGTCGCAGGATGTAAGCTGTTCCTAGTAAAGCTGCCTTTTGCAACTGACTGGTGATGAATTTGTCAATGCTGATGATGCTCAAGTGGTGCTCTAGTTGTTTTGGAATTGCATCCAAGGCACCCATCACTATTGGTACTACCTTTGCTTGCCTTTGCCACAGTTGTTCTATTTCTATTTGCAGGTGTTTGAATTTTGTTCTCTTCTCCAAGTATTTCTCTTCTAGTCTGCTGTCTCCACGTACTGCCAGGTCCACTAAGCAGATTTTTTTGTCTTTCTTATCGACAATGGTTAGGTCTGGAATGTTATGTTGCAGGTGCCTGTCTGTTTGAATTCTAAAGTCCCAGAGCAACTTGGCTTCTTCATTTTCTATGACTTGGCCCCACTTGCTTGCAGGCAAATAATATTTCTTACAAGAATTATCATTATTATTGTTAATCTGTTATCATTATTGTTCATCGCACAGTCATCCAGATGTTTAGACTGGATTTGTTATTTTTATCCACCTATCAAGTCCTTCCCAAGAACATGGGATAGGCAGAGGTTTGATGGTGTTAGAAGTTTCATTGCAGGATGTAAGCTATTCCAGGTAAAACTGCTATTTACAACTGACCAATGGTGATTGTGCCAGTAGTGTTCAAAAGGGGGATCCAATTATTTTGGGATTACACCCAAAGTGCCTATCACTATTGGTATTATCTTCACTTTCTTTTGCCATTATTCTATTTCTATTTGTATTTTGTGATTTTCTGTACCTCTCTCGTTTCTATTCCTTTGTCAACTACTACTGCCACATCCATCATCCACATTACTACTACTTCTATTACTACTATTTCCACCTTATTTGCTGCATAGAGTTTATATAATCAAGATTGGCAAGCTCATTAATTTTAAATAAAATGAACCTGAGATAATTACTTGCAATAACTATTGGGAGGGGGGTAATGTCCCTTTCATCTCTAAGCTTTTTGAGAAGAAGAATGTTCAGCGTAGTCTTATCCATGATTTCACTTTTAATCTTTTTTGTAAAGAGGTTATTCTCATGTGAAAAGTTTTGCCTTTCGTGCCAGAAACAAATATGTGATACATTCTCTCCTAGCCTTCTTTCCATCATCTTCTAGATTCAAGAACTGACAAGAACAATTTATGCCGTGTTTTTTTTTTAAAAAAATCTTCCCATCCCTAAGCTCACTATGGATATGGAAATCCTGGGTTTAATATAAGCTTAGTTGTTTCCATCTACTTGAATTAGAGTAGTCAAACCTCCTTTTATTTTTTATTTTACTAAAACAGTCACACTACCCCACTTCTTGTTGGCTTCTAAAGAAAGAAAAATCTTCTGATGTTCCCATTATCTGAGATAAGGCAGATGAAAACCAGAGATAACCCTATTTAGTGCTAGTATTCAGCATGTGAAAATCTGTCCTAGAAAAGCTGCCCTACTGCCAACACGGCTATCTTTGGAATGCCAGGCAAAAATATAGTCATTCAACCAGCTGTTCGTTCAAATTGTTCCTATTTGTTCTTATGTACTTTTTTTAAAACAACAACAACAACAAAAATTAGCTTGGAGCTTGGTGTGGCAGTTGATACCGTTTGTAAACTCTCTGGAAAATATGCCCCCCGGGAAACTCTATATATGGAAAGTATGCATATATTATTTATATATACTCCCTTTTATGTTTTATATTTATCTCATTTCAACAGAGAAGCACCAATAATTTTAGAAATGTTAAAAGGGAAGAATAAAAAAAAGTAAAAAAATTAAGCTACAGTAGAAGACAGATTGGGAACGAAAGGCCATTGTGTCTTCAGAGCTTGAGGGAACCATTTTTGTAGTTTGGCCTTTAATATTATGTTAATGTCAACAATATTTACACCGGCTACTGGATATTAACTAATAAATATTTCCAACTGGGGATTTCAGACTTCATGACATATATTTGGCCTAATTTAAGGGGGGTTTCTTGCTTTTTCTTCATTCTTGCTTTATTTTACTTGATGAAGAGTTCTAAACAAATCATTCTTGCATGCTTTCATGATAATGACCAATAACCATATTGGTAGTTCTCCATTGATTATAAACAGTCTATCAAATGTTGAAAATGTCTATACAGGTAATCCTCAACTAACAGTTTATTTAGTGACCGTTCAAAGTTATAACAGCACTGAAAAAAGTGACTTATGATCATTTTTCACATTTAAGACCATTGCAACATCCCTGTGGACATGTGATTTACATTCAGAGGCTTGACAACTGATTCATATTTGTGATGGTTGCCATGTCCCAGGCTCATGTGATCTCTTTCTGTGACCTTCATACAAGGAAAGTCAATGTGGAATCCAGATTCACTTAACAACCATGTTACTAATTTAACAACTGCAGTGATTCACTTAACAAATGGGGCAAAAAAAGTCATAAAATGGGGCAAAACTCATGAAACAAATTTCTCACTTAGTGACATAAATTTTGGACTTAAACTGTGGTTGTAAGTCGAGGACTATCTGTATTCTGCAACAGGGCCAAGACCAAGCTGAGAGCTCAGATCTTTTTAACAAGCAAACTGAATCCAGTAACTGGGAGAAAACTGTTTTACTGATGGCATTTAATGCTTTCTTAACTCTATAGGCAGCTTTTTTAAAGCAGCTTCTAAACTTTCTTGTGAAAATCTTTACAAGCAGGTAACAGATAATCAGAGTTGGAAGGGACCTTGTAGGTCATCTAGTCCAACCTCCCACCCAAGTGGGAGACCCTATAGCATTTCTGACAAATGGCAGTCCAATCTCTTCTTGAAAGTCTCAAGTGATGAAGCTCCCACAACTTCCGAGGGCAAGCTGTTTCATGGGTTGATTGTTCTCACTGTCAGAAAGTTTCTCCTTATTTCCAAGCATTGAAGACACGAAGACGTCAACTTGTGAATGGGTTTGAATAGGGATAGTTACATTATATAATCTATCTATATAGATTCTTAGATTGTCCTCCAAAAGGAGAGCTGAGCTTTCCCAGACAGAAGTTGCATAACCTGGAATTTGTCCATCCACATCTATTTATGTATCCACTTTGTTCTGATCTGATCATAATTGCTCTTCATCTTATATTTTAATTAGGATTTTGCCATAATTATTTTTCAGAAGATCTCAATATCTTTCTGTATAAACCTGCAGAAAAGTCCTTCCAAGGACATGTGATAGTGGTCCTCTTGCAAAAAAATCCCCCCCCCTCCTTTAATTGTTATCTGGAAGAATAGAACTTGCAACCCTCATTGCTTAAACTTTGCTATTATGCTTCTGCAAAGCAGCATTGCTTATTGTGTTATGCAATGTTCTTTGTTCAAAAAGGCTTTTTGGAAAAAAAAAAAAGATTGAAAACTTATCAGACAAAAATAAAGCCTAGAGTTGTAAATAATAGCCCTTAATAGGAAGAAGTCAGATTATTTATTATATTGGCAGCGCAGCTCCAAGTTACAGAACATATCTAGGCATAGTTTACTTAATATTTTGTGAGTAAGAATTTCCCAAAAGCAAGCAATGTTCCTGGATTCATGGCTATTCCTAGCCAAGATGTCCCAAAGTATTCTGGGTCCGCAGCTGAGGACTATTTTTTTTTTTTTACATTATTCCTTTCAGTTTCCTGTGGTTAAAAAAAAGCAGGAGGGTTTGGAAAATGTTACCCTTTATGAAAAAAAATCCAGATCTTTAGATAATAATGCATATATCATTTTGCAATTATCATTTACAGCTGAAAACATTTGATAGGAAACAACAGCATAGCAGCAGCAAAAGCAGGAAACTTCTGTTACTAATAAGGGATAATCAATATGTGATATTTGAATGGGAAAGAAATCCCACAAATGATTTTTTGTTTTGCAATTATTGGCCTTCTCACTATCATTCCTTAGCATCTCTCTCTGGTCAGTTTGTAGCAAACACTATCAATGGGAGAAGGCATAGGGCTCAGCAGTGACCAGAGGAGTACAAAGATGGCCTTGAAGAAAATAGGTGGCAACTATTGGAAAAACATGAACTTAAAACATGGAAAAGGAAGTTGTGAGAAAAATTCAAGACTGTATCACTTTGACTCTCCTATAACTTAAGTAGAATTCTAATAGTCCTTAAAACATCTATTTCCTCACCTAACTTCCTTCAAAGGGCTGCCATCCTGTTATTCATTCTTTCTTATGCCTTGTTTCTTCCTTGGAGAGGGCAGAAGATAAATAACAGCAGAGTCTGGCATGGTCCTTCAAGAATCATCATCAGCAACCCCCAATACTAGATGGACTATCCTTAAAAAAATCTTTTGTGGAAGGCCTCCATACTTCAACCACTCTTTAAGTCTGCATCCATGTGATTGCCTCTAAACAATTGATGGAAATGTTCTTAAATCAATGTTGATTCCATGAAGTTAAGTCAGTGGGCACTCCTCTTTTGAAAAGAATCAGAATAGAGTGGAAGGGACTTTGGAGGTCTTCTAATCCAGCCCTCTGTTTAGGCAGGAAATCCTATAGTACCATTTCAGACAAATGACTCTCCAGTGTCTTCATCACCTCCAGTGATGAAGCATCCACAACTTCTGGAGGCAAGCTGTTCCACTGATTAATTGTCCTCACTTATTATTTCAAAGTAAAAGTTCTCAAACCTGACTTTGCCTATTTGTTTTGCATATTGTGTGGAATGAAACTGTGTGTGTTTCATTTTCCATGGAATCTTTTGTTAGTTCTAAGGTTTATTTGACTGGTCTGATATGTACATAATGAGAACAAGGTAATGACAATTGAGTAATAATGATTACTGCCAACACTTTTTCATCTGAGTTTTCTCTGTAATTTAAGCATGTCCCAAACACTAACCCTGACTCAGCTGCTTTCTCAAGAGCCATCTGTAGCCAGTTTGAATAATTATTCTGAAATTGCCTATCATCAACCAGTTCCTGGTTGATTTCCATCCTTTTTTAAAAAGACTATTACATATTACCATATACATTAACCCCGTTTCTAGAAAATGATGCCGGCCTATTTTGCTGCTTAAAGGAGCTTTCTGCAGCAACAGAAGCATAAAAGAAAAGGGTTCTCCAAATTTATAGCATTATGAAAATAAATGCATGAAAAACATGGATTAATTATGATGAAAATGTAATTGTTTTAGAGGAGGGGGAAGGGTCTGAAGAAAAAGCCTTCAACTGAATAAGCCAAAGTAAAAGTAAAAGTCAAGTATATGAATGAGAATAAATTTAATGCGTCGCAAATTGTTGAAAAAAGAAGGCTTGTGTTGAAGTTAAAGATGTGTTGGTTGGGAATGAAAATGTGCATATATTTGTATGCAGACACTGCTGTGCTATGTTCATTGCAAGTCATCAGAGAATTCAGAATATCAGGCAAGAAGCATGGTTATGAAAGTGAATATATTTAAGATCAAGGCAATTGTGTCTGAACATGGAGTAAAGAATTGCATGATGATCATTTGTGAAATGATGAAAAACTGGGACAAGAGAACCTATCTATCTTGGTAGAATGTTTATTAAACATGGTAAAATAAAGAAATTTTAAAACGTAAGAATATAGTAGTATGAAGATAATAGTATATGGCCTATTGCAAGGAGTGGCTGTTTGTCAAAACTAGTAAAAACATATGTGAATAAGATGGTCTGCCCATATTGTTGTTTTTGGGATGTGAGTACCACTATGTCTAAAGAAACGTAAAAGTAAGTAAAACGTAGCAGAAATGGGGAATTGTGAAAGGAGAATCATTCTGGAAGAGAGAGGTAGGATCAAAAATGAATGAATGAAATACATTGATTTGGCTTAGTGATAGAAACAGAATGAATGAGGACTGAACTGGCAACCAAGTGTATCGGGGAGAAGTTAATGGATCAAGAGGAAGTGGAAGATTAAGAAAGTCATGGCTGGATGTTGATGAGCTGTTCAATTAGAAGCATGAGAGTCCCAAAAGAGGCAACTGGATTTCTGGGATTTTTGTTTGAAGACTTCTCATCCAGGAAGCTTTTTTTCTTGGATGAGAAGTGAAACATCTTCAAAGAAAAACCAGAAAGTTCAGTTACCTCTTGAAAAAGCACCTTTGGGACAACCATGACCTGGATAACTGAGAATCTCCATAGACATTTAGAAGCATGAGAATTTTAAAGTACAAAATGCAATTTATGAATCAACTTATAGAGATCAAGAAACAAAAGTTGGTTTGCTAGGGCAGACTTGATGCAGAGGTGAATGGTAGTGATGCAGATTAGATTTAACTACAGGTAATCTTTGACTTAGAGTCATTTGTTTAGTGACCATTTGAATTTACAGCGGCATTGAAAAAAAAGTCACTTATGACCATTTTTCACACTTGCAAACTTTGTGGCATCCCCGTGGCTGCATGATTAAAAAAATTATCTGGCATGCATTGATGATGGTTGCAGTGTCCCTAGATCACTTAATCACCTTTTGTGACCTTCTGACAAAATCAATGGGGAAGCCAGATTCACTTAACAACCATGTCACTAACTTGACCAACTAAAGTGATTCACTTAACAACTGTGCCAAGAAATGTTGTATAATGGGGGGAAATTCACTTAATAATTCTTTTGCTTATTAGCGGAAATTTTGGGCTCAGTTGTGGTCATAAATCATGGACTACTGGTATATTTCCTTTTCTTGCAATTTAGAACAGTATTTTGTATTGCTTTTCTATGCTTTGCATAACATTGCTTCTTGCACAATATTGTGGGTGTGCCTATTGACTGCATATATATAACCCAGACAGCTGACATGATACAATGCTTGAACACAGTCCCCAAACTCCCACTACATAGAAGTATTGCTGAAATCCTACTGACTGGAATAGGCATTATTAACGTACTGCAGCATAATGTATGAAATTTTCTTTGACTCCAAGTCAATTTGTTATCCAATGCAAGGTTGGTGTGGAAGAGGGTAATTTATGGTGCATTTGAATTCACTAAATGCAGAGCGAAGAATTCAGATTTATCTTATGTTGACACAGTTTGGCAGTTCAATTTTGACCTGGTCAATTTTGACTCAGCCTTCCATCCTTCCAGGATTGGTAAAATGAAGATCCACATTGTTGGGGGGAGAAATATGCTGACTCTTGTAAAACCACTTAAAGAGGTCTGTAAAGCACTGTAAAGCAGTATATAAGTCTAAGTTCTGTTGCTATTCAAAATCTTCTGATGTGTAGCTCAGCATGTGAGAAGTACCAGGTGCCACTAAGAGATGGAGGCTCTATATGTGTTTTTATGTTTGTTCAAGTAAAAGTGCACAGTAAGAAGGAAAAACAAATTAGATTCAGGAGAATAAATTGCAAACCCTCACTCAACTGCAGTTTTTGGACGGGTGACAATATTGGGGGGGGGGGTGGGGTGGGAGTGGAAAGTGAGATGCATGTATTTGCTGTCACTACAATGAAACATAATTGTTACTCAGGTTTTCTCTCTTGGATGGTTGTGTGGGTGGCATCACTCTCATTGATTTTTTTTCTGTTTACCATTCTCTTCATTTTCACTTCATTCTTTCTTGATCAATTTTTGCTTAGTTTATCCAGCTTTTCATTTATCCGCTTATCTGTCTCTTTTCTTCCTTTTTTTTTTGAGTAAGGTATTTTTTTAATTGTACTTTTTACTTATTTCCATTTCCTTATACATCTGCACACAAACACACAAAGTCACACATCCCAATAGTTCCTTAGTCATATTTTTTTTCTTTTACTTCATAACATTATAATTAATATACATATAAGGTTTTTTTCCTATTATTTTTCCTAAAAAGCAAAATTCTCCCAAGGGCTGGTTAGTGGCTTTGCCCACACTTCACGGCAACAAATCAATTCTGATAATGATTGTCAATCTCTCTTTCTGTGCATACGCATGTAGAAAGATATTAATTTGATTCATTTATTAGATTTAAACCCTTCCTTTCCTCCAACTGTGAAACTGGTATATAAAGCATTTCTTCCTCCAACTTTCCTCTACGATAACCCTAGGAAGTAGGGTAGACTGAGAATGACTGGCCCGAGTGAATTTGTTCTGGTCTGAATGAACCAAAGTTAGGTTCCACCACTGAAGATGGACTTGAATCTGCATCTCGCTAGTCTTACTCAGTCATCTTGACTACTATGCTATCCTGATTGCAGTTGGGATGTGATGGGGGTACAGAAAAAGCAGTCTCTGTGCCTAAATCTTACATGCATTCATTTTAGATTTTGAATTAATATATTTAGTTCCCACTTGTATATTTTCCCATGTCTGAGAAGAGCTCATATGATATAGATCATAGAATTCAACACAATTCTGACACCAGGAAATAAATTGTGGCAATTTGTAATAATAACCATTTTTTTTTCAATATGGAAAACTGGCAAATTTAGGCAATTGGATGTTACCTGCCAAGGATTTATTTTCAGAATATAAAATATTTTGAAAATATGATTATCAAACCTAGGTGATTAGGATCTCCTCCAGCTATGAAAATGCCCTCTTTCTTTCTTTTCATTCTTCTTAATACCCTGGGGATGAAGAGGATTTACTATAGATTGTCAACATTCAAGACAATCTCAAACTATGTTGGCATGCTTTATCATGAGACTGAAGAGATTGATAAAACTGATATTTTGTTTCATAAATCAAACTCCTGGCTTAACTTTGCAGCTTGGCTCTCCAGACAATTTTTGAATTGGCATTGCAGCAAATCATGACCATGACTCAGCTAAATTAGTCTTTTTTATCATTATTCATTTATTGCATTTATATTTCACCTCTCTTTCATGAGCTAAAAGGCATCCAGACCCCATTCTTCTAATTTGTCCACTGCAATGTATTCTCACTGTCAACCAGTTCATTTTGTCAAGACCCACTGATCTACAGATTAACAGAATTGGAAGGGACCTTGTAAGTCGTCTAGTCCAACTCCCTCCCAAGCAGACCCTGCACCATTTTTGACAGATGGCAGTCCAGTCTCTTCTTGAAAGCTTCCAGTGATGGAGCTCCCACAACTTCTGAAGGCATGCTGTTCTATTGCTGTCACTGTCAGAGAATTTCTCCTTCTTTCTAGGTTGAATCTCTCCTTGTTCAGTTTCCATCCATTGTTCTTTGTTTGACCTTCAGGTGCTTTGGAAAATAGCTTGACCACCCTCCCACCCTCTGTGGCAACCCCTCGTATGTGTGGCAAGGCCAAATAAATGAGAACTAGACTGAGTTAAGTATCTTTAATGTTGACCTGAGGTAAATACGGAACCCTGGAAATTCTCCTAGGACTTTTCTTGCTTCATTCACTGTATAAATAGGGAAGAGGGGGTCTTTTAGAATATCTTTTCTCAGATTTGTCCTGATCTGGGCTCAATTATCATTTTTGAGATAAATCTTTCAACTGACCTCCTCATTCTTTTCTCTTCCTTGCCCATGCAACTCACAATCTCTTATGTCACTCTAGGTTTAAATTTGATGCTCTTTTTGGTGTCCCACCTCTCTTCAGTCAATGGATATTTGCTTGAAGGCTGAGATGGACCTGATTTATAGTAATACAATGGGGTTTTGGAATCACTTTTTTTCCTGCTGTACCAGCTTTATTACCTGTCTAGGTAATATCCGATCAAGTTGATAAGCCTATTGCCTGCCAGTAGACTCTGCTTGGAATTTGATCATAAGTAATTTATAATGCCTTTGAACAAAAAGTAAGTAAGATGTGCTGGGTGATTAATGGTGATAATGATGATTAATGGAATGACTAGGTTTTATTCCATTAACTATCCTATTATTGTCTCAGCTGGCAGATCAAGCAAACACTGTCAGGCAACAGAACCTGCCACCCACTTGAATACAGCATGAACACAATTTGCTGTGGAATTAGGCATCCATCCATTGCAAGCAGAAGGCCGATATGATATAAAGAAGGAGCCAACTCTCTTATAATCTTGCCAAGCTGATTATTTGTAGCACTGTCACTAGTTATAATTACTTTCTCCACCTGCTGATGACAGGTTTTCTCCCTTTAATCTTCTTCATAAACTTTTCAAACTTTGTTTCATTCTTTGAACTGTGTAAAAAAGTGCATAGTAAACCTGAAATAGCACTTAGACTTATATATCACTTCATAGTGCTTTACATCTGCCAGAAATGGTGTAAGGTCTCCTGCTTGAGTGAGGGGTTGGACTAGATGACCTACAAGGTCCCTTCCAACTCTGTTAATCTGTATAGCAGCACTCTCTAAGCAGTTTACAGAGACAGCATATTGCCTACAACAATCTGGGTCTTCATTTTACCAACCTCAGAAGGATGGAAGTCTGAGTCAATCTTGAGATGGTGAGAATCGAACTGCCAAACTGCAGCCAGCTGGCAGTCAGCAGAAGTAGCCTGCACTACTGTATTCTAACCAATGCACCACCACAATTCAAATAGGCAGTCTTAGGAAAATGGGCTTTCTCATATGAGAAAATGAAGACCCACCGAATGAAATTTAGTATTAATGGGGTTTTGTTTCATAAGATCCACCTAAATAAAGTGGGTGGGTTTTTGGAATCAAGAAGTTAGTCCTGATTTCACGCTATGAATAACTAACCTATCCCATTTCTTTCATTTTAGACATGTTGGAGATAACATTATATTTAAGCTTTATTGCTTTCACCCCAAATATAGGAAATTTTCTCATATGACATCAGGAAATGTATTTTTCTCATTCAATTTCATTTACATTAAACTTCTAATAATAATAATAATAATAATAATAATAATAATAATAATAATAATAATAACAACAACAACAACAACAACAACATAGACATTCTTCAAACTCATACTGAAAGCAATAGCAATAACATTTAGACTTAGCTACTGCCCCTTAGTGCTTTACAGGGACTCAAACAGAACTGAAAGTCCAGGAAGACCAGAAAAATAATGACAATCATGTCCTTCATCCGCAAAGCAGTGTGGATAGACTCTAACTACAAAGGAAAATAGGTGCATGTAGAATGTTGCAAACTGAACAAGAAAAAAGGACATTGGAAGAATAGCTGAAGGATAGTGAAGTTAATATACCAGGAAATCTCACTGAATACCCGAGAGAACAAACTAGTTTACAAAAAGGACCAAATAAAGAATATAAAAGAGACATGGCAAGGCCAAGTATTACATGGGTATGAAGTTTTGAGTACAAAAAATAAAATAAAATAAAACCCTACGCAAAGTCGATAACAAGACCTGGCAATTACTAAGAGCAGGAAAGCTGAAGAAAGAGACAGGCTAATTCTGGCTTCACAAGCCCAAGCCTTAAGGACAAATACATGAATTGAGAAGACAGCAACAGACAGCAAATACCACCTCTGGAAAGAGGCTGAAGAAATAGTTCTTTAACATATTGATTAGTTTTAAGTTATTTTAAAGATTGATTTTATTTGTTTAAGCTTAAGAAGTTGTTGTGTTGTTATTAAAGGTAAAAAATAAAGGTTTCCCCTGTCCAACAGAGTCTGATTCTAGGGGTGGGTACTCATCTTCATGTGCTAGCCAAGGAGCCAGCATTGCCTGAAGACACTTCCATGGTCATGATTATATGCCAAGGTGCATGGAACATTGTTACCTTCCCAACATAGTAGTTCTTATTTATCTACTTGCATTTACATCCTTTCAAACTCCTGGGGGAAGGGGAGGAGCTGGAGCAAAGAACGGGAGCTCACCCCCTCCCACAGTGCTTGGGTCTCAAACCCAGGTTATCAGCTTCCCAGCTGACAAGCTCAGTGTCTTTAACAGAATCCTGTATTTAAAAAAAAGTCAGAGCCTCCCAGATAAAATGGTAATTCAAAAGATAATGAGTTGTGTGGAAATGGATCAATTAACTCTAGCCTTAAAAGATAAAGAACTATCAGAGTACTACAGGACTTTGAAATATTGGTATAAATGGATTGAACAAAAACAGTGTAGAGTAAACAGTAAAGAAGATGAGCACGAGTTCTAGTAAACATATTCATGCATAACATAGTAGTTGTAATTATAACACAAATTAATGTTATAAATGAGAAATCACAATTTGTCACTGCTGAAGATTTTTAATCTGCTTTACGTTGTTTGTCTTGTTTTAATTGATAAAATTAAAAAACTTTGTTTTAAAATAAAAAAAAGTCAGAGGACACTTTTGTTATATTTTTGTTTGATATATTTTTGCCACTTAATTTGTTTTATATTTCCCTTTAAAGTTAATTTGTATTTTGATGTTCAACTTTGAAATTTTATACACACACATACACAAATATATATAAAATGCTGCAGAGATATGGAGGTTGGGGAAGAATCAAAACTCAAAAGCCAAAGTAGACCTGAAGGAATAATTGACAAGATTGTTAATCAGAAAGTTAACTGTTGATTGCTTGCACAATTATACTATTACACACATACCTCATGCTAAAGTAATTGAGCAATTGCCAGTCTGGGCTGCATATTGACAAAATATATCCTGACTGAGCTGTCACAGAAGCTGTCATATACTATTTTGGTAAATAGACAGCCCAAATATTGGCTCCTGACTTAAACAGGTATACAACTGATGGATCAAGAGTCACTCTTTTTTGAAAGTGACTACATGCTACAATAGCAGAATCTGTGCTCACCCTAGAAATGCCTGTGTATTTGATAAGAACTGTTCTGTATGTCGCATACAAAGCCAGAATAATAAGTATACAATAATGAACAGATGCTTGTCATGGGCAATGTAGAAATAAGTACAAAGTTTTTCTCTTAGTAAAGGAATACAAGTAGGAGATAACTTAAATCATATAAATCATATACATTTTGGAAGAAATCTATATATAAAGAAACAAATTGATTAAAGGCAGAACCTATGAATAACAGATGTTAAAAATGGTTAGAATGTTGATTATGAAACTATTTTCTAATCATTTATGCTTTCAGGTGACAATGGGTCAATCACCCTTTCTCCCAGGGATATCACAAACATCTTCAGACAATAACAAATTAGGAGTAAGAGACTCTTCCTAAACTATAGAGGAAATAATCTTTCTTTCTTTCTTTCTTTCTTCTCCCTCCCCCTCTCTCCCTCTTCCCCCCAATCCAATTACTATATTTCTAGATATGATTAATACATAAAATATCAACAATGCATGCTATAAATGCATTAGTACATTAAAGGTGCTATAAAATTAATATTGAGGTTAACATTCCACAATCAGTCTCGAAAGGTCTTCTAGAAATGTTTAGATGTTTGCCTGCTTTGGAAGACCATGAAGGTGGGAGCAGTCTGTAACTCAGGGGGCAAACTCTTGCATAGGAGGGAAGCTTCCAGAAACTATTATCCGCTATCAGTCACATCTCCTAGCGGAGGGGGATATCTAGCAAATGCTGAGTGGTCAGAATCAATCTGGAATAGGTAGTCTCTCTTAGATACCTAATATATAAATATGAAATGTAAAAATAAACTCATGCACCTTCTAAAGAAGGTCCACATTTAATGAAAGGGTGCTACAAGAATGACTGGCTTAATCATGTATGTATATAGTGAAACATCATAAGCAAATCCACATTTCTGAATTCTGGACAGCAAGGGGGTGGAAAAGGAAACATTTCATAAATTAGGATTTGTCTATGGTTGATGTTCTTAAAGGAAAACCTTTTAATAGCCTTGAAAGTTAAGTGGGAGTTCTCCATCTTCAGCATCTAGTTGATTGGCCTTTAAGCTTACAGGAAGTTCCCTAAGCCTTTACAAAGATGGATCAGAAACCAGATGAAGCTTCATATGAGATTATAATGAAGGATAGGAGTTGACAGTAACCTTTATATAATCTTCGGTTGTTTTGATACATGGCACATGTATAGGTACCATTTCAGTTTTCTGTGGTATAACAAGATGATAAATCCAATGCATAATTTCAGTTTTCAAATAACAGGTGTCAGATGACTTCACTTTACTGTGAGTTCAGCTAAGGCCTAACATATTGGCTAAGGTTTTGTGTGGCAAGCTTCAGGGGTAACACCCTATCAATGCTACATCCCTAACAACCAAATTTGTATTATTGTATTTATTCCTAAAAAGGACCGACCTGAATTTAAGATAATTTCTGCACCACTGAATAAAATTAGTCAGAAAAAATTATATCTGTTTTTATTACTTTTAGAAGATTATTTTAAAAAATCAAATTATTAAGGGGAGAACTAAACCTTTTTTGAGGGGGGTGATCAGAATACTTAGAGCAGCTATGTAGGTGGACATTTCCATTGACTTCAATTAAAAGATATCAATGTTAAATCAAGCTTTCATCAGGTCTCTTTGAAACTTACTGGAGTGAGTGAGTGAGTTAGGATGGCAAAGATTCTATAGCATCATTATAATATAGTGATGCTTGTTGTGTTCCTTCTGATTCCTGCCAGAATAATTCCCAAAGTTGAATTTGCCTTCCATAGTAATATCTCAACATCAGTGAAATAAACTTTTTAGTGGACTTTCTATTATGACATCAAGTTCTTTTTCCTGGATGATTGAGACTACCGTTGAAGATACATTCAGTTGGGAAGCAAATCTCAATTAGCCAATGATGCACACACCCTGGCCAACTTTTTCTTCATGGGCACATTACAAAAATAATGAATAAAATCAAAATAACTGATTAATTGACACACAGATACACACGTTAATTAATATGATTACTCTCCAGTCTTGCGTTTCATTATTTCCGCATAAAAAGTTACAATTTCTTAACAACCTGTGGGATCTTCTGGAGGTCACACCCAGATTTAGGGGCATCTTGGGCAACCTTAAGGCCCCACCTATGTCTTCCACTCAAGTGGCTGTTGTGAGTTGCTTTGCAGGCGTTTGCACTTAAGAATAGCAAGCCTATAAAGATTATGTCATATGAAATAGGAAGGAACCCAGAGGTGGTATTCAGCAGGTTCTGACCAGTTCTGTAGAACCAGTAGCGGAAATTTGGAGTAGTTCGGAGAACTGGCAAATACCACTCCTGACTGGCCTCACCCCCATCTATTCTCTGCCTGCTGAGTCCCAGCTGATCGGCTGGGTCTTCTTTTGTTGCCCTGCACAGGAGAATAGAGCTGGAAAGCAGGTTAGTGGGGTGGGGAGGGAATGGAGATTTTGCAGAATCCTTCTCCTGCCACGCCCACCAAACCACACCCACAGAACCGGTAGTAAGTTTTTTGGAATCCCACCACTGAAGGAACTGTGTCGATGGATGAATGTGCATCCGTCCAGGCTTCAGAATGAGCTCTTAGCAAAGAAGGTTAATAAGAGCATTCCAGACCAGTCTCACCTTTGCTTTGCTAATCCCCTCATCTATATTTATCTTCCAGGGTACTTTTTTAGTAGCTCAGTGTTTGGTGTTTGAGGGGAATCCAGGGACAGAAAAAGAAACTGTTGCTGTGCTGGGCTATGCACTCTCTAAATGGAGAGCGTTAATAATAGCTCAGACCTCAAAATATAAGTTGTAACTCTTATAAAAGCTTGTGAACAAATGAAACAGATGTCCATGGAAAATACATCCAGTCACTTCCTCCAACAGCTGCTGTTGCATCCTTATTATTTTTTTTTCTCCCAGTACATTTTTTTTAGAGTTCACCTGTTGGGGACAAACAAGCAGCAGGACATGCACATTTTCCTTCTCTTTGCTGCTGCTGTTCACTCCAGAAAGCGAAAGAGCTTGAGATGCACCAAAGCAAGGGGGGGAAAATATTGCTGACCCGGTACGCAAATTCCGGCAGCCAATAAAAGAAGATTTTCCAAATAGCTTGATTCACTGGAAAGAAATGACTTTTTATTTCATTCATTTGGTGATTGATTTTTGTTTTCGTTTATAGTCATTTTAACTTGGAGCCTGGCCAGGGATTTAGGGAAATACCCAGCATTTGGCAAGGATAGTAGCATGTTGGCTCAAGGCATGACAGTAAAAGAAAAAAGAAAAAAGGCAAAGGGGTGAATCAGCTCCAACTTGGAAAGGGCAAACGTGAACAGTTGAAAATGAGGATTAAGAGCCAGAAGACTTACATTTGCTCTGGGTAGTAACAAGATTTCTCCCCCCAATCCAAGGCTTTGTCCCTTCTAGTTATATCAAAGCAGTTAGTTCAGTAACAGAATAACAGAGTTGGAAGGAACCTTGGAGGTCTTCTAGTCCAACCCCCAGCTCAAGCAGGAGATTACAAATTATTTTTTATTGGTTATAACCAGAGGTGGTATTCAGCCAGTTCTGACAGGTTCTGGAGAACCATTAGCAGAAATTTTGAGTAGTTCAGAGAACCGGTAAATCCCACCTCTGACTGGCCCCACCCCATCTATTCTCTGTCTCCCGAGTCCCAGCTGATCGGCTGGGTCTTCTTTTGTTGCCCCGCACAGGAGAATGGAGCTGGAAAGCAGGTTAGTGCGGGGGGGGGGAGGGGTAGAATTGGAGATTTTACAGTATCCTTCCCCTGCCATGCCCACCAAGCCACGCCCACAGAACCGGTAGTAAAAAAAATTGAATACCACCATTGGATATAAGCACTAACTTTAGTTCTACCATTATTTTAGGCAACAGCTGATGTACGTTATGATAAATTACTTATATATTTATCTTAAATATTTAGGGGCAAGGAATTTTTACAATATTGTGATGGAGGTGCCATCATCGCTGAAGTATTTTTTTGCTCTTGTTAATTAGATATGCATATATGATCCTTATTCGTATATTAGGGTGTCTTAACATGGAACACACAATGCCTGTTCCAGCCTGTCCTCCTAACGTTATTTTCCTTTTATTACATATATTCTGGACAATTCATGGCTTCCATGTGCTACGCAATTGTGATACTATTGGCTTCACCTCTGGGACAGGGCTAAGTGAAGAGTTAAGCTCACCTAGATAAGCAGAGAAAATAAAGCTTGGCATTTTTCCATAGGTTCTGTCAATGGCCTAGAAGAAATTCAGACTGGGCTTGTTGCTACTATGTGAATGAACTAGAGTGAATGAGTGAACTAGAGTGTAAAAAACTTTCCAAGAAGAATATGGGAGATAGGGAACTCTTGATCTCTGCTTTCTCTAAGGAATTGGTGGACCAGACAATGTGCAAGACTAAAGGAATGATAGTTCAAATTTGTGCCTCTTTCCAAGGAAATAATTTAACTTTTTTTTTTTAAAAAAAGCATGGTAGTAAATACAGTTTATGACTGTACTATTTTTGGCTGAGCAAAACAAGCAAGGCACATGCCTCCTATTCATATTAAGAGCTCAACGGACAGCACTGTATTGCTTGTCATTGCTAACTATTGTGTTAGCAATAACACAGAGCCTCAGATAATGGGAGGGGCTCCAGTGAGTCCAAGTAGATTTACTTATTCTTGGACGTTACATGATCATTTTAATCAAGAGCAGAAAATAAAATGATGGAGTACTAGTGACACACGGCTGATACTAGCCAATAGTAGACAGAGAGATTAGTTGTCCTTTCACTAATCAGCTGCTACTTCTGAATGAGCTTCCAAGACAGGTGTGTGCATTTCTTTTGCTGAAGTTCAAACCGTACCTTAGTGGGCCTCCATAATGGATTACAACCTGCAATAGAGTTAAGCAAGAATTCTGTCAACACAAATTAAACTTTATCTTTGGATGTAGGAGCATTTATTTTCTACGAAAGTATGTATTCCGAGCTGGGTAGTTTAAGGAACATTCACAAGTATTCTTAAATATAAGATAGCTATACTCCACAAGCCACCTCTGGATATGACTTGAGATCAGTGGTGGGATTCAAGTAACTTAACAACCGGTTCTCTACCCTAATGATTTCTTCCAACAACCAGTTCACCAAACTGCTCAGAAAGTTAACAAGCGGTTCTCCTGAAGTTGTGCGAACTGGCTGAATCCCACCAGTGCTTGAGATCTTGGGAAGGGATCTCATAATTGTAATATGGAATTTTCTGTTCTCAAAGGCACCTTTTGGACTTTAATGCCAATTACTCAGATTGTAAACCAGAGACAGAGATAGAAATTCTTGTGTCATTTTTTTGAAGATCAATTTATTGCAGTGATTCATGCTCTGAGAATGACAGAATGGATGACAATTGTCTACTAGATGTGGACCAACTACAGTGACAGTTCTCTGTGTATCTATTATAGAGCGATAGATCCAGTAATATTAATGCTGCATCCAGAATGTGTCTTCACTAGTCGATCCTGAAAATCTCTTCTGACTCAATGAATTTAATTTTAATAATCTTAAAATAGCATTTAGGGCTGACTTATCTGGAAATGGCCTGGGGAAATTGGTCAATGTTGTATATCCGAACATCTGTATCAATCCAGAATATGGTGAAGGTAGTAAGCTATTCCTCCACCTAGCATTTTATGTATTTATTTATATCTCACTTTTATTATTTTTATAAATAACCCAGTGGTGAACATATCTGATACCCCCCCGCCCTTTGTATTTTCTTAACAACAACAACCCTATGAGATGAGTTGGGATGAAAGAAGGAGTGGTCTAAAACAGTGTTCACCAACCTTTTGGACCTCAGGGACCACCAAACTCATAATTTTAAATCCCGCGGACAAGAGATCCTGGGAAAATCCCCCAAAAAGTTTGCAGGAAAATTCCCCATCCCATTTTCCTACCAATTGATCATTCTTTATTTGAGATCACAGGATACCGTCTCCAGCTCCATTCTCAGTGGGAGAGAGAGAGAGAGACTTTTGGCTTCATGCAAGGAAAGCAGTAGAAGCAGCAGAAATCTTTTTCTCTCCCCCAAACTCTGCCAGAAATGAGTCTTTGTGAGACTTGTCATGCCGGTGCAGCCTCTTGGAACAGGATGCCACGCAGGGTCCCAAAGACTCATTTGTGGCGGAGTTTGGAGGAGAAAAAGAAAGACTTTTGCTGATTTCCTTACATACAGACAAAAGCAGAAGAAGAAAGAAGCAGAAAGAAGCAGCCCAGTGGCCAGGCCAGGTGTGTGGGGTGAGTGGAGCAAGTGCCCCCCTTCCTTTCCTCCCTCTCCTCACTACTTGTGTTGTTTGCAATGCAAGCGACAGAAGCCTTGTGTTCCTGTGGACCATTTGGGTGGTGCAACCTTGTGTTCCTGTGCAGCCTGGATTAATTGCTTTGGGGGGTGCTTTGGGGGTGACATTTCTCTGCAGACCACCAAAATTTTCTTATGGACCACCAGTGGTCCCCAGCCCACTGGTTGGTGACTACTGGTCTAGAATCACCTAGCCGACTTTCAAACCTAAGGTGGGACTAGAACTCATGATCTCCTGATTTCTAACCTGTTGCCTTAATCTCTAGACCAAACTGTCTCTTTCATGCTCAAATTACAGTGACTATTGTTCAAAGGAAAGTGGACAAGTAAAATCATGCAACTGCAATACAAAGAACTACAATACTGTTTGGATTAATATCAAGAACCTATCCCTAGCTTCCTATATTTTAAACCTAATGGCCTTTTAAAACAAGATCTACTTGATTCAAACTGCCCTCACTCTTGTGTTCCTTATACAGATGTGTCAGGAAAGGATCAGATAGATTTCTTTCTCAAATCACTAGCAGTGATCTGACTTATTTCTCATGAATGTCCTTTTTTTTGGTATTGTTCAAATCTGAATATATAAGCTGCTGAAACCAGCTCTGAGTTAATTTGCAATTTAAAATTGGTCTCCTTTGGAGAGCCAACCAAGATGTTGAGTGTTGAACACTGGAGGCTCTGCTTCTAGATTATGCTGAGACAGCCTGGTTTAGGACCAATCTCAAATTCTCATCTTCATTTCAGCTGTTGGGTATCCGCATTTTTCTTCTTATATTTTGTTCTCCACCTTGATGATAATAATGCTGTATAGGAACTGAGATGAGGCTCCTCTGATGCAAGACGGAACATTTTCATTAAAACCTACTGAGAAACGGGTGATAATTTTCAAGGAGACCCAGCAATAGTTTTCTACAACAAGTTCATTTGCCTTTCTCTGTCTACAGAGCTAGTGGTACATGTTCCAAGAGCCATCTTTTTGGTTTGGGCTAACAAGATGATGGGAGGGATCTAACACACATGGCTACTTTCTTTGCCCTGACTCCATTATGTCTTAGCACAGCATTGGGTTATGGATTTTGTGGTTATTTTTATTGTTATGATCATCCCTTCCCAGAGGAAGGCAAGCTCTTCTCCTCAGTTCTCCTGTTTAATATGACTTTAAACAAGCTCATAAGAATTCCCTTTCTTTAAATATATATTCAGTGGCTGGGTAGGAAAAGTATTAGAGATGTTAGTGATAAAATGTGGGCTCTGTTCCTCATTTCAATAGTCTTTAATATGTTGTGCCTTAAGAATAGTTTGTTTTCTTGTGACAGTCTTATATATGGGCCAGCACTGTGCAGCAGCAGACAAAAAAGCTAATGTAATCCTAAATTGCATTAACAGAGGGATACAATCAAGATCAAGTGAGGGACTAATACCACTTTATAAAACCTTAGTAAGACCACACCTAGAGTACTGCATCCAGTTTTGGTCACCACACTATAAAAAGATGTTGAGACTCTAGAAAAAGTACAGAAAAGAGCAACCAGGATGATTAGGGGACTGGAGACTAAAACATATGAAGAACGGTTACAGGAACTGGGCTTGGCTAGTCTAGTGAAGAGAAGGACCGGGGGAGACATGATAGCAGTCTTCCAATATTTGAGGAGCTGCCACAGGGAGGAAGGGGTCAAGCTATTTTCTAAAGCACCTGTAGGCCAGACAAGGAACAATGGATGAAAACTGAACAAGGAGAGATTTAACCTGGAAATAAGGAGAAACTTTCTGATAGTGAGAACAATCAACCAATGGAACAGTTGCCCTCAGAAGTTGTGGGAGTGCCATCACTTGAGACTTTCAAGAAGAGATTGGACTCCCATCTGTCAGAAATGGTGTAGGGTCTCCTGCTTGGGCAGAGGGTTGGACTAGATGACCTACAAGGTCCCTTCCAACTCTGATTATCTGTTTTCTGTTATAGCTACTTTCTGAGATATCTAAAGTTCAGCAGATACCAATTTAGTTCCAGAATATACTAATAATCAACCGGAAAGCAACATAATTTATCAATTTACCTCCTGAGTTTTCAGTAATTCACTGAGTTTTAATTTGCAAAAAGATTTACAAATGCATCTGTGTTATGTAAACATATATGTAGGTGTAAAGTATGACACTATTAATCTTTTTTTCTATTTTTATCCTCTCTGTATTGGATAGTAACAGCTGATCTGGTTAAATACTGTACAAGAACAACATATGGCTTTATCTTTGATGGAGCCAAGCATGGCTCTGTGATTAATTTGAGGAGGTTTTTTTTAAAGTACCTCACTGCTGTGATAATTCTTTCCATTTGAATGACATGAACATTCCAAGACAAAATTTCAGGCCTGGATTAAAGGGGTTCTACATCCACAAGGGTGAGCTAATAAAGATGATGTAGCTTATTTTGCTTTGAAGTCAAAGAATCTTCTTTGATAGAAATAAAACATCCTGGTGGGAATAACAGGAAGCCACCATAAAGCAAGCTTGACTTTTGCTAGTCTATGTAGTTGATATTTGTGATAAGGCATCCATATCATTTATATAGACTATTCAGATATTTGTATTATATACATTAATTTTACCCAGTTTTAATTTGCATTATTTCATCATTAAAAAGATGGCTTTGGTTTGCATTCATTTCATGGACTGAAAAACAGTTTATTGGAAACATTACTGAAATGTTTTCATTTTGAGGGAGTTTTCCCCAAATTTTGGCTGAATTTTCAAATTCTCAGGCTAACTATCTTAGAATTCTCTGATTATCTTTCATTCAAGTACTAGCTAATCCTGCTTTTTTATGGAGCTCAGACAGAGTTGCCATGGGTGTCATCCCTTGTGAAATGTATTATTTTTTTTTCTCCCCTTCTCCTTAAAAAATAAGAAAAGAGGATGAGAGGGAAAGGGAGGGAGGGAGGAAAGGAAGGAAGGATGGATTATGGTAACATTCATGTTATCTTTCTTGTAGTATCTACACAACTCCTTCTAATATATGTTGTATGTCCCTAACATAGATCAACCCAAGGAATACCAAAAGTCCATGAAATAAATTAAACCACAAAATGGGAGTTAATCCAGCCTGTCTGGTTAATGTTCCATGTACCAACAAACCTTAAAAAAATGTGTATTATTTAATTATGCCTATTTTTTCTTAATCATGGGTAAGTATGATCATCTGAACAGGGGGAAAAAAATGAAAAAAGATTGACCCAAGGTCAATTTTTGAATTTTAATCCAAGATTTCAGCAATCTTAGCTTTGACTTGGGCCCTTCAGATCTACTGGATGATAACTCCATCATCTTATAACATGCTCTCTGGCAATCATGGCCGTATAATCCAATGAAAGTAGAAGCTTTCAGACCGGAGAAAAAAAACCTGCCTAAACATTACAAAACTGGGTTTTTCTTCTGCTAAGTGAACAAAGAACCAATTTCAAACATAGTAAAAGCTCTGTAAATTTCATTTTACCAGTCATATTAAATATATTCTATGAAAAATGGTTATTTACTGATAAAAGGCAGACTGAAAACAATGGTGCATGCCAGCCCCTACAATGTTCTGTCCCTTAGTATCATATTGTTACACTATAATATATAAATTTTCTCCATGCTCCCACTGGACAGAGAATTAGAAAAATTTCACAGAAAGAGAAGATGTCAATTCATATTTACAAGAGCTTTTCTTTTATGTTTTGTTAATGGTAAAATAACGCAGTTCTAGAAAAAACAAAAAAATTCAACCCACAGGAAAATTTCCAAATTCTTTTTGTACAACAAAACCCATAAAACTGAAACTTTAAATCAACTTAATTAGGAAACAAGTATATGAATCATCTGCAGGCAGAGATCTCAATAGCAGTAATTTACTATTGGACTAATGTGTATAATAACCAGTATATACTGTATCCAATTAATAATCAATCAAGGATACCTTGACAGGAAGTGATGCTAGGACAATTATTGTAGTTTGTGGAATTTTAGAGAAGCATTATGCTTTGTTCAAATCCATTGGACATAATTCCATCAGAGGCATCTCCATCAAGTGATTGGGAAAGCTATACCCTTTTGAACTCTGCCTAAACACATGCCTTCCCATCTCCAGGTTAACTTGAAAGACCACTGCAAAGTTACAGGGATGGCATCAGATACAATATATGACAATTATTTTATTTAGTTTTGCTTTTTTTTTCTTTTAAAACTTGTGACTGGAATTTGAAATTGGTCAGCTAAATCTGAAATAGGTATTTTTTTTCTTTTTAAATGATTGAATAAATCTGTCTGACTCCCTCAATTTCTTTCGAATGGTCTGTACTCCCCAGTCACTTTCATGAATTTTCATCTTGTTTATTTGTTATTTTCTTTTAAAACACATCAAAAGGATGTCAACTCTCCCGTCCCTCAAGTTATAGAATAACTTACATTATGAATATAATTTCTTCTTCTTTTCCCCGCCTTTGAGTTGATGTTGATTCCTGGCAACTGCCTGGAAAAATCCCTGCAGTCTTCTTGGCAAGATTTCAGAAGGGGTTTGCTCTTATCTCATTCCTAGTCTGATAGAGAATAGGTCTCATTTCTAGGCTGATAGAGGTCTAAGCTCACCCAAATGGCTTCATGTCTCAGTCAATTTTAGAACTCCTGGTCTTCTTGCTTCTAGACTGGTGCTTTTAACACTACACCAAGCTGACCGTACTATTAGATCTTGTAATGGGCTGCAAGATTAACCTCAAGGAACAGGAAGAAGAGCTTTAACCAAGAAGAGCAGTCAGATAAGGAAAGTCCAAAGCAGAAATATAATTTGACAAATAGTCTCAGGCATGAGCCTGCCTAGTTATCTTGAATGAAAAGGCAGGGAAGAGACAGGCACATTCATATTATAAGATTCTGTTACTGTAACCTGTAATGTATATTGGCATTCATAACTTTTTTTTTCTTTTGAAACAACTCCAAGGACTGACGGATCTAGGCTACAAAAGCCCACTAGAAGGCATCAAAGTGCTAGAATGCATGATGGTTTCTTTATTGCCATCTAGTGGTTATCTGGATTCCTGCAGTCCAGATCTTGTCGCTCTGGTTCATATGTTTCTGACACTAAAACTTATTGTTCGCAGCAAAGTAATTATTTTGCTGAACAATAAATCTCATTCTTGCTAGAACAGCATTCAGCTAAACAACGCCATCTATTAATCATTTCTCAAACAGCTCTGCATGCTTGTTTGTTTGCCTAGTTCATCCCCCTCTTTCTCTCTCCCAAGGCTGTTTTACAGCCCATCCATTCCCTTAAGCCCTATTATATTTTATTCCTTGTATTTATGAACAGGAAACAGTCGCCTCTGCCAGTGCCACCTTCATTAACAATTAGCACATCTTTTGTAAAAAAAACTTTGGCAAAATCTCCCTGCCTTTTTTCTCTTCCTGGCTGTAACAGGTTGTTGTTTTTTTTCCTTAAGATGCAGTGCCATTTCCCGTTCTTGTTGTTAAGACCACTAAATACTTTCCCGAGTATTGTGCAAAAGTTTTCTGGCTATTATCCCATATCCAGCATGTTTAAAGCATGGGGATTTCTTTTATATTTGAAAGAATGGATGGCAAAATACTTCCAGAGAAAATCTGAGAAAAGTGACAAATTAAACATGGTATTTGTTCCTGTCTTCATGCTGGAAATTTTCAGGCCAACAAGGGCACATTTCCAAAAATGAAATAATTAAACTAAGATATGTAACAGAAAACCCAAATGCTTATGTTAGCCTCATGTAATTTGTGAACCACCAAACTGGACACCTCTCACTAGCTAAGTACTGACAGGAACTGGCAACCTGGCTTCACTAACAATGTCAAATTGCAAGAAAACCCAGCAGGTTGACTGAAACCTTTGGAGGCTAGTTCTGATGGGCCATGTATGAATTCATGTGTTAGAAGCAAATAAGAGAATAAATAGATTAAAAGTACGAGATTATAAAAAGACCCTGCTAATCTAATCCTTCTGGGTCACAATGACCAAGCAGGAAGCTAAAAGGTAGCAAGTATGGTGTTATGATTGAAACCCAATCTTAACTGATCCAGAAGAGTGAGGACTTCATTACCTGAATCTGAGTAATGACAAGACAAAGTTTTCCTTCAGTGCAGCTGAGGACAGAAGTGGTTTAAGAAGAAAGAAACAGGACTCCCTGACTAAGAGGTCAGTGCTACAATACCATGGTATTATTAGTTAAGGTGTTGGGCTGATCCTAGCAAAATTGAAGTTCTAATCCACCACCATTTGTATAAATGCAGTTGGGTGGCTTTGGCTAGTTCTTCTCTTTCAGTTTGAAATTCTCACAAGATGGTTGTGGGAAAGATAGGAGAAAGTAACTTGTATGCTTCATTGAGCAATTATATGAAAGGTGGAATGTAACTCTAAAAGGTACAATAAAATGTGGTTGAATAATTATTTTCCCCCTACCATTGTTGTCACCTGCTCATCCTCTGGGTAGTACAGCAATAACCTACCTCCTAGAATTTGTGTTTTTCCCAGCCTATTTCTGTAATCTTTCCAGAGGGTTGTCTTTTTTGGCCAATTCCTTGATTAGGGGCTTTTCCGCGATCATTAAAAAGTAAGCCTTTTTTCCATAAAGATTTTGGATCAGAAGGTGGGAAAAGCTGAGACAATAGATGTGGCAAAACAAGGATACCCATTCACTGGGCTTGTTTTCCATCAGCACTAAGTACAATTAGATGCATTTGTTTTGTCCAACATTGAATTTATTTTTTAAAAGGAAGAGGAAATACAACTGGGTAGTCTAGATATTTAATTAGAAGCTTTACATGAATAGAAATGTGGTTGAATATGTTGAATTAGATTTTTCTGAAAAACTTTGGAATGTTTTGCTTCATTCTCAGAAACCAGTTGGTTTTTCTGTTTTATCTGCCTTTGCAGAACACTTTCCATTTTCTTTCCATGTAGAGACCAAGTTGGCGAAAGTGAGATGTTGACCTAAATAACCAGCCAATTAATTTTTTCACATCTGCTCACTTGCACACACACACACAATGTTGGTTTAGTGGTTTATTAATATTCCCCACCAATTCCCTTCACCAGAACTGTCCCAGTTAAGTCCAGCCAAAAGCAGTCCACAGAGTAATGAGCAATAGTCCATTAGGCACTTGAAAGCTTCCCAGACAAGACAAATCCATCAAGCAAAATTAAATTCACAACACAGGAGGATTCATGAGGCAAGAAAAGTCCAGAGTTCACAAGGTATGATCCAAAGTCAAGGCATGGTGTCAATCAAGATGGACAAGACTGCCTCCTCATGAGTAATTGGGCTGACCTTTTCTGCTCCTGCCCTTTCTTTGCCCTAGGTGTTCTTGGATCAGGTGAAGAAGGCAGTCCCTCCTCCTCCTCACTGGACCAGCTGCAGCTGCATGCTTTCCCCACCTGAAGACTCAGGGTTGTTCTGCTGCAGCTGTGTTTCAACCAAATCCCTCTCAGCCAGCTACTCAGAACCATTGACCAATTCCCCTCCTGATGTGCCTGGGATTGGTTCACCCTCTCTGAATTGACCTCCGGAGAGGTATCAGGAGAAGTGTCCAGGGGGAGTCATCACACTCTGAAAACTCTGCCTATCAGGGCATCTTGGGTGTGAGTGTATGGGAACATGCTACTAGCCTCTGCTCTGCTGTGAATGTGGGTGTTGCCAACTGGCCTCTTTTGCGGGATAAAGAGTAGAGGCCAGCTGCATTATTCCAAAGCCGTTGATGCTCCTACCAGGCAGCCACAAAAGAAGCACGGGCTGCCAGCACATTTCAGGAACATTTCTTTCCTGAGTGGTTTGGAGGCTACTGTGCTATCCTTGCCTCATCCTTAAAAGCAATCTTATGGTGGCAAAGCTTAATTGAAGTAAAATTCTTGAAGTCTACACCTAGGGTTTGGCAGGTGTACTCTAAAGAGTCTTCCACCTCTGTTATATTCATTCAATCCTCAAAAAAAAAAAAAAAAAAAAAAAGCAGCTGGAAACTTTTGAAACTTCCCAACTGAAATCTTTGGTCAAAACGTTCTTTTTTTTTCAAAATGAAATCTTGAATCTCTAGGTTTTTATTTGATTCAGACCTTGAATCGGTTTGTCTCCAAATCTTGAAACAGCGATTGAATCATGCCATTGTAAATCTCCAATCGCTAGTTTGAGCAGGCCTGATTCATACATCGTTCCCCTCCCCCACAATTGTGCAATTGTGATTAGTGAAAAAGAGCATGGGAATGTGTCTTTCATAATATATACTGAAGCTTGGAAGGGAGAGTATCTAATCTGCCCCCCCACTCTCTTTCTTTGCCCTCCTTGCTTTCATTCAAAAAAAGAAACCGGTTACACGGATTCTTGTTTTCCAATATGATGACTGCGATGAGAAAGGATCACCAACATCCTGTTCATGTCAAATCCTATCAACTCTCTAGTCTTATAATAAGCTGTTTTTGTTGAAGATAGTGTCGCTTTTTCAACCTGAAACATATTAAGAGAGCTGAAAGAATGGAAAAAGAGAGCCCAGGTTGCTTTTCCAGGATTTAAATGTTAACTTGGCAATTGTCACAGGTTTCAGCAGGGAACCTGTACAGAACAGTGGGCTGGATTGGATCAAAAGAAGGATTGCTGGCTTGGATACAGTACCTTTTAAAAATGAAACACATCAGCGATAAATCATCATGAACATGTCAGCCAGTCTTTTTTCTATTTCCATCTAATGTAATCCAGGGGTGAATAAAAATGTCAAACAGTTTCTTCAGAGAGCCTTTACTTACTCAACTTTTAGTGTTGAGAGAAAGGTACATTCAGGCATCCTGAGCAGTAACAGGCAAGAAATTTTGCACACAAGAAACATTTATACCTCTCATACATCTTCCCTGGCAATAATGAAGTATCCGAGGGAGACAGGAAATTAAGACATATGAAGTATAAATAAATTAAAAAATTTACTATTTAGTCACATTCTGATTTTGCTGATATTTAATTAAACTGTCTTAATATAAAATGGTTAAAAAGCAGGAAATAATTCCATATATCAAGAACATGGTTTGCTAGAATTTGTGAAGAAAAGGTTATGCAAAAATGTGCAAACCAAAAGATATACAAAAGTGAGTGAGAATTGAGAATTCCTTGTTGAAAAATCACACTATGAACTGCAGTGTTATTATTATCTAAAAATGAGGCAAAAGTAAAAAAAAATTAATAAGGTTTAATTTGTAGAAAATATAGATTTCCTAATGGAATGGATCTGAGATAAAGGCCATATCCACACTTTTGATCATCATTTCCCGAGTACCAGATGGTCAACTTTGTTCTCTATCTACTTCCATCATAACTATGAAACTCTCTTGGCTGCCATATTTTTCTCATGCCTTTTCCAATAACTCCAGTTTTAATTTGGTACTGAAGTACACTATTCAGTTCTACAGTAGAACATGGAACAAAGGAACAATCTTTTTCCTTTGATCATTCTCACATCAGAACAAGGATAGTGCAGTAGGCTGTATCTCAAGGTCAAACAAGAAAATGTGGAAGGGGTGTATGAAAGCATCTATGTGGGAAAAAATCAGGGAAGGGAGATGGGGGAGGGGGAGGAGGAAGAGAAGGAGGAGGAAGAGAAGCAGAGGAAAGGAAAGGTTAATTGAGAATGGAGCAGTCTCTAAAAGGAAAAGGCAGGCTAGTCTCCCCTACAGAGATGGAAAGGACAAGAAGTAGGGGAACAACCAAAGAGGCCTTATGGTAGCCATAATCTAACCCTGAACCCCACTGCCAAAACCATTGCAATCCGCTGCTGTTCAATCAGCTTTAGAACAGCTGGGAGCAGCATAGGAGACAAGCAGCTTAGGCCACAGTCCAAGATTGCCCAAAGGCAGGCATTTAGATGAAATCTACCCTGCACTTTTCCCCTCACTTTTTACTAGGCAGAGTTCAAAGGGATTTTGCAATAAATCCACTGGATTCAAATTGGAGGTCACGGGCAGGGCTTTCCAAATGGGAGCTTATGTCTCCGTGCACCCAAAATCAGAAGAGGATAGGGCAAAGTATTCATTAGCACTTCATAATTGATAAACTCAAACTCAACAACCTCAGTCCTAGTTTGTTCCTCTAATTACTGGTTGAGACATGTTGCCGAGAGATCCTGGGGAAGAAGTCACATTGCTTTTATTATGTTCAAGCATGGAATTGAATTGCATTGAGGATGAAGTGGGAAGTCACCTTATATGTACTGAAACCCAAAAGGCAGGGAATTTTAGTAGGATCCCAAATGAAACCTTGGGGTGATGCCTGAAGAAAGTACAGTGAACTGCTCAGCTTAGCTTAGTAGGCAGACCAGCAAGTGTTATTTTTTCCTCTTTTAAAAATGCCTTTTTATAAAGACAATGAGCAGTGAGAAGGTGGCAGAGGCTGCCCTGCCTCAAGAACCGTTTTTTTTGTCCTTAACTTCTCTACCAACACAGTTCCAGCAGCAAAGAAAGCCCAAGAGATCTACTGCAAGAGAGAAGAACTTTCTGGGATGACCTTGTAGCAGAAAGAAAAAGCTGCAAAAACCTTTCTTAGAAGAGATAGCTAAGTTTGGATAAAGCTGAACCTTCAGATTAGAAAGAAAGATGTATTGTTCCAAATTCAGGGAATTATTGTTAATGAACACCAGCGTTTATCAACTTCCCAGTAGGGAAATGAGATTGCTGTAATTGTGGTAAGAGATTATTCCATTACAGGATACATCTAGGAAGGACTTATTCTTCCTGCATTTCTGTACTTGCCAGTACATGATTTCCACTGTAAGCACACCTGCTTATTTAATTCTATTTACTCTTGTGATAAAACAAGTGATCGCTTGTTTAAGCATGCAAAAGCGGTTGAACATTAAGTTGCAGAAAGATATGGCAGTTTCCATTGTTACGTTATTCAACAATTCCATTCATGTTGTAAAAGTCAAACAACTTGAAAGGTACAGAAAGCACCAAGTCAAGGAGTTACAGGCTTGTGCCAATGTCTACAGCTTTAAAACTGACCTAGAATTAACATCCTGAATTATGCAATAATTTAAGAGCCTCTTAAGCTTTTTTTTCTCTGACCCCTCCTTGTATTTAAAAATTATGGAAGTCCCTCAAAAGAGCTTTTATATGTCATATTTATCAAAATTTACCACATTGAAATTTTTAATTGGTGCATTTACTACCACTACTCTTCTCACAATTGCTTAATGTTGTTTTATTTGTCAACTAGGGCTGGCAAATAATTTTGTTTATGCAGATTCCCCCAAGAGGACCTTAGGGAGCCACAGGTGTCCTAAGACTACACTTTAAGAAACATTGAGCTAGGGATTCTAAGTAATTTTTGCTGAATATTTGTGTGGGGGAAAAAAAGAATAAATAAAAAGTAGTTTTTGTGAGCTGAAGTATTTTCTCCTCCATGCCCACCAAAAATGACCAAGTTTGATCCACTGGTGTACCAAATCCAAAACTTAAATAGTCCAAGTGGGAAAGGATGAGGGGAGAAACACCCCCATAACATGAATAAACAGGATGATACCCCTCGCCTACCAGACATTTGGAAACTAGCCCTTATCAAGTCCCAGCCACAAAAACCAACACCAGACCCAAAACATCACACGACGCCACCACCAATCTCCCTCACCAGACTCAAACCCAAACCCACCCCATAGACAAAAGGCAACCACCGTCCAGAAACCAGACCATGGCTGCATCACCAGCTGCCACACACCCTGACCCCCAAACCAAGCAAATGGACACACGCCATGAACACATAACCAGGCCTCAAACTCGGAGCAAAACCAAAACCCAGAATGTCATATCACAGCCACCCGCTCAGGATATCACATCACGGAATTCAGGAGGTTACACCACAAAACCTCAGGATATTACAACACAGCCAATGACCCAGGAGATTACAGCACAAGACCCAGGATGAAACAACAATAGGACTCAGAAGGTCATCAAACAGCCCATGACCCGGGTCATTACAACCCAGGTGATTATAGCACAATACCCAGGATGTCAAAACAATAGAACTCAGAAGGTCATCACACAGCCCATTACCCAGGTCATTACAACACAGGAGGCTGATAGACACACAGCCAATACCTCAGCCACACATGTTCTTACAAAAAAGCCAGCCAATCTGCAAACATCAACTCCATCAACCAATCAAGAAATGAAACACAGCCAACCTCCCCACCAGTATTTATAGAGAGACAGCAGCTCAGATCACGCTTTTCTCACACGAAGCTGAAAGCACCAGACTGAAGATGGAGAGTGGGACCTCGTCGAAACGTCGCCAAGATACTCTCAATCTTACATGGGAAAAGACCCGAACATGCCAACACCTGCATATATGTGTGTGTGTGTGTGTGTGTGTGTGTGTGTGTCTATGTCTATCTCTGTGTGTGTGTGTAATGTTTATTATGTATCATAATGTAGATAATATATATGAGCTAAAGATGCATTCCAAAGGATGCATTTTACATGGAATATTGTCTTAACATAGTGGTTTGTTTTGCTGAGCTATTCTGTCACGAACTAAATCTAATATCAACTTCTGTCTTCCGAGATTCTTTCAAATGTCTTTTTCTTCCTGGATTTAATGTTCATTGTTTATTAAATACATCTAACCAGAATATTTTGCAAGAGAGAGAGAGAGAAAGAGAGAAATACAGACACAGAAATGTTAATGGCTTTGAATCCTAGGATTAGAAGTGATTTAAATGTCCTCAAGTCCCAAAGCAGAAAATAGAAATGTAGAGATGGAGATTAAGTCCATTGCTCATCGTTCAGATAGAACTGCATCTAAGCCTATTAATCATTATACTAAATAGTCTATGCAAAAGGATCCTAGCCAAATTCTTTGTTAAGGTTGACTTTACCTAATCATGAGAATAATTCTAATAGCCAGGATATTCCAAGGACTATTGAAATAATCAATTTAAGGTTTTCTTTCCTCATTGTAATCTGGTTAGGTTTGTCCCTTCCATGTTTCACTATACGATTAACAACAGTCACATATATACCATTCAAGTCAATGGGAGTCAAGTGGCATATAAATTAAATAATTCCATCCATCCATCCAAGGTTATTCATAGTCTCCTCATTCATAGTTCATCCATATTTTTTTCCGTGTACATTCTGGCTATTCCTTGCAGACATTGAGGTTCTCCCTCTTGGCCTCCTAGATTCTACTTGCCTCTTCCTGGGTTCAAGATTTGATACATGGGGAAAACCAATCTTTCCCCTTGTCACTCTATATACCAATAGAAGTACTGGATAGGGATTTGGCAGACTGCTGTCTTGTTGACCAGTTTAAACAGAAGAAATATTAATTATCCTATCTACTATGTTGTTCTCAAAGCATAACAGATATTCCACCAATGGAAGTAAAATCTGGCAAAGCCTCTCTCCTTGCTGCTGGTGGGACTCTCTCTGAATCAGAAAGATAGCTAGGGAAGGAACAATTAACTCTTACTCTTCCCCATGAACTGCTAAAAAAAAACCCTTTTTTTTTATTGGTGATTGACTGGTCACTGAAATTTGGTATTTGACCAGCAATATAAATAAGAAAAAGAAAGCAGATTGTTATAATAAAGCAGATTGTTCTTCAAATTATTACAAACATATATAAATCAAAATTTGGCGGAGTGAAAGTATTTAAGAACCCAGAATATGAGTGAAGGTTTAGCATAAAATAATTTTATGTATTATCAAGATTGAAAATAATTGGGATTAGAGAATATAATTAGAAATAGTGCATTTTAGGATATGGAGAAGATTTGGGAAAGAGTTTCAGTCTCCCTAGAGCCATAGGGACAATGTCTTGAGGATATGAAATCCACCCACAGTGCAGAAGAAAGACATTAAACAGTTTCTAGAAAAATGCCCATCTACCCATTTACTCAGGGTTAGATTATATAAATACACTGCAATAGAGGGCTTGTGGTGATTGGCCACAATTGGAGGTGGACTTTTGAAGAGGAGAAGGTGGGGAGGAGGAGGAAGAGGAGAGGAGAGGAGAAGGAGGTGGACTGAACTTGCTCAAGTAGTGCAAATTGAGTAGGGACATATTTCATCCATTTCTTCATATTCATATTCATCCATTTCTTCATACAGGCATTATATTTATCTTTCAATTATAGTAATCATTTCTGGTTTTGTACAGAACATTATAAATTAGTATAACTGAAACATATATACCCTTTCTTTTTATTTTGGGGAACTGCATAAATGTGAACCCTAATTAGGTTGAAGGGTTGAAGCTGGGAAGGAGAAAATATTTGATTCTCATACCAGAGAAGTATTTTTTTTAAACAAGAGATAAATGGCAGAAAACTTCAAGGCTGGAAATTAAATGGCCAAATGGTCATTGATTCCAAATGCTAGGAGAGGAAATTCCCAGGATTTAAACTTTATTTCCAAACTGCATTGGAAATAATGTAATTATAGAGCAAAATTCCTGGTGCTGCTAACAAATAACTCCTTCCTAATTATTATATACAGTAAATCTACTTATGTAATTCTCCAATTCAGCTTGGAGACATGAAGAGAGAGTTTAGTGTTTCTACTTGCTACAAAGCTTTGACCTTTAAAGCAGGAAACACTCAGGTACTTGCACATTATGACCTTATAACTTTTATATGTACTATATTAGACTTTGCTCATTGTTAATTGAAGTTAAATGTAAACAATGTATTGGGGATATTTAGCAATGGATTATGATGAAGCAATGTGAACTGGACAGCATCATGGTCAGCTAAAAGGAAGGTCACTCCATTTTGTGTGATATCATTTATCATAAATTTGCTACCTTTCTTTACATTCCCTATTCTTGGGTTAGTGTCAGAGGTCTCAGTTAGCTTGTCCCAGAGGCCAAATTCACTGTTTGTAAGCTAATTGCTCTGCATACACAACTGCTGTACTGTTTGATTTGGTTTGACAAGTCCGGTTTATAAAATAAAGGGAGGAAGAAAACTGACTTGCATCAGCAATACAATAGCACAGGGTGGTGACTCAGAATTAAAGTCTGAAATAAGCTACGAAACACTAACGAAAAGAAGATGTAACTCGGTTGTCAGTCAATGTAACTATTAGAAATACATTAGAATACTTTCAGCTGTGAGTCAGTCTTCTGTACAGAAGCTATTCTACCCACTAGATATTCCAAAAAGTATGTGATACATGGTATAAAATGTTCATCTATTTTTGCTCATTATGCCAAAATTGATGTATGTTTTATGTGACAGTATCAGTATAGGAAAAATATCAATTTGAAACTGAGGCACCAGATCTTCACAAGGATTCCATGTGGCAACAGTTGAAACATAAAAGGAAGCCTAATTTTTTAGTGTGGATATCCTCAGTGGAGATGCAACTATTCTGGCATTATGGGCTAAGGTTTAGAGAAAAACACAGCAGTCCGTTTAACTGCAGGAAAAGAAAGGAAACTATGATAGTCATGCTGGAAGCTGCCCAGAGTTTGATGTAAGATAGGTGGCTACATAAAAGTTTTAAATAAATAAATAAATGCCTTGAAAATAAATGCTACATAACATTCAGTGTGGGTTATACTGTTTTCCTAATTTCATTTTTTTCCTCCACCAGTCTTCTTTAGATGATATTCTGGACCTCAGCTGTCCTTTTCCACTCATTCTTTATAAATTTATATTACGTCTTGAAGAAATCCTAACCCTGAAATATTTTGAAATCTGAAATGCTTGGCAAAATCTTCCTATTCCCCCTGACCTATTGGAAAATGTAATATTTGTAATTTCTCTCCTGCCATATTTCCATTGATGTTGATATATGGCACAGGAATGTTAATACTTGGAAAATATTCTTGTCATTGCTGGAGTAATGCCTATAAGATGGAGGAGTTGTAGGAAAAAGGATTATGTGAGTTAAAAGTATACAGGCTCCATACTCACTAGGGGTACAACTGTTTCTAGTGGGGGGAAAAACTTTTTGCAACTGTACACTGAGAAATTGTTTACATTTTTTGTAGGTGTCAAACCTTCCACCACCCACTTGGATTCATCTTGAATGGATCGTCTATCATTTTAGCTTGACAGCCCACCAGCTCCAAAAAAGAAGCATTTTCTCTTGTTAAGTCTTTGGTTCCAATAGTGCCACAAATCTAGAATGAATGGTGGAAAATCATGAGGCAACTTTGGTTGCTCTGTCAGCCCAATGTAACCCACAGGTTTAAAATTGGGACAAATGGAAGATGTTAACACTATATATGTTGCCTTGACTTAAATGTGAGAGAAGGAAGGGGGGGAGGGAGGGAGGGAGGGAGGAAGGAAGGAAGGAAGGATGGAAGGAAATCTAATAATAGAAACACAATGTAATGGTTTGCATTACTGGCTGTTAATAAAGTCAAGTCTCCCTTGAGTGACCTCATCATGAATATTTCCAGTTTTTTGACAACAATATAGAAGTAATTTGCCACTGTTTTCTTCTAGGATGTTTCTTTTTTCAAATTCCCAGTTCTCCGTACAGCCTGGGGATTTTCAGGTTGTCTCCATTCATGTCCTAGCCATATCCAGATAATGTTGAGATCAACCAAAGTCAAGTGGATCTTGCCATTTAGCAGGGCTATTGGGCATAATCAACATTTCCAAAATCCCTGAGTTGCATTTAGGCTGAGTTGCATTTAGAGCTTTTTAAGAGCAAGATATATATAAAATAACCATAGGTCTATCTAGATCATTATCTGGAGGTAAATTGCCTTGGCCTCCTTCTTTTGTTGATATTAACCTTTTCAGCTTAGTATACCAGAATGACTTATAAAATTAAATAATGTAACAGTCCCTGACCTCAAGCTTACTGTCTGAAATACAATAAATGGAAAAAGAATGAGTGGGAAGTGAAAAGTGTTTCATCCTGATGAAACATCTTGATGAGGTTGTCAGGTTGGTATTGTCACTTTTCTTTACCTAGGCTGTCCTGTTTTTTACATAGATGTTCTTTCTCCTCTGCTTCTATATCTCTTCTGCTTTTGCTTTCTGTTTATGAGCTCAAACCTTATCAAGATTTCTTTGTGGAAGCTTCGTTGTTTCTGTTTCTGCTCTTTCTTTGGAATAAGTTGGTTCAGCAAGAGTTGTAGATGGTATGAAAATGTGATGACAGAAACAGCACAAATGCCTGTCAAATCTATGACAGGTGACAGCAATGGTTTAATGTAAATTTCAAAGCATTATCCATTTCAGCACAATTCATAACTTTTTGTATAACCAGTTCCTCTACGGGTGTATATGGCTGTTTCCAACATTTGGCAAAGGCAATCCTGGAAGCAGTCAATATGTGTAATTATATTTTGTGCTCTTTACATTTTTTTTTTTGAAAATCCTCAATAGGAAGAATTCTAGGTCTAATTGTTCATTGGTGATTTCCTGTAGCCAATTTTTGATTTTGAGCCAATATTTTCAAGCCTCTGGGTAAGACCACCACATATGATAATATGTTCCCTCTTTTTTTTTACATTTCCAACATATGGGACTTATTTTAGGGTACATTTTTGCTAATCTCAAAGGGGGTAAGTGCCACCTATAGAACATTTTATATGCATTTTCTTTGTATGCTGCTGATTTTGTTAATTTGTGATTTTTATTCCATACAGTCTCCCAGTCTGATAACTTTATATCATGACCAATATTTTGACCCCATGAGACCAAACATCCTTTAACTTCTTCTTCTTCTAAATCTACTTCTAGGATATACTTCTAAATTTTGGTAATATTTTTTTTAAAAATCTAGGCCTAATAAGATTTTGTCTAATTGTTTGGACTTCCAGTTTGGGCTTCTTCGGCAGTGGACCAAAATCACAACTGTGCACAGTTTTGATCCATGCTCGCGGCTGGAGTGCCCAGAGCCACCCGGATTCGGGGCTGAAGCCACCCTGTAGAGGTGGTGATGAAGGGGGAGCCGCATCTCTCCTCCTCGGCTGGCCATTACTCCCTTTCCCAAAGGCAGTTGTAGTGGTGGTCAGAAATGGCCACCTCAAAGAAGAACCCGACCAGACAAGATTGTGCAGGAGGAAGTTTAAAGGAGAAAGTTTGACTGACTGGGTTGAATGGAGAACATTTATTTAAAGTACTTGGAACCTGAATTTTAAAGACCAATACTATTCCTAAAAAAGTTTTTAAGTGGCAAAAGAGAAAGGGAAAGGAAATGGAATTGGCTTTTTTTCCTCTCACATTGACAGTTTTAATTGACTTGGAACGTTAAGAAGAAGAGATTCGAATAAGAAATTGATACTAATCTACTTTGACATTAATAGGCTATTTCTAGCTGAAAATAAAGTGTCAAAGGGATAAAGATTCTTGGACAATTTAAAAATCCTATTTAAAAAAAGAAAGAAAGCAGTAGAGGGAAAAAGGAAAAAAGAGGGTGGAATCTGGAAAATGGAGGAGACCACCTGGAACTTAAAAAAAATCAATAGTGGAATTTTAACAAGGCTTGCAAAAGATACATTGCAGCTGAAACTTTGTTACAAGATAACAAAGCCCCTGGAAAGAGAAAGTGAGAAAAGAAGCAAGAAACAGTTTTGGATTATTGGATGATTCCTGAAATTAGGAATGGAGGATCCTAATGAAACAAAATAAAATCAATTGTAGGTTGTTTAAAATTTTTTAAAATGGCATCACTCCTTGAAGAGTTAAGAATGAGACTTAAAGAACAAAAAGAAGAAGCACAAGAGGGAAGAGGATCTTTTGGCTTCATATTTCAATTTTTAGAAATGGAGATCTTGAACTATGAAAAACAAGAAGAAACGCTGGTAGAACAAGGGTGTGACAACAAAGAAGCCATCTTTAATGACCAAGCAATTTTAAGCGGGGTAAAAAAGGGAAAAGGGGGAAAGGGAGTTAAAAACTTGAGCACTGAAGCAACAACAATGAAAAAAGAGTAATTTGAAAAGTAATCATAATATCAGGAAGAAGCAGAAGGGAGGATCACAGAAGGGAGAATCAGATAGAAAAGGGAATAAAAAGGGAGGGAGGGAGGGAGAAAAAGAGAGGGAAGAGGGAAAGGAAAAGAAGCTACAAAGGACAGAAACAAATATAGAGGTACAGGAAAAGTGTACAAGAATTAAAGGTATACACCTATTTAAAAGACACAGAGACAATGGTTAAAATTTAACTTAAGGAGAGGATTCTGCAAGGGTGCATGGGATAGCATCATTATATTAGAAATAGAAAAGGGTTAGAAAATGTTAGATGATTAAAGTGATAGAAAAAATTTCTATTGATGTGTAGTGGAATATTTGTTTGTACAGAGAATAAGGCTCTCAATGATTTAAAAAGAAAGTTTTAAAAAAACTGAAAAGAAACATGGAAGATTTTTATTCAGTTGACAAGATTAACTTGAATAAGAATAATAACTTTATTGACTACTGTTAATAACTATTGTTTGGTTTTTTATTTAAAGACAGTAATAAGTAAAATATGAAATATAGATGATTAAAATGAAAGACAACTGATATTACTAGGTAATGTTTGTGAAAAGAAATGTAAATGTAAAAGATCGTTATTAATATTAATGGCAGAGCTGTACTTGAATAGAATAATTATTCCATTTACTATTGTTATATAACTTAAATAAAACTTTTATTAACAAAATTTTGTCTAATTATTGAGGTTTCAAGTATATTCCATACTCCTTTACATCCTTTTTATATCGGCTTTGTATTTGAAGATAAGCCCACCAGTCTACTCGTAGCCCTTGTTCTTGGAGCTCCTGTATTGTTTTTAAGTTTCTATGTGTATCCAATAAGTCTTTATACTTTAACATTTTGTTCAGGTCTAAATTATTTGGGTGGATAATCGCTTCCATTGTAGATAGCCAGATTGGGATTTTTATATAGTGTTTCTTTTTAACTTTGATCCAGTTGTATATCAGCAAATCTTTAATCAGATGTCTGTGGAAATATTTTTGTTTGGTGGGTCCTGTGTCCCAAAGAAAGGCGTGCCATCCTCTCTGAAGATCATGACCTTCTATAGCTAATATCCTTTTACTCTTTAAATAAATCCAATCTTTTAGCCAAACTAATGTTGCACTATAAAATAATTCCCAGTTTGGCAATCCAAAGCCTCCTCTGCTCTTCATATCTTGTAGTAGTTTCATTTTTATCCTGGATTTTTTACCCTGCCAAATAAATTTTGCTGTCATTTTATTAAGATTATCAAAAAATATCTTTTCTAATTTAACTGGAATGGTTTGGAATAGATGAAGAAATTTCGGTAATATAGACATTTTTATGGCTGGTATTCTTCCTAGTAATGACAGTTTCATTTTCGTCCATAATTCTAAATCTTTTTTTGTTTGTTGTAATAGCTTATTATAATTATTCTCCTTTATCACCTTACAGTGTGCTGTCAGCCATATTCCCAGGTATTTAATTTTTCTTGTTGTTTGAAGCCCAAGTACTCTTTCTAATTCTATTGTTTGTACATCTGTTAAAACTTTTGCTAAAAGTTTTGTTTTCTGTCTATTAATTTTCAATCCTGCCACCGCTCCATATCTTTCTAATTCCTTAATTAATATTTTTTCTTTTTCTATTGAGCCTTCAATAATAAAAGCCATATTATCTGCAAATGCTTGCAATTTATATTCTTCATTTCTAGTTTTCAATCCTTTTATTTCAGGATTTTGCCTCACTCTTTCTTTAGTACTTCTAATGATAATATGAAGAGCAGAGGGGACAGCGGACAACCTTGTCGGACTCCTTTCTCTATATTTAAAGTTTGGGTATTTTCTCCATTTATTAGGATATTTGCTTTTTGAACTGAATAAATTGCTGTTATAATATTCTCAAATTTGGTGCCGAAATTCATGTCATAAATTTGCTGAATCATAAATTGCCAATTCAGGTTGTCAAAAGCCTTTTGAGCATCCGAGAAAACTAGGGCTACCTGTTTCTCCGGGTGGGCTTCATAATATTCTAGACTATCCATTATTATTTTTAAATTGTTCCTAACTTGTCTATTTGGGAGAAATCCATTTTGGTCTGGATGTATGTAATTATTCAGAATTTTCTTTAATCTTGTAGCAATAATGGTAGTAAATATTTTATAATCTACATTCAGCAAAGAGATTGGGCTATAGTTTTGTATCATTCTGGTATCTGAGTCCCCCTTTGGGATTAGTGAAATTAATGATTCTCTTCACGTGTCTGGCATTTTAGCAGATAATAATATCTCGTTATATAAATCCACCATTATTGGTCCCACTTGTCTTTCTATCACTATAAAATTCTGCTGGGAAGCCATCAGGGCCTGGGGTTTTGTTACTTTTCTGGGTTCTAATTGCTTGTTTTAATTCTGTCATAGATATGTCCTTTGTCAAAAATTCTTTCATCTCATTGTTAATTTCTCGAGTTCTTTTTTCTTTTAGATATTCCCTTATCTGATCTTCATCTACTCTCTCTTTCTTATACATTTTCTCAAAATATTTATGCGCAATCTCTTTTTTCTTCTCTATTGTATGTTGATAATTTCCACTTTCATCTTGTAGTTGGTAGATGGTTCTTTTCTCTTTCTCTTTTTTGAGCTTATAAAACAGCCATCTACCAGGCTTGTTTGCTTGTTCGAAGTATATTTGCTTAGTTACTTTCAAGTTTCTAATCAATTCTTCCTGTTCAACTAAGCTGAGTTTATGTTTATAGAGAATCAATTGTTTTTGTAATTTAACATTTTGTGGGGCATCCTGTAATTCGGATTCTAGTTTCTTGATTGTTTGATATAAATTGTTTTGTTGAGCATGTTTTTCTTTAATTTTGTGCAGTGTAAGATATTATAATTCCCCATATGACAGCTTTCATGGTGTCCCATAAATTTTGGATAGTTGTGTCTAGGTTATTTTCTTTAAAATAAAAAAGTTTGTTCTTCCTTAAGTTTCTTTATAAAATCTTCATCCTTTAATAATTGAGAATCTAAAGTCCACCTTCTCCTTTTTTTAAAGTTTATCTGTATTTCTATTGCCAGAACTCTTCCTTTGGGATCTGTAAATATTAAATTTGCCTTTATCTCTTCTTTAATGTAAACTGCTATTCCATTCTTTTTTTCATTATCTGCAGAAACCGTAAACACTGTCCCTAATTTGGGGCAATCTAGTTATTTTTCATCTGTTTTTAAAATGTGTGTTTCCTGTAAACAAATAATATCTGCATTTTGTTTTATCAACTTTGCCAGAATCCTTTGTCTTTTTGTCTTTGAGTTTAAGCCATTTATGTTAATGGATAAGAGTTTCACCTCTTTTTCCATAGTTCTAATTATATCTGGTTCTTTGTCTCCTGTCATATCACTCTCATTGTAGTTCCATTTTAGTTCTAGTTCCATCTTAAGCACAAAAGCCAGCTGGGTGACTTTGGGCCAGTCACTGTCTCTCGGCCTAACCTATCTCACAGGGTTGTTGTTGAGAGAAAAACAAAAGGAGGAAGGAGGTTTGTTGCCTTGAGTTACTTAAAAAGTAATAAAGGCAGGTAAAATCAATAAAATTAAAATAAAATTAATTAATAAAAAATAAAATAGTAAATAAAATAAAATAAAAATTTCCTCAGTTGGAGGAATTATAAGCTATCTGCTGGACTAGGTAGAACTCTGCAGTCATACTAATTAATTCAGTCATAATTGTGATTGTGAATGCATCTTGATTGATACCTTTAATGCCAGCAGGCTTAAGCAAGTGCCAAAACCCTTGCCCCACCAAATGCTGGCCTGTGCCATGGTTTTTCACAGTTTGTTTTTAAAAATTCCCAATCTCATTGTAAAATCAAAGTAATGGGAAAGCCAAAGTTATGTCTATTCTCTATTACCCTGATTCCCTGTTATTCTCTTAGACAAACATGGCAACATGGTACAGGAATTTATTGCTTTTTCTCCATAGCAATCCTTTCCAGATCTCAGGTGAGAAGGGTGGCAGAGATAATGATATCTCTTGCCATTATTCTCACATGACCAGCTAGAGAGCAATCTGTGAGTAGGGTGCCAAAGGTAGCACAGAGCAAGGCCATCTCTGACCACTCACCTCTTGGCTGCTTGAAGAGGAGCAAGAAGTTGCAATTAAAGTGAGAATGGCATGGATGACATGTGTGTCCTGGATGAGAGGACACACTTAGAATATTGAAGGACATTGGCAGTGACTATTTTTTCTGTTCCTGCCTCTAATCCCAAATGTTAACTGTCCTTTCTTCAAGGGCTGTTTTGGTAAGCAATATACTTGCAGTGAAGTGCTATGAACCCAGAAGAATGCAAGGGTATTCAGCCTTCGTTATATTTAAATGATTGCCTGTACTTATAGATGATGGGCAGGAAGATATATTGAAATTCAAAGCTTCTTCTAGAAAAGCTAGCAGGACAAAATGTGCCAGGATTATTTATTTTGTCTAATGTTTTCTAGAACTTAAAATTCCTTTTCCCAGAGCATTTCCCTCCCACTGCCTCCCAGTGAATGGTGAATCGGCCTGGAATTTCTGCAAAATATCGAGCTGTCTCCCCTTCAGAAATAGATCTCTGATATTTGAGGCAAAGTATGTTTCTGACTGAAAGGATACCAAGATATCTTTGATTCAGCAAAGACTGGATCAAATAATCCATATCAAGGGATGGCTTCAGGTTAGCCGGTTGGGTCGAGAGGCTGCAAACTGCAAAGTAGCACTGGGAAGTGCTTTGCAGATTGATGGCTTTTCTCTTGCTTCTGGGGTTGTGGAAGATAATTTATAATGCAGCAACTTCACTGATGTATCTGGAGAACATTGAGGGAGAGCTGAATAATGCCATGAGCATTGTCCGATATTGATAAGAGGATCTAGCCAAGGACCTTCTCTGCTACAGTAAACTTGCTGCCCATCGAAGTCCATCTGGGATGACAAAGCTAACATCAAAGGGAGCTTTATTCATTTTCTCAGCCTCTTCGTTTCATCTCTCTTGTGTTAATGGATTGTCATATTTCTCTGCTGGCTTTTCCCACACAAGTGGAAGCTTAATTCAACCTTCAATATTCAGAGCCCGATCAGTCCACCACACACTTCTAAATTTTATATGATTAGGTCAGGTTTAAATCCTCAACAATGAGTTAATGTCCAATAGTCTAATATGAACACAGGGGCAAAGGATTTCTGTTTTTCGAGAATGAGGGAAGAGGTGCAAGGCTATTGATGCTACTTCCTTTTTGCCAGCCTCTTCTAGTGTAGCTTGGCTTTCTCCACTGCATACTATGGAGTTGCGAGAAGAGTGGCATATAAATTTGATAAATTATAAATAAACCAATCTCCAGCCTGGTCCTGATGCCACCACTCACCAACAACATGAATTGCTCCACCCCAAATTGATTGAGTCAAGAAAATGTCAATTGTTGCTAAGGAGCCTTGTTTCTACTTGTTTTCCTTCACAGCCAGTGATGTCTTTCCCTCCCAGCCAGCTATTTCAATCTTTCTGTGCCCCTCTGATCCATAGTCAGAAGGGGCAAAACATTGTGATCTCCATGAGCAGATGAAAGGGCACTCTTTGCAGTCTTTTCTTAGACTCCCTGCAAAGCTAGTAGAAAAGTAAGAGTAATTTTAAAGAAGTTTGTAATTTTAAGTATTTCAAAGACTCATTGGTCAACAAATTGGACTGATCTTCATCCTTGCTGTCTTTTTGTTGTTGCTGCTTTTGTTGTTGTCCTGTTTTAAAACAGAGGGAGAGGAATATTTCAAAAAAAGCTCTGTGGTGAAATCCTTGAGAATATCCTGCTTAAATTGAATCCTGTACAGTGTCACCCATCCCAACTACTTTCATTCTCCCTCCCCTGACAATAAATGAAGCAGCTTTCTGATAACTTGCATTATATTCTGTGAATTATTGTTTCTAAAAAAATGAATCAGAAATCTCATACCATATGGAACCAAATTAATTTACCTCTAAATCTGGGAGCACAGATATGAATTGAATTACACCCTGTTTGAATCTTCACTTTCTGGTTTGAATTACATCAGATCTGATTTATAAAGGCCTAGAGATTAGCTGTATAGTGTATTGAAATAATTAGTTATATTAATGTGTAATGTGTTACATTATAATTAGTTACACTAATGTATAATCAGAACCCTCCCTGCTGTCAAATGTTGTCTAAAATGCTTTCTGTTGCAGCTAGTCCCTGTTTAGTGAGTACTTTAGTTAGTGACCGGTCACAAATATAACAGTATTAAGTAGTAGCTAGAGGGAGTTGTTAAAAAATTTTTTTTCAACTACTTACACTCAAATTGCTGCAGCTGACAATAATGCATCCAGGAAGAGAGTAACACCTGCATTTCTGCATAAGACAATTTAAATGAGATGGCAGCACCCAGCAATCTTCTCAGCATCTCTCTCTTTCTCTCTCTACCACGTTCATTTAGCAACCCTTTCACTTCTGAACAAATTGCACCACTAAATGAACACAGTCTTATTTAGAAAAATCATTTAGGTTAGAAATACTAGCCAAAAATGCAGATCTATGAGTGAGCAGACACACCTCTAAGAGACAATGTATCATCACCTATTTTGAGATAATCAGTTCCTTCCAAGCCCTGTTCTAGGGGCTCAGTTTGGTGTACAATGCTTTACCTGACTTACATGCAAGTTTTCCTTTCAATACCCAGTCTAATCTGGGCTTTTGTGCCTTCTTACAACACCCAGCAGTACCTGCAGCAAACAGTGGTAACTCTGAAATGACAACATCCACTTGATGATGTCATCTCATAAATGCCATGATTGTGTTCTTGCATCCTAAGCATACGTATGTGTGAGTTCTGCCTCTTGTCATCAACATGGCAAAAGCAGCATCACATGGCAAGCTCCACCCCTTTGGAATATTTGTATAGTGCCATGATGCAGATGCAAAATAGGTAAAGATTATGATGGTACTGTTGAGGTAATTCCCTGTTAGGAAAATAAGCACATACAGGGAGACGTATAGAGAGTAGTGTAGGAATAATACACACAGAGCACACAGATACACTGTACAGTAAATGTAGGTTTTTACTTCCAGAAACGTTAAGCAAAGTCCAAACAAGCAATCCAAAATCATTCACGAGTAAATCAGTCAGTTTTTCAATCCAGGGATAATCCAAATATCAAAATTCCAGTGTCAAAAACATTTCAGTATCAGACTTACATCAAATCCAGTAATATCAGTCAATTAGGGAAAATGGAGCAACGGCAATACTTTCCAACAGAAGGAAATAGAGATACACACTCAGACACACTCTCTTCTGAGACTAAGACTAAACAACCCAGGTTTCTGGCTCCATCTTATGGCTGTTTGAGAAACCACAGCCAATTACATGCTCTTGCATTCCCTTAAAGATATAGTACTAAAATGTTTATCTTGGTTTATATATTTCTAACCCAAATACCTGTTAGGTGACTTATATTCCTAACAGGTACAATTTTCCTTTCATTGTTATTCTGTTCTCCTTGACTACCACTGCAGATGCTATTGGTCCAGGTCTAATGCAAGTACACTTTTCATGATGACAACATCATGAACATTTAGTCATACCCTACACCTGCTAATTGTTAACAGGCTTAATTAAGTCCATGGTGGGGCTAATTTTATGTCAGCTCTTTGAGATAGATCTGGTCAGGAAACAGATATGAAGGAATACCATTTGATCATTGGGAGGGTATAATAATAAACAATTGAAGAACTGCCAGGCCTTTTCTCTGTCCCCCTTTATATCAACAGAATCAGTGGATTAGAGCATTTCTTGAAATACTTTCTGATACCTTCTATTTCCTAGGACCAAGTAGTACTATTTTGTCCCTTAATGACACAAGATTATATCTATAGCCATATCAATATCTATGTGTCTATATCTAGATATCTGTACATTTATGTCTATGTCTATCTCTATATCATCTATCTCTATATTTATCTATATCATCTATGTTTCTAGCTAGCTTTCCGGCTATCTCTGATTTATTTAGCTCTTTATTCTGCAAATGATGACTCATCACATTCGTTTATATATTGTGAAGAATGCCATAGGCATTAAAGTTTGAAATTTCCTTTTAGTTTAGAAAATGTCTCAAAATGTATCTTTTAATTTAGATCTTTTAGCATTTTTATGCTGCCAACAGTATGGTCTTTATTCTGAATTAACATACTTCTAGAAAATCAAACATAAATATTCTGCAGCACCTTTCCATATGGTGAATTTGAAATAAAATATGTTTGGAAGGGAGACTTGAATTTGTGGTAGATAAATACATTAACTAGGATTCTAATAGTCTCAGGTTCAATCTGATAAGAAAGAAGATGTTCTAGGACAGGGGTGTCAAACTTGTGTCATCACAGCATTGTCATGTGACATATCACGATTTCTCCCCCTTCACTAAACCAGGTGTTGGCGTGTTCAGCTCGTGATGCATCTGGCCCGTGGGCTGCAAGTTTGACACCCCTGTTCTAGGATTAATAAAGATCTGTCTTAAGTCACTAACTATTCATAAAAAGATATTCTTATTTTTACCAATGAAATTTTATAGCATCGGTTTTCTTCCCTCCCTCCCTGACAAATATTTACAGATATTTGGATCTTTAGAGTTTCAAGGTCATAACAAAGATCACTTTCTGGCAGTCTCCTCTAGAATGAGCTTCAGGGCATTCATACAATTAAAAGGAAACTAAATGAATTAATGCTGATGATGATGTCAGCCAGGAAAGGATTGTACCCAATGGGTTACCAATAGTTTATAGCCAATTAGGCATGGGGTCCACAAGTCCATCCATACACTCACTGCTTCCTGTATTACCTTGATTGCTTGCCATTTCCTGGCAATCCTCACCATGTGTCACCACCAAAGGGCTCTGATTCGTTCCACAGTCACAGCTTTGCCTGTATTCCAGCTGAGCAGAACATCCCCTCTCACTTTTACGGGATTTCTTGATAGTTTGCTTTGTGCTGACCGTTTGGGAGCACTCAGGTGTTTCCTCAGAACTCTGAATAATAAAGGAGAAAACTTTTCCAAGTATGATCAGCTTGATTGTTTCTGTATGCAGCATGGATATTATGCATTAATAAACAAAACCAAGAACAGATCGGGACGGAAGGGGAAGGAATAACAGGGAAATCCCTAGAAATCTGATGTGTGATCTTCCTGTTAAGGTAGTAGGCAAACCATGAAGACTCTGCGGGAAATAGGGGCAGTCCATGTGTCACAGCTGTTGCAAAGAGCAGCTGGCATATAAACAGCCTTTGGAGTGGTCCATGTGGAAACTATTCCACATATCCTGACCTCCAACCTTTGCTGTCAGTAGCAGCCTGTTGCCTGGTCCTCAACCCAGGAAGAAGGCTGTTCAGTTGCCTTGTGGGTTGGTGACTAATAAAGTACCATCATGGCATCACCTTAAGAAGGATTCCGATATTCACTGCAATACTGACTCGCCTCCTTCAACATCCTGCCCTCAAAAATGGCTCACAAGGAAACCAGGTGATTTACGAGATGAAGAAAGCCTTGTGTTTCAGTCAATTGTTGAAAGTACTTTGACTGGGTTTTCCTGTCACTGTTTTCCTAAGTCATCTCATAGCCATGTCCATAGGTTCTAAATTCATCTTCAGAAAGTTGTGAACTCTTTATAAGAATCGTCTAAGCCAGTGGTTCTCAACGTGTGGTCCACAGACCCCGGGGGAGGAATGCAATGTCATTACAATGTGTCTGTGAAGGATTGAAGAAAGGTTATATTTTAAATCTTAAGTCTTGGTGGTCTGTGGCCATGGTCTATGGCCACAAAATAGATTTAAAAGGGGTACGTGGTTAAGAAAAGGTGGAGAGCCACTGGTCTAAAGAAAGCTCGGATAGCTTCTTCAGTATTAAAATTATCATATATAAATAGGTCACCAGAAATAACTTCATATTCTTATGATTCTCCCTTTTGATTTGCCGAACACTCCTTTAGTTCTCTCACTATATTTATATTATTTTTTAAATTCCTCTACAAAAAGAAAAGTCTGTTCTCCCCATAAGAACCCAAACCCCAAAACAAAACATCCACCCACCCCCACCCCAAATCCTTTGGAAATAGATTACATATTATATGCAATTCCAAGTTGTTCTGTGATAATTCTAAGAGATTACTGTAATGAATAACAGCCATTTTTATAGCAAAGTTTCAGACAGGCAATATTTTACTTGGAAAATCTCCATTTTCCCCTTCTCTTGATTGCAAGGTGTTTAAATCACTATCTGAAGGAAGTAGGAAACAGCTGTGGCTAAAATGTGCTTTTAAAAATGTGTCTTCCCCACCCCATTTTACAGGCAGAACTGCCAAAGTGAAAGTATTAGCAAACCGCAGAAATTAAGGCAAGAAAGCTGAAGCTTACATTTTGGTAGAGATCTAAAAGATGCCTGCTTTCTTTCTTCACTGATCCTGCACAGCGCTAGACAGTTGTAGGTCAGTACACGCTGTTTCTAAGATGACCCGGCAGGGTCATGAAATTTGAGTATGAAGTGCCAGGCAAAACAGTGGCGAAGATATCTATGGCTTGTCTTCCCTGAAGTCAATCAAAATGTTTGAAGACGAAACTTATCCATTAGGAAATGACACCATTCGCTGTGGCAGTAGCCAATGTTTTGAAGTAAGCCCCAGTAAAGTCCCTTGAAGTCCAGTGTGGCTCTGCCAATTTATTCATGGCTAAAAGCAGCGGTGAGCATTTTATTCTCTGCTGAAACTATCGGGGGGGGGGGGGGTTGGAGGAGGGTAACTGCTCAGGGTGAGTTTACTTCCTTAGCCATTAGACGAGGAGTTTTATAGAGTGAACCAGAAGCATGTCTATGCTGTTAGATCTCATGGTGGGAGTGATGGACACAATTCAAAAGAGTCTATCCCAAAATAACCCAGTCCTGTGCCAGGTCAGGCTTTACAACTAACAACAGGTATCATGAATCGCACTTAGAACAGTGGTGGTATTCTACCAGTTCGGCCTGGTTCTGCCGAGCTGGTAGTAGCGATGTGCAGCAGAGACCAAACCGGTTCTCTCTGCCACTTTGCTGTTGGGCCCACACACCCACCTGGGCTCCCATACTCACCTTTATCCTCTGAATTTGACGTGCAGCTGCTTTGCACAGCACAGAAGAGTGCTGCGCGGCAGCTGCTGAAGTGACCGGGAGAGTGCAGGCTTGCAAGAGGTGAGTTCGAACACCTCTGCACCTGCGCACAGTGTGTGCATGCATGCAAAGTGTGCCCACCAAGCCATGCCCACCGAACCAGTGGCAAAACATTTTGAATCCCACCACTGATTCAGAAGCTTGTAAAATGGTGGTGTATAGGCATACTGTGACACATACACACACCCTTCCTGGTAGACCTTGACTGAAGACCAAAATTTCTGTTGCTAAGTGAGACAGTTGTTAAGGGAGTGTTGGCCCATTTTACAACCTCTCTTGTCCCGGTTGTAAAGTGAATCCGGCTTCCCCACTGACTTTGCTTAATAAAAGATTACAAAAGGGCATCAACCACGGGACACTGCAGCCGCCATAAATAGGAGCCATTTTGCCAAGCATTCCAAATTCTGATCATGTGACCATGGGGGATGCTGCAGTGGTCATAAGTGTGAAAAATGGTCATAAGTCCCTTGTCTTCATGCCATTGCAACTTTGAACTATCACTAAATGAAAGGTTGTAAGTCAAGGACTATCTGTAATTACTTGCATGCTGCATCCTCAACTGTAACTTCCATATGGACTTCAAGGGCAACATCATGTGGACCAGGGGTGTCAAGTGCTGGTCCCGCCCCCTCCTGGATTAACAAAGTGGGGAAAATTTCTGATATGTCACATGACAACGCTGTGACAATGTAAGTTTCACACCCCTGATGTAGACTATATTATAATTGTACAGGCTGATGAACAAAGAATCATGGATACTCAGGCCCAAGCCTTACAGGACTTTGAAGGTTATAACCAGTATCCCAAAAGAGATACACACACACACACACACAAACCCACGCACACAGACAACTTTCTTGCAACCAATGCAGCACCTTCAGTACCACTGTTGTATGGGAATATCAGGTTATTCTAGTTAGAACAGGGACTGCTACACTGTGCATTAATTGTAGATGCAAAATGGTCTTCTGGGACCAAGTCATCTAAAGCACATTATAGTAGTGAAAGTGTACAGTTGTTGGAGATATATGCAACACTGCTAAATTTGTCATGTCAGAGATTTTAATTACAGTAAAAGTACAGCAGTTTCTCTTCCCAAGGAGAGCCTGCTTTGGCAAGTTTCATTTGAAGAGACATAATGGAGGGTTTCTTTTACAACCCTTGCTTTGAATGCAACTGCTGAGAGAAAACAAGGGTATAAATTTGGTGAAACAATCCATCAAAATCCCTTGTGTCTTGCTTAGTATTTGTCTGAAGTACAGTCTTTATGTGCTCACTACCAAATTATCTTTTAAGTACCTGTAGTCTTCCTTATGTGACAGAATAAATGGGCAAAATATTGAAGTCAGATAAAATTAGGCAGTTTAATACAAAAGGGCAGCGTGTGATGTCTTGTACAATAAAAGACTTGACCAGCTGAAGCTTATTCTTGTTCAAAGATTCCTGTCCTTTTGAACCATGGAAAGAATGAATGTGCATGTAGCGCATTAAACTTTCCATCTACTTGTTGCTTTTGCAGGATAAAAGAAGGAAGGGTGAACATTAATCCTTTTTAAAAGGGGGGGTGGGGCAGACAAGCACATGCTAGACAAATTCCTTCTTTAGAATTAAATTGTTGGATAGGAATCTTATCAATTGTCATATTGTAAGTATAGCTGGTATCATTTAAGTTGGTTTTGCAATTATCGTTTTACATGTTTTTAAGTTCCAGTGAAGTCTGTCCTAAAAATCAGTATGGTTTAAAAACTGATTACCTTGGTGGGATTGTGTTCTTACTAATTTCCTCTCAAACCCACCAGAAATCCCACCATCTTTTTTCATCAACCAAATCAAAATGTCAAAGAAACTTGCATGGCAGACTTTGCTTGCAGAAAGAATTATTATTTAGTCTTACCAGAGAATAATCACTACTGAAGAAAATTGGATTTCAGTGCAAGAAAATATGTCGTTGCAAAATTGTAAGATAATTCTAATCCTATGTGCAGTATATGTGTAAGAGGAAGAGTGAGATTTCATAGTTGCCCATGGTTAAAGCCTTCAGCTAGGAACTAAGTCAAATTATTTTATTTTATTTCCCATATTTATTATTATATTTTTATAAACAACTCTAAGTGGTGAACATACAGTATCTAATGCTCTTTTCTCCTCCAATTTCCCCCACAATGACAATCCTATCAGGTGAAAAGAGTTGGGAGAGAATGATTGGCCCAAGGTTACCCAGCTGGCTTTCATGGCTAAGTCAAGAAGCCAATCATTTGATTGAATGTGTCTCTTTCCCCATTTGAATTAGAAAGTGATAAGAGTTCTGATTTAGAGGAAATACACACACACATGTTCTACAAATACATTTCTTACTTTTTAGTAGATCCATGGGCCTGCAAGCTAGGTCTGGGCTGCAAAAAATCCAAATGATCCCTAGATAATAGCAAAGAAAACTTTGCTACCATCTATCTGGAATTTTGGAGCCCCACTGTAGCAGTAGTCCTCCTGTAGGCTAACTGATGAATAGCCTGCTGCTCAGGTGATGACCTATGTAGTCTATAAACCCAACTATTAACTTCTTCCAATGGAAGCTGAGTGATGGGATTCAAATGAAGATGTCCAAGCAGTCTTGACTGGGAATTCTCTAGAAGCAAGGTCATGAGAAACTGATTTTGTCCTACTGAGCCTAGGACATCAGTCCCAGGGCCTAAAAATTCCCTGAAAGAATTGGAGCAAGTAACAGGGAAAATACAGATATATATGGAGGGTGTTTTATTTCTTTCCAGTGCTGCTTTTGCTCAAGATTTACCACTTCAGTTTTGTTGTTGGTTGACTCAGGTTAACAATAAATAATTTTGCTGTGTTGTAATGTCATGTAAAATATTATTGCAGATCTTTACTTTGTTGCCTTTTTTAAAAGGAAAAAAAAACTTGAGTGAGGCTGTAAGATTCCAGTATGGAGTTTTGCCCTTAGCACAACATACTCCAACACCGCTTTGATCTAGTAATTCTAGTAAGAGGAAAAATCTGGAGACATTTATTCAAAATAGGGAAGGTGACTTCCTGTGGTGCCCCATCCAAATTTCACAAGAGGAGGCAGCTTTCTGTGTAATTCTTTCACCCTAAGGAAATAGCCAGACACAAGAAATTATCAAGCATACTTGTGCTGATGTTGGTGATAACTATCTCCACCTGGTATGCTTTTGGACAAAAACATCATCTATCAACTATAATTGCTTAGGAATTCATGTCATTGATTGCCTTCTTGCATTTTCCATAGAAAGAGTATAGAGCATATGGGTCAAAATGAATATAGCTGCTTTTTTTCCCTAGCAAAAAGAATTGAAAACAGTAGAACTTGTATTCTTTTGGGAAAATATTAACCCTTTTATATTTTAACTGAATACTTCAGGAATGTTGTTGCCAGAATTATTTTGAAGTACTTTCCCCATACCTCTTTTAAAGCATGAAAAATTAGTCTCCAGGTTATTGGCAGTAAAACTATGAAGATGTGATGCTGAACCAGTGCAGAAAATATCTGATTTAAAATACTTCAAAGGCTACAAAAGCTAAATTCATACTTTTCTGCTTGTTTTTCTGAAGTGCCTTCCTTGAAGAGTAATCACTGTCTTGCCTTTATAGAATGATGATAGTTTTCATGTCTGGATTTTGATGGGACCATGCCAGAAGAGATGGCATGGTTAAGTAACAAGTTGATTCCATTCTAGGAATGACTTCCTCCAGATTGACTTAGTGTGTGCTGGTGTGGTATACTGGTTAAGCCTGACCTTTTTTAGTCAGAACCCTGTAATGCTAGTGGTACTCTATGCCAGTTAGTAGATAATTAGGCTAGCACAAATGTCAGACAGTATCAGAGAGAGACAGACAAGATGCAGGTAGTCTTTGACTTACAACAATTAATTTAGTGACCATTCAGAGTTTCAACAACACTGAAAAAAATGACATACAGCTAGTCTTTAGTCTGATGACCATTGCAACCTACCCAACAGTCACGTGATCAAAATTCAGAAACTTGGCAACCAGCAGGAATTTATAACGGTTGCAGCATCTCAGAATCATGTGATTGGCATTTGGTACCTTCCGAGCTGGCTTCCAACAAGCAAAGTCAATGTGTAAAGCCAGATTTATTTAACAGCCGTGTTCACTTAACTGCAGTGATTTGTTTAACAGTCATGGCAAAAAAAAAAAAAAGTCATAAATTGGGGCAAAACTCATGCTTAGCAATGGAAATTCTGATCCCAACTGTGGCCATAAAGATTTCTTGTACAGAGAAAGACATTGACACTAAGAAGAAACTTTTGTAGTCTTGTTACCCATGTTCTTAAAAACAGTAAATATAGTTCCAGCTCAAGTTAGTCAGGCATCTCTTCTCTTCCAGTCAAGGGATTTAAACTTACTCATACCATGCAGAATGTAGAAGCAAGCTTTGATTTAAGATTGTGAATTGAAACTGCTCAGCTTTGAATTGGTATTCAGAGTGTTACAAACTCTGACTACCTCCCAATTGGATTGGCAGGACTTTCACCAAAGTGAATCATTCAGCTAACACAAGAATAAAAGCAAAGAGATTTATTTATTTAGCCATCAATCCTCATAAAACAAGACTTCTTTCAAATGTACACATATCCGAATTAAAATATAGTAGTAATGGAGTATAATATAAAACACCACAATCTAATAATATATAAACAAACCAAAATCAAATAATCAGTCTCTTTAAGCCTACAAGGAAGCAGATTTGGACATTTAAAAAATCCCAATGGGCAGAAAGTTTCAACATTGGAACAGATTGCCTTAGGAAATGTTGGTTTCTCTTTTCTATAAATATTTAAGAAAAGCTGGATAGTCATCTGTCAAAGAGGCTGTAACAGTAGATTTAACAGTGGGGAAAAGCTTCAAGTTCCCTTTGAACCTTTACATTCCAAGATTCTATGAATATCATATTTATTAAGATAAGTTTGGAAAGGTGAATCAGAGTAGGAAGGAGCATAGTCATTTTCATAATATTCCATTTATATAGACTATTTTGAAATTGTTTTCACCTCACATAGATAAATATGAGGGATCTAGTTGGCTAATGTTGCAAAAACAAAAAATGTGAGCAATAAGGAATTTCTGAGTGTAATACTTTGGATGGCATCAATTTAAAAAATTGACCTTAGATATACTTTCTGTAGCCATCATTTTTGTAATATATGATGCCTTATTCCCTCTTTTCTGCCTGTAATGGAGCCTGCTCATTACAATAATAAGTCATGTTGGAAATAAACTGGGTCCTTGTGATTTCATGACCTTTTTTGTAGTGGTCATTAAATGCACGCAGTTGTTAACTAAACCAATTGTAGTTTTACAACATTTGCAACGCTTCAGCCAAAATGTGAAACACATTCACATGGCTGTGGGATACTGCAAATGGCCGTAAATGTGAACCGGTTGCCAAGTGTAACTGTTAGGATATTGAATTTAGTAGCTGGAACACTACAACAGGCCAGAACACCCAGTTGTAATTAATTAGAGAGTGCTGACTCATGCATGAGGCAATTGGCTGCTGTAAGTATAAAGCAGGAGTTTCCCTTTTTTCCCGCCTTTTTCTTCTGTGTGCTCTGCATACTGCTTAATTTTCTTCATGATGTTCCTGTCAGTAGTGGGATTCAATTTTTTTTTACTTCCAGTTCTGTGGGCGTGGCTTGGTGTGCGTGGCAGGGGACGGATACTGTAAAATCTCCAGTCAGAGGTGGTATTTGCCGGTTCTCCGAACTACTCAAAATTTCCACTACCGGTTCTCCAGAACTGGTCAGAATCTGCTGAATACCACCACTGGTTCCTGTGTTCCTATCTTGTATTGTTCTGGATGATGACACAGACCGCTGCAAATTTGAATGTTAAGAGTGTGTATGTGTGTGTGTGTGTATTTTGTACACACACACACATTTGTGTTGGTGTCTTCGACTTCATCTGGACAGCTGTTGTGCAATTCTCTCATAGTAACAGATTAAGAGAGTCGAAGGGGACCTTGGAGGTCTTCCAGACCAGCCCCTGGTCAAGCAGGAGACCCTATACCATTCTGGACAAATGACTGTCCAATCTCTTCTTAAAAACTACTGATGGAGCACCCACAATTTCTGAAGGCAAACCATTTCAATGATTAATTGCTCTCACTGTCAGGAAATCTCTCCTGATTAAGTGCTCAGTCATGTGACTGGGGTGGGGTGCAGCCGTCAGAACTTCAAACTGGGTTATAAATGCCCCTGGGGGGCGGTCTGGTGTAACTTTGAATGGTCACTAAGCAAATTGTCATATGTTGAAGATCACCTGTATGATCCCTTTCTCTCCTCCAAAAAAGGCAAAAAAAAAAAAAATCTGTCAGGCCACATTTCAGGTTTTTGGTGTAAATTCTAACTTTACTTGTAGTTGCTCACATGAAAGAAATGTTGGTTTGGAGTAGGGTTGAAATCTATGCTAACCAGGACACGCAGAAGTCACTTGTTCAAAGAGTATAGCTGAAGTAACCTATGTTTAGACTTGGGAACAGGCAGTCCTTGACTTACAACCATTTATTTAGTGACCATTCAAAGTTACAATGGCACTGAAAAAAGTGACCTGTAACTGTTTTTCACACCTAGGATGGGGTGCAGCATCCGCATTATCACATGATCAAAATTCAGATACTTTGGCAACTGGCATGTATTTATGATGGTTGCAGTACCCAGGGGAGTCATGTGATCACACTGTGTGACCTTCTCACAAGCAAAGTCAACGAGGAACCAGATTCACTTAACAATCACATTAATAATTTAACTACAGTGATTCACTTAACAACTGTGGCAAGAAAGGTCATAAAATGGGGGCAAAGCTCATTTAACAACTGACTTACTTAGCAATGAAAATGTTGGATTCAGTTGTGATTATAAGTCAAGAACTAGCTGAATTAGTCTTCCTGTTTCAAGTCTGAAATAAACAAAATATGTATGGGGGGACCGCTAACATAGTTCTCAAGATTATATTTTGTAGACTATTCAGTGACCACATATTTGAAACCTCTGTATTTTGGTCCTATTTAATACCTGGAGTTGTAATATGATCTTTAATAGCTTGAGAATTGAGGACACTTGTCTGTCAAGAAGCATGGCCCAGAAACTAAGATTCTGTCTAAGAATCTATATCCAGGTTTGGTCTTTAACCTTAGTGCTTTAACATGAAAGTTTCATGAACTTGAAGCATGAAGTAAACTTCAACGGGAGTGTTAGGAAGAAAATAGAGCAAAATGAAGGTTGTGGCTGGTCACAGAAAAGAAGAGAGCTGAGAAAGTGGAGTTTACTTTTTCATCTCAGAAAGTTGATTGGCTGAGAGATGACGAAGAGATGGAACTCTTGCACTAGGTATTTTCTACAATGGCAGACTATCAATCACTCTACCATGTCAAGGGCTTTCCAAGGTTCAGTTTTATTTGCTGCCTGAAAGCAGCAACTTTTGTTTCAAGAACCTGCTTGGATGAGGTGATTCAAGTTAAAACTTGTTAAACTGAAGCATGTTTTAAAGTTTTGCAAAACCCTAGAATTAGAGAGAAACTGAAAGACCAAGAGAGATATTTTATTTATTCATTGTATTAATTGGATGTTGACTCCAGGAAAGAACTCTGGGAGTTCACAATGTTTTTTTTAAAATACATAGTTTAAAAAAACACAAGTGCTTGTACAAAAGCACAGAAATAATACGCAAACAAAATTCAACGGATGCTTCAACAGATGCTTCAAAGACACCTTAATCCCAGACCTGGAAACAGAAAGCAGGTTTTAAAGATATTTTTGGAGTACTGCAGAAATGTGCAATATTTCCAGAATATATACCTACCTACATAGCCACATTCATACATATATCAATCAGAACCCTTGCTCTCTTTTTTAATATGACACAAAGTGTTACTTAAAGCCACTTGGGAAGCTGATCCCAGGCTGCGAAGCTTGAATAGATGGAGTTTTCTTTTTTTTTCAGCAAATTGTGACCATGTGCTGAAGTCAAAGATCTTATTAAAAGAAATAAGAGTCAAATTTAGTTGATTTTTAATTGATATTATTTGGAATTCTGTTGGAGTAATTGTGGCCTTTCCTTGTATTGTTTTATATTTCCCCTTTCCAAAGAAATTCTTTAAAAATAATTTAACGTAATTTGGTTTTAAAAGGGAATGTTCATTAAACCTCTCCCTACTTGCAACATATTGTGACTATAGAATCCCCTTCTATTTCAGGATTGGCACAGTTTTTGTTAAGTTCCTTCTTTGAGTCAGAAGATCCAAAACACCTTTCTTTTCATTTATTTCTGCAGCAGAGCAGAGTGTGGTTGGCTCCCACCCTTCTGATCTTGTACAAGAGTTTGAAAACCTGGCTCTGCCAGTTGGTCTGGGGTTCCAATGGGAAATAGTTGATAGATTAATGACAGATCCCACCTTCTCCCCTTATCTTACTCCTTCTCCATCTTTTAGTTATAGTTGGTAATTTGTATTTTTATGGTATTTTATTCTTATGATATATGTTTTTCTATTCTTTTATTCTTTTTATTGTTGTAAATTTCCCAGAGTCATCTTGTGGTGAGATGGTGTCTAAATAAATAGATAAATTAGATAAATAAGGAACACCTCAGACGGTCTATAGCAGGAGTGTCAAACTGGATTTCTTTGAGGGCCAGATCAGCAATATAGTTCTCTCTGCAGGAATGGGAGGAAAGGATGGGTGCCTCCTACAGCACTCTGCCAGCCAAAAATGGCCCATTTCTGGTCCATTTTCTGGGCTGTTTTTGGCTCTTTTTCTGCCATTTTTGGCCTGTTTTGGGGCCATTTTGGGGGCCATTTTTGGCCTGTTCTTGGCTGGCAAAGTGTTTCAGGAGGCCATGGAGGGTAAAAATGAGGCATGGGGGGCTGCACATGGCCCATTTTAGCCAACAGAGGCACCACAGGCTACTCTTTTGATATTTCCAGGTGGGCCTCACAGGCCAGATTTAAGCACCCTGCAGGCCGGATCTGGCCTGCAGGCCTTGAGTTTGACATCCCTGGTCTACAGTATACCAAGTGGTTTTCTTATACTGGAAGCAGCTTGTAATAACAATATGTTTATTTATTTACTTATTTCATTTATTTGTCAAAAGCTTACAATATAACAGAAACAAGAATAAACCTAAGTTTAAATACAAGAAATAGGAACTAATGATTGGGGACAATAGGACAGGAAAGGTAGGCACAATTGTGCGCTTATGCACACCCCTTATAGACCTCTTAGGAATGGGGTGAGGTCAATTCATACTTCCTGCAATCAAGTTTGGAGTAGATTACATTTAGTTTATATCTATTACTAGATAATTTTGGGAAGGAGGTACTTGCCAGTTTTAAATCACCAAATCATATCACCACTGAATTGCTGAATCTAAATGGAGGCACCAAATTCAGTTTGACCCTCTGAATCAGTTCAGTAAATCGATATAGAAAGCTAATTCAAGTTGAAACTTTGATAGAACTGCCTTCTAACCAAATAGGACATGCCATTTTCTAAATATCTGCAAAACAAAATTCTATTTAGTCATTGAGCAAAAATGACTTCTATTGTACCCTTTAGAGAGAAGAAATGAACAAAACTAGAGCCTACAAGCTACTGATAGCAACTGTCTAGAATCCCAGGACATCAATTCGTATCCTCCTGTGACTTCTAGTTCGCTAAGAAATCCTGGGAATTGAAGTCCACAGATCTTAAAAGTTCCTAAGGTTGGGAAACCCTATCCAAGAAAGTTGGGAGGTTGCATTATGTCTACCCACTTCTAAAGGGTGCCTACCCCTGCTTTCCAATTTCTAAAATTCTGACAAATTAACATTTTATTCAAGGTCCTATGGAATGAAATCTTTGCTACCTTCAAAATTCAAGGTCTTTCACACAGAGTAATGTCTTTGCACCTTTCTTTGCCTTATAGAACTAAAACATGTGCATTGGAACTCACACATATAAAACAGTTGTACATTATTACACATATGTTGCAGATGGCCTTTTTTTATAGTCAGCAGTGAGGAATGTTTTATTTTTAGTCAGCCATAATGACACTAATTTGTAGCAGAGTGAGGGGAAAAAAACCTCCAAAACTAAAAATAGCTTTCAATAAAGTTCGAGAATAGTTGTTCAACTAATGAATTGCAAAATGCAGGCACATATTTTCCTAACAAGGTAACAGAAAATGAATATAAAAAAAATTAAAAATGCTTACAGCTGAAATGCTTATACTTTTCACCTGTGTTCCAATTATAAGTCCAGTGCATTCTCCTTTAAATGGAGTTATTTATATTATTACATAATTATATAACAATATAATTGGGGCAGATTCTGAACAGTCTTTCATGAATGACCAGCAATCACAGAGTGTTGGTAAACTTTTAATATAGAATAGCAGAGTTGGAAGAGACTTTGGAAATCTTCTAGTTTAACCCTAGAGACCCTATACCATTTCAGACAAATGGCTGTCCAATCTTTTCTCTTCCTCTGGAGATGGAGCACTCATAACCTTTGAAGGCAATCCTTCCACTGATTAATTGTTCTTACTGACAGAAATTTTCTCCTAAGTTCTTGTTCTTGTTTTTTGCCTTGCATCAAGGTCTAGAGTATGTCAGTCTTGAGAAAACAGATTGAAAATTCTAACAATAAAAATCAGTGCCAAATGTTAATATCCCTCTAGTCTGTTCCAGCAGACAATCCATAAAGAGTGATAAAGGATAAAGTGATAAATCAAAGGTAAGGATCACTTTGGGAATGGAAATTGTCTGGAGAAATATTGGAGAATCTTCCTTCCTCCCTTCCCATAGGAAAAAGCCACAGGCAGTGATACAATGAATGGCTGAACATTATTATTTTTTTGCTGCTCTTTTTCTCTCCAATTCATGGGAAAGGATTTGATGATAGGAAAATGGCAGAGGTTTGCTCTGGGCAGTTTTGTATTTTCCATTGCTATAGATAGGGCAACACCAACTGATTTAGAAAATGTTTTCAGAAGGACAAGGATGACTTTGATAGGTTAATTCTTTGTCATGCACAGAGAATAAGTTGTCTTTTATCTAACTCTGCTTCCAAGATGTCTGTCTAGGTTTAATTTTTCTGAGCAAGAAAGTTTTTTTTTCTGCAGGGAAAACTTCATTTTCCTTTGGTGGAGGCACTTCTCCAGATTGTGAAGGCCTGCTCTTGCTCAGAGAAAATGTTTTGCAGGTTGCAACCCTCTCCTTGCAACCTATGGGTCATACGTGATCTATAAGGAAAATTCAGGTACCATTGAGGCAGCATAGAGATGGTTACCAATTGGTCAAAATGGTGGTGGAATGTGCCTGGATTCCCGGAAGGGAGAAGCTATTTTTCGGAGGGCAAGGAGGCAGTGGAGCTTGGAAAGTGTAGTAGGCAGAAAGAGGGTTAAATGCTTTCTCCCCAGCTATAGAGTATATCTGTAGTTATACAAGCAGTTGTTTTAGTCTGGTAATATTTTGTGTATAGTAAGGAACAAGAAAAGAAAGTATTGTAACTCTACGTATAATTCAGGATTATTTGGGCCTGACAACAACTGATGTAAAAGAGTAATTCCACTGCCATATGTAGGTAAATTATGTTGTGGGGGCAAAGAGGTGGGCAGGTGTCTCAACAGTAAACCAGGGGTGTCAAACTCGCGTCATCACATCGATGTCACGTGATGTATCATGACTTTTCCCCTTCGCTAAACCAGGGATGGGCGTGGCCGATGCATGATACATCCAGGTCACGGGCCACGAGTTTGACACCCCTGCAGTAAACCAGCACTGGACTCCAACAATGGAGAAAAACCTAGAGCAGTTTATTCTTTCCAAACCTTTGAGCATTCAGGATCAGGGGTTGAAAACAAAACAGTCTCTTTGGAAGGTCAGTAAAGCAAGCATACAAAAAAACAAACAAACCTCAAACATAAAATATTCCAAGCAAGAGAGAAAAATGGGACCAGTAGCATTTGCTGGAGGTGGGTTATCCTCCTTTGTACCCACAGACTCAATGGGCAACCCAGTCTCAACAAAGAAGCATCAGGCAAATTGGTAATTCCCCACTTGTGTAGATTCTGGTCTTTTCATTTCGTCTTTTCATTTCGTCTCATAAGAAACTGCAATAGAATAACTAGCTCAATTTAGTGCCCCACAAAGGTTTCAACCAGGCAGCATAAACAGGTGGAAGAATCTGTTTTTACAGGCCTTGATAAGAGAATTTTCAGCACTTCCTCTGCAGGCTTCTGGTTGTTGTGGTAGTGTTCTGGTGACTATTATCTCCCTCCAACTCACATACTTGCCCTTTCGGTAGCACAATCAGGTGTTGTGGGTTATTTACAAGGAGGCTGGTGTTTTCCCTTCATCACTAGTGTGAGCAATCCAATCTTTCCATTCTCATTCAGATAATAGGCAATTTCTTTCTGCCAACCGTGCCAATCAATTATAGTTTAATTACCTGTGTGACTTCTGACTTTTCCCATTTGGAAACTTTCCTATTTCAAACCATACTTAATTTACCAGGTGTTAATAAAATGAACTTTGCACTGTTTGTGTTTCATATGAGGCTGACCATTCTGTGCATGCACTTGTTTTGAATTTAATATGTTTTGTATCAATTGTGCTTACTCGGCACAGTATCATAGGAGCTGAAAGTTACATCAAACCACCTTAACTGTCTTCAGAAATGCAGATGACCAATAAATGCTGGCAGAGGGATAGAGATGCCAGATGTCAGCCTTGTGGAGTAGTCCAGATAAGAAGCACAGCGTAACTATCTTTATTGTAAGGTTACATTAACAGAATACTGCAAATCAAAAAGTACCTCTCCTGTCCTTCACTTTTACTCTCCTTGGGAGGATTTTTACCATCCCCTTCTCCTTCGGACTCAAATTTTGTTTATCACATCTTGTCTAAGCTTCAGGTCTTCTTCCTATCTCTCAAGGCTATTCCCACATATCATTACACCAGCTAACTGTTTTCCAGATTTTTGCAATGCTTATATGGTAGCCCAAAGGTTGCACTTTGGGAATGGTACTAGATTTTTATTAATGTTTTTAAAAAGGAAAATAAAAAACTGATACAAAGTAAGAAAAAGAAATAGACCAGAAAGCTAAAAGTGCAAGAAAATTTAAAAGTAAAAGAAATATAGAAAAGGACGAAAAAGATGGGTTTTTGATTTTCATTTACGAAGGGAAAATCTGGAACTTTTAGATTCGGGTTTTCCCAGATGTGCCAATATGATAACTCTAATAAAAATGTGACTTTGAGAAAATGTTTGTCTCGGAGTTTGTTGTGTTGGAATTTGTTACTTGGAATGTTGACACCCTGGCCCTCCAAGGTCAAACACAGCCCTCAATGAAATCAAGCTTGACACCCCTAGTGGTTTAATTCTTTGACATATATTTCTTCCTGTATTTTTTTTTAAAAAATGTTTGGCTAATAAACTCCATATATCACAGTTTCAGTTTTTCTTAAAATTATGCCTCATGTGGAGAAAAAATGTAAAGACTTTTCCCCCCTTTATTTCTCCTACAAAAATAGAACTCGGAATCATTCAACAAAATTGGCTGTAGGAAATTCACAGAAGCTGTCCAACAGGGCCTGCTAGATCTTGTGATTAGGGGTAATTTTTAAGTTCAAAACAAATAGTTTAGTTGCTGAAGGATAAAAGTGGGGAAAAAGCTACAGCCACATCTACACTTCATTACAAAAACTTGCTGATCCTTACAGGAAACAAAATTTGTTCCTGATCCAGGGGGTTATAATTTGTCAATCTGGCAGTGGAAACTAAAAATGATTGTTCAAATGTTCTGATATACTCTTGCCTTTCTTCTGTCGTTCTCACAGTAGTCCTAACATTAATTTAAAAAGAGATGAAGATGCTGTTGAAGACATGCAGGCCAGCTGTGCTCCCTCTGTTCTTCATTTGATGATGATAAAAAGTTTAATGTGTTGGTTTTCAATCAGTCCAAAAGTGGATCAGCTTAGACACATTGACGTCATGAAACTTCATGAAGACATCAGAATTAGTTCTGCAAGATCTTGTCACCTCTTTGTGCCTTCATCAATTAACATTTGAGCATGACTTTGATGGGTAGATTAATTAGGCTGGAAGTAAAACTGAAACATGCCTCCACAGAATATTTTTCAGAGTTTAATTTGAAACATGTCAGTTTTACATAGTGAGTCCAAACAAGTTTATAATGAAATATATTTCTCACACAGTGAAATACAAATATTAAATGATATTTTAATGCAATTTTATTTTCATAAAAATCACTTCACAACCTAATATTACATATTCTTGTACTTCTAGATGGGTAAGGCCTCAATCATATCACGTAACATATCACAATTTATTGCGATGTTTTTTGCCTTTGTGGAGCCAGGGTGGGCATGGCTTGCATGTGATGCATCTGGCCTGTGGGCCACCAATGAATGATAGGCCCAGTGTCAGGATTCCAACAAGCATGCCCAATGGAATCAAAACTCCAAGGCAGGCTTATTCCTCAAAATACAGCTTTATTAGGTATATCATATTGGCACATTTGGGGAAAACCTAACTCTGAAGGACCCAAGGTTTTCCCCATCCAAATCAAGACCCCAAAGTTCTTTTCCCCAGGTCACATGGTCCAACAAGGTCACAGCCACCATCCTGGCTGGCTTTGGTCCATGCCTCTCCAATACCTGATAGAACGTCCTTGGCTTGCACAGGAAAGAATGTTGTTTTGGCTACACATCCCAGCTATCTCTATTTTCCCCCTCACATTCTGACAGCTCCAACCAGCCTTGCTGTGGCAGCCCTTGAAGATGCTCCAAAATGGCTTCAAGGCTGACACCCAGTACAGGAAGCAGAAATAATGTTATGACCCTTTTAATCCTCAAAATAAATGTAAACTGAGATTAGTTCATAGTCATGGAAGGTATTATCCCAAAGTGCAAAACAATCATTCACTTGCTTTAAGAATTGAAAAGTGATTTGTAAAGGAGTATCTGCTTTCATTTCACTGTCCATTGTTTAATTTCTTCGACAATGCTATTGTGGGATTCCCTGTCAGAAGGAGCAACCAACTTTCACTTAATGTAATGTTTCCCTTCTCATATGACCGCACATGTTCACTTGAAGCTCTTTCCAACTTGGAGGACAGGGCTATTTTAAGAGTTTCCTCTTTTCATATATAGATAGTTGCCATGGTTACAAAACTAATGCACATGGAAAGAAGGTTCTTCACTATTGACTCAGCACTAAGGCACGTTGTTGCATCTCTTGATTTCTCAACTAATTAAAGGGATATTAAGCTAACTTTGCCTCTGATACAGTTCTGTTGACTTTAATGGATAAACGGTGCTGATCTATGCCACCTAAGAAGCTAGCTCACTGTTTACCCATTACCATGCCACCTGAAATAAATCCTGCTTTGGTTTGGTTTATTTTGCCAATTAGATTTGTGCCTTTCATATATATGACTGGTCTGGAACTAGAAAATATGTAAAAAATATGGGTGCCTTGATTTTGATCATAATGCAAGAAGTTTGACTCAATACAAAATATTTTACCAAAATTAAACTGGTAAACTACTCTGCTATGGCATTCCTGGTGTTTTTTTTTCTTTGTAAATTAAAAAAAACATTGTGTTTGTAGTGGGTTATTGTAGAGAGGGTGAAGAAAAGGAAACAAGACAAATTAAGATGCATGGCAAATTTTAATCAATATACATAAATAACAGTATTCTGAGTACACATATATATTGTAAATATACATGTCAAGTAAAGTAATTGATACAAAGAGAATCAAGAGACCAAAAGAAATTCAGGATATTAATTGTTATGCTGGTTGGAATCACATCCATTCATTCAACCATAACTAGTTACATAGACATGCATTTAATGCAGAAATGGGCCTTGCCTCTTCTTGTGCCCCTTTTCAATCATTGTATATTTCTGTTGTGTTGCAGGGCTAAATAACGGGATAGGCAAAGGGGAAAGATGAATGTTTAATGAAATCCTGGCCTTAATGACATTTTATTCCATTAGAACCCATGGAGATCTTCCATATACTTCTAAGAGCCAAAATGTCACAGTCAGAAAGTTGGAACTGAAAGACAATCTGCCTCCTGAAGTTCACAGTCAACTCTACATTAACTGTAGTAACTGATTTCATAGTGATCTTATTTCAGCAAATCAGATCTTTTAAATGTAGTCTTATACATATACATGATTCCTCCTGGCTCAAGTGTTACTTATTTCCCCCTGTACCTGTATAGGGTTGTAGCCAAGAAAAGGCAATCTTGTATTTTCTTTCAGAAGAGGCACCAACAAAACAATTTTCTAGACTGTCATAGGGGTTAGCATTGCAGCTTTACTGTATTTAAGACATTTTTATTCCATTTGGCCCTCAAAAAAGAAAAAAAAATGCTCAAAGCAGTATAAACTACACATACCCACAAATACCTACAAAGGCAACAGCTTTGATACTGAAGCAGGTTCCTTGACTTAGGTCTTTGTTAATAGGCAACCAAAATCTGAATGCATCAGCATTTCTAAGAGATGTAAATAGAATTCTAACAGTCAGTTCTTATGGGAAAGCAAATATCGATATATAACATATCCAAATAACTGGCCTCTGGAGTTGAGCAAGCTACATTAGTCACCACATGTCCCTTCACTCTTTATTTTAAATTTAGACAGAGTTGTAGCTTAATTTGCTTTTCATCACCCAAATAGCCTGTCTGTAATCCAAGCCAGCATGCTGAAGTGTTTGAATAAGGACTGTAAGCACAATATGGGAGTTATTTAAAAACAAACAAACTGAACTGATTACTTTTGAAGTTGAATTCTTTTTGTTCATCCAAAGTATATCCACCAGAAGTTGGAAAATAACTGTAACAATATGTGGGGAAAAAACTTGAGAGATAGAGCAAAGAGAGGCCGCTCAGGGAATGGTCAGACAAGAGAGAGCAGAGTGCTCAACTGCATAATGGACACAGAAAGAGTCTGTGAAGGACCCTCCTAGTTTTTCAGGCTGTAGAGGAGGTAGTGGGAGAACTGTACTTTCAGGCTTGTAAGATTTTCTTAAGGTAGTTGTACGATTAAGAATTAGCTTATTTGGTTGTGTTTCCTGTTTGGTCTAGTTAGTAAGGCAATCAGCTAAAAAAATGTCTCTCCAACAGCAGTGACAGATATGGATGGGATTGAATGGGGTGCTTGTAGTAGAGCATTTTTTAAATATCCCCCTTCATGCCTCATAGCAGCTCTGAGTGTGTGATCAGCAGAAACAGAAAGAAAACATGTAATCCTTCCAGCCTCACTTGTTAGGAATAGTTTTTAGGTGGTTTTGATGCAAAGCACATCTTTGTACAGGTCATCTACCAAGACTTCACATCTCTGAGCTCAGGATTGGTGCTTAGAAGCCATTTGATCTGAAGGTAAGAGTTCTGGTTCACATGGAAAATCTCTTCCACCCTACTCTTCTAATCTGTTCTTCAGTATGCAACTTGTGTTGTTTGGTATTTACTGGCATGTACAGTAATTGTTGAAAATGTCAGTGAATTGGCAAATGGTAAATATCATTGACATACAGGATGGAGAATAAATGTTTCCATGGTCTCAAATTTTCCATTAATATGCACCACCCAAATGAAAGGCTTTTGTGATTCCCTAAGTCTGAGTAGGATTACAACAAAGTCAATGGAAGAAACAAAACATTTTGCTAAATTACACTGTGGTATGTGCACAACATAAACTAATTGGAAGCATATTATTGGAATTCTGGATTGGAGCTTCTTTTCATGGCCTTCTGAATATCACTGAATGGTGGGTTTAGGGATTTCTTTACCATCATACTGTGTAGGAGCAAAGAGAAAAAAAAAATCTCCTTCCACCTTGTAAGACTTCGTGGGAAGTAATAGCTCTCCAACTGGAGGCACAGTTCTGTAAATCTTCAAGCAAATGTGACTAGGTCCTCTTCATTAGTGTAGATAAGACAAGGATGATGTGACACCTATATTATAGTTTGAACTATATCATAGGTACATTCTTTCTCATCTCACTTTTTTCTGTTTATTTTGGAAAGAAAGCTGTTCCTTTCCCTTTCTTTCTTTCTTTCTTTCTTTCTTTCTTTCTTTCTTTCTTTCTTTCTTTCTTTCTTTCTTTCTTTCTTTCTTTCTTTCTTTCTTTCTTTCTTTCCTTCCTTCCTCCCTCCCTCCCTCCCTCCCTCCCGGCTGGCTTGCTGCAAAACGACTCACTGCAAGCAATTCACTCCAGGACAATGCACTATGGGAGAATACTGGAGGTGAGGGGAACCTTCTCCTCCCCCTCTCCCTTTCTGTCCCTCCAGCCCTCCTTGATCCAGCTTACCAACAGCAATAGCATTTAGACTTATATACTTATATACCCACTTCACAGTGCTTTACAGCCCTCTCTAAATGGTTTACAGAGTCAGCCTATTGCCCCCAACAATCTGGGTCCTCATTTTACCCACCTTGGAAGGATGAAAGGCTGAGTCAACCTAGAGCTTGGTGAGATTTGAACTGCCAAATTGCAGGCTGCCGACAGTCAGCAGAAGTAGCCCTGCAGTACTGCACCCTAAACACTGCACTATCATGGCTCAATACCCCTTGAACTATGTGGCAGAAACTCATTTGCACTGAAAAGTATTTGACTCTCTTCCTTCCTGCTTGGTCCTCCCCCATTTTTTTCTGAGGAGGAGGAGATTTTCTTTGAGCCTATTCCTCCTGAAAATGAAATTGTGGTGCCCAGAACTTGATACAGAATAGAAGGAGCTGTCTGATCATTTTGGAATATAGTCGAAGGATTACGTTTTATGATTGATTGATTGATTTGCATCCTGCCATTATTATTTTTATAATAACTCAAGGCAGTGAATATACCTAATAGTCCTTTCTCCTCCGACTTTTCCACAACAGCAACAACCCTCAGAGGTGAATTGGATCGAGAGAGAGTACTTGGCCCAAAGTCAGCCGGCTGGCTTTCATGCCTAAAGAAGGACTCGAACTCACACTCTCCCACTTTCTAGCCTGGTGTCTTAACCACTAGATCAAAATTGGCTCTCTGAATTTGAACACTCTGCTTCTGTTGAAGCACCTTGAAATGGCATAATATGTAGTCACCTGCTTCTATTCTAAGATCTAAATATCAGGCCATATCTTTCCCATTCTATACCAAGACATTTTAATTTTGTTTTCTAATTTCTCTCTGTTGAACTTCATACTGGTACTTTTAGCCCATTTCATTAATCCATCAAAGTAATTTTGAATTTCATGTTGGTGTTAGCTATCTCTCCTGAGTTTTGGTCACTAAATCGGATAAGCATTCTCTCCATCTCTTCATCCAGGTCATTAAGCCTTAGAGGGCCCAGGACCAAATTGTTTGGCCTCCATCCTGAGATCTCACTCCAGTTTGATAAGGAACAAATAATGAGCATGGTTTTAATTTAATTCTCATGCCATCAAGCTCCAATTAATCAGCTTGCTAATCTGAATGTTGGTGGTACTATGTCAGATGCTTGCTGGAATCAGGATATAGTGTGATTTCAGCATTCTCATAATGTATCAAAAAATTATCCAATCAAAAATAAAATAAATTATTCTGGAAAGAGTTGGTATTGGTAAAACATGCAGAGCTGTGGAAATTAGAGGATATATTGCAAAAAGCTCATTAATCAATCTCTTTATGTTTTGCTCAGACATATCAGCGTCTGACTGATCTATAATTCCCTAGCTTCATGTGTTTTCCTCTTCTTAACAGTGAGGACATTTGCTGTCCTTCAGTCATCTGGCACTTCCCTAGTACTCCGGATTTCTACAAAGATAATACAGGTAGTCCTTGACTTATAACTTTTTATTTAGTGACCACTTGAAGCAGTGGTGTATTAACGATTAAGCAGACTAAGCATGTGCTTAGGGCACCAGCCAGGCCCAAAGGGGGCACCACAAAGTTGAGAATATGGCTTCGTTTGTACAATATGTACAAAGGAGGGGGGTGCCAAGATTTGTCAGTGCTTAGCCTTAATCCACCACTGACTTGAAGTTACAATAGTATTGAAAAAAGTTACAATGAATCTACAATGGCGCTGGCTTATGGTCATTTTTCACCCTTACATCCGTTGCAGAGTCCCTGTGGTCACATGATCAAAATTTGGATGTTTGGCAACTTGCTCTTATTTATGGCAATTACAATGTCCCAGGGTCATATGGTCACCTTTTGTGACCTTCTGACAAGCAGACTCAATGGGGAAGCTAGATTCATTAACAAGCGTATTACTAATTTAACCATTTCAGTGTTTCATTTAACAACTGTGGCAAGAAAGGTTGTAAAATGTGACGAAACTCACTTAACAATTGGAAATTTTGGGCTCCATTGTGGTTGTAAAACAAGGACTATCTGTAGATAGCATTTCAGCCTAGTTACCAACTAGTGCTATTATAACAAGAGTCTGGTATTATAGATCTGTTCATTTCTCAACAGAACCATGCCTTTGATCCTTCTAAATTATTGTCCAGAAAAACCTCCTCAACTGAAGACCACACTATTTTGGAAAGGATTCTTTTTTAGCTTATGTGTGACACCATCTTTTCCTCCCTCTACCTTATTTTCATTTTTGATTCTTATTTTTCTTGTTATTTCTTGGTTGGTTATTTAATCATTGCTATGGATAACTTAACTTTTTATATTCTAGGTAGGCTGCTGAGAGTTGTGTGATTGTCACAGGACAGATAGAAAAATAGAGATAGCTTTGCCTCCCTGCAACAGACAATGAAACCATACAATAAAAGGTCTCTCCAATTTCTCTGTGTTGCTGTTCTTGTTGAAACATACTGAATGAATTGGTGCTGGCAGTTATAAGAATCAGCTGCTTGCATAGCAATGAAGCATAGCATGCACTAAACCAACAGCTGCACCATTTAGCAATTCCTTGGTCTGTGTTAATATAGAGGCAGCATCCATACCACTTCAATGCTAACCTCACTCCCACAGCAATATCTACAATTGTACCCTAGAAAAAAGGTCAATGAGTCATTGACTCATTGTTGATGAGTTATAGCCAATGAGACCAAATTCAAAACCTTTGGGAAGGTAAAAGGAGCTCATAAAATGGTTGAAAATGTTAGCATGCCATAAAAACATTATTTAGTCTAGTATGTGATAAATTGCTCCCATCTTTAGAAAACAGGCCAGTTTTATAAACAAAAATGTTAACAACTAAATTGGAATAGACTATGATTTCTCTTCCTGTATACATCAAGCGAAGTTTGACTTTTGATGCCTTCAAACACATCCATATCATGTTCCTGGCAAGAACATAATATGGATGCTCTTGGAAGTGATTTGCTCCTGCTTTCTTTCCAGATAGTTTTTGATCTTCCAACCAGCCTACTGTCCTGGCATTTCTGTGGCCTTCCACTAAATATTAACAAAATCTAACTGTCAGGTGCAAAGGATCAGGATCATACATTAATTTGCAACACAGAAGATTTATTTAAGGCTACGCACACAAATCTAGTCAACTACAGTTCAGCACTAAATTGGCACAAGATGTAGGTCAACAGAATTCAAAAAGGGTTGGACTTGGACCATTTGTGGCAATATAAGCACTCTAAGCTGATGTCACATTTAACTCCGCCTCCCCACCCCCAAACTCTGCCTACTCTTCTCCTACAGTGACCCAGCTTAGCTTTTTAAGATTAACCAGGGTCTAGCTAATAGCCTAAACTAAAGCCAGAAAACATGTGGGATTAGCTGAACTGATATTAAAATAATCTTTATACCTGCTACTGATATTATGTCTGCTTTTATCTTCCCTAATTTTTACTGTGATTTTTCTCTGAATGAAGAAAGTTGCCTATGATCTGAAGGGAAAGCAGGATATTTAGAACATTTGGCAGGCGTTGATATTCCACCCTCCATTATGCTATTTGGCAGATTTTCACATCCTACCTGTTCTGCAGTGCCTTCATGGCTGGCATTCTGGAAATTCTGAGTCATACAATGTTCCTTTTTATAGGGTTTGGAGGGCTCTGCTGAGTCATCCTATTCTTCAGATAATTCTAGTCAGGGAGCCTGGTTCCTATCTATATTATCTATTAGCTGATTGGTCTCTTGATCTCACCCGCAGAGTTGCTAAATTTTGTCCCACCATATGTACCATCTGCTGCTCACTGGGCAGCAAAATACTGTGGTAGTTTTCTATCAGATATTTTTGCACTATAGTTATGTCTTATTCTAATTATAAGATATCCACTATTATTGGTTGCGCAGTCAGCCAGACATTTGGACTGAGTTTGGCATTTTTGTCCATTATCATTGCTTATATACACAACAATGTGAAATCACAGTTGCTGCTTCTTTAGCTGGTGTTGGCCTTCATAGGCATTGAGTTCTTCCTAAGAATCTAAGATATTGTAATGTATCGACATTGTAAATTTGCAGATCCAAGCATTGCAGTCTCATGTAACTGACAGATGTAAATATTACATAATGTGTAGATTTTCTAAATGACATCCAAGATTTATTTTACCTGGTACCCAGTGTGCCAATAACCACTGGGACCATCAGAGTCAATTTATACTACAATCTTTCAATATTGATTTCTTGATCTTGATCTTTCTTGAGATCTTGATATTTCTAGAACGTTGTGATCTTCTCCGGTTCTTTGTTTTCTATTCTATTATCCCCTCCCTGTACTGCCACACCAATCCCAAAAGCAATATTTAGGCAAGTAAAAATATCTTCTTAATTATATAACTTTGAAAAAAACAACACCCTGCAGATGGAAGAGAAAAACCTAACAGACATTTCAGTATTACAAGGTTAGGAATAATGAGATCTAATAGCAGCAGTTTGGAGACACACATATGTATAGCTCTAAAATAAGAGAAAGTTCCTCAATAAAGAGAGCAACCAAAACCTGGAGCAGGGCAAGTAGTCTATCTTGCAAGACTTAGTTCATTTTGCATGTCTGATTGTACTATATTTCCTCCTCCCCCTCCTTATACTTCAGGGAGGCACCTGCCTGAGCCATTTCTGAATATTGTCTCACTATTCTGGACTTAAAAAAAGAATGTCTGTCCCTTTTGCTTAGGTAAAAATGATGGAGAGGTATATCTCCATCAAGGTCACCTTTACTTTCTGCACATTGAGAAACACTTTATTATAATTAAATACACAAATCCCATACATACACACCAAAAGTTTATGGAAACAGGGAAACATGAAGACATCATATTCCTGTACTATTGTTGTTCTTTTTCTTTTTAAACATGTTATTTATTAATTTCAATGCCTAAGATGGCCTTCTTTTAAAGGAGATGTATAAATACAAAAAAATAAAAAGCATTACGTAGTAACTTGATGCTGATATATATTGCTTAACAACTATTCTGCTAGTGTACAGTAAGAATAGTTACATGGAATAGAAAGAAAACGTCAGCCTTCAAAGCAGGGGCATTTAAAGTTCCCAGTGGATTGTTATCTAAAATTTATGGAAGTTTTTTGATCCAGCAGCTCTTCAGATTCTTGGAAGGGAAATCTTTTCCATCTTTCTTCCACATGTGCAATTTTTTTTTTTAAAAAAAATGTGACTTGGGAACTGTACTATTGGACAGGAGAAGGAAGGGCACATGCTTCTCACTCAAGAAAATCCCCAGCTGAATTCCTGGTTTTTCAAGTAGGGCTGGAAAACCTCTTGCTTGAAATTCTGGTGAGCTGTTATTTGTCACTGGTGGTGATACTGAGATAGACTAACAATGGTTTGACTCAGGATCTGGCAGCTTCCACCGTTCCTAAAAAAAGCATGGCCTTTCATCTGTCACTCATTGCTCATGGTCTTTGCAAAAATCTACACATCTGCCATCCAGGCAGTCTGCTTAGCAAAGGCAGCATGATAAATTTAGTAGAAATCATCCCATTTTCTGATCTGTTAAGCCAATAGGATCTACTTACCAAATAAGAGCATGCATGACTATGTACAATACGACAGTGCAATATCTTTATTTTAGTCTTTGATCACTGAGAAGCAAAAACATAACTATGGAATTAAAGAACACAACATAAAATAATGTCTGCCTAAACACTGTAAGTATTGCAATGGCATTCTTTTGGCTGGGATCCATGTGTAGCACTATGAATCTTACTATAAAAATAATCTAGAGGAAAATATCTGAAAGATGGGTAACACTTGACTGGAGTGTTATGCATTTCTGGGGGGCCTGGGAGTAGGGAGATGGTCTGGAAATAATTTGGAACTAACACATTTCTCATCCACCTCCATTGGCTAATGGTAGGTAGGTATGTAGGTAGATAGATAGATAGGCAGGCAGGCAGGAAGGCAGGCAGGCAGATATAGATAGATATAGATATAGATACAGATGTAGATGTAGATACAGATATAGATATAGGTGATAGATGATAGACAGACAAACAGTTATAGTTAGGTAGGTCAGTAGGTAGCTAGATGATAGAGATAGATGATAGAGAGATAGACAGACAGACATATAGATAATAGATAGTCAGACAGATAAAGATGGAAAGAGATAATAGAGATAGAGATATACAGTTTGTATAGACTGTGTAGCTTCCCAAGTTTTAAGGCAAAAGGAAGAACCACTCATCCTGCTATTAACTGGATAAAAATTGCCATCTTGGAAAATATCTCAGAAGACTTGTAATGAATTGTAAGTGGGTTACCAATATTCAGAGAAGGAAAAACTTGACCTGCAACATAATCAGTTCTGCAAATGGATAAAGCATGTTCCACAAGCAGATCATTTGCAAGCTTGTTTAAAAACAACAGTGCCTTATGCAATAGTGATAATGAAAACTTATTGTAGAAGGATAATGTTTCTGCATACCATTTTCCATTAAGGCTGGTCACAACACTGTTATAATTGCCTTCAAGATGTGAATATGACTCTAGTTTGCAATCTGTGCATATTAGTGTTATTTTTAAATGCATGGCTATATTTTGCCCATGCAATTATGGAATCTTTATTTTTTTCCAACACCTGGCTTGCCTGATTCTGTTTCTCTTGGCTGCTTAGTTTACTCTGGCACAATTGTTTTGAAAAAAAAAACCCACCTGATAATAAAATAGAATGGGGTTAATAAAGTGCTTCTTTCAGTTGCTGAAAGATGCATTCTTTCAAAGTCATATATCATCCTGGGACTTAAAAGTTTTGGAAATAAAACCCATACATAATGTTTCATGTGCCCACTAACTGTCAGAGGAAAGCTTTTTGCTAGCACTGGAACTGCAAAAAGTTTCAAGAGGCTGCTGCTGGGTTTTATTTTATGAACAGTTAATTTTGCATAATAGCTGTCTGAGCCTTTCAAAGTACTGTAGCAACTATCACCATGCCAAGTTCTAAAATAGTGGTGCTTTTCTTTTTTTTGATGGTGTGGAGTAACATTAGCATGTGGTAGACCAGGGAGGAAAAAAAGAAAGAGTTCCAATCTCAGTACAGCTGACTTTTTCCAAGAGAATGGAATAATTATGCCAAAGTTGATTGTTAGGAAAGATGGCCCTCTGTCAGAGAGAAGACTGAACAGTGTAATATTACATTTTCTGAGAAACACAGGGATGGCTACAGGCCTTGGCCACTAGAAAATAATGCTGTAATTTTTAAATAGATAATTGGAAGTAGAATATAATATAGGTAGTCCTTGATTTACAATAGTTCATTTAGTGACTGTTTGAAGTTACAACGGCACTGGAAAAAAAAGTGACTTACAACTATTTTTCACATTGTTGCAGCATCGCCCATGGTCATCAGATCAAAATTCAGATGCTGGACAGGTGACTCATATTTATGATCATTGCAGAGTCCCAGGGTCATGTGATAACCTTTTGAGATCTTCTGACAAGCAAAATCAATGGGGAAGCCAGATTCACTTAACAGCCATATTGCTAATTCGACAACTGCAGTGGTTCATTGAACAACTGTGCAAGAAAGTTCGTAAAGTGAGGCAAGATTCATGCAACAAACGTCTCACTTAGCAACAAAAATTTTAAGCTCATTTGTAGGCGTAAGTTGAGGGCTACCTGTAGAACAGTTTGGTTTCCCTTTTCAGTTTTTCCAGGGTGTCTCTATAATGAAAGGGTAGTGATTTGCCCTTGGTAAGTACATGGCAGGTATATAAGCATCTCTGAAAGTATATTATCTGGTCAAACATATGTTAGAAAAAATTCTCTTTATCAGTTCATATGGATTTAAAGTAAAAACTTCCAAATGTTTTTTTTTCTGTGACCAGCATTTTCATGAATTCAGAAAAAGATTCAGAACAATGAGAAGGAAAGGCTTGACTGAATAAGTTCAGGAAGGATGGAAAAAGGGAAGAGGAATGTTGCTATATATTTCCAAGAACACCATGCTTTCATAGGACTAATCCACATTGGTCCACCAGAATGAGCTAATAACTATTTTTGGAGGGCACCCCTTGTCAACCCCCACCTCGATCAAAGCCACCCCAGGGTTGTGTTTCTCTACTCGACTTCTCTACTCAACTGACAAAGTACAATTTTAAAAAATTATTATATTGCCTTAAAGGCTCTTATCTGTATCAACACATTTCAATTTCTTGCAGGCTAACTATATCAGCCCTCTGGCTATTTTACAGAGGAAGAAATGACCTTCAACTGAGTCACTGCTTATTTGTGGTCTATTTAGGAGCTAGAGATACAACTGTTATGATTGAGATGTCTGAAAATGGTGTTCCACTGGATTAAACAACACAGGGAAAATAGGAATCCCAAAGAATGATATGTTCTGAATGAGCAACCTTTTGTTTACAAGGAAAGAATTATGGTCATTTTGCTCTCATATAGAATTCTTAGTAACTATGAGAGGCATTGGAAAGCAATAGGCAGTAAAAATAGGATTTGTTAAAAAAGCTAATTAAGTTTGGGTGTGTATCCATTTTAATCTATCTGTCTGTCTGTCTATCTATCTATCTATCTATCTATCTATCTATCTATCTATCTATCTATCTATCTATCTATCTATCTATCTATCTATCTTCAACTCTTGGGATTTGTATGTGTATATGTGTTACAATCAAAGTGTGAAATTAGGCATATCATAGAATGGCCAGGAAATTTATAGAATGGTAAAAATGGGATATCAAAGTATGAAACACTTTATATTTTACACATTTCCTAGACATTCTATGCAATGCCAAAAGGTGACAACAAAGTATAAAATACTTCCTCTAAAATGCCGTTCTAGCTTTCCTTACTGTAACAAATGGGTCAATGGGGTCTTATTTTGCATTTCTTCTTTCATTTTCATATCCTTTTCAAGAAACTCTTCTTTTCATGACTCTGTTTTCATACTTTGCCTAAATAGTTCTTGTCATTCTACATAATGCCAAGGTATTATATCCAATGGCCTGAGAATGTATATATCAAAATAACACAGACATTTCATACTTAACAAACGTTACATATTCTATAGATTTCCTAGGCATTCCACACAATGCCAGTTTTTTACTCATTGCCAGTAACACATATACCTCATACATATACACAGGAAGGCCCATCCATGGGAAGGTCAATGAGAGGCCATTGCTTTCCTGAAAGAGAAAGGTAAGAAAGTAGAGCAGCAGGTCAATTGCCCAATGGAAGAATAAGGTGGAGTGGCTGTGAGACTGAAGACTTTCTAAGCTGATTCCAAAGAGTCTCAGTCTATACAGCATTTATTAATGTTAGCCTAGGGACAATCTGGCATGGACACCAGACTGAAACAACTTGCACTGTAAGTGTAGATGTGTCTTAGAAGGAATGGGAGGAATTGCTAGATCCCAATATGTTACAAAGGCTAGATAGTTAAAAAAAGGGTTAAGAGAAATAGGAGAGTCATACATATGTTGACTTCACTTTGGTAGTAAATGATTCAATTTCTAATGCAGTGGTACCTAAGTTCTCATGGTTAATTGGTTCTGGGAGATGCAATGAATACCAAAAACAATGAGTACCAAACATTTTTTCCATAAGAAATAATGTAGTGAGTCACAAGGCAGCTGACACCAACAAGTTCTAGCTTGTGTGTTAAATAGCAAACAAACAATGAACACCGGGACAAAATTTTCATGTCAAAGTGCATTCAGTACCGAATTCAAAGCAGCTGAGTACCAAGGTACCACTGTATTCTTCAAAAAGCAGGCATGTAACAATTATTTTTATTATTTAAAACTCAACCTTTACACCACATCATCTTTCTGAAAACCATTGTCCTATCTCTTCCCGGCATTTGCTTTCTTTCACTTTCAGTATTTCCTCTGTCTTCAACGTATTCTGCTGATTGGCCTGTTGTAGTTTACTCATTCTCTCACCATCTACTTGCTTTTATTCATGTTTTCTTCCAAATCAGTTTAGATTGGCTATCTAATTGCTCCTTACTTTCTCAATTTCCACAGTTTTCTGGAACACTTTCCTGCTGGCTGAAAATGACAGGTTTTTGAAACCTCAGAATCTACGTAAGTACAACTGCAACTGAATGACTGTTGTTCAGGATTAAATAAACCAAGTACAAAGAGCAAAGTCACTCGTCAGATGTTTAAAATTCAGGCAAGACAAAATGGCTTTGGAAAGGGTTGTTCTCTATATGTTCCTTAAAAATGGCTGGATTATATACAGACAGCACATGATAGCAGAATTCATCAAGAAACAAGACAGAAGGAAGATCTATTCCCCAATATATGGTGGGTACAAGGAGCCCAAGTTAGTTTATATCCCCAATTTGAAAGAACACCTCTCCTGTGCTATTTCTATAGAGTTGTAGCATTTTAATTTTGGGATTTCTCCACATAACTGTCTACGGATATTCTCAGTCACCCAGGTCATGGTTGTCACAAAGGTGCTTTTTCAAAAGGTCTCTCTTTTTCCAAAAATAAAATCTAGTTGCCTTTTGGGTTCGCCACATAAAAGTAAGGAGGTCTTCTAATTGATGGCCTATTTAACAAAAGAAACTTTCCTTCCACTCAACTGTCTTTCTTGCACTAAGCAAAGTTTATTTCTCATTCTTTACATCATCATTTTGTTTCTTTGCACATTTGTGGGGATGCTGATCCCTAATTTTCACTTTTTGTCCCTGTCATATGACAGTTGTTGTAATTGACAGCAGTGTTTTAACTGATTTTTGAAGACTTATTTTTATGCTTTTTTAGATGTTCTTTTCTAACAGGTTCTTTTTTTAGTATTCTATGTTATTGATTGCAAGCTGAATTGGGCAAATGCTTCTATTAAAAGATGGCTAATCCATGCAGAGACAAAATGTCAGAAGGATACTAGCAAGGGTCAGAAACAAGGAAAGCTGTCTGGGAAACTGAGAATTAGGGTTTGGAGGGCAGAGAATAGACTTACTGAACACAAGCACTGCCTTTGTCTTCTCTAATAGTGCAGTGATTGAAAGAAGAGGTAAGATTCTGTCATCATACACGGAAAGAATGACTGTCTTGCTTTGTCAGTAAATCTCACACCCCCTTGTGGAAAAGGAGTTTTGCACCCTCTAGAGCAGGAATGTCCAACCTTGGCAACTTTAAGACCTGTGGACTTCGACTCCCAGAATTCCCCAGTCAGCATGCTGGGGATTTCTGGGATTCGAAATCCCCCAGTGTTAATGTTGCCACGGTTGGACATCCCTGTTGTAAAAGCTTTTAAAGTGCCTATCCTGAGGCCACAAAAGTACAGCTTCCCATATATGCTTGCCCTCATAGCCTTCCCTGTACAAATTCCCATCTGACGACCCACTTCCTGTTGAGTATTGACTCAACGCCTTATTTACCTTTCAAAAGCATAACAAGATTCAACAGGCTGCATATCAAGTCGGTCACAGCAACCAGCTATATAGTGCGCACAACCTCTGCTCAACAATCAATAGATTTCTGCTTAGCTACGGTGTGCCATCGTTTATGGACTATTAAAAAAATACTATTCTTTCCTACCAATTAAGAGCAGAAGGAAAACGTTTGTTCTTTCTTCTTGCGCTGGTAGTAAGAGTGGGAAAAAAGCCTGAACTTTTCCCTGTGCTTTAGCAGGGAACAGTTCCAACACTTACATAAAGAGACATGCTGAAAACATCAGATATTATATGGAGTTCACTCCTTTCTCCCATCTAATTAAATGAGTGGGCAAATCTATGAGCTTTCCAGAAATGAGCATGGAACTAAGAGTAACACAATTAAAATGATTCAGTCAGTTAAGGTTAAATTGCAGGTTACTCTTTCAGGGTTTTATTATTATTATTCTCGCTTGAAAAGTGCAATAGATTCAGGAATGACTTTTAAAGTAATCAATCATTTTCCCCGCCTTCCAAATGAGAACAGATTTCATCACCCATTGATAATGAAAGTAAATTGAGAAAAACCTTATTCTGTTTAATAATAGTTCAACCAGGCGGCTAGTGGTCTCTCAAGGTTATGTCTCTATTTGATAAGATTTGTAAACTACAGGTAGTCCTCAACTTATGATCACAATTGAGCCCAAAGTTTATATTGTTAAGTGAGAAAATTGTTAAGTGAGTTTTGCCCCATTTTACAACTTTTCTTGCCACAGTTTTTAAGTGAACCACTGCAGATATATAGTTAGTAACATGGTTGTTAGGTGAATCTGGCTTCCTCATTGACTTCGCTTGTCAGAAGGTCTCAAAAGGGGATCACATGACCCCTGGGACACTGCAACCGTCATAAATGCGAGTCAGTTGTCAAGGATCTGAATATAAATCACGTGACCATGGGGATTCTACAGTGGTCATTAGTATGAAAATGGTCATAAGCCACTTTTTTCGGTGCCGTTGTAACATGGAGCGGTCACTAAACAAGCTGTTTTAAGTTGAGGACTAGCTCTGTTCCATAAGGAATTGAGTTTTTTCTCCAGTTGGGTGCCAGTTTAATTTTTTAAAAATATTAGCAAAACAAGGTACACTTTATTTTGGGGGTATCAATGGTATTTAAATGTAAGCTGAAAAATTAAGAAAACATCAAGTGGCTTTTTGTCAAAGATTGTTTTACCATCATCTATGCAAATGGCTTTTGCAGTAAAAATATTTAAATATAACATATATTAATATAAAATATTTCATAGGCCTATTTAAAAATTTGCTGTTTAGAGGGGCCAGGGTGGAATAATAGCTGAAGGCACTGGGCACGATAAATTGAGAGGCTGTGTTAGTCCTGCTTTAGGTACAAAGCCGGCCGGTGACTTTGGACTAGTCATTCCCTCTCAACCACATTGAGGTTCGATCATTTTGAAATAGAATTTACCCCCAAAATCTAATTCACAGATAACTGTAAACAGGATTTATTTATTTATTTGTATCCTACCTTCATTATTTTTACGAATAACCCAAGGCAGCAAACATATCCAATACACCCTCCTTTTATTTTGCCCACAACAACCACCCTGTGAGGTAGATTGGGCTGAGAGAGATAGTGACAAGCCAAGGTCACCAGCTGGCTTGCATGGCTGAGGTGGGACTTGGTGGGACTCACATTCTCCTTCTCGCTAACCTGGTACTTTAACCACTGGACCAAACTGGCTCTTTGGTCTGGATAAAAATCTGTCCTCTCCTGGGCCCATAAGGGGTAAACACAAGTCTCTCATATCACTATTTCTGTCTGATTCCCGTTAACATTTGCATGCAAATATTGTTCCTTCCTTAGTGCATATATTTTCCATTCTCCTGCCGTATGTGTTACTGTAGCTGTGCTTGCTTGTTGGCAGGGTATTTTCACTAAGTTATCTGCAGCCTGGCAGCTATTTTTCCACCAGGAGTTAGTTTCCTCTTTGCTTTTAGCTTGCTCAGAACAGGTGACCTTTCTGTCACCTGTGAAATGTATTATGCTGTTTGGACATGGCTGAATCTAAGAGAAATGAACTACAGCATTGGTAATTTTGAAGCCAGCTTTTCCACTGGAATTACACACAGAGGTTTCATTACATTTCTGGAGAGAATAACAAAATAACGGAGTTGGAAGGGACCTTGGAGATCTTCTAGTCCAACCAGATGCTCAAGCAGGAAACTCTATTTCATTTCAGACAAATGGTTGTCCAATCTCTTCTTAAAAACCTCCAGTGTTGGAGCATCCACAACTTCTGGAGGCAAATCGTACCACTGATTAATTGTTCTAAATGTCAGGAGATTTCTCCTTAGTTCTATATTAGCATTTTAATCAAGGAAGCGGTTGCTTTGAAAGAAAGCTGTGCAGTTATTTATTTTAATTATAAATGTACAGTACAACTGGGGGGGAACACACCGGATCCCCTGCACCTCTGGTATACATAATAGTTCAACTCCATGCTATATAGCTCAGAAGTTAACTATGATAACTACTTAATTCTATTCATTTGAGAACTTTTAGGTGAACGTTTGAGTTCACCTTGAGAGAGTGTTTGCCTTTTTATAATCTCAGCTAAGGATTTACTGCTTAGTTTTGTATTCTTCTCTTCCCTTTAAAATAAACAGAGATCAAGCCAGTTCTGAATCTCTGGTGAATTTCATGGCCAAACAGAATCTTTCAACCAAAGAGTACTACGTGTTCTTCATATTATACAAAGCTTGTTTTCTGTACAACGTTGCTGTTGATTTTTGAATTGTATCAGAAGTGTCCAATATGGGAACATTAATATGTGGACTTCAACTCCCAGAATTCCCCAGCCAGCATGGGCACACCTTGGTAGTTAGTTACCCCTGCATTATATAATGTGTACATATTTAAATAAAGATATTTTAAAAATTGCAGATTAGAACTTTCCATTTGCATGAATGGAGTGGATAGGTATTCTACAGTAAACCTGGTGGGGAGGGAGAGAACCTTGTAAGCACAGATCCTGTGTGGTATAAAACCTTTTCTCAGTTGTCATGCTTAGCTTGTTTAGTTTTTGATAGATTCTCTCTCTTCTGAGATCTTAGAATTGCTGTACTAACAGCATGAATTGCTTGCTTGAAAGTTAAAAGGCTTCAGAAGAGACCTTTACTGCTGTGAAAATGAATGACTTTTTGTTGCGTGGCTGGCATGCTAAAAAGGAAAATAATGTACTATTTATATATGCTTAATTCATATAGCTCATAAAACATTAGAATTTGCTTCTTATCCTATTGAAAAGTATACCAAAAGAGTTCTCCTGGTAGAGGCCAAGAGAGCAAGACCTAACCGAGAGCTAAACTAATCAAGTTATATTTGTTTCAATTATATTTTTGATAGCAGAACTATCAAATGCACACATATTCCCACAGACTATGCCAATCTTACATCAGTGTGCAGGTACTTCTTGACTTTCAACCGTTCATTTGTGACCGTTGGTATTGAAAACAGTATTGAAAATAGTGACTTATGACCCCTTTTCACACTGGTGACTTTTCCATCCCCATGGCCACGTGATCAAAATTTGGAAGCTTAGCAACTAGTTCATATTTGTTAGATTTTGCAGCAGAAATCAAATCCAGATGACTGATTCAGCAGGATTCATTAATGTCTTTATATACATAGAACAGATGAGTAAATGTACAATACCAATGTAGGTTCTTCCAACATAGCAGAGAGTTAGAGGCAAAAACCCCAGCAAGATGAGAGAACAGCAGAAAAAAGTTACAGCTTCAGTTTCAATTCAGCAGTTGCAGACAAGACTGCAGCTTCAGAGCTTAATGTAGAGCCACGCCTAGGCTCCTTTCAGTTTCAGTTTCCAGACAGTCCTCATTGGCTGACTTAGTTGCTATGCCTATTCATTGGCTGACCTTGTTACCATGCCTCTGCCAGTTCATGAATATCCTGACAATAGTTATGATGGTTGCAATGTCCTGGGGTCACACTGTTACTTTTTGTGACCTTCTGACAAGCAAAGTCAATGGAAAAGCCAGATTTCATTTTATGACTGTGTTACTAACGTAACGACCGTAGTGATCCACTTAACAATGGTGGCATGAAAGGCTGTAAAAGGGAGCAAAACTCACTTAATAACTGTCTGACTTAGCAACAGAAATCGTGGGGCTCAGTGGTGGTTGTAAGCCGAGGACTACCGGTATACGACGAATGACTGCTGCAGTGTGTGCTAAATTTCAAAGAACACAGCCAGCATTGCTAAAGATCTATCGATTAAGCTCTACCGATAAATTTCAGGCATTCATGTTTAACTTGGGGCAGGTGGAGGCCGGGAGCATTTATCACCAGGTTATTTCTGAATGGTGTTTCCCCTTCTGCAAATTTCCACCAAGGGTTCCAAGATTTCTTTCCAAATATATTGTGTAAGCTGTGAATGAGAGCCAAGTAGCACTCTGCCCTTGGGCAACCAGCTGGGACAGTTCCTCTCCCTGCAATGTTCCTCAATCAGAAATACAATCATACCGCGATAGATGACCCCTTTATAGAAATAAATTAAGGGTAAAATGTTTCAGTCTATCAGCCCTCACACTCCAAAGCCTATCATGACAACTGAATTTCTAGCCAGGTATTGCTTTGAGACAATATTCTTCTAAAGTTTCTTCCCACCCCGCTAATTATTCACCTATCAGTTTCTTTTCTCTCTCTCTCTCTTCACATACGGGCACATATGCAGGACAGTCTCTCTACATGGCCTAACAGGATAATCACATATACGGGATTTACAACTGTTCATTTAGTGTTCAAAATTACGACATTCAAAAAAACCGTTCAAAATTATGACGGCACTGTAAAAAGTGATTGAAGACTGTTTTTCGCACTTTATTATATAGAATAGAATTCTTTATTGACCAAGTGTGATTGGACACACAAGTAATTTGTCTTTGGTGCATATGCTCTCAGTGTACATAAAGAAAAAAATAAAATATATTATTTTTATGTATAAAATATAAAATAAAATATATTGTTTTTCACACTTGAATGAGAGTTGTAACATCTTCACAGTTACGTGATCAGAATTCGGATGCTGGGCAATTCATATTTATGGTGGTTGCAATGTCCCAGGATCGTGTGATCAGATTTTGTGACCTTCTGACAAGTAAAGTCAATGGGGAAGCCAGATTCATTTTACAACCATGCTGCTAACTTAACGCATGCAGTGATTCATTTATCAGCTGGGGCAAGAAATGTCATAAAATGGGGCAAAATTCACTTAACAACTATCTCACTTAACAACAGAAATTGTGGGCTTAATTGTGGTCATAAATTGAGGACAACCTGTATTCCTCAGGGAAGGAAGAGCAGTGTCCATCTTTTCTAATTCAGCCTATGGATTGGTATCTTACTAATTTATCATTTCTCTTCCAAAGTCTTTCCCAATCCTCTAACTGAGTGTTATATCTGAAATTTTTCATCCATGCTATCATTGTCTGTTTTACTACCTCCTCCTCTGTATCAAATTTTAGAAGCTATTTATAAATTTTGGATATACATTTTTTCTTCTTTTTTCTTCTGGTATTTTTTCAAGTTGTTGAGGGCTTATATCTATACCAAATTCTTCCATATCTTTTTTATCCTTTGTTTGCACCTGCAGGTAGGGCCACCAGTCTAACTTGATTCCTTCTTCCTTCAAATTTTGATTTGCTTTTAAGTTTCCATGATTATCTAATAACTGATTGTATTTGATCATGTTTGAAATATCCATATTACAAATTAAAAATGGCAGCCTCATATAGGGAAAACATTTATAAAATGTTTTATCGTTGGCATCTAGCACCATCGAGATTGGGCAAGATATATCCAAATTTGAGTCCAATATGTTGGAAGTGTAAACAAACAACAGGTACCTTCTTTCATAAGTGGTGGTTGTGCCCCGAAGCCAAAAAATTCTGGAATCAAATAAAAAATTTGGCTGCAAATAATAGCAACAGATTGGTATCTTACTATGGCTAGAATTATTCGTGACATTAGCCAATTCCCTTTTTTAAATGTATTTTTTCCTTTGAACCTATGTTGTGGTTGGTTTAGTGTCTTGTAGAGAATGAAACCGAGAAAAATTAATTAAAGTATGGTTTTGAATCAACCATATTTGTTAACTTAGAGAGTAGTTGGATTATTATATTATTTAACATTTTCTTTTTTTTCTTCTTGTATGACTGCTTAAGCAGACAGTGCAATGTGTTCTAGTGGGGTTGAAAGCTTTGCTTGAAGATTTAAACAGAAGTAATCCTTATTTTAAACATCGACACTAAAGGATTAGTTCCTTCATCACTTTAAATCTAGTCCTTCCTGCCAACACCACTCAAAATTAGCCCTCATATTGCGCAGATTGGAGTTCATTCCCTCCAGAAAAGTACTTTTTTCTTAACTAAAATAAAGCTTTAAAGGGTTGCTTTTAGCAATCTGTTTTATTAGTCAAAGAAAAGTTATATGTGCTACTATGACTTGTTCCTACTGTGTAACCTTCCTGCCAAAATATGGTGGGGATTAACAAACTGCCAGAAGATGACAATTTAAGGCACCATGGCTTGTTTGCAATTTCATGTCATCCGTTATTGATTGCATATATGGAGCAATCATCTGTTGTTCTCCTATATGGAAAGATCCCAGTTTAGTTTTAAAGTAATCATATTGTCAAGTTGTTTATGGATAGAAGCATTGGAACTTCAACATCTCCTCCAAAAGTTCAATTATAAATAGTGGCTACCTTACAAAGAAGCTTGCCTTTTATTTTAGCATTGCTTTGCTAATAAAACGCTGCTGTTGGAATCTTCTCTTGGGGTAGGAAATGAGGAAGGGAAAGGAAAAGGTTAATTCTTCTGCATTTCAGCTGGGAAGGAAGCCTATTGGGCCTAGCAAAACTGTTCTGCTTTGTGACAAACCATACTCTATGTGCAGGATGGACATTTAAAGGAATTCTGCCCATTTTCCTGGCTCAGGCAAAAAGATTTCCATGGAAAAATCTGTTTTATTTTCAGTTTTTGGCTTCTTTCCTTCAGCTTACCTTGCTCACTTCTAGGCTCTGGATATCAGTTACAGGTTTGGGATGTTTAGAGAGATTCCTTCTGCTTCTTGTGTGGTCAAAATACACCCCAAATTTGTATGTGTGTGTGTCCGTGCGCGTGTGCATATATGTATGTATGTATGTATGTATGTATGTATGTATATGTATATGTATATGTATATGTATATGTATATGTATATGTATATGTATATGTATATGTATGGTATTCAGCTTTGTTCGGGTATTTTCCCACGTCCTTATAGTTGTGCTTTTAAAATTGTAGCAACGTTTCGGCAGAATCTCATCTGCCATCATCAGGCTTGTGTATTGTGTTCGTTTGTGAGTCAGACTTTCACAGCAATTTCTGTTTTAAATCCCGCCTGGATGAACACAAAAATGCAGTAAAAAAGCTGGAACACACTTCCTCACCAGTCCAACACATGAAAGCCACAGGTCATAGCATCAACTTCAATGGCACCAAAACCCTAGCCACTATAGAAAACCCCAGCCACAGAATCATCAGAGAAGCCATAGAGATTGAAAAAAGACCTGAAAGCATGAATAGAAGAGATGATTCCACCAGACTGTCAATTATTTGGAAGCCTGCGCTCACAAACAAAAAAATCTCCACACCACTAGCCAGCCAAACACATGGGCACAAACAGATCCCCCTTGATACCTCCAGCTCAAACACACCCCCAGCAGGCACCCAGATGAAACCTAACTTCCTAACAAATGATAGCCGTCCATTTACTCGGAGCCAAGCTGCACTAAAAGCCTCCAATGCTGGAACACAATGTTGCCAGCCAATCAAGACACAAAAAAAGGTACAAAACAGACAGAAGATATTAGAAACACCAATCAAGCAGAACACAGCAAACTCCAAGACCAATAAACACAGACCAAGACTCCCAACCAATCAGGATGAAGAAAAAACCATTCTGGCACAGCAGTAGGCTAGCCCAAAATTTGAAACTGAAACAACTGTAAAAGTCTGACTCATAGACGAACACAATACAGAAGTCTGATGATGGCAGATGAGATTCTGCCGAAATGTTGCTACAACTTTAAAAGCACAACTATAATGACGTGGGAAAATACCCGAACAAAGCTGAATTCAGCTCTGTGTATGGTATTCAATTCTGTGCTGGGTGTTGATAGGATTGGTCATTGAAGTAGCAGTTGGTGTGAGTTTTCTTCTGGTATATGGTGTGTCCTAGTGTTCCATCTGTTTTTTTTTTGTAGATTAGTACATCTAGGAATGGTAGTTGTTGGTGAATTTGATTTTGGGGTGTGTGCTGTTTAGGTGTGTTAGGAAATTGTTTAAGTTTTCTTTTCCATGGGGTCAAATAACAAATGTGTCATCGATGTATCTTAACCATACTTTGGGTTTGTGGGTGGCATTGTCTAGGGCTCTGGATTCGAATTCTTCCATGAACAGGTTTGCAATGACGGGTGACAGTGGTGATCCCATAGGGGCTCTTTCAATTTGCTTGTATCCACCTAGCACAGATAAATTCCATGGCCAAAACACTAATTGCCAGAACCAAACGCCTGGCAGACAAGATATGCATAAAGACTGAACTATGCACCCTAATTAAAATACTGACAGCCAACGGCTTCCACAAAAACAAAATCACAGGCCTGATCCACAAAAACACACTGAGACATCATGGAGACCTAGAAGATGAACAGACCTATGGAACAGCTGTCCTGCTCTTCATAAGAGATACTACAGACAAAATCAGTAACATTGGCAACCCAGGCCTGATATCTCACATTTTGATAAAGCTACTAAGTTAATTGAAACAGCAGCAACACCCTAGATTTACAGAGATTCTCCATAACAATAATGTGTTTACTTTTAGGTCACTTTTGCACACATTTGCCCCTGTGGTTTTTCTACTGTGTTTTAATCTGCCTTAAAAAAAAGAAGAAAAAGAATGGTTATATTTTAAACTCGTTTTAACAGTAAAGTATTTCCAAGCATGTTGTCTCTCAAACATACATTTTGAAGGGTTTCTCCATTAATTTCTCAGAAAGGGATGGCACAATGAACCCCAATATGCTAGCCTAAAATGTGGTCAGCCTGCTTGTGACTCAGGGTGCAGTATAGACACAACATTCTGAAATATCCAGTAAGTTTCAGGGTTGAACAAAGATTTAAGTGTAAGGAAGCACAATCCAATCCCAACCTTCTAATAACTACATAACAGCATATAAAACATTTTTGCTTTAGAATAAAACAGACTGAGGAATTTACAATTTTGAAGTACTCTGATTTAGGAGCTTCTGAGAAAATCCAATAGGCTGTTGAATTTTAGCCAGCAGAAAAGAAGTGAGGAATAACTTTCTTCCTACTGAAATCAATGGCTGGAAATGTGAAAAGCGTTATGAGCTTAGAATACCCACTCAGGGACCATGGTTATGACTAAACAAGAGAGGAAGAGACTCTTAGGATAGATGTATTAAATTGCGTGCTTTGGCCAGCATGGCATTGATTGCTGCAGATTAAATAATTACAGTCTACAGTAAGTTATAAAGGGTATGTCAGGCTACAGAACTTTTCCCATTCACTCAACTAGAATAAACTTCTGAAAACGTATCCAAACGTATCACAAAGGAATTCTTTATTGAGATGAGACAATTCCTGTAGGAGTTCAAAGCAGCTTCTGAGTCTCTCTGCATACAGGGATACATAAGGGAGTTTAGAACCCCTCCCCTTATCTTGATGTGTATTTAGTGAAACAAAAGCCAGTATGTTAATTCCTCCCTACCCCTCTTGTTAGAATGAACTATTCAAGAGATTCCCAAAGTACAATCTCACTATGGAATTTTTATAACCTTCTCATCTCCTGGTTGTGCCTCTCAGAGGTGATAGTTCTGGCCATCTGGCTTTTCTCCCTCTATCGTATCATATGTGGGTTATACAAATTCGATATAAGATTAAATATATTCAGGTTACATCAAGAAAGGATTTCTTTATCAGCTTCCCCCCACCTTTTCTTCTTCCACTGAAGAAATGACAGATACACGGATCTGACAGGGCAGCAGTTATTTAGAATTGATTAGGGAGTGACCCTCGCTGTGAGAATATACAGGACCCCCTATGGAGCAGCCCTTTTAATGGGAAATAGTGAAAGGCAGACTCGCTTGCTTTTTCAGTAAAATTCCCCTCTATGTGCTTTTATTCTTGATGGGCCACTGCAGGCAGAGCAATCTAAGAGCAGAGAAGAGACTGGGCAGCCATTTGTTTGGAATGATATAGAATCTCTCTTGAATAGGAGTTTGGACTAGACTATCTCCAATGTCCCTTCCTTATTCTGATGTTCTGAAGATGAACTGTGTCCTCACATTCCCACTGAATCTCAAGCTAACTTTGTTCTGAGCTACCTAATTTTGTTTTGACCTAGCATATGGTATGCCCTAAGATGGGGTGTCGTACTTGCGACAACATGTTGTCGTCACATGATTTATTGCAACTTCACTAAAATGGGGGTAGGCATGGTCAGTGTGTGACTCATTCGGTCTGCGGGCCGTGAGTTTGACACTAAGATAAGATATGTTTGAGAATCACCGTACCTTTCATTCCCCTCAAATTGGCTTAATTGGGTAAACCATGACTGGCAATAAACGAGTATTTTGTGTCAACACCACTCTGTGTGTTACATTAGCAGTTGAGTAGAACATAAGCTCCACATTTCTAAATCCCCCCCTCTCTCCCTCTCCCTTTCTCCCCTCTTTTTTTTTTATCCACTTAATTCCAGCCCTTCTCCTAGTACTGCTATCCAAGGGCCAGCTGTGGATTAATTAGAATTCTGAATGCCTATTCCAGGAGAAGAAGCAGACCACTATTGAAACCTTTGATACAGCAAGCCAGGATGGTAAAATCGGCCTGCAGCTTTCAGTAATGAGCTATTTCTTTTTTAAAAAAATGTCCAATATCTGTCTTGTGCGATTCGGGGCTGCTTAACTAATACAGAATTACTGAAACTGCATTATTTTAACATGTGACTGATGATCAGAACAGCCTGGATAGCATGTAGATGATTGGATATATAGGAGACCCTCTTAGTACATTGTCCATATCAAAATAGAGTATGGAGTATGTTCTCTGATAATCCCTTGCTAACTGGTGACTTTTAGCCTTAATAATGATGGAAGGAAAGCAGACAGGAAGGAAACACTGGCAGTGCTCCACTACATAAAAGAGTAGTAGGGTAACCTGTTTGCCTTTTCAAAAGAGCTCATGGATAAACCTAAGTGCTGTGTTCATATATACAATGGTTGTTAGTGTACTCTTCATAAACAATAAGCATTATGTGGATTTCCTACATTTGAAACAAACAACTTCCTTCCTCTTCCCCCTCCACATTATTTTCCTCATAACAAATAAGTAATCAGAGCCCTCACAGGTTATTCTAATTCTCCTCATTAAGTATTATTTATATGCCTAATTATTAATGATTTTCCCAGTTTAAATATTACAATTGAGAAAATACCAAAGGGAGTCAATCCAAGACAACTGTATCTGCTACAGAGAAAGTGTAATTAACCAAGCACTAAAACCCTGCTTATTTCTGTAACAGCTATGCATTCGTATTTCCTGAATTGCATTTGCTGGGTGAAATTCTAACTTCAGCGTGATTAAAAAAATTTCTAAGTTTTCAGATGGAGGAAGACTGAGTAACCAACTCTTCTTCCAAAGTCTACCTTTTTATGACCACTGAGTATAGTAACCTTTTCTCCTGTTACTGTGTCAATGGATCCCCCAGCCATTCTTCTTCTGGTGAATTTAGCCAATTAGAAATCACACAAAGCATATTCTAAGATTGCTGCCTTACTGAGTCAGTCAGATCAGGTGTTGTATATGGATATCTTTGAAGGCAAATATTTGAGAGGTTGTCACAGAGAAGTGGGGGGACAACCCATTCTTCAAAGCACCTGAAGGCAGGACAAGAACTAACAGATGTAAATTTATCAAAGAAAGAGCCAACCAAGAACTAAGGAGAAATTTCTCCCCCCCAAAATTAATCAGTGGAATGGCTTGCCTCCAGAAGTTTGTGTTGTTCCATCACTGGAGGTTTTTAAGAAGAGGTTGGACAGCCTTTTTTCTGAAATGGTAACAGAGCCTTGTGTTTGAGTAAGGGGTTGAATTAGAAGATCTCCAAGATATTTTGCAATTCTGTTATTCTGTAAAAGTATTTGGAGGTTTTAGGGGCAACTGGGCATCACACATTATCAGGATTTATGTGATAACATTTTTGTACCCCTCATACAAAGTTCTCTCCACCCCACACAGTAGGTTCCTTTTAATCCTTTTGTTATTATGAATATATTCCTATGCCTGTTTTAGAGTTGTCAGTACATGGATGAAGCAAGACTTTACCTTCACTCCATCCACATTAGTAATTGGACTAATCAACATATCCAGAATTCTATCAAACTTTCCTATTGCTCAAAAGACAAACATATAACTCCTTTGTTCTATGTTATTTTGTTATTTTATGTTGATATTTCATACTTTAAAAAATCAGAGCGTTAAGCGTTGGATCGCTGTAGCATTCCTTTATACAGCAGGTATCGCTGGAATCAAGTGACAGCATGTCCTGCCTTCCCTGGCTGTACAAACAGAAGATATACAATCCAATGGTCAATGTCATAACTCTCTATGCTAAATCATCTAGGTCAGGGTTTCTCAACTTTAAGTTATGTAGACTTCAACCCCCAGAATTCCCCAGCCATCAAATGCTGGCTAAGGAATTCTGGAAGTTGAAGTCCTTACACATTGAAGTCACCAAGATTGAAAAAAACAATGATCTCAGTTTTACATCTCTCACTTTACATCACTGCATGGATCTGCCTTTTCATGTGGCCATGCTCCTTTATAGCAATCTAATGCCCACTATCAAGAGAGATTTTTAATCCAGAATGGAGTGCAGACTCTTCTTTCCTCACATATTTTGTTTTTAAAGAAATAAAGGGTCAGTGTATTCCAGTGAACTGACGCACTCTGTCTAATTTATGCCCCAAGAAGCTTAAAAGTGTGCGTCATTTAACCGTTTTCCATGTGTTCATGCTGAGATTAAGAGATGGGGCTTTCGGTGAGATTATTATCAAAATTACAACTAAGGGGGCGGGGGGAAGGTTACATGGGATCAGTAGCTGCAGCTGGCCTTTGATTTATTTATTGCTAGTTGTTTTGGGTTTTTTTCCCCTGCTACCCAATGTTGAGTGTGCTAAATGGAGAAATTTGAAGGAAGAAACTTGTTAAGAAATGTGCCAAAATAAGAAATGATAGGGAAAAGCAAAGAGCAAAAATTTAAAACAGATCAGTACTTTGCCAAACCCAGGATGAGAATAACTGCAGCCATTTATGTGTATTTAAGTGAGTTTCTTTCCTTTTCTTTTTTTGTTATCTGTGAACCTCATCTTATTTTCCTTGGCTGAATCAGGTGGCTGACTTCCTCCAACATGACTGATAACTGAACTAGGTGAAGGTGATGGGAATTTTGTATTCTGCTGAAAGGAAAACTGTTTCACTAGATAGCTTTCTGGAGCTGTTTACTGGGAAAACAAGGAGGGAGCCAATACATTGACAGATCTATGAGCTTGACAGAGCATGTCTGAGCAAAAGAAAGAGGTCTTGGTGAGGCAGTGATAATATAATGCCTGCACATGTTTTAGTACCTAAGAAAAGCTATCTTCTATCTATATGCTAGCTACTCAATGAGGGAGAGAACGTATTTTCTAAATTGATTTCAAAAATTGACATTTTTTTTTATTGGAGTGCTCAGTTATTGCCTTGATTTAGTTACATGATAGTTATGGAGTATGTGCAAATATACTGCCTTTGACTGTTTAATCATCTCTCCAGTGAGCTGCAGCCTTCCTGGCTTTCCACTTGTATTAAATTTTAATTTGAAAGAAATTGAAAAATATCCTGGGAGTAAAATAGAATGAATAAATCAATGAATGAGTGTGTGTGTGTGTGTGTGTGTGTGTGTGTGTGTGTGTGTGTGATTACATCTGCATATACATCTACACACACACACACATGTGCAATGGGAAGGAACTTTTGAGAAATTACAAGGCATCTATGGGGATTCTCAGTCATCCAGGTCATGATTGTCCCAAAGATGCTTCTCTGAAAGGCAACTGGACTTTCTTAGTTTTTTCCTTGAAAATGTTTCACTTCTCACCCAAGAAGCTTCCTCAATTTTGACTGAATTGGATTCTAAAGTCAGAATGGAGGAAGCTTCTTGAATGAGAAGGGAAACATTTTCAACAACAACAACAAAAAAAAAAACCCCAGGAAAGTCTACTTGTCTTTTGGAAAAGTGTTTTGGGATTGCAAGGCAAATGAAATTTGACATAGTATTAATATAGACCAATAGTCTGATTCAGAGCCAGGTTTTGGTGGAGTTCATTTATTTTTACTTTTTAAAAAAGTTGTCTCTTCTCCCCACGAAGCTTAGATTAAATGGCTAAGAGAAAGTCAAACCTTCCAAGAAAGCAGGAAAACAGAATCCCAGAAATTCCAGTCTTTCCCTTCTTTTAGGCAATAGCCTTTAAAATTGGTTTTGCACCCTTTTGTACTGCACCCCTTCCGATAGGCATCACTTTCAGAATGTCCAAGTTGGGAGAGTTGTGGCTGGATTGTAGGTGTGATCTATAAGTCTCTTAATAGACAATGCATTGGAAACTAAAAAAGAAGACAGATGAAATTTCTTGCTATCATTTGAGTCAGTATGCAGATAGTGATGAGTTACATTTTTTGTTCAATGCTATTTTTATAAGACTCTTTTTTTAAAAAAGGCAAATTGAGATTTCAAATGGCATCATGTGAGGAAAAGTGAGTGACAAATTTGCCAGTTCCAAGCAAAGAGTTTTCAATACTTAGCCTTTAAAAATGTGGGCTTACCTTCTACTCATGCATCCATGTTGGGGGTGTTGAACACAATTTGCCATCTTTCTTTCTATCTCTATCTCTCCCTCTCCCCCACCTCTTCAAAGAGCCTCCTTTTTAAAGCTATAAGGTGTTTCAGAAGATAGCTGAGAATAGCTGCATTTCTGAATCTGGTCAGTGTACACAGATGAGAATTTCATTCAGTTTATTTTTATTGCTCCAAATGTTGTCATAGATGGGATGGAAAACCTGAGGAATTTTTAAAAAAATGAATATGAAGGAAAGAAAAAGAAAAACCATCAAGCAAACACACACACGAGAGATGGGGGGAGGGAGAAAGAGAGAGAAAGAATGCTTTATTTTTCTTTTTGTACCAACTAGCAAAATGCCTAACTAGCTGAACAGCTGCCACCTTATCATTTTTCCCCTTCACATTCATAATATTATATTTTGGTTCTGATTTTGTTTAGGGTAAATCCCTTTCATTACACTGTCCGTTGTTCAGTTAAGGAAAGGTAATCCAAAATGAATTCCTTGAGATGCATGCTAGATAGGATTGGAATTTTAGTGAGATAAAATAAGTGAATTTTGCAATTGTGGCTTCTCCAAATGACTGCTATCCAACACTTGTTTGGACAAATAAATTTAAGAAGGCACTTTGAGTAAAGCAATTTATCAAATGGATCGTAAAGAGTGTACTTGGAGTGTTGGGTACCTCACTGTAGAAGTTACTCCAAAAGCTGGTGAGATATGAAATTACTGGAGAAGAAAGAGGAAGCAAGCAAAAAGTAATGGTGGCTTTCCTCAAGGAGAGACTGGCCAGGCTGAAGGAATCCAATAAATCTTTGAGCTAGGGAAGAGATAGCCATGTAACGTTAATACTCAGAGATCCCTCGTGGAAACTGCCAGAGCAGTGGGCATTTCTGAACTGGGATCATTAGGCAACAGCAACATTAGGTCTTGCACTTGAAGCTCCACCCACTCACCCCTCTTCCAGGTTTTAATGTAATTTCAGTAAATTAAAAATAGAGGAAATCTAGGATTAATCATCTACTGGCTGCTTTGCCTTAGGCAACTGTTCACTGTCCTAATATCGAAAAGAATATGTGTGACATTTTGTGTTTGTGTGTATATGTATGTATGCACATGTGCATAAGTGTGTGTGTGTGTGTGTGTGTGTGTGTGTGGAAGCTAGTTTAGTCTAGTAGTTAAGGCACCATGCTAGAAAACAGGTGTGTAGGTTCTCGACCCACCTTAGGCATGAAAGTCAGGTGGGTGACTTTTGGTCAAAAACTCTCCCTTAGCTCAAGACTCAGTCATCAAGCTGGCCAGTCCATTCCTGCAACAACTAGTGTCAGTGATTCAACATTCAGTTTATCTTGGGGAAAAACCAGATCCTGCACTTGAGGTAAAATGCTAGGATGAAAATATATAAGACAATATATCCTAATCAAACATCTATCAAGGACAAAACATATCCCCATCAATACTTGCAGGTCAATACTTGCAGGTTAGGGTATATAAACAGGGATCAAGCCCAAACTCCTCAGCACTGAGGATGTTACCTAGTTGGGTTATAAAATGTCTGCAAGCAAACAACCAAGCTCAGAGAGCAGCAAGGACTCCACAGCACGGATGGGATGCGACCGGTGTAACTACCAGTTTGGTGATTTTATGTTTTGTGGGCGCATGCACATTTTGAGCACACGCACATCCGATGCGCACTGTGTGTACATGTAAAACATCATCAACTTGCTGTCTGGACAGCTGAGCAGCACTGCATGCAAGTGAGCAGCATTTGAAAAAGCACTTTTTTCCTGCTTTTTCAACCGCAGCTGTGCCACGCAAAGCAGCTGAGGTTGAAAATGGAGGAAATAAAGGTCAGGTAAGAGCCCGGGCAGGTGGGTGGACCAACTCAGCAGCAGACATAGAACCGGTTCAATGTCTGTGCTCTTCAGAGCTACCGGTTCTACAGAGGTGGACAGAACTGGTTGAATCCCACCCCTGCTCCACAGCCCTGACATATTTTTATGATGACATTTGATGTGGTTTATTTTTAGTCCAGAAACCTTCCATCTAGAACATCAGAGAGCATTGTATCACCTGAAGCCAAAAAAAGCAGGAAGATACTTTAGATAATCAATGTCACTATTACTCAAAAGAGCTCCAACACACTAGAATCCAATGATGCAGGCCTAATGCCTTCTGCTCAGCGTAAGTGTAGTCCTACATATAAACATGCTGGATGGCACAACCACATCAGCTGAAGAAAGTTTATCTAACATTGAAGCAAAGTTTCTCACAATTCCTGTGACTCCAGTGGAGAATGAAAGATGGGATTAACTCCTACTTCCTGGATCCTCAAACATATTGACATGTACTATCAAATTCCAAATGTCTGCTAGGAAAGAAATTTGACTAGAACGGTACCATAGAAAACAAGAAAAAGTTTATAGAGTAGGAAGGGAGGGTGTCTTCACATCGTTTCCTTGTGTGAACTCCTTGGGCAGCCTTCTTTCATTTAGGGCAGCAGACCAAAACAAACCACATACATCATCTTACAAACCACCAATTTTTTTGCAGCTAGGTCATCATTTCCTTTTTCCACATAAGAGAAGCTGACCCTGTCCTGAAATGAAGGGAGCAAAATATGTCAGCATGTTGAGCTGTAAGCTCTAAATGCTCTAGACAAGTCCTGCTTTTACAGATGAAAGTCACTCAGCTGCCCTAATGGGTGGTTTTAAGTCAGAAAATTATTTTTTTGTATGTGTTCCAATTTGGGGCCATCATGGATCAGCTTGTATGTTTAAATTATCAAAATGAAAATGCTATTACAGCATTGGTCACATATTGTGCCAGTAATGTTAACGACTAATATGCTAAATGTTGCCTTTCTAAGAAGAATGGATTTAATCATTTTATATTGACTAAAGGAGATGGATTACAGGTAATCCTGTAAATCCTCAACATCCACACATGGCATAATAGGATTTATCCATTCTTTTCTGGGGTTTTTTCCTCCTCTGCATTATTGCTGGAAGCACCACAGCCAAATCATACAGATGTTTATACTGATTTCCAGAAATAAAGATCTAATTTGTCATTTTTGTCTTTTATAGCCAAGGTCAACATATACAAGAAGTTAAAATTAAAGTGATTAATATGTATTTTAGGTTGAGTTCTTTTTGTCTTTTATTTTGAAATTTGGGGTCCAAGTCCTACAAGTATTCAGTGTATGACTTAGAACCCCAAATTTCATTTTTTCCCCTAGATAAATGAAAGTAAAATTTGATTAATATACAGTAGATAGATGAGGCTTAGGTGATAACTAAATTATTTAATGTGGAATAAGGCAGTCCTACATATAATTATTTGCAATTGGGATTCAGAAATAAGATAGAATGCCTTCTGGACTTTCTTTAACCTTTCTTTGAAAATAGGATCATTTACACTCTTCTAATCTTTCTCTGCTTATTAGATGATTTCACCTAACTCCAGAGGTATCGCCAGAGCTTGAGGTGCCATATATGGACATTTGCCCTCATAGCAATAGCAATTGCACTTAAACTTAATGTATATATCACTTTACAGTGCTTTACAGCCCTCTCTAAGCAGTTTACAGTGTCAGCATATTGCCTACAACAATCTGAATCCTCATTTTACTGACCTCGGAAGGATGGAAAGCTGAGTCAACCTTGAGCCTGGTGAGACTCAAACTCCTGGAGTGAACAGTGAGTTAGCTTGCAATACTGCACTTTAACTACTGCGCCACCAAGACTCATTTTATCCCAAAGGTTTTTTTTCCAAAAGGCAACTAATCTTTCTTGGTTTTTTTTTTTTCCTCAAAAACGTTTCACTTCTCATCCAAAAAGCTTCTTTCGTTCAAGGCAGCCCATCATTTTATCTCCACAAAAATGGACTGGCAGAGAGAATGAGCCTGACCCAAAGTCATCAATTTCCATATCTGAGGGTAGATTTGAATCTATGTTTTCCTCATCCTAATCTAATACCTTAATTGCCACATTCATTCTCTAGAATTTCTCAAATACCAATGGAAAGAAATCTCCCACTACAGGTTATGGAATTATACATCATTTATAACAGTTTAATCCAACAGCTAGCTAATCTTTTCAGGCCAGTACTTAATAGATGCATTGATTGATTGGCCACCGTATCTCAATATCTACCCACTTGGCTGGGTATATTATAAACAAGCAGTAAAAAAAAGCTGTGAGCAATGGTTTATTGATGAACTATAACTTCCATTCTTGGCCATGCTGTATGGGAATTGCAACCCATTAATAACTATTGGAGGGCACTAGTTTTCTTGTTTTTGAATATCTTCCCTGTTCCTTTAAGAGGTCATGGTGAAATCTTGCATTTATTCTGACAACTCTGTTGAATTTGGTCATGTGAATGAAGAATCAGCTTCTAAATTGCAAAAGGTTGATTTTCTTACAATTTAGTTTATTTGACTTACCACTGGAAGAGTTTGAAACTAGAAATCTAATCTACACTACAGGAATGAATCAGGATATTTTTTCTGTAATTTGTTTTGAAAAATCTCACAGACATTACTTTGGCTTTGGTGTTCATTATGTTAGTACATAAAGGGCATTGTCCTTCATGTTACATGCTAATGCTTGTTTTTGCATTGTGTGTTTCACTTGTTTAAATAAAAGGACTGGGTTCCTGTCCAGCCCACTTTATGCTTGTATTCAGTCTATGGGTGTTTAGTTTACCTTTATATTTGAATGTTGGGGGTCAATCTAGGAAGGACAGAAAGTCTTATCAAAATATGTTTATAAAAAATAAGCTAAAATGCAATCGGTGGGCTTTTATTTACAAAGGTCTGATGTTTTGATATGAAAGAGGAAAGTGATTACTGGAGGGGAGAGAAGATTAATCTCTAAAGGGGTATTTGGACTAGCTTGGGAAAATGAATCTGAAGTCCAGCAGATTAATACCTAGGAAGTTGAGGTCATATATCAGCAACATGTGTAGCTCTGGGCAAGCATCTATCTGTTAGTGTCAGTTATCCATATACAACAAGAGTAATGACAGCCCGCATCATTAAGTTATTTTTTTGTTTTTGTAGCATGAACACATACACACACACCCCAAAAAAACAACCAACAACCCCAGATGCTTTTGTTAAGAAATGCTTTGTCGCATTTAACTTTCATCATTAATCCTCTTTTTATCAAACATTTTTATTAATTTATTACAAAATGCAAAATAGAACAGTAAATAAAAGAGCAATGAGGAGGGAAGGGAAAGGGGAATGAGAAGTGAGGAAAGATACGGAAAAGAAAAGAGAAAGAAGCATTGACTTCCAACTCTCTCTGTTGCCTTAAAACAAAGCATTAGCATCAAATCACAGCTTTTTGTTTTTCCATAATAACATGAACAAGTCATTTCTATAAAAATCTATCAATCTAATCTATAAAACGCAAAGTCAAAATTATATTCTTTTCCACAAAATTCAGAAGCAGTGTCCATGAGGAAACAAAGGAACTTATGTTCTTTTCTGTAATCAGAGTAGTCAGTTTTGCCATTTCAGCCAATTCTATCAACTTCACAACCAATAAGACTTCAGCAAGAGAGTGGTCAATGTCTGGAATACTTTACCTGACTCTGTGGTTTCTTCCTCAAACCACAAAAACTTTAACCTTAGACTGTCTACTATTGACCTCACCCTTTTCCTAAGAGGTCTGTAGGGGGACGTGTATAAGTGCACCAACGTGCCTACCGTCCCTGTCCTATTGTTTCTTTTATTTTTCTTATATGTATCCATGTATTCATAACTATGTTTTTACTTATACCTATTACCTTTAAGCAATTGACAAACCAAATAAAATAAAATAAAATAAATAAACAAAGCTTCAGGACGGTGAAGATGACATAGTTTGGTTGGCCAATAAGTGCATCTTGTGGAGCTGATTCACACATTCTTGTTATGTCAAGTTGTAACATGATTGAGCCATTATCATTAAAGATCTCGTGTATTTTCAGAAGGCAGCTGTTATACCCTGGCATGAATTTCTACATTAGGTCATCAGTTAGGCTAATCAGTGAAAATTTTAGATTCCTGTATATTCCAATATTTTAGAGGCTGACACAAGGAAGGGTAGGAGTATCAACCTATTCTCCAAAGCATCTGAAAGCTGAACAAGAAGCAATGGATGGAAATTAATCAAGGAGAAGACCAACTTAGAAATAAAGAGAAATTTCCTGACAAAACAATTAATCTGTGGAAGGACTTTCCTCTAGAAGTTGTGGGTGCTGCAACTCTGGCAGTTTTAAAGAAAAGATTAGACAACCATTTGTCTGAAATGGTATAAAATCTCCTGCTTGAGCAAGAAGTTGGACCTCCAATTCTTTTATTATGTTATTCTCTTATTCAAGTGCCTGAGTGAGCCAGATATTGATCACTTTCAGCTCCATCTATATGTACTGGGAAGTGTTGAATTTGGGTTGGTATATAGAAGGAATGTTTATAGTGCAAGATTTAAATGGCTTGGATAGTTACAAGCAATCACTGTTACCAACAAACAAGTGATGAGAGATCCTCTATCATGCTTTATAAGCAGACAAATACCAATGTGCATCTCTGGATTATTGTAATGTAGTATTATATAATGTGATGCACTGTGTAATGTTTTAATTTGTAGTGTAATGTAGCATAATAGTGTAATGTGTTGTGCCTCCTTATTTCTAAGATGAACTGCAGGAGGGAAAATTGTGGGAGGGAAATCTGGAAAAAAAAAACCCACTATAACAGAATTAAAAGGTCACTTGTTTCTTTCAGGAAAGAACATACAGTATGTGAACAGATTAATGGCTATTTGCTGAATAAAATTAAACAAGGTAATTATAACTACAGTTGAACCTAAAGCAAGTCAGATTGTAGGCTGTGGTTTGTTATCACTTAAATGAAAAAGAAATTTTTCATTTTAAAAGAAGAAATTAGTACTTTCTCTTCTGATGCAACTCTCAGCACATCTGGTTGACATCTGTTGCACAGAGGCATCTGTTTTATCATACACAAATAATAAAAAGGGGAAATGTCAAGCGAATATTTGCCATATTAGTGTGCATATTTTTTATTATATCAAAAGACAGCTACAGTATATCAATTGAACTGTCCTCCATATTCCTGTCATAAATCTTTGAGATGTTGTAATTCCTGAATCAATTTTCAGTAAAATAAGTACATGTCTCTTGGCAAACCTAAAAATACACTGTAAAGTAAAGTGGGTGAACTAGTACATCAGAAAAAGCCACTCAAGATATAATTAAAGTGGTCTATAAGCCTAATACGGGGTTCCCCAATCTATGAAGTATACAGGTGGTCCTTGACTTATGACTAAAATGAAGCCCCAAATTTATGTTGCTAAGCAAAAGAGTTGTTAAGTGAATTTTGGCCCATTTTAGGACTTTTCTTGCTACCATTGTTAAGTGAATCACTGCAGTTGTTAAGTTAGCAATATGGTTGTTAATGAATCTGGCTTCCCCATTGACTTTGCTTGTCAGAAAGTTGCAAAATGAGCCCAGGATACTGCAACTCTCGTAAATATGTGACAGTTACCAAGCATCCAAATTTTGATCATGTGATTACACGGATTCTGCAACAGTTGTAAGTGTGAAAAAAAGCTCATAAGTCATTTTTTTTCAGTGCTGTTGTAAGTTCAAATGGTCATAAAGCGAATGATTGCAAGTTGGGGATTTCCTGTGCCTCCTTTGGGGGAGGTGCAGACAGAGTCCAGGGAAAATGTGAAGATTTTTATTTTTAAAAATAAACTTGCATTGTATTGTTTTCATTATTTATTTGGGCTCATTTTGGTATTTGGAGTTTTAAGGGACATATGTACATTAAGGTTAAGTTAAAGGAAGTGTGGTAGCAAAAAAATCAGAAATGCATGGCCTATTACAATAATTAATGTAATTATAATGATAATATAATATAGTATAATATGATAACATAACATAACGTAACGTAACATAACATAACATAACATAACATAACATAACATAACATAACATAACATAACATAACATAACATAACATAACATAACATAACATAACATAACATAACATAACATAACAAGTTAGGGATCCTTGATGCTCTCTGAGCTTGGTGGTATCCTTGCAGACATTTCATTATCAAACTAGGTAGCATCATCAATCCTTCTCCTTGTCAAATTTCTACTCTTGATTTTTCTTTTGGGGTGGGGGGCATAAATGCTAATTTCCTGGATGAATTTAGTTTCTCTTTACTCTGCAGTACAAGGTTTGCTATGGTTATGACCTCACCATTCCCAATCTAAACCATTTACTTATAATTCTGTTTCTATACAATCCTGAATGATTGAACAAATCACACTTATTATACTGTTGTATGTTACTTAAGGAGAGCAGAAATTCATGGTTTTGGGGTTGAAAGTAATATGGAAAATTATACAAAAAGTACCCTGATTCATTCCTGCAGTGCAGATTAGCTTTCTCGTGTCAAACACATTCAGTGCTAAGTCAAATAAGCTAAATTGTAAGAAAATGCTCATCAAGGGACCTAAATGGAAAAAAATAATCATGATGCAGTCATTCCCCCTTTACCTGTTTTATGAGGAACCACACAACTTTGCTTAATTTAATAGAACAAACAAAGCCTATTAGCCTTTCCTTTATAGACATATATACTGCTCTTATCCTCTAAATTCAGCTGTTTCAGGACAAGTGATCCTATGAGATAAGTCATGAGTTGAAGATTTTAAACCTTTTCTTCCTGCAGGTCATTGGTTCAAATTTTAACTGTTTCTATGACAGATATGGAAATTACAATAGACACGGCAAGCGTTGAAGGTTTAATTGATCAGTGGCATATATATCAAGTGATACTGATGGACAGTTTCCTTTTGTTTTAGATTTATTATTAACAATGTTTTGAGAAAAAGTGTTTTTTTTTAAATAAATAACATTTAAATTTTTTTAGATTATGTATACTTAAAAAAAAAACAATTTTATGCAGATTTTTCATTTTACCTGCTCTTGACTGGTAATCTGAGAAAGTATGAGCTATTCAGAAAATGAAATACTGTTTTTCCTCCAGATTTTAGAAGGACCTGTTTTTTTTTCTTTTTTTCCAAAACACTTTTCAAATGTAAGTTACAGCATTTTGTGTGTTTTTAAAAGGAAAACAAAGATAGACAAGAGCACCACCTCCGATATAGTCAGTCTTCAGCCTATGGATTTCTGTTTTCCTAATAATAGAAGAAAGTGTAATAATTACAATTTAAATAAAGGAATCCCCTTGTTAAACAATGTTTTGTATGAAATTATACAATTAGGTTTAGATGCTGATTTCTTTTTTAAACATTAAAATTCAAAGATTTTGCAGAAAGAGATTGCTCAGAAGTTTAAAATTCTGTATTAATCCTCTACTCTTGGCATCCTTCTCCCAATTTAGCAAAACTACTTTCAGTGACATTTTAACTGATAATGATGCAGCCAGGAGGAAGATGAAGTTGATTTACAGTTTAGCAGAAATGCATATGATTCATACAAACATATAAATCAAAACCTTTTATCCTTCAAAATTTATACCATTCTAACTTTTCAGGCAGTTGTCCAATTTAAAAAAATCACTAAGGTATTAGTAAAACTTTAGTGAAAATAACATCTTCCATTTGCATTTGCAAAAACAATAGGAAAAAGTGCAGACTGAAGTTGAAATGGATAAATACATCTCTTTTATGCTTATTTTATAACACCTCTGAAGGCTTCCATAGATCCTCCTTCTAGATCTAATATTTCTTGTATATTTCTTATTAAAGTTCTTATATCTTTAGCTGAAGACAGTGGAAAGGTAAAAATCAAAAGTATTGAGGGGGGAAAATAGAAATACAATTCAACTGGATATTAGTTGCCCATCCCAAGCTATTCTATAATAGGTCTCAGTAAAAGAGTTAACACTATATAGGGAACTCCTTCAGACTATTGTCAAACCCCAAGTTTCTGTAACATTTTGTAAGAAATTCACAAGGATAGTACAGAACACCAGTTAAAACCTTAAAGGGGCTGAAGAAGACAAGAATGAAATCGAGTATGGATGAGAAGGAAGGATTTGCAAATATATTTGCAATATATGAAAGCCAGATTCAATTTCTGCCACATTCAAGGACAGATGTAGTAGAAATTGAATCTGGCTGTTAATGTCTGTGTGTTCAGTCTTGGCAGTGGCAGATTAAGGCTCACTGGTACCCTAAGCACTGACAAATCTTGGTGCTCCCCCCTGCCTCCCTTTGTACATACTGAACAAATGAAGCCATATTCTCAACTTTGTGGTGCCTCTTTTGGGCCTGGTGTCCTAAACGCGTGCTTAGTCTGCTTAATGGTTAGTACACTACTGAGTCCATAAAGTCTCCAATAAAGAGTCTTTATGGACTCTTTATTGGAATTCATAAAGAGATTTGCCATCTTTGTTTTAGTAATGGATGCTAAAAACACAGGTAGATCTGTAAAATTCAGTCACTGAAGCCCATCTCAGTATGAACTGGCTCCAGACATTTTTTTCTGGATGATGCTACATCTAACATGTTCTTACCTTAGAAATCAAGATTTCTGACCTGCGGACTGAAACTAGTTAGCAGTCTGCAAACAAGCAGGCAATATGGAATGAACTTGTCAGAAGCCTGCTTTGAATAGTCTAGAGTCACATAACTGTTTTGTTCAAACAGAGGGAATAAAAGCATGTTATATTTTTTTTAAAAAATGTGAATGCATGCTCTTTCTCTTGAGATGCTGATCAGAGCTTATCCTAGTCCTGCAAAGGAGTGTCTTTGTGATTCTCTTTCATGTTTCTTTCTCTGTGTTCCTCAAGCCCATTCTGACAGGCATAATCCAGCTAAACAAATCCCCCTTCTACTTGTCTGCTTCTTATTTTTTTCCTTTTTACTGCTGTACCCAGCAATATTTCACAGGTGCCCCAGTGACCTGATAGGATCTCCACGGTGTGCATCGGTAACCTTTACTGCTTCCATGTGCTGAAAGGGATGATGTAGCTCCCAGCTCTTTGTTTCCTTGACACCTAAAGGTTTCTGCAGGCCTGTTTTCCATTAAGCTCAAAACGGGCACATGTGCAAAGAGACATTCCAATGGGAATATATAATTATGCTCATCAAAAGGCTGAATATTCTTTTGTTTAGCAACACGGCTCTCAAAACTCTCACTGCTCACCAAATTCCTATGGAAACTGAGATGTCGATGCTCATTTGTAACCCTTTTGTACACTGCTGTTACCATGTAGTCACCATGACATCTGTATTCTTTCCTTTAAATAGCATTTGCAGCGCAGCCGAGGGATGATTGTAAACGTGCTTTCGTTGGGAGTCGTGTCACTCAAATGCTTTATTCCCCACAATGTCCTGCTTGGAACATGTTGTATCGAATGTAAGCAAAACATTGGCAGAAAGTAATTTCTAGGCGCTGTTCATCTTTTCAGTGTTATGACAGACTGGAAACTGAGTATTTATCCTTGAACGTTTTTACTGTCCAATGTTTGTTATTCTTTTATCACTTCCTTAAGCCTTAAACCTTGTATCAAGGGCAGAGTTCTTTTGGCGATTTTTCTCCTTTTCCTTTTATTGAATAAAGAGAGTTGCAGAGAGCAGGCCACAGGTGCACAAATGTCACTTTAAGAAACTGGTCAGGATTGATGGACCATGTCCACCCCCACCCCCCACCCCCCATTTTGGAATATTTGGGAGAATCTTAGAAGCATTTGCAGGTCTATTGAAACTATAGGAGACTCAATGCATCCCTTTTAATTTGTATTTTGGCTTATTTCACATTGAAAATTAGCATGAAACCGTGGCAGCGCAATAGTTAAAATGGCGTACTGCAGTATAATTCTGCTGACCGCCAGCAGTTCAAATCTCACCAGGCTTGAGGTTGACTCACCCTTCCATCCTTCCGAGGTGGGTAAAATGAGGACCCAGACTGTTGGGGGGGTGATATGCTGACTCTGTAAACCGCTTAGAGAGGGCTGTAAAGCACTGTGAAGTGGTATTTAAGTATAAGTGCTATGGCTGTGATCCCAGGATGATTTTCTTCAAATTAAAGTGCAATACAGTGGTTGGCATCTGGCCAGCTAAGGTCCATAATGATTCTCAGCCAGTATATAGGGAAATCTGTTTAGTGGGACATCATCCACATTCACATACGGGAATGAGATAACAATACAGATGATAATCTTAATTTGTAAGATTTATAAGGTCTCCCAAAGTTTCAAAGAGGCGGCGAGATTTAATAGTATCGGGTATGTCAGGGGCTCTTTTGACTGGTTAAGAAGATATTCAAAAATAAATGTAGATCTGTAATTGAGGCAGAAAACCCAAGGGCTTTTCACTTGGCACCCCCCAAAAGACCCCCCCCCCAAAAGAGCAATGAACAATGGCAAAAAAAAGTTTGCATTCGAATAGATGTCATTAGCTCTGATAGGTTGAATGCACCTATTAATATTTGCAGTCATTCTCCAAGCTGGCAGCTGTCATCACTGATCATGAAATCATTGATGCCTTCATATCATATGCTTGCTCACTGATTAATATTCACTCAGAATATTAGGAAACAGCAGCAGCAACAGGAAAAACAACTGCAGTCACAAGAAGAGTCTTTTTCCCAAGTACAAGAGCAGAACTGACCCTGTAGTTTCTGACTTAACAGGAATCATTCACAAATTTTTCCTGCCCTCACTGGAGGAATTTATTTATTTTTATTTTTATTTTACTGCTACTGCTTAAACAGCTGTTTCAATGAAAGCCAATTTCCCAGGCCATGTTCTTCACCAGCTTCAGTTTCAGAGGAGTTTTGACCTTCTGGCAGGACATTAGAAAAGCACCATTTTAGGTAAATATACACACTGGGCATTTGAAAAGAAAACATTGCCCAGAAATCTTAACTGGAGATAAAGACTTTTCCATGGGAAAATCTGGATTTTCAGTAAGTAGTGAAAAAAAAATTTTTTTTAAAAAAAAAACCCACAATCCCTAGGTCAGCTCTCTTCCTACTTTAGGTGATGCATCAAAGGAATGGGCTTCTACAGTCATCAATCAGAGCCAAGGAGAATCCCCCCAAAATGGTGAGATACAGCTGAATGTTTATCTTATTTGAATGCTTATAATAAAAGCAATTTCTTGGGAACTTTCAGACGTCAAAGTGAAGTGTGTAATTCAGTCAATAGCCAGAATAGTACATTTGTAAGATAGTCGCTATATTTGATGACAGACGGTCAGAACTTCAGGCTGTAATTTGAAATGACACAAGTTTCATCAATTTGTCTTGTCTGAAAGATACTTCATCGGCCCTGAAAAAAAAGACACAGAATATCTGTAAGCTAAATGGAGAACTGCTGATCAGGAAGGTTGCTGAAAATCCCTTAGCATGCCTCAAAAGTAAAGTGGCTTAAATCGACAATAATATAGAAACATTAATTTCATTTCATTTTTCAACTGAAACCCAGCATGGAGGATTTATAGCCAGCCAAGGGGAAATCCATTTAGTCTTTTTAAGCCACTTTAAAATATAGTGGAGGAAGGAAAAATATAGAGAGGGGCTTCCACTAATCTTCCCCCACTCCCCTTAGGTCTGTGTCATGATTCTCCTATTTCAGGCTACTTGGGAAAAGACATCTGCTACTCTCAAATTGCAATCAGGTGTGCCTGTCTTAGAAGAGCCATGCAGAATCCAGAACTCTAAGATTCATATCTGCTTCAGGGTCTTCACTCCCACTTTCACTGCTTTTCTGTTTTTCCATTTATCTTTTCAGGCAAGTAAATATTGACTTATTATTGAAGTTCGTTGCCCCCTACAATTATTTTTCTGTTTATGTTATACTCTGTAGATAATCACAGGACATTAGGATAAAAAAAACCAATAAATCAGCCAATAAATCACATCACCTTGTGCTACTTTTCTCTTAAAAGATGACCCAATGGATCACAGAACTGTCCAGTTCTTTCTAAACTTGTTTTCGTTGATTTTTATGGGCTCCCAAATTCAAGGAAGCTGAGACTTTCCTTTTGGGAAGGGAGAAAATTATATAATTATATATAATACTTCTAGATCATCCAAAGCTTCAGATGCCACTTTATGGAGCAAACTTTTTTGTTTTGTTTTTATAGTGTACCAGAAAATTTACAAGTTGGGACTGTCCCTTTTTCTTTCTTTATTACTCCCAGTATGGTCAGTGAGGAACTTCTCTTAAAATATGCAGACATAAATGCCAACTATGACATTTACAGGAATTAATATCCTCCTGGTTGGAAACAGCAGGAGGAAGCATATTATTAAAAGGAAGGGTGAAAACAGATCTCTGATCCTCCTTTCCTTTCACTTTGCCAACACGAGAACAATTTGGGATCTGGCAGATTGACTCCTTTCAGTGCTCCCCACCTGTCACGATCATATTGCTTTGACTTTCTGTTTGTTGTTCCAGGTCTTTCTCATGCCTGATGAAATACGGAAACAAAAGCAGCATTGGACTAATCTCACACAAAGGCACATTATACCCTGGCCATAATAAGCAGTCATCTGTGCAGAGCTGGCTAGTGGCATTTTGGAAAGAGAGAGAGACAGACAGACAGACAGAGACAGAGACAGAGAGACAGAGACAGAGACAGAGAGACAGAGAGAGACAGAGGCAGACAGAGAGGCAGAGAGGCAGAGAGAGAAAGAGAGAGACACAGAGACAGAAAGAGAGAGAGAAAGAGAGAGAGAGTCAGACAGAGACACAGAGAGAGGCAGAGAGAGAGAGAGACAGAAAGAGAAAGAGAGAGAGAGAGAGACAGAAAGAGACACACAGAGAGAGAACCATAAAGTTGCTTCTTTCCTGTCGCCCACAAAACCCCAACTGAACCAACAACTACATCTTCAATTCTGGGGAAAAAAGAAGCAGGAGGTATAGGAGAGGCCATGGATAATTCTTGGAGTGAATTGATCTTGTCACCATTCAGTCAATACCATTGCTGGGAGTGTGCAGTTGTGCTTTCTCTTATTCTAATGCAAGTTTGTTTGTTTTAACAAAATGTCACCCGTTTTAAAAAGTGTGTGTCACTACAGAAGTTGAGAAGTAGCTTAGTATCACTTTGACCTCAGATATCTCTTAGTGGTCTGGACTGATACATTCTGATTGGATGCCTGTTGTGTACAAATAGGACAGTCTCACAGCAGAGATTTATCTATAGCATCCTGACTAATCTTTAAAGACAGAAATGTTCAGTCAAGACCTGCTCCATTCAAATGTGAAACTTGAAGACGATGAAAAACCTGGCATCGTGTGTGATTCATGGATGTCCTGCCACTTCTCAACAGCTTGAGCATCTTCAAAGTCACCAGGAGGAAGATTCATCCACTCCACCTCACAAACATCTGAGATCCTGTAGCTTGTGATGTCATTTACAATGTTTTTTTATAACCAGTGTGATTGGCAATAGGAAACTACTGTTGTCCATTGTGTTGCATTCCAGAACTTTAATTGAGTGTGGATCTTCAGGTATTGTCCTAACAGCAATTAAGATTTCAACTGAATAGGGATTTTAATAAATTGCTTCTGAAAACATCCACTGGGGAAAAAAAAAATCAAAACATGGCTATTAATGTCAACACACACACACAAACACACATAAAAAGTTCCATGATGTAAGAAGAAGCAGTTGGCAGCAACTCCTTACCCCACTTTTTTTCTTCCTTCAAATGAGAAAATTTAAATATCATGACTGGATTATTAACATTGTGTATCTTCCTGAGAACATTTCCCAGAAGGTTGTGTAATAGTCTCTACAGAATTAGGGCTAGGCTGGATTTCTAAACTCTTCTCCTCTCCCTACTATAGTGTAGACGTGTTGAATGTCTAGGAAGATACTCAAGTCGTCCAGATCATGATTGTCCCAAAGGTACTTTTTTTTTAAAAAAGCAAATGGACTTTGTTTTTCCTTTTGAAAAAAAGCACCTTTGTGGACATTTTGGTTTCAGATAGAAAGAGAGGCAGAAAGACAGACCTCATATAAGAACAGACTTATCCTCTTTTTCTCATGATCTGCAGGAAAAACACCAGCTTTGAACTGAAAATAAAAAATAAAAAAATAAAATCTCACGGTCACTCAGTCCCATATATAAGCCAACCAACAGACATAGGCAAACACTAGCAAACAGGCTCTTGCAAGTTGCCAAAGAGAAGACGTGACTAAGCTATGGAGAGAAATTTTAGATGATCAAAACAAGTGGGAAGATGGGAAGGAAGTTCTGAAGAAATTATGCTTCATGAAGCTGATGAATAGTAAATTAAACTTGTACAGATATTTTTAAAGCCGCATACATAATGTAATAGCGCATAGTTGCACTGATCTTGGGAGAGATGATTAAAAAAAAATTGTTATAAAACAGGTCTCACCTAAGATTTTGTTTTTCCAACTTCTATGGAGAGGAAAACCATAATTCTTTTTTTTTAAAAAAAAAAAGTCATAACATACAGTTTCCTTCTCCTCTCCCAACTGTAAATGTGTTGAATCACAGGACAAGAAGAAAGAAAATATGGCCTGTAGGTCCATCTTTAGAGACACCTAATTGGAGTTATATAAATGTACTAATTATTCCTTCCCATACTTTGCTTTGGAAGAAATAGAAATTATGAGAGTATTAAAAGACACCCCCGCCCCCCCATTTTTTTTTTTTTTTGCCAATTTGAATTCTAGGCTGGAGCTGCAATAAACAACACCCTCTCCTGACTGGAGAGCAAAACTACAATTGTTTGGTGTAACTGCTGTCGTAAGCATCCTTATACTTATACAATTTTTATAAGATTTTTATGAGGAAAAGAAACAACCATAACACAATCTTTTTAAAGAATATGTGCAACAAACCACTTCTAAAGATGACTCTATCTTAGAAATGCAGAGGTGGTATTCAGCAGGTTCTGACCAGTTCTGGAGAACCGGTAGTGGAAATTTTGGGTAGGCAAATACCACCTCTGACTGGCCCCTCCCCCTTCTATTCTCTGCCTCCTGATTCCCAGCTGATCGGCTGGGTCTTCTTTTGTTGCCCTGCACAGGAGAATGAAGCTGGAAAGTAGGTTAGTGGGGTGGGGAGGGAATGGGGATTTTGCAGTATCCTTCCCCTGCCATGCCCACCAAGCCACGCCCAGAGAACCAGTAGCAAAAAAAATTGAATCCCACCACTGGGTTATTGGCTATTGAAGGCTATAGATAACCCTTAATGTGTATGTTCCCTGGAAAATCAGTAATGAAGTATGGGTAGTCCTTGACTTATGGCCACAATTGAGCCCAAAATTTATGTTGCTAAGTGAGACAGTTGTTAAGTGAGTTTTGCTCCATTTTAGCAATAGCAATAGCACTTAGACTTATATACTGCTTTATAGTGCTTTACAGTCCTCTCTAAGCAGTTTACAGAGTCAGCATATTGCCCCCAACAATTTGGGTTCTCATTTTACCCACCTCTGAAGGATGGAAGGCTGAGTCAACCTGGAGCCTGGTGGGATTTGAACTGCCAAATTGTAGGCAGCCGACCGCCAGCAGAAGTAGCTTGCAGTACTGCACTCTAACCACTGTGCCACAGAGGCTCCTTATTTTACCTTTCTTGCTACCATTTTTAAATGAATCGTTGCAGTTGTTAAGTTTAGTAACACGGTTGTTAAAGTGAAACTGGCTTCTCCATTGACTTTGCTTGTCAGAAGGTTGCAAAAGGTGATCAATGACCCCAGGACACTGCAACTGTCATCAATATATGCTAGTTGCCAAGCGTCTGAATTTTGATTATGTGAACACAGGGATTCTGCAATGGTTGTAAGTGTGAAAAACAATCATAAGTCACTTATTCAGTGTCATAACTTTGAGCGGTCACTAAATGAACTATTGTAAGTTAAGGAATACTTGTATATGAATTGAATAATATCTGGAAATTCCCCATTTCTTGTCTGCATTCTGGTAGTTTTTTATCTGCCATTTCAGCAGATAGCAACTTCATAAATAGAATTTCTAGAGTCATGCTACACTCTCTAATGTTCCCGGATTCCATTTCTTCACTTTTTAAACTTTTCAACAGCATGCAAGATGCTTGCTGTCCAATTTACCAGATTTGTAAATTCTCTCTCTCATATCCAAAAGTTTGTAGAGCCTTTAGGACTAAGGCCCTTATTTAAACACTGGATCTTCTCAAAATAAGCAGCTTGAGATTTACAGCTCCCAAACATCTCTACTAATATTGACATCACTATAATCAATTTGTGAACATGAGCCCACTGATCCCTTTAATTGGACTCATCGCTGCCAATATCTCAAGGCCCTTTGTTTGCCTTGTATTTGGAAAAAGATCTAATACACATATAATGAACTCATTGTGGTCTGGAGTACATTTCCTAAATCAATAAATAATTCACACATGCACAGAAACATGTATATATGCTGGAGCAGAGAGGGAAGGGTTATTTTTAACGCTCATCTGTTTCATGCTAGAATGTTAGGCTCATGGAGTTTAAAATCCTGTCTTACTGAATTTCTCACTGCACAAGATTTTCGTTAGAGGTTTAAGACTCTGTATCTTCATCTTTCAATCTGGCGGTGATATATATTGGACAGGCTTAAATAACAATCAGCAAACTGACCTAGCTGGCATTATTTTGTGGCCATTAATCTGGACTTCTAGTATGGGAAATGCCTCAAACTCCAGTGCATGAGATGGATTAATTTGACATCTACAGTGAAAATCTTGCTTCATTAGGACAAGAACATCATAAAAACAGAGGTCAGATCTCATGGTTGTGAACAGATAACTTCTTGCCTATTTCTTTTCAGAGCATATGCAACAGGACAGTGGGCTTCCTTTACAAAACAGCTTCTCAATCCCAATCAATAGTCCACTGAGGCTCAATCCTGTCTGTCAGTATTCTCCCAGAATTGAATAATGTCAACCTGATGCAATTTACCCTTTAACAGTGGCCCTGGATGGCCCCTTTTGCTATTGGTCTGTTGCCAATCCCCAGCACATTTATGGGAAGTATTTCTGGCTTCCTGCAGTGGATCCAATCTCTTGCAGTGGCTGGAGCTACTTTGTTCCTCCATCATCATCATCATCATCATCATCATCAGCAGCAGCAGCAGCAGCAGCAGCAGGTTTTGCCCTGCTTGAAAATGGGATATTATAATTTGACAGACACAGATATACACTGCTCAAAAAAATAAAGGGAACACTTAAACAACATAATGTAACTCCAAGTCAATCACACTTCTGTGAAATCAAACTGTCCACTTAGGTAGCAACACTGATTGACAATCAATTTCACATGCTGTTGTGCAAATGGAATCGACAACAGGTGGAAAGCATAGGCAGTTAGCAAGACATCCCCAATAAAGGAGTGGTTCTGCAGGCGGTGATCACAGACCACTTCTCAGTTCCTATGCTTTCTGGCTGATGGTTTGGTCACTTTTGAATGCTGGGGTGCTTTCACTCTAGTGGTAGGATGAGACGGAGTCTGCAACCCACACAAGTGGCTCAGGTAGTGCAGCTCATCCAGGATGCGAGCTGTGGCAAGAAGGTTTGCTGTGTCTGTCAGTGTAGTGTCCAGAGCATGGAGGTGCTATCAGGAGACAGACCAGTACATCAGGAGATGTGGAGGAGGCTGTAGGAGGGCAACAACCCAGCATCAGGACCGCTACCCCTGCCTTTGTACAAGGAGGGACAGGAGGAGCACTTCCAGAGCCCTGCAAAATGACCTCCAGCGGGCCACAAATGTTCATGTGGCTGCTCAAACAGTCAGAAACAGACTCCATTAGGGTGGTATGAGGGCCTGACGTCCACAGATGGGGGTTGTGCTTACAGCTCAACACCATGCAGGACGTTTGGCATTTTCCAGAGAACACCAAGATTGGCAAATTCGCCACTGGCGCCCTGTGCTCTTCACAGATGAAAGCAGGTTCACACTGAGCACATGTGACAGAGTCTGGAGACGCTGTGGAGAACATTCTGCTGCCTGCAACATCTTCCAGCATGACTGATTTGACATTGGGTCAGTAATGGTGTGAGGTGCATTTCTTTAGGGGGCCGCATAGCCCTCCATGTGCTCGCCAGAGGTAGCCTGACTACTATTAGGTACTGAGATGAGATCCTCAGACCCCTTGTGAGACCATAAGCTGGTGCGGTTGGCTCTGGGTTCCTCCTAATGCAAGACAATGCTAGACCTCATGAGGTGGAGTGTGTCAGCAGTTCCTGCAAGATGAAGGCATTGGTGCTATGGACTGGCCCACCCGTTACCCAGACCTGAATCCAAATGAGCACATCTGGGACATCATGTCTCGCTCCATCCACCAACGCCACGATGCACCACAGACTGTCCAGGAGTTGGGGGATGCTTTAGTCCAGGTGTGGGAGGAGATCCCACAAAAGACCATCCACCACCTCATCAGGAGCATGCCCAGGCATTGTAGGGAGGTCATATAGGCATGTGGAGGCCACACACACTACTGAACCTCATTTTGACTTGTTTTAAGGACATTACATCAAAGTTGGATCAGCCTGTAGTGTTTTTTTCCACTTTAATTTTGAGTGTAACTCCAAATCCAGACCTCCATGGGTTGCTAAATTTGATTTCCATTGATAATTTTTTTGTTGTCAGCACATTCAACTATGTAATGAACAAAGTATTTAATAAGAATATTTCATCCGTTCAGATCTAGGATGTCTTATTTTTGTGCTCCCTTTATTTTTTTGAGCAGTGTATATTGCAGATGGATTTTCTTCTCCCAGATTTTTTTTCCCAAAAGGCATGGCATAGAGCCATGGTGGTGCAGTGATTAGAGTGCAGAACTGCAGGCTACTTCTGCTGCCTGCCATTTATCTCACCAAGCTCAAGGTTGACTCAGCCTTCCATCTTTCCAAGGTCAGTAAAATGAGGACCCAGATTGTTGGGCCCAATAGGCTAACTCTGTAAACTGTTTAGAGAGGGCTATATAAGCACTGTGAAGCAATATATAAGTTGAAGTGCTATTGCTATTTCATTGATTCGGGATGGAAAGAGCCAGAACTAGCAACTTCACATAAAAAGCACACTATTATTTTAGACCAAACAGACAATGTATTTTGATTTCCACTACTTATTGGACTTTGGTGGTGACTCAATAAGTCATCCTCACCCCCACCTATCAGTAACTGAGAGGACAGCATAAAGTTTTGAAGAAGAACTTTAGTTGTTATTAAGCCCACAATCCTGGGGCAAAGAATTGTGGGAGTTCTTCAAAGAACATTTGATTAGCATTAATGTTTATAATGGGTCTTCTCTTGATGTAGAATCTTGACCCCACACCTTTGCCTCTGGCCAGTCATTATCTGAAGCTTCATACTGACATGTCCACTCCTGCAGAATTAAGTAAGCCTACTTTGGATCGTAGTGAACAGATAAGATAACTGACAGCAGGAAATCCTATGGTTGGGATAGAACTCACTTGGAGAATGAGTTAACTTCAAGCATTTCTTCTGGTTTGATGTTTTTCCTTTCCCCTCCCCTTCCTTAATTAAGATTTATTGTAATTTACTCTAAACAACTAGCAGGTCAGTTCTAACTAGCTTTATATAGTTATTATTAGATTTTGTTTTTAAGTTGAACCAGGGTTGGGGTTTTCCAGATACTAAAAAGTCCAATTTCCCATAAATCCCATTCAGCATGTTGAGCAGCCAGGTGCAAACTATAGTCCAGGAAAATTTGAGGAGATGCAGATACACAACTCATACCCTGAACCTTATAAACATTATTTAATTACAATAACATGAAAGAACTGGAACAAGGCTGCACGTTGAACTGTCAATGAATCAGCAAAACAAATTAGCAGTGAGGAGTGAAACAGCATTAAAAATAGTAGTTAATATAAAAACACAACATTATTATTTATTAAAAAGCAGAGCTAAATCAAGATGTTTTATTTGGTAGCTAATATTTTGTGGAAATGGTGCTAGGTGGTAAAATTTTACTGAGCATCAAAAAGGAGCTGAGTTTTTTTAGTAGCTATCCTTTAATGTCTAAAAGGCATAGATATCAGAGTAGACCTCAGGGCTAGGTATGCTAACTTGAGAAAAGCAATCTTTTAAATATTTTAGAATCTCAGACTGCGTATGTCAAAGCCAGCAATTTGAAATCTGTCAGGAGAACAAAGGTATGGTGAAATTATTTTCAAATAGCTCCACAGCTTGGCAGTCCAGTTGCTACAGTTTAAACTTTAAAGTAACTAAAAAGTCTTAATGAAGATACATGACATCAATCCAATAATTAGGATGTACGTAATATTGATCAGCTATAGTTGGATGAAGAATGAATAACTAATGCCAAGTCTGTAGGCTGGATCAGGGAAAAGGAAGAAAGATGGGAATATTAAAGCATTTCCCAAAAAAACTCAACATGGATGAACCCATGGAATAGTCAAGCTGGATTGAAGAGAGTCCTTACTTAATGGCAGGCCCGGTGGGGTTGAACTGGGAGACCAGTTTGCATTGATAAAATGAAATTTAAGCTATATGGACATCCACCCAAGATCTGTGTGTGATTCTTAAGATGGTTAAATACTTAGTCAGATGAACTACCTATACTGACAGTGCTTCAGTCTTACAATTATCTCCAGTTTGCCCATCCTCACTGAATCAGACCTCTGGAGTGCCAACCTCTATCACCCTAAATCAGGGGGGTAAAATTTGTAGCCCAAGTGCTGGATGCATCACATACTGGACCTGCCCCCAACTGGTTTAGTGAAGGGGGGGAAGTCCCGCTACATCACATGATGACACCATGACAATGCAAGTTTGATATCCCCACCTAAATGAAAATGATGAACATTCACCACCTGTAGAATTTAGGATTCATCAGCAATGGAAAACATCCCATTAAGAATCCATTAGAATCTGTCAGTTTATTGGAATAGATCGTTTACTTAATCTTCCATTCATGGGGTAGATGGTATGCTTCTGAATTTTAGGTGAAAGTGTGATCCGCAAGAAAGTAAGCAATTACTTTTCTTTCATGTGTATTTGATTAGATGACAGCCTTGGAGAGATACATTTTGGACAGAGAACCACCTGCTTTAATAACTAACATTGATGACCTCATAAAGCCAAAAATTCAGAGTCTTCAGCTTCTCATTCAAGGCTGCATTGATTAATCAAAGACTGACTTTTGAGTTATAGCCCAGTTATGAAATTCCAAATTAAACACTGAAATTCAGACAGGAGACTTGGACGAGGAGAAATAATACAATGTTTACTAGGGAAATAAGGTCTTAGTATAATTTCCCAGCCCTGTTTCTCAGTCTTAGCACTCCATTCTGCCTAAGGCCTTAGTATCAAATCATTTTTAATGTATTCTGCATGCTAAATGCATGCTTGTATAGATATGATCTGAATCTGTTCACTTCATTAAACATAGAGAGCGTTCATCAAGTTTGCCCAAATACAATAATGCAGAACAAACTACCATTCAGTGTAGGTTGACAGTCCTGATGACTTCATGGACGCATTTATGGCAGCTTTCATGGCAACAAGTCGGTTGGTCTACCTTCTTCTGAGATCCATTTTTAATTTCCAAGCCTTAGCCTATAACCCTGGGATTTTTTGGTGATCCCCCATTCAAGGAGGAATCATATCTGACCCTGCTTATTTTTCCAGCTTAGAGAAAGTTAGCTAAAGGCTACTATCTGCTGGGATGAATATATACCTGATTCAGGTTTACAACTATTTAGCTGACATCTTTGTTTAGTAGCAATTATCTTTTTTTTTTTAGCCCAATTTGAAGCACTCACTATGATGTCTGTGGATTGTGGGCCTGGGTTATTTGCAGGAGAGAACCTTCTGTTTCTACCTTGTCTACTTTTATCTTCAATTGGAAACTGTTACAAAAATCTGCTTAACATCCACAGCTAATTCTGTTGCAATTTTCCTTGCTTCAGGATAGGAGGGGCTTCAAACATTTCTTTTTGGAGTTTCTCATTGGTTGGTTCCCTCAGATGTTACCTTACCTCACCAATGGGAGCTTGGTGACCAACGCAATTAAATAAATAACTAGATGCCAGAAACGGTGCTTTCCATTAAGAGAAGGGGGGGGGGGAATTCTCAGTATGAAAAATTACATTACTTTGCATCGTTGCCTCCTAAACATTGGCTGCAAAAGCAGATTGGGCCATGTGATGCTGCCTTTTAAAATAGAACTTGACAGATCCCAGAATGAACAAGCCATATATAAATGATAAAAGGGGAAATCTTTTTTTTTTTTAATTCCCATTTTATAACTTGTCTTTCTGGATTGTACTTGATGTGATTAAAGGTTAATCTATGTGTTATGTAACATGAGTAAACATGAATTATCTAGGCAATTACTGATCTTCTTTAGCTATTTCTCTCCAATCACTTTTAATCGTCATTCAGTCTAATATTTCCTTTACAAAGCAGGCTGATTTGCAGCCTTTCCTGGTTATTAGAAATAGTCTGGAGCTAGAGGAACTCTCTCTCTCTAGTTGCTAGTGCCAAGTAATGTGGATCTTAGCAATTTGAAACTCAAGCTATTCAAGGTTCCAAATAATTAAATCTATCTACAAATACAGTTCTTTCTTAAAATCATGATAAATTTATGACTTCTTTGTTCTGCACATTGGCAGTGCACATTGAAAGGCAAGAAGAGAGACTCTATAAAATAATCTAATTGTCTTGGCAAGATATTGTCTCACTTGTCTTTGTTATTATGAATGGCTCAGCCTGGATGAAAGTCACTCAGAGCTATCCATGTTTTGACTCTCTCACGAGGAAAGTTATATAATCAAGAGTTCATTTCTAAGGAAGTAGTTTCCATATCACAATGCAAGTTTTGGACATGGACAATATACATGCATTAAGGGTGCAACTGGACTCTTTTATAAGAGAGGAAGCCCTATCTACAACAAATTAGAACAAACTAGAACAAATTATTTCCAAACAAACATGGGCACAATTGCATATTAAATTTGCTTGACCCTATAGCATCTGAACCGATAAGGGGTTTGCATGCAGAATTTTACATACTATTCTGTGTTCTTTCTTGCAAGTGTTGCTGGAATCTTCCCTTCCTTTTGGATGAAGGTGAAGGAAACTAAATCATATACAAAGTAGAGGATTTTAAAAAAATGGAAATATGCAGATAATGAGAGAAACAGATTACAGAAGATTACGAGACAAATTAGAAGGAACATGAGAACAGAGTTAGCTATTGCTTTATTGAACTAAAATAAAAGATAGATTGCCCACAAATAGTTCACATTCTGATTTTCCTAAGTACAGAGAGAAGAATTCTGAGAGGCAGCCTACTCAAAGAGTTAATTGTTATTGTGGGGGGAAAAATCCTAGGGGATTTTACTGTGCTGGAATGAAAGCAGTAGGAAATATGGCTGGTCCTGCCATGGGGGTCATATCACTTGAGACTTTCAAGAAGAGATTGGACTGCCATTTGTCAGAAATGGTGTAGGGTCTCCCACTATGGGGTGTGTGTGTGTGAATTAGATGACCTATAAGGTCCCTTCCAACTCTGATTATCTGTTATCTGAGGGCAGAAGTAGGACAATGCATTTTGTTCTGTTTTTTAGCTGGCCTGCCATCTCCAGCAAAACATATCTGCTGCCCCCCTGTGTTGAAGTCAGGTTTAGGTGGCCTTTGAACCCAGAATCACAAAGGAAGAGATGGGTAATCTTTCCTTCTACCAGCAAGCATTTGGAGCAAGCGGTGAGATGCTATTGCTGTTGCTTTAAAAATGTTAAGGATATTTTCCTAAGGTATCTGCAAGGGAGGTAAATAATCAGGTCTTGCTGGAAAGTGTCAAGTTAAACATAATAAGACTAGTAGAAAATTTTGTCTGAGATAGTGTATAGGAAGTGATTGGGGAATCCACCATTCACCTTACATGAACTGATTATCTATAGGGTCAGCTGTATTAAGATATGATAAATCTTCTTTTCCCAGAACAGTTTGTGCAGGAAAGCAGGCAGAATTATAGCCAATAAGATCACAGGTTCATATCCCAGTACTTAGAGAAAGCAGCCAGCCATAAATTATTGTTAATGCTGGAAAGGCTTTTAATGAAGTACTCCCTTTTTCTATCTTTTCACCAGACAGAAAAAAAACTCTCTGTGGAACTTTATCTGTTCCAATTCCCATGCTCTCTGTGAGAAATGTGATAGTTTCTTTTTGCAAATGAATTATGGAGGCATCAGAAGAAATCTACCCTACAATTAGGTGTTTCTAAATGTCCTTGTTGGCAGCATTTGTATCTTGACCTTTGGCAGTTGGTGCTGAAAATATTGTTGACAGGTGAAAATGCTTGACAGAGTAGGACTGTATTTGCATAGGATCATCACTTTCCACCTCTAGTTGTGATGATGAACAATGGCAACTCAAACATGGTAGCTTCATGATACAACTCCTGCCTGTTGTACTTGCATTGGAATGCCAGAAAGAAATGGGTATGTCACAGTGACATGCATTTTATCACTCCCTGTTCACCCACCATATACTTATGCCCAGCACTTAGCATATACCTATATCTAGAAGATAAGGGGACTGTATTCTCTGTTTTGGAAGTACATTTAAATAACAGTCTATTATTTAAATAACAGTCACCATGAGCCATGGTGGCACAGTGGTTAGAATGCAGTATTTCAGGCAAAGTTTGCCCACAGCCAGGAGTTCAAATCTCACCAGGCTCAAGGTTGATTCAGCCTTCCATCCTTCCAAGGTTGGTAAAATGAGGACCCAGATTGTTGGGAGCAATATGGTGACTCTGTAAACTGCTTAGAAAGAGGGATGTAAAGCACCGTGAAGCAGTATATTGCTAAATGCTATTGTTGTTACTATTGCTATACAAAGACACACGTAAGTATGAATGGTACAGTGTAGCAGGTTGTTTCACAGGGATGTTTTGGTTGAAATCAATATATAATCAGGTGTTTTAATGTCTTTTTAATTCTGTGCTAAAACTTTCCTGTGCATTTCCCACCCGCCCCTTTTCATTTAACTCTATGGAAAATTCAGTTTTTAATATCTTTAAAAGTTAGGAAAATTTATTTGGGAGAATCAAAATGTATTAAGCCATGGTAAGAGAGGAAAAAATATTGAGTTTCAATTTAGGAGGGAGTTAAGGAGTTGCTACTTCATTCTCTGAATCAGCTATTCCAACTGGCTTCAGTTTTATTATACAATAAAGATAATTTACTAGCCATGTGGTATTAAATATCTGGGAAGCTTCAGCCAAGTTTTGAGTCTGCTAAGGGAGGGAGCCTGATATAACAACTAATAAAACTGTTGGCATCTGTTAAAACAGATCCACATCTAGAATCTACATAGGGTTCCTCCTAGTAAGTTATACACATCATACCACTCTAGCTGTCCTGAAAACTTCCAAATATAAACCAAGATTTTACAAAGGGATTTTTTTCCCCAGTAAAAAGACCTCTTTTTTATTATATCTTTTGGAAAGTTTATCTCCCATAGAATATCTTTGCTTCTGAAATGGCAAACTCTTATCTCCCCCCAGCAATATTTTTTCATTGTTTGAGATTTGAAAGTAGGACTTGCAGGAATCCAAATGAGCATCATCAATCTTTTGATTCCCACCATTTCTTTTGTATCCTCAACTGCAGGGGTCCCAACCCCTGGTCCATGGACCGGCACTGGTCTGTGGCATGACAGAAATCATGCTGTGCAAACAAGCAAAGCCCCATAACGGGATGCAGGCAGAACGCGAAAATATGCCCCCTTCGGTCTGTGGAAAAACCACTCTCCATGGTACCCAAAAGGTTGGGGGCCACTCAGAAACATACACTTTAAGGTCCTGGATACTTAGCAACTCATAATTCCTAGGTGATAGGGTGAAATGATGGAAAGGCTCAGCCCCTTGAAAGCATTTATACGAAATGCTTCCAAAACTATCCTTTTGTTCATTTACACTGGATACTCCAATTAATGATGATGCATAATGTCTGTAGCTCAGGTCATCTGATATGTGTGTGTTTGTGTGTGTGTGTGTGTGTGTGTGTGTGTGTGTGTGTGTGTGTTACATGACCTCAGATGACCCTAATATGTTTAGCTATAGACATAGTGCACCATTATTAATTGGAGTATCCAGTGCAAATGAACAAAAGGGTAGCTTTGGAAGCATTTAAGTTAAAATGTTTAGGAGTTACTAACATATATTGATAACATTACAATTTGTAAACCTTGACTGGTGCATGCCAGTTTGGTGTAGTGGTTAAGACACTCAGCAAGAAACTGGGAGACTATGAGTTCAAGTCTTGCCTTAGGTACAAAGCTTGGTGATGTTAGGAAGCAATGGCAAAGAACTTTAGAAAGACCTTGCCAAGAAAAGTGCCAGGTGTCAATCCAAAGCCAAACATACATTTTGAATGCAATTTGAGAATGTTCCCCATTGGCAGCAAATAACTCTTCATGTGAGGAGCCAGCTTGCTAATTCTAACTTTGATGGCTGCATTTAACATTTAAAAAGAGCATGGCCACAGCAGTATCTCCGGCTTATTTTGAATTGGGAAATGATGGAAGCAGGAGAGTTAGAAAGTGCAGCAATATATACCAGTCAACAATCATAAATTGTAAATTAAAACGCTGTAATACTTTTCTTTCCATCACAAGAACTTTACAGGCCCAACTACCACCATTAGAAATATGCAGGATCTCAACAAATCAGGAACATCATTTATAGTCTCTGCTATTTTTGTAAGCTGACTTGAAGGCCACTATTTTTGGAAAGGTTATCTGGGAATGTAATATATTTGCATTTCTCTTTGTTTTAAATTGAATATAGACACCCTTTACTTGTTAGAAGTTTTATAAGTTCTATAATCATTTCTGAAAATTATATAGTAATATCAGAGGAGTTGAAGCAGGTGGAAGAGAACAAAGAAGCAGTTCATTTAACGGCAATTGTAATTCGTATTTCTGTTTGCTATTTTAGAAACCCTGACATTTTCTGGCTTCCAGCTTTTTAATAAAGAAATATCCCTGACTTTTCACTTTGGATAATTCTTTGCTGAGATAAGAATGAGTAGAGCAATTATCTTATTAGGTTGACAACTATCAAAGAAATAATGCAAAGCTGATTTTCATGAAAGTGGATACTCAAATCATATTTGATTATTTTGAGGTAAGTCATACCTGATGCCACTAGCTCACCAAAAGAATTCACCACAATATAAGAACTGGGCTTTTAGGTTACATCTAATCCATCTTTATTAGAGTGCCAGACCAAAATACAATCATAACATTGTTTTAAAAATAAAGTTATATAAACAAAAGCTAGTAGCTATAAAACCTAACCCATAAATTTTGTACAAAGTCTCACTGACACCAGCTTTTAAAAAATACAAGCTGGATTAAACCAAACTGAGATTCAGAAAAAAAGTGATATCCTATAATTTAAATCTCATTTGATCCACATAGGTAGAAACTGTGGTTAGGATTCAAATTATTTTTAGGTTGCTTTGTTTAGCTTAGCATAAGAAATGGACAAACCCTAACCCATTGGTAAATTTGAAATTATTGTTTTGACAGAGCTGAGACATTTCTGGAATATCTCTGTGTACCCGGGGTAATATCATGATGAATATAAATATTCATAAACTATTTATACATAAAAAATATATAAATAAATTATATAAACAGCAATCAAATGATTATATTACTTAAAATGATTTTTAAAATTTCAAATGGCATCAATTTCATCAAATACCATGAAAGTATTTCTGTGACTTTAAATGAAGTTAGAAATGTTTCTTTGCATACATTGAATGTTTCAGAAAATGTTTGATAATGATTGGTTTGATTATCTGAGTTGCTAGAGAAGTAACTCAGGAGCTGGAGCATTAATTCATATAGTTTGAGCTTGTCCTGTTGTTGCCTTTTGGGAACTGATATTGACAAAATTGTAAATATAACCCTGAATCTATCACTATGTTATGGACGGACACGCACACACACACATGCATGCACGCACGCACGCACGCACACACACACACACATGGCCATATATTCCTTACTTCGTGTTCCTTATTTCGAATATGTGCTACTTTCTATTCTATGTTCTGTATGCCACACTGTAAAATATACAACAATCTAAACTTTCAATCTAAACTTGTATCCTTGCCTCTCTTTTATTGTATGTAGCTTTCCTATTAAGCAAATTTTTGCAATACAGAATAATGGCAACCAGCAGCATCTTTTTGCTATTGCCCTCATGCTCTGAAACACAGTTCATAATGCTTTGCTTAAAATGAAATCCATGGCTGATTCCTTTGATGTTCTTAGGAACATATTGTTTAGCTTTCATTCGATACATAAGAATGGCGAGGTGTGAAGGATATATTTACTAAAACATTGCAGTCTGAGAATGGAATTTCCATTCCTACCTCAAAATATATTAAAGTACAGACTTTAGTGGTCTCCCTCTCTCCCTCCCTCCCTCCATCTCTCTCTCTCTCTCTCTCTGTGTTTATCTGTCCGTCTGTCTGTCTGTCTGTCTGTCTGTCTGTCTATCTATCTCCCGTCATAATAGTTTCTTTCCTTGTTCCAATTCCTCTACCCCACTTTCCTTCTGTCTCCTGGAGATTCTCTAACAGAAAGTCTTGGTTTTAATCTAAAGGTCATCAGCTCAGTTGGGCTCTTCTGGATTTCATCCACAGGAAAGGAGGGAGAGGAAAGTCAGCAAAGGAACTAAATATATTTAAGATAGATTTCATCATTTCCCTCCTGAGTTTTTGAATGTCATTGGGTGGAAGGGTGACTTACAGCTTATTACAGAGTTTTCATCCAACTGCACCATGGAATCAGAAGTGAACAGTGCTTGGCCCTTTGGCCTTTAACTAACACAGTGTTCAGACAATCCTCCTTCTGAATGCAGTAATAAACATTACGTGCATTATGAAAGTTTCAGTGTTTGTGAAAGAAGTCCATTTGGCAGTAAATATTTCTAACCCCATGTTTGTTATGATTTGCTTTCATGTTTCTCAGTTTATAAGTACTTCAATTTTGCTGATATCTTTTTAAAAAGGGTACTATTTTAGAGTCTATCTGTCAGTCTGTCTGTCTGTCTGTCTATCCATCCCTTTCTATCCCTTTCTATCTCCTATCTATCTACCTACCTACCTATTTAGGAAAGGAAAACCTTCTTAGGGAGATATATATATTTATTTATTAGATTTTTATCCCATCTTTATTACTTTATAAGAAACCCAAGGCAGTGAACTTTCATAATAGCATCCTCACCTCTAGGCCACCGTGCCAATTATGCCAAATATATATCAGGGCTAATAACCACATCTGCCTCATACATCACTAACCATTCTGTGCAGAAATGACTGTATCAGAATGCTAACATGAGAAATTATTAAGCTGAGAGAACATAAACATTCTCATTAGAAAACTGTTTGGAGACATTGCAATGCCCCAGTAAACAAAATGGCAGGTCAATGAACATCAAAGCCAAGTATATTTAACTTTGGTAGTTGGGAGACATAGTTAGGATCAGTAAATCCTAGTTTTGTGAATAAAACTGAAAAATCCTCTTTTTTAGTATTACTATACAAACTTTTCAAAATAGTATAATAGCATACAATATCATTAACAGAACATAGCCACAAACCTAATAGGAAAATAATGAAAGGAGAAATAATGCTCTAAAATGAACAATTCTAAAAATATTGACCCTTTTGCTTGAAGACCCTTTGATCCTTTAGCTGTCTTTTTCTGGGTGGCTTTATTTTTTCAACTCCCCATGCCTGTGGAATTTTCTGCACATCTCAAATCCATGTTTTAACTAGGTCTGACCCCACTTAGCTTCTTCACATCAGCCAAGGTTAACTAGACCATGTCACCAGCTGGGTACCTGTTAGAGGCAGGTTAGGGACAGAAGGTAAACTTAAAAGCAGTCAGATAAATTATCTACTAAAATGTGTACTGGATTGTGCATATAAAGGCAAGGTAAATCTGATAGCTGCATAATAGCAATTTGGGTGATTTAAAAAAAATGATTTTCTGAAAAAGGAGCAGGTTGATATTTAAAAACATTTTTTATCAATATAAGGTAAAGGTAAAGGTTCCCCTCGCACATACATACTAGTCATTTCCGGCTCTAGGGGGTGGTGCTCATCTCCATTACAAAGCAGATGAGCCAGCGCCATCTGAAGACGTCTCCGTGGTCATGTGGTTGGCATGACTAAACACCAAAGGCACATGAAACACGATTACCTTCCTACCAAAGCGGTCCCTATTTTTCTACTTGGATTTTTACATGCTTTTGAACTGCTAGGTTGGCAGAAGCTGGGACAAGTAACGGGAGCTCACTCCGTTATGTGGTACTAGGGATTTGAACCACTGAACTGCCGACCTTTCTGATCGACAAGCTCAGCATCTTAGCCACTGAGCCACTGCGTCTCTTCATCAATATAGCACTCCACATAACCCTAATCATCGCTGTTTATTCCAATTTCTAGCATCATTTAGTGTCCCATTTACTTCTACGGAATGGGAGCTAAAGCACCTCTCTGGCATTGGAGTTAGACATGGAACCTACCACGAACTTCACTGTAAATGAAGCCTTGTGTGCCTCCGATGCAGATTCCACTAAGGCATAACTGGCGTCTGCCAGTCTCTAAGTGTTCCTTGTCATCAATGTTGAGGGGGAAAAAATAGCATGTTGTCTGGGAAAGCAGCAAAAACGAAAGGATATATCTGTGACAGTGGAGTGTGTGTAAATTTATATATCACTGACATGGGCTAGATTTGTACTGATTTATACTGATCCACACTACCGTTATTGTCACCATTTGTCTCAGTGTCTAGAGACATAATGTCTAGCATCCCATTTACTCTATCCTATAGAGAATGGTGTCAAAAATAAAGGATATAAAACAATTCATCTCCAGATCCTACTGGGCATTTTAACTGATGCATGGAAAGACAAACACTAGGTGAAATGAAAGACAGCTAACTTCTCCTTTAAAATTGTATTTTGTATTTTCTTAAGCATAGGAAACTCTGCAGGGATCTTAAATATGTATTTTTCTTTCACAGTAAACATATCCTGTGCATTCCCAGTAGCATGCAGCTCTTTGTAGGAGGTTGTTTTTCCGTCAGCATTTCTTGGGATGATCAGGTGACCACATAGAGGAGTTGTACTCATTTGCAAGCAAATGTGAATATAACCTTGCTTCAGGATTTGGTATTTCACATAGGAAGGCTAGTGGCTAATAAAAGGAGACTAGATTCCCTTGCTTGGGATTGATATCTTGTTTGCAATGAACACCATTGTGCTTGAATTTCATACTACAATTACTGAGAATATAAAGAAAACTGCATGGGAATATGTATTTCTGCAGAAAGGTTGCCCTTAGATAAATTTTCACTACTCTGGAGCATGAGTTCTTTTAGTTGTAATACTTTACAACTTGAATAAAATATTTCCTTTTAAAGAAAGCCCAGGTTAAGTCATTCTGTTTTATAATGAAGTACCCATCACAGAGCATATCTTCATTTAATAGAATTTAAAAACAACACTTTAACATGTGGACAGTTAATTATTATTTATAGCCTACCCACTAAAAGAAAGTGTGTATTTCAGTCCATCTTAGTTATTATATACACATTGGTCAAGATAAAGAAGCTCTATCCAATTACTAAAGAAGTTAAAATTTCAAATAATGGGATCTGATCAGTCTGCCAAAAAAACAACAACAACCAAATTTTATTTGGCCTTTAATGTTTCTGTATTAATTCATTTTTCCTCCATTTAGAGAAAATGTATCTATTTCAAACTGACCCAAACTGGATCTGTTTCAAAGAGTTGATATCATAGAAACATGAATAACATCCCTTGACACCATAGCAGCATCCCTGGATGCTTTAAAAGAAAGATGATCCAACCTTGAAAAAAAAGACACAACACAAAAACCTGAACATTCAATAGCTACGAACTACATCTCTACCCAACAACCACAACCCAATCCACAACCCAATCCACAAAAAAACATAAATCAGACAAATAATGATATCCCAATCCTCATCAGAGAAGCTGTTGAGCATGAACGGAAATGTCCAAATGCCATCTTATTTGATCTAGAGGACATCAATGACAATGATGACATCACAACTGTTCGAAACATCATCCAGTGATTATCAAGCATCAACCATCTCCCCTGATGAAATACTTGACATTTCCCACATTGGCCGAGAGCTCAAAAACAGAAACGGCTCTGTAGCCCCACACTTCTGCAGAGTTATTTGCAAAAATGAATCAAGCAAACGTAAATTCATTTATACTATAAATTCACTTACCAAAAGCAACACCAACCATAAGAACCTCCATTCTCGCCTTGACCTAACCATACAGCAACATGCCCGCTCCCATGTACTCTGCAATGAACTCAAAAAACGTCTAGACAATGGAGAGAAGGATCTACATTGACTACCATACTGACTGTATCAAAAGTAAGCCACACAACCCGCAACTCAGCTTTAACCTTCAACCACAACCCTACCTCAACCAATCCACCATTACCCAAGACTAGGCACGCACATCCCTAACTACCTCAATTCCAACTACAATTGGCCTTAAATGCAAGCTACTCAATGCAAGAAGCCTTGTGAATAAAATACCTGAATTTCTCCTCTTACTAAATATGGCTAAATTCGACATCATATTTGTCTGTGAAACATGGCTCAATGCATCTCTCCCTGACTCCATCACCACAGTAAGAGACTATCATGTTTACCGATGAGATTGTGAAATTTGTAGAGGAGGTGTTGTTGCTATCTTCTATAAAAAGTCCTTACATCTAAAAAACATCCAAGTTACCCAGGAGTTTGCTCTTCCTGAGACTATCGTCTGTGAACTGTCCTTAAATATCACATTTCGATTCTTACTGTGTTACAGAGCCTCTGATTATGACATCAAACATGTAAACAAGCTAAATTCACTACTAACATGGGCAACATCCTGCCCACACACTTTTATCTTTCTTGGTGACTTCAATCTACCTCATATTAACTGGACCCTAAACAAATGTACAACTGAACCCATACATGCAACCTTCTACAAAGCTGTTATCAATCTGAGACTGGAACAACTAGTAACCAACAATACTAGACTTAACAACTGCCTCGATCCCATCTTCTGCAATAATTTGAATTTAATTTATGTAATACAAACTAAAGAACCCTTTTCCAACAGTGACCACAATATGATTGACTTTTGTCTGAACATACGCCCACACAAAAATCATCACAATGATGTGATCCCCAATTATAACTTCAAAAAAGGCAACTATGATCTCATAGACAACCATCTCTCATCCTTTGATTGGCAATCTCTATTCACTGGATGCAATACTGTTGAAGATCATTATAACATATTTTTACTTGAAGTCAAAAGAGTCATCAAACTATATGTACCAACAACTCCCAAAACAAAGAAAACCAGATTACCCATAACAATAAGGAAACTTCAATCCAAAAAGAGATCACTCTGGTGGAAAAACAAATCTGGTCACATTGCCAACTTCAAAAGCTAATACAAAAATTTATGCCACCAGATAAAGACTGAATGCACCAAATATCAAATTAAACAAGAGGAAAAACTTCTATGTACCAATTCCACCCACACTTTTTACAATTTTGTGAACAACAAACTAAAAGACTCAAGGTCCATCTCACCCCTGATAGGACCTAATGGTAAAGACTGCAATGATGACACCATTAAAGCCAACATATTTTGTTGAGGTAATTCCCTGTTAGGAGAATGAGCGCATACAGGGAGACGTAGTGAGAGTAATGTTGAATAACACACACACAGCACACAGATACACTGTACTTTACTTCCAATAAACATTTAAGCACAGTGCAAGATAAGCATTCCAAGTCATTCACAGGTAAGGCAGTCAGTGTTCAGTTCAGGGATAATCCATATATCAAAGTCCAGTATCAAAAATAGTTCAATAACGGACTTACATCAATGATCAGTAACAGTCATTAGGAGGAACAGCAACTCTTTTTGCATTTTCTTAAAGATATAGTATTAAAATGTCTATCCTAGTTTATATATTTCCAACCCAAATAACTGTTAGATGACTTATATTCCTAACATCTTTAACACATTCTTTATCTCAGTATTTGTAAACAGCAATGGATCATGCCCAGTATTTCCTAGCTGAACCACAGAAAACTACAATGATCTAATACATATCGATTTTACAGAAGACAATGTTGAAAAAGCACTACGCAATCTAAAACCATCTCTATCTATTGGACCGGACAGATTATGTGCCTACTTCTTTAAAAAGCTATCCACTGCCATAGCAGAACCTCTAAGCATAATCTTTGAAAAATCTTTCAGGACCAGCTCCTTGCCTAACCTATGGTCACTAGCCATGGTCAACCCCATCTGCAAAAAGGGATACCCCAGCCTAGTTGAAAATTACAGACCAATCTCCTTATGCTGCGTAACCTGTAAAGTCATGGAATCAATTATTAACCAATCCATTATCCTCCACTTAGAGACAAACAACCTACTCTCTAATAAACAATTTGGTTTCAGAAAAAAACTATCCTGTAATCTGCAACTCTTACACTGCAAAAACATATGCACTATACAACTCAATCAGGGCAAAACAATAGATGCAATCTACATAGACTTCTGTAAAGCCTTTGATTCAGTGGTACACAACAAACTACTCCTAAAACTAAAATCTTATGGTATCTCTGGACAACTGCATAACTGGATAGAAGCATTCCTGTCAGACAACAAATGGTCAAAATTGGGAGTGTCCTATCAAATTCTGTACCTGTCAATAGTGGTGTCCCCCCTAGTGTTCTAGGACCAACTCTCTTCATACTCTACATAAATGACCTCTGTGCTCACATTAAGAGCAACTGCATTCTCTTTGCTGATGATGTAAAGCTGTTTAAAACCACAGACAACACTGCTACCCTTCAAAAAGATCTTGATTATATATCAGAAAGGTCAAACAAATGGCAACTTTGAATCTCAACAAATAAATGCTCTGTCTTATATATTGGCAAAAAAAAATCAGAAAATATAATACAAGCTGAATGATCCAGGCTCTGTTGATGATCCAAGCTCTGTAAAGGACCTTGTAATATTCATCTCTAATGATCTAAGTGCTAGAGCCCACTGTAACTACATAGCCAAAAAGGCATTAAGAGTTGTTAACCTAATCCTACGTAGCTTTTTCTCTGGTAATATTACACTACTAACTAGAGCATACAAAACATTTGCTAGACCAATACTCGAATACAGCTCATCAGTCTGGAACCCACATTATGTATCTGATATTAGCACAGTTGAGAAAGTCCAGAAATATTTCACAAGAAGAGTTCTCCACTCCTCTATTCATTGCAGAATACCTTATGCCACCAGACTTGAAATTCTAGACCTAAAAACCTTGAATTACGCTGTCTTCGGTCTGATCTAAGTATGGTATATAAAATCAAACATTGCAATGGCTTACCTGTCAATGAATAGTTTAGCTTCAACCATAACAACACAAGAGCACACAATAGATACAAACTCAAGGTTAACCGCACCAAACTTGATTGCAGGAAATACGACTTCAGCAACAGAGTTGTCAATGTCTGGAATACTTTACCTGACTCTGTGGTTTCTTCCCCAAACCCCAAAAACTTTAACCTTAGACTGTCTACTATTGACGCCACCCCTTTCCTAAGAGGTCTGTAGGGGGCATGCATAAGCACACCAATGTGCCTACCGTCCCTGTCCTATTGTTTCTTTTATTTTTCTTATATGTACCCATTTCATGTATTCATAACTATGTATATACTTATACCTATTATCTTGTAAGCCATTGACAAATCAAAATAAATAAATAAATAAATAAAATTCTGGCATATTGAATAAAAAGAAAAGTTGTTTTAGAATCCAGTGGAGTTCCAGGAACATTGAGTTCCTTTCCTTTTGGAAGAGTCTTAGAATGAGAGTTTGGTGATTGTAGAAAGAAAGTAGAGGATCAAAAGGTTACTTTGACCTCTTCGTTGTTATTGGCTCTGTGTCTGCAATGTACCTCCTAGACACTGAGGAGCAATGAGTCATTAAATAGTAACATGAGAAGATTATTAACATTAGGACTTCTGGATATTTAGGAAATATACTTCAGGTTCCTTGACACAGCAGTTGAGCATCTTTCAGAATAAAAGCTGTAAAGATTTCATATTCTTTTTCTGTTTTTCAAACATGTCCAATTTTATTTTGGAACATTCCATCTGGTTACATTCAGTGTCACACAGAGTCTACTACAATTATACCTTGGTTAAAAAAAATAAAAACAAAACTACTGCTGGAGTGTTTTAAGGTTTCAGTTGACAGGAATTCATATAAATCATTGTAGAGAAAAGTGCTGATTGCTTTGATATATGACTGCTGTGATGAAGTCTCTAAGATAGAGTAAGGTGGCAAGATAGTTCATTGCATGGGATATTTGTATACTTACTTACTTACTTACTTATTTGCCACCCATCTATAGCCAAGGACTTTGGGTGGCTTATTTACATAGCTGCAATTCTACTGAAAGTTGAACAGATATGCCAGCTTTGAAAGCACCAGAAACACTTCTAGAACTCATGATTAGATACAAAGACTGGCCATTTCTGAAATTAGAATCTCACTGTTAGTTTTCAGAATGCTTGCTCCTCCATTATGGAAGATACTTGTGATCCACCATCTCTGTTTCTGATTTTGAATACCAACAAAAAAGAATTTTGGGCAGTTTTTACCAATGTAGCTGCCAGAATTTTCAGTAATACTAGTTGAGGAATGCTGGGATCTGAAGGATAAGCAACTTCCTGATAATAAATGCAGCATGAATACATGATATCAACAAACAAAAAGAAAGATCAAAACCCTTTTATGTTCCCAGGGGTAGTTCCATACTGTAATCGCTTTGCCATTAGAAGACGTGAAAGGAGCAGATTGGGAGAGGATATAAATAGATTATGGGAACCTTCAAAGATAAGAAACTTGTCTGATTCTCACAATATAAGAGAAAACGTAGACCTTGCTAGAATCGGTCTGAAAGATGTTTCTCCCAGATCAGAATAAAATTATTTTGCTACTTTAAAGATAAATATCTAGAACAACGGGCACAGCATTTTTGAAGTGTTTAGGATTATGATGTTGAGACTCTGGAAAGTGTGCAGAAAAGAGCAACAAGAATGACTGGAGTGAGAGGCTAAAACATACAAAGAATGTTTACAGGAATTAGGTCTGTCTAGTCTAATGAAAAGAAGAACTGGTGGAGACATGATAGCAGTGTTGCAATATTTGAGGGGGTCCTACAAAGGCAAGGGGGTCAAACTATTTTCCAAAGCCTTTTCAAAAGGTAAGATGAGAAGCAATGGATGGAAATTAATTAAGGAGAGAAGCAACCTAGAACTAAGGAAACATTTCCTAATGACGAGAGCAATCAACCAGTGGATTGTCTTCAGAAGTTGTGGGTTCGCCATGACTGGAGGCTTTCAAAAAGAGACTGGACAACCATTTATCTGAAATGGTATAGGGTTTTCTATCAGAAAAGAGCGTTGGACTAGAAGACCTCCAACGTCCCTTCCAATTCTATTGTTCCATGTTCTATGATTCAGAATACAACCTGCCTGAAAATTTTCCAGCACAAATGGCATTGAAGCACACAAGCAAAAGTACAGCAAAGTTTCTATTAAATCAAAGGAGGCTTTGCAGAACCGAACTTTTTAGTGGGTTCCACCCTTAGTGTAGCAAACCAAAAAGTAGGTGTGTCTGTTTGTGTGTGTGTATGTATTGGAGCTTAAGAAAAAAATGATTAAAGGCTATATTTTTTTCCAAAAAGGGTATGGAAGAAGCAATTTATTTCTATTGAGCTGAATGAAGATGAAATCTGATAATTTTTAAAAGGTTTCAGAGAATATTTCTGCACACAACTCAACTTTTCTCTGTGACTGCTTTCTTTTCTTCCAAGAATGAAAATAAATCTGCCTCAGTGATGAAAAAAAATGAGCATATGTTACAGGTGTGCCATTAAGCATAACAAATGTACAGCCTTCACTTGTAATTTGTGTGATATATCATCGAATTGTATGAGTGGAATCACTTTGTATTCATACTAATCTTGAAAGAAGTTAATATCTGGAGAAAGATCTCCTCTCAAATAAAATTAGGCTATGAATTGAGAAGGACCTGGAATGAATGTTGCTGTCTGTTCAACATGGTTTCAGCATGTGTGAAGGTATCGTATGAAATATTGCTCGAACTCTTGCCTCATTATTTCAAATGGAGGACGTACAAAGCTGCTATCTAAACAAACTATTAATCTGAAGAAAGATTTTTCACCTCTACTCCATCCCAGACTTAAAGATTATATGACAGTTTTAATTAATGCAGTTTCCATCACAGCTGGACACATTCCAATGCTGTAAGAATTTATAGAACTTGGTGTTGTTCCAAAATTCTGTTAAGATTCTATAACTTCAGACAACAGAGAGATTAAAGAGAAAATTGTGTGTGTGTGTGTGTGTGTGTGTGTGTGTGTGTTGCAGAAATGCTACTTTTGTAATACATTTTTTTTAGCCACTAAACACTATATTAGATTTACAGGGCACAGGAGACTAAGTATGGCAAATCATACTTTTCTCTATTAAATTGTGCAGAAAATCACTGTTTGTAAAGGAATCACCAGAAGGATGCCTCTACCTTAACCCTAACCCTAACTTTAACCCCACTGGTTCACTCAGAGGCTAGATTTGTGTGAAGCTTCAAAAAAGTGCTTCAGTTCAACAAAACGTTTACTGAATCACCTTAAGAAGGCAGTTTTAATGCTCTTTTATTCTTCTGAAGTCATTGCATAGAATAAACAGCGCAGCAGCTTCATTTTTATATAGAGAAAGCACTAGAGACAGAGTTGAGTAGTGTAACAGACTCCCTGACATTACCATGATTATCTGGCCAATGGCTTTTATCTCCTCTTTAAGTCTCTGCCCATCAGAGCTTGGGTGGCAAGACTAATATTGCTATGGGCTTCATTCATTTTCCTATCTCTTAATTTCTTTACTGTGACCACTTACAAGCCTTTTCTGCCCAGGAATAAATAACCAAGCTTAATCATTATCCTTCTCAGGCTGGCAATCTCCTAAAGTCAGAGGTGTGTACTAGTTGCTCATATTGTCATATAGGAAAAGAAAATGACATGCACTGTACTATGCAATCAATAACCTAATAATATCAGAATCTGTGGATTCCATCCATTCATCCATTCATTCATCCATCCATCCATTCATTCATTTTCTATAGCTACCTATCTCAATCCCATTGACTCTTCAATGTGGTGATTGTTTATTTATCCTCCAGCCATTGATGCAGAAGAAGAACATTTGAAGGGTTTTATTATTATTTTATTATCACATTCAATTTGAAACCTACAGAATATGCAAGTAAGATGTGTTGCTTGTAGCTGTTGTGCTTAGAAAAATCTCAGAACATCTCATTGTCCTCATGCGAAACCTAAATACAGATTAGGAAGCCACAGTCTGGATGGAACATGGTAAAAGAGACAGTTCCAGTTTTGCAAAGGGACAAGGAAGAGTACTTTCCCCTTATTTATGAAACCTATATATGTAATATGCAGGTGATTTGCAAGCTCTAGTAATATGCAGAATGAAGGTTCTGCGGTGGTAGACAGCTTCTGCCTTTTAGGACTATCAACAGCAAAGGAAAGCAGTCAGAAAATATATTGCTGACTAGTAGTTGGTAGAGAAGTCTTGAACACCTTATAAAAGATACTAGAAAATATTGACTTCCGGTTTGAGCTTCTTCGGCGACAGATCGAAACCGCAACTCTGTGTGGCTTCGATCTTTGCTTGCCGCTGGAGCGCCCTGAGCTGGCTGGTTTCGGGGCTAAGCCATCCCGTAGTGGTGGTGAAGAGTGGGGAGACTGCCTGCAGGGTCGAGGAGAGCCGCATCTCTCCTCAGCTGGCCATTACTCCCTTTCCCGAAGGCAGTTGCAGAGGTGGTCAGAAATGGCCACCCCAAAGAAGAACTCAACCAGAAAAGAATGTGCAGGAGGAAGATAAGAAGAGAAAGTTTTGGTTGACTGGGTCAAACAGCAAAAGCAACAAATAAGGTACCCTGGAATTTAAACTATTAAAAAAAAAAAACCACTGTTCCCAAATAAGATTTTCAAGCAGCGAAGGAGAGAGAAAAGGGAAAGGATTTGGGTTTTTTTCTCTCCTCTTCCTTTCCCTATACTGACAGCTAAGAGACTTAAGCAAGAAATTGAAAACAAAATCCACTTTGACATCAATAGGCATTTAAGCTGAAAATAAAATATCAAAGGGATAATAAAGATTTCTGGATACTTAAAAGCTTTTGAAAGCAGGAAAGGAGAGAAAAAGAATAAAAGGGCAGGATCTGGAAGGGAGGGGACTGCATGGAATTAAAAAGAACTTACAGTAAAATCTCAACAAGACTTCTAAAAGATACATTTTAACTGAAACATGGCAACAAAATAGTAAAACCCCAGGAAGAGAAAGTGAAAAAAGAAGTAAGAAGAAACAGCTCGGGAGTATTTGGATTACTTGGTGAGTTCTGGATTTTTGGTTACTGCATTTGAATGACTAAAATCAATCAGGTGGTTGTTTAAAACTGTTTAAAATGGCTCCACTTTTAGAAGAACTGAAAATGGAACTTAAAAAGTACAAAGAAGATGCACAAGAAGGGAGAGGTTCTTCTGGCTTCGTATTTCAATTCTTAGAAATGGAGATTTGGAACTATGAGAAACAACAAGAAACGCCTGCAGAACAAGAAGATTGGGACAAAGAAGAAGCCATCTTTAATGAACAAGTAATTTTATGTGGGGGGAAAAAAGGAAAGGGGGGAAAGAGAATGAAAAGTTTAATATTTGGAAAAACAACCCAAAAAAAGAATAGTTTGAAAAATAAGTATAAAATTAGAAAGCAACAGAAGAGGAAAATGCAGAAGAGAGAATTAGAAGTAGAGAGACAAGGGGGTAAAAGGGGGAGGGAGAAGAAGAGAGGGAAGAAAGAAAGGAAAAGAAGTTATAAAGGACAGAAACAAGATATAGAGAAACAGGGCCTATTTAGAGATAATGGGTGAAAATCTAATTGAAAAGGGGATTCTGCAAAGGTACATAAGATAGTATTGTTATATTAGAAATAGAAATAATTTCAGAAAATATGAAACAATGTATGATCAAAATGATGGATAAAATAGTTATCGTAATTTAGTGGAATGTTTGTTAATAAATAAATGTAATAAAATGAATATTTAATGATTTATAAAACATAAGTGAAGAGAAATAGGGGGAAAATTAATTATGGAAAGATTATACATGTCCCCAAGGAAGTATGATATTTAATTGAAAGGAAATGTTAAAGATGTTAAGACTTTAATGAATATTAATGATAGAACTGAATTGGAATGGAATGAGGGTTTTAATTACATATATTTATAATCCTTTTTTAAAACAATATAGTGTGTATTTTAAGAAAGTACCAAGCAGAATTAGATTGGAAGTTATGTATTATATTGAATGTTATAACCTTAAGGTATACATTGAAGTTTAAATAAGAGTTGAATGGATAAAATTAAAAGATATAAAGGTGTCATACTCCAATTAGTAACTACAGGAGAAAATTTGTTTAATGAGAAAAGATAATATGAAATTGAAACAGGACAGACAAAAGTATAAACATAATGATTTGAATTGAGATGAGATAATCAAAATAAAGTTGAGAAAATTAAAAGAGGGGAAAAACTATATAGAAAATGCAAAATAGTAATAAGATATGGAATAGAACACAAAAATGAGCATGAAATTGAGTTTGTGTCTGTACAAAGAAGTGTAACCCGGGACCAAGCTATTTTCAAAAAAAATGTTTTACTTGTATTTTGTGTGTGTGAAAACCCAAATAAAACTTAAAAAAAAAAAAAGATACTAGAAAATATTTTGCCAGAAAATGAAGCATCTACAATTGTGCTCATATTACAGTGTTTGGACTGTTTTTGTTCTTCAACAATTCAAGCCCTGTTAGTTTGCCCTGGAAACACAAATCTGAATCAACTCCGAAACTCAAATCTCCATTTTAAATTGAGCCTAAATACCTTTGCACAAGTTTAATGGAAACTTAACGTTAGTTTGGCATCATTGGCTTAGAATGAGTTCAAACTGTGTGGGGAAAAATTTCTAACTTCTTGAATAATGTTGAAAGAGTATGACTTTTGATAGTAGCTACTGTACCTGTGGATGTAATAATTGAATTTTCCTTGAGAATAATTTATCTTGGACTATTTTCAGTGTATAACTAGTTGAACAACTGACTAGATTTATGACAGATGCTGTTTTATCACACAAGTCCTTGGGTTACTTTAAAATTTTCCTAGCAGTTGTATTTTTTTAAAAAACCCATAAGTCTGTTGGATTTCTTCTATGCTGGCAGAGATAAAGTTTACTCAGTTACCCAGATTTCAAGGAAATGTACTGGAAAATTGAATAAAAAAATGGGAGAGTATTTAGATTTCTTTTCAACTACTGCTTCTCTTTGTAAACAGCCTTACCATACTCAAGGTTCTTAGTGAAGTTTTGAATTAAATTGGATTACTATTTTTCAAGTGGAAAAATATTATTTTGTAAAAAAGACTTCACTAAAATCTCTGAATGATAAAATATTAATTCCCACTTCAATTTACTTTGCAATAAGATACTTAACAGGCATTATTTAAACTCCTTTTAAAACCAATGTAATTTTTTGTTCAGTTTCATATTTTAAAAATAACACAAAGACGCTGTCATCTTTTTCCTGCATGTGATGCAACCATTTCCCCTTTATTTTGAAATGGAAATATCTTCTTTCAGGCATTCCTCATTTTAGAGGCTTTCAAAACATACTGCATACAATATCCCTCTCCTCTCTCCCCCTCCCTCCCTCCTCTCCCTCTCTCTCCCCCTATTTAAAAATACTGGAATTTCCACTGGAAAACCTTGTACTCCAAACAGTTCTTCCACAAGCTCAATCAAATGACAGTATGAAACAAATCATATTTCATATTTTTACATCTGAATATGGATCTTCAATGAAATACACACACACACACACACACACACATACACAGAGAGAGAGAGATATTGAAAAAAGACCTGAAAGTATGAATAGAAGAGATGATTCCACCAGACTGTCAATTATTTCGAAGCCTGAACTCACAAACAAAAAAATCTCCACATCACAAGCCAGGCAAACACCTGGGCACAAACAGACCCCCCCCCCATACCTCCAGCTCAAACACACCCCAGCCAGGCATCCAGATGAAACCTAGCTTCCTAACAAATGATAGCCGTCCATTTACTCGGAGCCAAGCTGCACTAAAAGCCTCCAATACAGGAACACAATGTTGCCAGCCAACCAAGACAAAAAAAGCCACAAAACAGACAGAAGATATTAGAAACACCAACCAAGCAGAACACAGCAAACTCCAAGACCAATAAACACAGACCAAGACTCCCAATCAATCAGGATGAAGAAAAAGGCTAGCCCCAAATTTGAAACTGAAACAACTGTAAAAGTCTGACTCACAGACGAACACAATACAGAAGCCTGATGATGGCAGATGAGATTCTGCCAAAACGTTGCTACAACTTTATATATATATATAAATTGAGTTTATTCTTTAGCTGGGAACTGGGGAAAGTAAAGGAGGAGGACAAATCTCCTGCTCTAAAAAATGATCGGTCAAATTGTAAAAATAATAATTTATATAATCTTCTGTAAAGCATTGCTTTGAATATAAAATGTTTGCCTACATTTGTCTTGCTACTATTTTTATACTTACCTATCTCCATTGCAGCTTCAAGGCAGTCTTGATTTTAAACAATTCGTACTGTTTCAAACTTTAGGCCAAGTAATAGGGAATGAGGGCAAGTATAAAAAAAACATAAGTCATAATGCATTAAGAAATATGATTTATATACTTCTTACCTCAGATGTTCGGACCCAACCATGTAAGAGCACATTTTGTCTCATGACTTCACCATTATGAATTATAATGACATAATTCATGTGGTGGCCATAATTTAGATGTAATCTGGGTTTATTGAAGACAAGTATGGTATATTCAAAGCTTGAATAAAAAAAACCAGAATCATGTTATGGAGACCATACTGAAATTTGGATGCAATATGGGGAGAGACAGCAGTAGGATTTTGATAAACAGGCTAAGGATAATTCACATCACAGATTGGGATCCTTGTTCAAATATCACAATCCTAACTGGGGTGGCCTCAGCAAAAAAACATTTTCTGAGCAGCAAATCAAGTGTGTTTCCTAATGTCTACATAGGTATATATTTGTATCTACTATTTCTGATAGATATATTTTATACCTATTATACCTAGTTCTAGGAGGCATAAATAGAGGGATAGAATCAAGATCACATATAAAGTGTTAATACCACTTTATAATGCCTTGGTAATGTTTAGACTTCTAGAAAAAGTGCAGAGAAGAGCAACAAAGATGACTAGGGGACTGGAGGCTAAAACATATAAAGAACATTTGCTGGAACTGTTTAGTCTTATGAAAAGAAGGACTAAGGGTGACATGATAACAGTATTCCAATATCTCAGGAGCTGCCACAAAGAAGAGGGAGTCAAGCTATTCTCCAAAGCACCTGAGGGCAGGAAAGAAGCAATGGGTGGAAACTAATCAAGGAGAGAGCAACTTAGAACTAAGGAGAAATTTGCTGACAGAACAATTGATCAGTGGAACAACTTGCCTCCAGAAGCTGTGAATGCTCCAACATTAGAGGTTTTGAAGAAGAGATTGGATAACCATTTGTCTGAAGTGCCTAAGCAGGAGGTTGGACTAGAAGACCTCCGAGGTCCCTTTCAACTCTGTTATTTTATTTCCATTATTCCTAACATTGTTAAAGCATTTGAATGCAGAATGTTACTTTGATATTCTTATGCTTCATTGGTATTCTGAACTGGATGTTCTGTAATCTGTAATTATCCTTCAGCTCATGACATGCAGTAAACATCAGACTGCCCAATAATGGATAATTGATTATTAAGATTCAGGTATATTTAACAATACATTCCATAGTTCTTTCCCATCAAGGAAGCTATACAGAAAACAAAATAACAGGTTGAAAGGGACCTTGAAGATCTTCTAGACCAAACCCTGCCCAAACAAGAGACCCTATACCAGGGGTGTTAAACTCATGGCTTGTGGGCCTGATATGTCACACACTGGCCATGCCCACCCCTGGTTTAGTGAAGAGGGGGAAAGTCACGATATGTCATGTATTCACAATGTGACACTGCAAGTTTGGCACCCCTGCCCTATACCCTTCCAGTCAAATGCCTGACCAATCTCTTCCACAATTTCTGGAGGCAAGTCATTCGACTGATTTATTGTTCTCACTGTCAGAAAATTTCTCCTTACTCCTACATTGGTTCTCTTCTTCATCAGTTTCCACCCATTACTTCTCGTCTTGCCATTTGATGCTCTGGAGAATACATTGTCCCCTTATTCTTTGTGACAGCCTCTCAGATATAGGAAGACTGCTATCATATCATCCCTAGCCCTTCTCTTCATTAGATTAGATACATCCAGTTCCTGCAATCATTCATTATATCTTTTAGTGAGATTCATTCTTCCACTATTTCCTGAAAATTTGTCTCATATTTGTGCAGCATCCTAAATTGCTCATGAAGCAAAGATGGTGAGGGAAACACTTTAGTGTCAGATCAATAATGCAACAAAACTGATGACTTCATTTAGGCATGTTATAACAAATGCTGCAATTTAAAAAAGTGATGAATGTTTTAAAATTTGTTAATCTCTTCTGTTTATTAGAGGAGACACACAAAAGCATAACAAAAATGAAAACAAAATTATTAGCACCCTGTAAGCTGTGATTCACACAAATCATTGTGTGACTCATATTGTTCCTTTAATGAGAATGATGGAAACACCTTTTGTGTTCATGGGAATTCTATTTAATATCTTTATTTCTGAATACAAACCGCTGAACTTATCATGGTCTACAAAGAACATGACAATAATGGTAACATTTTAAAAAACAAATGTGATAAAGTCTGTTATCTATTATTTTGCTCTCTCTCACTCTCTCTCCTCCCCCTACCTATCTCTCCCCTTATCTACCTACTCTATCTTCTATCTATCTATCTATCTATCTATCTATCTATCTATCTATCTATCTATCATCTATCTGATATATACTGAAAAGAAATGAACTATCTCTCAGCTCAGTTCCTGTGAGAAAATAATTTGATCTGAACGTTGGATGTCAAAAAGTGTAGCCTGTAGCCCCTCCTGTACAGGAAGTATAAAGATGGGTTTACATAAAGTAGAAGTTGAATGATAACTTATGTAGGATCATTGCTATTTAACATGTTATTGTTGTTGTTTTTAATTGTGTTTTAATTTTTTTTTACCTCTTATGGATATCTGGCCTGTGACTGCACATATTTAATAAATTATTGTTGTGGGCATTGTGGGAAGTCCTATGAAATTTTCTCAAAGGAATACACTCCTATAGGATTGTAAGCTGGAGATACGAGAAGAATGAGTCTATATGTGGGCAAGCTGGGAGGTGGCAGGTTTTGTTAAGAACAACAGACTAACAAACTAACATAATAATGGAATTGCAAGGGATCTTGGAGATCTTCTAGTCCAACCTTTACTCACCAGGGGATCCTATAACATGTCAGACAAATGGCTGTCCAGTCTTTTCTTGAAAATCACTAGTGTTGGAGCACCTACAACTTCTGAAAGCAAGCTGTTCTGCTGAGTAATTGCTCTCACTGACAGGAAATTTCTTCTTAGTTCTAGGTTATTTCTTTGATAAGTGTCCATCCATTACTTTTTGTCATGCCCTCAGTTGCTTTGGATAATATGTTAATCCCCCTCTTCTGTGACAGCCCCTTAAATATTAGAATACTGGTTTTGGAGACTTTAACTGCTTTTAACTGCAATGTAACTATTTTAGATGTAGCCTTTACCAGTTTCCCATCTCAAAATGTTATAAAACAGTGCCCTACATTTTCAGGAATCGTGATAAGAGGAGGCTCTGAGGAGATAAAGAAGAAGGCTCAGCACAGCCAGCTGTTCCCTCCTGAAAAATCAACATAAATGTTGTTTCCTTTCCGTAACCAAAGAGGAAAATAGCAGCCATATTTCTCAGTTTTTCTATATAATATTTATAAGACCCAGATTTTTATAGATAATTCTCAGTTATTTGGACAGTTGGAGGGAGTGAAGTCTTCAGAGTAAAAAACAACAACACATGGATTCACCTTAATTGCTAGACATTATATTAACCAATTGTATTCATCCTTTCTGCAGATATAGAGCCAGGTTGTTGTACTGGTGAAGGCACCAGGCTAGAAACCAGAAGATTGTGAGTTCTAGTCCTTCCTTAAGTATGAAAGATGGTTGGATGACTTTGAGCCAGTCACTCTTTCTCTCTCAACCCAACTCACCTCACAGGGTTGTTGTTATTGTTGTGGGGGTGAAGGAAAAGGAAGGACTAATAGGTATGTTTGCTGCCTTGAGTTACTTATAACAATAATAAAAATGGGATTAAAAAATAAAAAAATAAGTAAAATAAAATATAACATAATTACGCTTAAGGAAAGGGAAGATTCACCTCAGGCAGCAGATTTCTTTCAGCTTGCCTTTTGTAAGGCATCTGTTGTCCTTATATGCCAAAGTATACTATCCTACTGCCAATGTCACAATTTTGAAAGAAGAGTCAAGTATCACTAGTATCAGCTTCTGTAAATAAACTTGTGAGGGAGCAATGTTTATTTATTTGGTAAATTGATATAGGCATCCATCTCACACACATAAATGAGCAGCTTAGAATTTTTTTAAAAAAGATAAAACAATACAGCAGAATAACCTCTCCAAATCCCACAACATTTTTTTTCAAATGAAAACAATAAAAATCATTGAAAACCATGAAAATATTATAAACTACTGTACTACTAAGCAGCAAAATGTTTTAGACCGGTTCTGGCCAAAATGTTTTTGAATGCAGGATCAACTTAGAAAGAGCTTCACATTAAATGGCTAGGGTTTTTTTCCTCTTCTTTTCTTGTATATCTTGCAAAAGTTTATATAAATGGAATAAAGTAAAGCTAGTTTGGTTTAATACTTAAAGCACCAGGTTAGAAACCAGGAGACTATGAGTTCTAGTCCTGCCTTTGGCATGAAAGTCAGCTGGGTGGCTTTGGGCCAGTTATTTTCTTCTCAGCCCAACTCACCTTACCCAGTTGTTGTCGTGGAGAAAATAAGAGGAATATATGTTGATATGTTTGCCTACCCTTTAACTGGGAGACCAGGGTTCAAATCCTGGCTGTTACCTATCTTACCAATAAGTGTCCTTGAAAAAAGACCCCCTAATGCTTCACCTGCTTACCTCCAATATGGAACTAACATGAACTAAGGGAGTCATGCTAGCTAAGATCATCACCTGGATTTATAAGGTCAGCACCAGATGTTGAGAACCAGATTAATCTAAGCTACTGGAATAGACCATACATGGATGAGTCAAGAGAACCTGGACTTGGTAGAATGCTAGTACAGCAGTAGACCTAATGAGAGGACATATATGAAATGTATGGATGGACAGAACACTTAAACCATACTAACTGAAAAATGGTTATCCAACATTTCAACAGTGTGAAGAGGAAGCTGCTCTCACAGCTTGAGATAGGCCAATTCCATATCATGTCCCAGACTCATGAAGACTCATGCATCCAGAACAATTGGATAGGCAGTCAATACTTGAAGTTGGAACATCATTGTCATCCCCTCAATTACAGAGACAGCAGCTAATATGGCACATAGGATAATGAATAAACTATCTAGAATCAACCTTACCAAGGCTCCACAAAGAAGTACTGTCAGACAGTGTGTTAGAAAATGCCAATAAAGCTCTCATGACTATCCTTACTATCACCATAACTCAAACCAATGGAGCAGTATGCTTTACAGTCATTGTAATCCTGGAGATGCTTGAGTTTCTTTCAAATTGGGAGAAGGGAAGAGAATTTTAGAAAGAACAAGCAGTTTTGTCTCTTTTCTTTGTCACGAGAGCAAGAGGGCAAGAGTGCTATGCAGACTGACAAGTTTCATTTCTCCAGAGTAATACATTATCCAATTGAGAATGAAAACAATAAATTTGAATTAGAAGTCTAGGGTAGTTTATACATTGGCAGGCAGATTTGAGGTAGGAAAATGGAACATAACACAATTTTGGATCAAGTGTCTCTGCAGTTATTCTTCTTAAACTTTCAGTTTAGTGTGTGTGCGTGCGTACATACATACTTTTAGTTTAGTATAAGAAATTTTATATGTATAGATATAGATAAATATAGAGTTTGATATAGATGATATATAGATGATATTGATATACAAGATATAGCTATAGATATACATGATATAGATATAGATAAATATCATGCTAAACTGAAAGTATATTTATATGATTATATACATATGGTGACAAGCCAAATGAGGACAAGGAGGCCGAAGGAAGACTATACTGTGTATATTCCAAACTGACCACAGAATGAATTAGCACAACTGTTCTCCTTGGCTTCTTATTTATATCTCCTCCTTGTCATGCAACACTCTCATAATACCTTGATAGATCACAAGAAAGAAGGAGGCTGAGAAATGCCAGTGAAATGGAGACGTGAGGCTGGTCAGTAATCTAACTCCTTGGAAGACTCATGAAGTACATGCTGATCAAGCTGGGTTCAAGGTGACTGGAAAGAGCTCAGAAAAGCTTATTTATACATGATTGATGCTTAGCGTCTCAACTCTTTGGAGTGACCATATCTGACTTTGTCTGGAGGAGATTCATAGTTGCTTGAGGGTGAAACATTCACACACATATACCAACATGCATACAAACTCCATATTAATTACCACAGAGAAAGTATTAAAGAGAAGCTGAGGCCAATTTCTTTAGCTTTTAGAAAAGATTGTCAAATGCATTTCCATTTATGGGCTATGACTGAGATAAAAGAATCTTTCTTAGCTGAAGCAGCCTGTGAGTATAGACTACAGGCCTTGAAACCTCTGAAATGGTGCACTTTTTACTGTTAAAGCAATCTGAAGGGGTCCTTTTCTGGCACAGACTATGTCATTAAACATGAATGTAGGTGGGAAGAAATAATTGCATGACATGGGGGCGTGCATAAGCGCACCAACGTGCCTACTGTCTCTGTCCTATTGTTTCTTTTATTTTTCTTATATGTATCCATTTCATGTATTCATAACTATGTTTATTCTTATACCTATTATCTTGTAAGCGATTGACAAATCAACTAAAGTAAATAAAAATAAATGTTGCCCCTTTCTGACTCTGGGATAAACCACCTGATACAAATATCCTGTCTCCTATGAGGTCAATCTGTTCATCCGTTTTAGCAGGCAACCTGCTAAAGGTGGTTTCCTAGCTCCTTTTCTATCTTTGGCATCCCATTTTCCAGGATCTCTATATCCATAAGCTAGGATGCTATTTTGTCCAGTCTACCTGGCTGGAGTTGATGGAAGAGTGTCAGGCTGGTAGATTTTTCGGAGAAATATTTCTTCCCATTTCCAATATGCTAGACCCGTAGCAACAAGAGATTCTGTGTGTAATCCCTTCCAGTAAATTGCCTGTATTATGTTTATTCCCAGGAATAAAAAGCAAGGGATGGAAAGTAATCAAGGAAAGATCCATCCTACAACCAAGGAGAAATTTTCTGACAATTAGAATGATGAATCTGTGGAACGACTTGTCTCCAAAACTTGTCAGTGCTCCATCACTGGAGGTTTTTAAGAAGAGTTTGGACAACCATCTGTCTATAATGGTATAGGGTATCCTGCTTGAGCAGGGGTTGGACTAGAAGACCTCTAAGGTGCCTTCCAACTCCGTTATTCTGTTATTGTTCTGCCAACCATACCTGGGTGTTGTAATCCGATTAAATACAGTATTTCTGAAAGCTGTAGCAAAGATCACCTAAGAAACTAACAAAGGGTAGATGGTCAGTGACTTTATGTGACAAATAGCGAAAGCCAATGCTGAGGTTGGATGGGCCAAACTAAAGATTTCCTAACCTAATGATACAGCTTGCAGAAAGCATGGGACTTTTTCCTCCTTATGCCTTAATTTGAGAAAGGAAGCCCAATGATATTTAGAAAAATTAACAGGTAGTTCTTGATTTGCAACCATTCATTTAGTGACCTTTCAAAGTTACAACAGCACTGAAAAAGCGACTTGTGGCCATTTCCCACACTTATGACCATTGCAGCATCCCCATGATCCCCATGATCAAAATTCAGATGCTTGGCAACTGGCTCATATTTATGAAGGCTGCAGTTTCCCGGATCATGTGATCCCCTTTTGAGACCTTCTGACAAGCAAAGTCAACGGGGAAGCCAGGTTCATTTAAGAACTGCCTTACTAACTGAACAGTGGTTCAGTGAACAACTGTGACAAGAAAGGTCATAAAATGGGGCAAAATTCACTTAAAAAACTGTCTCACTTGGCAAAGGAAATTTGGGGCTTAATTGTGATCATAAGTTGAGGACTACCTAGAGAACATCATGGCACAGAATCTGTTGTCAGGAATTTGCCTTACAAAAGCAAATACACAAATTATGAAACTTGCATTGTGACATCATGAGAAGTATTTCATTACTTCCCTTCCCTTCCTTTGAGGATGCCATGCCTCTATCTATCCCCTCCTCCTCCTCCTCCCTCCCTCCCTCCCTCCCCCACTCTTTGTGTGCATGTGTCTCTGTGTGTGTCTGTGTGTAATCCTCATTCCTGCACATGTGACAGAAATAAAAGTGATATGGCTTTGAATGTACAGTTGCAGATACTATCTTGAATTTTTGGGCACTCTGCTTTACACTATGAAAATAGGTAGCATGCAAGTAACAGAGGGGAAATTCATAACAATAAAAAGTATTGATTAGTTCCAGTTGAATTAGCACAATTCAGTTTGAGTCCTTTAAATTTTCTAGGACCAGGCCAAATTATCATATGTTGTAATATTGTGAAAAGGCATTAAACCAAATGGGTTTCTAAAAATGAAGAAAGACCTCTGTAGGCTTTTCTTACAATGCAAAATAGAGATATAATAAAATTAAATGCATTTCTTCCCCAGCTGGTGTGAACATTAAATTATTCTCTTGAGTAAACACAACATTGGGGGCAAGTCATCAATAATAATTCTTTTTCAAAATATTCTACCTTCTCATAATAGGCACTGCAAATTGAAAGAAAAAGTTTACAACAATGATAAATAAGATGATCTGCTGCCATCTTGTGGTAAAATAACAATTTACTTTGGTCTGCCTTTTGCATGTTGCTCCTTAAAGGAGGAGAGGAAGGGTATTAATGCCTTTAAGCTTTGATGTTTGAGAAAACTCCTGAGAATATTGTGAACAGTCAAGAATACAACCTAATGGATCATCAAACAAATCAACCCAGAATTCTCCTGCAAATCACAAATCATAAAGCTCACATTACTTTGCTTTAGATAGGTAATTTGGGAGAAGCAGCATGGTGGTCTAGCAGTAAACACTCACTTCACACTCAGGAGGCTGAGAGTTCAATCTTAGGCAGCGACAGGTGTTTCTCTCTCAGGGTACAAAGAGAAAATATCTACTGTGTACTCTGCATAGGCATCAGGAAGGGCATCCGGCCAGTAAATGCTCAGCTTCATTCAGTTGCTCTGTTTCCATCCTGATGAAAGGGATTACAGGGTCATTAAAACAACAACAAAAAATTGGGAAAGGTAGAAGGGAAGGAGAAGATAAAGATGACCAGCAGCAAAGGGGTGGTGGTGGACTCAGTTACAGTAGCAACAAGTTCGTCATTGGAAAACTTGAAACAACATGTTAGGGATAAATTATCATGGACAAAATCTATGTGATCACTATGAGTTGAAAATGATTTGATGGTACATAATCAATTAACTAATCAACCTTTTATATGTCATAATTCTAACAAAAAACTTATTATAGTTTTCTCTTACTGCATTTGATGTAACCACCAATTTAAAAATAATTAACAGGAGAGAGAGAGAAAAAAGAAAATATCCAACAGTTCCTACATCAACTAAGTAAAATCACACAAGTGCACAACTGACTCTGTAAAGTGACTGACTCTTACAAGTATCTTCACAAATATTTGCTCTCTGACCTGGATGAAGAGTGAGCAAGGAATGTTAGCAATAATGAGAAAAAGACTCAGAAATAAAACTCAACAGCCCAGGTATTATTCAGAATTTGGGTCACCTCTGTGTTTTATACAATTGGGGTGACACAATGTCTTAAGAGCAAGTTGTGGAGCCATTAGTCTTAAACCTCAGAGGAAGAATCTTTTCCCATTGTTTGTGGAAATGCAAATGATCACAGTAGGAACAAACAGGACTTGCTGAGGCTCTTTTCTTTTCCCATTCTTTTTGACTAGTAGCACCAAGGCAAGGTATTGGATGTACGTATAAATACACACACACATGCATACACACATTATTTATTTATTAGAAAATTTATATTGCTGCCTATTCACATATGGTGACTCAAGGCAGCTTACAGGGATATAAAAAAATCATGCATATCAAAATAAAATTAATACAAGAAAATAAACAAATAATCAATTAATAAAATAATATAATCACCCCCACCCATCATCCCGGTGACAACACATCATACCAGCCATTGAATGGGCTCCATCCCACTCTGGGTTCCCAGGCCCACTGGCAGAACCAGGCCTTCTGTGCCTTCCAGAAGAGTGTTAGAGGCCATTCTAATCTCTGGGGGAATGATGTTCCAGAGATGATGTTCCAATGATGTCTCCACCATGAAGAAGGTCCTTCTTCTGGGTCCCACCAGGTATAGCTCCCTCAATGATGGGACCCACAACTTTCCTTGCCTCCCCACTCTGGTGGGTCGCATAGATGTGGCCAACAAGGGATGGTCCCTCAGAAAGCCAAGACATGAAGGGCTTTAAAGGTGACAACTAGCACCTTGAATATAGATAGCTGTAGATATATACAGAGGTGGGATTCAATTTTTTTAACAACCGGTTCTATGGGCGGGGCTAGGTGTGTGTGATTAGGTGGGTGTGGCCATGTGACTGGGTAGGCAAGGCTTCTTCTTCTTCTCTTTTTCTTGCAGCACCCCCCACGCTCTGTTTTTGGGCCTCAGGGAAGCCTCTTGGGGGATGTTTTTCCTCCCAGGAGGCTTCCCTGCAGCCCAGAAAGGCAAAAAATGGAGCAGGGAGGGCAGGCGCACCCCTTTTTGCCTCCTAGGCCTCAGGGAAGCCTCTTGGATGAAGCAGTAAGACAGCAAGGGGGATCCCGGCACAGCTGATCATCAGAACAGCTGATTGTCGGGAGTGGGGAAATACCTTAAGGAGTGACTGGGCGGGAAGAACTCAGTCAGCAATGTCCTGCATGCATGATAACTGGGCGGGGAGGGGGGCAGGTGGAAAGGGCAGGGCTAGCCAGGGACACAATTTGCCAGTTCTCCAAACTGCACAGAATCATAACAACCGGTTCTACTAAACCAGTCCGAACCAGTAGAATCCCACCCCTGAATATATCAATAGCGATATGATATACATAGAGAATCATTGTCATTTTTTAAAAATGGACACTTTGCAAACCAAATGTGTTTAGTAGTAGGTCAATAGAAGCAGTTTTCAGGTTATTCCAAATTTTCTTCTTCACTTCCTTTTTTACCACTTTGGATGTTGAAGGAGATACAAAAATTTGATTCTTAAACTTTCATCGGTTTTTTGCAAAACAAATGTGCTCCTTTGGGACTATAACCGTAGGGGACATTGAGGTTTTTGTCAAGTTCTTCATAGTATTTGTTCTCCATACACATTAGGCCTTGGATCAGACTTGCTCATGGGACAGGCTAAAAATTGGTTTCATCTTTTAGAATTTCTGATTAAAGATTAGGCATTTGGCCTAGTGACATTACTGATTGACAACAAATGTAACTCAACTTGAAAGTTAAATTTGTGTTTTGTTTTGTTTTTTGCACCAGGCTAAGATAAATACTGAAAAAAAAAAATCCTAAACAATGTTTAAAGAACAGAGAGACAGATGACAAATTTCCAGTTGTTTGTAGGAAGGATTCTAACAATGGCTTTCTGCACCTCTCCCAAATTTCAGTAACAATGCAATGTCGAACTTTTATTTTGGTCTGACTAAATGCTTTATCATCAGACTTACTAATGGGTTAGATATCAAAATATCTAATTATTATCTCTTGAACAGGATAATTCAAAGTAGTTCATGTCCTTTTATGCTGACTGCTTTACTATTGTTGAAAGAACTGGTCACTATGCAGATGATACAAAACTTTTGTGGTGAGGCTAATGCACTAATGCTAATGCACTAAGACCAGGTTTAAAGTCTTCAGGCATGCATGCTCACTGGGTCACTTGGGGCAGGATTCTGTCTTTCAGCTCAATCTACCTCACAGAATTGTTTTTGCAGAGAAAACTGGAGGAGAAATTTAAGGTAGGCTGCTTTTGGTCCTGGAGAAAAGGTAAATGTAAATCTGAAAAAGAGATGCAGTGGATGAATATAGATGAAAATTTTACATTATTACTAACTTTAAGGTAATATAAATTTCAGGATAAGCAACTTTTTAAAAAAATGCCTTTTAAATATCCGTGTACATTAAAAATGGGGGGAAATGTTGTCCCAATGTCATATTAATTGAGAATGAAAATTCCTTAACTGTGGAGTGTTTTAAGGATAGATGGCAGAGTGATGTTCCATAAATAGAGTAGAATTTGCATTCTTTTTGGAAAAGAAGCTTATATCCACAAGAGGGTGCTCCAATCACACCAATACAAATTCATTGTGAGGTTTATTCACACTTATCTAAGATGAAACTTCATTGAACTCAACAAGGTTACTTCTGAGTAATGTAGATAGGACTGCAGCATTAGAATTCTGTCTTAGTGTTTATTGACTCATTTCTCAAAACAAATAGAAACAACAATTTACCCATTTTTTTGTCGAATGTATTACAGGACTTCTTTACTAAAGAATTCTTTACACCTTTCAAACTGCAACTAGGAGTCTTAACACAATACACACACACACACACACACACACACACACACACACATATATACACACATATATATATATATATATATATATTCCTCCTCCTCCTCCTCCTCCTCCTCCTCCTCCTCCTCATTTTAGCCATTGTTTATCCACTGTAGGATGAAGGCCTTTTCTGCATGTTTCCAATCAATATGGTCCTGAGATTTCTTTTTTCAATTAGGCACACAATACTTGCTGATGTCATCAATCCATCTTGTTTTAGGTCACTTTGGATGCTTTTTATCAAGTGAGAGCCATTCTATGACTGCCTTGGTCCACCTGCCATCCGTTCTTCTTGCCATGTGACCAGCCCATTTCCATTTCAATTCTTTTATTCACTTGATGATATTGCATACTTGTGTTTGCTCTTTAATCCATGTGCAGGTATATACATATACACATACATATACATACATATATATAGTTATAGTCTTTACATTTCTTATGTTGGAATATATTATCTTAGTTAAATACAGGTAGTCTTAAACTTACAACATTCACTAAGTGACCGTTCAAAGTTACAACAGTACTGAAAAAAAGTGACATATTAATTTTTCACATGTATTACCATTGCAGCATTCCCCTGGTCACCTGATCAAAAATTGGGCACTTTGAGCAACTGATATATATTTATTATAGTTGCCATGTCCTGGGGTCATGTGATCACTTTTGGATCTCTAAGCAGCAAAGTCAATGGGGAAGCCAGATTCACTAAATAACTATGTTACTAACTTACCAACTGCAGTTATTCACTTAACAACTTTGGCAAGAAAGGTCATAAAATGGGGCAAAACTCATTTAAGAATTCTCTTACTTAACAACAGAAATTTTGGGATCAATTGTGACCGTAGGTCAAGGATTACTGTATATGTAGTCATTTTCAATTCCTTATTCAACCGTAAAAACATCTACTAAGGCTTGTAGCTGTTGTTCCCATTTTAAACAGAGCAAACACTGATCTAGATATGGAAAAGCTGCCTGAGAATTCTTGCTTAAATTTTGAATTACAGGTAGTCCTTGCTTAATGATTGTTGGGCCTAGAAATATTAGGATGGTGCTGAAAAAGTCATTTTACAACCAGTCCTCAAACTTACGACCATCACACCATCATTGGTCCCATGATCAACACTTGGGCACCTCGCAACTGACAGGTGTTTATGCCCATTGTAGGTAGGCATAAATCAGCATTTGTACACTTCACAATTAGCTTCCGACAAGCTTAGTCAATGCAGAAGCTAGCAATAAAATCACAAGCTGTGGTCACATGATGTCTCACTTTACAACGGCAGTGGAAATGAAGTCATAAATCTACTGAGGCCATGAGATGTGCCACTTAGAAATGGATTTTCTGGCCCAGTTGCGGTCATTAAAAGCAAGGACTATCTGTACTGCATGTTTATCTGAGATATTTCTATGCTATCTTTTTGAAAAGGAATCTTTCCCAGATCTTTTAGATTAAAAAAAACCCTTTGTTAAGTTAGAGCATGGGTGTCAAACTCAATTGTATCACAGGCCAGATCATGATGTATCACAATATTTTTTGCCTTTGTGAAGTGGGGTGGGCGTGGTCTGTGTGTGACGTATCCAGCTTGCAGGCTGCCATTTTGACAGGCTGCTTAGAAAAGTTTACACATATCTACAAATTTCTAGTTTCATTGTTTTCTTTGGACTACAATATGATTGGAACACTATACTGGACAAAAAAATTACCAGTATGAATGAAGAATGGAGTTTTTCTTTAAATCTTACTATCTATTTCGATCTTAGATCCATTCAAGAAGCAAAGCATCTGTTAATTATTCTAGTTTTGTTCTTATTCTCGAAACCACATTTTATAAAGGCCCTCCCCCCCATCATTATCATACAATCAGGAATGTTCCGATCTGCTGCGTTCCTGGCCAAGTCCAGAAAAAGGAGTGACAAACCATCACAACCCTAACAATAGCTGGATATCAAATGGATGCAACAGAACACCCATCTCTAATGGCAATGTAAGCAAAAAAGAAAAAAGAAAAGAAAAGAAAAATCCCCTTCAGCTCTGGGCCCCCTTTTTCCCCCTACTCCTTGCCTGTTGAAGGAATGGCTGGCACACGGAGTTAGTACATCTCGCCAACCATGCGCATCAAAGTCCTGTACATCTTTGGCTGTCGCAGACAGGGTGGTCGTGGCTGCATGTGGAAAGCCTAAAACAAACACAGGCCAGCTGCTGCCAGATGTTGAGAGGCTTTCAGGTTCACTTGATGCTTTGGAGGTAGTCAGTCCATGCGCCACCCTTGCTTTCTCTGTGCCTTTGGAAGGAACAACATGGCCCAAACGCTTGTATCTTCCCCTGCCCATGGGGCACAGTGCTTGTCTTCCATTCAGATCCATCTGAGCAAATAGGAGTCTGCTCCAAGCGGTAGTGGCCACTGATCCATCAAGGTTATGTTAAACAAACTCTGCTGAACAATTTACAACTTGACCTCCCATTGTGCTGGGAGTTCGGTCTGGAGAATTTTTGAAAGACCTTTTTCTTGGGAATGTTATACTTTATGCTATATTCATGAGGCTAAATTAGCCAAATCTAGAGCCCCTGTTTTAATTTTTGAAAAAGAAGAGGTTTGGCCCCTAAACTGATTTGTAAGTTAGTATATTTCAGCTGCAAGAAAAGATGCTGTCAAAAGTAATGGAGAGGTTGAAACATTCTGACATTTGAATTTAAATAAACTTTGAATCTTCTTCCACTGTTTATATTTTTTAAAAATAGAAAACAACATTATAAAATTTCAAAAGATGGAGAGTTCTCAGATGGGGAGGTAAAGCAGCTGTTAATACAGGCAGGGTGTATAAAAAGCACACAGAAAGATATACATGCCAGTTGAAAAATTCCAGGGAAACAACCTATTTTAACATAGACCTTTGGGAAGGTGACTGCCGATCTAAAAGGCTATAATTATCTGGGCATTCTGGGAGTTGTGGTCTTAGCACAACTTAACAGTGGTGAAGATTGCCATAGCTAGGGCAAACAAATGAAACGGTATTGGTTTTAGCCCACGGGAAAGTTCAGTTCAGCCCTTTCCAAAGAGCATAGGAAATCTTTGTAAAAAGAAGGGAGGTGACTCCCAAGTAGCAGGCAGGTACCTGAACACTTGAAGCATCCTCTAACTGTGACTTCATTGCAAGCACCAAATGCCTTCTGTCTTCTCTGACTCAAATACTGACTCCCGGGAGATTGTTGTTGTCTGGCCATCTATTGTCATGTGGCTACTGTGTGAGTTAACAAATGACAGGAAGAACATCTCCCCACCCCCCCAAATGAGGCCCTTGCCAGCCCATATCTTCTCCTCCTTCCTCTCCTCCCACCTCAGGCACACACCACACAAGGCAGGGAGAGGGGAGGAACAACAGGAGAAGGTCCCCCATGAAAGGAACGAAGGGAGAATAAAACCGTCAGCTGCATGCAAAGCTGAATTCCCACGACCCCCCAGCTGAACTTTTGTAAATAGGCTTGGCAGCCAACCTGCTTGCCTTGGAACAAATAAATAAATAAATAAAGTCTCCAGCTGAACTCCAGGAGAGGACATATGAGGTTGACTGCTTACAACGGCGCTTTTCCTTTTTCCTTTTGTTTTTTAAGTTTCTCCTTCCTTCTTCCTCTCTCTGTAATTCTGATGGGATGGTACTATCTAAGCATATTTTGCCCATATAGTTTTACTGTATTACTTTTATCCTTCTCATCAGTTATATTACCTTCTCTTATTGGCATTGTTATTATGATTTTTTAATTACTTTGATATTATTATTATTTGTTGTTGTTTTATATGTACACTGAGAGCTTATGCACCAGAGACCAATTAATTTAGTTTAGTTTAGTTTACTGTCATTGCACCTTGTACAATGAAATCAAACACCATCTTCAGTGCACATCATGACCATGAAAATAAACACAAACATCCTTCACACCCCACACATTGAATTGAAAACCCCCAACACCACACCAACACTGCACTATATAGTAGAATATTTTGGGGGGGTCTAATCATACTTGGCCAATAATTTTCACACTTCAAAAAAAACCCACCTGTAATCCTGGATGGGTTTTTTCCCCCTCTAAGACATGGTCTCTTCCCCAGAATACACACACTCATTCACATATATCCATATGTGCTGAACTTGCTGTGCTTGATGTATTTTGACATCTATACATCGATTTAGGACCACAATGGAACCACAATTTTTTGTTGCTGAGCTATACTTCAAGTGAATTTTACCCCGTTTTATGACTTTTCCTGCTACAGTTGTTAAGGGAATCACTGCAGTTCTTACATTGCGTGGCACTGTTGTGAAGTCAATCTGGCTTCTCCATTAATTTTGCTTGTTGGAAGGTCGCAAAAGGGGATCACATGATGCCCTGAATACAGCAACTCTCATAAATATCAGCCAGTCGCTAGCACCTGAATTTTGATCACCTGTTCATGGGGATGCTGCAATGGTCACAAGTGTGAAAAATGGACATAACTCACTTTTTCCGTGCTGTTGTACCTTTGAATGGTCACTAAATGAACTGTTGTAAGTCGAGCATTATCTGTAATCCATTGTTTTACTGAAAGCTGTGTTAAGTGCTAAAGGCTTAGTGAGCCCTTAAAACTCAGGGAAGACAGGAAAAGTTCTTGCCCTGTTATCTGGGAATGGTTTGACCCTGTTGCTCCTGAAGAAGTGGGCAGGATCCTAGGGAATATGTGCACGGGCACCTGTATTTTAGACCCATGTCCCTCCTGGCTTGTGAAAGCTTCCCAGGAGGTGATAGGTGGGTGGACTCTGGTGGTGATTAATGCTTCTCTATAGGAGGGGACAGTGCCCCAGCACTTTAAGGAGGCTGTGGTCCACCCTCATCTTAAGAAACCATCGCTAGACTCCACCCAGTTGGATAATTTCCGACCTGTCTCCAATCTTCCCTTTTGGGGGAAGGTTGTTGAGAAGGTGGTCGCACAGCAGCTCCCGAGGTTTCTGGATGAAACTGATTATCTCGACCCCTACCAGTCAGGATTCAGGCCTGGATTTGGGACAGAAACAGCATTGGTCGCACTTTTGGATGATCTCTGGCAGGAGCGGGATGGGGGTAGTGCATCCATCCATGTTCTACTTGACCTCTCGGTGGCTTTCGATATCATTGACCATGGGATTCTCCTGGGGTGGCTTTGGGGTATGGGAGTGGGAGGACTTGTGTTGTAGTTCACTTCCTTCCTCTGTGGCTGCTCTCAGTCAGTGTTGATAGGAGGGGAGAGATCCAACCCTTGTCCACTGCTTTACGGGGTTCCTCAGGGCTCGGTACTTTCTCTACTCCTATTCAACATTTATATGAAGCTGCTGGGTGAGCTCATCCATCACCATGGACTGAGGTATCACCAATATGCTGATGATACTCAGCTATATGTCTCAGCCCGTGGTGAGTTAAGTGATGCTGTGTCCTCCCTCTCACAATGCCTGGAGGCTGTTAGGGGCTGATGGGGAGCTACGGGTTGGAACTAAACCCTTGCAAGACCCAGGCTTTGGGTTTGGGGTTCATTGGTTCAGGGAGAATTACCACCTTTAGTCTTGGATGGGGTGGCACTACCCCAAAAAGACCCTTTGCGTAACCTAGGGGTTTTCCTGGACTCATGACTCCTGTTCGAAGAACAGGTGGCAGTCATGGCCAGCAGGGCCTTTATGCAACTGCATGTTCTGCACCAGTTATGCCCTTTCCTGGATTAGTGGTCCCTACTCACAGTAACTCATGCCCTTGTCACTTCCCATCTTGATTATTGCAACGCGCTCTACATGAGGCTGCCCTTGAATAACATCCGGAAGCTCCAGTTGGTGCAAAATGCAGCAGCCCACATGGTTTTATGCAGACCCTAGTGTGCATATGTGTCACCTCTCCTGCAGGAGCTACATTGGTTGCCGATTTGTTGCCAGGTGTAATTGAAGGTGCTGGTTATCACCTTTAAAGCCCTTTATGGCTTGGGTCTGGGTTATCTAAGGAAAAATCTCTTGCCAGTCACATCCACCTGACCCATGAGAGCAAGGAGGCAGGGAATGTTGTGGAACCCACCCCTGAGGGAGATACAACTGGTGGGACCCAGAAGAAGTGCCTTCTCCGTGGTGGCTCGATCTCTCTGGAACATCATTCCCCCAGAGTTTAGAATGGCCCCCTCACTAATATTTTTCTGAAAGGCACTGAAGACCTGGTTTTGCCAGTGGGCCTGGAGAACCCAGAGAGGGATGGAGCCCATCAGGTGGCTAGTGTGATCTGCTGTCATCGGGGAGGAGGATGGGAGTTGGTTTTTGATTTTTTTGTTTGTTGTTTTGTTTTGTTTTTTGTTTTCCCAAATTTTGTTCTATTGTACTTTACTAATTTATTTGATGTTTTTTGTTGGTTTTGATTGTTTTGATTTTTTTTTTAAAAAAATATGGATTAAATTGTGTAAGCTGCCTCGAATAGCCATGGTGAATAGGTGGCAATATAAATTAATTAAATAAATAAATAAACAAACAAATAAATAAATAAGAGCTTCATGTCTCTTTCAAAAGCTACAGATAACAGATAATCAGAGTTGGAAGAGACCTTGAGCGTCATCTAGTCCAACCCCCCCCTGCTCAAGCAGGAGACCCTACACCATTTCTGACAGATGGTAGTCCAATTTCTCCTTGAAGGTCTCAAGTGATGGTGCTCCCACAACTTCCGAGGGCAAGCTGTTCCATTGGTTGATTGTTCTCACTGTCAGAAAATTCCTCCTTATTTCCAGGTTAAATCTCTTCTTGTTCAGTTTCCATCCATTATTCCTTGTCTGGCCTTTGGGTGCTTTAGAAAATAGCTTGACCCCTTCCTCTCCATGGCAGCCCCTCAAATATTGGAAGACTGCTATCATGTCTCCCCTGGTCCTTCTCTTCACTAGACTAGCTACACTACTTCCTCCCCCATTTCCAGCTCATTCCTAAGGAAAAGATTGGTGGAAAGATAAGAGAGAATTATAACCATCAATGGGGCATTCATCAATGGGGTATTCAGGATCACTGCTTAGTCTGAGACAGAACAAATGTCATTTGTATGACTGAACCTATGCACTGGGTTTAACCACTCCTCTTTCAGTTCCGATATAACATTTAATTTCTGCTTTTCAGGAAAAAATTACATACGACTTTAGCAAGTGCATACTGTTAAAATCATATAGAGACGGAATTGAGGTCTATGTAACTATTTCTGCATTTATCAATTTTTCCCAGCAAAATCCTCTTCCAGAACATTTTCCCAAGCAATAACGAAGCTAAACAAAAAAATAAAAATGAGGGTACCCTGACAGAAAGAATCTCTGTCTGTGATTGATCATCCATTCAGTTCACAATTTAAAATTTCTCTACAATTGTCTCTCCAGATTCTACCTTTTTCTATTTTCACAAGAGAGAGAAAAAAGAAAGTAGTTGTTTTTTAAAAAAAAATCTATTTATCTATCATCTAACTAGCTAGCTGTCAACTCATAAAACATTCCTATGCCTGTTTTAGTAATTGCCATAAAAATGGGGAGGAGGAAGGAAATCTGGAAGAGCAGTTGAAAGCAAAAGTACATTCCAACTCTTATCTTTAAAATATTGTAACTAAAATACCAGAGTTTTTGCCCATGAATATATTTAATTGGAGGTAAATTATGGTAAATTATGTAGGCCAGAGTTGGTTTCATACAGGGCAGTACCAGTATGTCGCCTCTAATGAATCCTTTGATGGTTTTTGAAATTTGGCTCGAGAATCATGATTTAATTAGAGCGATTGCTGGAATCCTGACACTAGCTACCTATCTGTCTATCATCTATCTACCTTCCTCCCTCCCTCCCTCCCTCCCCCCACTCTCCCTCTCTCTTCTTTTGCATAAAATTTTCATTGCCCTGTGATTAAAACAAAAATCAAGATGCACCCCCTCACACTCATTCATACATGCACACAACCTCATAATACCCATTTATTTCAATTACAATCTAATCTTTTAAAAGACTAGGAATTCTGAGAGTTGTACTTGCATCTCAGTGTACTGTCTTGAACCCCAATGTTCTCTCATTTTCAAAAATAAGGGACTAATATTTTACAGCTGCATGCAGTCCTCTCATTGATATTTGCATTAAACTGTTGCATTCATTGGCTCAAACAAGAGAATCACAATACAGAATGCTAAAACAGGATAGCTCATCATATTGTTTACACCAACTTTTTTTTTTTTACAGAATTGAACATAATTGGCTAATAATAGTAATCTTTACATAGGCCCCCCTCAAAACATTGAAGTGAGGACTCCTGGCTAGACATACTCAAAATCAAAGTTGCAATGTTGTAAAATCAGGGGGGGGAATATTCAGTTCATAACGCATAATGAATTGAACAAATTTATATTTTATATGAGATAATTGTCTCTTAGAAATTTGTGTGACTTCACTAATTTTGTATACAATGGAGGAATTTCATTCCATGTAAGAAGCACATGCATAGACCAATTATAGTTAAGCAGAATTCAAGAAAATATTTTAAAACTTAAAGATAAAATACCACATGAAACTTTCATTGCTTATGAGTTTGAGAAGAACTGCGGTAAGGAGCCTGCCCTTATTTATTTCATTGTAAATATGTTTATTCCTTTTTTCTCCACCCCCCCATACCTTTTATTTAGGCATCACATATATTATTTAGATTATAAACTTGAGGCAGGAAGTGCTTCAGTTATTCTCTGACATCCTTCTTCACTAAAGGCTCTATATAAAATCGCATCATTGCAATTATTTTGAAGCTCACTGTTGTTGGGTGGTTTTTTTTTTTTAAATAAGGAGCAATTTCTGTTTTGTAATCACTTTTGTTGTGTTAGCAATCATGCATGCTATTCTGGCAAGAAATCAGAACCAAGATATCTGACTAATTATAAATGTCAGTCCTGCCCAAATTCTGCACAAAATAGCAATTTTTCATGTTTCTGGATTAAACTGGATTGATATGGATGATGTAAACATGTGGATACCATGTATTGCTGGAAACTGATGTATTCCAAACCATGTAAGTATGGAGGAAAATATTTCAAATGTTTACTCTTTTCCAATCAATTGGAAAGGTGGTATAATATGTCTACTTTACTATCCAACTGAGACCCCATTTTAGATTCCTAAGAAAATATATTTAGATATTCCCCTTATCATCCTGTTGTAACATCATCAGGGATTTCTATTCTTTTTACAACTGATGGTCTATGGAGATTCTCAGTCATCAGGTCATGGTTGTCCCCAAGATGCTTTTTCAAAAGGCAACTGGACATGTTTTTATATAAGATTATATAAGATTACTTATTATGAACACTTTTGAATAGTGCGAGTGTATGAATGCATTTCCAGAGAAAATTGCACACTATGACTGCAAGGAATTTAAATCCTTCCATTCTCCACCATTCAGTCAGAACTGAAGAAGCTTCTTGGATGAGAAGCAAAACTTATTCAAGGAAAAACAAAGAAAGTCCAGTTGCTTTTTGAAAAAGCACCTTTGGGACAACTGGGGGGAATTGCTAGTTTACCAATCTCTGAGGGAACTCTTTCTGTTTTTCTTCTCCAGCAAGCACACAATCAGACTCATTTGCCACATTGCTTTGCGAGTATTGCAGACACTGGTGTAATGCCAGACACAGGGCTGTAGTATTGTCCAAATGCCAAGGAAGAAAGGGGAGAAGAACAGGAAGGAAAAATCCTCTCTACACTGCTGCGGCAAATCAGTTCAGAGAAAAAGCACTGAGTAGGAATAGTGGCATACATGCCAAGTTCTAATTCACTGTGAAATTTGGAGGCATCATTGTTTTCCTGTTTTGGCAACTTCCAAATGCAGAGACTTTAAGCCCCAAAATTCCTAATCAGCATGGCCCCTGGTGAAAATTTTGAGAATTGAAGTCCCCTCATCTGGAAATTACCAAAGAAGGGAAATCCTGGCCTGGATTAAAATATAATCATTGTTAAGTGGGGAGGTTAAAAATAAAGCTGCTCAGTTGTTGATTTACATGCACTCATGTATATATGCATCCTGAAAATGCATAGTCATACTACTCTAATGAAATCTCAGGCGCTTCACATCATTCCCTCTTAGGCATCATTCTCCAAATAGCAGAAGAATGATTATTCATCTCCTCAAAACAACATAATATGCTTACTTTTCCCCATGGTCACATATGCATAGGTACATATTTTACAAAGGATGAGTAGAAATGCAATTAATTTATCATAATAGAAAAACCGTATGGCTGCTAGAATCTTCTGTTCTAATGCTAATAATAGCCAACTTTGGGGCCTTAGATCTTCCAATGGAATGGAATAGACTAGAATAGACTAGAATAGACTAGAATAGAATAGAATAGAATAGAATAGAATAGAATAGTTGGAATTGACCTTGAAGGTCTTCTAATACAATCCCCTGCTCAAGCAGGAAACCCAGGCTTAGACCATTTTAGACAAATGGTTGTCCAATATCTTCTTAAAAACCTCCAGTATTGGAGCATCCACAACTTTTGGGGGCAAGTCATTCCATTGATTAATTGTTCTAACTGTAAGGAAATTCCTTCTTAACTCAAGGTTAGTTTCTATCCATTGCTTCTAGACTTTTTTCTATAAATTTTATGAAATAACTCTTCAGACAGAGGATAGATTCAAATAGATGACACTTTCAAGCCTTCTTTTTTTGCCAAATGGATTTTCTACCGATGATATACAAGATGGAAAAACACAGAAGAAAAAAAACACCACTTCAAGCCATGTATCATTCCCTAAATGTCATCAACAGCCTCCAACAGTGATGACCTGGGGCATGGCACAAAAATAACAAAGTCACAAAAATAGATAAATTCCCTTTAATACCTCCAATTTGGCCCTCTATGTCCAGTTATCCTCGGCTGGAGATCAAACTCTTCCAAAAACAGTCTACAAAAGGAAGAAATGCAGTCCGAATCCAAAGTACAAATAAATTAGAAATAAAAAAACCCAACACAAACCACGCTGAAGTAAATAACATGACAGGCCAGGATAATAAATTGCAGACTTCCAAAAGATAACAAAGTATGCATGGTTGGGAGGATGCCAAAACTCAGATAAACCTCGACAAAGATAATGCACACTTTGCTTCCAGCAAGGTGCTGTCTGCAAACACCCTTCTTATATCCTGTTCTCTCAGCTGCAACTAATGAAAGGGATCAGGGCCCTTTTCTCCCCCTTAAGCCATGTTGCTCCCTTTTCCATTTCTCCATGTGTGCCCTAGGGTGAAGAGGGGGTGGTCCTGGGTCTTTTTCTGAAGGCCCAGCCCTATTGTGCCCTTCTCCCATTTCTTCCACAGCCACAGGGAGCCACACTCCCACTCCCTGTCAGCTGCTCAATCTCCCCCTCAGAAACAGGCTCCAACAAGGCCATGACACCAATTTTGTTATCATTACAATAATTAATATACACAATACTATTATTGCAAAATTAAGGCAATTCCCATAGAAAAGAATATCTGTAGCTCAGGATTGAACTATGGAATCCTTGGTGGTCTCTGAACTTGCTTGATTGCTTGTTTGCAGATGTTTTGTCACTCAACTAGAAAACATCATCAGTGATGATCAATAACATCACTGACAATGCTACTTACAGAAGTTGGGTAATGAAAGGTCTGGAAGAAATCAAGCTCAGAGACCATCAAGAACTCCACACAGTTCAGGCAGTTTCTAAACTGTCATGTGAATCTTGTGAGAAATATCAAAATCTCACAATAACTCATGTGAAAACGATTCCCACATCAGCTTTTCATAAGATTTTAGGTTTTTGAAGCTCAAAAGATGAGGCAGTCTTGTAAGATTCCAGCTGATTTCAGGAGGAAAGGTGGCCTTGATCTAAAATGGTTGCTGGCTTTTGCTTAACAGGATCATAGGAGAAAAGGACAATCCTTATGACATTTGTTTCTTGGGTTCGGAACTATTTTGATGCAAGGAAAAAAAAACCAAGATATTTTAAAACTTTTGAAGATGGATTTGAGGATCCTTAGCACTTTCTTTGATGGCATGACTTTCCTGCCTTCATTTTCTAGAGGAAGTATAAATAAAAATTAAGGCCAGTGGATGCAAGGAGGCTGCCTAAAAATAAAAATAAAAAAATAAAAATAAAAATGCAAACTTGGTAGTACAATGCCCCTGGAGGCCAAGCTGCGCTTTGTATGCAAACCTCGTGAGGCTGATTTGCATCACAGAGGATAACACTTTCTGAGAGACGGGAATAAGCAAATCAGCCGCCTTTTAAGGAGCCAATCCATTTCATACATCTCCACAGAGATGCCCACCTTTTATTTATTTGCAGGGCCCAGGGCTTCCACGGGGTTGCAGGACTGTTTTCTTCACACAATCCAAACATTGGCCCCCTCAGACAGAGACAAAGCACCACATCATTTGCTTGGTTGCTGAATTCAGCTGCTTGCCACTCTATAGAATGCCTGCCTCTGTCCTCCAACTCCTGAATGCTGCCTTCAGAAGGACGCATGTCCAGATATTGTTATTGTCACGCAAGGCATTGGATGCATTTGTTCCTCAGTCTTTTTGCTGAGCAGAAATCCGGTTTATAGGCTTGGCAATCCTTGGACTGGTTCCATTACGAGGCCACACAAAAGCACATCTCCCCTCTTTTCACAGCTTTCGGGGAAAATGAATGCTCCCATCTCCTCTCCTCCCCACCCCCAATCTTTTCTTTATGGGTTCCTTTCGCTTCATAGGTTGGGGTTTTGATGGCCATATGAGAAAGTCAGCCATTATTCCCTTCTCTGATAGATCACATTTTAACATGTCCAAAGGTGTTTGTCAAAAGGCAACTAGATTTTTTTAAAAAATTCCTTGAAAACATTTCTTTTCTCATCTATGAATCTTCTTCAGTTCTCTCTGAAGGTCAGAACTCCTTGGATGAGAAATAAAATGTTTCCAAGGGAAAAGAAAAACTAAACAAGCCCACTTGTCTTTTGAAAAGCACCTTTGGCACAACAATGACTTGGATGATTGAGAATCCCCATAGACACATTTTAACACGTTTGGAAGGTTCTAGAATCTTTAAATGAATCATCTGAGGAATTTATTACAAGAGGTGTTGCATTTAGTCTGAATGTGGAAGTGGCATGGAGGAAGATCAGTGGTGGGATTCAATTTTTTTTTTAACTACCAGTTCTATGGGCATGGCTTGGTGAGCATGGCATGGGTTGGTGGGAGTGGCTTGATGGGCAGGGCAGGGGAAGGATAATGCAAAATCCCCATTCCCTCCCCACTCCTGGGGGAAGGTTACTGTAAAATCTCCATTCCCTCCCTACCCCACTAACCTGCTTTCCAGCTCCGTTCTCCTGTGCAGGGCAACAAAAGAAGACCCCGCCGATCAACTGGGATGCGGGAGGCAGAAAATAGATGGGGGCGGGGACAGTCAGAGGTGGGATTTGTCTGTTCTCTGAACTACTCAAAATTTCCGCTACCTGTTCTCCAGAACTGGTCAGAACCTGCTGAATACCACTTTTGAGGAAGATGTACATGTTGGAGTAGCTTAGTATAAGCACCTTTGAAATTGCCATGATGCTGACAAAAAAAACAATGTGGAACAAAATAAAGAGTTCTGTGATTTGATTCTATATTCTTCTAGACCAGTGGTTCCCAAACCTTTTCGGTCTGCCACCCTCTTGGTGCTACAAACTCATCCTCAGTGGCCCCCACCCAGGGATGGGATTCAAATTTCTGTGGGAGTGGCCTAATTTGAGTGTGTGGCTTTCTGGTCATGTGACTGGGTGGGCATGGCTTGCTGGTCATGTGACTGGCAAACCAAATACAAGTGGTCGTCACTTAATGGCCGGTTGTTTAGCAAGTGTTCTAATTTATGACTGGCCTCCCCAGAGCTACTTGACCTGTTTTTGGAGTTTTGGCAGCTTTAGATCAGGGGTCTAAATCCCACTCCTGCCTGTGTGTGTGAGAGAGAGGGAGAGAGGTTGGATCAGATCTCTCTCTCTCTCTCTCCCACCAACTTCAGAAAGCCACCGTCAATCAAAATTCATATTAGTGGTCTCCAGGATTTAAAATTATGAGTTTGGTGGTCCCTGAGGTCCAAAAGTTTGGTGACCCCTGATCTAAAGGGGTGAGCCTGAGAGAGGGAAAGAGAGAGAGAAAAAGAAAGAGGGGAAGAGAGGAAGAAAAGAAAGAGAAAAGGGAAAGAAAGAAAAAGGGACAGATAAAGAAGGGGGGATGGAAGGAAGGGACAGAAAGAAAAAGAAAGAAGGAGGGAGGAGAAAGATAATGAGATATCTATTATAGTCCAATCACCTCCTCCAGCAGGGTTAGAAGGGAGTGTGTGTGTGCGTGTGTGTGTGTGCGCGCATGTGTGTGTTCTCCTTGTAATTTACCAGTACATTTTGGTTTTGCCTTCTTCAGAATTGGCATTGTAATACATTGGGGAAAAGTAATTTTTTGGGTGGAGATCTGGTCCAATGGATCCTGTTTAAAGCCTCAACAAAATGTCAGAGCTTCCTGATAGTCTTGACCATGTTTCGTCCACAAAACCTTTAATAGAAGCCAAAGAGGTTTCAATGTGCTGGCAAAGATGTTTCAGTGTGGAAAAGGGCCTCTGTTAAGTTTGAGCAATGAGAGGCTGAACCAGAGCATGAGTGCAACAGTACTTTATTTTACAAATAAAGGGCTGACCGTGCTTGCCAAGCCTGGAACTGGCTCGCAGCAATCAGCAGCCAGTTGGACCCCGCAGCCTGCTTTTATAGCTGGCTGCTGGGGAGAACCGACCAATGGGAATGGGGGAATAACGCCCACACAAAGTGAGTGGACCTGAGTGAGAACTCCTTGAGTCCTCAGGACATAACACCCCTTCCCCCAGATGCGAACACGCATAGTCCTTGAGGTAGATGGGGGTTTGTGTTGGCGCCCGGAGCGCGCAACTCGGGAACATTGTCTGACTGTTCGGTATCAGTCTGTGACGGTTGAGCTGGCAAAGTGTCGCCAACACTCTCTCTGGACTGGGCATCCTCGGAAACCACCGGGTTGGTTTCTGGAGTCAAACTCTTGGGTTGGATCCGGTTGGTCAACTCTCTGGGCGCTGTTGTCCGAGTTTGGGCTGACCGGACGACCGCTGGTGCAGACGGGTCACTGGGTGCGGTGTGGCTGGGTGGCGGATGGGACGGTTCCCCTTCGACTGGAGACTCTGGATTCTTGTTTGCGAGGTTGCTGAGGCGCCTTCTGAGTTGGTCTATGTGTCTCCTCCAGACGCGACCATCCTCCAGCCTGACTCTATACGATCTCGGCCTGGTGACGGCGATGACCTCGCCCGGAATCCAAAGTGGGTCCCCAGAGAAATTCCTTGCGAATATCGGCTCCTGTAACATAAAATGTCTAACCCCGAAGTGGAAGCGAGGGAGAGTCAGGGCAGTATTGTGGGTGCAGTCTATCTAATACAGTCCTCAGGCGCGGCCCATCAGAAGTTCCGCTGGGGACTTATTGGTGACTGCACAGGGGTTGAGTGCTGGCTCATCAGGAACCGTGAGAGTTTGTGGTGCCAGTCATCTCTGCCAAACCTAGCGAGGGCCTCTTTGGTGGTCCTGACGGCCCTTTCAGCCAACCCATTACTCGCAGGGTGAAATGGGGCTGTGAAAATGTGGCGAATGCCTAGGTTGGCTGCAAAACGGCTGAATTCTACTGATGCGAACTGTGGGCCATTATCGGAGACCAAGGAGTCGGGTAGTCCATGTGTAACGAACAGGCGCGTTAACACGCGTTGGTGATTGCTAGTGTGGTGGTCGTGGATAGCTGCGCCACGTCTATCCACTTGGAATAAGCGTCCACGACCACTAGGAACATCTTTCCATGCACGGGCCGGCCAGATCGATATGGATTCTAGACCAAGGGCGCTGGCGCTCCCATCTGGTAGGGGTGGCGATGGGGGGAGCAGGACGGGATTCCTGGCAAATGCTGCAGGAACTTACCCAATTGACAATGTCCTCGTCTAGACCCGGCCACCACACGTAGCTGCGTGCCAACGCCTTCATTCTCACAATGCCGGGTGTCCCTCGTGCAACGCTTCCAGGACTCGGGTACGCAGCGAGGTCGGGATGACCACTCGAGTGCCCCACAGTAGACAACCCTGCAAACTGGACAGCTCCTGCATGCGAGTCTTAAAGGGTGCGAATTTGTTATCAACATTGCCTCCCGGCCACCCCCTCCTCACCCAGTCGAGCACCTGGGCGAGCGTTTGGTCTGCCTTGGTTTTGGCGGCGATGTCAAGGGCGGTGATGGGCAGGTCCAACTGGGTGATTTCAAAAATGGCATTGACAGGAGCTGGGTCTTCAGCCGGAGCGGGTAAGGGGCAGTGACTGAGCGCGTCAGCGTGGGATAGAGTTTTGCCTGGGCGGTGGATAAGTTTGTATGAGTAGGCCGCTAGGAAAAGTGTCCACCTTGTCATCCGAGGGGAGAGGACTTGAGGTGTCTGTTTGTCGCCGGCCAGTAGGCCCAGGAGGGGCTTATGGTCGGTGACCAGTTCGAAGAAGTGGCCAAAAGGAATTCGTGAAACTTTTTCACGGCTGCAACAGCTGCTAGGGCTTCCTTGTCTATTTGGCTGTAATTTCGCTCCGTGGCCGAGAGCGTCCTGGAGAAAAAGGCGATGGGGGCCTCGGCGCCATTGGCGAGTCGGTGACTAAGGACCGCCCCAATTCCAAAGGGGATGCGTCTGCTGCCAGTACTAAAGGAAGGTTGGGGTCGAATTGGATGAGCACTGCCTCTGACGTAAGTAGTGATTTGACGGCGTTAAACGCCTGGTCTTCTTTGTGCCCCCAGTGCCACGGTGACTTTTGTCTAGTAATCTGTGTAGGGGTTCGGCTACTGAGGCTTTATGGGGTAAAAAGGATGCATAAAAGTTTAGGAGTCCCAAGAAAGCTTGTAGCTCCGTTTTGGAGGTCGGTGTGGGAGCTTCGTGGATCGCCCTGACCTTGGACTCCAGGGGGTGAATGCCAGAGGCGTCAATTTTATAACCCAGAAAGTCCACCTGTCTAGTGGCAATGGCGCATTTTTCTTTTTTTTTAACTTGAGGCCATGCTGTCTGAACCTCTCTAACACTGCTCGCACTCTCTGGAAGAGTTGGGGTCTGTCCCTGGCCGAGACCAAGATGTCGTCGGGTAGGGTACTACACCAGGAGGCCCTGTAAAATCCGCTCCATGAGGGATTGAAAAATACCCGGGCAACACTTACGCCAAATTGGAGACGCTTGCATCGGAAGGCACCCCTGTGAGTGACGATGGTCTGAAGTTCGCTTGTTTGGTTATCAACAGGGAACTGTTGATATGCTTGAGACATGTCCAATTTAGCAAAAATACTGCCCGGTTCGAATGTGTGCAATAAGTGCTGAATGACGGGCACGGGTAGGCGCTAACTTGTAAATATTTATTGATTGTTGTCTTGTAGTCCGAGCAAATTCTCAGGCTACCATCTTTTTGAGGGTGTGACAATGGGCGTCTCCCACTTGGCGAAATCTGTTGGCTCAATGACCCCTTGTTTTAGTAGTTTATCCAATTCAGCGTCTAGTTTTGGTGAATAGCAAATGGAACTCTACGTGGTTTTAATCTGATTGGGACTGCCTGGGGGTCAACGGTGAATGAGATGGGGGTTCCATTATAACACCCCAGCTCCTCGCTGAACACATCTGCGTAGTCAGCGAATAAGGAGTCAGTGTCTGAGGTTGAGACAGCATGGACTCCTGTTAACCCTAGGCCGAGGTGGGGAAACCAATCGAGCCCCAATAAGGTGGGTAGATTGCCGTTAACTACCACTAGAGGTAGGTGGCCTTTAAAAGCTCTAAAACTGACAAAGAACTTGCCTCTGCCGATCACGGGAATGGCCTTCCCTGGTAGTCCTTCAGACCGAACTGGCATCTCTGAAGCCGGGTAGTAGATAGGCTGGGGTGGAGTCTCTTGAGGGTGTTCCACGAGATTATTGAGAGCGCTGACCCTGTGTCAACCTCCATGTGGCACGGTTTACCTTCTAGGGAAACGGAGAGAGAAATTTTACTAACAGAGTGGCAAGTACGCCTGGCAAGGCGGTGCGTGCGACAGTTTAATACTTGCCTCTGTGGTCCCGAGTGCGAGGACGGGGTCTTTGTGCAGCGCTTTGGGGGCTTGGCAGACTCTTGCAATGTGCCCCCTCTTATGGCAGTTGTTGCAAACGGCTCCTTTAAACTTGCAGGTGGCCCTTTGATGTGATCCCCACAGGCTAGGCACAGGGTGATGTGCTTGGGTGGACCGGTGTATTCTTGTTTGGCCCCTACCTGCGACCGTCTGTCATTGGCGAGGCGATGGACATCGTTCTCTCATCGTTGTGGCCTTCCTCCGCTTCCACCTCTTCGGAATGGACTGGGAACGCTGCTAAGCTTGGCGCTTGGGCCCTGAATTTGGTGGCTGAGTTCGTTGCTAGCTCGGCTGCTAGGGCCTCCTCTACCGCTTGCGCGAGGTTGAGGTCTTTCTTAGCCAGCAGACGCCTCTGTAGGTTGAGATCCTTGACCCCACAAACCAATTGATCGAGAGCATGTCCTCCAGGTATGTTCCAAACCCGCAGTGCAGGGCTGCTGTTCTGAGGGCGGCCATATATTGGTTGATGGTCTCCTTACTTGATTGCTTCCTCATTTGGAACGTGAACCTCCTGGCGATTTGTGAAGGCCTGGGGCGTAGTGGTTTGTGAAGATCTCAAGCAACTCGGACCACGGAACGTTTTTAATTCTCTCGGCGCCACGAGTGCTGCAGCGGTATCGTAAACGGTGGCTCCGCAGTAGATTAGGAAATAGGATTTTTTCCGATGCTCTCCCGCATCCGACAGGCCGACCGCATCGATGTAATGATTGAAACGGTTCTTATACGATTCCCACTTCTCTTTGTCTGGTTTAAACGCCGGAATACTGGATTGGAACTCATGGTGCTGGAACGGCTGGGCTACCTGCGGAAAAATCTCTCTGGGACTACGAACGCTCGTGAGTTACTAGTGATATCAGCTCTGGAGAGGTTTCTTGCTACCCTCTCTTTCTCTCTCTCTGGGTTACCACGTTGGCTGCTAGCCGTTGGAGGTGTCTTGATTCGCGCCAAAAAAGTGGGCGTTAGTGACTCTCTACAGCGCTGTGCTGTGATTCCTACTGGCTCGAAATTCAAATGACACCCGTTTGAATTTCGCGCCAAATGCAGAGCGGCTGCGGCTCGCAGCGCTTCACTTTCCCCGTAGCGAGGCTAACAAGCGGCTACAGACGCTTCTAACTATTTGACTCAGACCGCTTTCTCTGGCTGCGGATCTGCGTTTGCTCTTTTTGATCGCTCGTTTCGCTAGCTGACCGCTCTCTCTGGCTGCGGATCAGCGTTTCCCTTGTCGCCAGCCGATCGCTCTCTCTGGGCTGTAGATCGGTGGCTAGTGACTCAGCGGTTGCAAGGTGCTTCTGGTAGCCATCCCATCCTCGTCGCCAGTGTTAAGTTTGAGCAATGAGAGGCTGAACCAGAGCATGAGTGCAACAGTACTTTATTTTACAAATAAAGGGCTGACCGTGCTTGCCAAGCCTGGAACTGGCTCGCAGCAATCAGCAGCCAGTTGGACCCCACAGCCTGCTTTTATAGCTGGCTGCTGGGGAGAACCGACCAATGGGAATGGGGGAATAACGCCCACACAAAGTGAGTGGACCTGAGTGAGAACTCCTTGAGTCCTCAGGACATAACAGCCTCAGTCCAAACTACGCCTCATTCAATCTGATGCTTCAGGTCTCTCTCTCTCTCTCTCTCTCTCTCTCTCTCTCTCTCTCAGGCTTTGCTCTACTTTCCTGATGTGCCTGCGGGGCCAGAGATTCGAACATGGATAGATGGATGGATGGATGGATGGATAGAGAGAGAGAGAGAGACAGATAGGCAGGCAGGCAGGCAGAAAGGAAGGCAGGCAAACAGACAGACCTTTTGGATGGATGGATGGATGGATGAATGGATGGATGGACAGACAGAATGCGACAGCGGCAGCACTTTGGGATAGTGGTGGCGGCGGCTTTTCCCAACGTGCTGCCACATTGGAGGCACTGGGTCCGAAGCGGTGCTAGTCAATAGGTGAAACTGCAGGGCTGGCCAATGCCTTGAATGCCCCCCTGCCACCTCTTAGCATCCCCAAGGGGGGCAGCAGAGGTGTGCTAAGAGGTGGCAGGGGAGCATTCAAGGTGCCGGCCGGCCCTACAGTTTCATCTATTGACTAGCACTGCTCCGGACCCAGCGCCTCCAATGCAGAAGTGGTGACACATTACGTGCTGCTGCGGCTGTGTTCAACGCACCGCCCCCCTGCCGCCTCTTAGTGCCCTTCTGCTGGCCCCCTTGGGGATGCTAAGAGGCGGAAGGGGGCATTCAATGCACGGCCCTGCAGGTTCACCCATTGACTGTAGCACCACTCTGGAGCTGGTGCCTCAATGGGTGAACCTGAAGGGCCAACCAGTGCCTTGAATGCCCCCCTGCTGCCTCTTAGCAACCCTCTGCCAGCCCCCTTGGGTATGCTAAGAAGTGGCAGGAGGGCGGTGCATTGAATGTGGCCGTGGCGGCACATAATGTGCCACCGCTTCCGCATTAGAGGTGCTGGCTCCGGAGCGTTACTACAGTCAATAAGTGAACCTGCAAGGCTGGCACCTCGAACAACCCACTGCCGCCTGTTAGCGTCCCCAAGGGGGCCATCAGAGGGGCGCTAAGAGGTGGCAGCGGGCGGTGCATCGAATGTGGTGGCACATAAGGTGCCACCACTTCCATATTGGAGGCACCGGCTCCGGAGTGGTGCTACAGTCAATGAGTGAACCTGCAGGGCTGGCACCTCGAATGCCCCCCTGCCACCTCTTAGTGACCCCCTGCTGCCCCCCTTGCTTCTTAGCACCCCCCTAAGGCATCCCTCCACCCCCCAGGGGGAGGTACCATCCACTTTGGGAACCACTATTCTAAACAGTTCAGTTTTGATCCATTTGTGTAGCACAAGTCATTCACCACTTCAACCACAGGGCCACAGGGGGTGGTTGGGAAAATAACACCATCTGAAAATTCCTAAGATCTGCCTAAGGAAGACTTAAATACAACAAGGAAAAAAGCAGAACACTTGGGTTTGTTTTCTCTCAAATGTCATCAGGATGTATCAGGCCTAGCTTAGCTTAGTTTATTTAGTAATGCCCCTTACTAAAAAGCAGCAGCAATGCAAACAACGGAACCCCTTAGCCTTATCAAGTTATGAACTGGAATATTTACTCAGTCATAGTGAGTAAAAACATACCAGACCAAGCCCAGAGCTAAGACAATGAGGGTCCAGTTGACTCCAAATTGACCCATAATCTTTATTTACTTACACCTAGTAACCAAACTAAAGCTATTACTTTCTAAGCTACTAGATTTATCCTGAGAGATTTTAAGGTATGGTTACTCCAAACTCTTCCCTCTTTGACTACCTAGCTTGGGATTGCACAATCTCTTGATATGATTCTCTCTCTGGGAAGACTCTAAGCTGGCAAAATCTTTCTACTCCCCCCTGTGCAAATGCACAGTCCACCACAAAACCTCACTCTTTTGTTTCCTAGTAACACAAGCTCTAAAACTGAAGTTGGCAACTTTAAAGTAACACTATGAATCTAGAGAGAGAGAGAGAGAGAGAGAGAGAGAGAGAGAGAGAGAAAGAGGTATGACATCTGTCTAATGTTTCAAAAAACTTCCTTACCGTCAAAGTTTAAAATCAGTGATGACTTGGCTTGTAAAACTGGCATTACAATAAGATATGACCCAGAGTTTCAGCTGCTATAATTTAACAGATTAACAGGGTTGAAAGGGACCTTGGAGGTCATCTAGTCCAATCCCCCTCCCAAGCAGGAGACCATGCACCATTTCTGACAAATGGCAGTCCAGTCTCTTCTTAAAAGCCTCCAGTGATGGCTGGTATAACACGGTCAAAGAACAAGGAGGGTGCAGGACTAAGATAGCCTAAATAAGGACAGCCTAATCTTTTTGCTAAAACCTCATCAACAGGAACACAGGTTTGGTCAATATACTTTCCTTCCAATTCAAGAGAAGATAAGAGGAAATAACATGAATGCACCATGAGAACAAGTTGAAAGTCACACTCTAGTAGAATTTTATTGGATGAAAAAAGCAATTTGTCCGTACAATGTGCAAGAAATAAATATTCTGGGTACCATTATTGCATGGCAATGTACTTAAAAAAAACATTAGGTTTTTCAATCTTATTTATTTATCTAACGTGAAACAAGTGACATTAAATTATTTGAATGCATGCAACATTCAAATGAAAATGTTATTTAACCATAGGTCACCTTGGGAATTGGGTTAAAATAAAGGTTTTGCCTACAAGCTTAGTATCAGGGTGGGGGCTGTTGTTTTGTTTTTCTTCAGGAATTATATCTCAGGTCTTGATCTGCCTGTGATATTTGCCAGCTGAAAACGGTAGCTGTGTAGGCTGGCAAAAAGTAGGATTCTGTAGGCGATAGCCTGTGTGGACAAAAAGAAAGAAGTGGCTTGGGAAGAGTTTCAACATTGGTGTGAAGTAGACTTAGCTTAGTTGGTGGATTTGGCACATGCACACAGCTCTTTGCTTTCTTTTATAACTCAGAATCACTGAAAGCTGCTATATAGCAAGTGAGGAAATGGCTGCCTATCTCATCTAACCATCAGCGTCTGCAAAACAAATATTGTTTTGTGGCCTCTCTTTTCTGCTTTCATTCTGATTACATTTATTATTGAATTACAATGTTTTAACTGTAAATGTATTCCAACCTTGTGAATTCCCAAGATTAGGCTGCCACTGCTTAAAGCACCAAGAGCCTTTGGCTCATCACCATGAATAATTTAAGGGTCTGTCGACATGACTTCTGGAGAATGATAAGCCAGTTCTTTCTCCCTGCAGGATTAGGCACTCCCAACACATGGAAAATATTAGGTGAGTCCTGCAATGTTGTTAAATAAAATACACCCAAAGAAAATACAATTATTGCTCAAGTGAAAACATACCACAAGGGATTATTAAAATAGCAAGATGTTTTATATTTTAAGGATGTCCCAGGTTCATTTTTCCCACTGCAAGACTGACATAAAGACACTGCTAAGCTAATACCCAAAAGTTCTTTAATCAGGTTTGGTTCAACAGAATTTCCAGACAGAATCTTGTCACTATGTGGCTTATATGCCACCTTCAAGCAGAATAGCATTATGCTAAATGAGTTGAGACTCATGTATAAATCATTGTAACTTACATTTTTCTACTTCTCCATAGATTGGAAAATCCTTCTGATACAAGCACTGTGTTTTTTCTTTCTTTGCTATAGTTGTAGAATATATTGCTATGAACAAAATCTGCCTATATTTTTGTGAAGGCCAAATTATCTGCTCCAGCTTTCATATATAAACTAAGGAGAAAGAGCCATTGGAGATCAAGGCTTTAAAAGATAGGGAGGGAAGGAGGGAGGGAGATGATAGATAGATAGATAGATAGATAGATAGATAGATAGATAGATAGATAGATAGATAGATAGAAAAAGGAGGAGGAGAAGGAGGAGGAGGAGAAGAAGAAACAACAACAACAAAAACAACAACAACTTTTGGAATCTTATGGTTCCTGGATAGGGCTTGTGTATTACCATATATATTTTTATGCTTTGTCCAAGGCAAAAGAAAGAATGCTGGGGTTTCAATTAGAGGAGTATGACTTCAAAAGTCTCTCTCTTGACCGTTCTAGAACACTTCCAAAGCTATTGTTTTTCCATGCTTAGAACTCCTCGGTCGAAAAACCCCAAGATGAGGTATATGATGTTTTAGTCAGCTTTGCAGCACGCATCCAACCTGACTTGCAGCCCATGCCAGCATTAATTCTGTTGGAGATGAATTCCCATTGCTTCATTTTCAAGGAGGAAATTTGCTTTAAAAAAAAAAATCAGAGGCAAATCAACTATAACCAAAAAGGTCACAGTGAAAAAAAGTAAAACTCAAATATCTTTCCTTCTCATTTCTGTCAGAAACTCCAATGACTGAGCCCTTGAAAAGATGGTTACAATTGTCCTCCATACTATAGAATACTACACATCAGACATTCCACTGCTTCGCAGTTTCCATACTACATTTATTATGGGGGCGGATAAAATAAGCATAACACTTACTTTTTCTGGTTTTAGTCCTGAAAATTGAAATGGTCATAGAAGCTAATGAAACCATATAAGCTATGTGTAGTTGGTTCAAGGAGAGACTGATACATCCTTGTGGGGTTGTTAAAGAAAGGGTAAGAGATCATCTCAAGATGCTTCACTGTATTAAAGGAGATGGATGATGACAAGGAGAGGACCCTTCTTTGTTATTCCATGCACTTATGGCGTTCCATCCCCAGGGAGGCTCAACTTTTCCCCTTCCTGGCTTTTACTATTTAATGAGTTTTACCATTTGATTTTATCGTTGCTTTCATTCTCACTATTTTATAGTGTGTGTGTGTAAGTGGTGGGATTCAAATGTTTTTACTACCAGTTCTGTGGGAGTGGCTTGGTGGGCATAGTAGGGGAAGGATACTGTAAAATCTCCATTCTCTCCCCACCCCACTAACCTACTTTCCATCTCTGAACTCCTGTGCAGGGCAACAAAAGAAGACCCAGCCAATCAGCTGGGACTCAGGAGGCAGAGAATAGATGGGGGCGGGGCCAGTCAAGGTGGTATTTGCCGGTTTTCCAAACTATTCAAAATTTCCGCTGCCGGTTCTCCAGAACGGGTCAGAACCTGCTGAATACTACCTCTGGTGTGCATGTAGAAATTGAGGGTCTTTGTTGTATTTTTAAAAATGCTTTGTAATTTTTATTGTAAATTAGCCCAGGAATTACCAAGACAAAGATTAATATAAGAAGGAAGGATAACAGGAATTCAAGTTATTGAGCAGCTTAGAGTTATAATTCACCAAACTCACATAAAAAGAGGTGTTGTTCTCCAAGACCTGAAGTTCAAAATATTGCTGGGATATGTGGTCCAGATTACAATTTTCCTCCACAAGAAGCAAGGGTGATGGTTTTCCTTGCACACTTACTTATGGAAGTATTTATCTCCAGGATTGATCAAATAATTTGCATGCAAGAAGACAATTGGTTGGTAGACTGTGTGAGAGACATAGTTCATTGGTTCTGTCCCCTTCTTTTTAAAAATTAATTCTAATAGGTAAACTCTAAAAACCCGCCAATAAAATATAAAGAATCCAATGGCTAAATGTCATTAAAGACCCATGTTTATGCAGGTTTTGCTTTTGCTATTTAAGCGTCTGGGTGAAGCGCGCATGAGTTGCAAGTTTGTATAGGCATGTGGAGTGCACATGGATTTCATTGCATGACAATCTGTGCAGTGAATAACTAATTGTGCAATATTCTTTTGCCAGGCCATCTCACTGGGAAAGCTATTTTATTCTTGCTTGAGTACCACCACGCAGTTCCCAGGATATTTGATGTATGGGGTGCTGAGGCTGCGGTCCTATTTGGCCGACTGCTATTCAGGAAGTTTCTGGAGCCAAACACAACCCATTCCTGTAGCTTTTTTTTTTTTAAACCACCGTGCTTGGTCCAATTCTCCTTGCTCAAAATCAATCTTTTCAGGTCAATTGGTCCTCCCACAGAAATTGGGCAGACTGAACCAATGCAAATATGTTTGGAACATGGAGACTCACAATTCCTCTTTTTGCTGTTTTGTTGTGAGAGTTTGACAAAGTGAGAAGCAAAGAATTGATCCTTTTGAACTGTGGCCTTGGAGAAAAGTCTTGAGCTTCCCTTGGACCGCAAGGAAGTCTAATCAGTCGACCTAAAGGACGAATGCTGTAGCCACCAAATGAGAAGAGAGGACTGATTGGAAAAGACCTTGATGCTGGGAAGAATTGAAGGCAATAGGAGAAGGAGATGGCAGAGAATGAGATGGTTAGATAGTGTCAGCAAAGTAATGAATATGAATTTGGACAAATCCAGGAGATGGTGAAGGACAAGGAACTTGGCGTGCTGTTTTCCATGAGTTTGCAAAAAGTCAGACATGACTTAATGACTGAACAACAACACCAATGTGTGTGGATACAAATGAGTAGATTGAAATTCAGTTTTTGTCCCAACATCTCATACCTTGCTATATTCAAAGCTATTTGGTACCTTCCTGTGCCAAAGCTAATTCCTGAATGAATTAGAAATGTTGAAAGATAAAAAGTCCTTTGAGCTGATCTCAGCTGGCTCATGGGCACAGGCATAAACTAGGTCTCCCCCAATTTAGCTTTTAATGCCAGACAAGGTCAGCCAAAGTGAATAATCCATTGTTTTCATAATTGCAATCATTGTTTTAATAATGCATAAGTTTTCCCCATTCATCATTTCCACACCTTGTATAAGCTGTTCTTTGCTATGATAAGACAAGTCAATAAATATTATCCCCCCCTATCTTGTTTAAGAAATGTGTAGGTTTTCCAAATTCTTATTTTTAAAGAAAGGAATGGAATGAACCATCATTTACCTGCAGCAACCAATGCAGTTGGGATATGACAAGGGCATTCTAACTGAGTGTCTAAATAAATGTTCAGGAATTTTAAATCAGAAACATTGCTTTTGTGTTCTCTCTCTCTCTCTCTCTCTCTCTCTCCCTCCCTCCCTCCCTCCCTCCCTCTCCCTCTCCCTCTCCCTCTCTTTCTCTCATTCTCTCTCATTCCCTCTCTCTCTTTCTCTCATTCTCTCATTCCCCCCCTCTCTCTTCCCCCCCCCTTTCTTACACACACACAGAGAGAATTTATTTTTAATCTGATTTGTGCAGGAATTTATAAATTTTCTAAAATAAAATAAAAATAAAAACTGAATAAAATTCTCCACTGTACCGGAACATTATTTCCACAACCTAGGATTATCACATTTACCTTACACCCAGAATTCCTAAGCAGATTTCACAGCAAAACAAACATTAAGGGGTGAGGGTGGAAAAGAAACACCCTCTTTGCTAATGTTCCAGTTTCAACATACATAGAAATAGTGAGTTGCTCAGGAAAGCAACATTTTTCTAGAAAGACAATGACATGAGCAAATAATTACGGGCATTGTGAGAAGTAATGAGAGATGGGCTTCTTCCGCCAATGTAAATGCCATCGGCACCATGATGTGCTTTTTTAAAAATGATGTTCGGACACTGGGAATGCAGGAGATTAAAAATATTAAAGACATATATGCAGTAGAGATGGCTGCAGTGACCTGATATGTTCTTTAGGAAAAGGGAATTGTATTACATGTAGAAACAAATGTTTTAATATGAAATACATGCATTACTGCAACTGACAGCTGAGGGAAATGAGAACAGATGAATTTGGGAAGCTTCAAAGTTTTTATAACCCATTCTTGATGGAAAGCATCAACTTTTATTTTATTAACTCTTTTCTGCCTTTGGGAAGGTGAGGGCCCTTTCTGGTTTTCTGCCTTCTTCCTTTCTCCTTGACCTTATGAAATTGGCCTCAGGTTATTGCATCTCCTGAATTTTATGTAGCAGCTGGCTGCGATTAGAAGGATCGGGATGGATAAGTGCTTGATTAACTTTCAGCTGTTCTTGGTTTACCCACATTTGTACAGGAGAATTAATTTTTTAGTTCAGTGGAATGTTGGACATTAATGCATTCCAGACATTTTTGGGCCCACCCAAACAATAGATTCAGAGGATTCTTTTTGTAGTAGAATAAACTTTCCCCAGTCTGATGCTGTCTGGATGAATTGGACTACCGCTATCTTAATTCACATGTTAAAAGTCAATTTGCCATGTCCTGGGTTATAGAAAGCCATTCTAGATATATATGCAGTATTGCAATACTGCAGGCTACTTCTGCTGATTGCCAGCTGCCAGCAATTCAGCAGTTCAAGTCTCACCAGACTCGAGATCAACTCAGCTTTCCATCCTTCCAAGGTGGGTAAAATGAGGACCAAGATTGTTGGGGGTAATAAGTTGACTCTATAAACCACATAGATTCAGTACTTGTAACCTTTATTGTGGAGCAAGTAAATACTAGGCAATTTTATTTTGAAATCAAATACTACATGGACAGTCAACTGGGCAGATACAAATGAAGTCAAGAGTTCTGGATTTTTAATACTTCCGACAAATTGTAGTTTCCTCAGCTCTAATTTGAATCCTTCTTCTGAATATGCTTGAGATCCTCTTTTGCATCTGGCTATTGTACAGGTCACTTGACTATCTAGCCCCATGATGGAAAACCTATGACACACGTGCCAGAAGTGGCATGCAGAGCCATCTCTCCAGGCATGCCAGCTGTTGCCTGTTGCTCTTCTGGGCTCCAGCATGCGCATGTGCACTGGCCAGTTGGTCTTCACATGTGCATGTGCATTAGAAATTGGAAGACCAAGTGGCATGTGCATGCCGAGAAGCTTCCAGTTTCTGGTGCTCCCGCACATATGTGCTGGGGAGCTACTCTTCCGGTTTCTGGCGTACGCACTCCCATTTTGGCACTCAGTGCCAAAAACATTCACCACCACTGATCTAGCCTATTGTGGCCTGCATAAGATTGTGGGTTTCACTCTTATCAAACACTGGATGCAGTGCAATTTACTTCTTGACTAAATATGTGTTTTCCACGAATTAATAATTTGTTATAACAGTGCTTTGTAGAACAAGGCATAATATGGAGATTACAGGTAGTCCTCAATTTATGACCGCATAAATGGAGCCCAATATTTATGTGGCTAAGTAAGACAGTTTTGCAACCTTTCTTGCCACAGTTAAGTGAATCACTGCACTTATTAAATTAGTAATATGGTTGTGAATTTGGTTTCCCCATTGACTTTGCTTGTCAGAAATCGCAAAAGGTGATGACGTAACCCCAGGACACTGCAACTGTCATAAATATGAATCAATTGCCAAACATCTGAAGCGGGGTGTTGCAATAGTTGTAAGTGTGAAGAACAATCATAAGTCACTTTGTTCAGTACTATTGTAACGTTAATCAGTCACTAAATGAATAGTTGTAGATTGAGGACTACCTGTACTACATGATGATGATGATGATGATGATGATGATGATGATGATGAAGAGATGAAGTGTGGCTGATGCACCTTAATAGACTTTTCTACTTTACTAATAGTAGTTTCTGAACAGACACTGTGCAGAAGCCAATCTTTCCTTTACTATGGTCTCTCCATTTTGGTATATAATTTTTATTGAAAATTTGGTATATTAACTTTTATTAAAACATTTAAATAAGAAGATAAAAGCTAACACCAACTAATATAAAGTAAGGAAAGGAAAAAATAAAGAAAGAAATCAGAGAAAAAGAAAAAAAGGTATAAGAAAAAAGGTGAAGAAAAAATAGAAAAGAAAAAATATTAAAAAGCGGCTTCCGATATTCTTCAGAACAGTTATAAATACAAATATATGTTAACTTCTCTCTCTAACATTACTTCATATTACTCTTCTTTCTTTAATCTATCGTGTCTAATGTTCAAAACCGTAAATCACAAGTTCATTTTTTTTCATGTTTACACAAAAGGTTCCTAAGATGTCCCAGTCACCAATACATGTAGAAAGTATATTTTCTCTAATAAAAAAAAATCAATTCATCCATTTCAGCAAAATCTGACAATTTCACCAACCATTCCTCCAGAATGGGTAGTGTTGAATTTTTCCACGTCTGGGCACAGAGTAATCTCATAACAGTAATCATATACTGAAATTCTTCTGTGAATTTTTCTTAATAATTTTCCATTAATCCTAAAAGAAAACTTTCAGCACCTTCCCTTATTATAGTCCATGTCCAGAAATCCACTTAAGATAAAAAGTAATATCTATGTTGTCTGGGCAATCAATAAGTTGAAATCCAATTATACAGAGGACACAAGTTGGGAGCATTGCTACATAGGAAAAAGCTGTACAAGTTCCTCAGAATTTAAATCAGCTTCCCCCAAATCATAGTCAAATATACAAGTTCCTGTGAATTTTAAACCTGGTAGTTTGAGAGAAATTCTATCTTTCTCCATTATATCCTTTGTAGCAGGATAATTGCAGATGTAACAATATCTATAGTTGTCATTCAGATTGTTTCCAGATTTTTCCAGTACCTGAGATTAACATCAATTGACTTTTTTCTACTCTATGGTTTCAGGTTTTTTGTTTTGTTTGTTTGGCTTATTATGTTTGATCGTTCATATTATGTTCAGTATCTCTTTTCTACAATCAATGGAAGTAGAATAAGCCAGCCCACAGATGAGATATCCTGTGGGCCTTCAAACTTTTTTCTCATTTTCTGCAGGATTAACAATATAAATAACTTTCCTGCCCAAACAATGAAATGCAAAATAGTTACTATGCAGACAGCCATGTCTGGCTTCATGGTTGCTAATAATGCCATGTGTTTAGTTCAGCTTGACTTCCATCCTAGTTTTAGCATAGCAACAAGGCAGACCTCATGTGGTGTGATTTATAATATATCACAACCTGAGACAATCTTCTAGTAGTTATTGCTTTTATGGACATCTTTCTCATTGTATATTGTTCACTGAATCCATCAGGAACATGAGAAAATGCTACACAGATGCCTTTATAAAAGTTCCATAACAATAATAATTAATAGGAAAGTGACATGTGAAAGTGCTGGTCTTTTTAGATCAAAAATGAAATTTAAAAATAATTATTGAAGAACATCCATATATATCTGTATCTATATTTAAGGGTTGGGTGGTCTGCTTAATTCTACATGTTTGGCAGGAATGGATTAGACTGTGTCAAGAGGAGAGGCCAAGTTAATAGGGAACTGCCATGAGACTGACCCCTTTTAGTGTGCCAAGAAAGAATACAATATGTACACATGTATTGTAAGAGGGTTATGGGCTTCATGGTGAGCTTTTATTTCTGTACCCACTGTTGATTGGCAGGGAATTACTAGGTTGCCCTGTAAGTTTGGAATATAGACTCCAGAAATATAAATAGTATCAATGGAGGAGATTCTAGAAGAGGGAATATCAAGGAATATTTTATGTGTTTATTCATTTGATTTATATGTTTCTATTCAGGTAAATATTTGGCATAGCTTAATAGTTGTTAACATGCAAAATTTAATAGATTGTACAATATAAATTAAAATCTAGGCTAAAACTAATTAAAAATTAAACATATCTGGTGTATATACCAATCTATCCAGACATAAAATCATGATTAATCTTTTTTAAAGTAATAGTTTATATAAAAATGTTTTCTTCAAATAAAAGGAGGACCAGGAATAACTGTCTTTATAGTGAGGGTAGGTTTCAAGCTACAGATTCTGTAATCCCCTTCAACCAATAGGTAGATGGCCTGAGAAAGCAAGGCTTTAGGAACAGAAACCTCAGTTCCAACACAATCTGTCTTCCATTCAGAAAAATATACAATTCTATTTTCTCCATATTTGCCCATTGTCCCTTGAGAGGAAAAATGCAACATTTTAATCAGTTATGAACAGGGAAAAGGAATGGCCTTGTATAAGACGGCACAGGCCAGGTGGACTGGACTGGTAGGAACTATATCAGGCCCCAGCCAACCAACTCTCTAATGTCTCCAGTTCTGTTACAGCAAAAAGTTTTATCATATTGGAAAGTTCTGGAAAAGGACTGAAACTTTTCCTTTAGAATACTGAATCCTTTTGATCTATGGTGGGATTCAAATTTTTTTACTACCGGTTCTGTAGGTGTGGCTTGGTGGGCATGGCTTGGTGGGCATGGCAGGGGAAGGATACTGTAAATTCTCCAGTCAGAGGTGGTATTAGCCGGTTCTCCAAACTACTCAAAATTTCCGCTCCCGGTTCTCCAGAACTGGTCAGAACCTGCTGAATACAACCTCTGCTTTGGATGCTGGTAAGATATTATAGGGCTGCTAGGAAAGCAACTTTTATTTTCTAAACATAGCTGTATATTCATCAAGAAGTTCATCAAACTTCTAAAAAGATTTTAAAAATAGTCAAATTTGCTTCCAACATGATTCATCATTTGCCACCTTACTCTTTACAAAGCCATCTCTTTAAATGCCATATGACAGCTTGTGTGTGAGAAAAGAAGAGCGTATACATGAGACACACTTAAGCAAAGACAGAGATAGAAATAGAGATAGATGGTAGATAGACAGATAGACAGACAGACAATGATAGTCAGACAGACAGGGAGGGGGAAAGACAGACAGACAAACAGGCAGAGGGGCAATATGTAATACTTAGTATGAATTTAGCTTTGAAGTTTTTTTCTTTGCTGGATGAACTTGACTGACCATATGAGCTCCTGATGTGAGCAATAAATCCTGTCCCAAACATAGCTTTTTGTATGCATTTTTATGAAGTGAAATGACAAATAACAAGTTGGTTGCGGGTTGCCATAGAGGAGACCCATAACCCAATCATTTTCTGGAGTTGATAACAATGGTTTCTCTTGATTAAATTGAACTTGGCACTTTCAGAGCAATGAAAGATGAACCTTTTCCTGCTCAGGGTGGAAGCAGAACTCTAGAAAGGCATATGAACTTTTTAATCGATGCAATTTTATGTGGCTGTACACGAACGTTTATTTCACAGCATTCAATAAATTATTCCCCGGCAGATGCTTAGGATTGTGGCCAAATGTCAGTCCAAGTATCAAAAGTGCTCTCTTGATTGTTTAGAGTTTGCCTCGGGCTCCTTCTCTTTCTTCCTCCTCCTGCACAGGATTTAAAAGAGGCCTTTTAAGAAGTACTGAGCAAACATAATATTTGCTCTGATTAGAAAAAAAAAATCAACTCCCAGTCCCCTCCAAAATAAATAAGAGATCTTCACATCATCATTTTTCATTTAGGAGTGTCGGAAGTAAAGTCCCTGGAAAGTAGCCTTGGAGACTGCACCAGGATGACCCATTTAACCTCTGCAGGCATGGAGGATCATTTAGCTGTGGTATTTTACCAATTAATTTTGTGTCTAAAGAAACCGGACTCTGGAGATTTGCATTGCATCACAATAATAATCTGGGTTGAGCAAAGCTGGAAGAGCTACATGCGTAAATCTTCCTGGAAGGAAGAGTCATAGGATGCATAGGCAGAAATTTTCTCACACCAGAGGTTGAATTAAGGGGTTTTTTTTGCTTCCTGGTCCTTGGTGGCATCACAAGATATGGTCAAGTGCAGGTGTTTGTCATAATGTCCCTAGATCCCTCTTGTAGACCTTTGGTAAGGAGTGTTGTGGTTCGCTGGCAGCCTGTGCAGATGGCAGCAGAATCGGACAGTGGGGAAGAACAAGGGTGAATCCAGAAGTCTGGAGAGGACTTAGATGAGGGTCCTGCATCCGATGCAGGGATGGAGTCAGGACCATCTGAAAGTGGGGTGCTGACTCCGGAGCCTTCGGAGTCTGGCAGCAGTGAGGCAGAGGACCCAGGGAAGCCTGTTCCCTGTGCGCGTGTGCACAGAGCTGCTAAAAGGCGAGAGCAGCTGAAACAAAAGGGGCGACTCAGGACTAAGGTTGGGAGGTGATTTCCCCTCCCATAAGGTATAAACGACAGGCAAAGATGATGAAACCTTTGCAGGAAGCAAAGTCATTTGTTCAGTTCAGATTCATTCTTGAAGCTCTTTGTACTTCAGTTGTTTTTTTTCTCCTAATTCATTTGACACTTCTGTTATTGGCAGCACTTCATGGAAAAGAAAGGTGGGTGCTGTTAGGAATGTAAGTCACCTAACGACTATTTGGGTTGGAAATATATAAACCAGGATAGACATTTTAATACTGTATCTTTAAGAGAATACTAAAACTGTAATTGGGTGTGGTTCTGCAAATGGCCATAAGATGGAGACAGAAACCTGGGTTGTTCAGTCTCAGTTTTAGTGAGTCTCTGTTTCCTTCCGTTGGAGAGAGTTGCCGTTCCTCCAAATGACTGTTACTGATCATTGATGTAAGTCTGTTACTGAACTGGTTTTTTGATACTGGACTTTGATTTTTGGATTATCCCTGAACTGAACACTGACTGTCTTACCTGTGAATGACTTGGACGGCTTGTTTGGACTGTGCTTAATCGTTTATTGGAAGTAAAAACTTACATTTACTGTACAGTGTATCTGTGTGCTGTGTGTGTTATTCTTTTCTACTCTCGCTACATCTCCCTGTATGTGCTCATTGTCCTAATGGGGAATTACCTCAACAGGTGCTTATCTCGAGGGACTGTTCGAGATTCATTACGGACTAGGAATGAAAACAATTCCCAGTGTTGCAGTAAAATAAGATTTGTTTTTAAAATAACCGTGTGCGTAATTACGGTCTAGGAAGCCTTGGTCAGAACAAGGAAGAAGGATATTTTGTACATTCAACAAAACATCAACCCAATATATTACACACTACAGCTAACACCAATGTAATACTACACTTTGTTAAGTCCTGCTTTATTGCTCAGTGTCTTGTAAAAATCTAGCCACTGTGGCTTATTCAACAAATAGTGTAATCGGTGGAACCAGACTTTGGTTCTACTTTCTCTTATCTTCAGATATTTTAAAAGTTGTTGTTTCTGCCAGGAAAGTTTGACCAGATTGGGCTTCTACTCTGAGTTTTCTTCAGAATGGATCAAAGGGTGATGATATTGATCCCTCATTCTAGGAGTCCCTGAGAAATTAAGCATGATGGTGGCTTCATGAATATCTGTAACTTAATTACAGATCCAAGTAGCAACACTGCTGAATGCAATTTTAAATAGCACCCATAATTCCTGTGCTTTGTAAGGAGCCAAGTGTATCTTGGAATATGGCCAAGGGTGGGCTGCTATGGGTTTGCCCAAGTTCAGGCAGACCCATTGCTAATGTTATGGCTGGTTTGGCTAACCACCAATTCTCACCCCTGGCTGGACCCTCCCACCTGCCCCTCCCAAGTCTGGAGAAAGCAAAAATCCCCCCCCCATGGTGCAGGAGGCCAACTAGGCCACGCCCACCATGGCCATGTCCACCCAGCAACCGGGCAAAGAACTCGTTGCTGAAATTTTTGAAGCCCACTCCTGAATATGGCTATCATAGAACACATATGCTGGCATATTAGTGTGTGTTAGCTGTGCACAGAAGCTCTACCTTAGAAGCAGGCTGGGCATAGTAATCATTGTGATGGAATGTGTTGAAAATATATGTTTATGTGTCTGTAGCGGTGAGACAAAAAGGGAGGGAGAGAGAGAGAAGGAGGAAGGAAAACAAGAGGGGGGAACCTATTTCAGTTCACAATGTAATTCAACTATCTGGCCCTCAGTCAGCCAGTAAATTTTTTCCCTTCAGGATGATATAACAGAGCACTTACTAAGAGCACCTACATCCTATTTCTGCATATGACCAGCTGTTCTTGCCAGCTACTTTTCTTTGGCAAAGACGAGCCTAAGAGGAGGTCAGCAGTCAAAGGAAAAATCACTATGGGACAACTTTTTTTTTTAATCAGTCCTGGAATGCAATGGCAGCATCCATATGATTAGTTCCATATTCAGAGTCAATATGGGCCGATCCAAAATGCTGGAATCGCAGAAGCTAAACAGAAATCTGACACTAAAATTTTGGTGAAGTTTTTGGTGTTATTAGATCTCTACAAGCTATGTTAAATCTACTGGGTAGTTTCATCTTTACAACAAAAGGGATATGAAACCAGCAACAGCTACTGTATGTCAGAGACAAATATGCCTGACTCAGTTCAATGGGAAGGTTTGAGAAAATATAGCTCTTATTTATCCATCTAGGTCAGTGGTAGCTAACCTTTTTGGCACTGAGTGCTGAAATGGGAGAGCGTGCATGTACACGCCAGAAATTGGAAGAGCAACTCCCCGACATGCACATGTAGCGATGCTGGAAACTAGAAGCTTAGCTGATGTGCATGCAAAGACCAGCTGGCTGGAGCTTGCAGGGGAGTTGCTTTTCCAGTTTCTGGTGCTCCCATACCCACGAAGACCAGCTGGCCAACATGCATGCATGTGCCAGAACCCGGAAGATCAATGGGTGATAGCTGGCATACCTGGAGAGATGGCTGTGCGTGCCACTTCTGGCACACATGGCATAGGTTCACCATCACAAATCTAGGTATTCAGTTCATAATTTTCATTACATACATCAGCACCTTCAAAACTAAGGATTTTCTCAACCCATCCTAAAATAATCAAATATCTTGAGTTCTACTTTTAGGAACATCATTTTTTTCGCTTTCTCTCTCATAAAAATAGTGTCAATAACTGAGCCACATTTCAATATTGTCTTGAACTGTAAGGCAGCCAAATAAGAACAGCCAATTTTTGTGTTTTTTTATGCAAAGGTATTTTACCTAAAAACAAATGTTTAAATGTAACTTCATAAGAAAATATATTTCTGTAGTTAGCTGAGATAATCTAGAACATTAAGAGCCAGGATTTTGAAGGCACATGGCCTTACTACAATTTTTTTTGTTCTTAAATTGTCAGTGAATTATGTGTTTCCAAATATTTTAAATATTTTTGGTGAGTAGATTAGATTTACACACCCACAAACATATAAATCCTGTAAACACACAAATAGCTTTCTAACAGTTGCATTTTTCACACAAAGAGGAATGTAGGTAAAATTCTGCCATGTTGTATGTAATCCCTAAAATAAGTTTGCCATAATCTGAAAAAAGGAAACAATAAAAGAACTAAATATCCTGGTCTCTTTGAAGTAGAGCAGGGGTGGGCTTCAACAATTTTAGCAATTGGTTCTCTGCCCAGTTGTTGGGTGGGCATGGCCATGGTAGGCATGGCCTAGTTGGCCTCCTGCACCATGGCAGGGGGGCGTTTTCACCCTCTCCGGGCTCCGGAAACTTTCCTTGAGCCTTTGGGAGAGCAAGAACGACCTCCTGGGGCTCTGGAGGCCCTCTGGAGGCTGAAAATAGGCCCATTTCTGGAGCCTCCGGGAGGCCCATTTTTGACCCTCCCTGAGCCTCATAGGCTGCATGGGGACTCCTGGGAGGGGTGGGGTGGGGCAGGAGGGCTAGCCAGGGGTGGGATTTACCAGTTCAACAAAACGGTAATTAAAAATGATAAAATTAGCTACCGGTTCACCTGAACCAGGGAGAACCAGTAGCAGCCAACCCCTGAAGTAGAGGATACTGCCTTTCCTGCTTTGTATTGTAATACTTCTTTCTGAAGGTTCAACAACAGACGTCTAGAAAAAGGTTAAGTTTGCTCCTCTGCTATAATGAATAATTCCTTCAGAAATCCCACAATCTTATTTGTTGCTTTTTATGTTGATTAAAAGAACTACATTGCCTCAACAGTATTTCATATCCACTTTATCGCCATTCTTGATTAACTCACACAGCATACTGTAAAAGATTGTCCTAGAGATTCCTTTTTCATTTATAATGCAGTTGCCTGCTCCCTGAACTGAGTAATAATATCTATTTGCCGATCTTTATATATCCCTCAATTCACCTTTGCCTCCCATTCTCCAGATTTCAATAAATATTTAAATTATCGTATCACCTCCTAGGTCATGTCGTTGCTTGAAAAGATCCACGGTTTCTTCAAGAAACTAAGGAAACAGAAAAGTAAAGGACAAGGAAAGATAAACAATAGGGTTTTTTTTTTCCGATGTGATAATTTTTCTCAAAGACAAATCCCACTTTAGAGAGACCTACTATATACTCATACATACATATGAAAATGAATACACATGCACCTGTGCATGGACACACATTCATACTATAGGGAATTATGAACCATTTCAAGAAAATAAAATAATGTGAAAATACTATAATTAAATAAAAATACAATACAATCCTATTGCTTCTAATGCAGAAGTAATGGGACTTTACTATAATAGAGTTCAATGGGTGTTGTGGTCCACTGGCAGCCTGAGAAGAAGGCAGCAGAATTGGACAGTGGGAAAGAGCAAGGGCAACTCTGGGAGTCTGGGGAGGACTCGGACGATGGTCCTGCGTCTGATATAGAGATGGGGCCAGGGCCATCTGGGAGTGATGTGCTGACTCTGGAGCCTCCAGAATTTGATGGCAGTGAGGCAGAGGAACTAGGGGAGCCTGTTTCCAGTGCATGTGTACGCAAAGCTGCTAGAAGGCAAGAGCAGTTAAGACAAAGGGGCGACTCTGGAGGGGATTGCCCCTTCCATAAGATATAAAGGAAGTGCAAAGGGAAAGGAACCTTTGCAGGAAGCAACATTGTTCGCTCTGGTCGGTTTGGAACCTGAAAGCTCCATGGTGAATTTGTGCTCTGTTTGGTTTTGAAAGACTAATTACTAATTACTTTAGTCGTTGGCAGCACTTCAAGTAAAATAGGTGCGTTCTTATCAGACTTCTCCTGAAGAACGTTGGCAGACTTCCATGGGACTATTTATAACTGGTTGAGACTCAGGCTGTGAATTATGATAATTCACAGCCGTTGGACTGAAATAAAAGGGTTTTGGATTTAACATGTGTTAGTTGGTGTCTTAGGAAGCCTTATTCAGAATGGGGTTTAATTTTAAGTTGATTTCATATACAGGTCTGCAATCCAAATCAGTTAGAATTTATGCAGAACCTCCTTAGGTATACGAATGCAGCCTCTCCAGTTTCATTTTTCAGTTGTTTTCAGACTGTAATTATCAAATTGATTAGGGATCCTGAAAGTTGCAGCCTCAATACTTCAGTGTTATGTTGGAAAGCTTATATTAATGAATTATTAAAGAACAAGATGTTTTTGGTTATGGACCAGAAACCAGTCAAATTCACAACATGTTGTTCTTTTTTTCAAAATTCTTCCTCTGGATGAATGGATTGGCTTAAACTATTTCTGAATTTATAAATTTGTCTTTTTGTGGTAAAGCAGAGGTGTAGGTATTTGAAATCAATCCATCTACAGAGCCTCTTCTGTGGTCAGCATTTCTGCTCAAACATAGAAGTGGATTTATAAAATGAGCTCACTATGTAAAAATGGCAGGGATTTGTTGCCCTCTGCTATTCTTTCTCACTTAAAAATAGAATAGAGTAGAATAGGACAGGGTAGGATAGAATGGGATGGGATGGAATTGGACAGGACAGGATAGGATAGGATAGGATAGAGTAGATTAGGATAGGATAGGATAGGATAGAATGGGATGGGATGGGATGGGACAGGATAGGATAGGATAGGATAGGATAGGATAGGATAGGATAGGATAGAATGGGATGGGATGGGATTGGACAGGATAGGATAGGATAGGATAGGATAGGATAGGATAGGACAGGACAGGACAGGACAGGACAGGACAGGATAGAGTAGAATAGGATAGGATAGGATAGAATGGGATAGGGTGGGATAGGACAGGACAGGACAGGACAGGACAGGACAGGATAGGATAGGATAGGATAGGATAGGATAGAATGGGATGAGATTGGACAGGACAGGACAGAATTACAGAGTTGGAAAGAACCTTAGAGGTTTTACAGTTTAATCCCCTGCTCAAGCAAGAAACCCTATAACATTTCCGGCAAATGGTTATCCAATCTCTTCTTAAAAACTTCCAGTGTTGCAGGACTACAACTTCTGGAGGAAAGTTGTTCCACTGATTAATTGTTCTAACTGTCAGGAAATTTCTTCTTATGGTTATATAAATGATTATATAAATTTACCTGCAGAAATGCCATTAACAATTTGGTTTAAATAAAATTAAAAACAATCACCCAGTCTTCTTCCTAGCAATTTTGAGTGTAGCCAGAAACTGTTTTAGTGAGACTAATGATCTTGCTGATGTGACAGCATCCCATGAGATTAAAGAAGTCCACAATGCCTAAAACAACATCATAGGTTGTGCATTGAGCAAAAGGTTGGGTTTCATATTTTCCAAAATCCTTTTCAACTCTTAAAATCTTAAAATATCATTCAACTTGCTATTGAACAAGTCTCCGAAATTTACTCAGAGGAAGAATTCCAAACTGTCAAGCCAAACTCAAGAGCATATATTCTACTTGTGACATATGCAGTTGCATATAATATCTTCAGAGTAAGGTGGGTGGCTTATAACTTTATTATAAAAACATAACAAAATATCTGAGAGTGGAAATTGTAATGAATCATTAAGATTAGGTTTACTAACTTTAACAGACATATTTAACAAACAACAGGATCTAAATAGACCGGTCTACAGCTGAGTGCAGGACTATTAGTAATATGCTTTTAATGGAGTAAAAAGACCTACTACAAATGTTCATAGAATTGATACCTAAGAGTAAGATAGGCCATATCTTAATTTGACAAATAAATAATAAATATATCAACATGCAAATGAGGTCATTCAAACTAATCAATTAAAAATGGAATCCTAAAAGATTGCGCTTTTTTTTTGCTTAGATTGTTTGGGAAGCAGAAGGTGACTAGGAGAGGATTTGACTTTGGAAGAGTATTTCTAGACTGGATCGGATGAATTTTCAAATTAACAAGGCATGCAAGACCCAAACAAACTCTGGGAAACTGGAAGGGTGAAAAGTCACTGCCTCTCCTTGTCCTACTGTCTTCCTTTTTTGTTTTTGGCTGCTGTGTTGAGAGACTACAAAATAAAATGGACCAACATAACCTGTCTGAGTTTTATTCAAATCAGCCAATTAAAACATCAAGTTGAAATGTCAGCGAACATGCTATGGTCACTCAGGAATTAAAGCAGGAAGGCATCTGTCTGTCTTCGCCACAAAAGCATGGTTTTTTTTAAAAAAAAAATCCACTTCTGCAAAAACTATGACATTACATTACAGCCATGAAAAACACTAACTGAAATGTACCTTGAATGAAAGGCAGCTGTCATCACCAGTGGCTTTCTTATAAAATCAGATTGAACTAAACTCAGATTTTTCATTTTTAAAATGATGTTAAATGCAAAGAGGAAATTGTTGATCAGGTCCAAAAGAATCCTTAGTTTGCATTCTGAAAAATCACCACTTTGGAATCTCTAATTAAATATGTCTCAGGTAGAAAGGGAAAACTTTCTGTGAGAGACTTTGAAGAACCTCTGTTAAAGACTTGAGACCAAGTGGAGAGTTGTCTAACTTCAAACAAGGCAGTTTCCCACATACTTTTTCCATATAACGTTTATTTATGTTTTATAGGAATGAGAAGCCAATTGCCCTTTAGGTGTTGTTAAGATACAATCTCCATCTTCATATCTGGAGATTATCTTTACTGGTTGAGACTTATGGAGATGGCAATTTTCAATGGGTTTCATATGCACAATTAAGAGAAAGATTTAATATAAATAAAAAAGGTAACTGGAATTGAAGAACCTAACGCGAAATTTGAAACTGAGCTATGTACGAATGATGAACATATGATTGCAAAAATGTATAAACTTTGTTGACATCTTTCACTTGTTCTTTTTCTATTTCAGAAGATTGCACAATGAAATGGGCTAAGAATTTGGATTATAATGTATCAAGGGGAGAGAATGTGGGGTATTGAAATTCACACAGTGTCATAATGTAAACCGAAGTTTTATAAAGCACCTTTGGTACATGTCACCAGAGAAATGAACTAAGTTGTATAAAGGTCAATGTTGAAAAATATGGACATTTCACAATGCATGATGGACTTGTGAAAAAACAAAAAGAAAAAAGAAAAAGAAAAAAAAATATATACAAATGCATATACTGAAATAATTTTAAAGGGAAATACTAAAATGAAGCCAGAAGTTTTCTTACTAGGATTTATAGACAATTATTTAGAGAAGACTTACGAAAGATTGATTTGATATATGGTAAGTGCAGCAAGATTATTATATATATAACAATTGACAAATACTAAAATACCCATAATAGAGGAATGGACTGTAAAGATGATAAAATTAGCAGAAATGGGAACAAATGACCATTAAGTGTTTTTGTTCTTTTTCCTATTCTTTAAACAAACTATTGTTTCTTAAATAGAAACTGTAATTTATAACTATAGGAAAAAAATTACTTGCTACAGTAAATTTATTTAGGTTTTATTCAAATATACTGTATATGAATTTTAGTTGTGATCAAACAATAAATCTGGGACAGTGGTGGAATGAAAGAATTAAAACAGAATAAATGATAAATAATAGTTTTCTAGAGTTGTACTACAGTATGTCTTTTTCCCCTGGATATTTCCTCTTTCTAATTTTTTTAAAAAAATTTATTCACACACACACACACACACACACACACACACACGAGTGTGTGTGTATATAATATCAATGAAATAATACCAAAAACTCTGTCATAGTTCAGTAATGCTGCAGGACCTCATTCTTGATCTAGGTTTTTCCATGCACTGGGGTAAGGAGCAATTTATAAGGGTGGCGGGGAGAGCAAAGAGATCCCTTGTGACTTTATAACACAAACTCTGCCCTGCTGTTGACATTCTGGTGCTATAATGGTTAGGAATAGGTACCTGTGCAATGGGAACTGTAATTATAAAAGCTGGTGGAAAGCAACTAGTGAGACATGCTACAACGCTGTCCGAGTATCACAGCACAGTAGCAGCTCCTTTGCTTTCCCTACTATAGATTGGTGACACTGATACATGTTTGTTGTCTGCTGAGTAGTAGACTGGTACAACCTGGACCTACCATTATACAAATGCATCTGCTGGAGCATCATCGCCATAAGCTGAACCACTGGTTGCCTTCCATGAACTTGCAACTTACAGATTTATCAGATTAACAAAGTTGGAAGGGACCTTGTAAGTCATCTAGTTCAATGCCCCTGCCCAAGCAGGAGATCCTATACCATTTCTGTCATATGGCAGTCCAATGTCTTCTTGAAAGCTTCCAGTGATGAAGCTCCCACAACTTCCGAGAGCACGCTGTTCCATTGGATGATTGCTCTCACTGTCAAAAAATTTCTCCTTATTTCCAGGTTGAATCTCTCCTTGTTCAGTTTCCATCTGTTATGTCCTGAGGACTCAAGGAGTTCTCACTCAGGTCCACTCACTTTACGTGGGCGTTATTCCCCCATTCCCATTGGTTGGCTCTCCCCAGCAGTCAGCTATAAAAGCAGGCTGCGGGGTCCAACCGGTTGCTGATTGCTGCGAGCCAGTTCCAGGCTTGGCAAGCACGGTCAGCCCTTTATTGTAAAATAAAGTATTGTTGCACTCATGCTCTGGTTCAGCCTCTCATTGCTCAAACAAAACACTGGCGACGAAGGTGGGATGGCTACCAGAAGCACCTTGCAACCGCTGAGTCACTAGCCACCGATCCACAGCCCAGAGAGAGCGATCGGCTGGCGACAGGAAACGCTGATCCGCAGCCAGAGAGAGCGGTCAGCTAACGAAACGAGCGATCAAAAGAGCAAACGCAGATCCGCAGCCAGAGAAAGCGGTCTGAGTCAAATAGTTAGAAGCGTCTGTAGCCGCTTGTTAGCCCCGCTACGGGAAAGTGAAGCGCTGCGAGCCGCAGCAGCTCTGCATTTGGCGCGAAATTCAAACGGGTGTCATTTGAATTTCGAGCCAGTAGGAATCACAGCACAGCGCTGTAGAGAGTCACTAACGCCCACTTTTTTGGCGCAAATCAAGACACCTCCAATGGCTAGCAGCCAACGTGGTAACCCAGAGAGAGAGAAAGAGAGGGTAGCAAAAAACCTCTCCAGAGCTGATATCACTAGTAACTCACGAGCGCTCGTAGTCCCAGAGAGATTTTTTCCGCAGGTAGCCCAGCCGTTCCAGCACCATGAGTTCCAACCCAGTATTCCCGGTGTTTAAACCAGACGAAGAGAAGTGGGAATCGTATAAGAACCGCTTCAATCATTACATCGATGCGGTCGGCCTGGCGGATCGGGAGAGCATCGGAAAAATCCTATTTCCTAATCTACTGCGGAGCCACCGTTTACGATACCGCTGCAGCACTCGTGGCGCCGAGAGAATTGAAAAACGTTCCGTGGTCCGAGTTGCTTGAGATCCTCACTAACCACTACGCTCCCAGGCCTTCACAAATCGCCAGGAGGTTCACGTTCCGAATGAGGAAGCAATCAAGTAAGGAGACCATCAACCAATATATGCCGCCCTCAGAACAGCAGCCCTGCACTGCGGGTTTGGAACATACCTGGAGGACATGCTCCTCGATCAATTAGTTTGTGGGGTCAAGGATATCAACCTACAGAGGCGACTGCTAGCTAAAAAAGACCTCAACCTCGCACAAGCGGTAGAGGAGGCCCTAGCAGCCGAGCTAGCAACGAACTCAGCCACCGAAATTCAGGGCCCAAGCGCCAAGCTAGCATCGTTCCCAGTCCATTCCGAAGAGGTGGAAGCGGAGGAAGCCCACAACGATGAGAACGATGTCCATCGCCTCACCAATGACAGACGGTCGCAGGTAGGGGCCAAACAAGAATACACCGGTCCACCCAAGCACATCACTCTGTGCCTAGCCTGTGGGGATCACACCAAAGGGCCACCTGCAAGTTTAAAGGAGCCGTTTGCAACAACTGCCATAAGAGGGGCACATTGCGAGAGTCTGCCAAGCCCCCAAAGCGCTGCACACAGACCCCGTCCTCGCACTCGGGACCACAGAGGCAAGTATTAAACTGTCGCACGCACCGCCTTGCCAGGCGTACTTGCCACACTGTTAGTAAAATTTCTCTCTCTGTTTCCCTAGAAGGTAAACCGTGCCACATGGAGGTTGACACAGGGTCAGCGCTCTCAATAATCTCGTGGAACACCCTCAAGAGACTCCACCCCAGCCTATCTACTACCCGGCTTCAGAGATGCCAGTTCGGTCTGAAGGACTACCAGGGGAAGGCCATTCCCATGATCGGCAGAGGCAAGTTCTTTGTCAGTTTTAGAGCTTTTAAAGGCCACCTACCTCTAGTGGTAGTTAACGGCAATCTACCCACCTTATTGGGGCTCGATTGGTTTCCCCACCTCGGCCTAGGGTTAACAGGAGTCCATGCTGTCTCAACCTCAGACACTGACTCCTTATTCGCTGACTACGCAGATGTGTTCAGCGAGGAGCTGGGGTGTTATAATGGAACCCCATCTCGTTCACCGTTGACCCCAGGCAGTCCCAATCAGATTAAAACCACGTAGAGTTCCATTTGCTATTCGACCAAAACTAGACGCTGAATTGGATAAACTACTAAAACAAGGGGTCATTGAGCCAACAGATTTCGCCAAGTGGGAGACGCCCATTGTCACACCCCTCAAAAAGATGGTAGCCTGAGAATTTGCTCGGACTACAAGACAACAATCAATAAATATTTACAAGTTAGCGCCTACCCTGTGCCCGTCATTCAGCACTTATTGCACACATTCGAACCGGGCAGTATTTTTGCTAAATTGGACATGTCTCAAGCATATCAACAGTTCCCTGTTGATAACCAAACAGCGGAACTTCAGACCATCGTCACTCACAGGGGTGCCTTCCGATGCAAGCGTCTCCAATTTGGCGTAAGTGTTGCCCCGGGTATTTTTCAGTCCCTCATGGAGCGGATTTTACAGGGCCTCCCTGATGTAGTACCCTACTTGACGACATCTTGGTCTCGGCCAGGGACAGACCCCAACTCTTCCAGAGAGTGCGAGCAGTGTTAGAGAGGTTCAGACAGCATGGCCTCAGGTTAAAAAAGAAAAATGTGCCATTGCCACTAGACAGGTGGACTTTCTGGGTTATAAAATTGACGCCTCTGGCATTCACCCCTGGAGTCCAAGGTTAGGGCGATCCACGAAGCTCCCACACCGACCTCCAAAACGGAGCTACAAGCTTTCTTGGGGCTCCTAAACTTTTATGCATCCTTCTTGCCCCATAAAGCCTCAGTAGCCGAACCCCTACACAGATTACTAGACAAAAAGTCACCGTGGCACTGGGGGCACAAAGAAGACCAGGCGTTTAACGCTGTCAAATCACTACTTACGTCAGAGGCAGTGCTCATCCAATTCGACCCCAACCTTCCTTTAGTACTGGCAGCAGACGCATCCCCTTTTGGAATTGGGGCGGTCCTTAGTCACAGACTCCCCAATGGCGCCGAGGCCCCCATCGCCTTTTTCTCCAGGGCGCTCTCGGCCACGGAGCGAAATTACAGCCAAATAGACAAGGAAGCCCTAGCAGCTGTTGCAGCCGTGAAAAAGTTTCACGAGTTCCTTTTTGGCCATTTCTTGAACTGGTCACCGACCATAAGCCCCTCCTGGGCCTACTGGCCGCACAAACAGACACCTCAAGTCCTTTCCCCTAGAATGACAAGGTGGACACTTTTCCTAGCGGCTATTCATACAAACTTATTCACCGCCCGGGCAAAACTCTATCCCACGCCGACGCTCTCAGTCGCTGCCCTTACCCGCTCCGGCTGAAGACCCAGCTCCTGTCAACGCCATTTTTGAAATCACCCAGTTGGACCTGCCCATCACCGCCCTTGACATCGCCGCTAAAACCAAGGCAGACCAAACGCTCGCCCAGGTGCTCGACTGGGTGAGGAGGGGGTGGCCGGGAGGCAACGTCGATAACAAATTCGCACCCTTTAAGACTCGCATGCAGGAGCTGTCCAGTTTGCAGGGTTGTCTACTGTGGGGCACTCGAGTGGTCATTCCGACCTCGCTGCGTACCCGAGTCCTGGAGCGCGCACGAGGACACCCCGGCATTGTGAGAATGAAGGCGTTAGCATGCAGCTACTTGTGGTGGCCGGGTCTAGACGAGGACATTGTCAATTGGGTAAGTTCCTGCAGCATTTGCCAGGAATCCCGTCCTGCTCCCCCATCGCCACCCCTACCAGATGGGAGAGCGCCAACGCCCCTTGGTCTAGAATCCATATCGATCTGGCAGGCCCCGTGCATGGAAAGATGTTCCTAGTGGTCGTGGACGCTTATTCCAAATGGATAGACGTGGCGCAGCTATCCACGACCACCACACTAGCAATCACCAACGTGTTAACGCGCCTGTTCGTTACACATGGACTACCCGACTCCATTGTCTCCGATAATGGCCCACAGTTCGCATCAGTAGAATTCAGCCGTTTTGCTGCCAACCTGGGCATTCGCCACATTTTCACAGCCCCATTTCACCCTGCCAGTAATGGGTTGGCTGAAAGGGCCGTCAGGACCACCAAAGAGGCCCTCGCTAGGTTTGGCAGGGATGACTGGCACCACAAACTCGCACGATTCCTGATGAGCCAACACTCAACCCCTGTGCAGTCACCAATAAGTCCCCAGCGGAACTTCTGATGGGCCGGCGCCTGAGGACTGTATTGGACAGATTGCACCCACAATACTGCCCTGACTCTCCCCTCGCTTCTACGTCGGGGTTAGACATTTTTGTTACAGGAACCGATATTCGCAAGGAATTTCGCGGGGACCCACTTTGGATTCCAGGCGAGGTCATCGCCATCACCGGACCGAGATCGTATAGAGTCAGGCTGGAGGATGGTCGCGTCTGGAGGAGACATATAGACCAGCTTAGAAGGCGCCTCAGCACCCTTGCCAACAAGAGTCCAGAGTCTCCAGTCGAAGGGGAACCGCCTCATCCGCCGCCCAGCCACATCATACCCAGCGACCAGTCTGTACCAGCGGTCGTTCCGGTCAGCCCAAACTCGGACAACAGCGCCCAGAGAGTTGACCAGCCTGATCCAACCCACGAGAGCTCGACCCCAGTAACCAACCCGGTGGTTCCCGAGGATGCCCAGTCCAGAGAGAGTGTTGGCGACACTATGCCGGCTCGACCATCACAGACTGGTACCGAACAGACAGACAATGTTCCCGAGTTGCGCCGTTCCGGCGCCAACACAAACCCCCGTCTACCTCAAGGACTATGCATGTTCGCATCTGGGGGAAGGGGTGTTATGTCCTGAGGACTCAAGGAGTTCTCACTCAGGTCCACTCACTTTACGTGGGCGTTATTCCCCCATTCCCATTGGTTGGCTCTCCCCAGCAGTCAGCTATAAAAGCAGGCTGCGGGGTCCAACCGGTTGCTGATTGCTGCGAGCCAGTTCCAGGCTTGGCAAGCACGGTCAGCCCTTTATTGTAAAATAAAGTATTGTTGCACTCATGCTCTGGTTCAGCCTCTCATTGCTCAAACAAAACACCATCCATTATTCCTTCTCTAGCCTTCATCTGTACAGCCCAGCCTTCCCCTGTGTCATGGGGTGCAAGGATGCCAGGATGCTAGGCATCCAGATCAGGAAATGACTCTAGAAAGAATACCACCACCACCACTCCACCAAAAAATGATTTGGGATATTGCTTTCCCAGAAAATATGGAGGAGGACAAGAGATGAATCTGCCTATATAAGAGGACAGATGGATCCTTATCATCACTTGCTGTCATAGTGCGTACAACTCAGAGGTGGCATTCAGCAGGTTCTGACCAGTTCTGGAGAACCAGTAGTGGAAATTTTGAGTAGTTCGGAGAACTGGCAAATACCACCTCTGGCTGGCCCCACCCCCATTTATTCTCTGCCTCCTGAATCCCAGCTGATCAGCTGGGTCTTCTTTTGTTGCCCTGCACAGGAGAATGGAGCTGTTTCTTTGCAGTACCCTTCCTCCAGGAGTGGGGAGGGAATGGAGATTTTACAGTATCCTTTCCCTGCCACGCCCACCAAGCCACGCTCACAGAACCGATAGTAAAAAAATTTGAATCCCACCACTGGTACAACTAATGGCTTGGTCTGATCCTTCCAAATGTCATGCAGAATTCATGGAGGGGCAGGAAGTTGATGCTGAGAAGTGCAAAAACGAACCCAAGCAAATGTGTCATGCCATGCTCTATACCCGTCCCATGGGATAAAAAAAGAACCATAATTAAAGTCTGTTCCCTTTTTCGTTGTTTTCCTTTCGATGTTCAAAGATGCCCATTTTCCTGGTGTATAGTATGTTGGGAAGCTATTAAGGACAAAAGTGACAGTTCATGATTAAGATATGGAAGAAATGGAGAAAGCGGTAGCTTGAATTGCATCTGGACTAGTGTTGAAGGCGCCAGGAAAGCCAGATGATTCCTCCTGATATCCCCACAACAATCACTCTGTGAGATGGGTCGGGCTGAGAGAGAGTAACTGACCCAAGATCACCTGCTGGCTTTCATGACTAAGGCAGGATTTGAACCCGGTGCCTAACCCCTTTTGAGGTTATGCAGAGGTTTTGAAAGTTGTTTAATTACTTATGTATTTCATTTAGAATTACCTTGTGCAGGTTCATCTGATCTTATGAAAGCCAATAGGACAGCTTTTCAATCTCCGCTGTTCCTGAGCTCAACTGAAAGTACATTGCTAGGTAATTAACATCTGCAGTAATTATATTTTCTTTTCTGCAGATTAAATGTTTTAATTGATTGCCATCGTGGGAATGACATTGTAGCTTGAAAGTTAGAAGAAACTGTTTTAATGTTTGGTTTAGATACCTTTGAATTTACTAAACAGCTACCTTTTCTTACACAAAGCATTGATTTTCCTAAAATATAAACATGTAAAATACAAGTATGGATTCTCGCTTAGAAAAGTATCAAACATACATTCAGTATGAAAACTTACCTTTATGATGTCTGTAGAGATGTTCAACCATGCAAGTCATGGTTGTCCCAAAGGTGATTTTCCTAAAGGCAAATGGTCCTTCTTCTTAAGAAAATCCAGTTACTTGTCGGAAAAGCACCTTTGGGATTACATATATGATATTTCCTATTAGCTAGCATTATTCAGAAGCTGTTAATTATGTGTTATTTATATGAAAATTGGGACAGATAAAAATTCTAAATGCTATAATACTGAAGATTGCAATGGGTAAACACAGCAAAAGTGGCTGTGTTTATCTAACACCCTCTTACTTCAGTGATTTAATGCAAATTATTTTTATAATATTCATCAGACTTCACCTTAATTGTGTTTTAGGCACAACTAGTTGAAGCTGGCTGGCTGCTGAGCACTGAGAAACAGATTAAGTGCTCATGGAAATAGAAAACTACATAATATGCTTGGTATCTGGCTCTGGAGGATAAACCTCATGTCGCGTGGGTGGCTTAGAAAGGGAATAATAGTGATTTATCCTGTTTCACAGACTGTATTTTCATTTGGCTATATAAGGAGAACACAAATATATACATACAGTGGTACAGTATATGCCCATTAAAGCATGTGATGAATGTTCTTGATGAAAGCCCACTTAAAGGATTCTGATTTCAAAACTATAGGACAGAAAGGTAAAAAAAGTACTTTACTCCTTAAAAAAAATAGTGACTATGTCTGTAGAGGGTGCTAAAGATCTTTGCAGCTCATCCCACTGAAGAAAAAGGAGCAAGCTACCGGTACTTCTGGCATATACAAAACAACAACAACAACAACAACACACACACACACACGTTTCTTCTGCCATGAGTGGGGAGTCATAAAAACAATGTATTGTTTCATAATCACACTTTTGCTAATGAACTTAGTTTTTCCCCCCTCAACATTTTCACTACTTCTTCAGAGAGTATAGAAACATCTTAGATTCTTTCAGTTTTAATTCGTTTTCTGACTTTGTACATATGAGGCCTATAAAACCCAACAGCATTTTAGAAGTAAAGTAAAATTCTGCTACTAGAGTCAAGAAAACATTTGACAATCTTAAATAATTTTCGGTTTATCTTCTTTGTTTACACTTCACGGCAGTTTAATGGTCATGCTCGATTTCAGCCATAGTTTGAAGCTTTGATGACAGTATTGTAGGTATTTGGAGGTAGGAGAATTAATTTTCTTGATTATATTTATTTAGTGGCAAACTTTGTGTACAATAAGTGTCTATAAGAGTAAATAGAAGATTTGCTTGTTGCCTTCACAGTTTGCAATAGAAAATGGCACTAATATAATCTATTTCTCGAGGCTTCTACGCTTTACCTCTGCATAAATATAATATTATTGAACCAAAGAGCAGCTAGGTAATTTAATACCCATTTTGAGCTAGTAGGAGTGTTGGTGACAATCCCAAGATGGTTTTGTTTGGACTTGTATTAAACAGCAATCCATTAAAAACAACTCAAAAGAAATAATCCATCCAAAACTTTAAAAATTAAAGCATGTCTCAAACCTGGTTCCAAGTTCCCCATAAGAATCACAGTTACGCTCAGCAAATGAAAAAACAAAACAAAAACCCTGATATAATTGAGTTTATAAAAGTAAGTTTGTTTTTTTAAAGAAAAGGTACCACATGTTCCTTTCAGGATGCAAGCCAAACAATTGCTATTACATTTAAATCACGTTCTGACACAAGGCTGTAGCAGTAAACCTGTTGGAAAGAAACAGAAGTCTTGTTGCGGAATTCAACTCCATTAAGAAAGGCCCCGTGTGTTTGAACTTATCATTCCCCATTTGCTCCAAGATGTTTTTCTTAGCTCCTTTTGCGGGAAAACAAAATATTCCTTTTTCCACCCCTCCATAATCAATCTGTCTTGCTCCAGAGCAAATGAGCTTTCAATGAGCGGACTCCTCAGCTTAATCAAGCCAGCTACCGGACAATTCAGCTGTTAGTCATCAGCCAGCCAGCTCTGACAGCTCTAAAAATTTGGCTCTGCAGAAGTCAGCACCAAGTCTTGGACACCTTCAGAATACTAATTGACATCTGGGTCTGGCTTTGCTTATTTTTTCTGTGGAAAGAGCCATGCAAACACTGGGCAAATGGCACAGCGCTCCAGTATCCCGGAGCTTTCATTCAGGATGCAAGATTCATTACCATTCTCCCCCCTCGCTTTGGTTTGCTTTCTCTTCTGTGTGTATGTGTGTGTGTGTGTGTGTGTATGTGTGTGTGTATGTGTGTGTGTATGTGTGCATGTAAGCCTTTTCAGCACTATTTTTCAAAATTAAAATCAGAACAAGTAAAATAAGAACAAGGCCTGTTTCGCAATAAATATATCAACCACTTGGAGCAGTCTTCGTTTTTATTTTTATTTAAAAAAAACCCAATCTTTCTGTAGCTCATGATTTCTTATGTCTTGATGAACTGGGAAAGAGTTCTCCGCTGTTGAACTATTTGCTTGCTTGTCATTTCTCCCCATTTCGTGTATCTTAAGGCACTCTGTCGGGAATCTGTGTGCTTGTATTGCCATAACTTAAATAGGAGCTTTCTTTCTTTTTTTTCCCTATGTTTTATTAAGTTACTTTTTCATTATGAAACTGTTTTGGATGTGTTGTGAATTTCCATGCATCCTGTGTGCTGCTATCAAAAATGATTTCAAAAATAAAATCCAAGTTTAAATCAACTTAAATTTTAGTCCATATTTTTCATCTCGACCATAAATGTTTGCATTTAAATGCTAATCCCTGACTCAGCATAAAACATTGAATTAATACATTGCTTTTCTAACCTTACCCAAGGATAAAAGTAAAGGTCAAAGTTTGGTGATAGATTATGGAAAGATCCGACCAACTTACCCAAGTGACCTATCAATGGTCTTTCCTGGTAGGTATAGTTCAACTTAGCTAATTAGAAAGTCAGTGGACATATTCATTTAATAAAGAAAGAATTAGTAAACAAGTTTGGTGTAGGAGTTAAAGCACAATACTGAGACCATGAATTCTAATCTGCCTCAGGCATGAAGCCAGCAGGGCAGGGGTGGGATTCAATTTTTTTAACAACCTGTTCTGTGGGCATGGCTAGGTGGATGTGGCCAAATGACTGGGTGAGCATGCCCTTTTTTGCAACACCCCAATTTTCTTTGTCTTCTGGGCCTCAGGGAAGCCTCCTGGGGGAGTTTTGCTCCCAGGAACTTCTCTGGGGCCTAGGAAGGCAAAAAAAATGGAGCTTGAGGGGGCACACAGCCCTCCCATGCCCCCTTTTGCCTCTTGGGCCTCAGAGAAGCTTCCTGGGCAAAGCACTAAGACAGTAAGAGGGATCTCAGCACAGCTGATCATCAGAACAGCTGATCATTGGGAGGGAGAAAAGAAAAGAAATACTTCAAGGAGTGACTGGGTAGGGGAGAATGCATTCAGCAATGTCGGGCATGCACACAATGTCACGCATGCTCAATAAGGACTGACTAGGTGGAGAGGGGTGGGGCCAACGAGGGGCATGATTTGCCAGTTCTCTGAACTACACAGAATCATAACAACTGGTTCTATAGAACCAGTCAGAACTGGTAGAATCCCACCCCTGCAGTTGGGTGATTTTGGAAGAGTCATTCTCTCTCATCTCTAGAATGAAGAAGGCAAAGGCAAATCACTTTTGAAAATCTTGACAAGAAAACTACAAGGACTAATCCAGTTGACAGAGGTCAATATTGACCTGAAGGGATTAAAAAAAATCTCAGTGCATTAATGGAAGGAATTTGAATTGGCCTTCAGTTATATCAAATGATAAGTCTGATTTGACTGGTGGCTTTGGAGAACACTTGATTTAGATTCTTGATGGATTGGGATCTTCTGTGCAGCCCTGAGGAAATTTAGGTGAGATCTACAGCTCTAAAATAGCAACAAATCATGGCAAAAGTTCAACGGTATAGAAACAGAAATAAAAGCAAATTTTGGTGTTTTGTAGAGAGAGTTTGCTCTACCATTAGAGAAAATGAGGTAGTCCCTTTTAGAAAATGAAGGAAATCTACATCATACACTCTTTTACCTCCAAGCAACATATGACTTTCAGGAATGACATGATAGCAGTGTTCCAATATTTGAAGGATCACCGCAAGGAAGAGGAGAGTCAACCTATTCTCCAAAGCACCAGAAGGCGGGACAAGAAGCAATGGATGGAAACATATAAAGGAGGGAATCAACCTAGAACTAAGGAGGAATTTCTGACAGCAAAAACAATTAATCAGTGGAATGGTTTGCCCTCAGAAATTGTGGATGCTCCATCTCTGGAGATTTTAAGAAGATCTGGAATGGTAGGTCTCCTGCTCAACCAGGGGTTTAAACTAGAAGTCCTCCAAGGTCCCTTCCAACTCTGTTATGCTGAACAATATGTAAGCTAGTTGGCTTTTGAACATGAAAAGCAAGAGTGATGACCATCTTGTGCTTCATCTTAAGCCTCCCCCCCCCCCAAAAAAAAAAAATCCCCACCTCCTGGAGACTCTAACATTAGAGCCAGTGTGCCAAAAATGTTTGCCTCCCAAACTTTGGCACTGTTCTATTTTTAATAATTGGAGCTACTGTCGTTATAGCAGCATTAAATTATCTGTTCACTTCCGAAGCATCTCAACTGCCTGTCTAGTGCTGAGTAGGAGCCAACAACTATTTTGTTCTGTTGGAATAGAAGGGCTCTTGCTCTTGCCTATGGAAAAAGTCACTTTTCCACTTCCAAAAGCAGCAGATAGATTTTACTACATTGTTTGGTTCCAACAGAGCAGGCAAAAGGGGATGGGAAATTTGAGAGGCTTGGAAAGTTGGACAGTAATGCAGATTTTCTTCCAAGCGCCTTTTTTTTTACTGCTTCCATACGAGAAAGATTGAAGATCTAGGAATATGATTAGGCACTAGGAGAACTCCTGCTATTAAGACAGGTAACTGTTTTTTGCAGAATTATTAAGAGGTCACCCATCATGGGAGCAACAAGGAGAGAGGTCATCTGATTTTTTCCTGAGGAAGAGAGAAGGAAAAAGTTTATATATGTATAAGAAGAGGTATGGTTTGTGGTGTTTGAATTGTTCTTTGGGGGATATATATTCTGTGAATTTATATGTGGGGGGAAAGAATATAATATTTTCTTTCTATGTGCTTTGGAGAGAGGGAGTTGACAGTTGTGGGATCTAATGTACCATGTGAGTCTGGCTGCTAGTATTTCTTTTTTTGTTGTTGTTAAAAATTACTATGGGGCTCATTCTAATCTTTCCAAACCACATCATGAACATGCCCTGGTAATTGACATGTCCTCCTAATGTAACCTTTACTCGCTTATATTCATGCCTGAGGTAGCTTAGATTCATCTTCACTGCTCCAGCTTTAAAGTGACATGTTCCCTCTTCTTCCAACACACGTTTTGCTATGAATTAAATCTACCATGCTTTAATAAAAATGTGGTTGCTGATGCAACAGGTGTGGAATCTGTTCTCTTCCCATTGGTTACTTTGGACTGCAGTGGATGGAGGCATGATAGGTCGGTGATTAAAGACACCAAGTTTTTCAGCTGCAAAGCTGACAGTTCAGGTTTGAGACCCAAGAACTGCATGACAGGGTGATCTCCCAGTACTTGCCTCAGCTCCTGGCAGTTCTAAAGTATGCAAATGTGAGTAGATAAATAGGAACCAATTCACTGGGAAGATAACAGCATTCCATGCACCTTGGCATATAATTGTGCTGGCCATATGACCCTGGAAGGGTCTTTGGACAATGCTGGTTTCTCCGCTAACAGAGATAAGCATTACCCACCATGTGACTGGATAGGGAAAAACTTTACCTTTATTTCTAGGCTGCAGTGGACAAATCCCATCTTCTCCAATCTCTGGTCTATTATGTTCTCCTCACTTTTCCTACTTAGTCTCTCCCTTGAGTTTCAATGGGTTCCATGGAACACTTTGGGAATACATCTGTATAGGTTTGGGAATAAAGTTGAATTGATTTTCCCTGACTGGAAAGCAAGTGACTAAAAGTGCTAGAGATTTAAATCTTTACTTCATTTCTGTTCCATCTGTGTCTAGCCAATCATTGCCTCAGTCTAATGAAAAATAGACAAAACTACTACACCAGATACTAAAAAATAATGTTTGCATTTTTCTTTGTTTCATGAATTTTGTGTTCTTATGCATTTAATATTTTTGACAGTTAGTTTAATTATTCTTAATTACTCCCTCAGAACTGCTTTTTAAGAAATACCAAGAAATACCATTGAAATTATCAATATAAATTCTCAATCCCTACAATGTCCTAAAAAGGATACTCATTTAATGTTGTTGGAAAGAAATGGGCAATTGATTTTAAATATTCAGGTGGGTCTTTTCAGTTGTAAAATGAATTGTACAGGCATTAACAAGATGGAGCTGGGTGAGTCCTGTGGCTAGATACATACTGGATGGTCCAATGGAAATCACTAAAACCAAATAAATATTTGTGGTACATCGTGCATGTAGTTCCAAAAAACTGCTGCAGAACATATACAACCCATATTTCATTTTGATCTCCTCCAAAGAAAGAGGAAAAAAATCAAGCATATCACCTGGATTTGGTTTCTGAGCAGTGACATTAGCAATATATGAATAATAAAATAGATGAATACCTGGAACTTTGTACTGTATATCTCTGGAACTGAATCATTTGAACTGAAGCCTGTTATGATACAAAAAAAAAAATACTGGCACAACATAGCTCAGCATGACACTTGCTCTTCTCTGCATTGCTTGATTGCACAACAGGAATGTATTGGCATGCACAACTGACATAAGGTACAGTGAAGTTGCATGGTCAAGTATCCTCAACATTAGTCTATTCTCTGGATTAAATTTATGGGATATCTGACACTTGTTCTCTGTTTTGCAACTCTCCTTTACTCAGAATTATACCACACAGGGATAATCACTAGTTTTAGAAAAGGGGTCGTGCATTATTTCAACTCTAATTTTACATGATCCGTTCCATTGACCATATTAGCTTGGATAATCCATTTAGAACCACATCGTTGAATTATTATCTGGCATCTTGATTACCAATTTATGAGAGTCCTAACAGATCAATAGTCTAGTTTGTAATTTCTACCATCTGTAAAAAAAAAATGGCAGAACAGTACAAAGGCAATATACAGTTTCAATCTGGGGATTCAAGTGATTTGATTGAATTGCTGTATTGAACTGACCTTCCAAAATATTGAATTTAATCAAATAAATGTTCTCAGTCTAAAATGTTGAATGAGGTAAAATCAGGGATCCAAATAAAAATTTGGTGGTCAAATATTGGTGGTCAATCTGTGCATCTATAAAAAAAACATGACTTATGAATTTCTGGTCTTCATTTTTAATCTTTTTCAAGTCACACCAATATTTATTGAAGTCAGTAGTCATTTATTGATAATTTACTGGAGTCATTCTATTCTAAGGTAATTCAAAAACTTATTTCCATTCATTAGATCATCAGCCATTTATTTTAATTCATCTTATTTTGTGCTTCAAATCATAGTTAATAGTTATAAATTCTAAACTAAATTGAAAGCCATGTTCTTCTAAGGCATATTGGAAATGTGATTCTGGACAGTCTTTGTGGCTCCTGAACCAGCTGAGGATGTCTTGAATTGGCCCAAAATTGCACTGCAAGTATTTTCACAAAATTAAGGATGAGCAAAAGGATATTTGGCCAATACAATTAATTAGACAGATTTCCACCCATATTTAGATTGGACTACCTGCTGTTTATTCCCCCTACCCCCCAATATGCTCCTCCTAATTTTAAAAAGAATTAGAACCAAGACTACCTTGGCATAATGCTGTTAAAGTATTACTTTAAATTGTAACCCAACATTTTTATTACATTTCTTTATCATTGGCCAGAAGACTGTTGATAAACAAAACAGATATCTTCAGCCTAGTGATAATAGCTATAATTAAGAGTTTCAATTCACTATAAATAGCATGTGCACTGGAGAATTCTGGGAATTGAAGTCCATGCATCTTAAAGTTGCCAAATCTAAGAAACACTGAATTACTGGATATCTTCAAAATGTACCTAAGACATAACCCCAGGTAATTAGTTGAGAAATAGCTGGTGGTTTACTCACCTTGGAGCCATTTTTTTATAAAAATAAAAATTATTTAAAAAATTCAGTCAAGGGGCTTCCGGTTGTGATGCCTTGGTGAAAGGGTGAAGGGAGAGTGGTCTCCATCTCTGGATTTTGTTTTTTTCACTTTTGGGGACCTTTCGGGGCGTGAGGATTCTGGAGAGCCAAGCAGAGAAGAGGGGAAGCCCGGAAGACAGTGAGGCGAAACACGGTCGCCTGCCGGCAAGAAGGGAAACCCCTGAAAACCCAAAGTGAAAGTGTCTGTCATTTTATTATGGCAGACCCAAGGCCATGGCTGAACCGTGAATGAGGAGGAAGTGAGAAGATTATCAACAGAAAGTGTCACTGAAGTTAAAATCCCAAAGTTGCAACTGTGATGATTTGCCAAAAGTAAGTTTGAACTTGTTTCCGAGAAAAAAAGAGCTCCAGTGGGGGGGTAACCCCATAGTACAGGGGGCAAGACAGTAAGAAAGAGCTTTGATTCAGCATTTTTTACAAATGGAAAGAGACTGAAGGAGAGGGGGTATAAGTTGGAAGTGAAAAGTTCTAGGAAGCTGAAAGGTGCAGATTGAAATAAGATGAGAACTGGTGAGAGAAGAAGAAAATCCAGAGAAGCCAGAGGAGGAGGGGGTGAAAAGAAGGTGATAAGGGAGGGATGATTGACTTCTCTCTGCTTCTTGGATGGAGGGTGATTACGAGACCAACATGGCGAGTGGAGAAGGAGAAAGTGAAATCTGATTGGGATGTGAGAGTGATACGAAGGAAAGAAAAGAAAGTCTTGGAAGGAAGGAGGAGGTGAAGTGGAAGTGGAGAGACATTTGAAAGGATCAGAAGGAAAGTCAGGATGATGGAAGTGAGAAAGGCGAGACATGGAGAAAGGAGTGACTGAGCAATTTTCAAGTGGAAAGAGATGGCAGGACATAAATGGGGGCAGAGAAGAAGAAACTTTGGCAGAGAGTGGGCTCAAAGAGACAACAAAGAAGGATTGGAAAGAAACGGAGAAGATATGAGCGAAGTCATAAAGAGAGAGATTTGGAGGGAGTAGTAGAAAGACAAAGCAGAAGAGAGGAGAGTGGAAAATGGTTTGGACTGAGACGGTGAAATTGGAGAGAAAAGAAAAGGAAATCTTAGAGTGAGGTGTATGAACTGTAAACTTTAAAGATAACAAAATAGGCTGGTATTTGATTTATATGATTAACATGATCTGTATGACCTGTATGATTTGAATGTATTTGTCTATCAGAGCACTGTCTTAAGGAGATTGTGGGTATAAGAAATCAAAAAGGAGGCTTTCTCCTTCTTTAATTTGAAATAACTTGATGGTATAGTTATCTTGACTAAATAGGTTTATTGGGTTAAGGAACGTAGTGATAAATAATCTTAGAGTAGGATATTAAGAGTTTAAGAAGAATATATATTGTTGTTAGTATAGAGAATCTAAACCTTGACGCCTCTTTTATTGTATAAAGGAGAAACTACAATACATTGTGTATAGAAATGGAAAAGGGTGTTTGAGTAAGATATATAGAGATACATGCAGATATAGATCTTTCAGTTGATAAATACCTGACTACTGGATTACTGCTCTAAGTTAAAAGTGAATTAAGAAATTAAAAAGGGTGTTTTTTTGTCTTTCCTTCTCTATTGGAGTGATATTTGAGGTTATAATTAGTTTGATTAAGTATTGTATATTGAACTAAGGAAACATAGTGATAAATAAGTTTTGATTACAATATTAAGAGATTAAGGGGAGCGTATATCCCCTTATATATTATATATAAAGGGAAATTAGATTCCCCCTTTTATTATAAATAAAAGGAAAAAAAGAATAAATTTAATACATTGTGCATAAGCAAAGGCAGGAGGGCTTTTTCTGAGTAGGATATTGTTAGATATATAGTGATATTGACTTTGAAATAGAGAAAGGGATAACAACCGGTGCTAATTCAATATAGTTATAATAAAGAGATTTGAAAAGAAGAAGGAATAAATTGAAAGTAAGAGATTAGTTTAAAATATATTGTAAAGGAGATAATAAAATAGGTAGAAATAAATAGAGCTTGAAAATAAGACAAGTGCCATGACATCAGCCTGGAGAACAGCAAAGAAGACAACATTTAGTCCAACAATGACAATTACATCACCTGCCAGTCAAAAGGCAATTGAAGGAATGTCAGGAGCAAAAAAACAAACTGTAAGCCAATATGCAAACAATACAGGCTTCGTTAATGACCATAGTGATAGAAGATAGCAAGAAACCATGCTTAAAAAGCAAGAACAACAGATACAAACACAAGAGAATATTTTGCAAAATCATATGGAAGTGAAAGGCAGTATTAATAAATTAAAAGACAAAATTGATACGATACAGCAAAAGAACGAGCAGAAACTAGAAGAGGTGGAACTTAGAACAGTACAAAATGAAAAGTAATTGGAACTAATGGACAACAGGATGATGAAAATAAATAAAAGATTAGAAGAACAGATTATCCACCTAGAGATGGACCGCGCTGCCTATTACTTGAGGTTTCAAAATATTATTGAAAGTAGAGACATATTCTGCAATTCTTTTTCCAGTTTTTTATAATCATCTTCTAAAGCTTTAATAGTTTGCCTCTTCCTAATATTCTTTTTCTTTGTATAATCCATTATTAATCCTCTCGCATATGCCTTCATTGTATCCCAAACATTCTGCATTGAAGTATCTTCTTTTTTATTTTCACTGAAAAAGAAAGCCAATTCTTTGCCCATCCATTGTGTAAAGTCTTTTTCCTTTAAGATAGCGTTGTTTAATGTCCATCTAGATCTTCTTTGTCCTTTCCATTTAATTGTCATAGGATTATGGTCTGCCCATATACCCATTTCTATATTTATTTCTTGAATGTTAGATATTAGTTCTGATGAAGTCCAAATCATATCTATTCTGGACCATGATAAATGTCTATTTGAATAAAAAGTATATTGCTGGGTTTTACCATTTATTTCTCTCCATATATCTTTTAAATTTAATTCATCTACCATTTTAAAAAAGGGTTTAGGGAGAGTCTTTCTATTTTGTTTTAATGCTGTCGCTGTATAATCCAATTTATTATCTACAATTCCATTAAAATCTCCCATCATAATTATATTGACATGGTCCAGTCCAATTGATTTCATATGTAACTTTTTATAAAATTCTTCTTGTTTATCATTCGGAGCATAAATTGCAACAAGTAGTGTTTTTATATTGTTATCCACTATTTCAACCATTAATACTCTCCCATCTTCATCAGTATAAACCAATTTTGCTGCAATAGTTTCTTTAATGTACAGGACCACTCCTCTTTTCTTACAGTTAGTCAAGGAAGTAAAAAATTTCCCCAGTTTTGGTCTTACCAATAATCGTTGATGTTGTTTTTTAATATGTACTTCTTGTAGGCAAATTATATCAAATTTTAACTTCTCTAATTTATGAAAGATTTTTCTTCTTTTAATAGCAGAGTTCAATCCATTTATATTCGTAGAAATCAATTTTTTTTCCTCCATGGTTATGTTTTATATTTAGGTCTAACAGTTCTTGTAGATCTTACTTCACGTTGTTCTTTGGTGTCCATTTGTCCACCTACCGCACCTTCTTCTTTCCCCGTTCTCATCTGGTCTTCTTGAGGCTCAGTTGAAATGGTCTCTTTTTCTGTCTCTATTTCTCTTCTTCCAAAAAATTCATTGTAGAATATTTCTGCTTTCTCAATTGAGTCGATTCTGTGTCTCTGTTCTTGCCATATAAACATTAATCCTTCTGGGATCAACCATCTATAATTCACGTCTTTTTCCAATAATTTTTTGGTCAAAAATCGATATTCTCTTCTCATCTCTCTTACTCTTCTGGGCACTTGTTTTAAAACCATAATCTCTTGCGACTTGTAATCTTAATAGTCTTTTTAGTAAATCTGACATGGATCTCCCTTGGTAGATTATTCCTCATCGCATATCTTGTGAAAACACGATATATCTCATCTACTCCGTCCATCATCTTTTCCTCTGTTATCTCCAAAGCTCCAGCCAGAATTTCTATCATTACAGCTGCCAAATCTTGTCCTTTTTCTTCCTCTATATTTTGAAATCTGAGATAGAATTCTGACCTATCCATCTCCCACTTCAACATCCCAGTTATATCTTGTTGCACCATTGTTAATTTGCTAACAATATTTCCAATTGTCTCATCTCTTTGTTTGTCTTTCTCCTCAATTTTTTGGAGTCTCTCCTCCTGTTTCCCATTTGTTGAAAATTTTCAATTTTTTCATCAGTCTTTGCAATTCTTTGTTCAATACTCTCTGTTCTTTGGTCAATACTCATTTTGAGTTCTTGTATTCCTTGTATAATCGTCGCTAGATCCATTTGTACTTTATCTTGCTTCGCCATTATTGATAGTCATCCTCCAGTTGATGGAGAAGCAGGAGCAGAAGTTGAACTGCCAGAAGGTAAGGTTTTCTTACTCATTTGAATAACTCAGGATCTTTAAGCTCCTTTAATCCAATTAATAGGGTAGCCAATTATAATCCAATTGGGAAGAAGAAAAACATTAAAAAACCAGTAAAAAATAAAGAGTCCAGGATTAAAAAGAGAAGGAGAAAAAGAAGATTAAAAAGAAAAAGGAGGAGATTCTTCAGGTTCTTCTAAACCTTAATCCTATTGTGGAATAGTCAATTATGATTCAAAAATAAAAATTAAGAATAGTAAAAAAGAAAAAGAAAAAGAGAGTAAGACCCAATAATATTAAAAAGCAATGATAAAAAAAGAAGAGGAAAAAGAAAGAATTCTTCAGGTTCTTCACACCTTAATCCAATTATAAGGTCTCAAAAAAATAAAAAATAACCATAAAAATAAATAAGAAATGAAAGTAGAGATGAAGATCTGAATGTGCTTATGGCAGAATTACTTGCTCCAGCTCCAAAGGGAGACCTGAGAGATCCCGCTAGAAATCAATGAGGCCTATAGAGTTCAAACGAGTTACACTCGATGTAACAGGTTACCCAGGGAAGTCCACATGCGATTTGCCAGGAAACAAGTATGTGACATAATATACAAAATAATGCGAGACGAACCTTTGGTTTATAAAGATAAAGAAGTGCAAACCCTGAAGCAGGTTCCCAAGAAGGTGCATGAACAGAGAAAAGACTATAAGTTTTTGGCAACACAAGTTATCCAGAAGAACATAATGTTTCAATTGTTAATTCCAGAAGGCTTGTTGGTAACATGGCAGGAAAAGAGGATCAGGATAGATAACTTAGGCAAGGCGCAAGATTTCTATGAGCAGATTGGAGGAACAGAAGAAGAAAGCAGTGGTAGAGAGGAGCTAGAAACAGAAAGCCAAGAAGAACAACAACACCAAGATATAGGAGGCCTAGAACAAGAAGGAGAGAACAAGGAGGAGATGGAAGGAAGAAGATTAAGAACACATTCGCAAAGAGAAACTAGAATTAACAGAAGACAGATAATATCCCACAAATAGAAAGATGGAAATGGAAACAAAGCTATTATCATTAAACATAAATGGTCTAAACTCACCCATTAAAAGGAAACAGATACTATCTAGATTAGCCAAACAGAAATTAGAAATAGTATGCCTGCAAGAAGTTCATATTAAAAAACCATTCTGGAAATGTTTAGAATATCCTAAATTAGGAAGGTTATTTGCAGCCCTGGAAGATCAAAAACAGAAAGGGATAGTGGTATATGTCAAAAAAGAAATTAAGGCAGTAGAAAAATATGTAGACCCACAAGGGAGAATTTTGATACTTGAACTAGAATTAGGGTACAAGCCAATGTTATTAGTTACAGTTTATGCACCGAATGACAACCAAAGTCAATTCTATAAGGATTTACATGAGAGAATCATTGAGATGGGACAAGATAATGTATGCATTGTGGGAGATCTTAATGCGGTAATAGATATAAGGAAGGATTATTTTAGTAATGCAAAGAACAAAAAGAATAGGAAAAATTTGCCCAGATGCTTTTTCAATATGACACAGTAACTAAATTTGATAGATCAATGGAGGAGAATAAATTTGGGAAAAAAATAATTCACGTTCTACTCTAACCCACACAAATCGTGGTCTAGATTAGACATGGTGTGGATGAATGCAGAACTAGGAAACTAGATTTGATAGAGATTATGACAAATGTATGGGCTGATCATAACCCATTAAAAATAACTTGGAAAGGAAGGAAAAGGAAGAGTAGAAGATGGATACTTAGTCCCCAAATTTTAAAGGAGAAGGATTTTGTAGAGAAAATTAAGAAAGAAATGCAACTTTTTTAAAGGAAAATACAGTGGAGCAAACATCATTACAGAATTTATGGGATACAGCAAAGGCAGTCTTGAGGGGGCTGGTAATAGCATATACAATGAAAAGGAATAAGGAAAGATGGCAAAATCAGAATAAATTACAGAAGGAGATTAAAGACCTAGAAAGTAGATTACAAAAAAACCCACAAGATGAAAAATTGAGGAGAAAGATGATTCTTACTAGGCATAAATTGAACATTATAAATCAGGACGAGAGAGTTAAAGAGGTGAGAAGAGCAAAACAGAATTTTTTTGAACATGCAAATAAACCAGGGAGGTGGTTAGCCCATAAATTAAGATTAGAAAGAGAAAGAAGGTTGATACAAGAATTGGAGGAGCATGATGGAAAATTAGAATATCGAATGACTGAGAAAAAGAAAATAGTAGAAAAATATTTTGAACAACTATATAGGGTGGATGGAATAAACCCTGAGAATATAGAACAATATTTGAAAAGGAGAGGTCTCCCAGAAATTAGAGAGGAACAGAAAGAGATATTAAATAAAGAAATAACAGTGATGGAATTGAAAAGGGCAGTTGAAAGGCAGAAAGATAATAAGATGCCAGGGCTGGATGGTCTTCCAGCGGAACTGTATAAATGTATTTATGAATGTCTTGAACCAGTGATGTTAGATGTGTACAATGAGGTGTTAGATTTTGCTAAATTACCCGATTCATGGAGAGAAGCGAATATCTCACTAATTCCTAAAGAAGATTTAGATCACAAATAGATTAAAAATTATAGACCAATCTCATTCCTGAACACAGACTATAAAATATTCGCAACAATAATGTCAGAAAGACTAAAATTATATTAAATGAACCTATTCATATTGACTAGAATGGTTTTCTACCTTCTAGACAGATAAGGAACAATATAAGGATAGTATTAAATGAATTAGGATACTATGAGGCCCACCCGGGAAAGCAGGCAGTGTTGATTTTCTTGGATGTTCAGAAGGCTTTTGACAATCTCAGCTGGCAGTTCTTGATCCAACAGGTTGAAAATATGGGATTTGGATCTAAATTCAAGAAAATGATTGGCAAAATTTATTTGAACCAAAAAGCTAGGGTAATTTATAAATGGGGAGATTATTGAAAATGTTATGTCCTGAGGACTCAAGGAGTTCTCACTCAGGTCCACTCATTTTGTGTGGGCGTTATTCCCCCATTCCCATTGGTCGGTTCTCCCCAGCAGCCAGCTATAAAAGCAGGCTGCGGGGTCCAACTGGCTGCTGATTGCTGCGAGCCAGTTCCAGGCTTGGCAAGCACGGTCAGCCCTTTATTTGTAAAATAAAGTACTGTTGCACTCATGCTCTGGTTCAGCCTCTCATTGCTCAAACTTAACACTGGCGACGAGGATGGGATGGCTACCAGAAGCACCTTGCAACCGCTGAGTCACTAGCCACCGATCTACAGCCCAGAGAGAGCGATCGGCTGGCGACAAGGAAATGCTGATCCGCAACCAGAGAAGCGGTCAGCTAGCGAAAACAGCGATCAAAAGAGCAAACGCAGATCCGCAGCCAGAAAGCGGTCTGAGTCAAATAGTTAGAAGCGTCTGTAGCCGCTTGTTAGCCTCGCTACGGGGAAAGTGAAGCGCTGCGAGCCGCAGCCGCTCTGCATTTGGAGCGAAATTCAAGCGGGTGTCATTTGAATTTCAAGCCAGTAGGAATCACAGCACAGCGCTGTAGAGAGTCACTAACGCCCACTTTTTGGCGCGAATCAAGACACCTCCAACGCTGGCAGCCAACGTGGTAACCCAGAGAGAGAGAAAGAGAGGGTAGCAAGAAACCTCTCCAGAGCTGATATCACTAGTAACTCACGAGCGTTCGTAGTCCCAGAGAGATTTTTCCGCAGGTAGCCCAGCCGTTCCAGCACCATGAGTTCCAATCCAGTATTCCCGGCGTTTAAACCAGACGAAGAGAAGTGGGAATCGTATAAGAACCGTTTCAATCATTACATCGATGCGGTCGGCCTGTCGGATGCGGGAGAGCATCGGAAAAAATCCTATTTCCTAATCTACTGCGGAACCACCGTTTATGATACGCTGCAGCACTCGTGGCGCCGAGAGAATTAAAAATGTTCCGTGGTCCGAGTTGCTTGAGATCCTCACAAACCACTATGCTCCCAGGCCTTCACAAATCGCCAGGAGGTTCACGTTCCGAATGAGGAAGCAATCAAGTAAGAGACCATCAACCAATATATGGCCGCCCTCAGAACAGCAGCCCTGCACTGCGGGTTTGGAACATACCTGGAGGACATGCTCCTCGATCAATTGGTTTGTGGGGTCAAGGATCTCAACCTACAGAGGCGTCTGCTGGCTAAGAAAGACCTCAACCTCGCGCAAGCGGTAGAGGAGGCCCTAGCAGCCGAGCTAGCAACGAACTCAGCCACCGAAATTCAGGGCCCAAGCACCAAGCTAGCAGCGTTCCCAGTCCATTCCGAAGAGGTGGAAGCGGAGGAAGGCCACAACGATGAGAACGATGTCCATCGCCTCACCAATGACAGACGGTCGAGGTAGGGGCCAAACAAGAATACACCGGTCCACCCAAGCACATCACCCTGTGCCTAGCCTGTGGGGGATCACATCAAAGGGCCACCTGCAAGTTTAAAGGAGCCGTTTGCAACAACTGCCATAAGAGGGGGCACATTGCGAGAGTCTGCCAAGCCCCCAAAGCGCTGCACAAAGACCCCGTCCTCGCACTCGGGACCACAGAGGCAAGTATTAAACTGTCGCCGCACCACCTTGCCAGGCGTACTTGCCACTCTGTTAGTAAAATTTCTCTCTCCGTTTCCCTAGAAGGTAAACCGTGCCACATGGAGGTTGACACAGGGTCAGCGCTCTCAATAATCTCGTGGAACACCCTCAAGAGACTCCACCCCAGCCTATCTACTACCCGGCTTCAGAGATGCCAGTTCGGTCTGAAGGACTACCAGGGAAGGCCATTCCCGTGATCGGCAGAGGCAAGTTCTTTGTCAGTTTTAGAGCTTTTAAAGGCCACCTACCTCTAGTGGTAGTTAACGGCAATCTACCCACCTTATTGGGGCTCGATTGGTTTCCCCACCTCGGCCTAGGGTTGACAGGAGTCCATGCTGTCTCAACCTCAGACACTGACTCCTTATTAGCTGACTACGCAGATGTGTTCAGCGAGGAGCTGGTGTTATAATGGAACCCCCATCTCGTTCACCGTTGACCCCAGGCAGTCCCAATCAGATTAAAACCACGTAGAGTTCCATTTGCTATTAGACCAAAACTAGACGCTGAATTGGATAAACTACTAAAACAAGGGGTCATTGAGCCAACAGATTTCGCCAAGTGGGAGGCGCCCATTGTCACACCCTCAAAAAAGATGGTAGCCTGAGAATTTGCTCGGACTACAAGACAACAATCAATAAATATTTACAAGTTAGCGCCTACCCGTGCCCGTCATTCAGCACTTATTGCACACATTCGAACCGGGCAGTATTTTTGCTAAATTGGACATGTCTCAAGCATATCAACAGTTCCTGTTGATAACCAAACAGCGGAACTTCAGACCATCGTCACTCACAGGGGTGCCTTCCGATGCAAGCGTCTCCAATTTGGCGTAAGTGTTGCCCGGGTATTTTCAATCCCTCATGGAGCGGATTTTACAGGGCCTCCTGGTGTAGTACCCTACTTCGGCGACATCTTGGTCTCGGCCAGGGACAGACCCCAACTCTTCCAGAGAGTGCGAGCAGTGTTAGAGAGGTTCAGACAGCATGGCCTCAAGTTAAAAAAAAGAAAAATGCGCCATTGCCACTAGACAGGTGGACTTTCTGGGTTATAAAATTGACGCCTCTGGCATTCACCCCTGGAGTCCAAGGTCAGGGCGATCCACGAAGCTCCACACCGACCTCCAAAGCGGAGCTACAAGCTTTCTTGGGACTCCTAAACTTTATGCATCCTTTTTGCCCCATAAAGCCTCAGTAGCTGAACCCCTACACAGATTACTAGACAAAAGTCACCGTGGCACTGGGGGCACAAAGAAGACCAGGCGTTTAACACCGTCAAATCACTACTTACGTCAGAGGCAGTGCTCATCCAATTCGACCCCAACCTTCCTTTAGTACTGGCAGCAGACGCATCCCCTTTTGGAATTGGGGCGGTCCTTAGTCACCGACTCGCCAATGGCGCCGAGGCCCCCATCGCCTTTTTCTCCAGGACGCTCTCGGCCACGGAGGCGAAATACAGCCAAATAGACAAGGAAGCCCTAGCAGCTGTTGCAGCCGTGAAAAAGTTTCACGAATTCCTTTTGGCCACTTCTTGAACTGGTCACCGACCATAAGCCCCTCCTGGGCCTACTGGCGGCGACAAACAGACACCTCAAGTCCTCTCCCCTCGGATGACAAGGTGGACACTTTTCCTAGCGGCCTACTCATACAAACTTATCCACCGCCGGCAAAACTCTATCCCACGCTGGCCCGCGCTCAGTCACTGCCCCTTACCCGCTCCGGCTGAAGACCCAGCTCCTGTCAATGCCATTTTTGAAATCACCCAGTTGGACCTGCCCATCACCGCCCTTGACATCGCCGCCAAAACCAAGGCAGACCAAACGCTCGCCCAGGTGCTCGACTGGGTGAGGAGGGTGGCGGGAGGCAATGTTGATAACAAATTTGCACCCTTTAAGACTCGCATGCAGGAGCTGTCCAGTTTGCAGGGTTGTCTACTGTGGGGCACTCGGTGGTCATCCCGACCTCGCTGCGTGCCGAGTCCTGGAAGCGTTGCACGAGGGACACCCGGCATTGTGAGAATGAAGGCGTTGGCACGCAGCTACGTGTGGTGGCGGGTCTGAAGACGAGGACATTGTCAATTGGGTAAGTTCCTGCAGCATTTGCCAGGAATCCCGTCCTGCTCCCCCATCGCCACCCCTATCAGATGGGAGAGCGCCCCTTAGTCTAGAATCCATATCGATCTGGCCGGCCCGTGCATGGAAAGATGTTCCTGGTGGTCGTGGACGCTTATTCCAAGTGGATAGGCGTGGCGCAGCTATCCACGACCACCACACTAGCAATCACCAGCGTGTTAACGCGCCTGTTAGTTACACATGGACTACCCGACTCCTTGGTCTCCGATAATGGCCCACAGTTCGCATCAGTAGAATTCAGCCGTTTTGCAGCCAACCTAGGCATTCGCCACATTTTCACAGCCCCATTTCACCCTGCGAGTAATGGGTTGGCTGAAAGGGCCGTCAGGACCACCAAAGAGGCCCTCGCTAGGTTTGGCAGAGATGACTGGCACCACAAACTCTCACGGTTCCTGATGAGCCAGCACTCAACCCCTGTGCAGTCACCAATAAGTCCCCAGCGGAACTTCTGATGGGCCGGCGCCTGAGGACTGTATTAGATAGAATGCACCCACAATACTGCCCTGACTCTCCCTCGCTTCCACTTCGGGGTTAGACATTTTATGTTACAGGAGCCGATATTCGCAAGGAATTTCGCTGGGGACCCACTTTGGATTCGGGCGAGGTCATCGCCGTCACCGGGCCGAGATCGTATAGAGTCAGGCTGGAGGATGGTCGCGTCTGGAGGAGACACATAGACCAACTCAGAAGGCGCCTCAGCAACCTCGCAAACAAGAATCCAGAGTCTCCAGTCGAAGGGAACCGTCCCATCCGCCACACAGCCACACCGCACCCAGTGACCAGTCTCGCCGCCAGCGTCGTTCGGTCAGCCCAAACTCGGACAACAGCGCCCAGAGAGTTGACCAACCGGATCCAACCCATGAGAGTTTGACTCCAGAAACCAACCCGGTGGTTTCCGAGGATGCCAGTCCAGAGAGAGTGTTGGCGACACTATGCCAGCTCAACCGTCACAGACTGATACCGAACAGTCAGACAATGTTCCCGAGTTGCGCCGCTCCGGGCGCCAACACAAACCCCATCTACCTCAAGGACTATGCGTGTTCGCATCTGGGGGAAGGGGTGTTATGTCCTGAGGACTCAAGGAGTTCTCACTCAGGTCCACTCACTTTGTGTGGGCGTTATTCCCCCATTCCCATTGGTCGGTTCTCCCCAGCAGCCAGCTATAAAAGCAGGCTGCGGGGTCCAACTGGCTGCTGATTGCTGCGAGCCAGTTCCAGGCTTGGCAAGCACGGTCAGCCCTTTATTTGTAAAATAAAGTACTGTTGCACTCATGCTCTGGTTCAGCCTCTCATTGCTCAAACTTAACAGAAAACTTTAAGATTATGAAAGGTGTTAGGCAGGGATGTCCAATGTCGCTTCTGCTTTTTATCTTGACCATTGAAGTGCTTTTAAATCAGATTAGACAAAGAAAGGAGATAATTGGACAGAAGAGCAAAAAAGAAGAATATAAAGTACAGGCGTTTGTGGATGACTTAGAGTTTTTGGTGGAAGATCCAATGGAGTCAGGGACCTATCTAATCCAAGAATTAGAACAACATGGGGCAGTAGCAGGATTACAAATTAATAAAGATAAAACAAAAGTAATAACCAAAAACTTGATAGAAAGTAAAAAAAAAACAATTGGAAAGGAAATTGGGACTACAAAATGTCAAAAAACTTAAGTATCTAGGAATTTGGTTAACAGGAAGATGCTCTTCCATAAAAGAGGATAATTATATGAAATTACTTTCACAGTTAAAGAAAGATCTGGCCAATTGGGGAAAATTACAACTGTCACTATTAGGCTGAATGGTGGCCATAAAAATGAACATACTACCGAAACTGTTGTACTGTTTTCAAACAATATCTATAAAATTGGATAAGAAATATTTTCAGGAATTAGATAGGACGGTAATGAAATTTATATGGATGGGGGGAAAAGCACGAATAAAATTGAAAATGTTACAAGATAGTAGAACCAGAGGCGGCCTTGGACTCCCAAAATGGGAAACATATTATCAAGCAGCAATTTTACTATGGGTTAAGGAGTGGATTTTGGCAATAGAAGGTCATGATCTCCAAATTGGGTGGCGTGCCTTTCTATGGGATAAAAGGAATAAGATCCACTCCTATTTCCATAGACATTTGATAAGGGACTCACTTTTACAAACATGGGTGAAAATAAAAAAGCATTATTTGAAAAGACCAAACTGGATCTCACCTATAGAAGCTATATTATATCCAAATACAAGGGACATTAAAAAAAATGATTAGATAGAAAGAATTGGTAGATGAACAGGGGGAATTAAAAACACTGGATAAACTAAAAGAACAAGGGATAATATTAGACTGGTGGGTATATTTGCAAATTCAAACTAAATTTAAGAAAGATGTAAAGGAGCTAGGGATAGATAAAGATTTACAAAAATTGGACCAAATCTTGACAGGCAAGGATATAAAATTTATAACATGAACATATAATTATTTACTGGAAGTAGAACTAGAAGAGGAAATTGTTAAGGGACCAATGATTGCCTGGGCCATAATATAATAATGTGGGTCATAATATAAATTTGGATGAGTGGGAAAAGACTTGGACCGAGAACTGGAAGCTGACTTTGTCAACAGCATTCAAAGAAAATCAATATAAAATGCTTTGTAGATGGCACTTAGCTCCAGCATAGCTGGTGAAAATGTATCCAATCTTGAAATCAGAATGCTGGAAGTGCAAACAAAAGAAAGGAACGTTTTTCCATATGTGGTGGCAATGTATAGAGGTCAAAAAATACTGGAAGAAAATATAGAGATGGCTTTTTGAGATTACAAAATATAAATTGAATTTGGAACCTGAAACATTTTTATTAGGTATGATCAAAGGGAATTTGAGTAAAGATAAAAGATACCTTATTGTACACATCTTAACTACAGCAAGAATCATATTAGCACAAAAGTGGAAGAGTGATAAAATACCACCAGATGAAGTTTTGATTCAAAACATAATGGCCTGTGCTGAACTAGATAAATTCACTATGGAACTGAAAGTCAAAGAGGATCGAGAATACTATGCGACATGGGAGAGGTGGTACGAATGGGTGAAGGATAAGGATAAAAATAATGTATAATCACAAAATAAGAAACATGTATATACAATGACACAATAACTATTAATGGAAATGAGATTTTTGTATTTTCTGTTTTTAAAGAATAATTTTTTTAAAAAAAATTCAGTCAAACTCACAATTTCTCAAGATTGCTGGTGTTAATAATGTACTTTGGTGCTAAAGTATTTTGGCATTTTGTAGCTGCCTCCTTAAAGAAGGGAGGTTTGAAATATTGTATAGAGGAATAGAATTGTATCCTGACAATATTGTCCAACCTGCTGTTTTCTAATGGCTAAAAGGAATGTGTTCCAAAGACAAATCATTAGATTCTGGAATAACATAGCACAGTAATAGCAATTGGGTCTCCTAGATAAATTTTTTTTGCTATCATGCAATTTATGCAAAATCTTAAATAAAATTTAAAATGTATGAGAGTCTCTTATGGATGGACACATATTTCTATAGTAGATGGAAGAGCTAGATGGAAGTCTGTACATGTAGACTGACCTGACTGGAGTGATTTGAAGAATAAGAATAATAACAAAGAGATCCTCAGAAGAAGTCTTTTGGTTACTTTGATATACTTTTGACAAACCAGAGATAGCTATTGTTCAACTGCTAAGGAAAAAACATATTACAACCAGGGACATCCTCAACAATAGTCAATGAATTTAAAATGGTGGAATCAAAGTTTCATTCCAGTTTATAGCAGGAATTGTACACATTGCACAGACATAAAAAAGACAGTGACTGATTGTTCAATCATGCCTGCTATTTTGAAACCATGACTGTTGCTACAGATATCCCAAATCCCAGTGAGGGAAGCTTGTCCTCTTTGGATTCCTCATATGTAGGTGGCATCTATGAGAAGTTTCCATTGTGTAACTCTCACAAAGAAAATGAATTCTAAGGAACATGTTATGATCTGAAAAGTAGGTGTGTTATTCTGAGTTTGTCTCTCAAAGGGCTTTATATGACTTAACTAACAGCTGTTGAGTAGCTCTATCATTTGAGAAGATCTACCAAGGATTGTTCAAGCATCATCTCCTTATCCAATGAAGGTTAAACTTCACTATTGGTCATCTTTGAATTCCCACAAGGCAGAACAGAACCAAAGACATGTTTAGACAAACACCCTGGAGACTCATTTAAAATATTCCATATCCTTTTCCTTTATTTTGCTGGATGCTGCAAATCTGTGCTGTATGTTTGTCCAACCGAAACATCCTTGCTTAGCTTTGTTGATTTAAAAAACCACATGTGTCACTAAAAATAAGTCTGGAAGAAATATCTTTTTTGTGTCTTCGTGTTTTTGCGGCATGTATTTTCATTACAGCTGCTGACTAATTGTCATCTTTTTAAAATGATGTAAATTATAAACTAAAAAAAGAAAAGAAAAGAAACCTTCCCCACATGGACATGCATTTTTAAAAATCAATCCCTGCACAATAACTCAAGACCCGATACTCCAAAATTTAAGGTATTTGAATTTCATTTAGCAATGTCTTCTTTTATATTTGGTTGCTCTGCCAGAATTGAAAAGTCATCCTGATGGGTGAGCTCCCCACCCCCAGTCCATCGCTTGATTTAGAGTAGGCCTGATTAAAATGAATTATTCTGAAATATATCCTTTGGAAATTGGGCATCATTGTACTCTTGATATACTGAAGCCTAGGAACTTTTCTGCAGTCACTTCTTCTCAGGGATGGGATTCAAATGTTTTAACAATCGGTTCTGTGGGCATGGCTTAGGTGGTAGGTGGTCATGAGACTGGGTGGACATGGCTTGGTGGTGATGTTATTGGCTGGATGTGGCCAACTCAATATCACTCACATCGAGGCATGCATCTGCTCACCTGGCCTCTCATGACTGTGGGGATGCTGCAAGTGTGAAAAATGGTCATAAGTCACTTTTTTCAGTGCCACTGTATCTTTGAATGGTCACTCCACACAAGCAAAGTACCAGCAAAGGAAGGGGAAAAAAACTCCAGAGATGTTCCTGAGACAGGAAGTCTAGTCCTGCCAAGAATATATTAAGGGTTAGCATAGAGGCAGTTTCTGTAAGCAACACCAGAATGTTTCCTTCCTGCCTTCCTTACAGGATTAGGGCAGTAATTTCTTCTAACAACTGGTTCTCCAAACTGCTTAGAATGTTAACAACCGGTTCTAGTGAATAGGTGCAAACTGGTAGAATCCCACCCCTGACTGCAGTACTATAATAGCATAGTTTAGGTTGTTTGTTTTAAATATATTCATGAATTAATTAGGCATTCTCTATTCTATTTTACTCTACTCTGCTCTACTCAAAAGCTGGTGACAAAAAGACATGACTGGATTATAGTTGGGATGTTTCTGTATGCATCAGCCATGACACCAACTATAAGTGCTGGGAATTTAGAAAATCTTTCCATTTTTTATTCTGCTAATGGATACTATTGTAGGCTTAACAATTTTTATTAAGCCAATGAATAATATTGTAGATATAAGCAGCCCTGGTGGTGCATTGGTTAGAATACAGTATTGCAGGCTAACTCTGCCCACAGCCTAGAATTTGATCCTCATGGAGCTCAAGGTTGACTCAGCCTTCCAGCCTTCCAAGGTTGATATGAGGACCTGGATTGTTGGGGGCAATATACTGACTCTCTAAAAAAAGAGTGTAGTAAAATACCGTGGGATAGTATATAAATCTAAGTGTCAATGTTAATTAACACTTAGACTTGTATACTACTCCATAGTACTTTACACTTTGTTGTTATTCAAACACTTTGTACCATTTCTTTATAAGAGATTGGGATACAGAAGAAGGAGATACAATGAAGAGGCAGTGGGGACTCTACTTTAGAGAGATTTTAGCAAAAATCATCACATTATGACATAACAACTTATCACAAAGTCTTCACAGTTATATGTTTGTGATTTGTATTTTGCAGACTTACAACAGTTTCTTGACTCTCCTCATTCACAAGAGGAAACTCAAGAGAGATTTATTATTTAAACCAGTATTCTGACTAATCAATTTCGTATTGGGTTCTAAAAGCAACAAGCCAAAGAAATCATTCTCAGGAGATGCAAGAAAATGTAGCATAGTTCATTGAAAGGGTACCCCATTAAGTGGGGGTGTCATGTAAAACCCTTGAGATCAAAAGAAGGAAAACATATACTCAACAATGTTGTGAAAATGGCATTAGGTCCATTTCAGCTCTAAAGTCCATTTCATCTATAAGACTATGGAGAAGAATGCTGGAAAACGTTGCCTTAATGATTTAAGATTGATAGGGTAGATTGCATGGCAATCATAGAACTGTTTGTAATTTAGACTTAGGCCATGTAAAAATTTAAATGCCACCATGGACCTCTAGAATTGGGTTTAGAAGGCATCTTGCATCTAGTAAAGATGCTTCAAACTGAGTAAACCTGAGACTCCCAAGAGTAGCACCTCACCCACTCTTTGATGATGTTAACTTTGCCAGTTAATACCTTCACTTTCCAGCAGTTCAATGGTCCAATGGTCCAGTATCCCCCTAACAATATTTCTCCCTACCAAATCATTATGCAATGAAGAGCCCTTGCTCTTGTTCCTCCCTGAAGGTACAATCCTAAAGTGACAATATTTATTTATTTATCAAACATGTATAAGATAACATGTATAGGTATGACAATCAACATGAACAAAGGAAGTAAATACAGATAAATGGGGATAGTAAGACAGGGATGGTAGGCACACTGGTGTGCTTATACATCCCCCCTTTAAGAACCTCTTAGGAATAGGATGAGGTCCATGGTAGACAGTTTGAGATTGAAACTGTGAGGGGTTGAGGCTGTAACAATGGAATCAGGTAGAGCATTCCAGGCATTGACCACTCTGTTGCTGAAGTCATATTTTCTGTAATTGAGTTTGAAGTGGTTTATCTTGAGTTTGTATCAATTGCTTGCCCATATATTATTGTGGCTGAAGCTGAATAAGTCATTGACGTTATTTTATTTTGGTGTTGGAAGGGCATCTCATCGGTTTGATAGTGAATGCAGCTCACATGTGCATGGAGAGGTACTTTTTACCATTACACCTTCAACAGTGATCTACCACTAGTGCTCAGTTCTGTGTACAGTCAATCAAACCAAGAAGCAACCACAGCAAAAACAATATTTGATTCTACTAGGTGGGACATGGCTCCTTGGCAGAATTCCACATCTATGGCACATAGCAAAAATGCTGGAGATATAGAAGCTTCTGAAGGAGGTCTAATCAGCAATTGGTAACTGTAAAATTACTTATCTATTGGCAGCTGGTAGTCACTATCTCTGCAGCATCAGATCCATCACAATCACCAGTAAGCTTTATAATGATGTGACATCATCCTGATAGGGATCTCTGGAGAAAAATGGAACACACAATTTTATTAGGGATGGAAGCGGAGAGTGATCATCTGGTCCTAAAGTGGATTAAATTATAAGGCATCTGTTTACAGTAAGGAGAATATCTGTTGAAACCATTCACATTTAGACTAAGGTAGTCCTCGGCTTACAACCTTCCATTTAGTGACCATTCAAACTTACGCTGACAATGTAAAAAGTAATTTATGGTTGTTTTTCACACTTACGGCTGTTGCAATATTCCTGTAGTCATGTAATGAAAATTCAGAGACTTGGCAACTGGCATGTATTTATGATGGTTTCAGTGTCCAGGGGAGTTATGTGATCACCTTTTGTTACCTGACAAGCAGAATCAATGGGGAAGCCATATTCACTGAACAACTATGTTATTAACTAAACAATTGCAGTGATTCATTTAACAACTGTGCTAAGAAAGACAAATGAGGCAAAATCCATTTAACAACTGTCTCGCTCAGCAACAGAAATGTTGGGTTGTGGTCATAAGTGGAGGACTACCTGTAGACCGTATTTTAATTGCGTTGGTTCCAGAGAATTAATTTATTATCCATTAAGCTAGGCTCCTTGTTAGCTAGAAAGAACAGAGTGCTTTTTAACTTTGTATTTTCTTCTTTGAAAGAAACCTCATCAATGATTCATGGCCACATTTTCAGTTTGTAAAGCATTAATTGTTCTAAGCTGAACAAACCTCTTCCAATAAAACCAAGCTGTTATATCCCATAAGCCAATTTTAAAGGGGGTGCGTGGAGTTATCTCGGTGAGTTCAAATTACCTTCAATTCTATAAGGATCTGAGTTACTATTATTTAACTGCTAACAGTTTGCAGACTCTTATTGTAAGTGGCATTAATTTTACCCGCATTATGTGATTTTTCAGAATAGTGTCACTGTCAACATAGCCTAAACTTCACCAAGTGTACATAGCAAAGGCTTAAAATTCCGGTAAGAGACCTAGTTGCTTTAGAACGATACATAACACAAATATTATTTTAAGTAATCCTAATCAAATTAATCTTCAATTCACCCTTTACTCCATTCAACCTATGACTTCATTCTGAGTTGCCCGAACCATGACCCGAATTTCAATTTCTTCCCATTTAGAACTATTGAAGTCAATTTATTAAAACTGAGGGTTTACTTGCAAATTGCTCCTGTATGATGCATGAAGTGACAACTCATTTTCATTATAATATTATATGGCAAACATTTTGTTTACCAGTGATATTTCTGACTCACTTGTATAATGAGGCATTACGCATACATACGCTGCATTACTACTTTATATGAATAATTAGAAATACCATGAAAAAAGCAGGAATGAAATTTTAGACAGCTCGTTTGTTCTTATTGTCCCTGGAGGATGAGATGGAATTGGAGCTTCATTAGGTATGCTTAGTGTGATCAAACCATTTGGATACTGCTACTTTAAGGTAAACTACTGTTGATGTTAACTGCTTAATTGTTTAATGGGCTTTTTGTTTCTTAGTTTATTATAATATGGAATAATAGAGTTGGAAGGGATCTCGAAGGTCTTCTAGTCCAGCCCCCTTCTTGAGCAAGAGACCCTATACTATTTCAGACAAAAGACTGTCCAGTCTATTTTTGAAAGTCTCCAGTGATGGAGCACCCATAACTTCTGAAGATAAGCTGTTCCATTGATTGATTGGTCTTAGTCTTACCATTAGGAAATGTCTCTTTAGTTCTTGGTTGCTTCTCTCCTTGGTTCGTTTCTAACCATTGTTTCTTTGTTTTGCCTTTTGGTGCCTTGGAAAATAGGTTGGCCCCCTCATATTTGTAGGAGTACCTCAATATTGGAACATTGCTATCATGTCACCCCTTTTTTTCATTAGACTAAACATACCAACTCCTGTAACCATTCTTCATATGTTTTAGCCTTCAGCTAAATACTGTTCTATGAGTTATTATTCCATGAGGCATTTTCTATTTTTATTATTGGTACCTCTCTGAATTTGTTAAGATTCAAGTTAGCTTATAATTTAAAACAAAACAAAACAAATGAAGAATGAGGAAAATAGCATCCTTTAGAAGATTTTTGGTTTTGTAACTAGAAGAATGGGGTCCTTGGTGCTGTTTGAACTTGGCTGTCTTCTTGCAGATGGTTCGCTACCAAGCTGCCAAACTAGGTAACAAATCAGTGCTACAATTTGAATTTTATTTGAATTGGTTCTTTAGTTGGTTGGCTTCTTTGATTGTTGGAAACTGTTCAGAGTGGTAATGGTTGAGTTTGAAATTCTATAAATAAATAAATATATAAAGCCACTGATCATTCCTGCCAAATACCTGAATATTTATTAAATTTATATGCCAATCTCTTGCCTAGAGATGACTCTAGGCAGCTTGCCATCAAAAAAAGCAACACAATAAGACAGTAAACATTGAAATAATAAATATTGACATTAAAATTGACTTAAAAATTAATAAAGATGGCAAGGAAGGGAGCAACATATACACAAGGAGGGGATGGCATCATATCTCAGTCCATTAACCACCTCCAGTATGACAAGCCCCCATTAGGGCCCCAAGTCAGACAGTAGAGCCAGATTTTCAGGCCCTTTTGGAAGGCCAAGATATTGAAATGAATTCATGTGTACACTTTTTCTTACCTATATTCTAAATAAATCATGACCTCAAGAAATTAATATAATTTATGAAATTAAAAAAATTATAGTACATATTATTAGGTTCTGAAAACCGGTACTTTTTGACCATTGACTTAAATTCAATTTTATTTTGCTAAAGTCTTGGGGGGTGGGAAATGGAGTATTGTTCAGGCATGAATGCATTTATTTTCTAGAGAGTTCCTCCAATCCTAGCAACAAATATTTAAATTAAAAATGTAAGACATTTAAGGGTTCTTCAAGAAGTACCTTAGCCAATAGGTTCTTCTCCTGAACTGAACCTCCCACTGCACAGTTTCTTTAAGCACATTTGGACACACTATGTTTTTGGCACTTGTGGAACTACGTCAAGCTTAAAAATTACCTGGCAAACCACATTTATATCCAAAATTATAGCATGGGGAATTAAAAATGAAAGACTAAAAAAAGGGAAAGCAAAAAGATTTGGTCTCTTTTCTAAATACAAAGTATAGCTGTGACATGGGTGACTACTTTCTGCAAGCCCAAAATAAAACACAGACCAAGATTAAACAACGATAGGAAGAAGTGCAAAGTTCGTCACTTGTATTTTATATATTGTATGGACAATAATGTTGCGAGTGGGAGGGGACAGTAATGGAGTGAAACACCTTTCCTTTCAATTAAGGTTGTTATACTGCACCAAAGGGAGTCAAAAGCTCTTCATTCTTTTTCCCTTTTATTCTGCATTCTTCCCTTTCCCTCCCCTATTTTTCCTACTATTTGTTTTAATATTTTTTGTATATGTAATATTACTCAAAACATCAAGTTAAAATAAAGGTATTTTAGTGGGGAGTGGAATCCAAATAAAATCTGCTTTCCCTCTATAATGAAGCTGTTTGTTATGTTCATTGTTTTTTAGAGACAATATTCTGTGTTAGAAAAGTAAAGAAGAGATTAATTTCAGAAAGGAAAGGAATGAACATGATAGACAAAATTATGAACATTACAGTGACAACAAAGATCAGAATGTAATCATAAATGGTAAAGTCAAATTTTCCTTGAATTGAGCAACAAACTTTATGACTTCATATAATCTTTTGGCAGCAACCCAGAAGTGATTCAGCACTGTCTTTTAGATTTTTTAAAAAAAACTTGCCATGTTGGCTTTAATCTGGAATATCCTGGTGGATTCTATCCAAGTGCTAAGCAGGTCAGAAACAAATCATTTCATCCCTGTTCATTCATGTAATCATTCATATTTACATCACATACTTTGTGCATGAATTCAAATGAAAGATGGATCAGGATAGATACGATATGGTGGTGTACAAACTGTCCCATATTTGCAGATGAAGTCTTCTTTTCTTGGATTGGTCAACCACCTTAAGTGAGGAAGAAACCTCACCACTATCTATTTGTTTTATATGCTCTCTTAGGCTGCCCAATTATCAGATGTGGATGCTTAATGTTTTTGAGTGGCTTTCACAATTGGAAAGAGCTGTTCTGTTCTTATAGATTGGACAGCTAGGAAAGTGCCATGCTCTGTCCTCAATAATTATCTAGGTCTCTTCAGAAAATATTATTATGAATATTTCACTAGCTTTTGTGCTTTCCTGTCTTTTCATTTTATAACATTCTGAGGTAGCTTTTGCTTACCTCATAACTGTTCTTATTTTTGCCCATTCTATAGGGTTATATTTATCACAAGATCACTTAAGCTCTCTTATTTCTGATAACTTCCTCTGGCTGGTTTACAGGTTGGTCAATGCTTGTTCAGGTACCTGATGTTTGTCCTAGTGGACTTGGAATGATTGATGGTATTATTCCAGGTCATTACCTTCCCATCTCTACACTCTGGTTTTGTCTATCATCCTAATTTTTATGTTCTTTCAGGGTTGCCCAGCTTTTTGTGAGACCATTTTTCCCCACTCATCCCTTTATTTGCACACTAAAATGTGTATTGGTTCAGGCCTCTTACTAATAAATATAGCAGATCTATAGTTACACAAAGGGGGCAGGATGGCTCAGCAGTTAAAGATGCTGAGCTTGTCAGTTAGAAAAATGACAGCCTGGGTTTGAGCTCCCATTCCTTGCCCCAGCTCCTGCCTACCTGTCAGTTCAAAAACATGCAAATGTAAGTAGATAAATAGGTATCACGTTGGTGGGAAGGTAACAGTGTTCTGTGCACCACTGGTGTTATAGCCATAGTGTACAGCTACATGACCACAGAAAATGTGGGCAACTTTACATAAATGACCTTTGTGATCAGATAAAAAGCAACTGCGTTCTTTTTGCTGATGATGTAAAAGTATTCAACACCACCAACAATACTGTTCTCTTCAAAAAGACCTTGACTATGTGTTAGAATGGCAACTTCAAGTGGCAACTTGAACTCTCAACAAACAAATGCTCTGTCTTACACATTGGCAAAAAGAATCAGAAAATAAAATACAAGCTGAATGGACATGAACCTGTAGATGATCCCTACTCTGTCAAGGACCTTAGAGTACTCATCTCTAATTATCTAAGTGCTAAAGCCCACTGTAACAACATAGCCAAAAAGGCATTAAGAGTTGTTAACCTAATCTTGAATAGTTTTTTTCTCCGGTAATATTGTACTACTAACTAGAGCATACAAAACATTTGCTAGACCAATACTTGAATACAGCTCATCTATCTGGAATCTGCATTGCATATCGGACATTAATATAATTGAGAGAATTCAGAGATATTTCACGAGCAGAGTCCTCCACTCCTTTGTTCGCAACAGAATATCTTATGCCACCAGACTTGAAATTTTAGGCTTAGACAACTTAGAACTACACCACCTTCGGTCCGACCTAAGCATAGTACATAAAATTATCCATTACAATGTCCTCCCCGTCAGTGACTATTTCAGCTTCAACCACAACAATACACGAGCACACCATAGATAAAAACTCAAGTTAACATGCTCCAAACTCGATTTCAGGAAATATAACTTCAGCAACAGAGTGGTCAATGCCTGGAATACACTACCTGACTCTGTGATTTCTTCCCCAAACTCCAAAAACTTTAACTTCAGACTGTCTACTATTGACCTCACCCCATTCCTAAGAGGTCTGTAAGGGGCGTGCATAAGCGCGCCAACATGCCACCATCCCTGTCCTAATGTTCCCTTTTATTCATATCCATTTCATGTATTAATAATCATGTTTATACTTATATTTGTTACCTAATACATGTTCAACAAACAAACAAATTTAAAAAAAAAGAATAATGCTGGCTCCCTCAGCCAAGAAATGGAAATGAACATAGCCTGCTAGAGTCAGACATAACTGTACAGAGCAACCTTTACCTTTTAATAGCTATACAGCCTGTTCCCAAATTCCCAACTTTAGAGAAAATACATATTGTAAGTTGAATTTAAATTTTAAAAAATGAACAAAGAATGATGAACAATTTTAGTTTTAACAGCCTGATATCCATCTTTCTAAGAGTGACAGCTCATTGTCAGTCAAGTTCTATTACTTATCAGTGTAACGCAAGGATAATCTTTTGTTGCTCAGTCATCTAATGCTGGCCTCCAAATTTACAAAATATTGCATATATATATATTTATTAATTTATCAAAATATAAAATACAGAATGGGAAAATGAGAGAGGAAAAGGGGAAGAGGAAAAAATGTACAGTGAAGGGGAGAAGAAAAAGAAAAATTGAGTTCCAATTCTTTTTGGCTGAATAGACTAAGGTCATAATATACAACTTCAACTTTTTACTTTTACATAATAATACATACTAATCATTTCTATAATAACAATCCACGTAATCAGCAAAACCCAAAATCAAAGTTTTACTTTTTCTACTTCAAGCCCAATTTTTTTCCAAGTTCTTTATCCATTAAGTCCAAACGAAAAGTCTTTGGTTTTATCTTTGTGCTCATTTTAATAATCTTCTGTATTAAGACATGAATCCTACCCCAATATTTCTTTGCTTTATCACATGTTCGCCATAAATGGTAAAAAATTCCTTCTTTACATTTACACAAATTTACCAAATCTCATTAAATTATCAAATCTTCCACAAATTCAATCATCTTGCCCTGCAATCTTGGGTGACAAGGTTAAAATCCCCCAGAAGATAACTTGCCACATTTTGTCTGTGTCCCTTGCTTTGGAAGGTTATCACTCTGCAAAGCTGAGTGCTGCTATGAGTGAAAACGAAATATTTCCCTCCCCCACCGAAAGTATTAAACACAGAGCTAAGGGCAGACTCCAGACACTTAAGTACAGTTGTCCAAATGACTGGGATACCACTGCCACCTTGCCTTACGCTACCACCTTGTAAATCTACCATCACATTTATTCCCACAAATTCCACAGATAAATTTAATGCCCTTGACTCACCCATCTGTCTTTCTGAATTAATATACCATTTAATACGTCTTGGAGGGAACACCATCATTTTGTTTTATTATTTTGCCTACTGGCACTTTTTCCAAAAGTCCAAAATAGATGTTAATTGATTTGATACAGCATTAAAAAGTCCTTATTTAAAGATTCAAGAGTCTTTGTGTAAGGATAATGAGTGGAAATATTAACTTTAGATCATGTTTTATCTCAAATAAGAAACAACTATTGGGATAAAGCTGGAATTTTTGCTTGAGTATTATAAGGATTTTCTACCAAGCATGCCATGAAAATGATGAATATAATTGTGAGGTGTTGGATGGGATACAATAAGTATTTCCATGGGTACAAAATAAGAATAGTTCACCAATCCAACTACCAAAAAAAAAAAAAAGAGCCATGTTTCATTGTAAGGATAAACTGGGACTGTGTTTAAAGCAGGAGAAACCATCTCATCAGTCAAAGGAAGATTTCAGGCATGCCATTTTAGTAATGTTCTGCCATAGCAAAACCTGTGGATTTCTTCCTTAATAACATTTTGAATAATCTTTTACATTTTAGTTGAGCCAAAGGTCAGCCAAGAGGATTAATCTTAGTTTTTGCTTTTGCTAGTTCCTTCCATATCTGTGGAAATAAACTGTGCCTACTAAACTGAAATGATAAAAAAAAAGAAGTGCAAACTCGATCCAAAACTTTTTAAAGCAGCCATGTGATCTGCTCTTGGGTTTTGCCATAAAGAAGCTTTCTTGGTGGTCTGGAAAATTTCATTGCAATTCCTTCCGAATTTCACCACAGCTTGGTGCTATACCAGGGGCTGAATTATCAGTGGACATTTCCAGTTTCAGAATCTGTTATGGACCAAAGTCAAGTCTGAAAAATTGATGAGGGCAGCATATCTCAGCATCTGCTTATTTCTTTGGTGTACCATATGTCCCATAAGTAATAATTGAAAACAGTCCGTATCTGGGACGGGAGCCCATCTATGACTCCTAAAAGAGCAAGAGGAGTGGGTGGATTCATATACCAGTAAACCAGCACCCCTTTCTTAATTTTCAATTAAATTCAGAGCCAGGCTTCTCCAGAGTCTGGTTGTAAATAATGAATCTTTTAAATTGCTTCAAATGTAACACTTGTCTGAATTCATTATCCCCCTCTGGATTCAGCGAGAGAGTGAGCTTTAAACCAAATGTTCTACAGAAAGCACTTGATCTTGATTTTGCTTGAATTTGGCTGAGCCGTATCTTACGTTTTAAAAACATTGTTTTTCATTTATTTCATTTAAAAGGTGCATATGGATGATCATCTTGAAGCATACAACAACTGCGATAAAAACATAAACAATGAAACCAATATTCAAAAATTAAAGAAAGGTGGGAAAAAAATCAAGAAAGGCCAGGTGCCAAGGTGGTAACTCCACTCATTCGTCTCTTCAGTCCTTGGGCTTCATCTTGTCCCAGTGCCAAGAGAAAAAGACAGCTCTTCACCAATTTACAGACGGCCAAGAGAATAAGGCCTGCTGGATCTCAAGGGAAAAGGCGTTCCCCTCTTCTGCTATAGAAAGGCTCGCTCTTTGTTCCCACTACAGGGCAATAGTTTAGGGAAGGGACCTGAAATGTGTCCCATGGCACTGATGATGTTATGTAGTTGGGTTATGAAATGTCTGCAAAACCACAACAAAACTCAGAGTGCACCAAGGACTCCCCTGAAATGTGTTCCCTCCATCTAATCAACTGGAACAGCAAGACACCCCCAGGGAGAGGCAGTCCCATAGATAACCTGACCTGATGCCATGTAGGTCTTTAAAGATAACATCCAGCACCAGATAGAAATTGGGAGCCTGGGCAGCTTACACAGCAGTGGTGTGACATGAGCGAATCAAGAGCCACCTCATACTTCACAAGTAGCTGAATCTTGGACTACTTGTAATTTCCAAGTATTCTTTAAGGCGAGCCCCATTGCAATGGTCTTGTTGTGGCTCACCAGTGGCCAGCGGAGCTGGCGGCAGACTCGGACAGTGAGGGGGTTGGGGAAGAACATGGGCCAGTCCTGGAGTCTGGGGAAGGCTCTGAAGAGTGCTCTGCATTGGAGGCAGAGATGGGGCCAGGGCAGAAGAACAGCTGGAGGTTGTTCCCAGTGTGCACATGTGCAGAGCTGCCAGGAGAAGGGAACAGTTAAGGAACAGGGGTCGACTATTTATGTATTTATGTATGTATTTATGTATGTATGTATGTATGTATGTGTTTATTTATTTATGTATTTATTTATTTGATTTGTCAATCGCTTACAAGATAATAAATATAAGTATAAACATGAGTAAGAATACAGAAAATAGATACAAATAAATGGGGACAATAGGACAGGGACGGTAGGCAAGATGATGCATTTATGCACGTCCCTTACAGACCTCTTAGGAATGGGATGAGGTCAATAGTGGTTAGTTTGAGGCTAAAGGAGTGGGGGTTAGAGGATGTAACAACAGTGTCAGGTAGTGCATTCCAGGCATTGACCACTCTGTTGCTGAAGTCGTACTTTCTGCAATCAAGCTTGGAGCAGTTTATATTGAGTTTGTATCTGTTGTGTGCTCTTGTATTGACTAAGGAGTAAAGTCTCAGGTGGATGGTGAATGGGCCCTTGCATAGGGAATAAAGAGGAGAGAAAGGGGAGTGATGTGTGCAGGAGACAATTAGTTCAATTCATTAGGGCGAAGATCTGTTCCTGACTTCTTGCCAATTAATTGCTGCTGCAGCATGGCGTTTGGAAGATATCGGCCTGGCAGCTTTCCAAGCCTGATAAAGGTCTGTAGTTGTGAAATCTCATGAAAGATCGTTTGCCAGGACTTGGCTGGAGAGAAATTCACTTTAACCTAAATTAAAGGGGTTTTATTAGGATGAGGAGTCTGCTTCATGATCTCGGGAAGCCTAGGTCAGAACAGGTCTACTTGGAAATGACGAAGGTACGAATTCTCCTGAACAAACCCTCCAAGTCCAGGAATGAGAGCAATTGGTGCATCAAAAGTAACTGTGCATTGATGACTTGTCTTGATGTCCACTATCTCTTAACTAATATCAGACAAACTGAAGTAACTATGAGCCCCTGTTTTCTCTCTTCTTGTTCTGTCTTAAATGACTCCCTCTGATTAAACAGAACTGTTGCAGAACTCTATTGAAAGCAATTAGATTTTGTGAGGGCTGGAAGTACCAAGGTCAAACCTAAAAACCAAAGAGCAGGTAGGCCAGTTACAATAATAATGCCCAGATGTCCACCATCTGTCTATTTAGGTGGAAAAAGAAGCACAAAGTTTGGGTTTTGGGACTGCAGTATTGCTGATTCAAGACTTCCCCCACTCTGTTTTCTATTGTCCATAATAATAAACTAGCTTATCAAAGAGCTGTGTCCTTGAATCTTTCTTTGCTAGCTTTTGAGTTCAAGTAATGGTCTGGATGAAGCCTAACAGGTTTCCTGTTAACCATGACCATTTTTTTCCATTGGGTTTGCTCCAGACCAACTTTGGCTGGGTTGTAGCTTGGATGTAAAATGGCCAGGAGTCTTTACTTTCTGAAATAAAGATGTCATCCTCATCTCCTTTCCAAGACATAACTAGTGACAGAGTGTTTTTCCCCCCAAACAAATCATTTGATAGTGGCTTCCTCAGAAGTTTGACAACCCCCACTCCTTGAATGGCATTATCTGGATACCAGGGCCCATTTTAGTATAGTAAATTTTTGGCCCTGATTCAGTGAATTATTATTCACCGTGAGAGCTCTGTTCCTCTATTATTCATGCTTTCTGCTTACAGTGAGATTTATGTGTCAGGCAAAACATACAAACGAAATCCGATTTATTTGATTTATGCCTTGTTGGTACTGCCCTTTGGCTCCATTTCTGTATGTATATTTAAGTCTGATGTATCAGCTCTTTTCTTTGTCAAATCTTTTTGGCTCAAGGTTTGAAATGTTTTCAAGGGTTACAAGATGTGTGTGATTCTAAGCTGTATCCTAAGCAAATCTCTGCCTTTTCTCCCTGCCCAAACTTTAAAAAACAGTTAAAATAATAAGAATGAAAATGTTTTTTTTACCTAAGCCTCAAAATCAAGTTATCTGATGTCAGGAACTTGAAGGCTGCAACCTAATGAATCTATCGCATAAATGACTATAATTTTTTTGATGGTTTTAGCATAAGAATGAAATTATTCAATGTAATAATTAAATTATAAACAATTAATACTTAAGATGCACCTCTCACTTTCCAAGCCTTGTCACAAATGTTCAAAGATAAGCTAACTTCTTGTAGATTGTGAATCTAATAGACAAGATACAAACCTTAGTACCTGAACTCTACTAAATCAGTCATGATTTGTCCATCAGAACTCTCTGTTGCCACCAGGTTTGCTTTTGGTTAAGAGGTACTACTTTTAAAGAGCATAATCCCAATTTGAGGGTCTTCTTGAATTTATGGTTCTTCTTGATCACTATCTTGTTTTCTTGTTTTTACATGAGAGGTTTCTGTGACTGTAGTTACCATTTGGATTGGCTTAACGTAACTGTAGGGTATTTGAATGTCTGTTTTATACATCCTGTAAGTTGCCAAGAGTTATTTTGGTTATGAAATGGTAGAAGTATGATCAATCAAACAAGCAAGCAAGGGAGATGGGGAAATGAACAAATGGATTGACCACTCATAATTTATAGTTGGTCTATAAGAATTTGTTTTGAAAAAAAAGATGAAAGCATAATTTAAAACTTCAGTATTTTCACTCTTAGTCAATCTGGGGCTCATTTAATTCTCGACTTCCTCATATATTTGCCATTCCAAACTGAAATAAATTTACGCTGATAGGCTGGCTGTTTACTTTCTCGGGAACAGCTTAGTCTTAAGTCCTTACAAGTGTAAACATTTTACAGTAACTAATGCATTCCATCTCATAAAAATGTCAAAAGCATATGTCATTAAAATATATTTTTAGCAGAATGAATTTAATTGGAAAATATCGAAAGCTTTTATGACCAGCAATCTGAAGAGAGATAAAATTCCCAGCTCCCGCCCACAAAGAAACATTTCTTAACAGTTATCCAAATTCTATTGCTGTTTCTTACACGTAACAGAAATATTTTTATATAACAATGTACTTGATTACCTAAATTAGTATTATTCTACTCATCTTTCCTGTTACTTATTTCCTTATCCTTTTACAACTATAACTTTGTTGCTTGTATCTTATGATTTGTATTATTTTATTTAGTATCCTAGTATGATTTATGTTGATTGCTTATTTAAGTATCCTATGATTATCACTAAGAGTTATCTCTTATGTTGAATCTATCTTATGATGATTATGATCATGATTTATTACTTGTTGCTTGTATGTACACTAAGAGCTTATTCACCTGAGAAAAATTCCTTGTGTGTCCAATCACACTTGGCCAATAAAGAATTCTATTCTATTCTATTCTATTCTATTCTATTCTATTCTATTCTATTCTATTCTATTCTATTCTTCCATTCCATGCCATTCCATTCCATTCTAAATATTTGAATAAATAAGGTCATAATACTGTCAAGGTTTTCTTTTCACTTTAAGCTGTGAAGGGGAAAAATTATTCTGGATAATACTGTACATTTCCTGCAGGTAGAAGCTAATGATAGGAACTTATTTTGAAAAATTGGTGTGTTTCAAAGGAAAATATTTTATTTACAGCATTAATCTGAATATGCCTAGGTAAGTTATTTCATGGACTTCAGTGGGATTTATTTTGAACAACGTATAGGATTCTTCCCCATTATTTTTCCCATGCTAATAGCAGTATGCATTTATTACAACATTAGAGATATAGAAGCTGACAGAAAACTTCCGATTTTGGGAGCAACTCATATAGGAATTTTTACCATAAACTCAGATTTATGATGTGAATGTTTGGACATCTGCATCAGCTGCAGTTCCTTTTGCTGCTTTGTTTATTAAATAGCCCTGATGAATATACAGTACATCAGAAGGACAGGGCAGCAGATTTATGGAATCTCTAATCCATTGTGTCATATTTTAACCATTAGAAGATATCATATGGGAAGGATAGCCAATAACACCATACAAAATGAATTTCAATTATTGATGTTCCAGCTAATTAATAGGGGGCCTGTGGCCAATCAGCTGCTTCACAGAACTGGGTGAACTCCTTTTATCTTTTCTAGAAATGGGTGGAACTTGATTTAAAGATGTGCATAGTTTCCAACCAGCTGCTTAATTTAAAATGTCTGATACCTTTTATAGGGCTGGAGTTGAGAATGGTGCTTTTGTTTGCATCCAGTTTAGCATTTCATTTCACCATGTTTTCATGGAAAGCTACTTACAATAACAGCTCTTGGGCTGAACACAACTCATAATAGAACTGATCATAGGATATGTGGGTTCCCCTTGGTTTAAGATTATTGCTTTAGATGGAACTTAAAAGGCAGCATCTCATGTACTAAACCACAGGCAAGCAGCCTGCTGAGTACCCCCAAAGGATCTCCTGGGAAATATATTAATTAATTTAATTACTTGCACATAATGGAAAGGATCAAGAATGTCCTTTATGTGTAATGATCAGGGTTATCTTAAAAAAAAACTTTTTATAAAAAGTTCTTGTGTTGCACATCCCAGATTGAAGACCCTGGAGACATGATCTAAGTACAGTTGAAATAGTTATCTTCAGGTAATAAGCTAAACATTACACATGGAAGTTTCAGGAAAGAGGAAATTATCAAGGAAATAGGTTACCCAGGAAAGAGGAGTCCTGTGTAGTTGTCTGCTGTGGATGTAAATAACTCATGAAAAAAGAATCTAGATTATGTCCCATTTGCAATCATATTGTTTTCAAAGTTCTAGTTCACCAGGTATATTTACTAGGACCACACCATGTCTTCATGTATGAAGTATGTTGTTGATCAGTCTCTAAATCATGTCTGTCTCTTTGTGACCCGATGGGCTATAGCAAGCCAGATTCTTCTGTTCTTCACTGTCTCCTAGAGTTTGCCCAAATTCATGTTCATTGCCTTGATGATACTAATTAACCATCTCATTTCTCAGATGTGGTATTCAGCAGGTTCTGACCAGTTCTGGAGAACCAGTAGTGGAAATTTTGAGTAGTTTGGAGAACTGGCAAATACTACATCTGACTGGCCCTGCCCCCATCTATTCTCTGCCTCCCAAGTTCCAGCTGATTGGCTGGGTCTTCTAGGAGAACAGAGCTGGAAAGCAGGTTAGTGGGGTGGGGAGGGAATGGGATTTTGCAGTAACCTTCCCCCTGGAGTAGGGAGGGAATGGAGATTTTACAGTATCCTTCCCCTGGCACACTCACCAAGCCACGCCCACAGAACTGGGTAGTAAAATAAATGAATCCCACCACTGCATCCTCTGCTGTCCCATTCTGCTTTTGCCTTCTATCTTCTCAATATCATATTTTCTGATGAGTACTCTTTTCTCATTAGGTGGCCAAAGTTTTTGAGCTTCAGTTTCAATATCTGTCCTGTATACTTTCCCGTTTAAAGCCTCAGCTTAGTGCCAAAATGCATAAAGATGTCTTAAACATATCCCTTTACCCATTTATTTGGAGATCTGAGCAATACCTTTCCTCAATATGTATCACATCATCTAAGATCCTTCCAGATCTTCCAAATCTGAGCACCAAAGCCTAACAGAAAGTAAAAGCAGAGAGCAAAATGTGGTGGTTTTTGTCATTTATTCTCCTAGGTATTCCCTTGACTCTCATTCATTCTGTGAACTTTAAATTTGATTATAACTTAAAATGTTCAATGCCATCCATGTATCACGTCTCCAGGAAAAAAATGATTATAAAAATAAACAGCCAGCAAGTTAAACCAAAAATGATAAATTCCTATCAATGGGATATTTTTGATATTTTTATAAGCAAAACATCTTTATCTAGAATATGGCAAAAATAATTAAGACAATTAAGATGTTTATGAAAGAATGGGGATAAGGCATGGACATACTGTCTTGGGTGAGCTATCTTCCATGTTTATAAGTAATTTATGAAGATGATATCTTCTAATGCTTTATATGAGGGCTATCCACAAAATAGATTATGTTTTTGTCTGTAGCAAGAAGGTGTGGAGCTAGCACGGCCATCTTTGGTCTGTGCATCCACCACTCAGTCTGCATCTAGTCGTGCTAGTGAGAGGTTCATATCGTTGCCCGTTATTTCACAGCAAACATTTGAAATGTGTGCTGCAATTGAAAATCCCTCGAGATGTGAGGTGCAATCAGTGATAAGGTTTTTGTTTGCAAAAAACCATAAACCGATTGAAATTATTGTGAAATGTTGCAAAAACTAAGAAAAGCAATTCAGAACAAGTGTAGAGGAAAGTTAAGCTCAAAAGTTTTGTTTTTGCATGACAATGCCCGACCACACACAGCAAATCGTACTCGAGAAGTCCTGAATGCTTTCAAGTGGGAGATTTTTCCTCATCCGCCCTACAGCAAGATTGGGGCTTTTCTCGAGGAATTTTCAATTGCAGCACACATTTCAAATGTTTGCTGTGAAATAACGGGCAATGATACGAATCTCCCACTAGCACAACTAGATGCAGACTGAGCGGCGGACTCACAGACCAAAGATGGCCGCACTAACTCCGCCCCTTCTTGCTACAGACAAAAACATAATCTATTTTGTGGATAGCCCTCGTAGATCACCATCATTTGCGAATTTTTGCTTTGATTTAAAAAAAAATGTACAAATCATTCATGGAATGCCTTCCTCACATTTTGCCTTGCATGCACGTATAAAGTGAAGCATGCTTTTTTCTCCCAGATAGGTATATAATTATCTAAAGCCACCATTTGTTACTATGCCATGTTGAACGAAATGGAGAAATGTGCTCCTTCAAATTACTTGTGTTGTGCCAACATCCTACACTTTATTGCCCAAGAGACAGATTAGATTTAGGAAGCTGCTAATTGGATCTACCAAATATATTAATTGTAATCATGCAAAAATAATTCATGGCCAGAATGTTGAATAGGCTGAATTCCAAGTAAAAGAAAGGCTTCATTGTATTTGTGCCTTTATATAAAATTGGTTCATGAAGTTTTATTTGCCAGGATTCTAGAAAGTGTAGCAAGACCTAGTTAATGTGATGGCCAATAGTACAGATATCAATGAATTATGATATTTTTTAAAGCATTGGCTCATGAAAAGCTATAACTCAAAGGTAGAGTCAAGCAATAGATTTATTTGATTTATTTGTCTATCTAAGATCAGTCATAACTAAGAATAATGACCCTGATTTTAAAGCTTAGTAGATTTAAGATGGCATGGATAGAAAAAAACCTGGGTGAAAATAATAGCTTTTGGTTAAAGATTTAGTAAATTGATATCTGTGCTGTGTCGCTATGTCATGCCCCAGTTGGAATCTGATTCCGAGGGAGAAGTGGAACAGCTGACAGGGAGTGGGAGTGTGGCTCCGGTGGCTGTGGAGGAAACTGGGGAAGGGCATAGACTGGATGGGCATTTAAAAGAAGACCCAGGCCCACCCCCTCTTCATCTTAGGGCACGCAGGGAGGAATGGATAAGGGAGCAACTGGTTTTGGGGGATGAAAGGGCCCTGATCCCCTTCATAGACTGCAGCTGGGAAGACTGTTTAAAAGGGCAAACTGCACATGGCAAAGTTGCTGGAAGCAAAGTCTGCATTATCTTTGTCGAGGCTTATCTGGGTTTTGGCATCCTCCCAACTGTGTGTGCCACATTATCTTTTGGAAGTCTGCAAGTTGTTATCCTGGTCTGTCATGTTAATTACTTCAGCGTGGTTGTGCTGTTTTTTTTTTATTTCTAGTTATCTTTATTTTTGGTTTGGACTGCATTACTTCCCTTCGTAGACTGTTTTTAGAAGAGTTTGATCTCCAGCTGAGATTAATTGGACATTGGGGGCCAAGTTGGAGGCATTAAAGGGAATTTATCTACTTTGGTGACTTTGTTATTTTTGTGCCACGCCCTGGGTCATCACACACTATGCAGTTATAAAATGTGGGATTTTAATCAGAGGAAATTTTCTATATTCCCAGGAATCCTATAGTTTACTATAAGAATATTCTTCCCTATAATATGTCATTGCTTCTATTGAAAACTTATCTTCAATTTTCTGGGATTCCCTTATATTACACGGATAGCATGGAGACCTCTATGCAGATACTCTTTTGGTGATTTATCTTAACTCAGGTGACTGGTGATGAATTTTTAAAAGCTGCACAAGAGTTTTATTTTATTGAGGAAACAGATCCTTATTTGTCTGTTCATTAAAGAAACTAAAAGTCTCTGAGTTGCTGATGTCAATGTGGAATTGTGTCTGTTTCTTGGCAATATTCTGGAAGAAGTTTGCCCCTACCTATACCCACACCCCTACACACAGATTGTATGTAACTTCCTTGGCTTCCTATCTCAACACTAACTAGGTCTATCCCAGATTAGCTTTTCAGATTAGCCAGGATATTATCCCAGCATTTGTAAATATTTAAATCAATAGAAAGAGGTATGGTGGCTCAGTAGCTTAAAGACACTGGACTTGTTGGCCAGAGAAAATTGACTCTCTGCATTCCAGCAGTTCGAGTCCTAACACTGAGTGACAGAGTGAGCTCCCATCACTCACCTCAACTTCTGCCAACCTAGCAATTTGAAAGCATGCAAATGTGGAGGCTTCTCGCCAAGATGGCTGCTCACCAGTAGGGAGATTTTTCTCTCCTGCTGACAATCTGCTGATTTTTCTGCCAAAGCTGGTTCTTTGGCATCAGTGCTCCCTGGATTTGAATGGGGGCACTTAGGAATGACCCCAGATGACTTTTGGATGGCTGTGGATCCATCTGGGAGGGGAATCTTGAAGATTGCCATTCCCTGTGGGAGCAGCTGGAAAGTCACTAGTTTTTCATCCATCTTTTCCTCTCAGCAGATCGTTCTTGTAAGCAAACTCTGGTTTAACTTCACTTTAACTGGCTGGTTGAATTCTGGTTGAATGCTGATTTATTTCAAGCCTCTATTGGATTGGTGTAATACAAAATCCATGTTGGATTCTATCCATTCTTTTTGCTTTTTTCCCCTTTGATCTGTTTGTCTGTCTTCTGCTTTTCTTTAAGGAAAATCATGGTGTGGTCCTGGATAGTGAAAGTGTTTTTATTTGATTTAAAGTTTTATTGGACACTATCCCCTACAGGGATTTTATATTATATCAATTTACAAAAAAAAAAAAAAATGGAGCTTAGTTTGCTCAATCTTTCTTTACATTTTGGATCAAAATATCTTCTCTAAAAACATACAAATTCATGTCGATAAAAAGGTGCCACCTTCGTGATTTGATTGTGGGACTAATGAAGAGACAAGTTGGCAAAATTACAAGTGGTTAAACAACGGGTGGTAGACAGCACAACAACAAATTAACAGCTACTGCAAAGCAATGGACCAGAATGGTAACACAATTGGAATTAGCAGTACCAAGCCCCGGTTCCCTGCCACCTGAGGGGGGGGGGGGGGGGGGGGGGGGGGGGGGGGGGGGGGGGGGGGGGGGGGGGGGGGGGGGGGGGGGGGGGGGGGGGGGGGGGGGGGGGGGGGGGGGGGGGGGGGGGGGGGGGGGGGGGGGGGGGGGGGGGGGGGGGGGGGGGGGGGGGGGGGGGGGGGGGGGGGGGGGGGGGGGGGGGGGGGGGGGGGGGGGAAAAACCAGCAGAGAAAAAGGCCCATATGATGTTGATAGTGCTGCAGAATACTGTTAGCTGCTTTGAGTGATGAGCTAGTTCTCCCCTTGTGGTGCCCCCTGGAGAGCATGCAAGCGTGAACTGAACCAACTAGTAATCTTAGGCAGCCAAATTACCACTCTGTAATAGCATTGCAGACTCCTGGCTTTCATGTACCAACGCCATGTGTTCAATAAATAAGTAAATTAATAAATGAAATAGAACCCTTTTAGTCATATCCTATGAATTTTTCATTTGATGTAGAAGGCACCAACAGGCCTCTCCAGAAAAAAAGGGCTCCACTGAAGCAAATGGAACATCCCTATATTTGACCCCTTGCAGGAAAAATACTTGACCAAACTTTTGGCTTGCTGTCCTGGCAAGTAACATGCAAATCGATGTGATGATAGGATTTCAATTTTGTTGGGAGGAATTAGGTTATGAACCAGCATGGGGCAAACCTTGCCTCAAAGAATAATTTCCTGTAGAGATTTTGCTGTATTCAGTGTGAGACTCATTAGCACATTATTATCTACTGTTGTGCTTTCTTTTAGACACTTGGGGACCCAAAAGCCTGCATTATTCCATGATCTGCATTTATAATAGCTGAAGCAATATTCAGCTACCTACCAATCAGCTAGCATTCCTTGATCCATTTCCAAGGAGATAACTTTTGACTCATTATAGCTTAGATCAAGTTTACACTCTCCATTTTTTTTTAAAAAAAAAAATCCAACTTCATTGGAATATATTAAAGCAACCACACATCAGCAAGGGAAATAATCGAGGTCAGATTCAGGAAATCATGTAACTCATACCAGAACTACAGGGAATACAGACGGAAAGGATACATTGAAATGGCCTGTGGAGAGAATGATCTTTCTGTTATAAAAGTTAACCTAAAGCAAAGATTCTAAAAGGGGCCTTAAATTCTGGGTTTTAATAATATTAAGGTTCTCAACTTTCCAAAGGGCTAGATTGCCAAAAAAGCAAAACAGATGATATGGCACCTATCGACTTATAATGTCAGCTGGTAACTTGAGCACTATTTACACTCCAAAACCTTCTCATTAGGGTTTTCCAAAACTTCAAGCAGGATTTCGAAGCCAGCAAACACAGAAGAAAGGTTTCAAAGACAATTCAAGACGTTTAACTGATTCGGAAACATCAGCAATAGGGTCATTTCTGTTCTTTGTGAGGTACAGTACCACATTGGTTGGTTGAGATGTTGGAACATAAGGAGGTCACTCAATTAACTGCTTAGTATAGACAAAAAACCCACAATTATTTACATTTATGGTAGACTGAAAACCCCTTATGGACATTTTGGATGAAACAGGAAAAAATGCACTTATGACTTGTGGTTTTGATGATTAGATAAATAATTGGATAACAAAGTGAGTTTTTTTTTTAATAAACATAGAGTAAAATCATTATATTTTCTGCAAAGAAAATTGGAAGCTTCTTTCTATTTTTTTTCTTTTTGATTCTTTCTGCATGTTTGCTTTTTTTCCCTTTTTCTTCCTTTGTGAATTCTGCTCTTTATTATTTGTGTTAATTTTTATGTCTTTTATAAAACTTTAATAACTAATATATACAAAAAAACCGATAAATTTTAGTTTAGCGTTAGCAAAGCTTTCCAGTTTTCAACCATTTTCCCCATCAAGGTGATATCCTTGTCATAGAGCAAGGCTGTGCATTGGAATCCAGATAAATTATTCAAGATTTGTTTTTAGTCTTACAAAAGACTTTTGCATCGTCTTCAAATATTTATTCGGAAAAAATAAAACTATTTGTGCAATCTGCATTTAACTGGCACATTCTATTTTGAAAACAATGGCTTAAGCTACTTCACAGCATAAAGATATATCTAGTAATTTCATAAATTATACCACTGTATGACCTGAAAATGCCCAACATAGATATTTGATTAAACTGTTAGAGCAATGTGTGTATAGTAGACTTAAGCCCTTATTGAAATAAAGAACATCTGATAATTTGAAAATTATAATAGAATAGAATATAATTCTTTTATTGGCCAAGTGTGATTGGACACGCAAGGACTTTGTCTTGGTGCAAATGCTCTCAGTGTACATTAAAAAAAAGATACATTCTTCAAGAATCTTAAGATATAACACTTAATAATAGTCACAGGATAGAATAAGCAATCAAATCAAATCATACTGGGAAACAGTCAATATAAATAAGGAGTGATGAGAAGATTAATAGTAATAGTAATAGTAGTGCAGACTTTGTAAATAGTTGGACAGTGTTGAGAGAATTATTTTTTTAGCGGAGTGATGGCATTTGGGAAAAAACTGTCCTTGCCTCTAGTTATTCTGGTGTGCAGTGCTCTATACCGTCATTTTGAGGGTAGGAGTTAAAACAGTTTATATTAAAACAGCATGTTAGGGGTCTGTAAATATTTTCACATAATATTTTCACATAATAATGGGTGAGGTGTTTTTATTTTTTATTTTTTTTAGCAGCCATCAGTTGCTCTATCCTGTGTTCCCCTTGGGCCTTCCTTATGAGGATCATGTTTTCCCCATCAATGCCCCTAGAATTACATTCAGCCTCAGTACCACAAGTGCCTGCCTCCTATTCTAGGAAAGATTCTATCTGGTACTCAGAATAGAATTTCTCCCACTGTCTAATAATGTTTGAGAAGGGGACATGGAAACAAATCTGGAGCAGTCATCAATCCTGTTCTTTAAGTGTCAATACCCTGTGAATATGAACAGATACATTTGTTAGTATTGTGCCTGTGACAGGATAGGGATCACCAGGAAAGCAGCAGATAGCCAGCATAATTTTCCGCTGGCTCACTGACTGCTCATATATTAAAGAACATGCTACCCCTGATGATCCTTTAGCCCAGGGTGTCAAACTCATGTCATCACAGTGGTGTCATGTGACATATTTTCCCCTCTTCGCTAAACTGCGCATGGGCCTGGCCAGCACATGATGCATCCCCACGGTCTCATGATCAAAATCCAGTCACATGGCATGCATTTATGATGGTTGCAGTGTCCTGGGGTCATGTAGTTATCTTTTGTGACTTCCTAACAAGCAAAGTCAATGTGGAAATCAGTTTCACTTAATAACCCTGTTAGGTAACTTAGCTGCAGTGGTTCACTTAAAAACTATCATGCTTAGCAAAGACATTTGGGGCTCAGTTGTGGTCATAAATCAAGGACTATCTGTACCTGGCTTTTTACCCAGGCAGTGGAGTAGAGTGAGAATGTCTAGATTGGTTGTATAGGGCACAAGGCAGTGGGAACTGCTCTTTGTGAGTCTTTGTATTTTTGCTTCTTTTTGTTTTGAAATAGTAGAGAAGGTCAAGAGAAGTTGCTTTAAACCAGTGATTGTTAAATGAAGGGGGATTATCCCCAAACAGCTAATTTGAAGATATCCTGAGAGGCCAAGAAACAACTTGCAATTGTTTGTTTGTGAGTTGAGAATCCAGTTGGGAACTGCCCTTGTTCAAGACGCTTTTGTAAAACAACAAAATCTGTTTTTGTTGGGCATAATGAAATTATTTGTGATGGGATAATTGGGTCAAAGAGTTTATGAACCACTCCTTTAAACTGTCACTGTTCCTTTCCTGGTTTTGGTATACCAGTTGAGCTGCAAAGCACTTCTAAATGCATTTAGTTGATGATCTTCTTTCAATCATTTTTGGCTTTAACATTTTAACAGGAATCATCCACAAGTATAATGTGAAGACTGCAACAGCCACCACTAAACAAACAGGCTGAAGATTAGCAGAACATTTCCATGAGCACCAACTAGCAGTCAGAAGATATGATGAAAACTCCTTAATTTCACAATAATGTATGGATATCCATAGTTTCAACTGAGAAAACATGACCATTCTAAACCAAGCCAAGTCCCATTGGTTATAAATGGACACATGGACATAAACAACAGGTACATACTGTACAAAAGAGACAATCAAGTTAAAAGAGGAAACAAACAGACCCAAACCCTTCTCTCACCAGCAATCGACACCTAGATGAGCATAGATTAACAGTAAGATTAATATTAGACCAACAATCAAGAAGTAAACAATACCCCAATCAGGGAATTACCAAAGAAGCTAATAGTAAACAGTCCAACCAAAGAACCTCCAAGATCAACCCCACCAAACACTGGCAGGCAAGTCACTAGAATATAAACTGAGGGCAAACCCCACTCTTTACTAGCATTACCTGGTTTGGGTAATGAAATGTCTGCAACAAAACAACTAATCTCAGAGAACCCAAAGGACCCTCATGATTTTAACATTACATATATTTTTTAAGATGCTGTGGTGGGTTAGAGAAGGATTTAATACGCACATTTGGCAAAGTTACCAATCCATAACAGTTTCTCATGTTGGCTCCAAAGCATTCTTTTCCTATATTAAGTGGACAAAAGGTAGGTAGGATACTCTTAATTTGTTCCCAGCTCTTGGTAATGTCATGGGCATAGATGTTTTCTCTTGACAGTATTTTGGAAATGGTCTGCCGTTGTTCTCTTCTGAGGTTTTCTTGATTTTTCCAGGGAAGTCTACAGCTCTAGAATTTTCACCTCATGTCCTATTCAAGGCCTAGCTGTTGTACTGTACAAGCACTTTCCCTTTTGCAATGTCCCTTATTTATGACTGTCCTTGAAGACAATTAATAGACAGCTGCAAAGAAACGTTCTTCTGAAACTAAACCTGGGGGTTCATTTTGTTGTTTTAGTTATTTGTCCGTGATTTAAAGATCTTTACAATCTTTCCAAAATTTGAAGAGTGAGCCAAAGAAAATATTAATCAAAGGAATACTATGCCTTCCAGCCAATGATTCAGAAAACTGAAAGACATCTTATTCATCTCAGGGGGAAAAAATTGCACAAAAGCTAAACATGTTAAAAAGAAGTCTGAACTTTAGAGTGATGAGGAAGGAAGATTGGCGTAAAACTGGCAACTTTTGTAAATGTAATATACCTAACAATATGTGAAACACATGCACAAACACATATTTAGTATCAAAGATCTGATGTAGCTATTAAGAAACTAACAGAGGCACTAATTGCTCCTAATATCTTTACTGGCCTCAGCAGTTTTCTTACGTGTCTGTGCCTTTTGCCTAGTGCAGGGCTGTCAAACTCCCAATAGCCGGATGAGTCACGTGCTGGCCATGCCCATCCCCTATTTAGCAAAGTGGGGGAAGTCCTGATACATCATGTGATGCCACCGTGACAACATGAGTTTGACACCCGTGGCCTAGTGTCTAAATTCACCTGCTGCAGTTTTGTTCTCTGTTTTTAGCAATTTTATTCCTCTGAAAAGCTCATTGTGATAATCATAACAGAAAGGATCACCCCAATTAGACTTTTACATTCCTGCTCATCCAAGAGATATCACTGATGGATTCCACTCTTAGAGGATGACAAAAGTCTCTAGTAATGAGGTTTTTTTAAAAAAATCTACTCCAACTTGCCTCTTTGTCTACCTTAAGCTTAGTAGTTAATTTATACTATTTTTTACTGAGAGAACAATTTTAATTCTTCCCTAACTTCATAAAAATGGTCTTGGACCTGGTGGAACTTTCCCACCCCTATGTTTATAGTCTTGGACAAATACAGGAAAAAGCCCACTTGCTCTCTTTGACCTCTCCTTGGCAACTGATAATTACCTTCCTTAGCCCAAAGGGTTGAGGCGTTTGGGAATATGGGGAGATGCTTTATTTAGAACATATGACCTAGGGTTTTGCAGTCGCCTTCAGGAGTCACTTAGTGTTTATTTACATTCTATAAAATTAGAGGAAATGAAGGGGCATGTGTTGGAAATGGTAACTCTGCCCTGTTTGTTACAAAGTCCCCTAAAATAAATGTTTTGCTAAATGCCAGCAGTTTTGCACATTTTGGGACTAAGGCTCTTGAATTAACAGGCATGACCATGAGGCTACTTGAATGTACTGTAAATATAGTTTTGTAAAAAGATTGTGCTCCAGCAGATATTAAACATATGCATGAACTCTTATGGGCCTTCATTTTGATGACTAAAGGTTGATGATAAAAGTTAAGGAATAATCAATAGTCAAAAATAATTGATGAAGTGCCAAATTTTGTCAGTGTACTTCCAATCCTCCTCCTCCTCCTCCTCCTCCTCCTCCTCCTCATCATCATCATCATCATCATCATCATCATCATCATCATCATCTAAACATGACAAGACAATCCGTGATTCTGGACCAATCTTTGAAATGTCTCTTTTCAAAATATTCACATGTTCTTTTAAAATAGTGAAATAGCTTTAAGGACTCTTAGAAAAGGACTCTAGCATTGAGAGGGCCAAACTAGCTGAATTCATCCTGTTAATTCATTTCTTTGTGGTATTTATAGATTGCCTTTTCACAAACATCACCAAATATTACTCTTTGAACTGTAGCGGCACAATAGCCTCATTTACTTTTCCATACAAGCTTTTGGACCTTTCTCCCCTTCCCAAATGATGATGAATAGTTTAAAAGGACAGGGGCTGGAGCTCCTGTGTGTCCATGCTCATTGTAGATGAAGCTTGCGTGCATCAATTTTCGGATTGGTTTGGTTTTCAGATAAGTTATGGGTGTTCCATTACTGGTGGTTATCAAGAAAAGACTGGCCAGCCATTTATCCAGAATGGGTCTCCCACATGAGCAGGAGGTAGAAGACCTCCAAGATCCCTTCCAATGCATTCTATGTTTTTAAGACCTGAGCTGCTATGTAGTACCTAGAAAATTCCTGTATATATTTATCCATTCATTACTGATCTGAAAGCAGCTACACTCAGATTCTTTATTTCCATGTTTCCATTAACAACTTTTGTTTGTTATTTAGCTATTCTATTTCATATGTCTTTTAAAAAGAAGGGGTCAGGATGTGCAACAACATTGTGACAATCTCAGAGTGATCATGCTGAAGACTCCAAATACTCCATTCTTCTGAAATTGTTTAGTTTTAACTTGTGCTTTTTCCACTCAGTCTGAATCAGAGCAGTTGATGTTCCGCTATATTTGGATAATGTTTTATAAGTTTGGATGCATGGCTCTCTGCTTGCATTTCTGTATCTCTGAACAGACCACAGTCTAATGAAGCCATGGGAGATACTCTTTAATTTGTGTTGTTCACGAAATAGAATAGTCTACAGTTAGTTTAGTCAGACTGAAAGTTATCTGTAACCTGTCCACTTTGAACAGTCTAGTTACCACATGATAAAGTTCAGTTCCTTTCCAAAGGGTACAATTTCTTTCCATGCTTAATTCCCAGGAGTAGGTGAAATTTCTGTCTTTGCTGTGTAAGGATCTGTTGATCTGCTCTGCTTTATGTTGGCATCCGATATGCCACTTTCCACTTAGGTCCTTGCTTCATTTAATCTTCAGAGACCAATTAAAGTTATTTGATCTTTAAACATGTAATCAATTGTAGTGACACAAATAGATGTAAATGGGTATTTGTCTTAAAACAAGCAGTTTTTTTTAAATCTAATGTAAATGTGGTTCCCATTACCTAAAGATGTAGAACATGAACGGACCAGACCATATACTGGATTGTCTTTTGTGTTAGATGGAGATCACCAAGTTTGGAATTCTGGAAAGTCTTCAAAGTGGCCATGGCAAGGGAAAGAAGACCACGGAGAGGTTTTGGGCATGCCTTCTCCCTGGGCATTGCCCTTGAGGGCCATTTCGGCTTGGATTGCAAAAGCAAAAGGCACCCTAGCTTCCATAGAGACACCTTCCTGCATAATGTCTGATTGATACTTTATGCTTGTCAGGTCTTACTTGGAGTGACATGAGCAGACATAGGTTTAGCTAGTTTGTCTATGGACTGTTAGACCAATGAGGTTTTTTTTTTTAAAAAAAGACTAGTTTCTCCTGAAGGAGCACTGGTTGCTCATGGTGCAGAGGATTGATTTAAGCTGAGTAAGAATGCCAGGATCTGCCAGCGGTCCTTTGCTGCTTCTGTTACCAGGAGTAACCTTATAGGATTTCTACTGAATCCACCAACAAAGAGTTTCACATGGTACTACATTCTATTGTTCAAACTATTTTGGTGTAGAGAGGTGGCATTTTTTCTATCCCTATTTCATTTGTTCTAGAATCGTTGCCATTTTCTACCATCACAGACATTTCCTTGAGGAACTGGTTAATGATGGAGATTGCTCATTCTCAGTCATTCATTCCTGATTCATCCAATGCCCTTCCTCCATGCCTATGAGATTGACTCGGGGGGAGGGGGCACAGAGCAAAGCAGGAGAGGGCATCTGAACTGACCCTATCAACCTCTCTTCTCTGTCAGTGACCTGTCAGTTGAACTATGGCTGAGCATGGATCGAGTGCCTGCAGTATGCATCCCTCATCCCCTGTCCTATGTAAGGAAAAACAATTGATGGCATTCATTCATGACACCAGGGGAATCTACCAGCCATTTCCCTTAAATTGTCCCATATTACAATTGTAATGGCTGGACTACTCACCAACTTTGTCCCAGAGGCAAGCTTTGCATTTGGGATAAAGTAGCTTATGCCAGCATACTTTTCTGTTGACCCAAGGAGTACAGGATATCCGCAGTATATAGGATATATGCAGTCGTGGTGGCACAGTAGTTAGAATGCAGTACTGCAGGCTACTTCTGCTGATAACTGGCTGCCAGCAGTTGGCAATTCAGGTCTCAACCACTCAAAGTTGACTCAGCCTTCCATCCTTCCGAGGTCAGTAAAATGAGGACCCAGATTGTTGCGGGCAACATGCTGAATCTGTAAACTGTAAACAATGTAAAGCATTGTGAAGCAGTCTAAAAGTCTAAGTGCTATTGCTATTGCTATACCAGCTCCTTTGATCCCCACAATGGATGAATAGCTGCAAAAACTGATGGAGTTAGCAGAGATGGCTAAGCTGACTGTTTTGATTAAAGAAAAAAAAAACACAAATACCTTGTACTTGTGTACTTGGAAACCACTTCTGGACTTTGTGCTTCAGGTGGGGAAAAAAATGAAACTTTGATTTGGGGTTTTACCAATTAGATAGATTTGTTGTTATAGAAATGGCTAGTTTATATTAATATGTAAAAGTAAAAAGTTGAGGTTAGATGTTAATACCTTATTTTACTGCACCAAAGGAGTCGGAAGTCAGTGCCTTTCCCCACAGCCTTGCTTTCCCCTACTGTCCACTTCCCTTTTTTCCTTCCCTAATTTCCCTAATATTTACTTTTGTATTCTCTTTGTATGCCATATTATAAACCTAAAAAAAAAACCTATAATAAAAAAGGGGGAAAGGGATATCAGTTTCTTTAGGTTTCACCAGTGGTGGGATTCAATTTTTTTTTACTATTGGTTCTGTGGCCGTGGCTTGGTGGGCATGGCAGGGGAAGGATACTGTAAAATCTCCATTCCAATCCCACTCCTGGGGAAAGTTACTGAAAAATCCCCATTCCCGCCCCACTCCACTAACCTGTTTTTCAGCTCTGTTCTCCGGTGCCAGGCAACAAAGAAGACCCAGCCAATCAGCTGGGACTTGGGAGGCAGATAATAGAAGGGGGTGGGTATTTACCAGTTCTCTGAACTACTCAAAATTTCCACTAACGGTTCTCCAGAACTGGTCAGAGCCTGCTGAATACCACCGCTGGGCTTCACCATATGTTGAGTCTTGGTCACCCACCTGTTCATAAGAAGAGATTGGACAAGCTATTTATCTGAAATGGTAAGGGTCTCCTGCTTGAGCTGTGGGTTACACTAGAAGATCTTTAAAGTCCCTTTTATTCTGTTCTGTTTTTCTCCTCTCTTTCATACATGTAATCTAATATGCATGTCCATGAAGCTAGTGCAGTTAGGACCCAGAAACAGTGGTTCTTAATTACATTCCTTGTCTTGTAGAATGCCTCTCTTTGACTGAAACCAATCTGCTAGTTTTTTTGGAAATTGGTCCAATTAGAGCTTTTCTACAGAGCATTTGGGGAATAACTGGAGTCACAGTAGCTGCTGTTTTGATTGTACTGATGAAAGCTGCAACATGTTCTCTAACATACACATTTTTTAAAAAAAAACTCCATTAAAAACGGTGATCTGGTTTTAGCACTGAATTGCCATCCTAACACAATGAAATAATTCATACTGATCAGCCATTCCTCACCTATTTTTGAGGACCTATATTTCTCCATTTTCTAAAAAATAACAAATGTTACATTAAACCCAGAGCACACTTCTTTATAATGTGTGAGATTTTTTTATTTGCTCCTTAAAAGTGTACTGTGTTTGATAATTTCACTTCTCTGCATATTGGCAACATTTGCACAATTATTTATACTGTTATATAGGAATGTTTTTAAATAGTCAACCTCCAATGATTGAGATGCTTTTCAACCTTTTCCTGCCAACCTATCAACTATACAGACAAACTGTTCAGTAGCTGCAGTGGTATTTTATGGCCAAGGTCAAAGCTAATTCCAAGTAAAAGCAAACAAGTTTGTTTTTCGAGAGAGATACAGAAAATTACAGCAAGCCACTCCAACATGGAGGATTTACCTGCAGGATCAAGCTTCCATTTATTCTATGATTGAACACTTGGGAAATTTGACATCTAACCCCTAGTAAGTTGTACAAGAGCTTTATGTTGCTGTTATTCTATTTCTCCCAGGAATTTCATACATTTTATTATATGGAGCTGCCCAACAATAAGTCCAGGGTCAATTAAATTGAGTGATGCTCTGGGCTTCCTACTTCAAAAATGTCCCTTGCATTGGAGATACATATTTCAAAGGAAATAGACTTTGGGTTATATATTTCAAAAAAAATATTTATTTATCTACTGTATGGCAAATACATGGACTTATAGTGGTTTAAATGTTAATGTCCAATCCACCCAGCCCTTCAAGGACAGGGTAGTCTATGTTGAAAAAATCCGACATTGGGCCGGTGTAAGCACTTGATGAACATTCGGACACAATGTGATGGATATTTTGTCAAGGAACACCACAGTCACACAGAGGGGTAGAGACAAGACCCCACTTAAACGATGAATGCTGGCAGACACCATGGTGGGAACAGATCCTGTTCAGAGTTGACCAATGTTGGCAAGAAAGGTCAAAACCTGGAACCTTTTGTGTAGGGTCATCTATGTAACTTTCTGTATCTGGACGTTCAGCAGCCCATTTGGTTTTCCACTGTGTGTTGATGTCAAGGTTGTTAGACAGCTGTTGTTCAAAAATGTTTCATGTCTTTCTCACTCTCTTTTTACTTTTTTCAGCATTAGACCTCTCAAAACAATAAGATGGTAGAGATTACCATCACTTCATTGAGACTGCAGAGGACTACAGAATAGAGATCGACACAGTGGTGGGATTCAGCCAATTTGCACCAGTTTGGGAGAACCAGTTGTTAACTTTCTGAGCAGTTTGGTGAACTGGTTGTTGGAAGATATCATTAGGGCAGAGAAACAGTTGTTAAATTATTTGAATCCCACCACTGGACAGACAATATTTTTATATAATGCAGACCTTGGAATAGCCTCCCTGAGTCCAGAATCAACAATTATCTAATAGCATTCCTGCTCTATATACTAATATGCCTCTGCTGAGTAAGATGGATTGACCATGTACTGAAATATCTCAGAAATTGGAGTTAGAAAAATAATGACACAGAAATAGCTGGACTTTTGTTCAAATAGGCCTGGCAAAATTATTCTTAGAAAGTGGATATTTGCAAAATTCTTAGTATTCTGGACTTTTTTATGGATACTTCTCCAGAAATGTCAGAAAATGGTACCAAAGTATAATAAATAAGCTAACACAAAAATCCTTCTGATGAGATTAGTTTGCCTAATTGTTCCAGCAATGGGTTACCACTGGAGTTGCAGCACAAAGCCAGATTGCATTTCACTCTAACTACATGAGCAAATGAAGTTTGACTCCAATTTAAGCTTCACATCAACATACCAAATGACTATAAAAACAATGCCACATGTCTTGGTGCCTCTTTTTAATAAGTGTCTTCCTCAATTTTCCCTGTTATGATAGGAACATACACAACATTAACAATATTTGAAGGGATTTCAATTGTAGCCAAGGGGGAGAAATGTCACCAGGGCACTTGAAAAACATGGTAGAATTAACATTGCTGCCTTTTTGAAGGTGGTCATTGCCTTAATTATGCTGTTGTTTTCTTAATAATTAAGACCAGGGATGGGCTGCTGGGTGTCTGCAGGGGTTCAGGAGATCCTCAAGCTAAGATTCTGCACAGTTTGGAGAACCTCCAAATCCCACTCTTGGCTGGGCCCGCCCACCCTACCCCGCCCCTTCTAGGAGTCCCCACGTGTTCCATTATGGTTGCAGGTAAGTGCAGGGTGTGCACAGAGGCTCGGGGAGGGTGAAGTTTGGGAAGGCTGGAAATGGGCTCATTTCTGGCTTCCAGAGAGCCTTGGGAGCTCAGGGAGGCCATTTTTGCCCTCCTGAAGGCTTAGGGAAAGCCTCTGGAACCCAGGGAGGGTAACCCCGCCCCCAGCCATGGTGCTGGAGGCTGACTAGGCCATGCCCACCCTCCAACCGGGCAGAGGATCTGCTGCTAAAAATTTTGAAATCCACCCCTGATTAAGGGTATCTTCCTGTTATTTTGGATGACAACTGCCAGTAACACTAAGCAGCATGACAAGTAGTTATGGATTATGTGAGCTGTAGTAACAACATTTGGAAGAGGCAAATCCTTTGGACTGGAAAACATCCTCGTGGCCAAACAATCTATATACTACTACTACTACTACTACTACTACTACTACTAAAGGCTAGTTAAAATAACCATTCTTGGTTTAAGTATCTGCTTGAATTAAGAATTTTAAAAATCCAGCTGCATATACAGTATTCCAACTAGGACAGAACTGAAATGGTGCATTGATGATAGCTTCCATTGTGTGCAGAATTAGCTAAACACACACACACACATGTATATGTATAATGAATACATGGATGAATGACTGTATGGCATGATGTCAGTTCTTTAAAAAGGAAAAAAGTGTAGCCAATGGCATACTTCAGAAATAAAGCCATTTACTGTTTTTGCAGCGTTTCTCATCAGAACTTTAACCTTTCCAAAAAGGCACCACAAATAATGTCTCTTAAATGGAAATGTTTGGAAGAATTCAAATGTAAAGCCACTTTACCACTTTAGCAAATACATATTTTGTTTTCTTCCAACAGCATGTCTGAAAAATAGCTTATAGAGATTTCATAATGGTAAATTTAATTAGTTTTTAAAATGTTTGTAATTTTTTTACAGATTAAGGCATAAACTTATGACCTCTTCCTTTCAGCCTGTTTGGAGAAACAGGCAGGGCAACAATTAATGCTGAAAACAAACGGTACCATTCAGATAGTCAAAGAAATCTATATTTTCTGTATCAACTGGAGAAGCGACTAAATTTTCAGAAAAAACAGGTTTAATAAAGGAGAAAGGAAAACCAAGGCTTATATTTTTTCTTCCTGACAGTTTGCTAGCATTAAGTGATATTCTCTCTCTCTTTTCTCATGTTCATTTATTTCTCAATTTGGTGAAGAATTTTCAAACATAGATCAAATACTATCTTTCACCTTTGAACCATATTAAAGAAACATGTTAGTGATGACAGGAAGTGGGACTGGATATGATTGCTTCCTCCAATTTACCTAGTTCTCAAAAGTAGCAAATAGTTGGTTAGTCTTGGTTGGCAGGAAGCAAAAAAAGATGAATAGCAGCAATGGATGTTTATATACTTTTCTTTGAATATGAACTGATTCTTGGCAATCAAAAATGTATCAATCTTGTTCCAGCAAAGAAAAAAAAATACTAATTGCTATAGTTTTAAGTGTTCTCTGTCTGCAGATAAAGTTAGCAAACCAACAGCCCTTTTGGTTTCCTCTGTGCAAAGAGTAAAAACTACAGCAGAGGGTTAATTTCTGATGGGTGGGGGTGGTGGAGACAGGAGGAGAGGGTTGATGCCCTGGGTAGGGGATTGTACTGTGTACTGGGAGACCTCCAATGCGCCTTCCAATTCTATGATTCTATTAGTCTCTTGAGAAAAGAAAATGTTGAAAGAAAATAGCAATAGCAATAACACTTCGACTTATATACTGCTTCACGGTGTTTTACAACCCTCTCTAAGTAGTTTACAACATCAGCATATTGCCCACAATAATCTGGGTCCTCATTTAACCGACCTCGGAAGGATGGAAGGCTGAGTCAACTTTGAGCTTGGTGAGATTTGAACTGCCAAATTGCAGGCAGCCAGTAGGCCACAGAAGTAGCCTGCAGTACTGCATTATAACCACTGCGCATACAAATTGGAAATTGTATGAAGTAGACCACAGTACCATGGTCAGATTCACAGTAGATTTCTGATATTTGTTTGCTTCCATCCTACTAACAAGGTCACAGGAAGAATTTTTTCTCAGGTACTTTGAAGCCATTCTAAATTAGGGTCCTGTGGACATAATTTTTTTTCCAAAATAATCTTGACTGGTTCACAATTTTTAAAACATGGAAAAGATGCCTCAGTCATAAAAAATATAGGCTCTTTTGTCTTAAAGGAAAGGGGAAAAGGAATAAAGGGAAAATAGAGAAGAAGCAGGGCTCCAGGGCAGTGTGGTTTGACCAATGCTTCACAGTGTTGCAAGCATGAATGGAAGATTTGGCTACTTAGTTTAAAATTAAATAATATGACAATTCAGTCTTCCTCATTACTGTCATTCTTCCCCATGGTCATCTGTTTACTTGATCTATTCTTTCACACAGTTTTTCTCCCACTGGGCTACTGTTATTCTAGGACAGTGTATCTTGTATCCCCACTGCCCTGGAATGCACAGGAGTTTGCTGATAATGCTCTTTGGTGGCACATTGCAATTCTACACCTATAGGTGACTCTCTGCAAATTCTAAACCTGAGATTCCTAAAACATTGGGCAACTTGAACTCTTGAAAAAAATGTGGCCTACATGTCTGCTCCCTTTCCTATTCTACATTCTATTATATATTTAATTTTGCTATCTTATGCAATCTGTTTCTTGATTTCAGCATCAAACCATGAAGCAGGAACTGATGGCTGCATGAAGTTTCTAGTTCTTATGACCTCTCATGTTCTGCTTTCCTACATATTTTCCTCTTCTTGCCAAATTGCCCTCTCACTGGTCTGGCGAAAATGGATTCAGAGCATGAATAAAGGATTAAGGGAACGTTCACAGCCTGGCATGGGAGAAATCGACTGGACGTACATGAGGTTTAGGTCTGCCACTCAGCAGGGCATTTCCTGCTCTTGGGCAGCATTGAAGCAGTTTGTGTGGTTGCACTGCAATCAGCAGGGAATATTGTGTTGTTTTTCAAGGAATTGCTAAACCAGATGTTGAACGGAAGTTGAGCCAAAGGTTTTAGCTTACTGCAAATGCATAAACTCCTTTCCAACGACTGATAGGATCTCCCCCTCCCCCCACACCCCAGTCTTTTCAGTTCATGTTGCTTTTAAACTTACAGTGGAAATTTGCTTAATGAAATACCGTAGAGGCCTTCTTAATTTTTACTGTCAGTGCTTGGTAATGCGCACAGAAAGTCAGACTTTGGGAGAAAAATAAATACATATTTGGGTGCACAATGTGTGCAGAATTGCTGCAATGAGGAAATAGTCTTTACATCTTTCACATGAACATTCAAAAAGGGGATTGGCGTCAAAGAGTGGAATTGGGGACTGAAGAGAAAAAGACATTCAGGTGGCTAAAAAGGAAGGAAAAGCTATGCCTGAACATATCCCTTTGATAAAACAGATCTTTTAGCCTGAAAAAAAGTTCAACCATTAAATGTTAATGGAAATACTGATAAATATGAAACTGCTATGAAAAAAAGAAAATCAACAAAGTATTTCCCCATTCCCAAACAAAAATATTGTTGTAATGGAGCTTTCCAGAAAATAAAGATAGGGATTTGTCTCCCAGATGGGAAGGATACAGTTGTTCTATCCTTCACCATTGTAATACTGTTTTTACTTGAGCTGAATATTTTGCTAAATGTTAACGATTGTGGCTAAGGGAATATGGTACTTTCAGTTTTCCTAAAGAGGGCAGTCATGTTCCACAAAACAGCTTTCAAGCCTTTACAACCTCTAAAGTAGATTCTGCTTTAGCATGTCTCTCTCAGGGGAAAAAAAAGGGACATTATTACCATTAGTTCAAGCTTATCAATACCTTAGGAGCCCACATCTCTCCTATATGACTTTAACAAAGATATCAAAATGAAAGTGCATTTTAAACTGATTAAGAAGAGAAGCAACTTAGAACTAAGGAGAAATTTCCTAATATGAGAACAATTAACTGGTAGAAGACGGTGGTAGGATTCTATCAGTTTCTCTACCGGTTCCGTAATCACATACTTCGTGTGTGTGTGCGCGCAGCTTTCCAAACATCAAATGAGAGGATAAAGAACAGAAAAGCGGAGGGGTGGCTAGGAGGGCCGATCCTGCACTTTTCTGTTCTTTCTCCTCTCAGCTGATTGTTGGGGCTTTTTCTTTACAAACGGTTCAACTGAACAGGTAGCCATTTTTGTGACTGGTTCAGCATTTCACCACTGGTAGAACAGCTTCAAAAGTTGTGGATGCTCCATCACTGGAGTCTTTTAAGAAGAAACTGGACAGCCACTTGTCTGGAATGGTATAGGGTTTCCTGCTTGAGCAGGGGGTTGGACTAGAAGACCTCCAATATCCCTTCCAACTCTGTTATTTTGTTTAATTGAATGGACATCAATTAAAGTGTGTTGTTTGTTTTTAGATCCCCTTCATGTTTCTCAAGTGTTCAAGACAAAAAACAAGAAAACATTTGTATCAGCTATGGTCAAGATGTAGTTATTAATTATCCAAGGTGTACAATGAGTATATATAGGAAATAAACTAGAGCAAATCTGTGGTAGATATGTGTGTGTTTTAGCAACTGAACATTCATATCCCAAATGTGCTTTTTCAAGAGGCAACTGAATTTTCTTGTTTTTCTTGGAAGACATTTCGCTGCTGATGCAAGAAGTTTCTTAAACTCTGTCTGGATGGTGGGAAATGGAAGGATTTATATTCCTTGCAGACAGTTGGTCATTTGCATTATTTTAGAGAGTCGTTGAGGCCACTCAGCATGTGCCTGTCTTCAACAGCGAAGGGACACAGGGCAGAAAACATCCTGCAACCAAGAAGACTCCACATGCATTTGGACTACTCAAGTGACCTTGAGGACACAGATAAACCTCCAAATGGCCTCAACGACTGTGTAGAAGATTGCAAATGACCAGCTATGTGCAAGGAGTATAAATCCTTCTGTTCCCCACCATCTGAGCTGAAGAAGTAGTTTGGTGGTTCGAATCCCTAGTGCCACGTAACAGAGTAAGCTCCCGTTACTTGTCCCAGCTTCTGCCAACCTAGCAGTTTGAAAGCATGCAAAAATGCAAGTAGAAAAATAAGGACCACTTTGGTGAGAAGGTAACTGTGTTCCATGCACCTTCGGCATTTACTCATGCCGGCCAAATGACCATGGAGACGTCTTTGGACAGTGCTAGCTCTTCAGCTTTGAACGGAAATGAGCACTGCCCCCTAGAGTCAGGAACAACTAGCATGTATGTGCGAGGGGAACCTTTACCTTTTACATAAAGGATAGGAAAATATTAACCATTCTCTGATTAGATTGCTGATAAAATGAATCATCATCATCCCCCACATAGAATGTTGGGTGGAGATAGAAGTTATTTTTGAATTTTGAAACTAGACAGATAAATCCAGAAAAATTGAAATACCCTGGCAGAAGAACCTTATTTAACAGTATGTTGTCCAATTTCCTCTGCTTCAGTTGGGGTTTCTGAGTCTCCTTCCTCCTAAAAAAGGATTTACAGGTTTCCCCTATAGCTTTTTCCTCCCAAAATGCCTAGTGACTTAATGGTGTTGATTAGTGTGACATTACTTTTTTGATCTTCAGTTGCTCTTTACAAAATTAAATCCTTTGACATATTAAAAGAGGATTAACCAATTCTTGAATTCAAATCTCTGAGTGACCCAATGAAGACTGGAATTTCAGTATCAGGTAAAGTATGGAAAGTAAATTATGAAGGCAAGTTACAAAAATTCAGGGGATAAATATGATTGTGATAACATCTAGAGTAAGATGAGAAACTAGGGAAACTTTTGGAAGGTTGAAGTTAAATAAGAAATAATAATCCACTTAGCAAAAATGGCTCTGATGGTAGCTATTAAAGAAACAAAAAGTAGTTGTAAAGCACTTGGATGAAATTAAAGAGAAAATTGATATATACAGAAAAGCACAGAGTTTGAGCCAAGATAGTCCCAAGGGGGTTAACCAGACAGAGGAGAAATTAAATCTCACAGTGAAGATAACTAGGGGTTGATGAAATTCAAATCAAACATAGCAATGGACATTCAGCTTTAAAATAAATAAATAAATAGATCGATAAAATAAATAAGCTTTCCATTTATAAAATTGCCATCAATTAATTTAAAGGAATACAGAAAATAGATATGGAAACAGATTGTCCATTATTTATTTGCCTAATCCTTAGCATGATTACATTCTTTTCAGCACTATGATGGCTGCTTGTCATTCTTGAGGCTATTCTTGATGACATGACATGCTTCAGGAAAAAGGCAGAAAGAGAGCCAGGAATTATAGTAAAGCAGGGTGAGCTTTGGCAGCTTCATATATGTCATCATATCGGTATTTCTGTACATGTGTGTGTCTATTCGGTCATTATTTCAGCTGCTAAATGTATTTTCCTTAGTTTTGTTATCGAGTAACAAAATATAAAATAGACCCAGCTTCTTCTACCACTGCAGGCAGGGGTGGGATTCAAATTTTTTAATAACCAGTTCTGTGGCCATGTCTTAGTTGGTGGCGTGGCTTGGTGGTGGTCATATGCCTGGGTGGATGTGGCTTGGTGGTCATGTTATTGGTTAGGCATGACCAACTCACATCAAGGCACGCATCTCCTTGCCTGGCCTCTCATGACTGTAGGGATGCTGCAACAATCATAAGTGTGAAAAATGGTCATAAGTCACTTTTTAAAGTGCCATTGTAACTTTGAATGGTCATTCCACACAAGCAAAGTACCATCAAAGGAGGGGAAAAAAACTCCAGAGAAGTTCCTGTGACAGGAAGTCTAGTACTGCCAAGAATGTAATAAGGGTTAACGGAGAGGCAGTTTTTGTAAGCAATACCAGAATGTTTCCTTCCTGCTTTCCTTACAGGATTAGGCCAGTAATTTCTTCTAACAACTGGTTCTCCAAACTGCTTAGAATGTTAACAACCGGTTCTAGTGAATAGGTGCAAACTGGTAGAATCCCACCCCTGACTGCAGTACTATAATAGCATAGTTTAGGTTGTTTGTTTTAAATATCTTCATGAATTAATTAGGCATTCTCTATTCTATTTTACTCTAATCTGCTCTACTCTGCTCTACTCTTCTCCACTCCACTCCACTCCACCCTACCCTACCCTACCCTACCCTACCCTACCCTACACTACACTATCCTACACTACCTCACCCTGCCCTACCCTACCTTACCGTACTCTATTCTACCTTTACATTATGACCCAGGTGGTCAAGGCAAGGTGCGCCTTCATAGAGTACTTTATTGCTCTCTTTATTGACGTGTTCAATAAATGGCCCTCCAATGACCAGTACGGCTCCATCCCATGCTACCCTGAAGGCAGCCACCCTCAAAGCCTTCAAAGCAAAGTCAAAGTACAAGTCAAAGACAATTCTGAAGGTAAAGCAAAGGGCAAAATCAGTGCACAAGGCAAGGCAAGGCAAGACCAAGCACAATCCTCACAGCAAAAGTGAAAAACAGTCCTTGAAGCAAGGCGAAAAGGCTCGCATCAAAGTCGGGGAATGTAATCCAAACCAAACAATTGTTCCCGGCAAAGATTCACAATGGCATCACTTTATTCCAGGTGTTCCTTGTGAAGAGTGATGGGACAACCTTCTCCTGAGTAGCTTTGAAGCCCTTCTCTGAGTATGCCTACGTTCCACTCTCTGTCCCCTTGGATTGAGTGTAGGAGGCAGCTGTTTCTTATCAGAGGAGATCTGCTGCCTATCAGCACCACTCCCTATCAGCAGCCAATCCTCTCCTATGTCTATGAAGGCAGGCAGCTCTCTGTCTGGTTGACCACTTCCCCCAATGTCTGAGGGGTCTAGAACAGCATTGTCCTCAGCCCCTGGCCTCTCCAAACATGCCAAGGGAGACATGCCATCCCAGTTGAACAATCCTGGTGACAACTCCTCCTCCTGCTCCAACTGGGCTTCGATGGGGCCATGACACCTTATTCTACTCTACTCTACTCTACTCTACTCTACTCTACTCTACTCTACTCTACTCTACTCTACTCTATCCCATTCCCATTCCCATTCCATTCTTCTTTGACAGGAGACTCAGCATCTGAACTTGTCAGTTGCCCTACCTTTCTTTTCTCTGTTATCTTTTAGAATTTGGCCCTAAAATGTTACCATTACAAATTCCTCTAGCTTGTTCCACCATCTAAAGAACACCACCTCCCCTATAATAAAATATTTTAAAAATGGCAGCACACATGAAAAAAATCAGACAGTTAAAAAGGAAGAACTGATTTAAATATTTTAAGTTTAAGTTTCTTCCTTTTTGCTTTTAATACCACTGAAACATCTCTACCATACTTCCCTACCCTTCACACCCTATGTTTTGCTGTGCTGGGCTTTATTTCTGTTTCACTTTGACAACGAGCAAAGCATTGTGAATTGTACAGCATTTTGTAAGATTTTCTCTGAAATATGAAACGTATTTTATCCTGACTATTGGGTCTTAATATATTATTATGACTTTGTTAATTATTATTAACTTGATTTTAAGAATGGTTCTGAAGTGCTATGTTAAGCTACAGTAGCATCATTTTTGTAGGACATGATTTGATATCATATTGAAAAATACAAAAGGCTGATTCAAAATGTTAGTGCCCTCCTAATCATAATCAATCGCTCAGAATCCATTGGCGATGTCCATTTTGCTGTCCGAATTCATGGAGACCTAACTCTAACCCTAGGCCTATTTGCCAGCCAATGGGATTTTCTCTTGTATTTTACCAGGAAACATAGATGAGGCTGACTCGAAAAGTCAGTGCCCTCCTATGCATAATCAATCATTATGAATCCATCGGTGATCTAAATTTATGCTGTCTGAATTCAACGAGACCTAACCCTAATAACAGGTCTATTTGTCCCCAATGGGATTTTGCCATGTATTTTACCAGAAAACATAGATAAGGCAGACTAGAAAAGTCGACTGCCACCTGAGCATAACCAATCACTCCAAATCCATTGGAGATATCCATTTTGCTCTCTGATTTCATGGAGACCTACCCCTAACCATAGGTCTATTTGCCGCTTATGGAATTTTCCTAGGGATTTTACCACGAAACATAGATAACAAAAAATGTTCATCAGCAATGGATTCAAGGTTCATGATTATGCTTAGGGGGACGCTGACTTTTTGAGCCAGCCTTATCTATGTTTCCATGTAAAGTACATGGGAATATTTCATTGGGAAGCAAATAGATCTAGGATTAGGGTTAGGTCTCCATGAATTTGGACAGAAAAATGGAAATCACAGATGGATTCAGAGTGATTGATTATGCATTGGAAAATGCCGAGTTTAGGAGTCAGACTTATCCACATTTTCTGGTAAAATACATGGGAGTATCCCATTGGGGGGCAAATAGACCTAGGGTTGGTCTCCATTAATTCCGACAGCATAATGGACATCACCGATCAATTTTAGTGATTGATGATACATTGGAGGGTGCTGACTTTTTGAATCAGTCTTATCTTTGTTTCCTTGTAAATTCAGGGGAAAATCCTATTAGCAGGCAAATAGACTTAGGTTAGGATTAGGTCTCCATGAATTCAAACAGCAGAATGGACATCTCTGATGGATTTAGAGTGATTGATGATGCAATGGAGGGCATCCAATTTCGAGTCAGCGTTAACTATGTTTCCTGGTAAAATGCATGAGAAAATCCTGTTTGGGGTCCAATAGAGCTAGGATTAGGATTAGCTCTCCATGAATTAGGAGAGCATAATGTAGATCACTAATGTAGATGCCAGAATAGACGCTGCAGTAGGTCAACAGAACATCAGATAACAGATAATCAGAGTTGGAAGGGACCTTGTGGATCATCTAGTCCAACCCCCCACCCAAGTGGGAGAACCTACACCATTTCTGACAAATGGCAGTCCAATCTCTTATTGAAAGTCTCAAGTGATGGCGCTCCCACAACTTCCGAGGGCAAGCTGTTTCATTGGTTGATTGTTCTCACTGTCAGAAAGTTTCTCCTTATTTCCAGATTAAATCTCTCCTTGTTCAGTTTCCATCCATTATTCCTTATCTGGTCTACGGGCACTTTAGAAAATAGCTTGACCCCTTCATCCCTGCGGCAGCCCCTCAAATAATGGAAGACTGCTATCATGTCTTCCCTGGTCCTTCTCTTCATTAGACTAGCCAAGCTCAGTTCCTGCAACCATTCATTGTATGTTTTAGCCCCCAGTCCCCTCATCATCCTGGTTGCTCTTCTCTGTACTTTTTCTAGAGTCTCAATATCTTTTTTATAATGTGGTGAAGAAAACTGAATGTGGTCTTACTAAGGCTTTATAGAGTGGTATTAGTACTTCCCTTGATCTCGATTATATCCCTCTGTTAATACAATTTAGGATTGTATTAGCTTTTTTGGTTGCTGCTGTACACTGCTGGCTCATATTTAGCTGGTTGTCCACTAAGACTCCAATATCCACTAAGATCCACTAAGATCCCTCTCACAGTTACTGCTGTTGAGCCTGGTTTTACCCAGTCTATATGTGTACTTTTGGTTTTTCTTGCCTAAGTGTAGGACTTTACTTTTCTCTATACTGAATTTCATTTTATTAGATACGGCCCAGTGTTCTAGTCTGTCAAGATCAGTCTGGATCTTGAGCCTATCTTCTTGGGTGTTAGCTATTCCTGCCAGCTTAGTATCATCTGCAAATTTGGTAAGTTCCCTTTCTATTCCCTCATCTAAGTCATTAATGAAGATATTGAAGAGTACTGGGCCTAAGATGGAATCTTGTGGCACCCCACTGCTTACTTCCCTCCATGTAGACTTAGACCCATTAAGGACTACTTGTTGAGTATGGTTCGCCAGTGGTGGTGCTATCTATTCCACTTTTTTCTAGCTTACTAAGAAGTAGGTGATGGTCTACTTTGTCGAATGCCTTGCTGAAATCTAAATATATCAGGTTAGTTTTTGACTGGCAAGGGGTGAGATGTGGTGAGTGTTCTCATCCATCTCTGACTTTTTCTCCAGTGTGTCACTCATCAAGCAGTAGAGTCACTGCAATGTATGTTCAAAGTGGAATCATCCCAGAGTACAAATCTGTCATTTGATTATAGGTGAAACTTAACTTCCATCTCAACAACTTCCAAATATGACTTGCTGCCTTTAATGCAAGAGGTATGCAGAAAAGATCCAGATCAAACCAGAAGTACAGTACTTCTTGCCTTCAATATATTTATTTTATTTTATTTATTTATTTTTGTCAATTGCTTACAAGATAATAGGTATAAGTAAAAACATAGTTATGAATACATGGACACATATAAGAAAAATAAAAAGAAAAGAAAAGAAACAATAGGACAGGGATGGTAGGCACATTGGTGCATTTATGCATGCCTTCTACAGACCTCTTAGGAAAGGGGTGAGGTCAATAGTAGACAGTCTAAGGTTAAAGTTTTGGGGGTTTGGGGAAGAAACCACAGAGTTGGGTAGAGTATTCCAGACATTGACCTCTCTGTTGCAGAAGTCGTATTTCTTGCAATCAAGTTTGGTGCAATTAACCTTGAGTTTGTATCTCTTGTGTGCTCTTGTGTTGTTATGGTTGAAGCTGAAGTATTCATTGACAGGTAGGACTTTGCAATGTATGATTTTATATACTATACTTAGATCGGACCGAAGGTGGCATAGTTCTAGGTTTTCTAGGTCTAGAATTTAGAGTCTGGTGGAATAAGGTATTCTGCAATGAGTAGAGGAGTGGAGAACTCTTCTTGTGAAATATTTCTGGACTTTCTCAGCTGTGTTAGTATCAGATGTGTAATGTGGGTTCCAGACTGATGAGCTATATTCGAGTATTGGTCTAGCAAATGTTTTGTATGCTCTAGTTATTAGTGTAATATTACCAGAGAAAACGCTACATAAGATTAGGTTAACAACTCTTAACACCTTTTTGGTTATGTAGTTACAGTGGGCTCTAGCACTTAGATCATTAGAGATGAGTACTCCAAGATCCTTGATATACATTGGATCAGATATCAAGTCTGCATTCATATTTCTCTAAAGATACCTTTAGTTATGGCATTATAGCCTAACTAGACCCATCATTGATTTACCTGTTTACAGATTAATTAGTCACTTCATTGCTGAATTTTTTTTACAATATTACATTATAAGCCCCCATCCTGTGGAACCTCATTCCCACCAGGGAAAGCTGGCTCCAACCCAAATGGTCTTTTGGAAGACCCTCAGAACATGGTTTTCTCAAACAGCTTATAGATCTCAGGATAAAGTAGAGACTGTTAGTTGGCTGTATGATGGTTAACTGATGGACCATCTGTATGCCATTTTGTTTTTTGTCTTTTTTATTGTTCTTTATTTTAATTTAAATCATGGCTTTAATGTTTTTATGCATTGTGTTTTATTATGCACACTGTCTAGAGTTGCTATAAATGAGATGGAGGGCAATACAGATATGACAAATAAATAAATAAATATTTAAATAATGGAAATGATGAAGGGTAGCCAGTTATGAAAAGTACCTTTTTCTCAAGGCGTATGAAATGTCTCATGAGCTGAATAGACAATGCCATATGTCTCTTTCATACTCCTGTGAGCTTCGAGAGAATTTATAAAGGGTCAATTCACTATGGACCTCATGGCAGATGTAGCACTTGTCTACGTCAGTTAGTTGGAACACTATGCTGGAAATAATTCCCTAGAGGTGAGAAGCTTTGGAAAACTGCTGCACTCTTGAATCTGCCAACCTCTCAATTATACATTCAACCAGCATTAAGCTATTCAACCAAGTTAACTGCCAGATACCAGAAGTCAGGAACCAGGATAGAATTCAAAAATACCATAACCTACACACAACAATCTGAACTTCTGACAGTCAAGGTGAATTGGTGCCAGATAAGAGTCAATGGACTTCAAGTGGAGCTGGGCATAGGTTATGGGGGCACAGAGACTCCAAACTGATGGTCTGTTTGACCCCACCCTTGGCCTCAGCCTGGTCATCTCCTACACTAATTTCTGTATTGATTTAAAAGCTTCCCAGGTTGTGATTATTTTTTCCTTCTTGCTGTTTTTCATTTTTTTTATTTTTTTTACTTTTTTATTTTATTATTATTATTATTATTATTATTATTATTATTATTATTATTATTTCCCAGCCTGGCAGGCATTCAAGCAATCTGAGTTTGGCCTTCAGTGAAAAAATGTCAGAAGAGTGGTAGCAGGGGTTAATATTATACCTGCCACAACTTTCCCCACCATTTCCTTAGAGAATCTTCAATGGTTTTGAACTGCCACTGGAAATAATGACTCACAGCTGCAGGAACTTGTGCTAACACTCGATATTCCCGTGTCAAGTGAACCCGTGCCACCACTGCACGCTTCCAATTAGCTAATCCCATATACTGGGCTGGATCCTTACTCAAAGATTCTAACCACAAGGCTTCCCTCCGATGTTTGGTTTTTTTTTTGGTGTCTCAGAAATAGTTTTATCTTTCTTTCAAAAATGGAAAACCTCAAGAAAAGTGCTCCTTGGTGAGTAATAATGCACTTAACCAGCAAACATGGGCGATACATTTGTGAGAAGCAAGAAATGGATACTATTGGTGGGAGACCTCAATTCTGTAGTGGTTTCACACTCCATTTTAAAATGAAAATTATAATCATTGGGGTTTCCAAGTAGGAATTCCATCCAAATACATATTTGCAACTTTTCAGCATTCCTTTTGAGTTCATGATGGCTTGGCTCTTTTGATAAGGGAAAATCGTTTATGGTATTTATGGAAAAGCAGAATCAGCATATTTTTATAGGAGAATTCTATCCAAAAGAAGCTCGCCTGAAGTTGATGTCCTTCAGAATCTTTTCTAGTTTTTTTTTTTTTTTTAGTTATGAATATAGGTGAAACTCAAAAAATTAGACTATCGTACAAAAGTTCATTTATTTCAGTAATGTAACTTAAAAGGTGAAACTAATGTATGAGATAGACTCATTACATACAAAGCAAGATAGTGCAAGCCATGGTTTGTCATAATTGTGATGATTATGGCTTACAGCTCATGAAAACCCCAAATCCACAATCTCAGAAAATTATAATATTATAAAAAAGTTCAATATTCTAGGCTCAAAGTATCCCACTCTAGTCAGCTAATTAAGCCATAACACCTGCAAAGGGATCCTGGGCCTTTAAATGGTCTCTCAGTCTGGTTCAATAGGAATCACAATCATTGGAAAGATTGCTGACTTGACAGTTGTACAGAAAACCATCATTGACACCCTCCATAAGGAGGGAAAGCCTCAAAAGGTAATTCCAAAAGAAGTTAGATGTTCCCAAAGTGCTGTATCAAAGCACATTAATAGAAAGTTATGTGGAAGGGGAAAGTGTGGAAGAAAAAGGTGCACAAGCAGCAGGGATGACCGCAGCCTGGAGAGGATTGTCAGGAAAAGGCCATTCAAAAGTGTTGGGGACTTTCACAAGGAGTGGACTGAGGCTGGAGTCAGTGCATCAAGAGCTATCACACACAGATGGATCCTGGACATGGGCTTCAAATGTTGTATTTCTCTTGTCAAGCTGCTCCTGAACAACAAAGAGAAGCATCTTACCTGGGCTAAAGAAAAACAGAACTGGTCTGTTGCTCAGTGGTCTAAAGTCCTCTTTTCTGATGAGAGAAACTTTTGCATCTCATTTGGAAACCAAGGACCCAGAGTCTGGAAGAAGAATGGAGAGGCACACACTGCAAGATGCTTGAAGTCCAGTGTGAAGTTTCCACAGTCTGTGTTAATTTTGGGAGCCATGTCATCTGCTGGTGTTGGTCCACTGTGCTTCATTAAGTCCAGGGTCAACACAGCCATCTACCAGGAGATTTTGGAGTACTTCATGCTTCCTTCTTTATGGGGATGCTGACTTCATTTTCCAGCAGGACTTGGCACCTGCCCACACTGCCAAAAGCACCAAAACCTGGTTTAATGACCATGGGATTACTGTGCTTGATTTGCCAGCAAACCTGAACTCCATAGAGAATCTATGGGGCATTGCCAGGAGAAAGATGAGAGACATGAAACCGAACAATACAGAAGAGCTGAAGGCCGCTATTGAAGCATCCTGGTCTTCCATAACACCTCAGCAGTGTCACAGGCTGATAGCTTCCATGCCATGCCACATTGAGGCAATAATTGCTGCAAAATGGGCCCAAACCAAGTACTGAGTACATATGCATGCTTATACTTTTCAGAGGTCTGATATTGTTCTATGTACAATCCTTGTTTTATTGATTGCATGTAATATTCTAATTTTCTGAGATTGTGGATTTGGGGTTTTCATGAGCTGTAAGCCATAATCATCACAATTATGACAACTCATGGCTTGAACTATCTTGCTTTGCATGTAATGAGTCTATCTCACATATTAGTTTCACCTTTTAAGTTGCATTACTGAATAAAATGAACTTTTGCATGATATTCTAATTTTTTGAGTTTCACCTGTAAAGTCAAACATTTATTTTACAGGTATGGACTGAGCTTTAGGAAAGAAAGAGGACCTATCTAAAAATATAAAGCACCTTGGTTGAATTCCCATAATGCAAAGACATAGGGGAAAAAGTCCCAAGCAGAAGTACATTATTTTCCATGTTTAGTCTTCTTTGTGAAATTGATTGCACTAGCAATGGTCCCACTGAAAAAGATAGATCTAATACCATATGCCAGAATGAATGAATTGCAAAAAGAGGAGAAATGGGAACTTAGTTCTGAAGCAGTAAAATACATGGAATAAGGTGGTCAAGAAAAATGCCATTGGATCTTGCAAAAATTCAATCCATAATTGGATGACAAACTTCAGAAAAATGATGAAGATCTTAAACTTTTTCTAGAGTTTGCCAACTTTTATAGAAGATGTCAGCAAATAAGGTCATTAATTTAATTTTTGAAAACATAATGTCAATTTAAATGACCTACTTTTTTTTTTAAAGCCACTTTTCTGGGCTTGAAAAATCTCTTTTCATTCCTGTGATAATTCAGACATTTTTCTTCCAGCTGACCCTGACTCCTAGCAGCTTGCAGGAGCTTTCCTCAGTTGGAATACAGACTGTCCTTTCAACTGCAATTTGTCTTTAAGAAAATTATTATATTTTATGCAGTATATATTAGTTAAATTTGCTCAAACATGAAAGTCAGATACACATCTTTCATTTGACTACTTTGAAACAATAGAACTGTTTTTCCCATTTGAAGTTTGGACTTTTGTTTTACATTGATCAAACAGATCAATGTAAAACAATGTAAAGCAAAAGAATTAACCATTACCACCATTGCATATTTTCATAACGGTGGTAAAGATCTACATGAATGTAATTATTCTTTCATAGTGCAGGAAAACAAGACACTTGATCAAATCATGACATTTTTGCATATCCATTTGTTTCCCAACTTTATTATTTTTATAAATAACTCAAGGTGGCAAACTCAAGAGGTATATCCAGTATTGGTTTTCATGCCTTAGTGGGACTAGAACTCACAGTCTTCTGGTTGCCTTAATCACTAGACCAAATTGGCTGTCAATCTACACCTCCATATTGCCTATAATTCCTCCAAATTTTATTTGAACGGCACTAGTGGCTAGAAATAGCTGCTACTATAAATGTATAGCAGTATGTACATGCTATAGGTGACAGGATACAGCAGCTAGTAGCAATTCAAAAAAAGTGTCAAAGCTGTGCATTCTTTGTTATATTTCCACAGTGCTCAAGTGTACTGTTTGTTTTCCTGACTTGAGGAGTTACAAAAGACTCAGTTCAATACAATATGTAACTCCTGTGTCATTTGGAACAAATTGCAGGCCATCAGGGTGAAAAAATAATAATAGTTGTATTATTTTAGAGAATTTTAGTTGAATATACAGTAACAGCCAAGAGTGTGCCTTGGAAGAAGTAATTTATTAAATCTAGTAGTTTCTCCTCTATAGTGATTTGAGATTGCTGTATTTTACTACTACTCTCTTTGAACCTGATTTGTCTGTCTGTCTGGGTGTGTATTTCAAGGCAGATACAGGTACACTAATATATGTGAAGATAAGAACATCACTATTTTCTAGTGTCAGAATCCAACTTCAGTTTGAGTATTGGTTGAATTTACTTTCCTGCAAAATGTTTTCTTTGTCTTCTTGTGAAAAAGGAAGCCATTTAGAAACCCCATCACTGCTGAGTGCTAACCCTGTGAACAAGTCTGAGAAAAGAGTTTGAATTATAATAAATAGGAATTGTTGCATCTTTAAAGACTTTTGAAGACTTGAAGACTTTTAAAGTTCAAGCCACCTGTCTTCTTTGGGACAGCTCTTCCACAGCAATACTTCTAAAAGCTATTAAGGACTTCTTATTGGAGGCTGCATCTGTTCCCTTTTACATACCAAGTATCTGCTGCTTTGCTTTGTCTCTAACACCTGACTGTTGTCTCTGTGTGTAGGGAGGGAGAAGAAGAAGAAATCAAAAGCCAATCAAACCAATGCCTTTTCTTTATAAAAAGACTCATCACTAACCAATCAATTAATTTACAGGTTACCTAATTCCAAGGACCATAAACAGGAATTTGAAACAGTTTAATTTACCAAATGCAGCAGAACTGCAATATAACCTTTAAAAAAAATCATCAATGTGTATTGTGTCAATTCAATTTTCAGTCATATCAACAGATTCCCAACTTTTATTAACTTTGACTGAATTCAAAAAGTATTCACAGCAGCCTCACGCATGAATAGTCAAATATAACATTCGGTACTGCATGTTTACATAGATGCCTTAAATACCTTATATTTATAATCTCATGATCCATTTATATGAGATAGATTATTCTTGATTATTACCACCAAAGAGATGGAAAACGTGGGGGGAAAGATTTATCCAAAGCTATAATTACTGATTTGCCATCTTGAAAACTAACCAATTAAGGCCATAAACGACGGAACCTGTGGAGCCATAATTATTTGCAATCCAGACTTCTTTAGATCACTTTCTGGAAAAAAATGCAACCCCCAATGAAATTAATCTGCCCACCTCTATTTGAGCTTTGCTTAATACAAGGAAAGAGGTGGAGGATATCAAAGATTAAAAACTACTAGGTCTTTTTAAAAATATTTTATCCTGAAAACATTTATATATCCCTGGTTAAAAAAATTAAGAAAAAAACCCCAAGATGCATGAACCTCAAAGAATTAATTTAATGATATGGTGCTTTGCCGTGGTTACTTGTAATTATAGGAATAGAGGTGGAATATATAAAACTGTGGATATATTTTAAGGGAGCAGAGTAAATTTTATTTATAGAAGGTAAGATACTTTCTCCCAGAGCCATGAAAACACCTTTGAAAACTATTTTTTCCCTGATTTAAGTATGGGTTCCTTCCCAAGTATAAGTGCAATCAAGGAAATGTAATTACATCCTGCATCTTACTAGCTAAATATTTGAATTCATGTTAATATATTTGCTTTCTATTTTGCAGCAAATACTGCCTACATTCAAGAGAATTTATACTGGAAAGCATGGTCTAAAAGGCAATAAAATACATATATCATTTTGGTCATGCACATAAATTCAAGAATTGAAATAAGGAAAAAGAAAGGAATAAGATAAATTAGTTCATACTATTGGGAAGGGAAAAAACTTAGTAGTTTTAAGGTGCATATTGACAGCAAATGTTTGAAATTGCCGCATCCTGTAGACATCTCAAAATGCAGATTTTACCTTTTGACTTCTTCAGACAAAATTTGTACTTAACCTCAGAATTAGTACTAGTTCAGAACTTATTACAATATTCGAGCAACCTTGTTGAATGGTACCCTCTATCTCAGTCTAACTAACCCAAAAGGACTAACATAGTTTGTTGATCCTGCCTTGACTTGTACCTTTAAGTAAGAATGACCCTTGACTCCATTTGTTGAGAAAGGTGTAGTTTACTAAAGGCCAAGCGGATTACAATAAAGCAAAGCCAAAACTGAAGTTTGCACGCCAAATCCCTATGGTATAACTTTTCCGTCCCAGATGCTTCCCATTGCTGGTACCCCACCTCCACCCCAATCGTCCAAACAGTCATTTCTACAGCTACATTATTCTACCAGGGAAATGGCCTTGAAGATGTCTCTGAGAGGTATGCTTCTTTCCATCAGTTTCACTTTGCCCCAAGCATCCACCCTCCCACTAGGGTTCATGGCAGACTGGCATGAAGTGAATTAATTAATTAATTCTTTATTGGCCAAGTGTGATTAGACACACAAGGAATTTTTTCTTGCATATGCTCTCAGTGTACATAAGAAAAAATAAAATACATTCATCAAGAATCATAAGGTACAACACTTAATATAGTCATAGGGTACAAATAGGCAATCAAATTATACTAGGATCAGTCAGTATAAATCATAAGGATACAAGCAACAAGTTACAGTCATGCAGTCACAAGTGAGAGGGGATGGGTGATAGGAGTGATGAGAAGACTAATAGTGATAATAATGCAGACTTAGTAAATAGTTGGGCAGTGTTGAGGGAATTGCATAATTACATCATCAGCTTCCATGCTAAAGAGCTAGAATGCAATTTTAAATGAGAATTTGAAAATGAATGGATAGTCTTCTGAGAGATCCAGCAAGTGAATTTCTTTCAATGACAAAAAATGAGGGTTCCCAAAGTTGGTGAGGGACACAAAATGGTGGCTTTCTCAGTTTTGTTCCTTGCCATCTGTCAAAACCCATTCTGATTTGCACCAGTTCCACCCACATGAAGGAGAATGTCTGATTGATTTCATTTATTTAATTATTTTAATCAGTTGGTGATATTTGGCAGGAAGAAAGAGAAACCAAGTTGAGGGAATTCATCAATCTTTATCCTTCATATGTCTTTTGTAAATAGGGGCAAAATCTTCAGCTGGCCTTCTGCCTGGGGCAAAGACAGAGAGCACCAGTGGACAGAACAAATATTTTCCTTGCATGTATTTCTCCTGGTTCAAGAACTTGGAGATAACAGCTGTGAAGAGAAGTACTCAAGTTTAGATCAGGGGTTTCCAAACTTGGCAACATTAAGACTTATGGTACATGACAAACTCCTGTTAAAACTAAACTCTTACAGCATTTCCAGATCCCTTCATAAAGTGAATTACTGCATTTCTGTCAAACAGGCAACAAACAGTAAAAATAGGGAGCGCTATATCAAACCCTGCTCCAGTTAACAGTGGTGTCCCCCAAGGCAGTGTTCTGGGACTCACACTCTATACTCTATATAAATGACCTTTGCAATCACCTTATAAGCAACTGTGTCCTCTTCGTGGGTGATGTAAAACTATTCAACACCACCAACAATACTACTGTCCTTCAAAGCAACCTTGATTATATGTCTGAATGGTCAAATAATTGGCAACTCTAAATCACGATCAACAAATGCTCTGTCCTACACATTGGTAAAAAATCAGTACACCAAATGCAAACTAGGAGGATATGACCTTGTTGACAATCCTCACTCTGTCAAGGACCTTGGAGTACTCATATCAAATGACCTAAGCACCAGAGCATTGCCAAAAAGGCATTAAGAGTTGTAAATCTAATCTTACGAAGCTTCTCCTCCAGAAATATAGAATTGCTAACTAGAGCATCCCAAATTTTTGCTAGTCCAATACTCGAATACAATCAGGAATCTGCACTGTATATCTGACATTAATACAATTGAGTGAGTCCAGAAATATTTCACGAGAAGAGTACTACACTCTGTTCACAACAGAATACCCTATATCACCAGGCTTGAGATTTTGGGCTTGGACAACCTTGAACTATGCTGCCTATGGTTGGACTTAAGCATAGCACACGCAATTATCTGCTACAATGTCTGACCAGTCAACGACTACTTCAGCTTCAACCACAACAATACAAGAGCACACAACAGATACAAACTCAATGTAAACCACTCCAAACTTGATTGCAGAAAGTACAACTTTAGCAACAGAGTGGTCAATGCCTAGAATGCACTACCTGACTCTGTTGTTACATCCTCTAATCCCCATTCCTTTAACCTCAAACTATCCACTATTGACCTCACCCCATTCCTAAGAGGTCTATAAGGGGCATGCATAAATGCACCATTGTGCCCTACCGTCCCTGTCCTATTGTCCCCATTTATTTGTACCTATTTCCTGTATTCTTACTCATATTTATACTTATACCTATTATCTTGTAAGGAATTGACAAATCAAATAAACCAAATAAATAAATAAAATAAATTCTCAATAAATTCAGCTGGCTGCTGAATTCTTGGAATCAAAGTCCACAAGACTAACAGTTGCCAATGTTAGAGACCTCTGGTTTAGACTACCAAGTGGTTCGGATTCTAGTCTATTCATTAATTAATATAATTTAGGAACACTGGGGATAAAGTACATACAAATATTTAATTTTTTTTTAAATACCATTGTAACCAGGACTCTTTTGATTGCAGCAAATAAATAAACATTAGCAAATTAAATCCTTATATTATTGCCTCCATTCCAAACATCTCTTCATAACATTGAAGATATGCCCTCAAAATTTCTCCAAACATGTCTGCCTTCTGCACTGGATATTTTCCACCAATCTGTTTGAAATGTTATACAGATCAGGGCAGGAGATTAAGAGCTACACTTCTTAAGAAAACATGACTTATAAAAAATGTCTGTGCTTTATTAGGCTTGCATAGCATGTGGTAAAAATATCGTGAAAATATCTCCCAAGAAATGTGACATGTTTGTATTCATCTCCTCAACCTGCTGAAGAGCAGACAAATCTAAGCTGTTGTGTTCTTTTTGTGCTAAATTTGCTCTTTGACAGGCTTTTTCCCAGCTGTTACTTCCCCAGGAACACTAGGAATTCTGGGAGTTGTAGTCCAGTAGCTAGAGGGAACCAGATTGAGGAAAGTTATATAATTATAGCCTGAATTGAAAAATAGAACTGAAAGTTATAGAAAACAATTATTGTGCACCAATAGGACTGCAGTCAAGTTGCAAGCAAAGGAAATAGACTTGGGTTGAACTTTAGGAGTATCTTCTAATTGTCGATGGAAAGGACCAACTGCTTTTAGCAGATAATGCTGGCTTGGTATAACAGACAAGTAGCTCAACTATATTTCCTCTGCAGAAACCTAGTTGTCTTTTAGATGACAACAAATACTCCTCATTACCATATGGAACATGCATTCCAGAACTGTTGAAACAACACAGCACACAAACCAACCACATTTCAGTACTGGGTTGCAAGAGTTCATCTCTTCTCATTACTTTATGGCTTGGAATATTACATGGGTCCAGGAAATGGGGTTCAATATATTTTTTAACTTGGCTGTGCTTTTCTACTCTTTGCTGCCACATTCATTAGCCTACCTCTAAGCATTATATGACCTGGTAGACCCTTTCTTCCAATAGTTGGGAACTGTTACCAAGATATTTCCTGCCAACAGAAGCAATCCTTGCTCCTTAGCAAAGGGAAGCCAACCAATGTCTCAGTTCCTTGAGACTTGGCACTTCTTTGGGGTAAAATTAAAATCAGTTTGACCTTGTTTGCACAGGCTGCAGTCAGCATGAATGCAACGGGCTCATACACTTCTCTCCTTTTCCTTTCTCCCAAATTTACCGACTAGGAGTAAGAAATTTAGATCATGTTTGGCGAACCATTCCCAACGGTAGGAAGATTTTAATCCTTCCCGAGAAACCAACAGATCTTTTTTTTCCAGGAATAAAAACCAGAGAGAAGGAAAGAGAGGACATGCTTGGCAAGACTGAATGAAATTGAAATCCCGCACTAATTCATCTGAAAGAACAGCCCTTTGCAAACAGCATTGTCATGCCAGCAATCACAAGTGAAAAATCAAAATGAGATCATCAGAGCTGCCTGAACCAATGAGGTTACTTGTTGATTGATTGGCAATTTCTAAAATGTCAAGTGCCTCCCAAAAGTGGGCTAGGTAGACTCTTGAGCTATGGGCATTTTTCTTTTCTTTTTTTGGAGACATTTTCATTTCTCCAAACAAGACATTTCTTTCTACAGAATGAACAGGATATAACACTGGAGCATGGAAAATGACTGGCTGCTATATTTAACTCAGACAAACACATAACAAATCACTATCCTGCAGTGAGGAGGTGCACCTCGCGGGCTGTGTTTTTTCTCCTTCTTGAGGCTGACTGTAAGACCACAGTCCTCTAAATAATCCTCTAGAAATAGACCAATGAAATGTTGGCTATGACAACAGACTCAGTGTTATACCTGCAGCTGGTCAATGTTTCCACTGTCAAACCACCTTTCCTCTTCATTTCCAGTAAAAATTTGGTCCAGGGGGAGCAGTCAGCAGCTAGGATTTTAATGACTTTTCTTCAGTGCAGGAGAATTGAGAGCCACAATTACAAACTTGCCTCCCTTCTCCTAATATCTCTCCACCCCTCCCATTTCATGTTCCTTCCAGAAGTAATGAGAGATTTAGCCATGAGCAAATGACATGGGCCAGTTTTTATGTCACTAGACCATGACTGCAAATGTCTCTGAAACATAACAGCAAGTCCCTCTCCAGCACCACAAAGCAACCAGGTTGGAGCCTAGTGTACTCTCAGCATGTCACAAGAAAACCAGAAACCAAAATACTGAACAGAGAGCATTGCCAGACACACCTAGCAGCCTTCATGGCAATAATATTAGTATCTCCCATAAATCATAGGAGTCACCTGGTATCCAGGTTGCAAGATAAATTCACGGAAAGGCATTTAATCATATTTTAAAGTTCTTCCCCATCTGAGTTTGATTGCTACCATTGCTGTCATTACTACCGCCTTATAGATTCCCTTCATAATGATGACTAATGACCATTACCATTCAACACCTACCCACTTGTAGAAAGTCAGCACCCACCCTCCTAGAAGAATATTTTGAGGAATATTAAAAAAGGCAGAATATTATATTTCCCTAAATGAGAAATGGAGAAATATGTTTTTTTAGAGGCAGGAAGCAGACTCGGTCTTTCTTAATACCCCCAGCAGATATTTTGTGCCCATTAAGAAAGATTGGGCCAGGCTATTCAAAAACCAGCCCCCACGCAGAAACGAGGAGGTCACCTTTTAGAAATGCAGATTTGGTAATCCATTCAAGACAGGATATTTTGAAACTCCCTGCAGCAAAGTCTGAACAAAGACAGAAGGGTAGGATTAGCCCTCACTCAAGATCCAAAATAGGACGAATTTGCTCAACCCTCTTTCAGAACACAAGCCCCTTCATTGCTCCATCTCAAAGCAGTTCAAACTTCAACCAAACCTGGGAGCTCAGATAAACATCTAGGATTTGCATTTCTTCTTTTGCCTATAGAGCCAGTTATGATCCCTACATGACCCCATAGGAATCTGGCAACAGCCAATAGAATGCATGTTCTTGCACAGGAGCAGGAAGTGAAAATGCAAAGCCCAAAGAAGGTATAAACCCGCCCCCCCCCATTCTCAGCTCCATTTTGTCAATTGCCCAGAACTACAAACCTATGTGGTTCCGCTTCATCAATAAACCATCTTTCCAATCAGTCTCCATGTTTGCAGTGTCTTTCTCCTGGCTTGGAACTGAACTAGATGGATATTTCTTCCCACACATTGATCCACTCAGTTGAAGCTTTATGATTTACTAGAACTAAACAAATTCCTTTGTGTAATACAACTTGACAGAGTAGACATTCCTGGTGTTCCATCAGTTTCTAATAAATGTATATTTTTTCATGTTGCTTTTACCCAATAGTTTATAATAAGATTCCACCAGTCTCCTGTCACCATTTGTTTTTTTTTCGTTTTAGAGTTTAAAGAACAATTAAGGATTTAAAACAAAGGTCTTCAAACTTGGCAAGTTTAAGACTTGTGGACTTCAACTCCCAGGATTCTTAAACTAACAATGACTGGAGGAGGAATTCTGGGAGTTGAAGTCCACAAGTCTTAAAGCTGTCAAGTTGAAGACCCCTGATTTAGAATATAGAAGATAAAATTGAAGGTATAGAATATGGAAGATGAATGAGGGTCCTTGCATCTTTAACATTCCAAGGCTACTTCTTGAGATTATGGATAGCTTCCATGCAGGTTTCCTTTTCTAACTTTCTCTTATGGCTAGTACATCCTACAGGCATCAAAGTTTCTTTTATTGCCAACTAACTCTTCATTTCATCTGGATGTGCTGGGGATTGAACCTTTTTTGCACAGAAAAGGGGCATTCAGTTATTTGTTAAAGTTTCTATCCTGTGTCCAGTAAGCACAGTTCGAATTGACCCAGCCTGCTTTTAAAGAAAGAAAAAGAAAAAAGGATGGCTAAATTCACTTATATCTGTGATTAGGTTAGACAGTTAGACATTTTCCTCATTCAGCATTAATAAACATTAATATTGGGGTTGTTAAATATGTTAAACAATCCTAATGTGCCCTATAAGCAGCTTTGCATCTTAAATTGCAGAAGACTTAATTGCCTGGAAGAAAGACACCCTTTGACTTGGGATGGACTAAAGCCAGAACATTGTTGAACTTAATTGAATCTGTAATGTATATAACTGTCTTCAGTTATTAAAATATACATAGTTCTCCTTTAATATAGAAATAGGAAGATTACATCTTCCTATGCCTTTCTACTTTCCAAATCTTGACTTTAAGAGCTGAAATATTTATTTCAAAAATGGAGGTCAAAGGATCATTTCCTTGTTTCTTCTTCTCAGCAAGTTTTAGCAGAGTTTCTAGTGCAACCCAACACCCTTTCTGTTATTGATAAAGCCTAATTTGCATGTCTGGAGACTGTCTTTCACTTCTTCCAGGAATGTAAATTGGTCCAGATATGGACTGAAAAACTACCTCACTTTTTCCCCTTCCCTCCTGTGTTTTTCTGTCTTATCACTATTTTGCCTGGTGAAGAGCCCCTGGAAACTCAGAAACAATTGGTTTCTAAACCTTACGTTTGTTTTAATAAATATATCATTTCTGTCCATTTTCTGTTTCCAATAATATGTCCTTTCTTCTTTTCAATATTGCCCTAGCACCTTTTCAGTTCCAACTTCATTGGTGGAATGTAAAGAAACAAAAACTGTTCTTCATAGGCAGTCTAACATAAGGCTATATCAAATGATGCATTTCTTATTCTCCAGATGACTACAGCTTTTGTCTAGGTTTTTTTATTATAAGTCTCATGCAGTTATCAGCAGTTGCGTGGCTTTGTTTGCTCCTCAATAATGTCACAAGGAGAAGGCAGACTTTAAAGAGAGAGAAAGAGAGACAATTTTAGAGCTATCTGCTATATTGCTAAGTAGATGACACTGTTTCATCTCAATTAAAATGTAAGAAAAACTGTAGAACCCATAAAAGACATTTATTTTCAAGGATTCTGATGCTCAGGGTAGAGAGAAGCAAAAGGTATAGCTTTGAATAAACAAATAGAGGCAATTTTGCAAAGATAATTTATTGCGGATTATATACTACTTATCAAATCAAATATTGTAGTCTTTGACCAGTTTTAATATACTGGTTAAAAAATCCTGCGAGTGATAGATGAGATTACTGTCGACACCAAATCATCACTATTTGTTTCCAATCACATATACTTACTCAAAAAATATATGATATCTCATTAATTTGTCAGAACTTGACATATTGGCAGGATAAAATTATAAGGGGTATCTAGATGCTACTTCTATAGCTGTCAGCCAGTCAATTTTCAGAATATCTCCTAGAACTGTTGTTTGTGATTCATAGCTTTCAGTGCTTATAAATCAAATGGATCTTTTATAGCTTCTATAAAAACCTTTCAGATGAACAGTTATACCAAAACATTAAGGCAGGGGTGTCAAACTGATATTGTCATGGCGGTCACGTGACGATCAGGACTTTCCCGCCCCTTTGCTAAATTGAGTGTGGATGTGGCCAATGCATCATGCATCTAGCCCACAGGCCATGAATTTGACAGCCCTGCATAAATAAAAGCTTATGAAAAAGTGATTTTTTTTTCTTCTGGCCACTTTTCTGATACATGACATTTAAATCATTTTATATGTTATATTCTTTTTATTATTTTAGTGTATATCAATTGCACAGATTTATTAGCTGAATATAATTTTGACATATGTTTATCATTAATTTTCCATATTGTGGTCTAATCCTGTTTCTGAATGCCATTTAACGTCTAGTTGTCAAATCTTAGAGGTGCTCAGATTTAATGAAATACTGAAGTAATCAATTTTGGGACTTTGCAGAGTGATAAGCTTATAATGTAATTCTATGTTTTCTACCAAAATGAGATTCTGAATAGTCTTCAGAGACATTTATATATAGAAGATATGATAGAAGCAGATATTTTAGAATAATGTGACTACAAATGTAAAATGTAATCCCATTTCATGTGTTCCTTCACCTAATGTTCTAAGGTAGCTACTTCCTCTTCCTGAAATCCTCTCCAACATGGTTCATATTTGCCAACAAGAGAAATATTTCCACTGTAAATACATATATTTCAGGGGGGGAAAACCTAACTGATCTATAGGCTGAATTTAAGTTGTTAAGTTGAAAGATGTCTATGCTCCCCCCCATGTCTATCTTCCAACCAACTGTACCCAAAATTCCAGATCTCGTAGTACTCTGACTCATCTTTGTTTTTGAGTTCCATTGACAACCTGTCCATTTCTGCACATTCCAAAGGTTTTTTTTTTAATAAAGTCAAAGATACGATGGAAGTTGGCAATACTATATGTAACTACATTTGTAGTATATAATTAGATGAAATTTCATGTTATATATATTAATGTAACAAGTGTAAATAATTATTCTACAATAACCTGAGAAATGTCAGATTGAGTGAACACTACCTTGCTTACATTGCAATAAGCGGAATGTTTGGTTTTATTGTTTATGGATTTGATTTGATTTGTCAATCGCTTACAAGATGATAGGTATAGGAATAAACATAGTTATGAATACATGAAATGGATACATATAAGAAAAATAAAAGAAACAATAGGACAGGGACAGTAGGCACTTTGGTGCATTTATGCATGCCCTCTACAGACCTCTTAGGAAAGAGGTGAGGTCAATCGTAGACAGTCTAAGGTCAAAGTTTTTGGGGTTTGGGGAAGAAACCACAGTGTCAGGTAGAGTATTCCAGACATTGGCCACTCTGTTGCTGAAATCGTATTTCCTGCGATCAAGTTTGGTGCGGTTAACCTTGAGTTTGTATCTATTGTGTGCTCTTGTATTGTTATGGTTGAAGCTGAAGTATTCATTGACAGGTAGATGTATTTGTGTAAATTAGTTTAATAAAATATTTTTATAAATAAAATAATAATAATAATAATAATAATAATAATAATAATAATAATAATAATGAAAGATCTCTATGCTTCCTGGGTATTAGAGGGTTTACTCATGTCTACTTTGCTATTTGGATAACTTTATCTCAAAATTCTTATCCTTTTTTATTCTGTTTAGGGCATGTAATATATAATGGGCAGCTAGTCCCTAACCTAAATAAATGATCTCATCTAATCCATGCCATTTTTGTTAATATATGCACATTGCTGTATTTGCTTTTTGGGGCCAGTTTCCTTTTTGCATGCTTTTTCCTAATATAATTCATGTTATAAGTATTTTTTTTTAAATGCTAATTTATGTAGGCAGTTTTAAAGTTACACACTAAATCATAATTTTCAGGAGTTTTAAAATTCTGTGCAGCATATTTTTCCCCAGTTTGTATATACAGATTCAGATGATGTGAATTTGAAGAAGATATGGTTCAGCGTGATTCAACATTTCTCCATTCCTAGGCCCAAAGAGGCTACTGGAAGACAACTTCTTATTAAAAGAGGGCAGAACTGCCAATTGATAGTCCCTAAAGAGGAAAGGGAGAAGTTCCCCCCCCCTCAACTGAATGATTCATACGTATCTACTCTCTCTCTCTCTCTCTCTCTCTCTCTCTCACACACACACACACACACACACACACACACACACACACACGCACACACAGACACCAGCTTGGCAACAATTAAAACAACTGCAAGACTCTGATAGGCTTAATGCTAACCAGACCCTCAAAACAAGGTTAAAATATACCCTAAACTCTCAGCATGGCATCATCATGCTACAGTAAATCCTTTAGCCTTAACAGTATTAAGGAGTAAAGAAAAAAAATAGAGTATGAAGACAAACCATGACTTGCAACAAAGAATGAAATAAAAAGATTGTAACATTATTTTTTTAAACCTGTACAGTAACATAAGACAGAATAAGGAAGCATCTAAGAAATCCTCCTCTAAACATTATTGATTGATTGAATATTTTCGTAAACTTTGCAAAATATTTTATTTATTTTTTAAAAAATATATAGTATAAAGTGTATATTTATATATATATATTTATATCTATCCATCTCATCTATATCTATCTTATCTACCTACCTACCTACCTACCAGTGGTGGGATTCAAAAATTTTTATTACCAGTTCTGTGGGAATAGCTTGGTGGGCGTGGCTGGTGAAGGATACTGTAAAATCTCCAGTCAGAGGTGGTATTTGCCGGTTCTCTGAACTACTCAAAATTTCCGCTACCGGTTTTCCAGAACTGGTCAGAACCTGCTGAATACCACCTCTGGTGTGTGTCAGGATTCAACTGGTGTTACTACTGGTTCGGTGAGTGTGCGTTTTGTACAGGTAGTCCTAAACATACAACAGTTCATTTAGTGACTTTTCGAAGTTACAATGGCACTGAAAAAAAGTAACTTATGACCATTTCTCACATTTAGGAGCATTGCGTCATCCCCATGGTCAGCTGATTTACATTTGGATGCTTGACAACTGATTCACATTTATGATGGTCGCAGTGCCCCGGAGTCATGTGATCCCCATTTGCAATCTTCGGACAAGCAAAGTCAATCAGACTCACTTAAAAGTTAATAAGTGTTATTAATGTAAGAACTGCAGTGCTTCACTTAACAAACATGGTGACAAAAGTCATAAAATGGGGCAAACCTTAACAAATTTCTCACTTAGCAACATAAACTTTGAGCTCAATTGTGGTCATAAGTTGAGGACTACCTACAATTGTAACTTGAGGATTACCTGTTTATCAGGGTAGGGAACCAGATATTGTGCTCCACTTCTGATCATCCCTGACCAATAGATACACTCACTAGTTCTATTGGAACCTGGAACCAGGTCTTGACTATAGGACTGGGGTCGGATTCTACTGTCCTGGTTCAGGTAAACTGGTAGCTCCAAGAATCAGCTGTGAGAGAACCAGTTCGCTACCGATGATCAGCTGTTAGGCCCATCCACCCACCCCAGCTCTAGTCTGTACTTTATATTCTGGTTTTCAAGCTCAGCTGATTCACGCAGCACAGCAGATTGCCACGCGTCAGCTGTTTAACACAGAGAGATTGCCGGAGAAGTTCAGTAGCAAATGCTCTGCATGTGCCCAAAGCATGCGAAGCTTGTGCTCACCGAACTGGTTGTTACACTGGTTGAATCTCAACCCTGCTATAGGGCCATCAATTTCCCTGATCCGTGAAGTCCTAAAGCAGGGGTTCCCAAGTTTTTCTATAACCCGCCCACCCTAGAATGCTTCTGATATATTCTCGCACCCCTTACAAAAGTAAATAATTATATGCATATGCACTATAATTTTGAAACTTCTAAACTCAAGTTTTCGCTACCCGTGGAATATCGTCTCGCACCCCCAGTCGGGAACTCCTGTCCTAAAGGGAGCTATAGATCTATTCCTGTGAAAATGTTTGTTCTCAATTGACCTTTCATCAGTTAGAAGCTCTGTAGATATTTCTGTGTTGATATATCACTTATGGGAGGACTCATCTAGATTGCTTAAATGTCCATATTATTAATGGGAGAGGGGACCCCAGATGGGGAGGTTAATTATGCCAACTTTCTTTTAAAGTAGAACCATTAACCCAGTCTGTATTAAGCAACTAGGCAGAATCTTAAAGGGCATCACCCATCTGTTTAAACTTATTATACAGGTAGTCCTTGACTTAGGACCACAATTGAGCCCAATATTTATGTTGCTGAGTGAGACATTTGCTAAGAGAATTTTGCCCCATTTTGCCTCATTTTCCCTATTGACCTTGCTTTCCACAGTTGTTAAATGAATCTTTGCAGTTCTTAATAACGTGGGAAGTGAATCCAGCTTCTCCATTGACTTTGCTTATCAGAAGGTCACAAAAGGGAATCACATGACCTCCAGACACTGCAACCTTCATAAATATGCACCAGTTGCCCAGCTTCTGAATTTTGATCATGTGACCATAGGAATGCTGCATCGGTCATAGGTGTGAGAAATGGTCATAAGTCACTTTTTTCAGTGCTGTTGTAACTTTGAATGGTCATTAGATGCAATGGTCATTAGAGGTATTACCATGTATGTCTCTGAAGTCAGAATCTGTGACATACTCAGCTCATTCCATTTTAATTTCTTTTTTCCATAGAGCTACAATTAGTGGAGAATCTCTTGTTAATATGCACGCACACATACACACACACACGCACAACCCCAGACACAGGAGTAAACTTTAGGGCAGCAGAAGAGGAAATGATTTATACCTTTTTTTTCAGAAAGCTATACTATTTCTTTAACTAAGTGAAGAAAAATAATCACCCGGACTTTGTCCTTTGGTTCCTTTAAAAAAAAAAATAAACATTAGGGTTGCATAGCTCTTAAATCGGCTGGAACCCTTTGCTAATTTCAGCTAAAAGTTATGAAAGCTTTCATGAAATCTCTAAACTTTCGCAGGCCTCTGTTGCCAACACCAGAAGCTGACATCTCACACATCTCATGAATCTATAACATGTGTCCTCTATAGGGGCGGAGAGGAGATAGGCATCAGGTAATTTCATCTGATTTCCTATTTCCAAATTATTTCCTTGACATTGGACCACACAGGTACATGCGGGCTTTTATCAGATGTGAACTGTGGAATTTTTCAGGTCAAAATTGATCTTTTCAAGATGGTAGCAGCAAGAAAAGAAGAACACGACAGGAGAAGGCCTACATCTTGAGGCCGTCTTTTCAAAAGTGACCTCAATTGGGAAGGTAGCTTAAATCCTATCAACATTTCTGAGTACTTTGCAGAACAACGTAATGATTTTCTTGAAAGGAAACTGCTATCCATTTCAACAATGCAAATAGGCAGGGGAATAATAAAAAATAACTTTCTTGTTTATGAATAAGATCAGCGTCTGGAGGTCCCAAACTCCTATTCTGCTGCTTCCAGAACGGTTGCTGGTGGGTCCACTCAAATTGGTGGTGCAAATTGCTGCTGAAATTCAACCATAAACTGCCCCCTCCCCCATTTAACAGCAAAGCCTGACTGAGGAGCCAAAAAGCTAAATAAATTTGTTATTTTAATATTCTGTGTCCATATGAAAACTACAGCCTGGGGAGCAGGGTTAACTTTGGGGGAGATTTCAGAAAACCTGGTGCTTTCTGGACGCTTTGATGAATGACGTCTGTTGGTTAGGTTGCTAGACAATAATTGGAAAAACTCACATTAAAGTCAGCCGTCCACTGTAGAAGCTCATCAGATGATTACAAAGATTATTCTTCAGCTAAAACAAGGTTATTGCTGTGGGAATAAACTTGGAAGAAGGAACTTTTGTAGGCTGCAATGAGCTCCTGGAGGAAAAGCAAAATATTAAGATAACTCCCATTCTCCCAGAAGTTCTATCCAGCAGGACCAATAATCAAGGATTATGGGACACTTAGTGTGAGATATATGGCGGTCATCAGCTCACCCACCCCAGTTCTAATGGCATGTTGTACAAGAATGAGAACATTGCATTGATTTGTTGTTCAGTCGCTAAGTCATGTCTGATTCTTCATGACCCCAAGGACCATAGCACAACCTTCACTGTCTCTTAGAGATTGATCAAATTCATGTTTATTGTGTCCATGACACTATCTAATCATCACATCCTCCATCCTCCCCTTCTCCTTTTGCCTTCAATCTTTCTCAACATCAGGACTTTTTTCCGATGAGTGCCTTATATGGCCTTCAAAGTATTTGAGCTTCAGCTCCAGTATCTCTCCTTTCAAAGAGCAGTCAGGGTTGATTTCCTTTAGGATTGACTGACTGGTTCTCTTTGTAGTCCAAGGGACTCTCAAAAGTCGTTCTCCAACACCACAATTTGAAAGCATCAATTCTTCGGTGCTCAGCCTTCCTTATGCTCCAATACTCACAGCTATACATTACTACTGTGAAAAATGATAGTTTTTCCAGTAGTAGACTGGGAAACCATAAAGATTGATAAGGTGATGTCTCTGCTTTTTAATATGTAGTCTAGGTTTGCCATCTCTTTCCTCCCACAGATCAAGCACCTTTTAATTTTATGGCTGCCGTCACCATCTGAGTGATCTTGGAGCCCAAGAAAATGAAACCTGTCATTGCTTCCATTCTATTCCATTGATTACCAATAACCAAAAGGACGAAGAAAGAGGTGTATGAAGTTGTGAACAGACTTGGTGGCATCAAAATGAGTTTGCATGGATAGAAAGAATGGTTCATAGTCTTGGCACCAATTAGATTTAGGTACTTTTGGTTTTTTTTTTAAACTCATGCCTTTAATTTCTTTGGCTTGTTGTTTCTTACTCCTTTTCTACATTTTGCATACACTTTTTTTTTTTACTCTGAAGGGAATAGCAAGTTAGCTACTGTAGCTCTTTATTTATGTAAGCACAAGGATGCTATTGTTCTCCAATGCAAGCCAACAAGAATTAAGCTGTAATTGCTAGAATACCCATCTCTGTTCCCAGTTGGAACATTGGTATTGTTGTTGTTGCTATTACTAATCTTTTCGAGTTTAGCTTGTCCTCTAGCAGACTCTTGAAAGTTGTGACCTGAGCTTATTTAAATGAGACCAGTGGCCTTTCCTAAGCACAGCAGAAATAACACTCATGAGGCATGTTATGCTGCAAAGTTTTCGGGAGGTTAGAGATTCATGCATGCTACATTTAGAGCAGTTGCCCATCATTACAGAAGAACCATGAGAAGCTCCTTCTGGAGTTTATAGGCTAAATTGGGTATATCACACTGAGAAATGTGCTTGAAAAACATACACTCATTTTGTTGGCTTCTAGAGCAGACTATATTCCCCTTACCCCCATTAAGCATCATAAATTCTCTCTATATGAGGAACATATAGTGGGGATCATAGGTGGTATTCAGCAGGTTCTGACCAGTTCTGGAGAACCATTAGCGGAAATTTTGAGTGGTTTGGAGAACCAGCAAATACCACCCCTGACTGATCCCGCACCATCTATTTGCTGCCTCTCGAGTCCCAGATGATCAGAGTCCCAGATGATCAGCTGTGTCTTCTTTTGTTGCCCTGCATAGGAGAATGGAGCTGGAAAGCAGGTTAGTGGGGTAGGGAGGGAATGGGATTTTGCAGTAATCTTCCCGCAGGAGTGGTGGGGGGAATGGAGATTTTACATTATCCTTCCCCTGCCACACCCAACAAGCCATGCCATGCCCACCAAGCCACACCCACCAAACCAATAGTAAAAATTTTTGAATCCCACCAGTGGTGGAAGGGTTATTTTTTTTCCCTTTGTTAAATATCCTGAGGACAACTCTGACTTTCTCCAGTCGTAAGGAGATTATAATTACTAATTTGCCTGGTCAGTAGGTTCTTGTTTCTACTTACCCCATCTGGTCCTACATGCTGTGGGGCCTCTCAGTTAAAGAATGACATCTCATGAGACCCAGCAAGGAGGTCTTTTATTGCAGTATCTGCCATCAGGAGCACCATACTTTGCAAGTCTTTCACAAGCATTGCTGACTGCCAGGAATTCGATTCTGACCAGCTCAAGGTTGACTCAGCCTTCCATCCTTCTGAGCAGAGGTGGTATTCAACAGGTTCTGAACAGTTCTGGAGAACTGGTAGTGGAAATTTAGAGTAGTTCGGAGAACCAGCAAATACCACCTCTGACTGGCCCCGCCCTCATCTATTCTCTGTCTCCCAAGTCCCAGCTGATTGGCTGGGTCTTCTTTTATTGCCCTGCACAGGAGAATGGAGCTGGAAAGCAGGTTAATGGTGTTGGGAGGGAATGGGATTTTACAGTAACCTTCCTCCAGGAGTGGGGAGGGAATGGACATTTTACAGCATCCTTCCCCTGCCACGCCCACCAAGCCACAGCCACAGAACTGGTAGTAAAAAAATTTGAGTCCCACCACTGCTTCTGAGGTTGGTAATATGAGAACCTAGATGGTTGGGGACAACATGCTGCCTCTGTAAACTGCTTAGAGAGGGCTGTAAAGCACACGAAGTGATATATAAATCTAAGTGCTATTGCTACTGCTGTTGATTATTTATTGTAGGTATTTGGAATGAGCTTGAGTTCACTACACATAGATGTTCTGCTAAATGAGATCAGGTTCTTCAGAAGGTCTCCCTCTATATGATCTTCCCTTAAACAGAAATATGTATGTATGTATGTATGTATGTATGTATGTATGTATGTATGTATGGCATTCAGCTTTGTTCGGGTATTTTCCCACGTCATTGTAGTTGTGCTTTTAAAGTTGTAGCGACGTTTCAGCAGAATCTCATCTGCCATCATCAGGCTTCTGGCAGATGAGATTTTGCTGAAACGTCGCTACAACTTTAAAAGCACAACTACAATGACATGGGAAAATACCCGAACAAAGCAGAATGCCATACACACAAACACAAACACACACACACACACACACACACACACACACACACATATTTGTTTTCATAGATTTTCGCGGGTACAGGTATGTAGGTCTAGGTGTGTTCAGGTCTTTTCCAGTGTAAGATTAAAAGTATCTTGGCAATGTTTCGGCGAGGTCCCACTTGACATCCTCAGGCTTGTGCTTTCGGCTTCATGCCAGTGCAAGCAGTGTGTGATCAGAGCTGCCGTCTCTCTATAAATACTGGTGATGGGGGCTGGTGTGCTGGGCTGGCTGGCTGCACTGCTGCCTCTTGATTGATTGATGGAGTTGATGTTGGTATAATGGGCTGTGTGATGGCCTTGTGAGTTTTGTTGTGGAGATATCCTGGATCTTGTGCTGTAATCTCCTGGGTCATTTGTTTTGTGGTGATCTTTTTTCCATTAGCCTCTCATGTTTTAACGGCTTGAGTAATGGGTTGTGTGATGGGCTTGCAAGTTCTTTTGTTGTGGTATTCTGGGTCCTGCATTGTAATCTCCTGGGTCGATTGTGTTTTGATCTCTTTTCCATTAGCCTCCTGAGTAGTAACAGCTTGGGTAATGGGTTGTGTGATGACCTTGTGAGACTTATTGCTGTGGTATCCTTGGTCTTGTGCTGTGATATCCTGGGTCATTTGCTGTGTTGCAACTTCTTGAGTTCTTGTGGTGTAATTTCCTGAGTTTTCTGATGTGATATCCTGAGTGGGTGGCTGTGATGTAGCATTCTGGGTTTTAGTCTGGCTTCGAGTTTGGGGTCTAGGTCTGTGTTCTTGGCATGTGTCAGTTTGTTTGGTTTTGGGGTTGGGGGATGCAACAGCTGGTGAAGCAGCTGTGGTCTGTTTTCTGGATGGTGGTTGTCCTTTGTTTATAGGATGGGCTTAGGCCTGGGTCTGATGAGGGGGATTGGCAGTGGTGTCCTGTCCTTGTTTCGGGACTGGTGTTGGTTTTTGTGGCTGGGACTCATTTGTTGGTGAGGGCTAGCTTCCAGATGTCTGGTAGGTGGGAGGTATTGTCCCGTCTATTCATGTTATGGGGGAGTTTCTCTATCTCGATGGCTTCCTTGATTATTCTCTTGCTGGAGTGTTCAGTGTTGGATATTAATTTGGTTCCTTTGAAATTAATTTCATGTCCTGTGGCTTTAAGGTGCTGGAAGAGGGAGGAAGTATTTTCTTCTCTTCTGACTGCATTTTTGTGTTCTATGATGTGTGCATTTATTCTCCTGTTGGTTTGTCCAATGTATTGGCTGGGCAATTGTTGCATGGTATTTCATAAACTCCTTGGTTTTCTAGCTGGATCTTGTCTTTGGGGTTTCTTAAGATGTTGGCTATTTTTTGGTCAGTGCCGAAGGCTGTCCTGATATTGTGTTTGTGGAGAATTTTGCTGATTTTGTCTGTGGTGCCTTTGATGTAGGGGAGTGCGATACCATTGTCTTGTTCTGTGTCTTGGTTTTTTGGGGGTATCTCTTTTTGGATTAGATTGGTGATAGTGTTTCTTTGGAATCCATTGGAAATTAATACGTTAGTGAGGGTGTGTAGTTCTGTTCTCAGGTGGTCTTTCTCAGCTAGGCGATTGGTTCTGGAGATGAGAGTCTTGGCTACGGAGTTGATCTGTGCAGGGTGGTGATGGGATTGTCCATTTAGGTAGTGGTTGGTGTGTGTTTTTTTCCGATAGATGGTGTGTCTTAGGGAGCCATTGGGTTTTTTGTAAATTAGGACGTCCAGGAAGGGAAGTTGGTTGTTGGTTGATGGTTTCTGTTTCCATGGTGAATTGTATTTTGGGGTGTAGGTTGTTAAGATGTGTGAGGAAGTTGTCCAGTTTTTCTTTCCCATGTGTCCAAATTACGAAAGTGTCATCTACATAACTGAGCCAGAGTTTGGGTTTGTGTTCGGATTTGTCTAGAGCGTTGGTTTCAAAGCGTTCCATATATAAGTTAGCGATGATGGGTGAGAGGGGTGATCCCATGGGTGCTCCTTCTATCTGTTTGTATCTTTGTCCATTGTGGATGAAGTATGTGTTGGTTAGGCAGTGGTTGGTCAGATCTAGGATGTGTTTGGGGGAGTTGTATTTGTTTTGGATGGCTGTCAAGGCTTCTTTGATGGGTAGTTGGGTGAAAAGGGATATGACATCGAAGCTCACAAGTAGGTTGCTGGGTTGTGGGTTTTGTTTCTTTATTTTTTCTATGAAGTGGAAGGAGTTTTGTACATGTGAGGTGGTGGATACTGTGTAGGGCTGGAGTTGTTTGGCGAGAAATTTGGCAAGATTCTGTAGAGGTGAGACTATGGAGCTGACTATGGGTATGAGTGGTATTCCTTCTTTGTGTATCTTGGGGAGGCCTTCTTTGTGTATCTTGGTGGTGGGGCCAACACACCAGCCTGCACCACCAGTATTTATAGAGAGACAGCAGCTCCGATCACACACTACTTGCACTGGCATGAAGCCGAAGGCACCAGCCTGAGGATGGTGAGTGGGACCTCGCCGAAACGTCGCCAAGATACTCTTAATTGTACACGGGAAAAGACCCGAACACACCTAGACCTATGTATGTATGTATGTATGTATGTATGTATGTATGTATGTATTTATGTGTGTGTGTGTGTATATATATATATATATATATATATATATATATATATATATATATATATATATATATATATATATATTAGCATTCAGCTTTGTTCGGGTATTTTCCCACGTCATTGTAATTGTGCTTTTAAAGTTGGAGCAACATTTCGGCAGAATCTCATCTGCCATCATCAGGCTTCTTCTACATACATGTAAGTACCCGCGAAAACTTAAGAAAACACACACACACACACACACACACACACACACACATATATAGCATTTGGCTTTGCTCGGGTATTTTCCCACGTCATAGTAGTTGTGCTTTTAAAGTTGTAGCGACGTTTCAGCAGAATCTTGCAAGCCTGATGATGGCAGATGAGATTCTGCTGAAACGTCACTACAACTTTAAAAGCACAACTACTATGACATGGGAAAATACCCGAGCAAAGCTGAATGCCATACATGTAAGTACCCGCGAAAACTTAAGAAAACATATATATGGATCTTTGGTTATTCGGCTTTTCTCCCACATAAAATTGGAAGTATCATGGTGATGTTTCGATGAAGTCTCATTAGTCATCTTCAGGCTTGTGTCTTGGCTTTGTGCTTTTCGAGTAATGTGAGCTTGCAGCTGCTTCTTCCTTTTAACTGCTAGTGGGGTGTGACAATTGGGTGGGGGCTTGGCTGTGTTCTGATTGGGTGGGGGTGTGTTCTCATTGGTTGGGGTTTGGCTGTGTTCTGATTGGTTGGAGGGTGGCTGTGTTCTGATTGGCTGGAGGTGTGTTCTGTTCAAGTGGGGGCTTGGTAGTGCTCAGGTTAGTCTTAGTTGCCAGGGGATTTGAGCTGGTGAGCTGTGATCCTGTTGTTTGGCTTCGAGTTCGTGGTCGTGCCACATCTTCATGGTGGGCGTCTGTTTGCTTCATGTATGGGTTGGAGGGGTTTGAAGCAGGTAGTGATGCAGCTGCAGTACGGCTTCTGGTCTGTCGTCATGTCTCATCATCTCTGTGTGTGAATCTCCTTTCTACATGGAAGTGTGGTGGTAGCATCTTGTGTGGCTCTCGTGGATGTCGGTCTGGTATCATTCTTCATGTTAAGTATTCGTTTGTTAGTGAGGGTGGGTTTTCAAATGGCTGGTAGGCAGGAGGTATCATCTCGTTTATTCATGCTGTGTGGGCGTTTTTCTATCTCTATGGCTTCTCTGATTATTCTGTTGTTGAAGTGTTTAGTTTTGGTGATAGTTCTGGTATTTTTAAAGTCAATCTCATGTCCTGTGGCTTTGAGGTGTTGGACCAGGGAAGAAGTCAGTTCTTCTTTTTTGATTGAGTTCTTGTGTTCTTCAGTGCGTGCACTTATTCTTCTGTTGGTTTGTCCGATGTATGTGGTGGGACAGGTGGTGCATGGGATTTCGTATACTCCTTGGTTTTCTTACTCAGTTCTGTCTTTAGGGTTTCTTAGGAGGGTGGATATTTTTCTGTTTGTGCAGAATGCTGTCTTAATGTTGTGTTTTTGGAGGATCTTGCTGATTTTGTCTGTAGTGCCTTTTATATATGGGAGGAGGGCTTTGCTGTGCTCTGGTTCTCTGTCTTGGATTTTGGTTGGGGTTTCCTTTTGGATTAGGTGGGTAATCTTTCTTTGGAATCCATTGGCTGTTAGTACGTTAGTAAGAATGTGTAGTTTAGTTTTTAGGTGTTGCTCATCAGCTAAGCATTTTGTTCTGGAGATGAGTGTCTCGGCTACAGAATTGATCTGTGCTGGGTAGTGGTGTGACAGTGTGTGTGTAAATAGCGGTTTGTATGTGTTTTCTTTTGGCAAATGGTGTGTCCTAGGGAGCCATTGGATTTTTTGTATACCAAGACATCTAGGAAGGGAAGTTGATTGTTAGCTTCTGTTTCCATGGTGAATTGTATTTTGGGGTGTAGGCTGTTGAGGTGTGTGAGGAAGTTGTTCAGTTTTTCTTTCTCATGTGGCCAGATTATGAAGGTGTCATCTACGTATCTGAGCCAGAGTTTGGGTTTGTGATCATATTTTTCTAGAGCTTGTGTTTCAAAGTGTTCCATGTAGAGGTTTGCCTGATTACTCGTTTTTACTCTTTTTTACTCTTTTTCTCCCTTGAAGGTTTTATATTAAGTTATGACTTTATTTTGCATGTATTGCAAACAGCGCCAGCAATGTAGTCACTACTTTACACTCTACATAATGTCCTGGAGCTAATGTCATTTCAGGACAGAACATTTTGTTTATGCCTGATTTTGTGTGGCTGCATTCAGACATTATGCCAAGTCAGGTTTTTTAAGCTATGTTTTGTTGATTAAGCCGCAATGACCTAGTTTGCAAATATTGTAAAGAGATGAATGGCAATGTTCATATATCATTCTAGACCAAAATAAGTCACATTACAGCTTAGTAAATTGCATGAATCCAACCTTTGTTTAGGGTGAGTAGGGATATATTGACCAGTTGCTATCCAAAAGACAATTAATTGGTAGAAAACATTTCAACCAAATTCTGCATTATAACCGCCCATTACAGGAGAAATTGCAAATCGTCTTTATGGATTTGGGGGTCCAATTGCAACTTTTCTTTATCGGACAACCCCTCCCCTCCAGATTTTGATTCAAACTTGGTAAACCCCCTATTGGGATATATTTGAGAAACTAAACTACTAATAATCCGTGTTTCTACTCCAGAGATTTCTACTCCAGGATAATGTACACCAGCCAATCTTTAACTCCAGGATATTGCTTGGAAGGTTATCTGTAGAGGTGGGGAGAACATGAAAATAATTCTCCCTTAAAGGGAATCGAGGCAGGCGAGAGAAAGGTCACTCCTTTGTAAGGGCTTTTCTTTTTTAAAATTCATGCCTTTAATTATTTCCTTGGAAAAACAAACTGGCCGATGGATCCTGGGACTCAGAGGAAACAACAGAGGAAGCTGCCTGTTTTCTGAAACTCTCTCACCATGTGGCTGCTGCTGGGTGCCTTTGGTCTCACTGGTTTCCTGAAGGTGGATGGGAAGCATGTCCCTTTTATAATCTCATTTCATCTCCCTCCTCCCCCTCCCCCCCCGCTTTCCCCATTTTTATGTAGTTGATAGGAAAAAGGAGCCAGCTGTAAAGGAGTCTTTTATGTTGGTCACTGTCCCTGAAGTCCATTCAACACCTTTCAAGAACTTTTCACAGTTGCTCCTATTACAAGGATGGGCTAGATCCTCCTCTTGCCTGGCTGAAGTCCGTAAAAATTATGGATGCAAAAAGAGAACCATCTCTTAAAGAGAATTGCTTGTCGTTCACAAGACAGAGGAAATCAGATTAGTCAACCAGTACAGGTAGTCCTTGACTTCATTTAGTTCATTTAGTGATGATTCAAAGTTACAACAGCACAGGGGAAAAGTGCCTTATGACCATTGTTTCACACTTACAACCATTGCAGCATCCACATGGTCAATTGATCAAAATTCAGATGCTTGGCAACTGGTTCATATTTATGATGGTTGGCAATGTCCCCACCGGTCACCTTTTGTGACCTTTTGACAAGCAAAGTCACTGGGGAAGCCAGATTCATTTAACAACCATGTTAGTAGTTTAACAATTGCCATCGTTTACTTAATGACTGTGGCAAGAAAGGTCATAAAATGGGTTAAAATTCACTTAACAAACATTTCACTTAGACCACAAATTTTGAGCTCAATTGTGGTCACAGCTCGAAGACTACCTGTATAATGGGTGTCTCATGTTTTCACTGTAAAATGAAAAGTAGGTTCTTCCATTTTATGCCTGTGGAGAAATGCATAAACTGCATTTGAATAACATCCCAAGATGTGACTTGCTTCATCTTGGTTTATTTCTTGGATAAACCACAGTTTTATCCAAGTCCTCTTTGAATAACACTAACTACACCTTACAACCCTTCTAGTGACTGAAGTCACCCAATACTCTAAGCCAGGGGTGTCCAATCTTGACAACTTTAAGACTTGTTCTGGACCCCTAGAATTCCCCTGTCAGCATGACTGGCAGATGAATTCTGGAAGCTGAGGTCCACAAGTCTTAAAGTTGCCAAGGTTGGACACCCCTGCTCTAAAATAAAAAATGGCAGAGTTAGCGCGATGTCGAAATCCAGTCAGAAACTTTATGGGAGAGACACTTATACTTTTACCTTGCTACTTTTCCTCCAGTATTTTACACACGGAGACCATATTTTTCCATTTATCACTATAAAAGCCAAAATGGAAACCAAAGACAAAAATGGCCAGATTCTAAAACGGTGAGCCCATTAGCTGTCGACAGGTAATTTTCCTACTCCTCTCCTACACCTGGTAGTAATTATAATGAGCTAGAATCCAGATCAGGAGATCCTGAGGAGGGCCGAAGATTACAATTTTTATTTTGACTGTTTCAATTCAATTAAATTCAACATAAAAAATTGGAAAAAAATAAAAACGGAAATGGGCTGGTCACATAGCAAAAAGAACTGATGACAGGTGGACTAAGGCAGCTGTAGAATGGATCCCACTGGATAAAAAGCATCCACAAAAGAGACCTAAAACAAAATGCAGCGACAGCATCAACAAGTATTGTAGGCCCAACTGGCAAAAGAAAGCTCAGGACCATATTGGTTGGAAATACGCGGAAGATGCCTTCATCCTGCAGTGGATAGACAATGGCTAGAATGATGGTATTGACCTTGAAGGTCAATGTCATCAGATTTGGAGCATGGATCAATGCTACTGCCTTCAAACCAAGCCATTTGACTGTAGCAAATTTCTCTGAGAAACCAACACGAAGCCCATGCATCTGTAACACACACACACACACACACACACACACACACACACACACACACCCCAAATTCAGGAAGATAGTCCCATGCAGGAAAGAAAGCTGGTAAGTTGAGAGCAATCAAATATCTTTTAGGAAAAGAAGCTAGCATTGTTAAGAGTTGGCGACGGGGAATGTTTTCCTATCCAGTTTTTGGCCACCTCAATGGGTGGGAAGGCTGTTAACATTTCTTAGATAACTATTATTCATGGGGCCTGCCAAAGTTTTGACCGACCTAGAGCTGGGCAGAGCTGAGGAGTCACTGTTTAGTCTATGGAAGTATAAGTCAGAGCTGTCTTTCCCTTCCTTTCCACAGATATGCGCCATCACGCCTTTCTAAGCTGGCGTAACAGTAAACGACAACTTTTACAAATGAACATTGGCTCTTCTGCGAACACCCAGAGAGTCAAGTATCTTGAATAGCTAATGACTTTGGAAAGAACCATTACCTGGTTCTTTGGAAATGTCTCCGGCACAGGCCTTTGAAAGTAGCAGATAAATATACACCCCATTTACCTTAGCAGAGCCCATTAAAATATATTAAATAATTCCACCTCTGCACAGACAGCATTTTTTCCCTTCCCAATATTTTATTTAAGAGCAAGATATTTACGTTCATAAATAATGATTTTTTTCCACCCACTTCTTTGTTTTCATTTTGTGTATTTAAATAGAGAGGAGTGTAGACTGTGTTTCTTACTAATTCTGCTGCCTTACAAAGCAACAGTATACAGTATATTTAGCAGTACATTTAAAATCATATGTATATGTGGTGGCTTCACTTGGCTTAGTGGGTAAAAGACATGCTGTGACTTATCCTGTAGCTGTTCAAGCAATTTGGAGAAGAAATGGGCCAATCTATAATATTTTGTTACTGTATGTGAATTACTGTTTCAGCTAGGGGACAGCATCTAGCTTACTTTCGCAATCACAAAGGTAAGTATTGGTAATATTTTCATTGGAAGATAATACTGGATATACATGCTGGATTGGGAATTCAAAATGTAACCAGAAGATAAGGAAAACCAGTTTAATACAGCTTGTTAATATATATATATATATATATATATATATATATATATATATATATATATATATATATATATATATATATATATGGATCTTTGGTTGTTCGGGTTTTCTCCCGCGTAAGATTCGAAGTATCTAGGCAACGCTTTCGATGAAGTCTCATTCATCATCTTCAGGCTTCTGTCTCCGGCTCTGTGCTTCTCAGAGTAATGTGAGATTGCAGCTGCTTCCTCCTTTTAACTGCCAGTGGGGGTGGGACTTGATTCAGTGGGGCTTGGTTGTGTTCTGATTGGGTGGGGGTGTGTTCTCATTGGTAGGGGTTTGGCTGTGTTCTGATTGGTTGGGGGTTAGCCGTGTTCTGATTGGTTGGAGGCGTGTTCTGTTTAGGGTGGGGGCTTGGTTGTGCTCAGGTTAGTCTTAGTTGCTGGGGATTTGGTAGACCTTGAAGAAAACATTGTCATCTAGTTGGATAATGAAAAGTCTGCAAGAAAACTACAAACCTCAGAGAACACCAAGAACTCCATAATTCAGCCCTGAGCTATAGATTTTTCTAACTGAAGCTTTGATTTTCATTAAGACTTTAATTCAAAGTTTCCTTCTACGCAGTTCTTGAATAAACTTGCTCATCATTATTGCAATGCAACAGGCAATCTAATATGCTGCCAAAGTTTATGATTAATTAGATCAAATCTAGTGCTTAGCTGCATTTCAGGTCAACCAGCATCTCTCAACAGCTCAGCATCAGAGACGCTGGTCCAATCTGCTCTTCAGGAGAACCCTCGTATCAGAGCTATAGGAAAGCCAATACCTTCTCACAAATCTCCAGCCAAATGGTAAAGAGGGAGGAGCAATACTTAAGTTTTCCTTATGTTCTTAGCTCCCTCCACGCTTCCATTTTAAATAATCCCTCTTTGTTGAAGCCAATAGGAGAGAATAACTTTATGCCAGCTTCAACTCTCTTGAAACCTATCAACTTCAAGGCATGCTAAGGAGACAGAAGGGTCTCTAAAGCAAGGATCTTCAAACTTGGTAAGTTGAAGACTTGTGGACTTCAACTTCCAGAATTCCTGAGCCAACACGACTGGAGGAGGAATTCTGGGAGTTGAAGTCCACAAGTCTTAAAGCTGTCAAGTTTGAAGACCCCTGCTCTAGAGTAATATTGAGCCTTTAAAGTCACAATGTATCTCCAGTCTTACTTCTGACCTCACATTTCTTATTTTATGCTTTACCTTAAAAGTGTGAGAAAGAGAGTACACGGAATTGTAGCTTAAGAAAGCAAAACAAAAGTAATTAGAATTATCAACAAGCAAACAATGTTTTCTCATGTCATCCAGTCAGTTACATGAGAGCAGTTTTATCAAACTTTCTAGCTAGATGGATTCTAATTCAGATTGCCAGAATCTCAACCCAACAGTGTTTGGTTTGGGATCTCTAAGATCAATACATTTAAGGGTTTTTTTTTAAATCTCAAACTTTGTAACTCATGCAATTGTGGAAAACTTGGGGGAATAAATCCTGGGTAAGGTTGCCAGGTATCTAACATGCAAGGGAGGACCCACACAATTGGAAAAGAGGACAAGGATGTTTAATTGTTTTACTGTCTTTACATCCACAACAAAAATTACAGCAAAACCTTGCAAAAGAAAAATGTATTTCAGCTACATGTACATGAAATCATTTTTTCCAGCATCAGAAGGCTATTTTTTTCAGTTGCAATATTTTTCCATCAAATCCTCATTTTCTAGAATAAATGATACTAATAATATAGAATTGATGATGTGCTTTTCAAATTTTACTATAGATACTTATGATGAATCATGTGATCTATAAACTACAATGATCACAGATTTGAAGGGCCTGGATTGAAGCCACTTGCTAGAATCTGGAAATAATAGTTTGCCTCTGGATGAAGGAAAGAAGCAGATAATTTACAACAGTAAATTTATAGCCTCATTTGGTGACATAGAGATGACCAAATAGGAAGATGTAAAATGCTTTCTGCTTAACAAGGCATCAAACAGAACCTGTCAGTGTGAATATTGCAAGTATTCTGCCAATAAATAAATAATTTATTGTTGTCCATTCTTATTCAGGTTGGCTTGATTTGCCTAAAATTAAACCAGCCACTTGCCCCTCCCCCAAACTGTGTTGACAGCCTTCAACTCATCACACAATCAATCAAAATCTAAATGTCTGAGAGATGGAATTTTGTTTGCTTGTTCTTTGTAGCCCACCGCACACTTTTGCAGACATAATTCTGTCTGATTGAAAACATATGTGAGAAGAACTGAACAATCCAGAGGTGTGAAATTAATGTCACAAACAATAAGCAACACAACTGAAAAAGTTTCAAAAGTCTTGTAGTTTTCTCTATGGCCATTGCACCACAATCTCACTCATCCATACTGGGCAAAGATGCTAATCATTAGAACATAGGGATGAATGATAAGGATTTGCCATCACATTCCTGTTGGCTAGATTTTTCTTGAGCTGGCCTCTATGAAAAGAATTGTGGTGAACTTGTATCTACTTCCTAAGTGAAACCTCACTATTAGTGGAGATTTAATACTGATTTCATCCTCTTTTATTTTTTTTACAGATATATTTACATTCTGCTTATTAGTTATAATTTTCATCATCAAAATAAAAATATATCCAAACTGTAGTACACTGCCTTTGAATTTCCCTTTCTATCTTGTGAAATGTTTGTGCTTAAAATCCTGGAAAAATCTGAGCTTGGAATTTCTCCCGATACATTCACTATCATTGTCTACAATGTTATATAATGAAGAGCCTTCTTTAAAACATAAACCTCAAAATATATATTCTATTTCTCTCCACACTAAACTGGCAGATGGTGACTTCTAATTTCACTTTAGGCATGAAAGCCAATCACTTTCTTTCAGCCCAACCCACCTCACAGGGTCATTGTGGTGGGAAAAATAAGAGAAAATAATCTTCTGGTTCTGTTTTGCTACAGTTGTGACTCTACTTAACCCTGTTTATTTAATCAAAATTATAGACTGCCCACCCAGCAAGCATCCTCAAGAAGGACACAATGTGACAAGTATACTAAAACCAACCTAAAATCTGCTAACCGGCATTCAAGTGATAACTCACTGAATTTAAAAATTAGATTTCTACCATACACATCCAGCAAATATACTCCAAATAAACAAACCACATATCCTTCTGTGCATACATCATAAGCCCTATTGGGTTGAGCCACAGCTTGCTTAACGAATAGATTTGATAATTCCACTGCAAAAATGCAGAAACCGTAGAAAACTGACCGAACAAAAAGACCTAGTGGTCCATCAAGTCTGCCCTTGGAGTTTATTTTTTTAATGTATTTATTTGTTTTTTCTAATTATTATTTTAATACTTTGATTTTTTATATTTTAAATTTTTGTCAGATGATGGGCATGTGTTTATCCCAAGCATGTTTAAATTCAGGTACTAACGACTGATTCATTACCTCAGCTGGAAGTTGTTTCCAAGCTTCCACTACCCTTTCTGTGAAGTAATACATTCTAAGTATTAGAAAATGTATTAGAAGATGCAAACTTGTATCATCTTTGTGAAATGTATGTCAATTACAATTGGATTATGGAAAATGTCACTCATCCCTACCTTCTGACTCCTTCTTAAGCTAAGGCTGGCCTGCCTGCCTGCCTCTTTCTCTCTCTCTCTCTTTCTCTCCTTCCTCCCTTTCATGTTACTGTAAACTTAAATGCTTGGGCATGTACACATATGCATGAGGGCTTACACACACACACACACACACACACAGAGCAATTCTACTTCTCCCTGCCAACATGGTGCTTTATCTCAGTCTTGGTCTAGTGCCTGACTGAGGCCTTTTTGAAGGAACTTCCCTTCTGGCCTACGTTCATCTTGGTGAAAAGCACGCCTCTCTTGCGCCTCAGAGTCGAGCCGAAAGCGGGCGATGAAGTCAACAAGTCTAATAGGAAAATAAACAGAAAATCACTTAATCCATGTCCCTTGCATCAAGTAAATAGTTCCTGGCACATTTTATGCTCAGCAAATCTTCGTGAGCTTTATTGGCGGCAGCTGGAGGGAGGGAGGGAGGGAGGAGGGTTTTTTTTTTCTTTCTTTTCTCCCTTCCTCTTCTGTGAAAGTGCCAGTCCCCTTTAATCTTTCAACATTCACCTTGTTTCCAAGCACTTAATTCTGCACACACTACTACAGAGCTGCTGGAGTATTATCATGTATTGATGATTCATGATGGCACGGGCTGGGAAATGAAAAGCCAGGAGTCTAATCAATAAAATTATTTATTTGTCTTTGAACTGGTTCCAGGTTTCCTTTTTTTCTTTCTTTTTTTGGCAGGTCTTTGGCTTCCTGAATTCGATTGACCAAAGCATGAATAATGACCTCAAATGGCACAATATACAGAAACCATCTGTTAGATAGGGGTGATGTCATTGAAGGTCTTCTAATCTTACAGCAAATGTTTTGCCAGAGGTGATGTCACAGGCCTGGCAATTGGTTGGCAAAGCCAAGAACTCAGATGAGGAGGAGGAGCAAATAGGAGGAAGATGTCCCATGTCCTATGCTGGTGTTTTTCTTGTACTCGCTGGCTATTTCATTTAAAAAAGAAAAGAAAAGATAAAACATTTTTTAAAAATTCTTCCATCCTTCTATGCATTTGGAACAAAAATCTATGTTTACGCACAGGAATTGATGTCAATGGCATTGCTCCAATGTTCCCGCATGTTGCTTGGAATTTATGCTTCTAAACAATCAACAGTTCTCATCAAGAATGTGTTATCTACATCTTACTCACCTTTGTGTACAACTTACAGTTTTATTGGCCAAGCTCAAGGAAACGTATCTTAGGCTTTAATAACTTCAAAATGTACATATTCATTTGTTTGTTTCCAATCTTTATTATTTGTTTTACAATCAACCCAAAATGGCAAACATATCCAACACATCTCTTTCTCTCTCTCTCTCTCTCTCTCTCTCTCTCTCATCAATGTCTGTCTGTCTGTCCCTGTCTGTCTGTCTGTCTATATCTATCTATCTATCTATCTATCTATCTATCTATCTATCTATCTATCTATCTACCTACCTACCTATCATTTATCTATCATCTATCTAAACTGTATATATGTGCAAGATATGACAAAAATCAAAAAGCAATGCTTTCTTTCAAAATAAAAGGGGAAAAAATCAATTGTAATTAAAATAAAATTGCTCATGGAGTAGATTTCTTAGCTGTGGTGCCTATAAGTAATATTTTTATGTTATATACAAGCACTATCTGCAGATTAACACCAATACAAAGCCTTCGGCTCTCTGTTTTTTTAATTGTAGCATTAAGTAAAAATTTATATTCATCTTTTGAACTTTATAGACTCCATCTTTCCTTTAGACAGAAGCACCTTAGATTATCCTGATGTTGCCATCCAATCTAAAAAGAAAAAAAAAATCAAGTTAATTTCCATTGGGTGGAGAATCTGGAGAAAATAACATACATCTACAAATCTGTACTCCTTGCAAGACTCCAAATGCTCCACTTATCTCCGATCGTAAACTGCAAGTTGGGGAATAATACTCACCAGGCAGGCCATAAATCATAAGCAAAGACAGGTGCAATAAATACTAGTGTCAGAAAGTTACAAAGTGAAATTATGTTGTTTTGACAAGGTGTCCAAATGCATTGACAATGAAGCAGCTAAATGGTCTCTCTTTGGGAGATCCTACACAAATGCAGGTTAGGTAGTGAACAGGAAAGCTGGAAGATAACTTCCCAAGAAAAATAATCTGAAGACTTAAAGGCTTATTATCAACAAATCTTTGCTACTGCTGCAATACTTATGCAATACACCTTATGCAATACTTATCTTTGCCTTACAGGTAGGCCTCAACTTACAACCACAGTTGAGCCCAAAATTTCTGCTGCTAAGCAAGACAGTTGTTAAGTGAGTTTTGCCCCATTTTATGACCTTTCTTGCCACAGCTGTTAAGCGAATGACTGCAGTTTTTAAGTTAGTAACAGTTAAGTGAATCCAGCTTCCTCATTGACTTTGCTTATCAGAATATTGTGAAAGATGGTCACATGACGGCAAACCTCATAAATATAAGCCAGTTACCAAGCATCTGAATTTTGATCATGTGACCATGGTGATGCTGCAATGGTCGTAAGTTTGAAAAAAGGTCATAAGTATGGTAACACTTTTCAGTGCTGTTGTTAACATTGAATGGTCACTGAGAATTACCTCTACTTTCTTTTTCACTCCTCCTCTTTCCCATAACAATAGTTTCCAACTGAAATTAATTTGATACAAAAACTATTGTGCCAAATGGCACAGCAAAGATCACAATAGTGGCTCATCACAATGAAAATGTCATGAATCATGGATAAAATGGCATTAATAATAAAGCATGGAAGTATGCAGGAACCAAATTACTAAAATCTTCTTGTTATCAGAAATTCAGTATGTGTTTAAAAAAACCATTAAATTATTGACCATTTTTCTTTTTTTGATATACTTATTATTCTAAGAAACACCAAGGTGCCTTCACGTCAAATCTACCGGCTTTTAACAATCTTCTTGCAATACAGCAGAATAGAATAGAATAGAATAGAATAGAATAGAATAGAATAGAATAGAATAGAATAGAATAGAATAGAATAGAATTCTTTACTGGCCAAGTGTGATTGGACACACAAGGAATTTGTCTTTGGTGCAAATGCTCTCAGTATACATAAAAGAAAAGATACATCATCAAGAGTCAAGAATCATAACACTTAATGTTAATCATAGGGTACAATCAGCAATCAAATCATACTAGGAAACAGACAATAAAAATAGTAAGGATGCAAGTGACAAAGTTACAGTCATACAGTCACAAGTGAGAGGGCATGGGCAATAAGGAGTGATGAGAAAATTAATAGTAATAGTAGTGCAGACTTTGTAAATAGTTGAACAGTGTTGAGGGATTATTCGTTTAGCAGAGTGATGGCATTTGGGAAAAAATTGTCCTTGTATCTAGTTGTTCTGTGTGCAGTGCTCTATAGCGTTGTCTTGAGGGAAGGAGCTGAAACAGTTTATGTCCGGGATGTGAGGGATCTGTAAATATTTACACAGCCCTCTTTTTGACTCGTGCAATATACAGGTCTTTGGTTGAAGACAGTTTGATAGTAATTGTTTTTCTGCAGTCTTGTTGGGTTGCAGAACCAAACCAGACAGTATAGAGGTGCAGATGATAGACTCATAATTCCTCTGTAGAACTGTATCAGCAGTTCCTTGGGCAGTTTGAGCTTTCTGAGTTGGCACAGAAAGAACATTCCTTATTGTGCTTTTTTGATGACGTTTTTCATGTTAGGTGTCTATTTTAGGTCATGTGATATAATAGAACCTAGAAATGTGAAGGTCTCTACTGCTGATACTGAGTTGTCTAGTATTGTAAGAGGTGGTAGTATAGAAGGGTTTCTTCTGAAGTCTACCACCATTTCTATGGTTTTGAGTGTGTTCTTAACTAAGATCACTCTCCTCTTTCCAAGAATAATTATTGGAGATACGCACTTTCCATAAATACAGCATGCTTGTGTATGAGAAAGGGAGAGGGAGCATACACAAATGTAACTCTGAAAATAATATCTCTATATAGGTTAATTATCTCAGTAGCAGAACTGCAGAAAGCAGTAGCTCTCAATTTCAAGAGATCACTTTTCATTACTTCATTTACAAGATCTCTCTCTTCCTCTCTCCCCCCCCGCCTCTCCCCACAGACACATATCTTTTGAGGAGAAATTGGTCTAACTGTCTGTGTGGAGGATTGAAATATTTATGGGCTAGTAAGATACATTTGGCAGCAGCATTCCTGTAAAACAAGCCTATTCTCTGCTGTTGAAAAGAACATGCTTGCCATAAATGAAGGCTCTTGGAGGCTCAAGGCTTTGAGTCTAACTAGTAGAGGTCATTAAAAGAAGAATCAAAAGCACATTTTATTAGCTGGCTGGAGAAAAACTCCAAGATTCAGCTTCATGTTTACACTGTGCCATCCTGCTAATTCAGAAGCAAGGTCCAGGGTACCCATACTACCATGTGTCAATTTGTGGGTTAGATCTTTGCATTGCTATCCTATGAATATACTCAGCCTTGTGGGAAAAGCCACTAATCTGTTTTCATTCTCCATTGTCCTTCTCCAAATTTCACTTGAAGCAAAATTCAAAGTAGCTTTTATTAGGTTTTATCCGAAAGCATTATTCTACATTGAAATACACAAGTGAAATCGCAGAATACACGCCAGGCTCAAATCCTCTGGCTGAAGGAACTCAAAATTATTAAAAGAAGCCAATAGGTACTTGATTAATTCCATCCTATAATTCTGATACTGTATGCCAAATAGTATAGTATATGATATTCATATATGGTATTGAGGAAGTAAAAAAGTCCCCCTCCTTCCATCTCCCACTTCCTTTTTCTCCTCCTTCTCCTCCTCCTCCTCCTCCTCTTCCCCCCTCCTCCTGTGATTCACAATGGATTGACAGAAAATAACAAGATACATTTCTTTACCTCAGAAGAATTCATTTACTATTTTATGTTAGAATTAGCATATGAAATCCATTGTTGCAATAAGATATATTAACTATTAGTCCCAATTTAGGTTTCTTATTAATGGAAATTGTAACATTTGTAGATAGTACATATACAACTGCTATTTATGGCACACACACACACACACACACACACACACACACACTCACGCAACTTCTGCATACAGGAGCATGAGTTAAGTTTATTACGAAATGTTCACTATCTTAATTGGTTTGTGAGTTAATTTTGGCCTTATTTTTAAGTTTGAGGCTTGCCATGTGGTTCCAGATTGCTGAGAGGGAGCAGTTATGTAAACATATACATCATAGTACAGTTCCCCCTGGATATTCATTGGGGTGAAAAGCAATGCCCCATTTTCTAGGACTTTCTGCTCATGCTCTCATTCCAACACTATTGAATACAATCCAGAACATGAACACGGCTTTATTTGAGTAGGTTTGTTCTATATGCTGCAAAGAGTTTGTGGCATTGAAGACTTAATATTCCAAATCTATAATCTATTTATTTTAGCTGTTTTTTCACCTTTTACTGCTGCTGTATTTACATTAGAGCTTCTGTTTTTATTATTTGGCAAACTCTATCCAAGAGTTTGACCCAAGTCCCCTTGAAAAGGGGAAACCTGAAAAACAGGCAGATCAATAGAGGAATAAAATAGATAAAGAAAATAAGCAGATAAGTATAAAACTTGAATGGCCATCCTTTAAAATCAAGAGATATCCTCGGGAGCCATCCCCATCTGGTGAACCCAGCCTTTCTCCATAACTATATTTCCTGACCTTTATTTCTTTTCTTAAGTATCATGTTATTTTTTCCCTTTATCTAAAAGTCTTTTTGACATTGGAAAAATACACAATGTCTGACAGCTGGATGTGGGGGGGAAAGTGAAATCTGAAAAATATACTTGGTCAAATGCTGGCTGTTTCTCTTGGGACAGGGAATGGATGCAGGGCTATAAAAATGGCAACCATTCAGAATGAACAAAAACAAGGAGCCACATCACCTGATGGTTAAGTGACCCATTAAAAGACACCCCCCCCATGAGCCCCCAGTTGCCTGTTTCAGTTAAAAAGGCATCCAGGGCAGCGGAACCTGTGTGGTGGACCTTAGAGTTATTTAATTGTGTGGAAGGGCAAGAAGCTTGTATTGCAGTCAAAGGTAAACTGCAGGTCAGTGGTTCTTCAAGCATGAAACAGCCTACAAAAGCATTTTACCCTGAAAGATGTCAAAATACAGCAGGGTAACTATATTTTAGAAAAAATGTATGGCTCTTGGGATGAAACCTGAAAAGGCCTCTTTTATCACCTTTACACCGAAGGAGTGAATTTATGGGTTTCCATCTATGCCCTCCTGCCTCAAGCAGAGTTTGAGAAAAATTACGCAAATGAGACAGGAGAAAAGAATTTCAGAGACAATGCGGTGTAGCTCTTTCCCTCCTCCCCCAAGACTGATTTAATTACAGCAATTTATCTACTAGCTTCTCCTGGTGCAAAAGGCTTTAAAGACCTTTCTACAACAACAGCAGCAGCAGCAGCAGCAAAACTTTTCTTTTTAAATATACAATTTGCTCATATATGAGTTCTTTAAACAATATGTAGCCACAAATTGTTTTATGGATATCGTGAAAGATCTCTTCCTCTAGGTTGTAAGGGATTCTAATTTGGCGGAGGATGCTAAATTGTTAGAAAACAAATTTGCAGAGCTCTACCCATCATTCTTTATACCTGACTGCTAATTGTTCTGTCTCACTTCTCTTCTGGTTTTGAAAGTATTTTGCTGAAATGGCTGCTTCGGGGATTTCTTGGAATCTTCTTGACAAGACTAGGCCTTTATTTTTACAGTACTGTTGAGTTTCTACGCTGTTTCTCACTCCTTGCCATGTATCCCCCTACATATCTTTTTAGAAGCTGCCATATCACATGGCAGAATTCCCCCTGGTGCAATTATGCCCCGGTTTTTAATGCAGGACTATAATTTAAACTTGAACTCCATTAAATAATAAAAAAAAGAAGAGTGTCGAATTAAACCTCACAAGTCTTAGTCCCCCTTTTTTTTCCTGAAACACTTGACTCTGGGCTTCATCCTTATCCAAATTGTCAAATAAAAAAGGGCAGGGGCCAAAGTTCAAAAATAACCAGTTCCACAAAGAATTATTGACAAGGCCATCAGAAGTAATTTGAGTAAGCTCCTGTACACAACTCTCACTCACTCTCTCTCTCTCTCTCCTTTTGAACGAATACCATTACAGGCCTGCTCCATATAAATTGCACGTGAGTTCATGCTGAAGAATAGGCTACATTAAAAAAATGTAGAAAACACACATTTTTATTTCTTAATATATTTTAAGGCTAAAGGTCCATTAATCCATGAATCTGGAAGCCAAGACTGATGCCTTAATAATAGATAGGCCTTGTCTATTATGCAATGTCAGAAAATATACTTCCTTACAATCAACACTCTCCTGCAGTCACTCTTTTTCTTTGAAGCTCAGTCCTAGAGCAGAGAATCAAATGCTGGAGATTAGCTTCAGACTGGCCTGGTGCTTTACTACTGGCAAAGCACATGATCCTACTGAAATTCACTTCGCTAGGTGAAAGCTGGCCTGTGGTGTTTAAAGTCTGAATTTCCCCTTGATGAAATACATTATGGAACACTGACAGAATATTGACAGAATAACAAAGTTGGAAGGGACCTTGTAGGTCATCTAGTCCGACCCTCTGCCCAAGCATATATATTGCCATCCAGTGAAAAAGGAACATAGCTTGGCATGATGAATAGGTATGTGATCCAGACCCAGAGTGTAACCTGCAGCTTTGGAGCCACTTGTGACTCTTTCAGCTCTCTGCTACAGCTCCCTGTTGGCTGATCCCACCACTGGCTGGCCCCTCCCCACTCCATCACTCCTCACCTGGCCTGAGAAGGTGAGGGTGATGGCGGGGGATATGGAGACTCGCTCCATAGTCCAGAGTAGGAGGTGACTGGGTGGGAGTGAGAGACATCGAGTTGGCCATGCCCACCCAGTCACACCGGTTGTTAAATTATTGGATCCTGGTGGTTGTTTTTTTTCCCCTGTGGGAAACGGGTCCAAATGGGTCTTTGTTGAGTGTTTAAGGTTGCAGACTCCTGGCTTAGTAAAATGCTTTGGAATAGTTAAGTTGTGGTGATGATGATAACAAATGCGAGAGGGGTTCAACAAAAGGGTTATAGTAAGTAGACTCATTAATTGAATCTCACATTGTAAGACTCACATTGACTTTCAGAGCTGAATCTTCAGATTTTAATCTCATGAAGACTCGTGATGAATAAGAGGACAAACCAATAGATTTGGCTTAGCCATTTGAACAAGCACTACTTTCAGAGACATCCATACTGGGCATCTGTATATACCAAAGAGATCCACAAACTACTGTATTTCTGGCATTGCTGAAGTATTTTTTCTGGTTCCTGTGCCTGGCATGGAGTCCAAATTACTGGTAGTCCATGACTTACAACTATTCATTTAGCTACCATTCCAAGTTTCAATAACACTGAAAAAAGTGACTTATATCTATCTGATCCTTATGACTACTGCAGCATTCCCACAGTCACGTGATGAAAATTCAAGTGCTTGGCAATCTGTATGTGGGTATGATGATGTCAGCATCCTGGGGTGAGGTGAGCATCATTTGTGACTTTGCCAACTGACTTCCAACACGCAAAGTCAGTGGAGAAAGCTAGGCTAGCTTAACGACCATGTGATTCACTAGCAACTGCATTGATTTGCTTAACAGCCATGGCAAAAAAGGTCATAAAATCAAACACAACTCATTGAACAACCCCCTCGCTCATCAGTGGAAATTCTGATCCCAGTTGTAAGAGGAGAACTGCCTGTACAACAACCATGGAAAGCTACAGGAGGTCAGGAAAATCAAGATGTGTGCAAAATCTCTTCGAAGGCACCCATAGCAATTCCTGCCCTGGATATCTGTGTTCCCTGGGTACTTTTTCTGTCTGCAGAGGGTGGGTTGGTTGCAGCTTTGCGCTTATCTGCCTGTTGCTGCTGCTGCTGCTGCTACTGCTGCACAGTGTTGGGGGAAAGGAGAATTATGCAATATTAATCTTCCCATGAGACTTGGAGAAGATCAGAGACCAGGGGAAAGGAAAGCTTTTAGCTGGCTTTTGATTACCCTTCCTTGAGGCTGGCGATAAAGATTGGCTGCACGGCACAAACTGCACTTGAAAGGGGCAATTCATGCAGCCCGTTTTATCAGCTGTCTGAATGGTGAATCAGCACTCACCCCGCATGCTGTAGGGTGATAGCGGTGATCCCACATGAGGAGGTGGCGGGTGTGTGGAGATAAGACAAGCTTGAAGTTGGATTCTTTTCCAGACAAACTTGACTTTTCCTTTGTTTCTGGTAAGGAGGGAGGATGTGTGGGCACTTAGGAAGCCTCCCCAGTGATGATCTCAGTGGATTCTGCTTTAGGCAGAGAGAATAGCCAGAAGTGCAAAGAGGAGATGGCGTATGAGGTGAAGGTAATAGCTTGAATGTGCTGAAGTACCTATGAGAGCAAAAGCTAAGAACAATTGAGTACATCTTCTTTTGGTTGTTGTACATGGCCTCCCTTCCACAAGAGTAGGGTTGTGCCATCTCAATTTTGAATTAGCAATCTTTATCTGATTTCCATGGCAGGAAGGCATCTGCCAAAGCTTGAGCTGGTCCTTCTTTCCTCTCTGCCATCAACTGAATAATGCAACAGAGTACAGTTCGATTACTCCAACAAGGAATGCTAAACTAAGAAAGTATGGCCCGATAGATCAGGATTACTTTTAGTAGAACGCTTACAATAACAGAATCTCAAAATTCTGAATGTGCTTCCCCTTCCCTCACTTTATCTGTGTGTGAACTAGGGAGGGACTAGACTGAGATGTTTATTCAAACTAATTTCTTGACCTGGGCTCAGTCCCTGCTTAGTTCACTATAGTCTTGGTTGTGGCTCTTCCTCCTGTTCTGCAAGGCCATTCCCTCCTTCCTCAGCATTCCCTTGGCACAGGGATACACCCAAAGTTGACAGATCTCAGTTGGCCTCCTGGATGGTTGGAGGACTATGGCATGGCTTCTCTTATTCTCCTCCCCCAACAAAACTGAAATTTGAATGCAGTCGTTATAAGATGTCAAGGACTGAGGGGTGTCCATGAGAATGAGGGCTTTGCTCACCTTGCTGTTTTTAGAGAACATTGCCTGCCATCATTGCACCTTTTCTTACAACCAAAAGCACATGCAGCCATGACTAGCTTGTTGTTGTTAGTTGCAAAGTCGAGTCTGACCCATCATGATCCCATGGACAATGTTCCTCCAGACCTTCCTGTCCTCTACCATCTTCTGGAGTCCATTTAAGCTCACACCTATTGCTTTAGTGACTCCATCCATCCCACTCATTCTCTGTCATCCCCTTCTTCTTTTGCCGTCAATCTTTTCCAGCATTAGGCTGTTCTCCAGTGAGTCCTTCCTTCTCATTAGGTGGCCAAAGTATTTGAGTTTCATCTTCAGGATCTGGCCTTCTAAAGAACAGTCAGGGTTGATCTCATCTGGAACTGACCGGTTTAATCACCTTGCAGTCCAAGGGACTCGCAAGACTCTTCTCTAGCACCATAGTTCAAAGGCCTCTATTCTTTGACACTCAGCCTTTCTTATGGTCCAACTTTCACAGCCATGCATTGCAACTGGGAAAATCATAGCCTTGACTATACTCACTTTTGTTGGCAGGGTGATGTCTCTGCTTTTTAGAGTGCTGTCTAGTTTTGCTATAGCTTTTCTCCCCAGGAGCAAGTGTCTTTTAATTTCTTGGCTCTAGTCCCCATCTGCGGTGATCTTGGAGCCCAGGAAAATAAAATCTGTCACTACCTCCATTTCTTCCCCATCTCTTTGCCAGGAATTGAGAAGGCCGGATGCCATGAATAGCTACTGATAATCAATTGCCATTGTGGTTTTTAGAACAATGACATACTAAAAAGCCCATTCTCTTCCTATTCCAAGTTACCACTAATTTTGGCCCATTCAAAATATCTACCTATGAAGCTCTGAAGGGCTCGAGCCAAATTCACTTCTGCTGCTGCTGCTTCTGTCTTTCCCCTTCTCTCTCCTTGACCCTTTCTGTCCTGAAGCATTTCATTTCCCATCCCCGTTGTAAAGATAGACAAAGTACAGGTGAACCCTCAGCTTACTATGCCAATTGAATCCCATTTTTTTTGTTGGTGAGACCGTTGTTAAGTGAGTTTTCCCCATTTTATGACCTTTCTTACCGCAGTCGTTCAGTGTTGTGAACTTAGCAACAAAATTGTAAAAAGAAGTCTGATTTCCCCATTGATTTTGCTTATCAGGAAAAAGTGATCACGTGACCCAGGGACAGTGCAATTTTCATAACTATAAACCGTTTGTCAAGTGTCCACATTTTAATCACCTGACCATGGGGATGCTGCAACAGTTATAAGTGTGAAAAATAGTCCCCAGTCCCTTTTTTCATTGCCATTGTAACTTCAGTCACTGAACGAACGGTTGTAAGTCGAGGATTATCTGTACCCTAAACAAGATCAGTAATATTTGGAAAAGAGGTTGGCTTCCGTATTCTAGATGCCAACCCAAAAGCCAGTAGACGCCTCTCGCCACCAAAAGGATGGCGGGGAGAAGGCATATTGAGTCCTGCACCAACCCTACAAAAGTGCATTATAGCAAAACATGTACTGGCACCATCTACTTAACATGTGGTCGATGGGCCATCCTCTCTCCCCATTAGTGAATCTGGCAGCGAGGAAAATGTTTATGTTGAAATAATATCAGCGATGCCAGACAGAGGGTACCTGTGAGTGATTTGCTGCAGGCTGTTCTCAGGAGCCGGGCGAGACTGAAAGGGGAGCTCTCCATTAACATCTAAATGTGGTATAATCCCCCTCCCAAAATACGTACTTTTATGCCTAAAACTGGTGCCAAGTCACCATATTAATAACTTACATCTAAACTCCATTTAATACCAAAAACAAGTTTTGAAAAGCTTTATTATGAACAGAAATGATGTTTTGACAAATTTTGAGCCATTTTTTTTGAATACGTGTTCTTTGTTTCTGTTTTGGCTGTCATCTCATTTTTAGCCAATATTGCTGGGAATATGTGAGTTTTCATAGGGTTTTGAAATTTCTTTTAATACAGGGTCTTGAAAGCTAATCAGAGTTGGATTGGGGGAATATTTGGATGAGAGGCTACTAAGAAATACCCTGGGATGGTAATTTGAAAAAAAAAAACATCCCACAAAAGACAATGAGAAAAATCTTTCTGTGATTATGGGAGAAAAATTAAGTGATAAAATTTTGGACTATATTGAACAGAAGCATTCAATACACTTTAAAATAATCTTTTTTTTAGCTTCCAAGTCTTATTCTCCTAAGATATGAAAACTCAATTTATGCCAAGAGTTATTATAAGATGAAAACAATATCCCCAGAAAACACACACACACCGGGGGGAGGAGGGAGGGAGGGAGAGAGAGAAACATATGCATGTATGTCCTTTATTTAGATCGCTTAATGCACAATCTTTCATATTCATGTAAAACATATGGAAATTGAACTGCTTTTTTTATAATAAATTTAAATATATTTTGTTTGGTTTTAGATTTGTATTAGAACATGCATTTTTGTAGTTTTTCTTGGTTTTGTTCCTGACTTTTCCTTTGTAAACAAACTTATAAACATGCATTAATTCTTTTTATCCTTAGGAATCTTTTTCAGATTTTTTTCAGGTTTGTCCTCCCCACTCCCTGAAGTGACTGAGAGTTGAATTGCTTTTGCAATAAGGGGTGATTGGTTCGTTTTATCTCCGTGTGATGGGTTGTAATTTATAATTTTTGCTTCTCATCATTTTGATTTTTTTCTTTTGTATTTGATGTTTTCCTATTTTAATTATTATTCAGTTGGTATATATGCCACTTATAGAAGTTTTTCTTTATTATTCAATCAATATATATGTCCAGGAAGTAAAAAAATAAATTGCCCCCTTGCAGCCCTTATGTATTGTGTACAACTCAAAATAGATATTAGGATAACAAAATATCCTAATGTTGTTATAAGCTGCCCAGAGTTGCCTCATAGGAAATGGGTAGCAACAAACAAATAACAAACAACAAAAGTAATTGAAAAACCAGTTTTGTAAAAAGTCAAACTGCTCCAAAATTCATTCATCCATCCATCCATCCATCCATCCATCCATCCATCCATCCATTCATTTAGAAAATTTATATTGCTACCTATTCGCACATAGCAACGCAAGGCTGTTTGGAAGTCATTAAACCACTGCCACATAACACAAGTAGTTTTCATTCAAAGACTGCCTCATTTAGCAACTGTTTTTGATTACAACGGTGATGAATACCTATAAAACCATTATCTACATTTACATCCTTTGCTGTTGTGTAAAGCCAAGGAAAGCTGAAGCAAGTTCATAAACACATAAGCATTTTCATTCAGTGATCATTTCACTTAAAAACCAAATTGCCAGTCTTAACTACAGTCACCACAAGGACTATCTGTATAATTTCTTAGATCAGTGCACAACTGCTTGGATTTGCCTTTATGGAGCATTTAGTTCTGTTTGGCATGACAGGCAGCAGATAGAAACTGTCATTATTCCCTATAGCAGGAAAGCAGCTTTCTTAAAATGATTCTGCCTTCTTTCCTTGTTTTTCCGTATTGTTTTCTTAGTTCATCAAGAGATAAAGCCATTATAAACCTTTTCTTCTTCTTTTTCTTTTTCCTCTTCTTCTTCTTAAGCCAACCAAGATATTTCCAAACTTAAAACAATTCCCCAAAGTCCCAAAGTCATCAAACAGTCCAAGCAAAGCACAAAGTTCTTCCCTTTGCAATTTCTCTTCCTGGGGTAATATCAGTTAGGAAAAAAAACCCAATCTGTATTTTAAAGCCTTATTGCAGTAATCTTCAAGGCATCTCCTCCAACAAAGTCTTAATATAATTTTTTTTTTCAAACTTCTTCCTTCCCACTTGTAACAAAGAGCTTTACTTTCTGTAAAAAAAAGCAGGCTTTTCAGTGTCCATTGGTTAATTCCATAAGGGAGGGAGAGTAACTTTCCCTTTCAGCACTTCCATTCGCCGCTTTAAGAAACCTCCACTGGAAACAATGTAACATCCAAAAGATAGTAGCTTTCAGGGTATTAAATATATCCTTAAAGTCCCAGTTCAGCCAAAAAAACCTTTCACTTTGTAGCTTCCTCCTTCTTCCTCCTGCACATTCTTAACCAGTTGCCGGCTTCTTCGTGGCGGCCATTAGAGACTGCCGCTCCACCGCCTTGAGAAAAGGGGGTTTTGCTGGCTGGGGAGGGGGTCTGCAATATCCTCCAACCCCTGTCCGGATCCCCCCTATCTTCAGCTGCCCCAACAGGGCAGCCTTATCCTCCAGATCCGTTGGGATCAGAGGCACCAAGACGGCTAGCATGGCAGGGATTGTGCAGAGTCGCAAATCCCTGCCGTCGCCGAAGCCTGGCAAACCGGAAGTCCCCTTAAAATGATTCTGGAGTCTGTTTCCTGACCTGGTCTATCTCAAACGGCTGATGCTCTCTTGGCGATGGTTTGAAACTTTAGAGAAGGAGTCAATTTGAGACCACCCTGCCACAGTGCCTGAATTTTGGAATGTCCTACCCTCTAGGGAAGATCTGCCCCCACCTTCCTAAACTTCCAGAAGAGCCTGAAGACCTGACTCTACCAGTTGGTCGGGGAAATCAAATGGAGGAATATCAATCTGGAGGTGGCTGCTGGATCGATGGCAGACTCCAACTCACCCCCTTACTCTCTACTGGTCCATCTATTTTGGTTGTGTTCTTTTTCATTGTTTATTTTATGGGTTCTATTATTTTATCCCAATGATGCTTTTTCAGAAGGCCTTGTTCCTTGTTTTTTTCTTTGAAGATGTTTCACTTCTCATCCAAGAAGCTTCTTCAGCTCTGACTGGATGGTGGAAAATGGAGGGATTTATATTCTTTGCAAACAGCTAGTTGTTTACATCCTTTTAGAGGGTTGTGGAAGCACTTGGAGGTTTATCTGTGTTTTCAGGTCACCTGAGTAATGCTAATCATTAGCACTATTTAGTTGCCTCCTGAAAAAGCACTTTTGGGACAACCATGACCTGGATGACTGAGAATTTCTACAGACTTCTACTACTTTACTTCTGTTCTGTTTATACTCCTTTCATTTTCTTCCTTTTTATTGTTGTAAACCACTTAGAGCAGTCCTATGGAGAGATAGGCAGCAAATAATAATTGACTTTGTGCTCTATCTCATATACCCATTAGCTTCCTTTGTAATACCTACAGAGCATCTGGAAAAATAAGAAAGATACCATAAGTTGGTGTTATGACTCCCCTTCAAAATTCAAACGAATAAAACAGAAAGCAGCTGTTTCACAATTAAATCAAACGGAAAGAAGTCTTATAAGATAACGGCTGGCAGAAACCACAGCATAAATCTTTACTCTGTCCGGCAAACCAGTCCTGGCAATAAATCTCCAGTCTCAGAGCTTCTTGCTGTAACGTCCTCACTCAAATAGTCATTTTGTTCCTGGCAAAATGTACCAGCCCAGCTGTGTCCTTTTATGCTCATTGAGGCAACGTGCTAATTTACTGACTCGCTCTCCTCATTCGCTCCAGCTGATTTTGCCTTCTCAACCGTCTTCTATTTTTTACATTTAACCACAAATTTTCCACGTTCTCATCTCCACTAGAAGACTCTCTCAAAACTTCCCTGTCAGCCATTCCCGGCTGTTGATCAGATAAGGAACCAGAGGAGGTCAGAGGTCCTGACAATTCTAATACATCAGGTCTGTCGTCCTTTGTCATGTCCATCTCCTCATCCTGGTTATCAGTCCAATCACTAAGCCAGGCCGGCTCATATTTTTCTGCCATGACCTCCTCACTTGAACTCATATCAGTCACAGGAACTGAATCCAAGCCCGGAGCCACAACAAGTTGGTGCAGAATTTTAGAGCCAGAAGTACATGATAATATGCTTGCCATAATGTGACTTGCAAACAATGTTTTCTCCCCCCTCCCCCAAGATATCTTCTAACTCCCATTCCCCAAAGAAATTCTTCATACAGGTCCATAATGATTTCTTTAGATTTACTTCATTTTGTTTGCTTGAAGCATACAGGTAGTCCTCAACAGGGGTGGGATTCAGAGAGTATTCAGCAGGTTCGGACCAGTTCTGGAGAACCGTTAGTGGAAATTTTAAGTAGTTTGGAGAACTGCAAGTACCATCTCTGACTGGAGATTTTACAGTATCCTTCCCCTGCCATGTCCACTAAGCTACACCCACAGAACTGGTAGTAAAAAAAATTGAATCCTACCATTGGTGGGTTTCTACTGGTTTGGCCCAGTTCAGTAGAACCAGTAGCTCTGAAGATCAGCTGTGAGTGAACCGGTTTGCTCCAACAATCAGCTGTTGGGCTCTCCCACCCGGGCCCTGATCTGTGCTTTATTTCCGGGTTTTCCAGCTCAGCTGATTTGCATGGCGTTGGAGATTTCCATGTATCAGCTGTTTTACACACAGGGCTTGCAGCAGAAGGTAAGCTGTAAATGCTGTGCATGTGCGCAAAGTGCACACTCACCGAACTGGTTGTTACACCGGTTGAATCCTACCCTTGGTCCTCAACTTCCAACCATTCATTGTTAGAAGTTACAGGCAGTGCAAAAAGTGTCTTATGACTGTTTTTCACACTTATGACCATTGCAGCTTCTCCATGGTCATGTATTTAAAATACAGATGCTTGACAACTGGTTCATATTTATGATGGTTGCAATGTCATGAGGTCATGTGTTCCCCTTTTGCAACCTTCTTGACAAGTAAAGTCAATGGGGAAGCCAGATTCACTTTACAACAGTGATAGTAATTGGACAACAGCAGTGAGTTGCTTAATAAGCTTGGCAATAAAATGGAGCAAAGCTCATTTAACAACTGTCTTGCTTAGCAAAAGAAATTTTGGGCTAATTTGTGGTCCTAAGTCAGAACATTTTACAGCCCGGTTTTTGGGAAGCCCACATTGTCAGTGATTACAGCCTACCCATTTTTCCCAAGAAACTATTATTTTAGAATAACAGGCACATTACTTCCATAGACCCTCCCTTACAGGACCATTCAAAAGTAAGAAAGGGTATGTTTAAATGATGACTGATTTTTATATATTTCTTACTGATATCTTGTTGTAAGCTGCCCAGAGTCACTTTTTTTGAGATGGACGGCTATATAAATTTGATACTGCATATAAATGAATGAAGCAATCAATTAATATAGGGACACATTCAAATGTATGGCAAGAGCGCTGTTTGTACAGCAATATAGCATTGCCTCTTCAAATGTGAGTTGCATTGACTTCATTTCTTTATAAAAGAGAAGAAACTATGCAGTCTTCTTCTCAAACAGAATTAAACAACAGAAACAGAAAGCACTGACTGCAACTAAAATTTTGCAGTAGTGTGATGACCCAGAGTATATCTGAAATATAACAAAATCCAAAACGTAACTAAAAGTCCTTTAATGCCTTCAACTTGGCTTCACTGTTTAATTGTTCAGAGTGGAGGAGTAAACTATTTTCAAAATAACATTTCAAAAGTAAGAAACACAGTTCACATTCAAAGAGCTGATAACGAAGCAAAAACCAAAAACAAACTGCATTGAATAAAGTTTCTTGACAGACCAGGATAGGTAATTGCCAGCTTCAGGAAGATAACCAGGGACAGTCCATTGGAAGAACGCCAACCAAGATAAACCTTCTTTAGAAATAAAACACTAATTTGTCTCCAGCGTCAGTTAGCAGCAGGTCCAATCTTTTATGCAGATCTCACACCTGCAACCCATGAAAAGAATCATGGCCCTCTCCTCCTGAATAGACCATGTTTTACCCTGATCCTCTCCTCCCTGCATGCCCTAGGATGGATAGGGGATGGGCCTGGGTCCTCCTTTGACTGCTCAGCCAGCCTCTGCCCTTCCCCAGCCTCCTCCTCCACCACCTCTGGAGCCACACTTCCACTCCCTGTTGGCTGTTCCTCCTCTTCCTCAGAGTCAGTCTCCACCAGGGGCATGGCAAGTAGTTTCTGGAAAAAAAAAACCCAGAATAGTAGAGTTGGAAGGGATCTGGAAAGTGTTTTAGTTTAACTCCTTGTTCAAGCAGGAGACCTTATACGATTTCAAACAAATGACTTCCAATATCTTCTTTAAAATCTCCAGTGATGGAGCACCCACAACTTCTGATGGCAAATCCTTCTTTTTCAATCCTCCTTTCTCATCACTGGCTTATAAAATGTAAACAAAATATCACTAGGAAAAGAAATGTTCTGCTTTGCTTTTACCCATGACTCAAGAAAATTATAGCTCCTGAAGTTGTGGAAGGAAAAAAAATAGCCAGCCTTGCAGATAATGCCATACAGGATTTTTTAGAGTCATCCAGCCATCACCAAGCTTGTCTTTTGTTTGTTATATTTCCCAACAAATGATAAATAATTCTGAAAACAATCCAGGATTACCAGATTTATAGATCTATACTAGATCTTTAAAAACTCAGGTAATCCCTAACCTGCTACACAGAGATAATTTTTAAAAAAATCAATTTTCTGCCATTTGGTAGACATGTGGGTTTTTCCAACTTAGATATGAAGAAAGCTATTGTCCAATGCACCTCAAGGCAGATGAAGAAGAAGCAACAGATGGAAACTAATCAAGGAGAGAAACAACCTAGAACTAAGGAGAAATTTCCTGACAGTTGCAGCATCAGTGGACTGATTTGCCTCTATAAGTTGTGAATGCTCCAACACTGGAAGCTTTTAAGAAGAGTCCCAAAGGTGCTTTTTCAAGAGGCAACTGGACTTTCTGGTTTTTTTCTCTGAAGATGTTTCGCTTCTCATCCAAGAAGCTTCTTCAGATGGAGCTGAAAAACCAGAAAGTCCAGTTGCCTCTTGAAAAAGCACCTTTGGGACAACCATGACCTGGATGACTAAGAATCTCCATAGTCATTTTTAAGAAGAGATTGGACAACCATTTGTCTGAAATAGTATAGGATTTCCTGCCTGAGCAGGGCTTGGACAAGAAGACCTCCAAGGTTCCCTTCAACTCTGTAATTCTCTTCTCTTCTCTTCTCTTCTCTTCTCTTCTCTTCTCTTCTCTTCTCTTCTCTTCTCTTCTCTTCTCTTCTCTTCTCTTCTCTTCTCTTCACATCTAGGCTATATTAAGTTTTACTAGCTATGGAGAGAATTACAACCTATCTGCTAGCCTGCCAATGAATTCCTTCTTCTTATTTGGGACATAATAAGATACATAGGTAACCATTGTATTGTTATTTTTAATTTAGATCATACTGAGTTCATTAGTCCCCATTAAACAAAAGGAAGAGGAGGCTTGATTGCTTTCTTTTTTGTTGTTGCCTTAAGCTATGAAATGTCTCAAAATCTTTACTGTTCAGCCCCCAGCAAAATCGAACTTCTGAAGTTCTAAACAGCCCATCTGTTAGTGATATGGTTAAGCTATGTATTCTCTACATACATATATACATTTCCTGCATTGCATATTATTTCAAATATTTGCTCTTAGAACTGCAAGGTGTCCTACTGTCATAACAGTGAAGTTATTCATTAAGCTGTCAGCACCTTTGCGTATTTTTCCCCACATGGAGTCCATTTCTGATTTTCCATTCCCCCTTAGAGGACCTACTCACTCATCACCAGGAGCGGTTGCTCTCATAACTGGTGCAATTGAGATTTTCATGTCAACATATGTAAACCAAAATCTCAGCCTCCTTATTGCCGGTATTCCAAATCCTGAATTTTCTAGGGCACTAATGGATTTTAAGGGCCAGCTTGCATTTGCTAAGAGTTTTATTCCTATCAACATGATGCAGTTTTTGGCATTAACTTCTGAGCTGGGTTTTTAAAATAGTATTCGAAGAAAAGATGTCCATAAACATGCATTGACCAGGAGGGAGGAAAAAAAGAGCCGTGATTGATTGCAAGCCTCTGTGTTTTGAAATGATGCAGGGTATACAAAGCATAATAGAAAATAGAGGCGCCATCATTATTTGGACATAGAATGGTGTTGTTGAATTACATATGAATCTACCTCAGTTTTAGGTAGGACTGAGGGCTGCAGACATCCAAAATCACTGCTAGTCCAATTAAGCCAAGGAGCACACTTGGCAACGGAGGAATCCATCTATTTCCAGTTCATGTCAGTTTCAAAAATGTTTATTTATAATCCTTCTTGATCCCTTTCTGCAATGATATAATTTTTTCTGTCTCTAAAATGCCTTGAAATAAGTAATTAAGTCACACGGGTAAGAATAACTTCAGCATAGAGTGGAGAGTGCAAAGCAAGGAAAGTTTATATTTAAAGTGTCGTTATGTCCAAAAAAGGCTACTCGACAGAGAACTAGTATTTCTGACCTTCTGTATAAACAAACATCTACCTTCAAAGATATCCACATGTTCAGGCTGTGTATTGTAAAGCTCTTCATCTTTTCCTTATTGTAAATTTATTCAAACATGAAAGTAGGACTCTTCCCGAGAGCAATTCATTTCTCAGGATTAATAAGATATGGGGAGGAGAATGAAAAGCATCAAAATTGGCGTCATAGAGATGATATTCAGCAGGTTCTGACCAGTTCTGGAGAACCGGTAGCAGAAATTTTGAGTAGTTCAGAGAACCGGCCAATACCACCACTGACTGGAGATTTTACAGTATCCTTCTCCTGCCATGCCCACCAAGCCACGTGCACAGAACCAGTAGTAAAAATTTTTTGAATCTTACCACTGGCCATAACCAATGATCAAATGATGATGATGATCAAATGACCAAGCCTTGGGCCTCTTATGTGTGCTGCACATTTAGGATCTCCAACCATTTTTCCCCTTCTCTCCCTGGTTATCTTCAAACCACCAGCCATCATTCCCTCCTGTCTGATGTTTTTAGCTGGTTTCCTTACAAGGATGATACCTCCAACTCACTGAATTAAGCTTTCCTCAATCTTCCTAGCATCCCTTTGAGATTGTCTATTTATTCTTCTTCCTGCATAACTGTAGCCCACTACCACTCTGTTTTTCTCTACTCTTTGCATCTTCAATAGCAGCCACTAACAGACATGGACAAAACAGCTTGTGGTGGTAAAATGTAAAATAGGCCACATTTGTCTCTACCCTGAGACAATTTTGCCATTTGACACCTTCTCACAAACCTGCTTATCTGTAAGACCCCAGAGATTCTGAAGTTTCTGGGCCTTACCATGAAGCCTCCAACCAGCCATATTCGGTCTTCCATTTGCAAAGCCTGACCTGCTCTTATTTTCTTGGAGTTCAGGTGAATGACAAGCTGAGATTATTTATCCACTTTCTGAAGCTCAGCCACTAATTTCTGATTTCTCCCATTTAGTTTGGGGAGAAATTAATTGAGTCATGATACTGTATCATGTAAATTTCCATAAGGTTTCAGAAGAGAAGCAGTTGCAAAAATATTGAAAGAGAACGAGAAGGAAAAGATAGTCATTGGCAACCAATGTACCAAAACATAAAAATTTAGAAAAATAATAATTAATGGGTTGTTTTATTTCTCCTTTCCTCCAGGTGTCGGAAGAGGGCTATTCTGGGGATAAGCAGGATATTTTTTTTATTGTTGTTATTAGAAAATCAGAATTTTATTTAGCAACTTATTTGTTAAGATTTGCTTTGTCATTGTTTAAAATCTTAACTCAAGCTGATATCTGTTAGATTTTAGCCCATTACTTACCAATGTGCATAATTTCTTTTGAAAAGTTACAGACATAGTGAAAAAGCAGAAGTTTAAAGGATGCTCCTTGTATAATGTGGAACACCATGCATACATACTATTTGCTGTACTTGTGCTCCTTAACTTATCCAGTTATTTCTACAACTTACTACAATTCCTGAATTTCCACAACTTTCACCACCGTCCTTGGCATGTTCATCAGGGTTTATTCCCAATATATTGAATAGGCCTGAGTAACCCCATGACCATGTCCAGAGGTAACTGAAACAATCCTCTTCTTTCTGAACAATTAAAATACAGTTAAATAGAGGTAAAAGCAGAGATTCAGCAGGTTCTGACCAGTTCTGGAAAACTGGTAGGGGAAATTTTGAGTAGTTTGAGAACTGGCAAATCACACCTCTGACTGGAGATTTTACAGTATCCTTCCCCTGCCATGCCCACCAAGCCACGCCCACAGAACCGGTAGTAAAAAAAAATTGAATCCCACCAGTGGGTAAAAGAGGAGATCTGGAATTTCTTCTACCCAGTTATTGAGTTATTTCCAGTTGTATATGGTTGAGGGAGAGATCACCTGATCTTCTCCATAATCTTATTTGTTTGAAAACTGGAGAAGACTTCAGGGATGCTGCTAGAGGGGAAATTAAAAGAAAAGTAAGATTTAAACTCTCTTTCTGGATTTCTTTCAACTCTTTCCATTTGAAGCAAAAGACATTGCGTCCCAGCCAGCACCAGAAAAGGAGGGAATTTGAAAAATTATCTGCAGTGAAATATGAAGTTCTTTTACTTACTTTATTTAGAAAATGAGTGATAGGATATGTGTATTTCTTGTCCATCAAGCAGCATCTCCTACTTAAGCAGAGGATTCTACAAGAAGATCTCCAAGTCCTTTCCAACACTGTCATTCTGTTAATCTGTATGTCAGCATTCCGGCAGTGGCCCTAATTAAATCATGAGCTTCAAGTCAAGCTTCAAAAACTTCAAAAGATTTATTAGGAACTAACATGTCAGTATGACCTGTGTGTAGCCGATTCTGAGACATGTAATTCACTGTCACCCTTGACCCTGGTTTTCCCCCACCCCTCTGGGTGTATCATAATTCATATTCTCCAATGAAACACGTTCATAACCAAGAGTCATCAATCATGTTCTCCAACTAGAGATTTGCACTGCAGAAACTCCAGTCACTTAGTTATAATCTTTGCAAGATATGAATGGAATGCACTTTTGATTCCAAACTGCTGTACTGCTCTTTCAAATTCCTTTCCTCCCCCTTTTCTGTTCATGGCAACTCTAAAACGAGCTTAGAAATGTTTTATGAGTTGACACTGTAAATATGCAATTCTATACAGTTCCAGCAAGGATTCCAAGTCCCCATGGCTTCCTGAATCTCAATTAAATCCTCAGGGCAAACAATATTTGAGGATATCTCCCATAAGATTTTTCCAAGTTCCAGTCAAAGCAATTGTCAGATCTACCAACTTCGGCTTGGTACCTTGCTAGCATTCTGTCATCTATTGGGGAAGGAAGGGGCGAACAAATAGGCAATAAAGCTGTATATCTTTATGATGAGAAATTAGGAGGAGGAAAATTGACTTTTGAAGAAGAAAAGATCAGGTGTTTTGGAATCTGGTTCATGCTGACATCCAGCACTTTCAAGGCTGTTTGCCCTGAGAGTGGAATTTTACTAGCCCAAACACCTCAGTGTTTCTCATAACATCTTGGTGATGCTGTATTGGCTACACATGGACGGATCACAGGGGAGGGCTAGGGGAAGCAGGGGTTTCTTTCTGTATTGGCGCATGGGAATTTTAGATTCTGCTTGACTCTAACAATCAGCATTTCTTAGTAAAAGTGCCTTTTCACTTCATATGGAGTCAAGAGTTTTACTTTCCTAAGGGATCAGACTGGGGCAGGTCTGACAGCAAAGGAGAAACATTGGGGGAAGATGGCAGAGAGAAACCATTTGTAATGATGAGATAACCATGATGCCTCACAAAAATAGAAAGATATTTTCTTTATCATCTATTTCCAAGAAGTGGATGATAGATCTGGGGATACTGTTGGCTTAAATAATACCTTTTAACTCCTATTCCCTGCACTGAATGCTATATCTGCATGTGTAAGTGAAAATGTATGCTGATATATAAGTGTGTGCTCTTCTCTTTGGTTTGTCTCCTTTTATCCAGATTTTGGAGAAAGACAGGTGTGACTTTCAGGCTCAAAAAGGCTTCCCATCCCTGATATACAAGAACACAGCTTTAATCACTTCCAAATGCACTAACAGTCCCCTCAAACCTATTCAGGGAATGAATCTCCTTAGGTTTCCTAGTTAATATATTTAATTACTCCTACATTATAATTATAGCAAAGGAATCGATATGGGGATACTTGAATCCTCATGGCAGGAATAGTGTTCTCTGTATGCCCTTCTGTTTTCATGTGGTGCATTCAGGATAGCAGAAAACAAAGGAGCTGTGTGTTGGAGACCATCCAGATAGTGAATAATGAAAAAACTCAAAAGGATTGCTACAGATTCATCTAGAAGTTCTGCATGGCATCTTTCTTAAAAGATCCCCAAGGGTGAGCAACCTTTTCACAGCACATTTTGCTTCATGCTGTAGGCAACAGAAAAGTAGAAATCCTCCAGTGAGATTGATCTGTGAAGCAGAAAAATCCCCGTTTGAAACCCAGCTTCAGCCATGCTCAGCCATGGCTTTGCAGAATCTTTGTAGCTCCTTCTACGCGTGTAAGGGTTTAACAATGTGCCCTATTCTTCAGTATGATCACAAAGCTGAGCTCTTGTGGGTCCAGTATTTTACAGAGCTTTTATAAACAATGATGATTATTACACTCATTATCCCCCAACTATGTCAAAACAGTAGCTTAACCCTACAATTCTATACCCTATGCCAAGGAGAAGAGGATTAAATCCTATTGCCAAATCATCTTGCCACTTAGTTTGAGAAGACTGGGTGACATCAATGGAGGTTAGAGAAAAATCTCACTTCAGTGGCACCATCTGAACTGTTTCAAAGAGAAGGGAGAACGTCAAAGTGTTCTTTCCCAATAGAACTGGGATTTCAACACAGCAACTAAGATACTTACAATCCTCTTCTGCTCAGGTTGGATGCCCTGCCTCTTTCACCTCCAAGAAGGACTGAAAAACCAAGATGGAACTGCATTTGCTGGCACTTCAGGCTGGGTGTTTTTGTTTTTGTCACGGGATGGAGTTTTGGGAAATGAGGTCACTTGACTAGCCAGAGATGGTTCTATATCTCTCAGTTAGGATCATTTAAAAAAACAACAACTGAACTCCAAATTATTCAGATTTACTATATTGATTTCCTTTTCAGGAAATGGCATTTTCACTAGTCCCTTAGTTCTACCACGTAATTAGCACTAGAGGCAGCACATCCAGAAACAGCTGCTAAGTTCAAGTCCTTCCTTTGTTTGATTGAGATGACTAATCAGATGGTTGGCTTAACTAACTAACTAACTATCTCAAGATAGCACTGTTCCACAATTTTGGACTACCATTCCCACAAGCGTGATCAGTTGAAAAAGGAGAAAGAGCCAATCTAGTATTGCTGGTTGGACACTATAAAGGATTACACCAGATGACCATGACAGACCTAAAAGAGGTGGTGCTAGACAAAGGGGCATGGAGAGTACTGGTTCATGGAGTGGCTGAGGGTTGGACCTAAGTGAATTGCTGATGATGATAACAAATTCCAATAAGTTTGGACCATTGGGGTTGGTTAGTGTAGGCTGAAGATGCGAAGAGCTCTAGGCCAACACATCTGAAGAGTAATTCAACAGGTGGGAAGCCCTCCAAATAAATGTGAATGTTATTATGTCTGACCTAATTTTCTCATGTGCAACCTTCCAAGTGCTTTTAATAAAGGCAAGCAATGTTTCCAAGGAGCTGTCTATTCTAGAGTGGCTTGATAAGAACAATGTCATATTAAACATTCCACAGGACTCCACCAAACGACGTTGGGTGAAACCAAATCTCAGTAAAATACCTGCTTTTATTAAAGTTGGCCAAGTTTCGTCACAACACATTTTTGAACAGAGACAGATTTAAGAACTGGAACAGGCACAAATTCCAAATGCTCATTTTCTAATTTTGAAGTAATTAAGTTAATAAGATTTTCTCTGACTCATGTAAAGTAAGTCTTTTCAGGGAAAAAAACCTAATTTAGTTACAACCCAGAGCTTATTTGTGCTGGGATATCCTATTATCTTCCATGAAGTTTTGACTGGAAGGTAGGGGAAACATTCATGAATATATGGAAGATACATCAATGCTTTCAAGCTTGGGATATGATTAATATTCTGTAGGTATTTTTTGACAAGGATGCATGTTTGTGTGTGTTTACATCTGAATCTAGGAGTACTCTTCTGAAGTTTGAAGGGACATATTTCCAGACTCCAGAAAACTCATTATGGATGAATGAATTCTGCAATTTCAATTTCATTCCATTTCTCATGTACAGCAAATTTCAGGAGGGGATATGTTTCAGTTTTTATTTTCCTCACAACAATAAACCTGTGAGCAGAGATGAATCCCCTCCCCATGTGTACATTACATTGGTACAATCCAAAGTTTTCTTGTTAGCTTTAAGTTTTAAGGAGTAATATATTAAAGACAGAAGGTGTGGGTTCCAAGGAGGCTGGGTCAATCAAAATTGATGACAAGTAAGTAATAAGGATTTCCTCCCCTCTCCTTTTAATGTTGAATTTTTATTCTGTTTTTATACCCCAGCTCTACACCTCCCACAGAACGAGCATATTCAGAAGATCTGTGATAGAAAGCAAGCAAGAGGGCAGGTCTACTGTGAAATCACTCTGTATGTTTGTCTGGTCAAGTAAAGATTTATTCAATGAAAAGTTTGCATTTTGGAAGGTATTACAGCAGCTTTCTCTGGACAGGATGTGAAAATGTGCAGCTGCTTGTTTCAAACAGGGCAGACACCCAGCTAGTGGCGGCCGCCGCTGCTGTTCCTTAAAATCACATCGTCCAGAAATATTGTGTTAACATCAGACTCAAAGAATAACAAGAAGAATTTTCCAGCGTTTTTCCTAGACTCCTTGCCAGATATGCGTCCTCCTCTTCATTATGTGGTCACATTTTAGGGCAAGAAATAATAAATACACAAATGGTCTGAGTTGCTGCTCTTATTAGTTAGCAACCAAAGATACAAAGGACAAACAAGGAGGTCCTGAGGCCTACAACAATGTTGCTGTGACTAAAGACCGGCATGGAGAATGTTTTATTCTGGACCCTGCTTGCCAAAAAAAAAAAAAAGAGGAGGGGGGGTACTACTTTGGCCCCAGCTCAGCAAAAGTTAGCAACAAGTCAAGTCTTATTGCTTTTAACGAAACAGGCAGGGCAAACTTAAGGCACTTTTATTCAGATAAGAAACCCACAGTGGTTCAGTGGGATTTACTCCCAGTTATAAAGTGCATTTAAGATGGAAAACTTATGCAACAAAACGCAAGTCCCATTGAGTTTTGGGAAGATTGAAAGATTGAAACTTTAGACAATTACAGTATATGAGGCTATTATTAAAAACTAGTTGCATAAAGATGTGTGACTGAAGGGTGTCACCTACCTAAGAATTTATCAAGAGCTAGTTTGGTGTAATGGTTAAGGCATCAAGCTAGAAACTGGGAGACCAGGAGTCTGCCTTACACCCAAAGCCAGCTGAGTGACCTTGGGTGAGTTACTTTCTCACAGTCCTAGGAAGGAGGCAATGAGAAATCACTTAAAAAAAAAACCTCGGCAAGAAAACTACAGGGACTTGTTCAGGCAGCCTCCTAGAACTAGAATTGAAAGGAAGAGGGGAAAAAAGATTTATCAGGTCCCAGACACAGCTTGAGGAATGGGAAGAAAGTAGGAAGCATTGCCTCATAATTATCATGAAGTATTGGGATGTAGTATTAAAAACTGCATACAATATCAGGATTCCATTGAGATTACAGAGTCCGTGATGGCAAACCTATGGCACGTGTGCCAGAGGTGGCACACAGAGCCCTCTCTGTGGGCATGTGAGCCATCGCCCCAGTTCAGCTCCGCTGCGCATACATGCTCACGCCTCCCGCCAGCCAGCTGGTCTTCAAGTCTCTGCCGCACATTTGTGGGTTGCATGCAGGGGCACACAGACATGTTGCATATTGAGGATGTGCACGCGCATTCTTTGGGCACTTGGTGCCGAAAAGATTAGCCATCACTGTTATAGAGAAAAGGTGGTCCTCATCTCACAAGTAGGTCTCACAAGTAGGTGTTGGGGGATTTTTTTCTCCCTCAAGCCATGGTTTTAGGGTGAGATTTGAAGTTTTCATCTTTGGGTCCCAATTTTATTCAACTTCATAAAGCCACTGGTAGAAGAAATCATTCATATTTGGATTGTAGAATCACTAATAAGTGGATTTCAGAAAAATCACCTTTTCTTCCTACCTAATAATCCTCAGAAGAGACACCTGAATCAGAAACAGCTCTAGCACGGGGGAAACAACTGGTGCTGAAATGATGTCAGAGTGAGACATTATAAGCAGTTCCGGTTTGTGTTACTGAAGGTCTAAGTCTGTAGCTTGTGGTTTCTTCTGACCGTGGAGCTGTCTGTGGAAGTACCTGTTTGACATGATCTATTTTCTATCCATTCAATACAATACAATACAATACAATACAATACAATACAATACAATACAATACAATACAATACAATACAATAGCAATACAATAGCATTTAGTTTTATACTGTATACCATAGTGCTTTAAGCTTATAGCACTCCCTGAGTGGTTTATAATGTAGAAGAATTATTTGCATATGGCCTCCAGCCAACTGGGTCCCCATTTTATTGAACTTGGAAGGGGATGGAAGGGTGAGTCAATCTTGAGTCTGTCAGGATCAAATTCCAGCCTGCATTTTAACCACTGTGCCACCAGGGCTCAGACAGCACCAAGGACTCCACATCTAAAATTGTCTGATAAAGCTATGTACTTTTTTTTCCAGAACTTGTGTAATTGAAATTAGATTTTCTATATTTGTTGTATCAAGATCTAAATAGTGAAACTATCTGGAAGTAGAATCTGACCTGAATTGAAATGATCATTGCTTTGGCCACATTTCCAGTGCCTGAAAGATGCAAAAGGACTCCATCCATCTCATTAAATGACTCCATGTAATTAATCAGCAAATATATCTTGAGTATATTTTTGCAAATGCTGTAGTGATTCATACAATATGTATTTATTTAAAAGTGTTCCTGAATCGGAGAGAGTTTTGTGAATGTTTTAATAGATGGTAAAGGTAGAGCTACTTGCTGCAAAAATCTGTGACACTCAAAAGAGATCTTTACACTTAAAAAGTTTGGGAACTACTGGTCTATTTCAGTTTTTAGGAAATTGTACCATAACAGTGAAGTTATTTTGACACACATGAGTCACCCCTGCATGCGGGTATTTAAATAAAAACAACACACCTCATGATTGCTTTCAGCTGTAATATATACAGCAGGCAGAACAGACATAACAGAAAAGAAATTTAGACACACCTCACTTGAATGTGAGGTGAGTCTAAATGACGATGATTTTTTTTAGTGCTAATGAGCAATGACTACTCTGATATAAGACATTTTAGATTGCTTTTGCCTCCTCTGCCTTGGTATTGCATTCATCGGAGCTATACATGTGAGAACTTTCAGAGTTTTTAATTGATTTATTTGGGATCTGATTATGTACATATAAAATAGTGGTATATATGCAGAAAACAAGGAGAAAAAGCTAAAACTATGTTTTGTTTTGTTTTTGTAAAAAACAAGGGGGCTCCTATTATTCTGAAAGATGGAAATGGGATACTATGAAGTTAATTTTTCTCTCTCTTTTTCCCATGTCCACTCCCACTTCCAAGTTTGATCCCTAATATTATGAACAGGCACTATTAACACTGAGCACGAGGAATGTGAATTGCTTAAAATCATTCCTAGGATGGCCATTGCCCCAAAGTACTTGTGATACCTTGTCTTATTTATTAGAATTGTATCCCACCTTTTATCCAGGCGCTCAGAAGAGTTTAGTTACTGGTCCCTTCTCTCATTTTTTTTCTCATTGTAATATAATATAGGCTGGGCTTAAAGAAAAGGATTGGTTCAAAGTCACTTAGAAAGCTTCCTAAGGTAGACTAGGAACATGAGTTTACCTGCTCCTAATTCAGTACTTTAACTGCTATGCTACATCCTCCAGCCACCTTTGAAGTTTGTTCTCATAAACACTATATCAGATCAATGGTGGTTGGAGCACTCTAGAAGATACTAATGGGGATCTGAGATTCTGCAATTTTATCGGTATTGTTTTTCAATGTCCTCTTGCCATATGTAAACATGAATTATTAAGTGTAGTAGCTTATGATTCTTGACAAATGTATCTTTTCTTTTATGTATACTGAGAGCATTTGCACCAAGATAAATTCCTTGTGTGTCCAATCACACTTGGCCAATAAAGAATTCTATTCTATTCTATTCTATTCTATTCTATTCTATTCTATTCTATTCTATTCTATTCTATTCCATTCCATTCCATTCCATTCCATTCTATTCTATTGATGTGCAAAAATAGAAAGAGGAAAGAATATTTTGCCACCTTAATTTATTTATAAAAATAATATAGTTGGAAAATAAATAAATAAATAAATAAAAATATTACTATTGGTATTACCTTTGCTTTCTTTTGCTACAGTCATTCTACTTTTATTTTCACCTCTTCATATTTTATGACTTTCTCCACTTCTTTCTCTTCTATTCTGTGGTCTCCAGGTATTGCAATGTCCACAGTCCAGACATTTTGTCTTTCTTATTGACTGTTATTACATCTGGAAAACACAGATGGCAAATGCTTGTCTGTTTGAATTCTAAAGTCCCAGTGCATTTTAGCTTCTTTACTTTCTATTACTTTGTCAATTTGGTGGCCCCACCACTTCTTGCTTGCAGGCAAAGGGTATTTCTTGCAGATATTCCAATGCCCATTGTTGTTATTTTGCCATGCTGCTGTTCGTAAGCAGTCTGCATAATTTTCGTGCAGCATCTGGTGGTTGATCCACTGTTTCTTCAATTTCTTTGTAGAGATGACATTTGCTGTCCAATATGCATTGGAAGGCATTTATTTATGTCTTTCTTTCTTTCTTTTTTTACTTCTACTTTTTCTCTTTTTGCACTTTAGCTTTTATTTTACTTCTTAATTCTCTTTATTATTTTTCAATCTATTTAAGTTGTATTAGTTCTTGTTATTAAAACTTTCAATAAAATTGTATATACACATACACAAACCTTCTTCCTTCCTTCCTTCCTTCCTTCCTTCCTTCCTTCCTTCCTTCCTTCCTTCCTTCCTTCCTTCCTTCCTTCCTCTAAGAAAAATCATGTACATCGATTAATACTGCATGTAAATGTAACTTAATAGTCAGAGGAGTCTCTTTTTTTTGCTATTTTTGTTCTGAAAACAATGTTTCTGGAATAACAGATATGGAAAAGCTGTATCTGTAGAACACCAACCTTACTTTAGTTTAATGGAGAATAAATAAACTATCTTCAGAAAATATTTTTATCTAGGGTTTTTTTTGTAATTGTTCATTTCATACTGGACAAATATTTCTATGCTGTATATTCAATAGATTCTAGGTAACCTATTGTTTCCTGGCAGACTTTGCTGTGTTTTAGTTGTTCTTTTTCCATCTTCCTGTTTTTGTAATAAAAGGAAATAAATAAGGATTTCACCAAAAGATATCTTTTATAACTGCTGATGTCAATAGCCAGAAATTATGCTTTATTTATTCTTCAATTTGTAATCCATAATAAAGTTGTGACCATAAGGTCATTATTCTTTTCTCTTCTTTTTCTTCCACGATGTCAACCATGCCTGCCTTTTGCTTCCTCCAGTCTGTCAAGATGACACACAAATCTTACCATTCTTTCTCTTCACTCTTTACTAAGTAGAGCTCTTCCTAAGCTGAGCCACATGCCCAGGGAACCCAATGTGTTTCAGTTTCTCTCTGTTTTGATGCAGAGTACTCTTTGAAAGGAAAAAAGAAAGGATAGGAGAATGTGCATTTTCTGCAGCACTGTTGGACTTGCTCTTAGCAATGTCAGAACCCAAGAACATAGCAGAAAAAATACAGCTGGAGCAGAGGGAGCAAACCACACATTGCGTAGGAAATATTGCATTCCTATACAGTTTTCAGGCATGCAAACTATCGGCCACATGACAGAACATTGAGGGAACTCTTGATGTTACCCAGACAGGCAGCTTATTTGAGTCAGACCCATTTGATTTTTCCATGCTCTGAGAAACTTAACCCTCAGAGCTCCTTCGGGGGCCATAGATCCTTATTGTCACGGCTAATGGCTCGTGAAATAGTCTCGGTTTGGCAGCTTGATTGGAACTGGGGTTATATTAAAGTCCTTGTGTGCAACTCGTGGCCACAGATGCACACAGAGAGGTTCTCCCTTATTGATTTTATGAAGACTGACTCTGTGCCAAGTGAAAAATCTGTGCAAACCACATGACAGGCAGGAGGGAAGGCAGATGCAAACTGTTATTTTTTTTTTCCAATTTTGAATCCCAAACTCAAGTTGGAGTAAAATTCCCATCACAAACAATATGTTATCAGAAAACTATAGGAGACTAATCTCTATAGGAGACTAATGTCCATATAATATTGCAGTTGTTATAGTTTACCCATTAGTATTGCGATAGATATTTCAAATCTGTATTTAGGAATCCATTTGTTTTTGCATTTCTCTGAATTCCAACAGTATGTCATTTTGAGATCAAGTTCACTTGGCATGCATTTTTGAAACAAATTGTGCTGATGTTAATTAATGCAAAGTAAAACAAAACAGATGTGCAAAATTATTAAGAACTGGACCAAGAGAATTCTCCTGTACTGAAGCTGATTCAGAGCAAAATAATTCTATCCTGGAATTGGAACTCTTCCACAATCTCAAAAACCCAGATGCCAACAATGCTAGTTAGGTTGCAGTATTTTGGGCCCTTCCATTTTTTTCCAGAAGAAAAAGATAAAACAGTCATATCCTGTCCAAAGAATTCATTTGATGAACCAATCAGCAAATCTCAACTGGATCAGCTGAAACTTCCATCATGGGTCTCCACATAGTGGAAGTTTGGAACAGGAGGAGAAATCTTTTTGTTTTGTTTTTTAGTTTTCTGGTTTGAGAAATGCTATCACAAAGGCTGGCAAACCATGTGAGATAGAACCAAGTAAGCTTTGTATCCCATTTTTCAGCCACCCCGCCTGCTTTTTAGAACTGCAGAGCCTGAAAGACCACATAATGTTTGCCTTTTTTTTGTCTAGGTCAACATTGGGACAATCCTTTTATTACTTAGATAAAAAGATTGCCTTAAGCTTTTTCTTATGAGCAATACAGTTTATCTTACATTTACATTTCAGCTGATTTAGAGAAATAAAGTTAAATTAAAATTAAAAATCAAACTAGCAATTTTTGAGACATGCCAAATCTCTCTCTCTCCCTCTCTCTCTCTCTCTCTCTCTCTCTCTCACACACACACACACCCCAAATCTGATTGCCAGCCCTGCCAATCACTTACTAAGTTAAATGCTTTCTAAACAAACCACTGGTGCTCCATTTAAATAGAATTTATATGCACACTGCCAGGTAACAGTTCTTTAAGCCATATATTTAACATTGCTTGTTTATACAAACTGCAGTTATCTCGGAAGTAGATGATTTTTTTCACTGGCTTGTGAACAGTTTTTTTTTCTTTTCAAAACAGCCATAATGAAATGTGGATTTGGAGACATGATGGATAGGAGTTATGTTGAAAGCTTTTAGCCTTCGTCCCTTCCCCCTCCAGAACACACAGACCATAGCTTTCCCTGCATGATGGGCAGGCTGTCAAAGGAGCAACAACTCCCTCCCAAACTCCACCTATTTCATGGGATGGCACCACTGTGCACATCTGGAACAGGTGTCCTTCTCATCACAGGTCTATTGCAATGCTTTGGAAAGACTTGGAGAAGAACAGTGTTGTCCTTTCTCCATGTAAACATATTGAGTTTCTCTTCTGAATTGAAGATCAGCTTTCTGCATACAAAAGAAAACCCTTGAGAATGTGGCTGTTGTTCCTTCTCTGCTGGATTTGGAACTTGCTTTTCATGTATAATACTTCTGTTTTGCATGGCATGCTAAAACGTCTATGGGTGATGTGCCAAAAAGATCAGAAGACTTCCCAGGCTTCTTATGGGATGTATTTCCATAATCTCAAATCCATTTTCAGTTTCTGTATAAACTGGAAATCCAGCAAGATCCCAATCCATGATTTAAAAAAAAGCAAATCAAGACTATAATTGTCCTTTCCTTTATAAATTGTATTTTTCACATCCAAATTGGTCACTTAATGCTATAGTCTCTATAGAACTACCAAAAACAAAACAACAAAATAACCCCAGCGCCATTCCTTTCCCTTGAAATGAAATGCATTTGCTTTGTATATTAGCTTTCTTCAACATAACAATCTTATTATGTATTGGGGCTACAACTTCTAAAATTCCTATGTTCCTACACATCCCAATTCAACTAGTGGGTACCAAATAAGAGAATGCCCTCTGCCACAGACATCCAATACAGATAAATAAGGAATGTTCTTCCCCAAATGATATAAAATTTAAAGTGTAAACATGTGAAAGCGAAAGGCATGGATATGCATGCAGGACTAGTTCTTTATATATTGCTGAATTACAGGGTCAGTGTGTGTGAAAAGATGAGAACGAAAATCTAATGGAATCCTAACTTGCATTAACAGAGGGATACAATCAAGATCAAGGGAGGTACTAATACCGCTCTATAAAGCCTTAATAAGACCACACATAGAGTACTGCATCCAGTTTTGGTCACCACATTATAAAAAGATGTTGAGGTTTTAGAAAAAGTACAGAGAAGAGCAACCAGGATGATTAGGGGACTGGGGACTAAAACATACAAAGAACGGTTGCAGGAACTGGGCCTGGCTAGTCTAATGAAGAGAAGGACCAGGGGAGACATGATAGCGGTCTTCCAATATTTGAGGGGCTGCCACAGAGAGGAAGGGGTCAAGTTATTTTCTAAATTGCCTGTTGGCCAGACAAGGAATAATGGATGGAAACTGAACAAGGAGAGATTTAACCTGGAAATAAGGAGAAACTTTCTGACAGTGAGAACAATCAAACAATGGAACAGCTTGCCCTCGGAAGTTGTGGGAACGCCATCAGTCGAGACTTTCAAGAAGAGAGTGGACTGCCATTTGTCAGAAATGGTGTAGGGTCTCCCGCTTGGGTGGGGGGTTGAACTAGATGACCCTTCCAACTCTGATTATCTGTTATTATCAGATTTCTCAAATCTTGCATCTCTTGAACAATTAAATCAGTGAGAGGTAATTGGCTATTCTTGGCAGGATAGGTGAGCTAAGGCACGTTGAGAGTATTCCTAAACACTTCATGGTCTGGAAAATTTTCTTCCAGAAAACTATCAAACCAGGTCACTTTATTTTGGAAAAAAAAATGTATATTTTAGGAAACACCAAATGTTCCATCCTTGGAACAGAAAGGGAACAGTAAGCTTTATATGAAATGAGGGTGTATTCATCCATGTTTAAAGGTCTAAGATCATTATGAAAGAACATTTTCCTTGCCCTAGCCTCTGATGGACAGTTTCCAGTTAAATTCATGGAGAAATTGATCTCATAATTCCAACTTGAGGGAAGGATAATGATTTTAATTTAATTATTTAAATCTGATACTTACAGAATTAATATCAGTTTTTGTTTCCTCAAGATAGTATTTGAACAGGAGGCAATCTGGGAATGTCATAGCTAGGGGCAATGGCAACCACTTCCCTATTGGTACTAAGAATGTTATATTGATTATTACATGAATATATAATTACAAAGGATCAAAATTGATTTAACGTAGATTCACTTTTACGTACAGTGCCTTCTCTGTGGAAGGGCAAAATGCAAACTGCAATACCAACAACATGAAACAACTTGCAGTAGCATGACCACTGGTTAGAGATGTTGAAAGCTATCATACAACATTTATTTCTTTCCTGCCTTTATCATATATCATATAAATATAAATTTTTTAAGATGCCAAACATGCCTAATACTCTTTCCTTTTCTTATTTTCCCACAACAACAATCCCTGAAATGGGTTGAACTAAGAAATTATCCAGCCAGTTTTTGTACCTAAAGCAGGACTAAAACTTACCATTTCCTAGTTTCCAAACTAGTAACTTAACCACTGTACCTGTCTGCTCCCTAAAAGGCACAGTTCCCCACCCCTGATCTTAAAAAAGAGATGGAGTAATGTAGGTTTAGGAAATGATACTTTGACTGCCTCAAGATGTCAAATTCCACAAAGTCCAAAAGAGTTATGAAATCCAAGGGGGAGGGAGGAATACGTTGTTTTTTTAAAGATCTGGTATTTTCTAATTATGCTCTGCTGTTTTTATTGGTTCTTTGTTAAATGGGGGATTACAAAGATTATTTATTATTTTATTTATATTATTGTTTAAAATATTAAACAATAATAGAGGTACTCAAAAGAGAAAGATACTCAAAACTTTTAAAAGGGATATATACACAATAGAAATAATTACAGCAGTCCTAAAAACTATGACACCACTGTACTGCAAGCTCATCCCAATGAACCATGACAATACAAGTCAGCAGGAAGATTAGAATGGGGTGGGGACACACACACACACACACACACACATACACACAAGCATTTTCACAATAGTTTGGGCAAGAAATGTCATTCCCATCCTCCATTCCCCCCTCCTTTTTTTTTAAAATAGAGTCACTGCTGTGGCTCAAAACCAGACAAGCTGCCTTGAAACTTCAGCAAGTTTTCTTCACAGCTGGCTGTGCTTCTGAAGTCTCAGACAAAGGACTTCCGCCTTTATCTGCAGCTTACTGAGATGTCTCATTCAGGGCAGATAAAAGAGGGGAAACAGGCTTTGAAATCCAACCATTGGGGTGTCAAAGACATCAGCATGCAAATGCCAAATGTAAATGAATTCAAGATGAAATCTTTCAGCTGAATCCGGATGCCAGCCTGGATATGCTTTTCTAGCGACATAGGAAAATGTGTAAAAAAACTTGCATTTAGATCTAAGCCTGAATGTGGTCCAGAAAGACAAGAAACTACTGACTACAAAAGACAATGTCTATGAGATCTTTATTTCGGGGAGTTGTATTATTACTGACCAGAACATGCTACCTTCGTTTTAAGGCCTATGGCTTCCATAACTGGTTTGACCCCAGCACTTCGTGTTTCAGAAATTAAATAAAGGTAAAGCTTTACCCTATCCAATTGTGTCCAACTCTGGGGATCATATTCATCTCTGATTCACAGTTGAAGAGCCACAGTTATCCAAATATGCTTGTATGGTCATGTTTCTGGGCGACTATATGCTGAACTGTACAGAACACAGTGGTACCTATTTATCTATTTGCATTTTTAGCTTTTTAAACTGCTAGGTTGGCAGGAGCTTGGGCAAGTAACAGGAGTTCACCCTATCACATGGCATCCAGTCAATAAGCCCAGCATCTTAACCACTCAGCCACCATGCTCCCTAGAAATTAAATAGTTGAATAATAAATTACCCTTTCTATGTCAGTTGTGGCCATTCCTTCTAAGGAGTTCAGTGACACCTTGAAAACGAACAAAAATTGATGAGCCTCCAGTATGGAATGCTGCGCACACCCAACATGAATTTGCCTTTCAAAAGGATCCATAAAGTTCAACACATCCCAAATTCTCCCGGCATGTTGCCTGGATTTGGGAGTACAGAAGTCTAGTGAATATTGGTTGGTTGATTATTTGTTTTAGGATGGTTTTTACCTCTAAATGGATGGTTTTTACCTCTAAATCCCTAAATGGGATCTAGTGAAAGACAAGCTGCCCAACCCTGAACAGTTTCAGAAGTGGCTCATCCTTGGGAAGACTTCTTAAATCAGCTGCTGCCTGAGGTTGCTTATGCTCCAAGTCTCCTAACACCTCTGAATAGAATGTTTGTGGGTGAGCTGGGACCACACATGATCTTTTATGACACCTTACTCCATGAGGGAGATATCCATTTACACTGCTTAGAGAAGGTGTTTGCATATGCCCACAAAGTCAGGGCTCCTCAGAGTTGAGAACCTCTTCCTACTTCCCAAATCTTTGGAAAGTGGGAAAATCCAATATCAAGATAGGGGTGTCCAGCCTTGGCATCTTTAAGACTCGTGGACTTCTACTCCCAGAATTTCTCAGGTAGCATAGCCGGCTGGTGAATTCTGTGAATTGAAGCCCACAGATCTTAACACTGCCAAGATTGGATGTCCCTGTTTTGGGATTTCAACAAGACATTTGACAAAGTAGACCACAACCTACTTCTTAGTAAGCTAGAAAAAAGTGGAATAGATAGCACCAGCACTTGATGGACTCGCAACTGGCTGACAAACCGTATTCAACCTGTAGTCCTTAACAGGTCTAAGTCTACATGGAGGGAAGTAAGCAGTGGGGTGCCACAAGGTTTCGTCTTAGGTCCAGTACTCTTCAACATCTTCATTAATGACTTAGATGAGGGAATAAAAGGGGAACTTACCAAATGTGGAGATGATACTAAGCTGGCAGGAATAACTAACACCCAAGAAGATAGGCTCAAGATCCAAATGGATCTTGACAGACTAGAACACTGGGCCATATCTAACAAAATGAAATTCAATGTAGAGAAAAGTAAAGTCTTACACTTAGGCAAGAAAAACCAAAAGTACACATACAGACTGGGTGAAAGCAGACTCAATAGCAGTAACTGTGAGAGGGATCTTGGAGTCTTAGTGGGCATCCAGCTAAATATGAGCCAGCAGTGTACAGCAGCAGCCAAAAAAAGCTAATGCAATCCTAAGTTGTATTAACAGAGGGAAACAATCAGGATCAAGGGAGGTACTAATACCACTCTATAAAGCCTTAGTAAGACCACACATGGAGTACTGCATCCAGTTTTGATCACCACATTATAAAAAAGATGTTGAGACTCTAGAAAAAGTACAGAAAAGAGCAACCAGGATGATTAGGGGACTGGAGACTAAAACATATGAAGAACGGTTACAGGAACTGAGCTTGGCTAGTCTAGTGAAGAGAAGGACCAGAGGAGACATGATAGCAAGTCTTCCAATATTTGAGGGGATGTCACAGAGAGGAAGGGGTCAAGTTATTTTCTAAATTGCCTGTAGGCCAGACAAGAAATAATGGAAGGAAGCTGAACAAGGAGAGATTTAACCTGGAAATAAGGAGAAACTTTCTGACAGTGAGAACAATCAAACAATGGAACAGCTTGCCCTCGGAAGTTGTGGGAGCACCATCACTTGAGACTTTCAAGAAGAGATTGGACTGCCATTTGTCAGAAATGGTGTAGGGTCTCCCGCTTGGGCAGCGGAGTTGGACTAGATGACCTACAAGTTCCCTTCCAATTCTGATTATCTGTTATCTGATCTCCAATTAAAGAGTCTTGAAAAACAGGCCGAAAGATCCCTGGCTAAGTTCTGTTGTAAGGTCTCACTCAATTTTTTTTTAAAAAAAGAGCAAAATTGCCCTGGAACCAAATTTGATTCATAAATAGACCAACAGTTTCATATAGTTCTTATGGCAACAATACAGAAGTGATTTGTCGCTGATTTCTTCTGTGAGGCATTTTTTCAGCTTCCTAATCCAGGTCATAATTCTGGGATTTCCTGAGGTTGCTCTGGATTATCCTAAGGTTCACCAAAGAAGTTGCTATGAGTAATGGTGTGCCTTGGCACTCCCAAGGTAGCTTGACTCACTACATATTTTTTTTTACAATTTTTGTAAATTGTAAATGTTTAATTTTTTTAAAAAAGATGGAGAAGTTCATTTGCTACGAGTAGTGAAGCACCAGCCTGTTGCGCATAGGTATTTCCCAGGATGCCTTTGGGCCCTATGTAGAGCCCAGAAATGTTCTGAGGAAAGGAAAATGATTTTAACTGGAGTCTGGTGCTTTCTGTGGAAATTAAAAAAAAAAAAAAAACTCCTGAAGGCAAGATAAGAAGCAATGGGTGGAAATTAATCAAAGAGAGAAGCAACTAGAACTAAGGAGAAATTTCCTGACAGTGAGAACAATTAATCAATGGAACGACTTGCCTCCAGAAAGTGGTTGCTCCAATACTGGAGGTTTCCAAGAAGAGATTGGATGCCCATTTGTCTGAAATGGTATAGGGTCTCCTGTTTGAGGGGTGGGGCTAGAAGATCTCTAAGGTTACTTCCAACTCTGTTGTGTTATTAAATCCACTTGCCTAGAAATAAAGAACAATTGAATGCATCCTAGGTATAAACCATCCTGCCTCACTTTATCATCAACAATCAAAAGACTTGGTGTTTTTCTTTTCCTTTGAAAACATTTCATTTCTCATCCAAGACGATTCTTCATTTGTAATTAATTGGTGGAACTAAAGGACTGACGAAGCTTCTTGGATGAGAAGCAAAACATCTTCAAAGGAAAAAAAAAAACAAGAAACTCCAGTTACCTTTTAAGGGGGTGGGGAAAAAAGCACATTTGGGACAACTGTGACCCGGATTATTGAGAATCTCCATAGATATTCATCGACAATCAATTTATTAGTGATTACATAAATGACAGTCACTTTGTGAATAAGCACACGTCCTAATGGGTAACTAGTGAACGTGACATCCTCTCCAAATTTCTAATATGCCCAGCCCAGCAAGTTTATTTATGCCGATAAAGTGGATTAATTAGATGCATCGTTGGCACACCTGAGAAATTTTGCATACCTTATTGCCATCTGGTGAATCGGAAACTATCTGGCATTAGAGCAGAGAAACAAATCTCTTTTGATTTGCTTCAGTGTTCCACAAAGTTGCTTCAGTTTAATTGGGTGCTGACTTTCAAGGGTAATTGCTGCCTGTCAGCTTTTTCATGGAGAAAGGTCCAGCCCCTTCCTATTAAGAGAGGGAATCACTTAATTAAAACCAAGTTCTAGGCCCCGCAGGATCTAGTTTGTCATCAAGAGACCTTCAATTGTCTTTCCCCTTTTTGTTTTGCAGATAATCTATGCCAGATATTTAATCATGAGACACCGCTGCATAAAACTCCTCATTTCCATAACTAGCAGAAAGCTTGTCAAAATAAATTTTAACTTCTGACCGTGGTAGAAGACTCACTACAGGGTATTAAGAGAATCAAACTTGTCAATCAGAACTCACCCTTCTGGTTTATATTATTAATTCCAACTCTGGTGGCATGGTCTTGGGATAACAACCACCTTAAGCTACAGTGGTCCAAGAAACACAAACTAAGAGTGGAATATATTTCTTGCCGGGATGACGTACCAATGTCCAGAGGTTGTTGGATTAGATTTTTTTTTTAAAAGGTGAGTGTTTTATTAGATTATTCCTGTTGCCAACAGACACAGCTACTGTCTGGCTCCTGTTGCTGACTCTTTTCTTTCCCATTTTGAGATATAGATACGCTATTCTCCCCCACCCCACCCCGCTTCAAAACTAATTAGCACAAATGCAGACTTTCTACTTTTATTGGCTCTTGCAAATTCCATTAAAAAAGAAAAAAAGAGGGAGAAAACTCAGCTTTCCAATCTGAAATCTGTTGTGCTGCTTTCAAGATAGCATTTTATTACAATGCAAAATAGCAGGAAGGATTCTGGGGGGAAAGAAGAGAAGTGTGTTAATTGAGAGAAAAACCATGCCAAGACCTCCAGAAACCAGGGGCTCTAATAAAATGAGACAACGTGATGTTGTTGCATAACCTGAACTTCAAACTCAATTTGGCTTGTAGAAAAAGAGAAGTTATACAGAGCTTGCCTTTACTTTGCCTCTCATACAGCCTTCTGAAAGAACACATCATATCTTGTTTTGCACTAAACCAAGTTAGGATTTCTTTCACAAGTCTGTTTTGGCCTCTTTCTTCAACCGATCAGAGATGGAGCATATTTCTAGAGCCGGTGTTGGTTTCAAAGCCTGTGGGCAAAATGATTTTGATGGGGCTTCTGTTTATGTCATTAGGTTTCTCTTCCTGTGGCCCAAGCAAGACAGGCTATCCTTGGCCAGTTTCCTATAATGCAAGGTGGAAAAGGTGCATCACTGGAATTAACAGAGTGATTGGTTGCTAGGATACCTAAGATGGTCTTGCCCAGTAGCATGGCAGTAGAAATGTAAAAGTGGAAAAAAAATTCATATCAGACCTTTGAAATGACTTTCTCCTTCCTTTCTTCCTTCTTTCCTTTCTTCTTCCCTCCCTCTCTCCCTCCCTCCCTCTCTCCCTCCCTCCAGGAAGTGTTGATGGAATGGCATCTCCTAGAACAGGAGTCTCTAAACTTGACAACTTTAAGACTTGTGGACTTCAACTCCCAGAATTGCCCAGCCAGCATGATTAACTAAGGAATTCTGGGAATTGAAGTCCACAAAACTTAAAATTGCCAAGTTTGGAGACCCCTGTCCTAGAATAACTTTTAAAGTCCTTGACCCAATTACATATTTTCTTACTTTTAAATAATGTCTTTGCCCCCACCAAAAAAACCACCAGACTTATTCAAATAATACTCAGTAACTAGCAGGATGAACTTAGAATAAATATACCGAACTTTATTACAATTTTTATATCCAAAAAAGATTGAACATCTTTGAGCATGTCAAAGGACTCAGGATTCAGGACTGGGAAGGCCCAGAAGTTGTCCATTGATTTTCTCAATTATTTTTCTCACCTATGTCTTTCTCCAATCTCTCAAGGTCCATATGGGAACCATCAATATTTGCCAGTGAAGGCTTCTGGTTTGAGTTCCTTCGGCGATAGACAGAAATCCATGATCGTGCATGGTTTCGGTCTGGGCTCGCCGCTGGAGCACCCTGAGCCGGCTGGTTTTGGGGCTAAGCCACCCTGTAGAGGTGGTGAAGAGGGGGGAGACTGCCAGCAGGGTTGAGGAGAGCTGCATCTCTCCTCCTCAGCTGGCCATTACTCCCTTTCCCGAAGGCGTTTGCAGTGGTGGTCAGAAATGGCCACCTCAAAGAAGAACTCGGCTGGAAAAGAATGTGCAGGAGGAAGATAAGAAGTGAAAGTTTTGGCTGACTGGGTTAAATTGCAAAAGCAACAACTTAGGTACCCTGGAATTTAAATTTACAAAAAAAATAACATCGCTCCCAAAGAAAAATCAGAAGCAGCGAAGGAAAGTGAAAAGGGAAAGGTTTGGCTTTTTTTCCCTTCTCTCTCCTTCCCTATACTGACAACTAAGAGACTTAAATAAGAAATCAGAAAAATCCTCTTTGATATCAACAGGCAATTAAGCTGAAAATAAAACAAAATGTCAAAGATTTCTGGACACTAATTTTTTTTTTCATAAGCAGGAAGGGAGAGAAAAAGAATAATAAGGGCAGGATCTGGAAAGAGGGAGGAGACTGCCTGGAATTAAAAGAACCTACAGTAAAACTTCAACAAGACTTCTAAAAGATACATTTTAACTGAAACTTGGTAACTGAACAGTAGAACCCCAGGAAGAGAAAGTGAGAAAAAAAAGCAAAAAGAAACAGCTTGCGTGTATTTGGATTGCTTGGTGATCTTTGGATTCTTGGTTATTGCATTTGAATGACTAAAATTAGTCAGGTGGTTGTTTAAAAATTTATACAATGGCAACGACTGCAACAAGCAACGACTGCAAAACAAGAAGACAAAGAAGAAGCCATCTTCAATGAACAAGCAATTTTATGTGGGGAAGAAAAAGGAAAGGGGGGAAAGAAAATGGAGAATTTAAGACTTAAAAAACCACCAAAGAAAAGAAAAATAATTCAAAAAATAAGTATAATACTGGAAAGCAACAGAAGTGGGGAATACAGAAGAGAGAAATAGAGGTAGAGAGACAAGGGGGTAAAAAGGGGAGAGAGAAGAAGAGAGAGAAGAAGGAAAGGAAAAGAAGTTACAAAGGACCAGAACAAGATATAGAGAAACAGGACCTATTTAGAGATAATGGGTGAAAATTTAACTGAAAAAGGGATTCTGTAAAGGTACATAAGATAATATTGTTATATTAGTAATAGAAATAACTTTAGAAAATTGGAAACAATGTATGATTAAAATGAGGGATAAAATAGTTAGTGTAATTTAGTGAAATGTTTGTTAATAAAATAAGTGAAATAAAATAAATGAGAAAATTGAATTAGGAAGGGACGGGAACATTTTAATTAGTTAATGTTTTATAAAATATAAGTGAAGAGGGGAGGAATTAATTATGGAAAGCTTATAATTGTTCCCATAGAATTATGATATTTAATTGAAAAGTAATGTTAAAGAAGTTAAGATTTTAATGAATATTAACATTAATGATCAAATTGAATTGGAATGGAATGTGTTGTTTTAATTACATATATTTATAATTTTTTTCTTTTTTTAAGAATATAGTGTGTATTTTAAGAATGTACCAAGCAGAATCCAAATGGAAGTTATGTATTATATTGAATGTTAGAACTTTAGGATATATATTGAAGCCTAAATAAAAGTTAAATGGATAAACTTAAAAGATATAAAGGCATCATACTCCAATCAGTAACTACAGGAGAAACTTTGTTTAATGAGAAAGATAATAGATACTTGAAACAGGACAGACAAAAAATATAAATATAATGATTTGAATTGAGACAAGAAAATTAAAATAAAATTGAGAAAATTAAAAGAGGGGAGAAGCTATGCAGAAAATGTAAAACAGTAACAAGATATGGAATAGAACATAAAAATGAGCATGAAATTGAATTTGTGTCTGTACGAAGAAATGTAACCCAGGATTATGCTACTTTTAAAAAAGATGTTTTATTTGTATTTTTTTTTTGTGAAAACTCAAATAAAATTTACCAAAAATATATATATATTTGCCAGTGAAGATGCTTCCAAGCTTTATTCCAATTTTTAGATCCAAAAAGATAAACATCTATGGACGAAAAGGATAGTCAAAAACTCTAAGCCCCATGACTATCTTTGATCTTTTCCTTTTTCATCTTTCTGCTCAGAATTCTTCTCCCAGCAAAAGTCATTCAATCAGCCTCCCCTTATTTTTATCTTCCTACATCTATCCATCTTCTACCTGCAGAGTTTTGATTACACTCTATGTCTCTGATTCAACCATTCCTCTCCTGGTTGCTGATTGGCAGTATTATGAAACTGCTTGGATAATGATGATTTTAGAATTTCACTATATATCACACTACAAATATTTTCTCCAAAGAAAAGGGTGAAGGGAATGTTAAGATTTGCCTGTTGTCTGCCAGTCAGATAAGGGTCAGCAGTGGTCATGGGACTAAGTTCTCCTTAGACCATTAGCAATTTTCCAGCACCATTAACCTTTTATGATTGTTAAGATATTAGGTAGCTAGGCAAGGATCAGAAAAATAGTGTTGACTAATGCAGTAGTGAGGCCACACTTTGGACACTGCATAGTGACAGTTCTGGTCACTAATCTGATACAAAAAAATCCTGAGACCCTAGAAAGTATGCAGAGAAGAACAACAAAGGGGATAGAAAACCTGGAGGCTAAACAGTATGATGAACAGTTCAGGGAGCAAGATATGTCTAACCTATAGAAGAGAAGGATTAGAAGGGACATGATAGCTGTCTTCCAGTACTTGAGGAAAAGTCACAGAGAAGGGAGGAAAGCACTAGCAGCCAAGATAAGAAGTAATGGGTGGAAGTTTGTTAAAGAGAGATCCAACCTAGAAATAAGAAGAAATTTTTTGACAGGAGGAACAATTAACCAACGGAACAGCTCACCTCCTGGAGTTCTGGAGTTTTTAAAATATAGACTGCGCAACTATTTGACCAGGCTGGTATAAGGTCCCCTGCCTTGAGCAGGGGATTGGACTAGAAAACCTCCAACATCCTTCCAGTCCTTCTAAATACATGGGAAGATGTTTTGTAATATCAGTGGCACAAAACCTACCTTTCCCCTCAAATGGTAAATGTTTTAGAAAGAACTAAAGGTTTCATTCAGTCTAATTAATTTTGCAGGGTAGAGCCAGGGGCTTTCTCCTGAGACTAATATAGAAATGCAATTTTAAAAACTGTAACCATTATAAATCTGCAAATAATATTTAAGGGCATTATGGGTGTCTTGTTCATTGATTTATTTCCAACTCCTGGACATGCATGCTTTGAAGTTTTATACATTTTTATTCTCAACTATCATGCTCAGTCCTTATAACTGCAGCCAAAGTGTTTTTTTTTTTAAGAACTCTGGAAGTTATGAAGAATTAAAAGTTCAGCTGCAGAGAATTACACCTAAAACTGTGATAGATTGTTTTACTATCCAGTCAGTTGCTACTGTTAATTCCTTTATGTCTGTGTGTTGGGGAGGGGGGTGGTCTGCAGAAAGACCTAACTAAGTGCAACTCTGAAGCAAGCAGGGTGAAATCCCTTGATTCAATCAATATAATAAATAAGTTTCACCTCACGGGATGCAGATCTACACTGCTCTAATATATACGAAGCAATAGGTGTTAAGATTTGTTATCTGCTTGACCCCATTTTCCTTTCAGGAAAGGTATTAGACATACTGTAATCACTTTGAACTATAGCTATATGTTCCTTCTTAGTTCTTTTTGCTAAAATGTGCCAGAAACAGGAAAGTTGCTTTTAGTAACGCTAGTCAAGCTTCTTGGTGGCTATTTTATTCTAATCTTATTGTTTTGCTATTATAATTTTATTCAGTCTGATTTGTTTTGTTGCTTTATTTCATTTCATTTCATTCACCCATCCATCCATCCATCCATCCATCCATCCATCCATCCATCCATCCATCCATCCATCGTAAGTGCCGTCCACTCAGACTGACACTGAAAGGCTCACAATACAAGGCAATATAAAAATAGGAAACCACATAACATAGTAAACAGATGACAGATCTGCTCGACACATAAAACAGACATCATGTACCCAGCAAGGGCTCCAACCACCATAGCCCAAAGCCTGGGAGAAGAACCACTTCTTTAAGACTGTTTGCAATGCCATCCAGGTGGGAGCCATCCAGATTTCTGAGGGAAATTTCATTCCAGAAGTCAGGGGCCACCATTTACTGCTTTATAAATAAAACTGACAGTGGAACAATGGGGAAATCTAGTCATTCATTACAAAGATGGGTGAAACATTAAATAAAATAAAACAAAACAAATAAATAAATAAATATTCAGTGAAATAGGGATGTGTCGAACAGATTCTATCTCAAACTCTGAAAGTTGTGCCTCTTGATTTGCTTGAAATGCGTTGGGGAACAGTTCACTTCTGTGACGTCTTCTCTTGCTTTATCAGGCCCATGGCATCCCATGTTCAAACTTCCTGCTCTAATATTTCCCCATTATGGACAGTGACATTCTTAGAGACATCTGTGTCAGGCTGCTGACATCAAGAAATGCATGCAGGAGCTGCTCAGACTTACGTTCTTACTGTTCAGGATTTTCTCTGATTGCTTATTTGCAAACTCTTAAGAGTCAAACCTGAGGAGCCTTGTTTTAATTTCCATATCTTTAGTGATTTTCCAATTATTTTTCTTAAAGTTGTAGACATCACACAAATGGCTGCGTGTATGTCTGTTCATGTGTGTGTTACATGAAGAATTTTTCAGATACTGAAACCTCTGGTCTCTCGGACATTAATTGGAAGTTCCACTTGGCTTGCAGCCTTCATGAGAAATGTGTTTATTTTGTCTTCTTGATTTACTTTTCCTCCTGTCTGGGTATTGTGCCTCCAGGAAGAAAAACTTCACATTGCTCAAGTTCAGTCTTCATATAAACGTGGCCAAGAATAAAGTGGGTGAATAGGAAAGCACATAAAACTGAACAAAAATAGAGTGGGTATAAAAAAATGTAGAATACGCTATTTTCTAGTGTGCAGAGATTAAACTACGAGAGGCATCAGTTGAGAACTATTAGCAAAGATCAGGGAGGTAACTAAAACTAATGTGTGGTTTGTGGAATTTCTGATCCAACTAATCTGACATGAAGTCTGATGTAAAGTAACCTGATTACATCTCCAGACTAATTCACAAGTTGTATTTTAGGATAGTTGGCGTGTGTGTGTTTTTTCCACAATTCCCAGATACATTGTCAATTCTGATAAATATATGTTTTGAAATGTCTACAGAAAATAAAATGTAATATGTATATTCATGCATATTGTTAATGGAACAGTTTTGTGAGTGAAGATGTGGTGATGTCTCCATTGTATCTGAAATAATAATGAATAATGATAAGTGGACATAGATGGTTGCCCAAGATATTTGATTAATTTAGAAAGCTTAGAAAACTAGACTTAGAAAACTATACTAATACTAAATATTTCAATACCAGTACATAGAATTTAATTGTTCAGAAAGTCCATCTTTTCTTGATTATAGAGAAACTTCATTGTATGCATCTGATCATAAATCCATCTAGCTTATTCTATACATGAGATGTATGTGGTCTGATACCTTCCAGATGTTTTAGGAATGAAGTTATGTGTAATGACATTTCACAATAGAGTGCATAGTGAATTTGTAAAACTTCTGTCCACAAAACTGATGGGAGAAAGACAAATACACATGGAGAATTTATTTATAAATCTATTTTATTTGTAAGCCATCTTTCCATGCAAGGAAGAAATAAATTGAAATATTCCAGCCCGACAAACTGAAATAATCATTTAGTAGATTAAAAGGATACATTTTGAAAAATTCCTAAAGAACATGAATTCAGATATCGCCAAATTTCCAACAAAATCTATACTGTATCATTCACACATGATAAAACTGGCATCTGCAGCTGAAGAATCAAACAAGAATGATGTAGTTCCAGATTGGAGAAAGGATCCAGAAGCAATCTGGAAAATGATAGGCAATAGTCCCTATGTGAGGGAGATGGATGATTTAAAAATGTGACATACATACATACATACATACATACATACATACATCTTATGTTCTGGAGAAAATTGTATAAAAATATTAAAGGTCAATCATAGAGGAGCACATATTAATGGCTACTTGTTATCACTATCATACATGTTCAAGGATGAAGTACAAAATGCCTGTAACAACCAGTTATTTGGCAAAATGAGTTAAAATATGCCACAGCACTATGTTTATTGCTGCCTGAAGCTGGTAAAGGAAATAAATGAGAAAGGATGTCCTTTTCCCATGTATATAACAACACTACAAACAAGTCTATAACATGTAGTGCTTGCTCTGGATGCTTCTGACTTGAGTGTATGTATTGTAGGAGGCAGTGGGGGAATTGTACCTTATAAGGTTCTACATGTTTATACCTAGGTTACAAAAGATTTTTGAGTTGCTTTTGAGTATTTTGAGTTGCTGACACAGGTTTGATCAATCTGTCATGATGTTTGAATCAGGAATGAATTGCAATGGAAGGAGCAAGATATTAATATATTTCATATCTTCTATTTAAAGCCCCACTCTCTCACACACATGTGCATACACACATACACACAGAGAGGTAGCTTCTGATGTATTTATGGGAGCTAATCCTCACCACAATTTTTTTTTCCAGTTGGAAAAATCTTGCAAAGATGTGTATTTTGTTTGCTCTGGGATAGGAGTGATTAAAAATAATCTAAAAATTATTTTGTGAAAAATGCTTTTTGAGACTTGGATATTTTTTTATGAAAGAAAATGTGGACACTACGTAGTATGTCCATAAGAAAATATGATTAAAAAAAATATGTGTGGCATTTTGACTTACTTTTTTATTCAGGAAAAGGAATCTGACACATACCATATCCAAGCAGCATCCAATAGTCATAGGTCAAATGCCATCTGCTGAGTCATAGATATTGTCTCTGCACTGCTGCACTAGATTTTTATTTATTTATTTACTAATTCACAGAGGTTTTCCCTCTAAGCATAAATAAACACATTCAACCACAGCCTGAGGTGAACTGGTTGTACGTTGCCTGAAGACGCTTTGCAATTGGGACATTGGGGTAATTAGAACAAACAAAACAGTAAATTGATTTAACGACCTCCCTTCCATCTTTTTGGTATGAAATAAGACAGGAGATGGATGGATCGAGAGTTCTTTCAGTTCCATGAGTTATTTTTTAAACATATTCTGGCTCATGCAGCAACTATTAGAAAGGAATGGGGTTTTTTTTCCCACAATGGTAGAATTTTTCCATAATGATCAGTGTTGTACATATGGAGTAAAACTACTGGAGATAATTTTTGTTTAACTGAAAAGTCTCAGTTCCATTGTAAGTACATTTTTAAGGGATTGCTTTCTCAGTATTTCTGAGCAAAGTGTCAAGGTATCGGTTCTACTTAACTGAAGTCTGATTGTCTAGTTAAGATAGTGGCTATTAGGGCTCTGTGAATAAGTAAACATCTGAACTGAGGCACTTTTGATTGAACCATTGCTTGAATAATATCTTCACATTGAATTGCTGCTATCAAAGTGTCGACATATAATTTGAATTGGCATATCTGAATCAGTTTGGTGATTCCAGTTTGTGTTCATGTATACATACATTCTTTTCAACAAATTAAACTGGAGATCCAAATTAACTTAGCATATTGAAATGACCCAACTCACTTAAATAAATACATAAAACTGATTTAAATGGATTGGCTGAGCCATATCGCATAGGGGTCAGAATTGTTTTGCCTGTTAAATTCCTAATTTAACTCTTAATTTATCTCAGCCCAGAGAACTCCAACCATAAGATGGTTTTAAACTGCAGTGTAAAAATCTAATGATAAACAAAACAAAGGTACCTTCAGGTTTTGTCATGATGAATCTCACCATGTCAACTATAACAAATATAAGACATAGTTGATAGTTTATATAAGAACAACATTTAACTGTTTAGGTTTGCTTTGTTTATTTCCTGATATGGGAAAAAAACAAGAAGAAAATAATTTTATTACATTTCTATATAAACAAGTTTCTAACAAAACTGAAAGTTGAGTCATGGTAAATGAACTTGTTTTGTTAGTTACTAATAAAATAACTGTAGTTGCCATGACTCAACCTTCAGATGCCATAATGGAGCATGTGCATGCATTTGTACACAATGTTATAGTGGTCTGGTCCCTGTGGTTCCCTCAAGAAGGCATTCCAAAGTTCTTCCCTGACGTGTCCTACTGTTTAAGTCACCCACAGTCCAGGGCAGGGAGGTGGTCTCTTGGTCTCTTTACCAAAAACATTTGTCTCTGTACCTTTACTAGCTGTTGGAAGTGGACCTTCTCCCTGCTCTTTGTTTCTATAGCTATAAAACAGCAAGGATGCTTCTGAAGTTAAATTTCCTATCACACTAAGAGCAGACATTTTAGCAGAAGAGGCAAGCAGTTTGTCACGTGAATTTAAGGTTAAGAAACTACTTGTGAGCTGAAGACAACCCAAGAAAAAATAAGGAATATCTCAGGCTTCTTATGAGCTTTAATGTAGTTATCTTCCAGGCACAATTATACACACCAGACAAAAGCACATTACAGATAGAATAAAATAGAATGAAGATCACTCCATGTTATAAATGAAAAAAAGTGCTAATGAAGCACTTAGCTCTATGATTCTGTGGAGAAGGGATGTCTAACTTTGGCAACTTTAAGACTTGTGGACCAACTCCCAGAATTCCCCACTCAGCCATGTTGCTTGGGGAATTCTGGGTATGGAAGTCCACAAGACTTAAAGTTGCCATGGTTGGACACTCATGCTTTAGATCAAACTCCCGGCCTGTGGGTCGGATGTGCCATGTGCTGGCCACTCCCACACCCGGTTTAGCAAAGGGGAAAAAAGTCCCAATACATCACTTGATGACGCTGTGATTCTGCGAGTTTGACACCCCTGCTTTAGATCATCAATTCTTCTGATTTGCCTATTTATATTCATAGGAATGGGGCAGCTGTTTCTGTCAGAAACCAGTGACAGACATTCCCTCTTCCTATGAATACAGATATTGAACAAATGCAAAATGGCCTCCTCAGCTTTCCAAAACTGACTTTTCAAAGTTGCCCTGAGTCTTCCTGCTTTGACTTCAAATCTTCTGAGTTTTGCTGAGCTCTGCTGACAATCATATTGATTGATCGATTGATTAATTCTTTCATTCTGGAATCTCTGGAAGTATTTGCTCTCCCTTTATTACACATGCTCTCCTCAGGGGTAGACCTGTCAGGGACAAAGAGCCAATGAGGATTGTTTCACAATGGTCCCTCTCTTCTTGAGCCTTTTAGACGTGCTCTGCTTATGAAGCCTGGGAAATTTACTGAAGACAGACATTTTGCAGAAAGTCTACAACTTATTTTTGCAAAAGCCCTACGCAAAAGCCATGACAAGTTCTTGTGTCTAAGTCCATCTCAAGGGGAGAGGGGCATGGTATGGACTGTGATGTTTCAGTAAAAAAAGTTTGGCACCCTGATTGCACAGCATTCCCTCCCCTGAATGTGTATAGTGAGAGCAAAATAATTCATGCTTGGCAGCTATTTTCCATTTAATGTGGAACCTTTTTCTTTCCTTTTTACCCTTCTCTGCAGACACACGTCTGGTTATTATTCAGATACAAAGTCTACCTTTGAGTACATCAGTGGCAGCAAAATTATTTAGAAGGGGAAATTATGCCAGGAGTATTCTTTCTGTAAAATTATCTGCCTACCCTACCCCTATCCCAGATTATGAAAAATAAATACACCAAGCTGGATTGTCCTGTTTATTTAAGACACAGTTACAGCTAGACGAATCAGGCTGCAGTCTCTGACCATGCCATTTCATAGTGAACACAATAAGCTCTGTGGTTGAAGGCCAGGATACAACATCAAGCTATTCAAGTCACGTCAAAAAAAAAAAAAAAGCAAAATTGGATTACTGGAATGCAAATAGCACCCAGTAGTCCAGGAGAGGGGAAAAAACCCCAATCTACGTCAGATATAATATTTATTGGGAACCCAACACTGGTGTGGTCTCTTTGGCTTGTTTACCACTGAAATGTAGTTTGCTCAAATTTGTAACCTACAAACTATAAACTTTTGCCATAACTCTTGAAGGGCAAGTTGTGTCTAGATGGAACATTAAAAAATGAAAGGCTGACAAACCAACCAGCAAGATATATTATAAACCGAAGTCTTGGCTGGTTATATTTCAATTTCACCATAATATATAAACTATACATATAGGAATAGAACTAAATTGAATCATGATGGTTCAACCTTGCACACACCATTTAAGAATTTGAATATTGCTGATTAAATTTTCTAACTTTTTTCTCAATCTTCTCTAGTGATTAGGTACATGATCAAAAACCTAGGGTTTTCTTCAATTTAATTTAAGGACTATTAAATTCTATTGAATATATCAGAAGGATTATACCAGTGTTGAGTTTTCTTCCATGCTTAAGTTTGATTGAATGGTTCCATTGGTTATCACAAGTATTTATATATATATATATATTTGCTTGTTTGATTGATTCTGAAGCATGAAATAATCCTGATTTATTTTAATTTATATTAAAGGGATCCCACAAGTGAGATAAGCTCTTTTATCTCAGAAGAGGAAATATGCATAACAATTTTTATCCGAGTCTAGATGAGAGCAGATATAACATTTTCGCTGAAAACTCATTTTTAATGTTAAAAACAAAGTAACTTGGTTACTGACTGACCTTGACAATATATAGTACTTCCCCACAAATGCCTAAACATTTCCTTTTCTAAATAAAAAAAAATCAAATATTGTTTTCCTGAATATAATACTGAGTAGTAAAATATTTAGCAAAATTTCCTATGAGGCACATTAACTTACTTTGGATTACATGGTCTCATTATGAGTTCCACACTGCAAAACTTTGGTTATTAAAAGAACACTTCTATATAAATATAAATATAGAGAACAGCCTAGCAGGCCTATTATAGGTCATTTTTAGTAATATAAAGATTTAAAGACTATTTTCCTTCCAGGAAATTATTTCTGAAAGAATGGTAAAGATCAGCCTCAGTTTGTATCCATTATAGTTTTCCTCATTCTTCAACTATTTCATGGGGAAAAATGCATTTCCAAATTCTTTCAAAAGTGGAGTGTGGCATTCGTGCACTTATTTATTTACAAATTAGTCAAGGAGGGTGTTTCTCCTGTCAGTTATACAGTCATCTTCATCAACAACTATGGCAAAGGCTATGCAAAAAAAAAGGAAATCTTTCTTTCTGCCCTTAGTCATAGAAAGACAGACAAAGGACATGCTGTCCTCCTTGCCTGCCACACTGTGTCCACAGTCCAGCTTACTAGCCTTCTTCAGTTCATAAATCTGTAGTCACTGGTCAGTGTCTGATCAACTTCCTGTTATGATGCCACTGCTCCAATATTTATTAACCTATTGAGTGGCAAACAACAATAAAGAACAAAATATGAAAAACAGTTATTCAAGGAATAAAAAGTGGTTGTGGAATAGCCCACAAGCAGGGGTGGGATTCAGTTTTTTTAACACCCAGTTCTGTGGGCATGGCTTAGTTGGTGGGTGTGGCTTGGTGGTCATGTGACTGGGTGGGCATGGCCAACTCGACATCATTCATGTCAAGGGGCGCTTCTCCTCGCCTGGCCTTTCATGACAGTGGAGATGCTGCAATGGTCATAAGTGTGAAAAATGGTCATAAATAACATTTTTGGTGCCATTGTAACTTTGAATGATCACTAAATGAACTGTTGTAAATCAAGGATTACCTGTACAAAAATACAAAAAGCTTCTTTGCTTGTAAAAAGCTGCCCTAAATACCAATCATTAGATTAAAAATACCTGCAAACCAGAGTTACAAACCAGGCAAGGTGCCAGAGCACCTTGAGGAATGAAAATTGTTAAAATGCAGTGATAGCTATCAAGCAGCCAACTCTTGCTCACAAAGTGAAACTCTTTAGCAGAAAAGTTATTTAAGCTCTCCAGAAAAAGCATACCCAGGAAAAGCACTCCTTAGATCCATTTGCACCACTTAAAGCTGGTCTCACTCACCTCACAAGGTATCCTAAAGAAATCATCCAGATTTAAGGAAAGGTCACATGTCCCCCAGAAAGGCAATAAAAAAATCAGTGCCAAGCTTGCATCCTGCCTCTTGGAAGTATACCCCCAAAAGACAGTGCCAGATAGTATTAAAGCAGTGAGGAAGACCCCGCTCCCCAGATAGAAAAAGAAAACATGAGGCAAGAGAAAATTCAAACACAATACAAATAATTAAATCACAATAGTAGCTGTTGCTTGTTGAAGCTGAATAGGGAAAATTATCCCATCAATAAAACACAGGATTAAACTTCACCAAGCACAGAATTAACCTTCACCAAAAACCAGTTTTAGACTAAAACTCAGAAAGAGTATATAAACTCACGTTTAAATGTCAGTCAACCTTTCTAGCTAGCCAAGGAACCTTGCTGAATGTCACTCATTTTGGTTCCCTGTCATTAAAAGCTTTGCTTCATTATTTAATTATTTCTTCAAAGTGCTGATTGTCCAGGGAAGTATTTCCTCCCAACAGCAGTGTAAAAATCTTAAAACAACCCTTTCCCTTTAAGAAAGCCAAGCCTCATAAATTCCAGATATAGGAAGTCTTGGCTGTCTGCCAAGAATGTAATAAGGGTGGAAAAAAACAAAAGGAGATTGCTTCTAACTAACAGTTCTCCGAACTGCTTAGAAAGTTAACAAGGGGTTCTATAGAACCGGTAGAATCCCACCCCTGCCCACAACCAACCTTGCACACTCAGGCACCCCAAGGAGCCTTCCTCTCACCCTGGCCCAAGTGGAAAAAACAGATCTTCACAACACAGTGAAGAATGCTTGTGAAGTTAGAAAGGCCACAACCCTGTTGGCCTTTCCTAAGGCTCTAAAAACTTGGCTGTGTACCCCAGCCTGGGACTCTCTGTGTATCCTAAAGGCCCTCTTTCTAGACTTTATTGTTAACTGGTTAATTATCTCAGCTGCTGCATATATTTATTTTGGAAGTTTTTATTGTTTCTACAGTCTTGTGAACTGTACAGAGTCATTGGTTTTTTTAAAAGTTTTTTTTATTTTTAGACAAACATAAAAAATAAAAATAAACAAAAAACATAAAACCATCTTTCAATTTCCATACAGTGTCGGTTGATACAAATCTTTTGTGCGCAATCTTTACGGTCATTCCCTTCTAGTTCAAATTAATCCTCGTATTATAGATTGACTATATATATTAATTTTATTATCATTAGTGTTTGTTTATTAGGCTATTACTAACATTCCCTCATTTTATGTGAGCAAACCCCCATTTTAACTTAGCTTACATTATAACATTTGTTTCATCATTACCAGTCTATTCGAAAATGATTTATCCTTAAATTACTTTATCTCTAAAATTCTATTTATATTATAAAGTATAATTTCATTTCCCTATTTTATTTTCTAACCATTGATAAAATAAATCCCATATCATATAAAATTGTTTATCTTCTTGCTCTCTAATTTCAAATGTCAATTTACTCATTTCTACGCACTCCATTATTTTCTTAATAACTTCTTCTTCCATTGGAATCTTCTCACTTTTCCAGTTTTTAGCAAATACAATTCTAGCTGCTGTTAACACATTTACAATCAAATATATCAATTCTCTACTGTATATTTCAGGTATAATACCCAATAAAAATGTCTCTGGTTTAAAGTCTATATGTTTTTTTGCCATTTTTTCCAACCACGTGTGGATTTTAGTCTAATATCTTTTAGCCTCTGTACATGTCCACCACATATGATGGTATGATCCAGGTATCTGATGACACTTCCAATATTTCTCCGACTTATTCTTGAACATTCTTGTTATTCTTGCCGGGGGTAAATGCCACCTGTAAAACATCTTATACAAATTCTCTTTATATTCTGTTGACATTGTCGTTTTATAATTTTGAGACCATAATTTTTGCCATTTTTCTAACTCTATTCCATATCCAAAAAATTTTCCCCACACAATCATTGTTTCTTTAACTTGTTCTTCTTCTAATTTAATCTCTACTAAATGTCCATATATTTTTTTAATCATTTTTTCATCAGTACCTGTCAAAATTTTATCCAACTCAGTTAATTTATCATAAAAAGCTTCTGTTTTAAAATCTTTGTCATATCTAGATTGTATTTGCATGTATGAAAACCAATTTATCCTTATTTCTTGTTCCTCTAATTCTTGCATAGATTTAAGTTCACCCTTTTCATTTAAAATTTTGCCATATCTAACTGTTTGTTCCATTTTATAAATTACTGGATATAAAAATGCTTCAATAGTTAACAACCAGACTGGTATTTTTAAATAATATTGTCTTTTAATTTTCTCCCATATTAATAGTAAAGCCTCTTGTATGTAATGCCTCCTAAAATACCCATGTGTTTTAGTCCCTTTATACCATAAGAAGGCATGCCATCCCAACAACAAATCATGACCTTCTAAGGTCAATAATCTGGAATTCCTTATGTTATTTACCCACATCAATGTTGTCGCCTGGTAGTATAACTCCCAATTGGGTAAACCAAAACCCCCTCTTATTCTAGAATCTTGTAGCAGTTTTAATTTTATTCTCACCGTTTTCCCCTGCCAAATGTATTTCAATACTATTTTATTTAAATCTTCAAAGTAATCTTTCCCTAACTTGATGGGAATTGTCTGAAACAAATATAAAATCCTTGGTAATATATTCATCTTAATTGTAGACATTCTCCCTATTAAAGATAATTGCAAATTTTCCCATTTTGCCAAGTCTGTCACAATCTGTTGTTTGAGTTTATAATAGTTGTCTTCTTTAAGTGTACCACACCTAGCTGTTAAGTATATTCCTAAATTTTTAACTTTATTTGTGACCTAAATCTGCAAAATCTCAGCCAACTCTTTCTTTCTTTTTTCAACTATATTCTTTGACAAAATCTTCATTTTATCTTTGTTTATTTTCAAGCCTGGCACCAATCCATATGCCTCAATTTCTTCTATTAATGTGGGCACTGTTTCTAGTGGATCTTCCAAGATAAAGACCAAATATCAAAGCTATTTGCTTTTCAGGATGTGCCTCATAATATTCCAAAGTGTCCAGAATTATTCTTATATTATCTTTAATTTGTCTCTTTGGCAGAAATCCATTTTGATCAGAGTGTATAAAATTATTCAAATATCTTTTAAGTCTTTCTGCGATTATTGAAGCAAAGATTTTATAATCTGAGTTCAGCAGTGAGATAGGTTTGTAATTCTTGATCTGTTGTGGGTCAGCATTCTCCTTCGGTATAAGAGTAATATAAGCCTCTGACCATGAATTAGGTATTTTCGCCTTTGACATGACTTCATTCATCATTTCCAGAAGTGGGAGATTCAAAGATTCCTGTAAAGTCTTATAGAATTCAACTGGTAGTCCATCTGGACCTGGTGCCTTTCCATTGTTTTGTTTTTTTAATGCCTCAGTTAACTCCATCATTGTTATATTACCTTCTAACATCATTTCAATGTCCTTGGGTATCTGAGGTAATTTTGCCTTTTCCAGATAATACTTAATATTTCCCTCCTCTACTTTCTCTTGATCATACAATTTGCCATAATAGTCCTGTATAATTTTTTTCTTCTCTTCATTTCCATAACAGATCTTTCCTTTATCATCTATCAGTTGTATTATCTTTTTCAAACCATTCTCTCTTTTTAATTTATATGCTAACAATCTACCTGGTTTATTTGCATCTTCAAAAGAGTTCTGTTTAGCACTTCTAATTTTCTGTGCTAGTTCTTTTTCCATTAACCCCATTCTGTGTTTAATAATGTCCATTTGAGTTTTAATGTCTTTTTTGTGGATATTTCTGTAACTCCTTCTCAAGTCTCTTATGATCTTCCTCTAGTGTCTGTAACAGTTGTCTTTTCTTTTTATTTCTTTTTCTTGTATAGTCTATTATCAATCCTCTAGCATAGGCATTCACTGTATCCCAAAGATTTTGAGCCAAGGTGTCCCCTGTTCTGTTTTGTTTTAAAAATGAATGCTAATTCTTTCTCTATTTTTTGTGTAAATTATTTTTCTTTCAGTATAGTATTGTTTAAAGTCCATCTAGATCTTTTCCTCTTTCCTTTCCATATAACTTTTACTAGATTGTGGTCTGCCCAAATACTTGTTTCAATGTCAATTTCTTGCATATTGGAGATTAATTCCATTGACATCCATACCATATCAATTCTTGACCAAGATAAATGTCTATTTGAGTAGAAAGTATATTGCCTGTTTTTCCCATTTCTTTCTCTCCAGGCATCTTTTAAATTTAATTCCTCTGTCATTTAAAAAAAGGATTTTGGGAGAAACTTTCTACTTTGCTTATTTATTTTCTGCAAATTATAGTCTAATTTTGTGTCCACTATTCCATTGAAATTTCCCATAATACATATATTATCATAGTCCAGCTCAATTATTTTCTTGTGTAGCTTTCTATAAAATTCTTCTTGGCCTCCATTGGGAGCATATATTGCTATCAAGAGTGTTTTAACAATACTGTCCATTATTTCCACCATCAAAATTCTTCCATCTTCATCTGTAAAAATTTGTTCACCTCTAATAGTATTTCTAATATATAAAATCACTCCCCTTTTCTTATGGTTCATCAACGAAGTCAATATTTTCCCAAGTTTTGGTTGTATTAATATTTGTTCATGTTGTTTTTTAATATGTACTTCTTGTAGGCAGATTATATCTAATTTTAATTTTTCTAATTTGTGAAATATTTTCCTTCTTTTGATAGCCGAATTGAGTCCATTTATATTAATTGTAATCAATTTTTTTCTTTTCCATATTTATTCTATATATGAAGGATTTACTGCTCTAGTAGATCTCTGTTCTCTTTGTTCTCTGGTTCCACTCTGCCTCCTACTGCACCTTCTTCTTTATCACTCACTTCTAAGCATTCTTCTTGAATTCTAATTATTGCCTCTTCTCTTCTTATCTCTTCTTCTTTCCCTCTAAAATATTCTGCATAAAATAATTCCGCTTTTTCAGTTGAGCCTATTCTGTGTCTTTGTTCTTGCCATGTAAACATAAGATCTTCAGGTATCAGCCATCTATAATTGACACCTTTCTTAATAACGTTTTTGTCAAGAATTGGTACTCTCTTTTCATCTCTCTCACTCTCCCTGGTACTTGTTTCAGCACCATAATCTCCTTGTCTTTGTATTTCAGTATTTTATCTCTTGCACTCTGTAATATTTGAGTTTTAATTGTTTTCTTCATGAATCTAACATGGACTTCTCTAGGTAATTTGTTTCTCATCATATATCTTGTAAAGACTCAGAACACTTCATTTATTCCATCCATCATTTTCTCTTTGGTTATCGCCAAGGTTTGGTATATGATGATATATTTATCATTATTTCTGCCAGGTTTTCTCCCTTTTCTTCTTCTATATTTTGAAATCTGAGATAGAATTCTGCTCTGTCAATCTCCCATTCCAGAATTCCAGTTGTATCTTATCCAATGACACTCAATCTGTTGTCAATATCTCCAATTTTCTTATCTCTTTGTTCATCTTTTTCTTTGATTTTTTGAAACCTATCCTCATCCTTCATCATCATTTGTTGAATATTCTCAATCTTTTCATCTGTTCTTTCTGTTCTCTGTTCAATTTTCTCTGTTTTATTTTTTGAATTCCTTGCATAATCATCTGTAATGTCACTTCTTTTTCTTTCTCTCTTTCCTTCTCCTGCTGTAACATTGTCTATATTGATCATTGTCCTCCAAGTGGTGAAGAAGAAGAAGTTGGTATTGAAGAACCTGGAGCAGTTATCTTCCTACTCATTTCCAGTCAATTGCAGATCTATTCAATAGGCTAGGAGGTCCCAGCAACAATCCAAATTGAAGAGGTTCTTCTATACCTTAATCCAATTAGATAGGACAAGATTGACAGATCACCAGCAAGAATATAAATCTTCAGGTTCTTCTATACCTTAATCCAATCAATTGGGGAAGAATATGCCCAGCAGGGGATTAAACAGTCACCAAAGAGAAAAAGAAAGAAAAGAATATTTGAAAATGATGTTTCCCAATTAGGAAAATAGATGAAAAATGATAAGAAAAATACACATTCTTCTGAAGACACAAAAGACAAAAAGAGAAAATGCTAATTAAAAAAATCCAGCTTAAAAATAAAAAGGATTCCGTTTTAAAAAAACAAAAGAAAAGAAAGATAAAAAGAGCAAAAATCAAAAGCTACACCAATATAGAGTATAGAATAAAACACCTAATCATATGAGTGTTAAAAGAAGAAGAAGAAAATCCCTTCAGGAAGGCCAAGCAGGCACAGATGCCAGCTAGAAACAAAGAAAAGGGGGGAAAGTAGAACAAAAGAAAGCTTTTTGTCACAAAGCAAAACACTGCCACAGTACAATGTCCAAAGCTCTCTTGTCAGAATCCAAACAAATTTATGTAAAGCTCTTGTTCAAGGTCAGGATAATCTCTCTTCTTTCAACTCCAGACTTCAGCCTCGAATAGTCTACCAAAAGAGCACCTGTAATAACATTCTTCCATGCTCATTCTACTATCTTAATTACACATCAACAAGCAGGCTGAGAAGTCCTTGAAATAGGGGGTCCAAATCTCTATATTCTCACAGATGAAAACCTCAATAAAAGAAAACAATTTATTCAAACCTCTAGGTGGCAGTGTGACTTAGTATACTCTATTTTCCCTTTCTTTGTAGCCAAGACAGATTAAAGGGAAAAAAAGTTAAAAAGTCCTGTTTTAAAATCAAACCCAATAGAACTACAAGTAGAGTAAAAAAGAGAAAATTATTTTTCACAAAAGTTATTACTTAGTATATAAAAACACACACAAAAAGAACCAGTCCAGTTATAATTAAAATCTTTTGGCATCTGTAACAAAATCTAGCAAAAAACAAACAAACAAACCACTTAGTTTGACTTCAGGCTTATTTTCGCCACCTATCCTCTTCTGTCTTCACTTTACAAATTTTCTTTGCCCCTCTTAGGGTGTTCTCTTCCCAAATGTAACGTTTAAAAATATTTCACCAAGCCAACACACTTTCTTTATTCTTTCTTCCATTCCAGAGCTGTCCCAACTTTCAGCAGCTTCAATGGCCACTTTTCTGCAGCCAGAAAAGAGGGCTTCTCCTGGATCAACCAGGGACTTTGTGATGTCCCTGGAATCAGCAGGATGTGCCCTCCTCTCTCACCATCTCTACAGGACAGTTTGGGTCCAAAAGGCCCATCCAGCTGGGGGGATATTGACAACAATCCTGGAGCCCTCAGGACGCACATCGTGCCATCACAACGTCAGCCCTGCCCTCCAACCCAGAGTCATTGGTTGAGAAAGGTGGCTATTAAATTAAATAAATAAAATACAGGTAGTGCTTGACTTACAACAGTTCATTTAGCAACCACTCAAAGTTATAACAGCACTGAGAAAAGTGGCAAATGGCCATTTTTCACAATTATGACCATTGTAGCATCTCTATGCTACAGGACCAAAATTCACACACTTGGCAATTGACTCATATCTATGACAAATACAATGTTCCGTAGTCAAATGATCACTTTTTGAGAACTTCTGACAAGCAAAGTCACTGGATAGGCCAGATTCAAAAACCATGTTAGTAAGTTAACAGCTGCAGTGATTCACTTAGTAACTGCAATAAGAAATGTTGTAAAATGGCGCAAAACTCATTTGGTAAATGTCCCACTTAGCAACTGAAAGTTTGGGATCATTTGCAATTGTAAGTCAAGGACTACCTATAATTAAATATTTCACTTACTGGAGGTGTTGCTTCAACATGATAAAAATAGCTTTCAGAGGGATGAACTTCCAATTTGACCAAGCAGCTCGTTTATTTCTGGAATATTTCAACTGACTGAGTCAACAATTGAAGATTTTAAACAGGTTGTAGCCACGTCATTTCCTTTTCTCTCTCAGATATCTGTTCCAAGCTTCTGTTCAGATTGGCTTTCTTTGTTCTGCCAAATCAAGTGAAATAGATAACTATTAAAGAGTGGGTCTTTTTAGTGGTGGTGGTTTAGTTATGGAATAATCTTTCTGAAACTTCTTTGATGGCCTTGTCTTACAAATACCTTTCTATTCACCTTGGTCCAGTGATTTTCAGGCCAAAGCTCTCAGTATCACATAGACTGGCTATTCGTGCTTGAAAAATTAGTTGATTCAAAAAAACTTTCAAGATGCTCCTTATTTGTGTGATTCTTCTGCTCCAAATTAAGTGATAAGGATCAGTGAGATTTTACACCATTGTCCTTCTACTCTCCCATTCATTGTTGGCTTCTGATGTTGTTCAGCTTGAATGCCCCTCAAAGATTAGGTACCACATGCTCCAGGCATGTGGGAGAATGTGTGTGAAATGTTTCAATTACCTTTAAAATCTTGTTTAACGTATTCCAGAAACACAGCATTAACCGAATACCCGAGTAGCATGGGAAAGCTATTCTGATTTTCATTGAGAGCAGATTTAAACACATGTTCAGAATATATTTCATAGACTACATTTGTAAAATTTCATCAGATTTATAAAAGTGGAAACCACACACCCAGAGCAGCAAGGCTTTGTGAAAGTAAAGCTTTTAACACCACTTGATCATAGCCCACCCTCCTCTGAATACCTAATACCAGTTAAACACATAAACACACTTATTGCATTTTCCAATGTGAAATTTATTGAAACCATTCGCCCTGCATGTACTGTATATCTGGGTACCTTAGAAAAGTATGCTGAAACCTCATATTGCATAATATTGTAAAAAAATGTACCCCTAATTGAAAAGAGCTTGCACAGATCGTAATTCCTTCTCATCTGCTCATCTGGATCCAGGAGTTAATTTAAAAGGCTTCTGATGTCTTTAAAAAGCCTCCATCCCTGGACCTTTTCCTGTATTATTATAGAATAATACATGAACTCAGTATAAAACAAATGTTCTGCAAAACATTTGAAAGAAGTAGTAATAGCAATAGACTTATATACTTCTTCACAGTGCTTTACAGCCCTCTCTAAGGATTTACAGAGTCAGCATATTGCCCCCAACAATCTGAGTCCTCATTTTACTAATCTTGGAAGGAAGGCAGGCTGAGTCAACCTTGAACCTGGTGAGATTCGAACTGCCAAATTGCAGTCAGCTGAAGTAGTCTGCAGTACTGCACTCTAACCACTGTGCCACCTTGGCTCTTTTAATTAATTCTTTCAAAGTATTTCATGCTGGTAATCCTTGAAGTATTTTTTTTTTGAAAAAAGTTTTTATTTTTTTAAGACAAACATAAACAAACAAAACATAAAAACATAAAAACCATCTTCCATCTTATATACATACAGTGTGTCAATTGGTTACAAATCTTTTGTGCTATCCTTTTGTAGTCATTTCTCAATTTATATAAATTTGCACATTATCAAGCTAACATATGTTTTTATGCTTATTATTAATTATTAATCATCCATGACCAAACTATTTATTCTATCACTTATATGAGATATTTCAAATTTTATTTCAAAATTTATGTTATACTTTTATCCAATGGTTATATATGTCTACATTATATTTTATATCTATCTATTAAACCTATTACAAAATCAACAAATCTATTATATTACCATGTCTTTTTGTCCAACCATTGATAAAACAAATCCCATATCACATAAAATTGTTTATCTTCTTGTTCTCTAATTTCAAATGTCAATTTATTCATTTCAGCACAGTCCATAATTTTCTTAATAACTTCCTCCTGCATAGGTATTTTATCATTTTTCCAATTCTTAGCAAACACAATTATAGCTGCTGTTAAAACATTTACAATCAAATACTTCAATTCTTTATAGTATATTTCTGGTATAATTCCCAATAAAAAAATCTCTGGTTTAAAGTCTGTGTGTTGTTTTATCATTTTTTCCAACTATGTGTGGATTTTAGTCCAATATTTTTTTGCATCCAAGCACGTCCATCACATATGGTAATATGAGCCAGGTATCTGATGACATTTCCAACATTTATCCGATTTATTCTTAAACATTCTCGCAATTATCGTTGGGGTTAGATGCCACCTGTAAAACATCTTATACAAATTTTCTTTATATGCAGTTGACATTGTCATTTTATAATTTTGAGATAATTTTTGCCACTTCTCTAAATCAATCCTATATCAATTTTTTCCCCCAAACAATCATCGTTCCTTTAACTTGTTCTTCTTTCAGTTTAAATTCTAATAGATGTCCATAAAGATTTTTAATTACCTTTGGAAGGTTCCTAAATTTCTACATAGGCTTTTTGGCTGACTCTGTCTTCATGTATGCATATACTTTGTGTGAATAGGCATTCGTCTATACAGACCTACACTTACATTTGGACTATTAACAAAATAGCAGGACAGACATACACAGAGACAGAGAGACATGGATACCATTGGTATCTGTCCTATCCACGATGACTCCAAAATGATTAACATGTGTATGCCATGATATCATAATGCAAGCCTCATTCTTTCATGCCTGCATTGTGATATTACGTGTAAGTTAGCAAAGTAGTTTATTTATGATGTTACAATATGCTTGTAGTCATTTATTCAGATATTATCCTAATTAGCTAACATAGAAATTTCCTACCTCATTTCCTAGACATTGAAGGCAAATTCTTAGCTTTGCTTCCTTTCATAACTTTTATGGTCTGTTTGACATTATATCATGGCTGCATTTAATGATGATGTCATTCTTAACTTGCCACAGTTCCCTTCCAGGATTCTAATCTCATCCAGGCCATACAGTACCTCAAGCAGGTGTGGGATTCTACCAGTTCGCACCTATTCGCTAGAACCAGTTGTTAACATTCTAAGCAGTTCGGAAAACTGCTTGTTAGAAGAAATTACTGGCCTAATCCTGTAAGGAAGGCAGGAAGGAAACATTCTGGTGTTGCTTACAGAAACTGCCTCTCCGTTAACCCTTATTATATTCTTGGCAGGACTAGACTTCCTGTCTCAGGAATGTCTCTGGAGTTTTTTCCCCCTCCTTTGCTGGTACTTTGCTTATGTGGAGTGATCATTCAAAGTTACAATGGCACTGAAAAAAAGTGACTTATGACCATTTTTCACACTTATGACTGTTGCAGCATCCCCACAGTCATGAGAGCCCAGGCTAGGAGATGCATGCCTTGATGTGAGTGATATTGAGTTGGCCACACCCAGCCAATAATATGACCACCAAGCCACGTCCACCCAGTCACATGACCACCAAGCCACGCCTACCACCTAAGCCATGCCCACAGAACCAGTTGTTAAAATTTTGAATCCCACCCCTGACCTCAAGTGAACTTCCTCATCATGTTGGAGACTGTTAGAAGACAACTATAAGAGTAACGGCTTTCTCCCCACAGATCTCCTTACTGCACGGGGCATGATGAGACAGAGGTGATGTATCACAACCATTGTTCGCAAGAAGCATAACGTACAGATGTGCAATACGTAGGCCTCCTTGTCTGAACAGGTGAAGAGACAGTTTTCATTTTTACTTTTTAGTCATTTATTTTAAGATAGTTTTTTTAAAATATGTGTATAGCCTTCCATCTTTCAGCCAAGACTAGGCAGCTCCCAATCAAATCAAATATTTTCATGATGTTTTATGAGCAGAAAAAAATGCATGACCTTTGTACAGTTAAACGCAGTTGGTGTGTGTGTGTAAAATTTGCATAAACAAAGCAAGAAGTGAGAAAAATCTTCTGCTGTAAGTCCTTCGATGTAGGCCAATCATGAATAGATTACATAAGGATCAATTATTTGATTGGGAAGTGGGAAAAAAATATTCTGGAAGATAATGGCAAACCATTTCTAGGAATTGAGTTTGCTTGCTGGGAAAAGTTTTACTATACATGCACAGAACATGTACTAATTCAGTAGAAAGAAAAATTAATTTACCTGCCTCCCTCCTGTATGACTGTGCTACCCAAAAGACAAGTTGTTATTTTTGTTTTTATGCAGAGCACTATTTAAGTAACAGAGAGCGTAAGCCCCCTCATTGTCGAATTCATTCTTCTACCTCCCGGGCTTTTCAATATATTTCTGCTTACTGTGGCTCCCAACTACTATTTCCATGGAAAAGACAGGCCTCTCATGAAGAGATGGGCCTCATGGCCAAGAGCAGTTCCCAACTGTTGAAAAACAGTCTATCAACTTTATAGATAAATCAATGAATGTCCCTTTGGTCCAACCGTGAGCCCTTATAGACAGTTGAGTATAATCTAAGCAAAATACTATTAACTTTAAAATATAATATGTAAACAAGTCTAGAGGCAGTCATATTTTTTTCTATTGATTTATTATTGTAACAAAAGATCTCTGTACATTCTCAAGGTCTGCCTTTTTGGCTGAAACCAGTGGAAAACTTGGATTGGCTCTGCAAAGGAACCAGCCAAAAGGAGTCAAAAGAAGACTCCCACCACTGCTGGGTTGCTTGTCTGTCTCATTCTCTCTGCCTTGGGTGAAGAAGCAGCACCAAGTTGCATCATGCCACTAACCTCCCTTCTGAAAAGCTATATAAAGCTTGTGTTGGTTGGGGTTGTTTTCTTTAATGACTTGAATCAAAGCGCTCAGTGAAAAAGTAATGGTAGGTTTTCCTTTTTTCTGATTGGAAATTCTGACATCATTGTCCAGTCTGGAACATAAAACCATCCATCAACTGCATGGCTCTCTGCTGTCTCTCTCCTTCTCTCCCTGGGAATTTCCCAAGTTTCCTGATGGCTTGATGAGTGGGACTATTGGCTTCCTACCAACTTGGTTCTTGCTGTCATTGTACTTTGCAATCACAGCAGGGCTGCAGCCTCTCTCTCCCAGGTATTGCGTTGTCAACTCACATTATCTTCCATTTCAGAAAGGTCCTGGAAGAAATCCCAAATCAACAGGAGGATCATTGCTTATTGGGGCTGACAGAGGCTTAATTTTTGCTTAGCTGGTCATCTTTTTATAGGCTCTTTCTCAATCTTTAACTGATTTCAGAGCAGGATAATGTGGTCCAGTTACACCTGTAAATGGCAACCACATGCTGGGGGCGGGGGGAGATACAGTAGGTGCCATATCTCCTGCTCTGCTCCTTCAGATATCTTATCACCCACTTCCTTTCCCAGTGGCTGAGGTGCAAATTCTCAAATTATATAGCTAGGTAAGCTGCAATGCAGATAAGTGGAGGGTCTTCCCTTAGATGTTGTCATTACAAAGACTGAAAACCAATATATTTGATCCTTCAATATAACATTTGTCACTGGCACATTGTTGGAATGCCTCTACACAGATTAGCTGATTGACAGCTGCAAGACCCAAATTGGAATGAGAAGAATAAAATAAAGCAAGCCATCCTCTGCTCCTTAATTTCTATTCTTCACAATATGTACAGTGAAAAGCAAGAGCATGTGGGACTGCAAGTAATACTTTTATGGCTGTGCATGGTATTTTAACTTTTATGCTTTTCAGTATTTTTGCTCAGTGTCATTGATAATCCTGACAAGCAGTCACATAGAAATAGAGGCAACCTGGAATCAAGAAGAAACTCCCTAACAGTGAGGACAAATAACAGTGGAACAACTTGCCTTCAGAAGTTGTGGATGCTTCATCATTGGAGGTTTTAAGAAGGAATTGGACAGCTACTTGTCTGAAATGGTACAGGAACTCCTGCTTGAGCAGGGTGGGGATGGACAGACTAGAAGACCTCCAAGGTCCCTTCCAGCTCTATTCTGATAGAAATGTTGTCACGTGCTCAAAATGTCCCATAGATAGATTCCATTGCTTTCTATCTCCAAAGTCCTGTTTTTACATTATTGGCAGTTCCACAATGTGACCTACTAAAACAGCTGGTTTCTGGAAATCACTTTCTCCCATATGCATGTTTTTAGAGATCTGTAAAAGAAATTAAGGAAAATGACCTCCTCCTAACCAAGGGACAACTTTTAATTTCTGGTTTCATGCTGCCACTTATTTCAGTTTCTGATCTATTTTATTGACCAAACTAATTCATGGGTTTCTGAATAGATTTAAATCCATATAACATCCTCCTGGTTTAAAACCTCACTCAGCACTCCTCCGTTGCAACCGCCAGGACGGGCTTCAAGCCAGTCGGTCTTTTCAACTGTTTTGAGCTGATGTCTTTGGACTGGATGTTACACCAAAGCTATCTAGACATATACTGTAAAACAGGTATTAGCTATTTCCATTGGCTTTGATGGAACTTTTCAGACATCGAAAAGGAAGGTACAGTAATTATGGGGGTGCCATGACACAACCACTCTCACTTTTCTCATTCTCCCAAATAGGGTTTTAAACTAACCATTCAAAATCAGGGAGGGATGCCAAGCCCCTTGGACAGAAGAGTCCATGAACCTTGCTTGAAGATGGAAAAGATCTGTAGACCCTGGAATCCTACCATGTCTAATTAGGCAGGTGGCCACATAGAATTTAACATCACTGCCCTTCTGGGGTTCCAGGAAAGAGCATCCTGAACCACAATTAAAAATAGGGTCGTGACTGGAGTCACTATTAAATCCATTCTCAACCAGGATGTATTCTCAACCAGGATGCCTTATTGCTATTGAGATGGAGCAAGGGTTGAAGCAAAGCCAGGGTTCCCCATATAATGATTGAAGGTATCTTAATTGAGTTTTAGGTCATTTCTCATTTAGCACCTTATTCAACTTCTAGAATCATCCGCTATTGTGTCAAAATAAAAGTAACGAAGACAGAGTTTGTATTACTTCCTAGACAGCTAGAAAATATTATGAAAATGTTTTAAGTCACTATAGGGGAAAGGAGTTAATTATTTCAAATATCAGTCTTTGTGATAGTTCAAAGGTTTGTGACTCACAGAACAAAAATTCAAAAAAGTTTGTGAATAAACAAGCTCCTCCCTTAATGGAACAATGTGATCTGAAAATTCTCCCCTTGGTTATTCTAATCTGCATCACAAAGATGATTAGGGGACTGGAAGCTAAAACCTATGAAGAGCAGTTACAGAAATTGGGTATGTCTAGTCTAACTAAGAGAAAGACTAGGAGTGACATGATAGCAGTCTTCCAATATCTAAGGGCTATCACAAAGAAGAGTTGGGACAACCTATTCTCCAAAGCACCTGAAGGCAGGACAAAACGTAACAGATGGAAATTTATCAAGGACATTAAGTTCTCCTTAGAACTAAGGAGAATTTTTCTAACAGTGAGAACAGTTAATCAGTGGAACAGCTTGCCTTCAGAAGTAGTGAGTGCTCCATCACTGGAGGTTTTCAAGAAGAGATTAGACAGCCTTTTGTCTGAAATGATATAGGGTTTCCTACTTGTGCATGGGATTGGACAAGAAGACTTCCAAGGCTCCTTCTGCAACAAGCCAGGACATTAAGCCAACTAGATTATATCTTCATATCCTGGGAATGTTAACCCATAATTTCCTACGTTCAGATGAAGCTATAATTAAGGAGCTATTGGCATATTCGTTTATATCTTGGAAGGAAGGATGAAGATGTTGGTTTATTACAGGTAGCCAGGAGAGATGGATCCTTATGTAGAATCCCTTCCCTTTTCGGTCACAACAAGCCTTTTAAACTAGATATACTTCCAGGTTGAATTGAATCTCTCCTGTTTTATATTCCTTATTGTGTCTTATTATCCTGTTTTCAAATGTTGCCATTTTACATATTGTAATTGTATGGTTTTATGAATTTGTTGTTGGAATTAATATTTACAATTCCTCCCTCCCCATCAAAACAAAGGTAGGTAATAAATAGGAAAAGATTGTGGACACAGCCAAAAGATAAGTTTAAATCAATTAATTTGCTTATTTAGACTTTCAAACAAGTCCAAAAGAGTTGATGGATCATTCTAGGAAAAGGCTTTGAAATGAAATGCTGATTGCAATGACAAATCCAATTCTGAAAATCCTCATGACAAAATGTGACACTGTGGTCAGTTGGGCGCTCTAACACTTACGGTTGCCCAAGCAACTGAATATACCACCACTCTGCATCAGGAAAAGCTAGATTTGAAATGGGAGCATATACTATGCACAGCTGTCTGTCTGTCTGTCTGTGAGAAATCCCATCCAAATTCACACATTGAGAACAAATTCTAGGCATGAAGCCATCAGGAAACTGTCCAGTTCCATGTACCCTCTGCCCAGCTCTGTCAGACTGGCTGCAGAATAATTTATATTATACAGCTTACCTGGCCAAGAAAAACATTATTGGTGCCCTGTGTCAAGGAAGCTCAGAAATGAAGGCCTTGTGTTGCAAAGGGTGCCCTTTGGGGCCTGTGATCATACATCGTGGGCTGTCTCACCTGTAAGAGACTCCCAGCAAGCAGCAGGAGCCACTTTCTGCTGTTGCGATGTGTCAATCCATCGTGGAAGTTCTAAAAATAATCAGAGTTGAAGGCTTCTCTCCTTTCTCTAGGCAAGCAGTTAATGTTATTCCTTGCTTTTATTTGCACCAATATGCCAAACCATTTTAAGTGTTAAATAGCGCCAAAAAACCATAGAAAATAAAAGATCCATTGTCAACGTTTTGGTGCACACACGTTTGTGTGTTAGAGCTGCTATTAAAATGCAAATTTACATTAACACTCAGAGTTTCTTTAATTCAAGCGGGGTGGTTTTTTTTTTTTTTGCATGCTCCATATTAAGTATTTTAAGAGAGAGAGTTTCAAGCGTAACTTGATTTTTTAAAAAAATGTTTTTGGCTATATCTCTGACTACTGAAAATAAATGTAGAACAAGAATAAATGGCTTAAACATACTGAGTGACCAAAAGTAAATTCAGCCAGATTGGTGCTATAAATCCAACTGGATTTCTCCAACCCAATCATTCCATCCAGAGAGTGCAGCCAACTTATCCTAACTGTGTTTTTCCTTTTGCCAAACTCACTTTGGCTCCTACCTTTTCTTCAGTGAAGGAACTTTCAGCGTGAACCTAATGGCTCAGTGGAGAACATATTTCCAACCATTTCAGTAATTATTATTTCAAAAAAAAAAAGCACCATACTTCTCTAGGTAATTCTAAATAGGTAATGTAATTCTAAAGTCAAGGGGTTTAAGCTAATCAGTCTCAACATCAATTCTACTGCATTTATGAAGACTATCAATGTTTCCAGAGCTACAGATGAAGAATACCAACATGGAGATGATTATTCATCAATATTTGAATTCATCATAAAAGCATATTTTATGAGAAATTGCTTTCTGAAGTTTCAAATAATTGAGATAACCATTTCCAAACAAAAAAAGAATCACCCTTCATCACCAACTTTACTTTACAGAAATAATGGTAGAAATGATGTCTATGTTGAAGGATCCTTGGTGTTCTCTGAGCTTGGTTGTTTTCTTGCAGATGTTTCATTAACCAAATTAGGTAATATCCCCAATGCTAGACTATTTGGAATAATGAAACATCTGCAAGAAAACAGCCAAGCTAGAAAGCACCAAGAACCCCTCATTCCAATCCTGAGCTATAAATATGCTCCTTTATTGATGTCTGTGTGGGCTACTAATTTCAGTGGCCCTGGTACTTCAGCAACCCTTGACCTATTATCCATGAAAGACAGCAGAATTTATATAAGGGCTGTCAAACTCCAAACCCTTGGGCTGGATGTGTCACGTGCTGGCCACGCCCATGCCTGGTTTAGCGAAGAGGGAGAAGTCCCAATATGTCATGTGACTCGGCCGTGATGCCATGAGTTTGACACCACATATTTAGATGGTGAAGGATTGACTCTGTGTCCCCTCTTGGTTAATCATTCTGCCAGCTTTTTCTTTTTGAGATTGTTAATCTCAGGACTTTTCTTCAGCCTTCTTTCCCAGCACACTTGCATAAAACACTTGCTTTCTGATGCTCTTTCTGTAGTTACCTAGGCACTAGGCTTTTTTTATCCTTATCATGCATTTGCTTGCATAAATCTTTTTTCTGTGACAGTGCTAAAACCTGCCCCACTTATCATTGCTCGGGTTAAATCCCTGCCCTCAGGAACACTCATCTGCATGCCCAGAGCTTTCCTTCCAAGAATCTGGATTAAAGCACAAGGACATCATCATGTGAAACTGCTTTTGCTGTGAGGCTGATTGCTGAAAGGCTGATTTCTTTCTTTCAAGTGACTTGATCTTGATTCCCAATTTTCCCCAAGGAAACACTATTCCACTGCTGATGGCAGGATCTTTAAAACCATGAGCAACATCAAGTTTGTTGGTTGTAGGAGAGACTTACTGTGTTAGAGACTTACTGTGCCCTTGGAATATTAGTTTAATTTTCAAATATAAAACAGGATATGATGGAAAAATGTATTAATTTCTTTTACAAAAATAAAAAGGTCATAGCAGAAGGAAATTGTTTCTCTTTTATAGGTGTGAAGCAAATCTACCAAGCCTCTATTACAGAGGTGTCAAACTAAATTTTATTTAGGGCCACATCAGGGTTGTGTTTGACCTTGGGGAGCCAGGGTGGGTGTGACCAAGGTGGGTGTGAGCAACTCAATGTCACTCACATTGGGGGAGGGGGAGGCTGTGATAGCCTGAGCACTTTGCCAGAGAAAACGACAGCCTTCTGCAACCCTCTGCCAGTGAAAACGGAGCTCGGAAGGGCCACCAGCGGCCCTCCTGAGCTCTGTTTTCACTGGCAGGGGCACCGCGGGCCAGTCCTTCACTGTTTCCAGGGTGGCCCCATGGGCCAGATCTAAGCACCCCGTGGGCAGAATCTGGCCTCAGGGCATTGAGTTTGACACTCCTGCTCTATCAGGTTTGAAGGGAAGAATAACCATTTTAATTTTGCTTCTCAGTTTTTTACTGAACTATAAAGTGAGCCACATGTTTTTTTGCAAATGTTGGCTAAGCTTCGAGAAAGTCATCTTTCAAGATTTCACATTCTACACATTTCATAGAAATACTCAATCTCTGGGAGAATTTCCCCTATTGATAGCTCCCATTGCTCTAGGTATTTTCTTAAAGAAAAGATCCGTTGAAAATACCCAACTTGCAAACAACAAATCAAACAAATCAACACACCCATTTGACTTCTCAGAAGAGAGGGATATAAAGTACAATGCAACAGTCCACTTTATGTTGAGAAACTTAAAAAAAACATGCATTTATACAAATATTCAATACATTTCAGATCATGGGCACTTGCATGTTAAAATGTTGCAAAGCAAATTTCTGATGAATGCCTTTGTAGCATGCAAACTCTAAACTTGAGTTGGCCAACGTATAAAGTTAGAATATATTTAAAATTTGATCTTGATGGTTTTCTCAGTGCCTGGGTTCTATACAAAATTGAAGAACAATCTGGAGACTCCTTTCTAAAAATAATAAATGGAGCTTAGAGAAAAAAATAATTCTGATTTCATTTCATTTCAATCACATTTATATTTATATTTGTATTAAATTCAAATTAAATAATAGCTAACATCTTTATTTTCTGATCCCCCACCCCACAATCTCTCATTTACTCTCTCTGACTTTAGAAGTTATAATTTGGTTACAACTTTTGGAGGTGTCTGGGAGTCACACCCAAAGGTTTCAAGAGCCCTACACAACCCTCTGGATTCATATAAAATCTTTTGAGTAAATTCTTTCCTTTCCTGCTGTGGTCCAGAGAAAATTCTTTCTCTGAATACTCTATTTTGCTTGAGAGAAACTCCCTCCCAGTAATTGGCAGTCTTCCCAATTGATGCTACTTGAATGTTTTAGAAACAAAACAAGCCAAACCCAAACCAACCCCCTCCTCCTCACCCCCCCCCCCATGTTTGGAATATGAATAGTACTTCCCTATATATCCAGCTGGCTATTCCTCTCCTTGTAATCTCCCAAACATTAGCATCTTTGATTTGATAACTCCACTTCATTGACTGAGCCTAATGCCAGAAACCCATGTTAAGCTATCTGGAAGAGAAATTAAAAAAAAAATAGATGAAGAGATTCCCAGTTTAATGTGAGAACAATAAGTGTAGATTTTGGTTCAGAAAATATTGAAGTTGTTGGGTATATGGATACACCAACTGGTTTGGGTGAATGAATATATAAAACCTAGTTTTAAGTGTTTGCAGCTTTAAGCTCAAAACTGCAATGTCATTGCATAATTATGGGTGCGGTTGTAAGCTGCATTAAGAGGCAGTGAGAGAGACGTAACACTTCCTGTTTTCTGATCCTGGTTTCGAGTTCCTGGTTCCTGGTGTTACTGGTCTCTGGTCTATCTGCTGTCTGTCTGCCTAATACTGTTTACTCCTGTATGAGATGTCTACTGTGCAAGATACTTCTCTCAACTGAACACAAGGACTTGCATTGTCTTTGTGAGAAAGGTATCAGAAGAAGAAGATTTACAAGCAGATAAAGACATTGTATTTACTGTTTAAAAGACTAGGTAACTGGATAGATATACTGGATACTGACATATGGACTGAATGACTATTCTTAATCTCTGTGTGAATTAAATATCTATTTAAAAACCACAAACAGAGTTTTTGTCTCAAGTGTGTGTATACTCTAGGGCCCAGCCTCACTCTCATTTGGCTGCCTGGCTTGACTGCTGCTGTGCACTCAGCTCGGGGGTTTATCCCCAAACACTAACAGAAGTGATTCCTTGTTAAACACACCTAACAAAGTTCAATGGCTTTCAGTATGAATGGCTTGCTAATGTGTTAATTCTCCATTGTGTTTTGTGAACCTGGTACTGGAATTTTAGACTTTTGAAAGCATTAGATCAGCTTTCTCCAACAGAGCCTAACAGCTCCATGCTATTGAAGGCTACTTTGTTGGAACTTTCAAGTCCTTGCAAAGAAAAACATAAATATTATTTTATCATTATAAAACAATAATCAACTCTTATTTTCCTGGTGGCAGTCCCTACAAAATTCATGTTTACAGTTGCTGAGATATAGGACTCATTGTTGGCAGTGCTCATGTTTTCCTCATATAAAAATATTCTGTATTTGTATAAAAACAAAGAGCTTTAAAAACCCCAAATATGTAGGAACTAGAGTGAGCTCTTAAAAATGGGAATGGATGATGGCAGACATCACCCAAAGTTATTTTGTACAATGGTTCTTTTCCTTGTTTATCCAACAGTTGATTCAAGAACTGTAGTAAGCTCAGGAAGATGAGAATGATGAAACTCCAACTTCCCAAACAGATATGATATGTCTATTAAAAATCAAAGAGATTATTGGTTAAATTCAGTTTTGAGAATTTTGCCAGTCATTGGGCAACTAAAAGAATGCAGAGGAAGGGAAAGGTATGTAAAATGTTTTACTTGCAGTGTGATTTAAGAAACTAAAATCAACCACAAGCTTTTGGTTTAAGAATTAACCCAGAACCTAAATTATTAGTAGCATCTAGTTTACACATACCATAGTTTCAACAACCATCAGGCAATGGGCATGTAATTGAGCAAATAGTGAACCTCACACCCTGGGGTTTTGTTACCAAGTACATTTAGTGTTTGCCAATTGACAAACAGTGCAACTCCATTAACCTTAGTTAATAGCTTGTATTTATTTGCCTGTTTATTATTATTATTTTTGAAGAACAACTATTGGCAACAGTAATCTGTCAAAACCTCTGCCTCAAAATGTTGTTGTTTACTATTATTTTATCTTCTAGGGTTTTTTTTTATTCTAAGGGCTCAGAGTGGATCTGAGGTCAGATTTTTATTTTCAGGGAAGCTGGAAAAAGAAAAAATGAAGATGGAGGTTAGTTGCAACCAGAAGTCTCCTGTGATGATCCGGGGCATGGCACAAAAGCAACACAGTCAAATAATCAGTAAGGGTCCTTTTATTAGCTCCAACTTTGCCCCCACAGTCCTGGTTACCTTCTGGCTCTCAAAAAATCTCCCAGGAACAGCCTTTGGCTACAGAGAAACAAATCCAAACGTGGTCAACAAAAACTGTAAATATAAGTCCAATCAAGGCAAAATGAGGTAATTATTCCAGCAGGGTAGGAGCAAGAATTCCAGATGTGAAGGCACAGCAATAACACAACACGGTTGGGAGGATGCAGGAACACAGATAACCAAAGTGAACACAAGATAAACTCATGTTTTCTCCCAGCAGCTGCCACACTCAGCATGAATCTCTTTTAAACTCTCTTCTCAATGTGGCTAATGGAGGGAATCAGGACCCTTTCATCCCTGTAAGCCATGCAACCTACGTTCCTCTCTTCTCCATTCCACCCTGCATGCCCTAGGATGAAGAAGGGGGGCCTTGGTCTTCCTCTGAACTCCCTCTCCCTTATTCTGTCCCTCCCCTACTCTGCCTAGTTGGACTTTGCCCTTCCCCAGTTTCCTCCACAGCCAATGGAGCCACACTCCTACTCCCTGCCAGCTGTTTGTCTTCCTCCTCTGATTCAGATTCTGATAGGGACATGACATGTCCTCTCATAGATAGGTATGAAAATTTCTGACTCAATTTTCCTACCACAATTGTCAGGGATATTAGAAGCTATGCTTTTGCTGTGCAGAGAGAGAAAATATTTCTTTCTGTCTTGCATGTGAAAATTTTAATTTGTCTTGTTTAAGGAGTGATCAGTCAATGCCCAGTTGAATGTATTTCAACAATGGGGTAAAAAGTTTCAAGGTTAGTATATCAAAACATTATTTTTTTTTGAAATTTATTATAGCCACTCAAATCCACTGGACTCTGTGTGGCATGCAACCCCCCTCCCCCCAATACTCCATTAAAACAGATCAAACCTGAAACCACATAGACAGCTCAGACTAAAATAAACTAAACATCACTCAAATCAAATCAAATCAAACCAAAAAAATGCATCACCCACTGGCCCCATCCACTTCCATTTTACTGAAGGGGGGAAAAGCCACGATACATCACATGATGATGTAATGCTGCGAGTTTGATACCCCTGTTTTAGATGGAGATCCAAGGACTAAATCAGGAACTTTCTACCTCTCCATTAGTGATGGGATTCAAAAATTTTTACTACCAGTTCTGTGTGCATGGCTTCGTGGGCGTGGCAGGGGAAGGATACTGTAAAATCTCCAATCAGAGATGGCATTTGCCGGTTCTCCGAACTACTCAAAATTTCCACTACTGGTTCTCCAGAACTGGTCAGAAGCTGCTGAATGCCACCTCTGCTCTCCATCTGTGGCCTCTCCTTTTCTCCTGGCAGCAAGGTCACCTGGAAAAGTCAAACCCGACTCTATGTCTATCAAGTGAGGACTTGAAGGGACACTTGGAAAAGGCTGAGCCTGTAAAGTTGACTGTTGAGCAATTAACTGTTCTACTATGTAGCTAAGTCCAGCACTGAGCTCTTATTTGGGGCTGTTCCAAAACAACAACTCCAGGTCCATTTTAAGGAACCATTTCTAACCGTGTTATTTGAGGTGTGGAATCTAGCAAATATTTGCCTGGATTGTTGTGAAAAATAAATCATGTTAAATGTTGTATATTTTAGAAGCTCCAATCGAGGGACGGGCTATATGCCAACTTCCAGATATTGTTGGTGTTCCAGAACTAATAAATTCTAACCAGTGACCAACAACCAAGATGGTGATGGAGCTGCAGTCCCAAAGCCTCTGAGAGGCTGTCTGTTGCCACTTATTTTTTCTGTGCTCTTTTGCTTCTACAATGTATCAGAATCGATGTAGAAATCTATAATTTCTTCTATCTATAGTTCTTTAGTTCTTGTGTAGAATGCTTTTAATATCCTTTTCTAAAGCTTTTTTTAAAAAATCTAAAAATCAGTGTGGTTCACATTCTCCTCTCATAGATCCAAGTAGGAGAGGTTTCCCTGTGCTCAGTTCATCACCAGCAGAGGGAAGGCAAACTTCAGAATTGGTGGTTTCCTCTGAACTATTTTTTTCTTTTTTGTTAAAACACGGGATGCTTCCATGTATCACTGTATATTGACTCTTGTTATGCTTCCAATAATAAATCATTTGATGAGGTCATATTATTACATTTGAATCCAAGTATAAATAAATGACCCCTTCCATAATGGCACATAAAACAGTTCATTTTGATTCACTCTACAAACTGTTTATGGGTTCGCTTGCAGTTTTTAGGGATTTTACAAGAGAAGATTCACTGTTTCTTTCTGGCTGTGCTCCAGATAGGACATGCTAACTTTTCCTAATTTCCGAAGACATTTGGTAAGAATATTTCATGCATAGGTCTCTCCCATATAAGCACATATAATTCCCTTATAAAAATTAAAGCCCCTGTTTTATGAGGTTTTCTAAAACAATAGGACAGTAACTTTTCTTGTTTAAGATTGCTCTATTGTTCTGAAGGCCTCATTTTAAGTAGACTTTAATGTGTATATGGATATTCTCATTGTATCAACTGCACCCACTATAACAAAATTATAATTTCACACATTGTAACAAAGATCTAACATTATTTCCCAAAGATTATTAACTTTAGACAAAGGCTGAGGTAGCTGATTCAATCCAGTTTGAACACTTCTAGATCCAGAACAGAGCTTAATATTTATCAACAAGGCATGTGAGTGAATTCTGTGGATATATAAGCATTTCTTTTTTAAAAACAAAAGTTTTATAAGTAAATGTAAAAATTAACACCAAGCCCTATAAAAATTTAACAAAAGTTTTACAAGCCATGTAAAATTAATAAAGAGCAGAAGCAGGAAAGAAAGAAAAGTGAAGAAAGAAAGAATTTAAAAAAAATAGAAAGCTTTCAATTTCTTTTACAGCAAATAGAAGCGCAATTACAAAAAATATGTCTTCCTCTATGGTTATAAGCAAAGATAATTTTTCTATAATCATTTTTTATGATCATCCAAACCATAAATCATAAGAGTGGGTATCCAAGCAGAGAATAATGGATATGAAAGTGAAGAGAGAAAAATAAAAAAACAGTATATCCAGCTGTGTGCCTTACATGAGTCACTATCTCTCAGCCTTTCCTCTTCAGGGAAAAATGGGAGGAGGGAATATTATGCAAGTTCACATATGTAAGTTTCAGTTGTTTATAAAAATAATAAAGGTGATATAAAAGTCTGAGTATAGCACTTTTAAAAAATAAAGCAATAGTGATGTGTTTAATCACAAGTTAAAATTTAGAGGAATGGGATTCATATCAAATGAAGAAAATAAATAACTTATCATACAAGTCTTGCTGCTGGATGAAGAAAGACATAAATTTATTTTTTCAGGCTGATAAGAGAGTTTCATATGTTCAGGGCAATGAAGAGAAGTGTATGTGTTTGCAAGCTCCATGAGGACAGAATCCAAGTTTTCTATCTTCCCAGTTTGCAGCTGAGAATTTTGACATTGTTCATTTTAAAAAATATGCCTATTGTAGAGTTTTATACATGGGTTTTGTTTTGTTTTCCTTTGGAAAATAAGGAAATTGTGCAATCCAAGTTACTGATAGACTGAAAGGGGCTCCAACACCAGCTACCATAATAGGTTTAGGAGTGACATGCAGATCATAGGATCTATTGCTTATGTATTTTCCCCTACTGCCCTAGAGGCAAACAAAGAAACAGAAAAAAGAAAAAAGAGGGGAAAAAATCTAAAATGCTCATCTGATTGGAATGGAACATTATTCAAATTGTGCATAAAAGAAAATTTTACTTTAAGCTGAGAAATTCTAGAACTGCTTATTAAGATTTCTGAAATAGTTGAATAGAAACACAACTATTGAGACATGGGCGATTCCAACATTTAAAAACCAGCATCAATCTACAGCACACAATTGTGTTTTTTTATCACTTTCTATGTGTGTAGAATCAGCACAGATGGTCCAAGTTGTTTGGAAAGAAGGAGGCCTGTTTTTCTAGTGGGGATTATTACAGAAAAAGATGCAGATTTTGAGTTGGGACTTCCTCTATAGCGGCTATAATATAGCAGCTATAAGCACAGATTGAATGGGTGTAAATGATCTACTGGATATCATTTTATCTATCTGGATCATATTTTATATGATGCACACAAAAATATTTGAAAGGATCTTTTGAAAATCAAAACACCAGAAAAAGTTCCAGATTGGGGAAAGATCATGAAGACCAATAATTAAATTCAATCCAGCAGTTTCAGTCAAGAAGTCAGACTGAACAGGTCCTTTATTCTTTCAGATGCAGAAGAAAACCAGTATGAACATTAAGTTTTCCTTCTCTTCCCATATAGGTTCCCTATTCAAGATGCTGTTTCTTACCTATATAATTCTAGTTTACTTAGGGTTAGTTTCTTGAAGCCAAGTAAATTACAATTAATTTTATATATGAGTAATTTTATATATGGGTACTGTTTGTTTGATAGCTCATTATTAAGACCCATCTTACTCAATTGAGTGTATTGCCAGGTAGATGACGTTATGTTTTAAGATACAGTTTTTAATAGTTCTGCTAGTAGTGGTATATGATACCTCAATTTCTCCTTTAATAGACACCCCAAAACAACAAGAAATTATTAAAACTGCTCAGCAGCCATGAGATATGGCATCATGATGAATCAACATAATTTTTATTTTAGAATTTATGTTTTTCAAACTAAAAGTAAAAACTGTTGATTTATTATTATGGCCTATCCTATGGCTGTTGAATACTTTTAATTTTTTCTTTGTCTTTGAGTGTCTGTTAAAGGAGAAAAAAACAATTAATTAATGTAATTAATGTATCAAACAAAGTTTACTATAAACTGAAAGAAATCCAATTACTCTAAGGAGTGGTGTCTTTTAATGTCCAAAATTAGATAAAAATGAACTGATCAGGTAATGAAGAGGAATAAATTGTGTTCATCAGATTAACCCCCTAAATAACAGAGTAGACCACCTAAAAGCTATATTTCTGTATACTTAATTTAGGCAATATATCACTGGCCTGAAATCAGCCAAGTGGTTGTAACTATTAACTTCCCTACCCACCTACTTCTGTCCTCTTGTAGAATATATTTCATACAATTAAGATCAGTTGCCAGAAAATTTTTTGCTGCTGCCTGGCAAAATAATTATCTATGATATTAAACTATTGAATTTCTGTGGGTTTACCATTAGGATAAAAAGAAAAAAAAGTCCTGTCTATTAACAGAAAACTGAATAATAAACATTATGAACAATCTTCCTTCAATTATCATTTGATTTTTTTGGGTCGAGAAAGTTCCTGCCATAATTAACAAAGATTCACTATAGGAAAACTTGAGATATTTTAGGTTATCTTAAGAAGTCATGTTTGGCCCTGCAATCTTAGAACACAACCTTACCAATATATTTCTGAGAAAGTGAAACCATATGCTACTGCCTGTTGTTTTACCTTGGGGTACCTTGAATTGCCACTGGGTTTTTATTTTACTTCTGGTATCTAACTAACTAGAAAGCATAACCTTCCCAACATACTAATATTCTTAGCCACAATTGCTGGCATGGAGGTAAGGGACTTCATTTAACTGAAGATTAACTTGCTTAATATCTGTGATAATGGCTATCACAAACTCAAATTAAATAGCCTGGGGCTACTTTCAGCTATTAAAATTTATTGTGGTTGTTTCTGGAAAGATATTGCACTGTTTGAGGTTTTAACTGTGCTGCGTTTATTTTTCCTGAATGAACAAGTAGCTACCTGCAGCATATGTGTACTAATTGCTTCCATATCAGTGTGACATATAGACAGTGCTGCAGAAGTGAATTGGGAGGGAAACCAGACTATACACATACATACAGTATATAGCTGGAAGGCAGCAGGTACATAGATATAAGTACCAAAACTATCAGCAAATGTAGTTCATTCGTGAACAGTGATGGGACACAAGGAAGAAGGAAGGAAACCAATTTTTAATGTTATATTATGTTAAGGTATTATAACATCTTAGCCAGTTTCAGGTAGTGGCTAAGGCATCAAGCTAGAAAGTTGGAGCCCATGAGTTCAAGTCATGAAGTATGAAAATCAGCTGGGTGATCTTGGATCTCCCTCCCACTCTGCTGGCCTTTACTAAAAGCATAGTCTCTCTCTCTCCACCCCCCAACCCACCTCACGGGTTGCTGTGAGGAAAATAGGAAGGAAAAGCATTAGATAGGTTTGCCACATTGGGTTATTTGTAAAAATAATAAATGTAGGGTACAAATAAATAATAAAAGCTTCAAAAGTTATTCATATTATTCAAATTGTTGAAAACATCTGGATCAATCATACATTTGACCTGATTATCATGCAATATAAATGTCACTTTGACGAAATCAAATGTGGTGTTTGTTCTAGCCTCCCCGATTTGTCTCTTTTCCTCTCACATACTTTGTGGAGGGCACCCCCAACATGAAAACAAAGTTGTGAATCTGAATGAGAAACCAGCTGAAACAAAAAAGAGGTAAGCTTTTCTCTAATTCCTTGTGATAAAAAACAATTAAAGCATCTACTTTGCCACAAGAGAAGAAGCACTAGGGTCTCATCCTAGCCATCTCTCATCTACCACAACTTGAGGTCATCAGCTAGAGGGATCTTTCCAGCTCTGAAGCTTTCTCACTTCAATAAAACAGTTTTCTGGACCCATGATATAATTTAAGTAATTTCTATTTTTTCTGCCTTACGTGAGGCAAAATTATTCCACAAGATATATCCAGGGTATAAGTTGTAAGCTCCTTCTTAGCTGTAATTTAATCACTTGGTTAAAAATATGCCTCTGAAAAGCTGTTTTTGAACTAGGCAGGATAAACCTTGAGCCCAAAATTTTGCTTTCCAAGGGCCAAGTTCCTGTTGCTGTAAAATCATCCTAGCCAAGTGGTACTTAAGCACACACAGCAGTTTGAGCCAATAATTAAGAGTTCCTTAATGATTTCTTTTTCTACAACAAAGATAGGAACTTACCCCTAGTTATAAAGCTGGGGTATATCAAAGGGCAACTTTTAATATTCTGCTCTGCATCCAACCTGAATTCCAGCCAAACATTTCCATCTGCAACAGTTAGTAGAGTCTTAGTAGACTTTTAGACATTCTGTTCTGTGTAATGTGATCAAATTGACCTCAAATATTTAAGAACTCTATCTCAGAGTCTAACAGTGTCTGTGATTACAGGTTGACCTTCCTTAGAAGCTACATTATCTGATATATAGTAATATGCCTGAAGTTAAGTACCTACACTTGGATAAATGCTTAATGTAGGAACACCACAAGACAGATGCAGCAAATCACATAATCATGAAGTATTGCAACATCCTGAAGATCTGGCTGTACCATTTGATCTGGGGATGAAATGGAGGCGTTCCACCCTGAAGGTGGCTGCTAGATTGATGGCAGATTCCATCTTCCCCACCCCTTGTTCTCTTCTCTCCACCCATCCATTGTTTTGATTATCATATTGATGTATTATTCTCATTGTATTCTTTTTTCATTGTTTATTTTATTCTGTTATTCTACTTCTATTCTGGTTTCTCACCTTTCATTTTTCTACTTTTTTATTATTGTAGGCTGCCTAGAGTAGCCCTACAGTGAGATAGGTGGCCAATAAATTTAATAAATACATACATAAGTTTAGCAAATAAATAAATATACTCAGTTTCTTTATGGCCAGTTATTTGGTTTTCATGAAGCATTTCAAGTTGCAAAAACCACCTTCATGCACCCCATCTTTTCAAGGGAGTCTTCATGTTTTGTGGGAGGAGGCAATTCATCTCTTTTTAACAATGCCCTGTTTTGGGGTCAAATTGCTCATTACAATAAACTAGACAAACATGGAAAATGCTATGTAGAAAGAGAAGATAATCTGCAAGATTTATTTTCTTTTTTGAGCAACATTTCTGAAGGCTAGGCATCAGGTCAATAGAGTTTTAATGGATGAAAAACTAACCTGAAAGCTTTCAAACATATTTCCATCATTCAAACCAGGATGGATTCCCATTCTAGTTCTATTTTCTCTCTCTCAGGGCCATCTGAAGCTTGGCATGACTAACCAAGCCTAGCCCTACCATCTTTAAACAGGCTGCGTTTGTTGCTGGAAAGTAATCACTGCAAAAGGAAATGGAAACACCCTGTCTGGGATGCAAAGGAATTATTTTTTTTGTTATAACCCTTCAATTACTCATTTGCAAACAAGCCAATCAGCTTCAAAGCTTGGATCATTCTTTGTGGAGAACAATGATTTCTTACAGATGTTAGCCATTTGGGGCCAATATAAGAACCACCTCAAAACAAATAGGGTCCCTGTTAATATGTCAAAGGGACTCAAGATGTAAGAGCTGATTCAGTTTTAATGATATTATGCCATTAGCCCTGTTTCAAAAATTAGTTGCTGCATTTTGTGCCACTTTGAGCAATTAATCCTTCCTAAAATAAACAACCTGATTCAGATTCCATTATCCTGACAATTCACAATAAACCCTGAAATCAGGGACTGCTGTTCTCTTTAGTCATTTGATCTTATAAATAATTCTGAATTTATGTCACATGCTGGTCAATGTTACAATCACCTCATTGCTACTTAAACAATTGCCAAAAATATAGCAAGCAACAGGCAACCACTAAAGTCCTTAATTTAATTTCATGGATTTCCTTCTTATGTATAAAGCTGAGTGGTGAGAGGCAAGAGCTTTTTCATGAGGTTGGGGGGTTTTTGGCCATTAATTGGCTAAAAATGCTTTTTAATGTCAAGGATATGGAGATGTTGGCCCATCTTCTTCTGATCTACCTTAAACCCTCAATTTATGTTTTCAAGCAAAAGGAAGAAAGAAAATGGATGAGATTATTTACTTGTATAAAATTATTTGAGCTATACTTCAACCAGTGCTGCTATTACCAAAACAAAAGGCATTTGAGCAATTGACTAGAACTACAGCTAGTCAGCAATTTCTATAGAAAAAGATAAAATGGTTGCAATCTGTAAACTGCTCACCAAGCTATAATGAATAATAGTCATCTATTGTGATGAAATGATTAAGTACCATTCTGTTTGGGGGCTTGCACACAGGTAGTCCTTGACTTAAAACAGTTCATTTAGGGACCATTCAAAATTACAGTGGCACTGAAAAAAGTGACATGACCATTTTTCACACTTATGACTGTTGCACCCATGGTCACATGATTTACATTCAGATGCTTTTAAAAAGGCTCACATTTATGATGGTTGCAATGTCTCAGAGTCATGCACGATCTTCTTTTGCAACCTTGTGACATGCAAAACCAGATTCACTTAACCAGGTGACTAATTTAAGAACTGCAGTGATTCACTTAACAAATATGGTGAGAATAGTCGTAAAATGGGTCAAAACTCATTTAATAAACTTCTTACTTAACAACATAAATTTTGGGCTCAATTGCAGTTGTAAGTTGAAGACTACTTGTATCACCATCTAGTCCATCTTGCAAATGTGGTATATATCATGTGATGCTCTTTCCAGCTTGAACCCCTTAGTGTTCTCTGTCAAGATGTATTCTCCCAGCACTTGGTTCTTAAGAAATACACTTCATTTATGCAATGGATTAACAAAGGCCCAGAGTATGATCGTGTGGAGGAAGACCAGCAGAATTAAAAATGCTTTTGGAATCCTTATTCCATGTTCTCTTGGATCCTGCTGAATCAAGTTTATGTCTTGTCTGATATTATTTTATTTCAGCCTTTGATTACTTACTTATAATCCTTTTGAGAACTTTTACTCAAACTTGCCTTTGAAGGAGATATTCTGAATGAGGGTGTGGTATAAATGAAATGTAGGATTGTGAACTTGGTTAAATAACTTTGGCATGGGATTATTCTTTTGTTTTCTACACTTGTCATGTTTTAAGTAAGCCTTTTAAGTGTTTTTCTTCCTGACTGCTCTCTCTCCCTCCTTCTTCAGCACTATTTAAAAGAGCCTCTATAGATGCATTCATATGATTATTTAAGTACAGTTTCTAATTATCGCCGCATGTTGAACTTCCAGTCTTTCATTTTACTTTGGATTCTGGTATGGTAGATGATAAGGCATTTGTGGATTTCCTTCATCTTCAAACATACAGCTGTCATTCAATACTTGTTAAATATTGGCTATATTCACACTTGCTGTTTAAACAGTTCCTTACCTATACTCATGCTAGCTTGACTCTTGCAAATTTTAAGAAAACCCTATCCAGATTGCCAGTTGCTCTTTGTGCATATCATTCAGTTGCAGCACCATGCCATTTGCAAATTAGAGATTCACATTAAAAAAAAATCAAATCTGTGAATGATTCGCATTATGAATTAATTAAAAGATCAATTGTAGCATTCTTTCGTCCATCTTTTAATAACAACCATTTTCACTAACCCCATTCCTACATATAAATGTTTCTACAATTTAAAGTTGTTTTCAGAAATCTATATTTCAGAAGTGTAAATCATCATAGCCAATTATTTATAAAAAGTTGGAGAGAGCAAAGGAAATGTCCAAATGGATATAACTGTAAAGCATGTTTTCTTTAATGCATTTGAGGGTGGCTATATAACTGATGGAATATGATGGAAAAACATGTTAGAGTAACTTTTAATGCAAGGGCATGCCAGATGGACTTCCCTAATTTGCTCCACAAAACAGCATGAAGTTAATAAGGCAAAGAAATTTTATAGCATCAGCCCTGCTAAATCCGCTGCTGAGTGTAGATTTTTTCCAAGAAATAGCAGAAGTATTTTGAAACACAGCTTCATTTTCATTAGACTCCTTGGGGAATCACTGTGTTGTAATTCAGAATAACAGAGTTGGTAGGGACCTTGGAGGTCTTCTAGTCCAACCCCCGGCTCAAGAAGGAGGCCCTATACTGTTCTAGACAAGTGGCTGTCCAATTCAGTGGTTTTTTTTTTCATATTTGTGATAAAGATTCCAACTCTCCATGTCCCATTTGGGAATCTTTTGACATCTAGCTGAAAACTGAATTAGGGCTTATATTTCCAGAGATCTATGATTTATTGTTGAGCCTGGATATGAAGTCTGCTACTTAACAAACTCCTTATATTTCCATCTTTGTAAGAGTATAGACTCCTCCTGCATACCAAGGTTTAAATTAAGGCTATAAACATTCCAGTATGCCCCAAACTATTGATCAGATTATCCATGCCACAGGTATCAAACTTGACTGTGTCACATGACATATCATGACATATCACAACATTTTTTGCCTTTGCAGAGTGTGAGACGCATCCTGCCTTTTCTGTCTTCTGTACAGAGGTGGATTTATAAGCTGTACAGATGCAGATAGATAACTCAACAAGACGTCCATAACAAAGTATATTTATTGGTTCATCAGGTATCTTCATAATTCACATTTGTGATGAAGTTCTTCTTTAATGACCAATCCTTTGTATATCTGCCTTGTAGTAAAAGATGGTTATCTCCTAACCCAACTCGTAGTGATAGAAAGCAGCTCCCATGAGTTAGGAGTTCAGGCAAAAGTGAGGAAAACTTCCCCCAACCCCTTGAGGGTCAATTTAGTGACCAATCAGGATTACAGATGTGGTCACATGATATGGACTACATTTCCCAGGATACCTTTAACTACATTTACCATGATGCATTCCCTTAAGGGGACAGCTCATAATTCCTAAGTAACTATCCAATTCCCACAGACTGGCTGGGACAGCACACTGCCCATGAGCCACCTATTTAACAGGCCTGATCCATGTCATATTCCATGGTCAAAATCATTTGGCAATTCAGTCTTAATGATGAACAGTTGGTCATCCCCCCAGGTGAGACAAAGTTTATAGCAACTAGTGATATTGGTATCTGTGGCACAGTGGTGGGATTCAATTTCTTTTTACTACTGGTTCTGTGGGAGTGGCTTGGTGGGCATGGCAGGGGAAGGATAGTGTAAAATCTCTAGTCAGAGGTGGTATTTGCCAGTTCTCCAAACTACTCAAAATTTCTGCTACCAGTTTTCTAGAACTGGTCAGAACCTGCTGAATATCACCTCTGCTGTGGCAGCCTAAGAGTCTGCAGCCATGACTGGAGATATGACTGCAGCTGCTGTAGCCTTCCAATACCTCCTTACATGATAAATACAATGGGAATTTAATCAATACAATCGTATCTTACTCTGTTTGAAGTATGCACCCTGAAATCTGGTGATCGGTCCACTGTCTGATGATTAGGGCTGAAAATTAACCTGCAAAATGAGCAATCCCTATTTCATTCAAAAGACTTCAGATTTAGAGAACTGTACAATATTGGGAAGGAAATATCACACTGAGTTTCAGCTATTAGCTCAGGATTTGGACAGGCTGGTACAAATTAAATTTCTAAGTCAACTCAGAAATTCTGACAGAAATTGCCTGGACATTGATAGAAGAGCTAGGGATTTACAATACAGGAGAGAAAGGAAGATGCTGTGACTCAATCCCTCACCCACCCCCCAATTCGTATATCTGAGATTTCAGAAGTTGAACCAAGACGCATAGGATTTTGCAGTTCTCCACTATTTCCCTAGGAAGAATGGTCTTGAGGTCCACAAGAGGGATATTTATATTTTGGAACCTGATAGTTTCACACCTGAATGCCCTGCTAAGGTCCCATTTTCTGACTCATCTACAAAGTGTCATGCTTGTGGGAAAGGGCCATTTTGTAAGTGGATGCTTTGAACGTTCTAAACCAGCTTTGTCAACAAAGCTGATTTATTGTCCCACCCAACCAGAAATTGAGTGTAGTCCATGCATGCAAGACAACACACTAACATTTAATCAGCTGTGTTACATAGATGATACCCGAAATAGCTGCATGCCTTAGTAGCATCTATTCCATTGATGATTTCATTGAAGCTTTCCACCCCATGTAAATATGCTCTGCTCTCTCTGCATTGTTAGTTGGTTCTTATGCTCAGTTCCTACCACAGAGCTTATGGAACCTTTGCTACAACCTATCGGCCATTACGAGAAGTCCTTGTACTTTATTTGGCTTCACCATTGGCTTTTTCTTGGGACTGAACTAATAATAAACTCACCATCTACATGTTCATTTGGACCAGGAAGACATTTCCTTTGATTCCCAAGGTTGAAAAAGTCACAACCTGAAGAGTGTGAAAATCCCTTCACTTAATACCTGCTCATCAAGTGCATCCTTCTGTTTTCCTGGACTGTGCTGATACATTTCTGAAGGAAGAAGCATAGTCATTGTCCCCCTAAATGCTTGAGATTGAATAATCCATCTCATTTCTGCAGCTCACATTGTCACAAAACCCTCCTAGCAATATATGCTCAACCTGCTTAAGGAATTAGAATTTGCACAAAGGCTTTTATATGCCATTTCTCCTTCCTGTCAGGTTCCTAACATTTTGACAAGAACAATGGCTCCAAAAGTACAGTCCATGATTTACTGACTCCTGGACTCTGTAACCTTCAGGAATACTACTGTTGCTTCTCAATTCTAACCTCTTGGAAAGATTGCAGAAAGCATGCTTTTTCCAGGCTGAATTTCAGGAGGACTTAGAAACATATGAAAGAAGGGAATTAATATTTCACTTTTTCTTATTCTTGTTATGGAAAACTTGAAAATATGGAACGCCCTAGAGATTGGGGATAGCCATCCAACTTTAAAAATTTACAAATTGCAATTTTCATAGATAGTCAAATTTCAGATGGGTGATTTGATGATTTACTTTCAGGATTCCATAATTCATTATAATAAAATTTGAGTTAGTTCTTCAACATTTACATGATTCTACTCCCTTGGCTAAGCTACTGTTTTTGCTCTTAGGATGTACTCTTGGGCTACTGTATTTCTTCCACACAGACATATATGAATTATGATTGTTGGATCTACAGTACACAGATCTTTTCTTATACATGTCTTCCTAATTACTTAAGTGTTGTGTAGGTGAGATTTTTCTGTTAAGTAAATTCCTGAATATAGAGTTTAATGTCTGAAAAGTACTGATTTATTATTGTTGCTAGTATGAGGCCTGTTATGTAAACATATCTCAGCTACCCAAAGCCATCAAGAGAACCATCACATACGGTATATGTTATGTGAAAAAAGTGATCAGAAGAAACTTAAACATTGAAAATCTGGATTATAGGTATATAAAGAATTGGAATAAAGGCTCCGAATTACTACTCTGTTAATGCCAAAGAACAGCAATACTAGGACTTCATTCTCATCTTCAACAAAAATTATAACTAGTCAAGTCTGGAATATTTTGACAAGCCCATTTGAAGCAAAAAAACGTTTGAGTGTCTGCTGATCTTTACTGAAAGCATAGTCTCTCTCTCTCCCTCCCTCCCTCTGTCTATTTCTCTCCCTTCCTCCCTCTCTTTCTCCCTCTCCTTCTCCCTCTCCTTCTCTCTTCCTCCTCACTCTCTCTCCCACACACAGGAAGATTTTCAGACTCTAGTGGTTTTGCTGGACAATTTTCTTTCTCCAACTCTCTTCTCAGATATCATAGTATATTTTCTTTATGTGCAAACCAGTTGTTGTATACCAGTTAGATCTCATTGGAATAGGGTGTGTAATATTGCAGGGGTATCTTTCTAAGTGGCTTGTAATCTGGCCATTAAACCAATTAGATGTAACATTTACAGAGTTATGTTTAGCCACTTATGCCATGACTTCCTGAGCTATATGCATTTTGATTATGGAGTTAAGCAAAGATGCTGTATTTTGCCAGTCACTTTAAGAAAGCAAAATAAAATCCCCGAGATATGTAAACAAGTATATATCCACATTCACATCCACACACACAAATTCACACAGAGAGTGCATGTATATACAGGAATATTACCCAAATTCTTTCTATGCTTAACACTATGGATAAAACCGATGTTTAATTCATTATCAGAGTAAGCTGAATTCTTTGCGGTTTCTTCAGGCTATTATTTGATTGTATTCATCATGTTCACCAATTGAAATGTGGATTATTGAAATGGAATTTTACCAGAGCTACTGAAATGAAATGACCAAAATGAAAGGACATGAAAATAAGGTTTTTAAGCCAGATCATTCCGCCTCCTTTTTCAAAGCTAATGGAAAGTTATGGGTTTTAGGTAAACAGATTGCATGTGCATTCTTAAACACAAATAGTGGCAAACAAATGTAAATATTGTGTCTGTGTTAGAAGAGAAAAATAAACTAAAGTCCAAGGTTGACCTTGCATAAATTTTGATCATGGATTCACTTTGATCCCTTTGGCTGTTGAAAAAAATACAGTTAAATTTTGCATGAAATTTCCTGCTCAATCATGATGGTGTTTTCAAAAATGCAATGTTTCAACCATGGCAGTTGCTATTGTGAGTCTAGATTTTTTAAATTTTATTTAGTGTGATATGGAGATTTAAGAAATGACAATCAATATTGATAAAATTAAATACTTGAGACAATGTAAACCTTAACCCATAACCCATATTTTCAGAAACATGGATTAAGTTACATGATTCTTATTCTTATGATGAGAATTGAACAATTTGTACCATGAATGACCTTTCCATGCAATTATGATACTTTTGGCTCTTATTTGAAAAGTTCATGCAAACAGTTCATTTTAGGTTTACACACACACAGTATCAAAGACATCTAGGACCTGTACATATATCCTCAATATTAGATATATTTCAGAAAGCATTATTTGAAGAACAATCCACCACCACTTTGAAATCACTTCAAATTATTTCAAAATGTCTAAGGCTGTGAATTTTGGACAGGTTTTCTCTTCTCCCTAAATTGTACTATTTAGCACGACAACAGATTGCACTACTGCCATGCTGCCGCTTTTTAAATCTCCCTCAATCATCCGAAACTTGTATTATGACTGTCATTTCAGCAAAATTTTAAATATTTCCATCTGCTGATAAGGAGAAATAGGGGCATGCTTTGATGAGCTATGCAGCAAGATCAAGGACAAAAGAAAACAACAACACCAACACATCAAGTAGGAATATGAGATTTCAATGTTTGAGGGTATTCATGGTCATCCCAGAGCAAATCAAGACAATTATAGTTACATTTGGCCAACTATTAAAAGATTTAACACTCTTTGCATGTGATTTCCCATTCTTTATGCCTAAGTTATATACTCTTAAGCTGCTGTCGGTATCTGGCCAACTAGGACTAAACTATTTGATTAGGGAGACTGTCTGAAGTCTCAGGGTTGTCACATAAGTTGGCTGAACACCCCAGAAGAAGGCAGTGGCAAACTACATCTGTAATACTGCCAAAGAAACCTCTTACATAGATGAAATCACCAAGAGTCAAGCTCGACTTGAGGATGCCTTTACCCTTCTACGTGCTTACTAGCAAATTATATTTTTCTCCATTGCTTCAGATGTTTTGCAAATATTCTAGCAAACCTTTCCTCCACCCCATCAAAAATAAATAAAGAAAAGAAAAAGAAAGAAAACATACACAAAACTCATTTATCTCAGAAATCCTTAAGACACTGAAGAGCAAAATTATTATCAGGATACTTGATTTCACATCTTCAGCTTTCTGCCTCAGAAGACCCTTCCTTGCCGTACAGTTCACGCCATGTGAATGCCGATTGCCATTTGCATGAATAGAGCTTTTGTCCAATTCATTTGGAGTTTCCTTCTTGCCACAAATGTTTTGAAAAGCAATTAAATTATTTGAAAAAGTAGCCTGTATGCCTGTTCTCAAACAGTAGCTACATTTAAAAGCAGTAACCCTTGCTGCTCCACTTTATTTTTATTCCAAAGGAAATGTAAGTTTTGGTCTGCAGTCGAACTGTGACATGCAAATACACACACACACACACACACACACACACACAGACAGACAGACCATCAGATTTGTGACAGAAGAAGGGTCACTTCAGTGATAAATAGTTTTGACTACGCTACCTTTTATTGCCCATTCACCTCAAGTAAAATTAGAATTTGCTCTGCCTCTCTTTCTTAGTTAAGAAACTAAGCAAGCCATTCTCTGAAGTTCTCTTTCATTAGTTTTTGAGGTGTGGGAGAAGACTTTCATAATATCTTTTTCCTACTCTTCATCTGCAATTCCAAAAGCTGAGCTTCACTACAAATAAGAAATATGGGACAGAAAGAGAGATGGGACAATTGAATACATGATTTATATTTTGTATGTATCTTCAATGGGCACTGATAAAGCATAATCCACTTGTATTCTAGTTTGTCTAGCCAAGAAGTGGCTAGACAAGTGTTTGACACCATTAGTTTAGAAGAAAAAGAGATGGGGGTTAATTTTATTAATACAACAATAAATAATCAAATAGGTTCCAAAATAAAAAGAGTGTTTCTGCCTGTTTAAAAACAAGATCTCTGATATGTTGCTGCTGTGGAGACCCTGTTTATAGTGTCCATTAGTAAAAGTGAATGTAGGGCAAATCATAAAACACAAACAGATTCATTGGATATAATTGCAGATAGTTCTTGACTTTTGACCACAATTGAGACCAAAATTTCAGTTGCTAAGCAACTCAGTTGTTAAGTAAGTTTTGCCCCATTTTATAACCTTTTTCAATATAGCTGTTTAGCTTATACATTGACTTTGCTTGTCAGCTTACAAAGGATAATGACATGACCCTGGGGCACTGCATCCATCGTAAGTATGAGCTAGTTGCCAAGCATCTGAATTTTGATCACATGACTATGAAGATGCTGCAATGGTCATAAGTGTGAAAAAAATGTTCATAAGTCACCCAGCACAATAAATTAGACTGAATGAAACTTGAGGTTCTCTCGAAAATATTTACCATTTGGGAGTAAAGGAGGGTTTTCTACCACTGATACTATAAAACATCTCCTCATGAACTTAAACATAGAATCATAGGGCTGAAAGGGATCTTGGAGGTTTTTTTTTTATTCTAACTCCCTGCTCAAAGTAGGTGATTTCATACCAACTTTTATTTTATTTATTTATTTATCAGATTTGTCAACTGCTTACAAGATAATAGGTATAAGAATGAACATGAGTATGAATACAGGAAATAGACTTGATAAATAAATTTAAATAAATAAACTTGGACAAATAATAGTCCAATCTTTTCTTGGAAATATCCAATGATGGAGCACCCACAACTCTATGAGTTGCTTAATAGTTCTGCTTAATAGTTTTCACTGTCAGGAAACTTCCCCTAAATTCCAGGTTGGATCTTCCTCTGAGGAGCTTCCACCCTTTGCTTCTTGTTCAACCCTCAGGTGCTATGGAGAATAAATCAAAACCTTCTTCCCTGTGATGGCCCTTAAAGTATGAGCATGTCTCCCCTAAACATTATCTTTGTTAGGCTAGACATACCTGGTTCCCTTAGCTGTTCATCATACAATTTAGCTTCCAGACTCCTTACCATCTTTGCTTTAGACACTCCTTATGCCTTCCACTGTCCACCCTGGATCTCTACAGTGACACTGCTTATAGAAACACCCACTCCCCCAAGGATACATTTATTTATTTAAAACATTTCTATAGCCACCCATCTTATAACCAACTCTGGAGGGATGGGTGAAGTATAAATAGTATACTAATCTAATGGGAAAATGATTATGTTCTAATAAAATAATAGCAGACTGTTAAAGAGATGAGAAGGGAAAGGAATTGCCTCATAAATAAAGTGATGAGGTGACAATATGCACGAGGAGGAGAAAGAAAAAAAATCAGCTAATCACACTACGATCATCACAGAGATCTTAGTCAGGATTCAAGACTAGAGTCTTGGTGATAATGAAAGAAGACTATTTGAGGGCGGGGATTACATATCTCTTCTGCCACAATCTCTGTCCACTCAAAAGGCTATGACAAGAGAGAGAGAATAAAGATCAAGTTACAGAGTTACAGAGTTAAGACTATTTAAAGACTATGATTTGAGGAGTTCTTAATCTCTGAACAAACACAAAGAGGTTTAATTTGTTTGGTTTTTGTGTGAGGAGAGCACTTTTTGACATAAAACATCATCTTTGGGCAAAGTGCTAAAGCTCTCAAATATTACAATAATTTACATATTAAATGTGGAGTTTCATGGTTTGGATAGAAGCAAGTTAGAAATGGTGGTACGATACTGAGTAAATTAAAATCTACTCCGAATGTGCCCCAATCAGCACTGAATTCAAGCCTCATCCTAAATTGCGGTAAAATGACAGTTCATAAGATCTAATCATCTTACTGGATATTATATGACGGAATTAATGTCTAGCATCATGGGCTGAAGTATGCAGGCATACCAGTCAACGTAAGGCTCCACTAACATATCACACTTGTTTAGATAGGATTTACTCATATAGATTCAGATGTCTGAATTGAATTCTAAACTTCTTGAAGGTAATAAATCTTGCCATGGCTCTAAGCAGAGCAGCTGTGGTATGATAGAACAAACCTGGGATTTCCAATGAATAGGGTTGGGGGTGGGAAGTAAAAACAAAACAAGTTCATGGATGGAAGGAAAAATATTCCCTATTGGCTTTTTAATAATATTTGCTCACCGTTCGCAAATCTTATGTCAAAGAGAACAATTTAAAGCAACAAAAATAACCCTGGCTGCTTGTTTTGGATGCAAAATTGTCCCCCAAGCTTGCTCTGGAAATGAAGTATCCCCTTTCTGCAAATTTCCTTAGTCTTCATCCATTCTGCATAAATAGCTGGAAAATTAAATTGGAATACAGAAAAACAAAATAACCAAAGGGACCTTGGAGATCTTCTAGTCCAACCCCCTGCTCAAGCAGGAGACCCTATGCCATTTCAGATGAGTGACTGTCCAAAGCTTTCCACAACTTCTGGAAGCAAATCCTTCCACTGATTAATTGTTCTCATCATCCGTTCTAGGGTGTAATTGATCTCCTTAGTTCTAGGGTGGTTCTCTCCTTTATTAGTTTCCATCCATTGGCTCTTGTCCTGCCTTCAGGTGCTTTGGAGAATAAATTGACTCTCGCTTCTTTGTAACAGTCCCTCAAATATTGGAACCTGCTAATTATTTAATCCATACTTCTTCTTTTTAATTAGACTAGACGTACCCAATTCCTGCATCAATATGCAAGATGCATTGATTAAATTTATTTTCAACCAATGATGAATGACCTGGAAACCTCCCTCAGCCCTTGCTGCCTAACAGGAGGCAGGGTGATTAAAAAAAAATGGAACAGGTTCCATCAGTCCAGGATGGAGAGAAAATGCTAAACCCTGCAGCTTGATAAAGAATCTGTGGCTTCTCTCCCTCCACCCTTTTTTTCTTTTTGGGCTTATGCCCCATAGATCTTGCATTACCTGCAGAAACTGAAAGGAATAGGTCTATGGGCATGGCCATTTCCAAAGTCTCTGGGTACACAAGGGGAGCCAGAGGGTCGATTTCCCTGGTTTTTACACACAGACTTCCTTTCAGCACCTTCCTTTTAACACAAAGGCCAACTTATCCCACTTCCACACACCCCCACCCCTTTTCTCCAGCCTGTAGTCTGTATAATGAAAAGCTCTCCATGCACTGGCAAATAAAAGCCTTCTGCCATCTCCTGCTCCTTCTCCATCTCCACCTCCACTCCCGTAATTTCTCAATCCCATGTTTGCCAACAAAAAGAGAATTTAAACCTGGAAGTTATTTGAGGAAAAGGGACTTTTAATAGGAAAGGGGCTATCCTGAGCTGCTGGTAACACCTTGAATAATTCTAAGCCCAGAGACATCACTGGACCACATGGGATGTTATGAACATTGAGGTCACTCTGTTGAAAGCCTGTAGAGCAGGGGTATCAAACCTGTGGGCTGTATGAGTCATGTGATGGCCATGCCCACGCCCGGTTTAGCGAAGAGGGGGGGAAAGTTGAGATATGTCACGTGATGCCACTGTGATGACGCAAGTTTGACACCCCTGCTGTAGAGTGAATATAATCTGCCTAACACAAATCTGAGTGTTCTCCTACCCTCATCCCTTAAGGTGACTTGAGAATAAATGCAAAGGAGTTGCAATTACTTAGGGAGGTGATAGGAGAGTAAGTTGAAAAAAATGGGTGACCATGTCAATTGTGACATCGAACTTTTTTTTTTTTTTTAGGATTTATGAGGACTGGTTTTTACCTGGTAAATAGCTAATGGAGCAGCTCCTGAAGCAGTTCATTTTTTTCTCTATTGGGTTAAAGTGGCCATAAATCTGGAAGAGCCCCCCCAAAAGTATGAAGCACTGATACAGAATAGCCAATACTGCCAGTGGCTCTGTAAGAGAGGCAACCAGAACCACTTTGTCCTAATGTCATCAACGGTATTGTGTCTCAAAACGGAAGAAGGGCATGGATGAAAGCCAAGAAGTGTGGCTAGAAAGAAAGACTGAGTCTTGGCCCTTTAAAAGTGGCAGCTTGACGATGAAGCCAGATGAAGCTCACAAGACAGTTTTCCCACCTTCATGGCCTGACCCGACCTGACCTGTGAAATTATGTGTATTTTCTGCTGGGTAATGATCTACTGTCAATATTATGTGTCTCAAGCTCTTTGGTGCATAAAATATTCAATATAAACAACTTAAATTGAGAGGATAGACAGAAGTGTACTCAAAATTTTCTGCAAAACTCTCTGTTGACTTTGCAAGTCATAGTCCTCACCTTCTATGCAGTTACTTGGATCTTTCTGAAATTATAAAACAGAAGACAGTTCCTACCTAACTAACAGTACTGTAATATCCAGAGAAACATTAGATCATTCATGGATCAATTGGTCCTGACCTCCAGGCTGCTGCTGTCATCATTATTACTGCTAATATTCTTACTCAGGCCACAAAATATAAATATAACAGGAAAATCTTGCTCTCTCTCATTTAGACAATGAATTGCTCCTTCCCTATCACTGTCCTGCTACTGTGGATTAGAAATTACAAAATAATTAAGAACTGCCATCTGTCTAAAAGGTGTATCTCAGCCTTGATTGTAGGATTGGCTACTGAGAATCCTAGAAACTAAATGGAACTGTACAACAAGTGTATGACTAGCGTACACTCTGTTGGTCAAGAGAACTATAATTTTCTGGTGCATGGAATTCAGTCTCCAGGGTTCACTGATTCTTCTGCATGGTTTTCAGTCAATCAGAATAGAGCTGGAAGGTATCTTGGAGGTTTTCTAATCCAACTTCCAGCACACAACTTTATAGAATGCTTTGTGTAGATGCTGGCAAGCAATTCTACAGGCAGCTTTAAAGCAAATGCAAACAAATTTTATCTTTACAAAGAACTGTACTTACAAACACAATACTGTAGTTTACCAAGTATAGTACAGTACTTAAAAAGAAGCAGAGCAGTCCCCAAAAGTGCTTACAAACAGTACAGTATAAGAGAACAGGGGTCCCCAAACTTTTGGAATTCAGGGATCAAATGAAAAGAAGTATTGGTTCTACTTAGGATGGAAAGAGAAAAACTCCAACTACAGAGGTGACTGAATTAATTTGTTAAACATTACTTTTGATTATACAATAAGCAGATCTAACATTTGCTTGGTCTTTGTTTTCTAGTCCAGCTGAAAACTGCACAGAAATGTTGTGACAGGACATAATAGAAGCAGTTCATATTGAAAAACCTTCAAATATTCCTGACAGAAGCAATTTACAAAAGAATGAGCCAATATTCTTATGCAACAATGTGAATAAATAGCCCCTCATGACAAAAAGGATGTGTTTACCATTATTTCAGTTAAAAATGGCTGAATCTAAAGGGGCAATTATTTCTCCTGACTGGTACACTATACCAGTCACTGTGCTCTGTGTTCCATCAGAGTCCCTACAATAAGATCAAAATAAAACTTCACAGGTAGTCCTCGACTTACAACCATTCGTTTAGCATCTGTTGAAAGTTACAACGGCACTGAAAAAAGTGGCTTATGACTGCTCCTTGCATTCGTAACATCCGGCATTGCCACAGTCACATGATCAAAATTAGCTTTTTTTTAAGCAAGCAGCATGGATTTACAATTGTTGCAAAGGCCTGGGGTCATGTGATCACCTTTGCTGCTTTCCCTGCTGGCTTCCATCAATCAAAGGCAATGGGAGAAGGCAGATTCCTTCACGACTGCATGATTCACTTAACAACGGCATTGATTTGCTTAACAACTGTGCTAAAAAATGGTGGTAAAATCACTTAATAATTGTCCTTAAAACATTTTGTAAATTCTAGTGAGGCTGTAAGATAAAGGCTACCTATAATAAGATTCAGCGGCAAAAGTGCAAATGTTCAAAAAAAAAACCTTAGAGGAGGAGGAACAAATGAGTTCCTTGCAGGTCTACAGATAGATAAATGATTGAAACAAACCCATTCATTCAAATACAGTGAGCTATGATATAATGGCAAGTGGATGTTATAAAAACCCATCTTAAAAATGCAATGCTGAGTGGCTCACAAGAACAATACCCCCCCCAAAAAAACCACAACACAACATAATAAACTTGGAGCCACTAGTTCACCAGGGCAGGGTTATATGGAAAATGCATATTTCTTAGGTCCCATTAAATGGCTGCATTTAAGGAAAGGAACTTTGATCATGGCTACTCTATCCAATTTGAAGGGCAGAGATTGCCTCGGTGAAACGCAGTCCCACAAATAAGCTGGTCAATATACATATAATATCACAGTTATTCTGTAAATTATAATTATAGTATATATAATTACTATTATTTGGCTTTCTTGTTTTGCAACAAAGACAATAGGCTACACAGCATTAAACTTTAGCATGACTTTTCCTTTGATGTGATCTGACAGTCTACTATATATTACTAGCTGAGCATAGCAAAATGTATGTTTAATTTTTCCCACTTCGCTGACAGCAGTTTCAGTATTTTGTCTGTGAGTGAAAATCTCATTGAATTCATTTGATTAAGTTTTTCGACTCCTGGCTCCCACAATGTTTCTTTAGAGGAAGACAGATGATGAGTGATTGAGTGAGAGCATGTATGATAGAATTAGCACACACTGGCTCTTTTGACCAAGGAAAAATGTGTATGTTGGTTTAAGGGAAAGTACCCCTTAGGATTTGGGAAAGCAAAACACTGCAGCCAAGTTCTTTTGGTTCAACTTGGGCACAGCGGCCTGTTCAGTGTAAAGAAGAAGGGCACTTGATCTAGAAATACTACAGAAATACTACAGGACAGTCTGCCCCCCTCTAAGTGCTGAAATGAGTGATTAGAAGTCAGTGATTCCAAATTAAACCAGTAACTTATCACTGTAAGATGCATTTCTAAAATCTGCCCACTTTGTTTCCAGCAACATCACCTAAGGCAATTTATTAATATAACAAATGAATTTTTGATTTGAGGTGAAAATAACAAAAAAGCCTCCTCTAATCACTTGAAAGAACATAGAACATAGAAGAACAAAGAACATTTAGTTGGCAGAGAATTTAGCTCCAGGGTCTTACCCATCTGATTTTTTTTTTTTTTGTTCATTTCTATGAGGATCCTTGCTTATCAAGATTCTTCGTTACATTATTCAATAATTTTCCCTTGCTTTTTCCCTGCCTCTTTTTTGGTGGTTCTTGTCTGTCATTGTCCCTTTACTGTTTTAGCAACTCCTATATGTAAGAGATGATGCTTGATGTTTCTGTATAGTCTACATCTGTATATTTAAATCATGCAGCAATGGGATGCTGCAAATGACTGTTAACATGGGCCAGTTCCCAAACATCCAAAATATGGTCTTTTGACTTCAGGGGAGGGGGAGCTTCAGAACTTCAGAATTGGTTGTAAGTACTTTTGGGGGGAGGTGAGAAGTTGATTATAACTTTGAACAGTTGCTAAGTCAAAAACCACCTGTATTCAAATAAGCTGTAGGTTAGCTTTTGTTGGATACATTAATTAGACTCTATAACTTTCAGTTGGAGATGCTTCGATTCCTGCATGTCTATGGTGATTTTTAATCAACCAGGTCATGGTTGTGTTTTTCCAAAAGGCAACTGGACTTCTTTGAAAACATTTTCTTCTCATCCACGAAGCTTCTTCAATTCTAACGTAGATTCCTACACTTAGCATTTGGTGGGACTCAGTGCTTTATGTGGTCATTTCCATTTCTATGACTTTATGAATGTTCTCAGAATTTCATATGGATTTGAGGATGACCAATATTCCAAAGTTCTTCACCAAATTTGAGGGCAGAAAAATTGAGTGGACATTTCCCTGATATCTACAGAAAAAGGAGACGACTTCCTTAGTGACAGGGTCCATGAGAGGATGCAATCCTTCAGGTTCTTCTCCCTGAAGCTTTTATTGAAATATGGCCTCTAAAAAGATGGAACATTTTGAACATTCACGCATATGCCTCTTGACTAAAGAATACCACACTCAATCCACATGAATTTGTCTGAAACTTTCTCCTCCTTTGAAAAGAAGTTCTGAAACAAAGTCTCTTTTATTCAAGTGAGTGTTGTAGTCAAAAAAATAGTGCAGGAGAATGTCTCAACTCAGCATTCATTTCAAGTGCCTTTCTTTGTCTGATTTTGACAAGTTTTGCTGATTTTAACAATGAGCAAGAAAAGAACGGTTGTTCCCTAAAGTTAAACTATGTCCCACTATCTGCTGAAAATATTTTAGATGATCATGTAAGATGATTATTCATTGACCAAATGCTTTTTCATTTGTTCAATAGTTCAGATATAAAGTCTACTTTAAGCAGCAGAATGGAAAAGAGAATGAAAGCAAAGTATCTATGGTTATAAAAGCATATAGAATGTAACCCAGTGATTTAAATCCTTCAAGAGATGAATCCCCAAATGCTAGACCACCTGGGAGACTTTTAGAGTAAGGAAAGAGAAGAATGTACTTTTTTATAACATGATGAACGAGGGTCAAGTTCAGAAGGCTAAAGACCATCTTCTGATGGATTCATCTGCATCAGCTAAGCAGTGGAGCTTGTCAGAGAAGGATTAATCAGAGCTCAGAATTGTCCAGTTGCCAAAACACACTCAGAGGCTTAATCAAAATCTATTCAGTGAGGTATCCAAACCAAAACATTTGCCAAGGTTAGGATGGACTATTTTCTGGACATCTAAGCATTTTTCTCCCTCCCATCTGTGCTGAGAATCAATCTATGGACTTGGACCTGACTTTCTTTTCTGTGTCAATCACACTCATTTTGGTACTCAGCAATTAAGAAATTAAAAATGTGCCATGAATAGGAAATAACTACAAAACTATAGCAATATAATTATATTTTAAGAAAGGGAAGTTGCCCCATGTTCCTTTGTGTACAGGTGATCCTTGAATTACAACCATTCATTTAGTGACCAAAGTTACAGAGACACTGAAAAAGATGACTTATGACCAGTTTTCACACTTGACCATTGCAGCATTCCTATCACCACAGGATCAAAATTCAGACACTTGGCAACTGTCTCGTATTTATGATGGTTTCAGTCTCCTGGGATCATGTGAACCCCTTTTGCAATCTTCTGAGAAGCAAAGTCAATGGGGAAGCCAGATTGTCTTAACAGCCATGTTATGAACTTAACAACCACAGTGATTCACTTAACAACTATGGCAAGAAAGGTTGCAAAAAGGGGGCAAAACTCATTCCTATGCCCCACCATGGGACAGAGATTCAGCAATGGGTTCTGGCAGATGGGACTACTTCAAGAAAGAAATTTCCTCATAACTCTCAGGGAATGAACCGAATTTAGTCATTAACAGTGGTGATAAAACAGGTTGTTTCTTTGTTGCTAAGATGTTAAAAACATTCATGCAATCACACAAGAAAGCAGCAACAACGGCATTAGCTGTCCAACCTTCATTTTTCACGCTCCATAATACCAGAAACCTGGCAATATTCGTGCATGTATACACTACACAGGGGATAGAAGTCCCACCCACTTTACCCAACCAAGATGAAAAAGATTTGAAGTTAATTCAACCTTTTAGGGAAAGTTCTTCTCCCTATAGTCTGAAAAGTTATATTTTAATCTCAAAGGCAATGTATTACTCATGTTTACCAACGAATGCAAATTGTACCTTATCTTCTGTAGGAAATTACTGTTCAATAATTTTTTAAATAATCTCCTGCCTTCTTTCTCAAAAGGTGAGTGAATTAACACTTCTTGAAAACTGGATTGTCAATTTTAGCCAGAGCATTATTTTTCTTCTTAGTGTTCACCACAGTTATATAATATTTACATATAAACAGAAAATTACAATATGTCACCTTTAAAATCTTATTCATTTCAAAATTATTCTGCTTATTATAGCTATCAGACTTATCACAATATTTCAAGTACATAAGGTAAAATTTTTACTGGCCAGTTTTCAATTTTCAATTTTGAATTTTACTTGTGGCTTGAAATATTCTTTTTAAATAAAAGTAAGTACTTGTTCTACCATGGAATTTAAAAATAACAGCTGGAGAAATTAAAAATGTTTTGCGGGCAATGAGAATGGATGCTGTATGACTCAGTATATGTCAGCACATGCCATTTTTAAAATATATGAAACAAGACAGATATAAGAAAAATAACATGTTTCATACCAAGGCATTAGTTTATTTTATGTGTGTATGCATTTATTTCATATATTTATTTCCTTTGTTTCAGCTTAAAAAAAAATACTTTCAGAGACATTTTATAGGGTAACAAAAACAGCTTGAAAAATAAATAGCAATAGATATTCCTCAAAAAAATGTGAATGAATAAATGAGTCTTCAGCCAGTGCTGAAAATGCAAAGGCTTCTGGCCAACTCTGAGCAGGAAGAGAATTCCATAATTTGGATGCTTGTACTGTATCAGGATGAACAGGGTTGGGCTGGATTTTTTGTTATGTTTTTTGGATTGCCGCATAAGTCAGTCTTAGTAAAAGTAGCTTGTCAAGAGACTTGTTAAGAGGGTTTTCCAATGAGCTCTTCAAAATGAAGATCCTGATATTCAAGGGAGATAGGGATGCTAAGTATACATAGGGGCTTTGGGTATACTTGAAAACACCATGAATTTGGTGTGGTGGCAGACTGGACAGTTATGTGAATCTCTTTGTGGTAAGCTGACCCTTGAACAAGTTGCTACATGATGTCGTTCATGTAATAAAGAGGCAGGACTTTTTCTTGCAATCACTGCTTTTCTTAGTCTGACTTCCATACTACCTCCTTTCTTCCAGTGCAGATACAACTGTATGTGAATGAATGAATGAATGAACAAACGAATATACTTCCCTTCATTCTAGATGAATGATGATGATTTTGCTGTTCAAGCTAACATCCTAACAGACAAAGAGGAGATTTTGTCTCCATCCTCACTTGTCTCTTATGTGTAATTTTATATTTGTAACTGTAAATCTTAAGTTGCAGATTTTTTTTCGTTTTATATTTATATTACTGGAGTATTCTCATGCATGCACAAAACACCTATTGAGAAAGTGTTTTTGGACCAAAGACAGTTTTCCTTAAAAACCATAAAACCAGCTGGAAAGTTACTGAGGTACTACTTCTGATAACTTACAGAAGCTATCAGTTTGGCCATGGAAATTTTTTTTCTATATACCATAAACCTTTATTCCAAGATAGAGACTTAAAAATCAAAATGGCAGCTACCTATGAATATTTGCAGACCGATAAACTAAAACGTCAGTGTTTTAGTTTCCATTTGGGAATGGTGCCTGTACAATTCCACACAAGTTTATTATTTTTTTGTTTTCAGCAAGTTAAAAAACAACAATTCTACTACTTGAGCCAATGCACGTGTACTGAGTTGAAATTTCAACCACGTTTAGTGGAATTTACTTCCAGGTAACTGTAAGGGCGGTAGCAATTTGAGATAGTGATTTTTTTTTTAAAAAAAGATACAGCAAAATATTGTTCGGCACATGAGACTGGTTTTCATCCTAAAACCAGTTTGGAACATAGTAAGTCCCTTATAGAATTTGAGATAGGGCTGGTCTGTAAAGGTCAGCCTGGGTCCTTCCAGACTTAGGTGGAATGTTTGTAGCAAAGGTTTTGAATCCAGCCTTCTATAATCACAGACTCCCTTTGTCCAAAATATATCTATCTGCTGTGTCTGTCAATGAAAGGGACAGATTACCCCTATCTCTTCTTTAAGTGCCTATGAAGCGTGCATTCCCTCTGCTGTTCTCCCTGGGGCCACGGGCTTCAGTTGTGAATGAGTAATCAATAAAATAGGACTCCATCTGCCTCGGGTAGAGGAAACACCAAACAGACACCAGCCAGTCTGGAATCAGCTGTTTCCTTGCCTTTGATCTCAGGGAACACGGCGGCTGAAACCACTCCAGGGGCCACAGCTCAGTCTCTCATGCTGTCCGCCTCATGCTGATAACACCACCAAGGCCTATTGTAGCATTGTGTTCACCTCTCCAGCCAAAAGGCTGCAGCCTTCTCTTTCCAGCAGAAGACCCTTTGATGCAACAGCATTGATAATAAGTGCCTAATTGACCAATTGGGAAGCAAAGAGCTCCACAATGTTACAGGGTACAAGACTACACTGTTGTCACTGAAAGGCCTTAGTTGTTTCATTTGTAAGCAATCCCACTTCTTTACAGGGCAACATGGGCTCTAATATTTTATTCCCTTTGTTAATTTCCTTCACTGGCTTCTGAAAATAATGTCATTCTTGTCTGGCATTGGACAAAGTTTGTCTAACCCAACTTTCTCTAACTCAAGTCCTGCAGCTTTTATGACAGGTATATTTCGCTTAGTATTAAAAGACATGCTATAATCCACACCACTATCGAGCTATCAAGCTATAGAGGGCCCTGATACTTATTTGATGGAATATTAATAGAAATGTTTTGTAACAGGCTCTCATATCAAGAAAAAAAGAAGAAGGAAGGAAGGAAGGAAGGAAGGAAGGAAGGAAGGAAGGAAGGAAGGAAGGAAGGAAGGAGATGAGCTTTATTATGGAAACATCAAGAAAGAAGAATATTCAGCAGAATTTTTAAGTGGAAAAAAAGCAACTGTTCAATGCATTCCTCTCTGTTTTAATTTTCCAAGAGTCAAAGCTGGAGTCAGGAAGAAGAGGCTGTGATGTCTACCCTCACTCCCTGAATTATTATTATCTATCAGCCAGATTGTATCTGTAGGCATGATTTAGTTCATGATAACCATTCTGTAACTTTAGAAAAAGGAAAGAAAAAAGGGGAGAAAGGATTCAGAAATGAGAATTTGTCACAAACTTTAGAGATCTTGCAATTGTTTAGCCATTTTTAAAGTAACATTTTTTAAAAATATTTGGAAGGTACTTATGCTATTGAACAAAACTGTTAAGCCTTGTTTTACATTAAGTAACAATGAATTATGAACACTTTCCAGATATTGAAAAGATATCAACATTACTGCTGTCCATATTTGCTCAATCAACCAGAAAAATATAATTTCTCCCCTCATCATGGTCCCACTCATTGCTTTGGTTCTCTGTCCAAGGGGTTATTCTGAATGGTGGATATGCAGGGTAGGATGATCAAGTGTCCCCTCTTTGGAGGCATCTTCTCTTTGAGAAGAAGGCCAATTTTGGGGAATGAGGGCCCTATTCATACTTGCGAAGCATGATCAGGATTAAAAATGTGGGAGAACTAGGAATAAAAGTTAGCAAAACAAGGTGGATAAAAATTGATGATTTTTTTAAATAAAAAAAACAGATTCTTTTTATTTAAATTGGATTTTTTTTATTTTTATCAAATTCATTTTAATAAAATGCTTTTGGAGTAAAAATCTATAGTTAGTTAAAGATAGTTTTCTATTTAAGATACATTAAACATTTAGTTTATTCAGCATGAAATTGAGTGTAGTTATGTAACATGAGGCTGTATATTCTGTAATATTGGGACTGTCAGCGAGTCAACAGCACATCAAAGGAGCAGCCACTGTGGGACAGAGATGACAGTTGCTCTTTAAAAATTATGATTTAAATCAAGTTGATTTAAATCAAGCCTTTTTACTAGTGATTTAAATCAACTTGATTTAAATTAAATCAAATCCACCCTGCAGCAAAACATAAATGAAGCTCTTAAATTAAATGCATGAATCCGTAAAATTAGCACTTGGATTCTGGTGTTGCTCTGCTAGATAATTATGTGATTTTCCAAAGTAAAAGTTTCATAGTTCTTCTGGGGTAGGGGTTTTTTTTCAGATAAAAATGAATATAAACTGTTTTCCACCAATATCTAACTTCAATTCAAGCATGTTCAAGCTATGCTGTTCTTGAAGAGGCATTTGAGGGAAAGAATAAAATGCATTTGAAAGATATATTCTGAACTATTTTCAGAGCTTAAATCTATGGAAAATTCATCCATAAGTTTTAAATACTTGCATGCATGGAAACTTTTCATCTGTCATTTTTATTTAAAACCTTTCAGACAATGTTACACTGTTTTGTTTCCTAATGGTTTACAACCAGATTTCAATGAAAGATGAGGAAGATCCTTCTCCTTTCTGATGATTCACACCAGAATCTGAACTAAAATCCTGTATTGCCTAGTTCTAGATCCAGTAATAAGATAAATAAGATAACCCTGGTATGATTTGATTGCTTATTTGTACTCTATGATGATATTAAGTGTTGTACGTTATGATTCTTGACAAATGTATCTTTTTTTAATGTACACTTAAACCATATGCACCAAGACAAATTCCTTGTATGTCTAATCACACTTGGCCAATAAAGAATTCATTCATTCATTCATTCATTCATTCATTCATTTATTCATTCATTCATTCATTCATTCACTCACTCACTCACTCACTCACTCACTCATACACTCATTCATTCATACACTCATTCATTCATTCATTCATTCATCCATCCATTCATTCATTCATTCATTCATTCACTCACTCACACACTCACTCACACACTCACACACTCACTCACTCACTCATTCATTCATTCATTCATTCATTCATTCATTCATTCATTCATTCATTCAGAATTCCCAAGAGAAAGAACAAAGACATCTGCACCTGAACCACTTGATCACAATCTTCTCATTTGTGATGGTGTGCTGTTTTTTGTTTTTGTATTAGTCATTGCTAAATTTGCATCTGTATGTACATATTAGTAAAAGTCCACCTTATTCAAATCCTTATTGATTTATTTAGTAAATTTATATGCCACCCCATTTTGCTATTCAAAGGTGATTCTCTGTGGTTTACAGTACAATAAAAACATAAATGTAAAAAACAATTTAACATTAGCTAGGTTATCCCCTTTTATATCTTTTTCATAATGTGCAAGTAGTCAAACCACACATAATTGTCCTCCAGATGAGAAACAGGATCACTTGCTCTTAATATAAATACAAGGACTAATCTTGTTATTGATTTATGGGAAGACACCAGAGGGACAGAAATATGTCTGAAAACAGACAAAGGTCTACTCCCTCTTTAAGTATAATTCTATCCTTATATAGCAGAGCATTTTATTTGGTCCTGAACTCAGGTGGATTGTAGTCCATCAGCATTGGTGTAACAGCTGTGGTGGCTGAGGGGTTAGAATGAAGTGTTGTAGGCTATCTCTGCATTCCCACTGTTAGGAGTTCAATTCTGACTGGCTCAGAAGGTTGGCTCAGCCTTCTATCCTTCCGACATCGGTAAAATGGGGACCCAGATTGTTGGGAGCAATATGCTGACACTGTAAACCTCTCAGAGATGTCTGTAAAGCACTATGAAAAAGAATATAAGTCTAAGTGCTATTGCTATTGCGATGCTCACGTTAGAAGATCTACTTTGTTGGTACCTTAATTTGAATCAGGAAAGTGGAGAATAAGACCCTCACTTTTGGAAACAAATAAGTCAAGGATAAAAAAGGCTAATATGATTGAGATTCAACTGCCTGACTGTAATTTGTAATTGTTGTTTTATAAAGACTTAAGAATAAGTCTTTATAAGATAAATAAATAAAAAAATAAAAAGAAAAGAAAAGAAAAGCACAATATATTGGATAGAAAAGTGCTCTGACCTGTTGTTCAGAATCCTGCTTTGCCATGAAATTCACAATTCACCTTGGCCAACTTACTTTGTCAATCTAAGATCTTGTGATAAGAATGGCAAACTATTCTAGAAGACAAAAACATAACAAAGAATTATATCAGATCTTCCCTCTCCCATTCTTTCCTTAAATCTCTCCTATAATATCAAAATTACCAAAAGGTTCCCTCCACCAAATGAGCAGTGGAGGTAACACTGTGGTTTAGTTATGTTTAGTATTTTACTCCTTCCACTACCACTCCAAAATAATAGCATGGGTGAAAGCTCCTAGCTCTTCACCAGCTTGTCAAAAGGAGTGTGTTAAAAATAGAAGACCCAGCTGAACAAGGTCTGCTTCATGTAAGCCGCCAATGTAAAATTATGCATGTGGCTTCAGTTCATTTGGCTTAGGAAAATCTAGAGTAACTTGAGAAGTAATTACGAGAAAAGTACAGGCCTCTTGCCATCTTTTAATGGCTTTCTCACAGTTCAAAATGCAACATTTACAGGGAAAATCTTTTTTTTTTTAATGACAGAAAATCTTGGAAGATAATAGTATGAGTCAAGGAGATTAAGGGAGACCTTGAATTTTTCTAATTCACAGTGATTAGTATCTTGGTGTTTCATGAGCTCCCATTTCAAGTGGAATCAGAAAAGGATTAGTATTAGCTTCTTGTCTTTAAATCGAGGCAAAACCCCAATTGGCCTAGAAATCTCTCCATTCAGAGGAAGTTAGGTTTTTGTTTTCTAAGATTTTTTTTATTTTTTGGCTATATTTTTTGGTCATCAGCTTTTGTTTTCAGTCAGGTAAGTCCATAATTCTTAATTATATGTCTATTATTTCTAGAGTGAATTGTCAGATACTAAAGATGTCACACGTCTTTGAAAAGCATTATAAAGTTGCTCTTACAATTTTAACATAAGTGCTCCCTCACTTCAAGCAGGGTTTAATGTATCGTGGGTCAGAGGCTACCATCCTTTGCTTTGCTGCAAATCACCTTCCTTCCCCAAGGGGCAAAAATGTAGTATATGTTGTAAATGGCAAATGTTTTTGACAATATACCTTCTCAGCATATGATGATGGAGCTATTTTTTATTATCAAGGATCATAAGACACTGCAGACTTAAATATTGAAGAACCTTGGTGGTGCAGTGGTTAAAATGCCATATTGCGAGTAAACTGCCCACTGCCTGAAGTTTTATCCTGGTGTGGCTCAAGTTTGATTCAGCCTTCCATCCTTCCGAGATTGGTAAATTGAAGAGCCAGATTGTTGGGGGCAATATGCTGACTCTGTAAATTACCCAGAAAGAGCTGTAAAGCTCTACAAGGTACTATATAAGTCTAAGTGCTATTGCTATTGTTAAATAATGGTATGCCTTTATGTATTTTTAACACATTAACTTTCTGTGAAACTTTATGTGAAGCTAGAAATGATTATTTTTTTATTCATCTTTTCTATAAAGAGTCTAAGAAAAAGCAGCTCACTGGAAAACAAAACACAAAATCCAATGTAAGACTAAAATAATAAATGAAAAGAATTCTTTGTATAGCTCCCCACCCTACCTCTAGGTTAAAATGCAGAGCATTTCCTTTTCTCAATCTATTTGTAATACTATTATTGCTGCTTTTCTTATTATAAGTAAATTGCCGTATATTGTCACATAGAAATAAAGACCAGCCTTCACCTGCCAAGTGGTCTCTACCCAACTTGTCTTCTCAGAATTGTAATCCAACTAATCTGGAGAAAATTGGGCTGGATAATACAAAGCTCACATCGCTATTGACATTTTTAGTCCGTTCAATCATAATAAAAATGGCCATGCTGCTGCATCAGAGGTGGTATTCAGTAGGTACTGACCAGTTCTGGAGAACCGGTATTGGAAATTTTGAGTTGTTCAGAAAACCGGCAAATATCACCTCTGACTGGAGAGATTACAGTATCCTTCCCCTGCCACGCCCATCAAGCCACGCCCACAGAACTGGTAGTAAAAAAAATTGAATCCCACCACTGTGCTGCATGAATAAATTCCTCCGTGTGGTAGTTAAAAGTTCTAGGATGGGACGGTAAGTGGACACTACTTAAAATGTTTTAGCGCCACACTGTTATTCTTCTACAGACGGTACTAAAATACTAGTACTCCGTACTAAAGATAGAGATGCTAGGATTCACAGAGTTGAATGTTGTGTTTCTATTTTTAAAGTAAAGTAAAATGACCAAAAGAGTAACAGTATAAAAATGTACTAATTAAAGAAAGAAAGTTACTAATGGCTATTTAACTCCTTCCATGTATTAGATAATACAAGGAACTGTTTTTCTGGAGACAGAGTGGGAAAACTTTTTGCAAGAAGACCTGGAGCAGAGACATGAGGGCACTGTCTTATCTCCTTTTTGGCACTTAATTTGCCAGAAAAAGGAGACATCCATGTATAGAATGGCTGAGAAATTCTGGGAATTGAAGTCCAAAGTTGAAAAAATGATGTACAGTATGTTGGGTTTAGCTCAGTTTTTAAACTTCAACCAAAGAGGGACACCATGGAGTATCAGTCATCACATCCCTGGGCCATGATTTGGCAGAAGAGAGGAGCTGCCCTTTTATGCCAGCAACAGGCTCCTCTTCATTAGTAAAATTAGAAGGCCATTTCTTTCACACTCATCAAGTGAAGTACTGGCCAGACAGCTCACAAAGCTGAAAAAAATTATATCATTCTGTGACATTTTACTTGTTTTAGGAAAAAATGGTGAATGTGTTATTTTAACGGTAGTTTAATGGACTCATTAGCTTAATAGGTGGTGTGTATATGTGGGAGTCCTGGTTAATATACTACTTGGAAAAGGTCATCTCTGCATCCTGAGCCAGCAGGTAATTTTCCTTTTGGTGTAATAGAAATAGAAGGCAAGTCTTCAAAAATAAACGGATCCATCTGTCTTTATCTGAAGTCAGCTACCTGAGCACCTTTTTCCTGGCACTCTCTCTAATAAAGGAAAATATTTGTAGTTCAGGGTTGAAATGGGGGATCCTTGGTGTTCTCTGAGCTTGGTTATTTTCTTGCAGATGTTTCATTGCCCAAACCAGGTAACGTCATCCATGCTAGTAAGGAATGGGGTTTCCCCCAGCGGTGGGATTCTACCAATTCGCACCTATTTGCTAGAACTAGTTGTTAACATTCTAAGCAGTTTGGAGAACCGGTTGTTAGATGAAATTACTGGCCTAATCTTGTAAGGAAGGCGGGAAGGAAACATTCTGGTGTTGCTTACAGAAACTGCCTCTCCTTTAACCCTTATTACATTCTTGGCAGGACTAAACTTCCTATCTCAGGAACTCCTCTGGAGTTTTTTTCCCCTCCTTTGCTGGTACTTTGCTTGTGTGGAGTGACCATTCAAAGTTACAATGGCACTGGAAAAAGTGACTTATGACCATTTTTTACACTTACAACTGTTGCAGCATCCCCACAGTCATGAGAGGCCAGGCGAGGCGATGCGAGCCTTGATGTGAGTGATATTGAGTTGGCCATGCCCAGCCAATAACATGACCACCAAGCCACACCCACCAACTAAGCCAATTGTTAAAAAATTTGAATCCCACCCCTGGTTTTCCCCTAGTTTATATTCTAGTGGCTTTCCCTGTCAGTGTTGTTGGGAGTTGGTGGGATTATCTGTCTAATATTCACATTTGCTCCAGTAGGAGCACAGCTGAAGCTAATAGAAGTATTTGGGCATAACTATATCAACTGATTGATCTTCTAATCCTTTCAAAGCCTTGACATGGTTGATGGCTTACTATCGCTTGAATGTTGGTATTAAAATATTACCTCAGTTACTTAGATCAGGGGTCCCCAAACACTGGTCTGCAGCCCAGTGCTGTTTCACAGTCCATTCGGAAACGACCCATGGAAGTGATGGGTTGAGTGGCACGTGCGCACCTATTCGTGCAAAGCTGCATTTGTGAAAGCAGAGCACACATGAATAACCATCCCCTCAGTCTCCCTCAACCACCACTGACTCCACCAGTCTGCTAGTCCACAAAGGTTGGAAACCATGGACTTAGCTGGCTTGGAATCGGTCCAGAAATATTCACATCTGAAGCAGATTTGATTTAATTTGTCTCAATTGTAATAAATAAATGTATCACATCTGTGTCTGCACCTGGAGACAGGTGGAGAGGAATGGGAGAGAGTTGCACAACAGTTGCAGTTTAAAAAAGGGACTTAACAGTCTTGAGATTGGAGATATTGTGTAAAAGGAAGAGTCCATGACTGAGAGGTCTAGCAACATGTTGCATAGTAGGTATGATATCATATCCCATTCTGTTTTTATGGTTAGGCTCTGACACTACATATATGCATGAACCATTGTCATTTTGTAATTAAAAAGCCTCTCATACTCAATTTGTCCTTTAGTTTGTTTTTCAGGTTATCTGTTGCATGATGCTATGCTCAACACATATTAACAGTGCTTATTAGTCAACCCTTATTAGTCTGTGGGACTTTTGAAGACTCCTTTTCTTAAATAAAATAAAATGAATACCAATTCAAACAATATTCTACAAAAATCATATAATTTCAAGAAATTGAGAGGGAAATGGGCACCAGAGGAGTATGTGATTGCTTTAAAGGGCTGGAAAAGGTTTCTGGCAGTCATTATACATCTATGAAGAAGTAATATTTTTCTACATTTATACAGATAAGAATTTAGTTTTGACTTCATCTTTGCTGATAACAGAAACTCATGCTAAGGCCATTTTAGAAAACAGTATTCCCAAAATAGCTCTGCTAGAAGTATGGCAGGGTGACCAAGTCTATGTTTCAGCCTAATCTGACTTGTTGGCTCTGGTGTCCCTAATAAGGCATAAATTGGCCAGAACTAGCGGAACTGAATACAGAAAATCGGTTTAGAAATTGGATTTGTACACCACAAGTAGATATGTAAAAAAACGCTAATTTAGTCACACTTTGAAAGGATGGAAATATTTTTTTTTTGCCAAAATAAAACTGAACATGCCCAACTTTTTGAGTTTGATCTCACTTTTTCTGAATTCAGTTAAAAAAAAAAGGTTATTTCATAAATATTTCTGCTATATCCATTTTTATAATCACCTTTGCTATTGTACACCTTTCTGTGATTGGTTTTCTAGACAAAATACCATTTTTGAGTCATTTTGATTAATATACAGTACACAGATGGCTAGACATTGTGGTAGGATAATAATTTCTACTGATCTTTTCAAACCGGCCCCATGTTTACTCAATCTGTACCCAATATGTTATATTGCTGAATTAGCTGATATAATATGGAAATACCTGGAGATATCTTTATTATAGGAACATAGTTCCTTATATAATCTAAAGCAGCGGTGTCAAACTCGATTTCACTGTGGTCCGCATCAGGTTAGTGTTTGACCCTGGCGGGCTAGGGGGGCGTGGCCAAAGTAGATATGGCCAGCTTGATGTCACTCATGTCAGGGGCACCTGTGGTGGCACAAGCACTCTGTGAGTGAAAATGGGCTCCCAAGCTCTTTTTTTGGCTGTCACAGCCTCCTTCAACCCTCTGCCAGTGAAAACAGAGCTCGGGAGGGCCGTACCATGGCAGCCGAAGTACCATGGGCCAGTCCTTCAATGTTTCCAGGGTGGCTCTGTGTGCCAGATATAAGTACCCTGAGGGCCGGATCTGGCCCCTGGGCCTTGAGTTTGATACCCATGATCTAAAGAGAGCTCCGTGGTTTTGCTCTGTTTCTCCTAATTTTCTCAAACTTTTTTTTTTTCTGAGCCAGTGTGGAGTCCTCAAAATTAATCCTACTGGATCTGGATCCTTCAAAGAGGAAAGCAGGCCTACAATTGGGAAAATGTGTCTCCATGTGTCTTTCAAAAATAAACCCATAATTCAGGCATATGTGCTGTTTATTTTTAAACCTAAGGTTTTGTCAGGCAATGAGCAGGCCAACCTTATGCTTTTGACAGGAAAATGTTTATCCAAAGAATTAACGCAGATGAGTAACCTCACATTCAATTGCCAGTTCTCGGGTGGTGGGATTCCAGTAAACAGCCAGACCCTTTGAACTTGGGACTTTCACTTTATGTCATGCACTAACCACTAAGAACAACACACCACCACAACCTTCTTCCCTGGTAAACCCAAAACACAAATTCAGCTATGGAAACTCAGACTAAAAGACTTTTTCTAAGAAATCACCTCTTCATTCCAGTCTTTCTAATTTGCCACAGTCTTGAAACGTGCATTGAAGCATTACCTACCCCTGCTTCTTATATACAAAGCATTTTGTTTTCTTAGCATATCCTTTGGAAAAAAATACTTCCAAAAACGTTCACTACAGACCAAATAATAATGAGGTGCTTCTGCTTTAAGTTGATTTTTTACACCAAAAAAATCCTGTTTTGACTCTCTTGTACTCTCTCAGGTGCTCGTTTTGATGTGACTTTGAACACTTCTCACAACCAGTTCATGGAAGGACAACTTGCACCATCAAATTGTTGTCCAATGAATAGTGAGGATTCAAAAATTCTGGAAGGAAGGAAGGGAAGGAAACAAGGAAGCAAGGTTCTAAATCATTAAATCTGGTGAGAATTTGCTTCTTTTAAACGGCATTTAAAAATGCAAAACAAATCAAAATATTTTTAGTATAATGTATTTTTAATAATCCTAATTCTGAAAAGCTCAAGAAAAGCAAGTAATGAAAATATGATTATGAAAAATACACGAGTTCTCTTTGTTCAGAGAAGGAAAAGCCACCAGAAAACTACAAAGCAACCTATCACATTAAATTTTAAATACTTCTAAGAATTGAAGGGAGAGAAGTTCGAAAATAGAATATGTCTTTAAAACTCTTTCTAAAGTTCTAAAGCACAAGAAGGTCCCATTACCTTTTTTCCTATTCAATTGAAATCCTCCCTCCCTCTCTCCCTCTCCTCCCTTCTCCCTCTCCCTCCCTCCCTCTCTCTTTCTGTCACCTTATGAAGAATTACAATAATTGCTTTATTATAATATAAACCATAGAAGAAATCAATCCAGAATTCTCTCTCAAAACACAACTAATCTGGCTCAAATTATCATATCCTGGAAACATTATGCAAAGAGCTAATTCTCCAGAAAAATCCATTCATCTAGGAAAGGTGGAAGGAAAAGAAAGAAAAGCAGAATCAGCAGCCAGAAGAAAGAACTCAATTTGACAAATGATGATTGCATAGTTGAAAAATCTAAAGAAAATCTAAGAATTGTTCCTCACCTGAGGAAAACGTGACTGGTGTAATCACTCAGAATTGACATTGACTTGACACATGGTCAATTATTACAATTATAGGTAGTTCTCAGCTAATGACTACAACTGAGCCCAACGTTTTGGTTGTTAAGTGAGACAGTTGTTGAGTGAATTTTAACCCCTTTTACAACCTTTCTTGCCACAGTTATTAAATGAATCACTATATTTATGTTAGTAATACAGTTGTTAAAAGGAATCTACCTTCCCCATTGACTTTGCTTGTCAGAGAGTTGCAAAAGGTGATCAAGTGACCCTGGGACACTGCAACCATTGTAAAGATGAGTCAGTTGCCAAACGTGCAAATTTTGATCACGTGACAATAGTTGTAAGTGTGAAAAATGGTCACAAGTCACTTTTTTCAGTGTCATTATAACTTCCAATGTTCACTAAATGAACTGTTGTAAGTTGAAGGCTACCTCTATGTATCTACTTCTACCTAATAAAAATATTCTGGTATTCTTTATTCCCTCATTCTCAGCATACAAGATTTTGTAAATTCTTTTTTAAAGTTAATCTGAAAAAAAGGTTACGATTATACATTTGTGTATGTGTGCATAGCAGTGGTGCGTTTCAAAATAGTTTGCCACCGGTTTGGTGGGAATGGCTTGGTGGGCACGCTTTGTGTGTGCACACACACTTGGTGCACACGCGCAAACCAAATGCTCACTTTGCACATGCACAGAGGCTTTCTGACTGCACTCTCCCTGTTGCTTCAGCAGCTGAAGCATGGCAATCTGCTGTGCCGCGCAAAGCAGCTGCGCTTCAAAAGTAGGGAATAAAGGTCAGTATAGGAGCCCGGGTCAGTAGATGGCCCAACAGCAGCTCAGAGAGAACCAGTTTGGTCTTGGCTGATCTTCAGTGCTACTGGTATGCCAGAACTGGGCCGAACCAGTACAATACCACCACTGATGCATATGTATATGTCTAAAATAAATAAATGACACTAAAATAAATGACGTATGGCTTGCCTGAGGCTCTAAAGTGAATCCAATTACTAAGTCAATGCAATTGCTGGGTCTGCAAAACACACTTAACCATAGACTAACCATATGACCTAAGTTCATATAACAAAGTAGGCCAAAATGTTAGCTAGCATATGGTTCTATGTATTGTGCAAACATAACCAGTGAGTGCATAAGATATATGATATTTGAACTAGGATTACCAAATCTACAGTTCGCATCTTTAATCAGTACATTCATCAGATTATATCCTTGGTTAATTGTGCCTATCATTTTACGAAGCCTGTCTTCCTTCAGCTAAGAGAATCAAACCCTAATAACCTATTGATGGCAGCTGATATTTCTGCACTGTGTCTTCGAGAAATAGCACAGTAGGATATTTCTCACAACTTATCTAAATAATCTTATAGCACCATTGCTGCTACTAAGACCTTGAGAAAATCCTGAACTGCAATTGGATTCACCTGTCTCCTCTGTGACAAAACTACAGTGAAGTATTTATGAGATTTATCTCTTTATGAGATAAAATTCTGACACTAATAGGATTAATCTTGAGGACTCTGTTCTCAACTTCTATAGAATTTTAGGGTATTTTAGAAGTACAGATAGTTCTCAACTCTGGACAACCACAACCACTTGTTTAGTGACCATTTGAAATTACAACAGCACTGAAAAAGGTGACTTATGACTGTTTTTCACACTTACAACCTTTGCAGCATCCCTATGGTCACGTGATCAAAATTAGGACACTTGGCAACTGGCATGTATTCATCATGGTTGCAGTATCTTGGAGTCATATGATTACTTTTTATTACCTTGTCTAGTAAAGGAGGAATATTTGTTTTATTAAATGTTTAAATGTGTGCTTTGGAGGTCCTGAATGTTGGGTATATGTGTCTAAGAAAAAGGGAAACATTAAGACAAAGTGTCTCTTACATTTCATGTATCTTTCAAGACATGAGTCTAGTTTTGATTGACCTCTTCCTTGTCAAATAGTCACATGTTGTACTTCTCCTTTCATTCTCTTCCTCACTCCCTTCCTCTATACTTTCTCCTATTTGGCTCATTTGAATCCAGCCTGCTTACCTTTCCCTCAACTCTTCCAACTGTGAACCTTCCCCACCTGATCCACTGCATGATTCCTTGCCTATGAAACTTCCCAGTCTTTTCCTAGTGAAGGTTGGATAAATTGCCAACCAATTTCTTCAGCCCTTTGTATAGCCCAAGATGCCCACCAGACAAGGAATCCCAGTTAGGCAACATACTGGAAGAGAGAAACACTTCATGTTTTCTCTGATTTTATTTATGAATAATCTTTTGGTCAATAGTGGTGAGGGGAGAGAGACTCCCTGCTCTTTGAGTTCCCAATGTCATTCTTTCAGGCTTTCCTCTCTCCCCACTTTGCTTCTACGTCCAAACTCAGAGTATTTTAAATGATTCTCAGATAACTTTTTGCCTATTTCCCAGACTGTCTTCCTTCTCTTCCTTTCTATTCCCTCTCCCACTGACTGACTAGTTTTTAGCTTTTTATTCTTGCATCCTACAGAATAGCTCAATAGATCTTTGTAGACTTGTCTTAACTTGACTGCAACTATCTCTGAATCCATCAAGCAGGGTTGGTATTCCATCTGGGTTCCATCAATTAAACAGATTAAACAAAACCATCTCTTTAATCCCTGAAAGCCCACCTTCTCTGCAGCACTGCTTGCCCTCTGAAATGAGGTTTCCCTCCCAAAAATTCAAATGGCTGCCATATTGGTATTTCAAACCTGTCTTTTCTCCCTCTTCTGCTTCTTCTGACAAGGATGACTGATGCCCCATTCTTCTTTTTTGTTTGTTTTCTTCACCATAAGTGTTCTGTTTCTTTTAAAGTTTTTAGTTTATATTTATTTCTGTTCTTAAAATATTTTAACAATAGCCAACCACAGAGTTGCTGGGTATTGGGAGCATATAACTTTTTTAAAAAAACTATAACTTATTATTATTAACTGTTGAGCTGCACTTGTAATTGATAAATAATAGATATACGTTTTTTCAGAAAGAGTGTATAACAGACTGAATTAATTTCCTAAATCAAAGAAAATAACACATTTAAGTTCATTTCTACTTGGAAACCACTTTAGATTTTCTGTTTGAAACACAAAACAATAAATGTCTGACTTTGGGATTTATTGATTAATTTGTTGTTACAGAAATGGTTAATATACACTAAATTTGTAAAAGTAAAAAGTTGAGGCTCTAATTTTACTGCCTTTATTCTTCTGTGTTGAAAAGATTGAAAGTTGATGCTATTTACTCTATTTTTTTCCTTTACCCCACACTCCTTTCTTCACTTTTCTCTCTTCCCCATTTTCCTGTTATATTTATTTTCACTAGTATTTTATATTTTGCTCAGTTAAACACAATTATCAAATAAAAAATAAAGAAAAAGCAGGGAAGAGAGACTAGGAAATTAATTGACACGAGTTCGTAGGGTTTCAGAAATATTGCTTCTTCCAGAAAGGACTGTCCTGTTTTAGAATCGCCTTATTCTCTTTTTGTTTTTGATAGACTAGCTTCTGACAAACCATAATTCAGAAGTCCAACTTCCAGAATATTCCTATCAGGTGGAAATTCTGAGCATTCCAATCCCACACTGGTTTTACTGGTCCATTCACATTGAAAGAAAATATATGTAAGTTTTTCTTCTTTATCCATATTGATGGACTACAATACATACAATATCTATTCCCTTCCATTGTTACATCATTTATTTCCAGTCCCAAAAACCAGGAGAGGTTAACCAACTGAAAGTACTATGTACCACATGTTAAAAACATTACTTAACAGCAATTCTATGATTCATCCAAAAATGCATTGTATATCTTTCAAAGACAGCTTAAGATAGAAGCCGCTACAGATTAAGATTGAATGCTGCAATGCTTTCTATTGCCTTTAAAGAGTGTAATGTCTTTTAAAATGACCATTGTTGGGGCAGAGTGGTGGAAAGCTTAGAAAGTAGGTTCAACACTGGAGAAGAAAAACAGCCCAACACTCATATTAAAATGATAGATTAATGATCTGCTAAGTGTTATTTTTAAAAGAGAGAGAGAAAAAATCTTTTCCAGTTGGAGAGAAGGACAATAATGAGGCCCCTTGCTACCACTTAGCTCAGTTGAGTTGCAGAGAAAAACATAGGGGGTCCTCCTACATAGGCTGAGCTGTGGCAAAAATCTCCCTGTGTTGAGTAAATTCATTTGGCAGGAGATAAATCCTCAGCATAGAAGTGTTTGCTACTGTGAACATCACCTGGGCTCCGCAGTGCCTGATATGGATGCATTTCTGTACAAATGGAGATGTGCAGTTGTCTACCTTCCTTTGAATTGCAGAAAGTTGAACTGATTTGCAGCAAGGCAAAGAGAAAGCAAAATTCAGAAGTATGGGACTACTTTGGCTTTTCCCCAGCAGTTGGTAGATATCGGATTTCCAAATTCCCATCAAAGAGATTCCTAGCCTAAAGATCTATCATCATGTGTGCTGGTGGAGGTGGAGGATTTCTCTGTGATGGAATCTGCCCCAGTGATAGAATAAGTACTGTATAAAGTTGAGTTTTACTTGCACCTACCCATTCACTACTGAAATTGGTGGAAATTCTGATTTTGCCAGCTAATAGGGGACACTACATTGGTAGGGCATTTTACTCAGCCCTTGAAATGGTCTGTGGGAATATTCTTGAGACAGGGGTAAACTGGTCTGGTTTGTAGACTGGTACCTGTTTGTGGCCCAGTGGGATCTTCACAAGTGAGTGAAGCTACATTTGTGCATGCACGGGATCTAGATAGCAAGCCAAACCATGCTTCCCCCCTCCCGGTCTGTGGAATTATTTTTTTCCATGGAACTGATCTCTGGTACCCAAAAGATTGGGGGTTGCTGCCTTGAGAGACAGGAGGAAAAGTTGTAGCCGGGACAATTCAGATAAAAGATATCTCATTGCACAACAATAGGAATGGGAACACCATTTAGAAGATGGGATATCCCACCCAGAAGGCACCCACCCTAGTTCCTGGTAAATAAAGGCAAGGAATGGGGGTGTAGGGAAGTGGTTTCTTGCAAGATTCTATTACTATAACTTTACAATAAAGATAATGTTAGTCTTATATCCAATCCTTCCTCTTTAGACTCAGGGCATTCTAGATGGGTTTGCTTCCAAACTAAGATTCAAGTGAAATTTTTAGTTTCAGGAAAAAAGTAATATTTGTTGTTGCATAATGATTTGGTCTATTATTCATTTCTTATAAATGCCTCTGAACTACTGAATGTTCTTAATGTAATTGGTTTTTCTGTTGATGCTTTAAAAAAAGAAGAAGCTGGAAGCAGAAGAAGCCCAATTTGAAATATGATGGTACAATAAAACTTTCAACCTCTTTATCCCAGAACTATGGATCCTTGGAATAAGAACCTAGGATGTACATGTTATTGCGAGGTGGAATAGAACCAATGGAAGAACCCTCTCTTTGATCAAAAACTCCATCCACCTGCCTCCCAATTTTGAGTACATGCTCCTACAATTATATGGTGAAGACTGTCAGGCTCCACTCTGCGACCTAAAAATATTTTCTGAGGGAGCCTTAACAATTTTGGGCTTGACTTGTCAAGAACTATCCAAACAAGAATCATCTTGATGTAATTGTATAAAACATGTTTGACTTCTAATACAATCTTGAATCTCTTTAAATAAAATTTCAATAAAATAAAATTTCAATAAAATAAAATTTCAATAAAATAAAACTTCAGTATGATTTATTACTATACACTTCCTAATGCTAAATTAACCCTGTTGAGATTTGGAACTTTTATAATCATATCACATTTAACATTATTACTAGGGCTAATTTTTAATAAGCTGCAATGAGTTTTCATCAAATGTTGGTTCTGGAATTCAGTTCTAGGGGTGTTCTAAATCTATGCTGCCATAAAAGGAGAACTATTGGTAGTGATAGTCTCACTACAACATCTCACGAAGGCTGCTTAGTTTAGATGCAAAAATGGCCCTGCAGGAGTATGTACTTTTAGTAACTTCTGCTCATAACATGGGACATTCACCGTTCCTATACCAAGGCTATAAGTTTTGGAGGAAAGGAACAGCAACTCAAAGCACTCAAGCAGCCTATGATGGTACTTCCAATTCCTCCCACATGCTCTCTCTTGAGTTATCCTTGTCACCTGTGTTATTTGTTCACTTACCTGCCCACTAAAATGACTCTTGTGAAGGCTCGATCAATTGAAAACAAGAAACACAGAAGTGACGTTATCTTTTACAAACAGGTCACGATGGAGTGGCACGCTACTATCACATGAAAGCTTGAAAGCTGGACCTATTTGAAGGGTTGAATTCTTTCTTTTAATGTTGCTGACTACGTAAACCCATCTGCCATCCTTTGTTTTTTAGTATCCTTAAGCTAAGGCTCCACTTTACAGTGGAACCTATATTCTGAACCTTGAATATTTTGTTTTCTGTTGAAAGCATTTCTCTCCCCTTTCTAGTCTCTGATTTTTCTTTCCAAATGACTATTCTCAATTCTATGTCTTCCTTTCATCACATTGAATAAAATCATTCAATTGACAAGAAGACGAGGAAAAAAGGAGGGGAACATCAACCAGCAACAAAATCAACTGTATTTGTATTTTTTGCAGCAGACAGCAGATGTTTTCTTTTCGAGTCTGACAAGAACAAAGCTCCCTCCTGGCTTTATTTTAAACAAGAGCTAGGCCCCCCCGCTGTTCCAAATGCATCAACCAAGAGAAAAAATAAATGTCTGAGCTCCTCACCAGATGCATTTATGCAAAGCTCAGCCATGATGAGGAGCCGCTTAAGGAGAAACTATGCATTCTATCTCAAAGAAGCTGTTGCTGGTATATCATCAGGGAACAAAAATTTGGTATATGGAGTCAGATGGAAAGAGTGACTAGCCTTTTAGGAGGGTAGATGAAGCCTGGATGGTTTCATCCTGAAACTCAATTGGACTGAAGATACCCACTGTGTCATGACCCTGAGAAATTTCAAGATAATGGCTTAATGAAATCATTGTCTAATATTTAAATATACATGAAGAATGGCTTAGTTGGAGTGTATTGTAAAAGGCCAAGTCCATAACTGGTAGTAAAATGAAATAACATCTGCCCACTCTATACAGGTGATCCTTGACTTACAGCCATTCATTTAGTGAATATCCAGACTTACAATGGCACTGAAAAAAGTGACTTATGACTATTTTTCACACTTAGGACTGTTGTAGCATCCCCATGATGACGTGAACAAAATTCAGAAGCTTGACAGCTGGCATGTATTTTTGATGGTTGCACTGTCCCAGGGTCATGGGATCACCTTTGCTACCTTCTGACAAGCAAAGCCAAAGCCAGAGTCGCTTAACTACCATGTTACTAACTTAAGAACTTCTGTGATTCACTTAACAACTGTGGCAAGAAAGATCGTAAAATGGCAGGAAAATTTGTTCAACTGCGTTGCTTAGCAACAGAAATTTTGGGCTCAATTGTGGTCATACACAAGGACTATCTGTATTTAAGCATCCTTAAGTTCGCATAAGAGTCCACATCATGCATTTCTTCTTCAGAAAGTAGAATAAAAATCGAAGTACTCATCTTTGTCATCACTGAGATACTTAGGCCACATACAGTTCAGGAAAGTGCTATTTATATAAGGCCCAAATCCTTAACATACTGAAGACCTTATTTGGCTTCCCCATGCAGGATCAGGAGCAGAGCTAAACCACAAGCAGCCCATGCAACGTAAGTGTCAAAGTTTCAAATACCCATAAGATTGCACACGAGTCACCAGTCTGCCTTACTGATTGCTAACTGGTACTGCTACTGTGATTTCCTGAAGCAAACTCAAGAAAAGGATTGCTGCAAACTGACATTATTCCAGTCAAACAAACCTCTGATTGTTTTCCTATATTGCTGTTTAAGATTAAAGTGATAGCCACTAATGTATGTAAGATATTAAACACAAGTACACCAGACTACTGGAATTGAAAAGCAACGAAGGATCCATATTTTCTTAAGTTGTTTTTAAGTTCCATGCATGGTAAGGATTAGAGCAAAAATATCATGGGTAACGGGGATAAAAGAAATCGGAAGATACAGAAATGCTTCTTTTGCTTAATTAGGCTCATAATCCACCCATTTGATGAACTAGAAGGAAAAAGGTAGAGAAAGGCAGATTTGCTTCCATGCTGCCTTATGTGTCAGTGTATAAAATAGGAGAGCAGTACTGAAATGAGATAATTAAGACTCGAAAAATTCTGGTTTGACTATAAATGTTAATTTGCTTGTGAAGATCATGATTACTACTTTTCAAGTCAAGTGATTTGCAAAATACCTTTGGTTTGGAAGAGGATAATATATTATGCTGGGGACCAGATTGCTGAAGTTCATTTTATTTCCATTAAATCCTTGTCTGAATATTGCTTTAAAATCATTTTATTATTAATTCCAAATATAATAAATATGTTTCAAAATCTTGGCTGCTTTATTATAATTTAAAGTAGTTTGATATTTACACCTCTCACCCTACAAAGGAAAGTGTATCACTGTGCCCAAATCCCAGTGTTGTAATTATTTAATAAAATACGATACGGTCCAGATACAAATAGCAAATTGAAAACAATTTCCTTCCCTGAATTTAATCATATTCTTGGCTATTCTGAACATCAAGTTTTCTTCTTCTTTTTCTAACCATAACATTTTGCTCAGTGTTTTAGTCCCATTTCTGCAGCGATGATACATTCATATGGGACTAAGAGATTTAAAGGAAATTAATTGTATATTTATTTTATGTCAGAATGTTTGTGACCTGCCAAAACAGGCTCTTCTGTAACTCAAATGGAAGCTGTGGTTGAGGCTGCTTTCTGCAGTTCTTCACAGTCTGATGGAGTCCATATTTATCAAATTACTTGCTGTCGACTGCTAAATTGGCTCTCTCTAGCATTCTGACATGATATACATTTCTCAGAATGTATTGTATTTAAATAAAAGCATCATTATCCAACCAAGACCTAGACGACTGAGAATCTCCATAGACATTTAGCTACACACTTTGGGATGAACACTCTTTGAGTGGTGCGCGATGGTGAATAGATTTCCAGGGAAGTTGCAGACTATAGGAGCCATTTGCACTTCAGTTTGAGATGCAGGCAGTGCAGACTCACCCCGGGGGCCTGCACCTGTCTTCAGTGGTGAGGGGACATGGGGCAGAGGGCATCCTGCAGTCAAGAAGGCTCCATGTCCATTTTCACTACTCAGTGACCCTGAGGACTCAAATATACCTCCAAGTGGCCTTAACAACCCTCTAAAAGAATGCAAATGACCAGCAATCTGCAAGGAATATAAATCCTTCCATTCCTCACCATCCAGTCAGAGCTGAAGAGGTTTCTTGGATGAGCAGTGAAACATCTTCAAAGAAAAGAAAGTCCAGTTGCCCCCTGAAAAAGCACCTTTGGGACCATCATGTCCTAGATGACTGAGAATCTCTACAGACTTTTAGCTATACAATTTGGGATGAACACCCTTTGAATGGTGTGGGTGTAGGAATGGATTTCCAGAGAAAAAAATTGCAGACTACCGGAACCAGGAGCATCACTCAGGTGACCCTGAGGACACCGATCAACCTCCAAGTGCTTCAATGACCCTCTAAAAGGATGCAAATGACTAGATGTCTACAAGGAATATAAATCTTCCATTCCACACTATCCTATCAGAGTTTAAGAAGCTTCTTGGATAAGAAGTGAACCATCTTCAAAGAAAAGAAAGTCCAGTTGCCTCCTGAAAAAGCACCTTTGGGCCATCATTCTGTAAGTTAGATAAGAGTTTACAATAGAGATAAAAGACATGCCTGTCTGATCTATGTAGTCTTTGCTTTGCAGCCATTCATTTAGCAACCATCCATGAATGGTACTGAAAAAAGGGACTGACAACTGGTCCTCACACGTATGACCATTTCAGAGCTCCGCAGTCACATGATCAAAAAATTGAATGCGATCAGCGTGTATTTGTGGCAGTTGTAGCAATCTGGTGTCATGAGACCTACCCAACCAGTTTGTCATGCCCCTGGGGGTGTCTGACTCTGAGGAAGAGGAGGAACATCCAACAGGGAGTGGGAGTGTGGCTCCAGAGGTGGTGGAGGAGGCTGGGGAAGGGCAGAGGCCGGCTGAGCAGTCAGAGGAGGATCCAGGCCCATCCCCTATCCATCCTAGGTCACGCAGGGAAGAGAGGATCAGGGAAAAGCGAGGTCTACTCAAGAGGAGATTACCATTGTTAAGTTTGAGCAATGAGAGGCTGAACCAGAGCATGAGTGCAACAGTACTTTATTTACAAATAAAGGGCTGACCGTGCTTGCCAAGCCTGGAACTGGCTCGCAGCAATCAGCAGCCAGTTGGACCCCGCAGCCTGCTTTTATAGCTGGCTGCTGGGGAGAACTGACCAATGGGAATGGGGGGAATAACGCCCACTCAAGTGAGTGGACCTGAGTGAGAACTCCTTGAGTCCTCAGGACATAACACCCTTCCCCCAGATGCGAACACGCATAGTCTTTGAGGTAGATGGGGTTTGTGTTAGCGCCCGGAGCGGCGCAACTCGGGAACATTGTCTGACTGTTCGGTATCAGTCTGTGACGGTTGAGCTGGCATAGTGTCGCCAACACTCTCTCTGGACTGGCATCCTCGGAAACCACCGGGTTGGTTTCTGGAGTCAAACTCTCGTGGGTTGGATCCGGTTGATCAACTCTCTGGGTGCTGTTGTCCGGGTTTGGGCTGACCGAACGACGCTGGCGCAGACTGGTCACTGGGTGCGATGTGGCTGGGTGGCGGATGGGACGGTTCCCCTTCGACTGGAGACTCTGGATTCTGTTTGCGAGGTTGCTGAGGCGCCTTCTGAGTTGGTCTATGTGTCTCCTCCAGACGCGACCATCCTCCAGCCTGACTCTATATGATCTCGGCCCGGTGACGGCGATGACTTCGCCCGGAATCCAAAGTGGGTCCCCAGCGAAATTCCTTGCGAATATCGGCTCCTGTAACATAAAATGTCTAACCCCCAAGTGGAAGCGAGGGGAGAGTCAGGGCAGTATTGTGGGTGCAGTCTATCTAATACAGTCCTCAGGCGCCGGCCCATCAGAAGTTCCGCTGGGGACTTATTGGTGACTGCACAGGGGGTTGAGTGCTGGCTCATCAGGAACCGTGAGAGTTTGTGGTGCCAGTCATCTCTGCCAAACCTAGCGAGGGCCTCTTTGGTGGTCCTGACGGCCTTTTCAGCCAACCCATTACTCGCAGGGTGAAATGGGGCTGTTAAAATGTGGCGAATGCCTAGGTTGGCTGCAAAACGGCTGAATTCTACTGATGCGAACTGTGGGCCATTATCGGAGACCAAGGAGTCGGGTAGTCCATGGGTAACTAACAGGCGCAGCTAACACGCTTGGTGATTGCTAGTGTGGTGGTCGGGATAGCTGCGCCACGTCTATCCACTTGGAATAAGCGTCCACGACCACTAGGAACATCTTTCCATGCACGGGCCGCCAGATCGATATGGATTCTAGACCAAGGGGCGCTGGCGCTCTCCCATCTGGTAGGGGTGGCGATGGGGGAGCAGGACGGGATTCCTGGCAAATGCTGCAGGAACTTACCCACTGACAATGTCCTCGTCAAGACCCGGCCACCACACGTAGCTGCGTGCCAACGCCTTCATTCTCACAATGCCGGGTGTCCCTCATGCAACGCTCCAGGACTCGGTACGCAGCGAGGTCGGAATGATCACCGAGTGCCCCACAGTAGACAACCCTGCAAACTGGACAGCTCCTGCATGCGAGTCTTAAAGGGTGCGAATTTGTTATCAACATTGCCTCCCGGCCACCCCCTCCTCACCCAGTCGAGCACCTGGGCGAGCGCTTTGGTCTGCCTTGGTTTTGGCGGCGATGTCAAGGGCGGTGATGGGCAGGTCCAACTGGGTGATTTCAAAAATGGCATTGACAGGAGCTGGGTCTTCAGCCGGAGCGGGTAAGGGACAGCGACTGAGTGCGCCAGCGTGATAGAGTTTTGCCCGGGCGGTGGATAAGTTTGTATGAGTAGGCCACTAGAAAAAGCGTCCACCGTGTCATCTGAGGGGAGAGGACTTGAGGTGTCTGTTTGTCGCCGGACAGTAGGCCCAGGAGGGGCTTATGGTCGGTGACCAGTTCAAGAAGTGGCCAAAAGGAATTCGTGAAACTTTTCACGGCTGCAACAGCTGCTAGGGCTTCCTTGTCTATTTGGCTGTAATTTCGCTCCGTGGCCGAGAGCGTCCTGGAGAAAAAGGTGATGGGGGCCTCAAGCGCCATTGGCGAGTCGGTGACTAAGGACCGCCCCAATTCCAAAAGGGGATGCGTCTGCTGCCAGTACTAAAGGAAGGTTGGGGTCGAATTGGATGAGCACTGCCTCTGACGTAAGTAGTGATTTGACGGCGTTAAACGCCTGGTCTTCTTTGTGCCCCCAGTGCCACGGTGACTTTTTGTCTAGTAATCTGTGTAGGGGTTCGCTACTGAGGCTTTATGGGGCAAAAAGGATGCATAAAAGTTTAGGAGTCCCAAGAAAGCTTGTAGCTCCGCTTTGGAGGTCGGTGTGGGAGCTTCGTGGATCGCCCTGACCTTGGACTCCAGGGGGTGAATGCCAGAGGCGTCAATTTTATAACCCAGAAAGTCCACCTGTCTAGTGGCAATGGCGCATTTTTCTTTTTTTAACTTGAGGCCATGCTGTCTGAACCTCTCTAACACTGCTCGCACTCTCTGGAAGAGTTGGGGTCTGTCCCTGGCCGAGACCAAGATGTCGTCGAAGTAGGGTACTACACCAGGGAGGCCCTGTAAAATCCGCTCCATGAGGGATTGAAAAATACCCGGGCAACACTTACGCCAAATTGGAGACGCTTGCATCGGAAGGCACCCCTGTGAGTGACGATGGTCTGAAGTTCCGCTGTTTGGTTATCAACAGGGAACTGTTGATATGCTTGAGACATGTCCAATTTAGCAAAAATACTGCCCGGTTCGAATGTATGCAATAAGTGCTGAATGACGGGCACGGGATAGGCGCTAACTTGTAAATATTTATTGATTGTTGTCTTGTAGTCCGAGCAAATTCTCAGGCTACCATCTTTTTGAGGGTGTGACAATGGGCGTCTCCCACTTGGCGAAATCTGTTGGCTCAATGACCCCTTGTTTTAGTAGTTTATCCAATTCAGTGTCTAGTTTTGGTCGAATAGCAAATGGAACTCTACGTGGTTTTAATCTGATTGGGACTGCCTGGGGGTCAACGGTGAACGAGATGGGGGTTCCATTATAACACCCCAGCTCCTGCTGAACACATCTGCGTAGTCAGCGAATAAGGAGTCAGTGTCTGAGGTTGAGACAGCATGGACTCCTGTTAACCCTAGGCCGAGGTGGGGAAACCAATCGAGCCCCAATAAGGTGGGTAGATTGCCGTTAACTACCACTAGAGGTAGGTGGCCTTTAAAAGCTCTAAAACTGACAAAGAACTTGCCTCTGCCGATCACGGAATGGCCTTCCCCTGGTAGTCCTTCAGACCGAACTGGCATCTCTGAAGCCGGGTAGTAGATAGGCTGGGGTGGAGTCTCTTGAGGGTGTTCCACGAGATTATTGAGAGCGCTGACCCTGTGTCAACCTCCATGTGGCACGGTTTACCTTCTAGGGAAACGGAGAGAGAAATTTTACTAACAGAGTGGCAAGTACGCCTAGCAAGGCGGTGCGTGCACAGTTTAATACTTGCCTCTGTGGTCCTGAGTGCGAGGACGGGGTTTTGTGCAGCGCTTTGGGGGCTTGGCAGACTCTCGCAATGTGCCCCCTCTTATGGCAGTTGTTGCAAACGGCTCCTTTAAACTTGCAGGTGGCCTTTGATGTGATCCCCACAGGCTAGGCACAGGGTGATGTGCTTGGGTGGACCGGTGTATTCTTGTTTGGCCCCTACCTGCGACCGTCTGTCATTGGTGAGGCGATGGACATCGTTCTCATCGTTGTGGCCTTCCTCCGCTTCCACCTCTTCGGAATGGACTGGGAACGCTGCCAGCTTGGCGCTTGGGCCCTGAATTTCGTGGCTGGAGTTCGTTGCTAGCTCGGCTGCTAGGGCCTCCTCTGCCGCTTGCGCGAGGTTGAGGTCTTTTTAGCTAGCAGTCGCTCTGTAGGTTGAGATCCTTGACCCCACAAACCAATTGATCGAGGAGCATGTCCTCCAGGTATGTTCCAAACCCGCAGTGCAGGGCTGCTGTTCTGAGGGCGGCCATATATTGGTTGATGGTCTCCTTACTTGATTGCTTCCTCATTCGAACATGAACCTCCTGGCGATTTGTGAAGGTCTGGGAGCGTAGTGGTTTGTGAGGATCTCAAACAACTCAGACCACGGAACGCTTTTTAATTCTCTCTCGGCGCCACGAGTGCTGCAGCGGTATCAGAAACGGTGGCTCCGCAGATAGATTAGGAAATAGGATTTTTCCGATGCTCTCCCGCATCCGACAGGCCGACCGCATCGATGTAATGATTGAAACGGTTCTTATACGATTCCCACTTCTCTTCGTCTGGTTTAAACGCCGGGAATACTGGATTGGAACTCATGGTGCTGGAACGGCTGGGCTACCTGCGGAGAAATCTCTCTGGGACTACGAACGCCGTGAGTTACAAGTGATATCAGCTCTGGAGAGGTTCCTTGCTACCCTCTCTTTCTCTCTCTCTGGGTTACCACGTTGGCTGCTAGCCGTTGGAGGTGTCTTGATTCGCGCCAAAAAAAGTGGGCGTTAGTGACTCTCTACAGCGCTGTGCTGTGATTCCTACTGGCCCAAATTCAAATGACACCCGCTTGAATTTCGCGCCAAATGCAGAGCGGCTGCGGCTTGCAGCGCTTCACTTTCCCGTGAAGCGAGGCTAACAAGCTGCTACAGACGCTTCTAACTATTTGACTCAGACCGCTTTCTCTGGCTGCGGATCTGCGCTTTGCTCTTTTTGATCGCCGCGTTCGCTAGCTGACCGCTCTCTCTGGCTGCAGATCAGCGTTTCCCTTGTTGCCAGCCGATCGCTCTCTCTGGGCTGTAGATCGGTGGTTAGTGACTCAGCGGTTGCAAGGTGCTTCTGGTAGCCATCCCACCCTCGTCGCCAGTGTTAAGTTTGAGCAATGAGAGGCTGAACCAGAGCATGAGTGCAACAGTACTTTATTTACAAATAAAGGGCTGACCGTGCTTGCCAAGCCTGGAACTGGCTCGCAGCAATCAGCAGCCAGTTGGACCCCGCAGCCTGCTTTTATAGCTGGCTGCTGGGGAGAACTGACCAATGGGAATGGGGGGAATAACGCCCACTCAAGTGAGTGGACCTGAGTGAGAACTCCTTGAGTCCTCAGGACATAACAACCATGATCCTCCTCGTGGCTTGCAGGTGGGAGCTATGTATATAAGTTTTCAACTATATAGTTAGAATTGCTGGAGTCAATTAGTGTTTACCTTGAAAGAGATTTATCTTTGCTGGCGTTCTTCCCATGGACTTTTCTTGGTTATTTTCCTGGAGTTTATGATTAGTTAGTCCTGGAGTTTATGATTAGTTATCTCGACTTGCTTCAGAACCCTCATCAATGCAGTTTGTTTTGGTTTTCTGTTTGCCTCATTATTTACTTTTGTGACTTTAAACTGTGCCTAATAAAACAGTGAAATTAAGTTGAAGGCCTTACCGGACTTTAATATATGTTTTGGGTTTGGGGTTATTTTGAGAGACTACGGGTCATCACACAGTTTTTGACATGCAAAATCAATGGAGAAAGCTGGATTCACTTAACATCTATCTGATTTGCTTAATGATTGCACTGATTTGTGCAATGGTGAAAGAAAAGTCCATAAAATCTGGCACAACCCATTTAACAACCACCTTGGTCCCCTTTGTGACCACAAAACCTTCTACATTCTTACTGCAGCATTTTTAACCATTTTAAGAAGATGTAGAAGGTTTTGTGCCTGAAAGTGACTTTGTGTATATATTTCCCTATTCATATAAATTTAGTATGAACTCCCAGTAATCTCAAAAAGCCTGATTCATCTTATGTTCACATGCACTTTGGTGACAGAAGATTTAAACTTTCATATTTCTCATCATAATCTCTTTTTTTTTAAAAAAGTAATCATTGCAAATTGGGAAAAATGCCATTGGACTTAATTGAATGCCAAAATTTGGCTATTGTGGAAGTTTATAAATTTATAAATGTGCTTCTAATAACGTTTATAAAAGACCTGTGTTATTTCCCTAACAAACACTGATTGGGACAGTCATTTGAATAGTTTATTTCTAGATATAAATATTTTAGATAAATTGGTATATTCTAAAATATTTCCATTTGCAAGGTTCTTAATCACTTTTATTCCAGCAGTGATTTACAATAAAATGCATTGCAACACACACATGCACCTCACCCACACAAAGTACCACAGACACACACCGTACCTTCAGGCAGATGGCAGAAAGTAGAAGAGGACTAAGCTTTATTTTGGATAAGAGACATGTTTGCCTTAATTTAAAATATTTTTATTCTATTATGGGCAAATGGGACATAAAAAAATCCCATTTGAACCAGGCCTAGGGAAATCTTTGTGCACTATTATCTTTTTCTCAGTAGCTGAGTAAATGGTCCCTAAGGCACTTCCAAGGTGGATATGGAAGCACCCTTCCTCCTGGTATTGATAAAAAGGTCAGTTTGGTGTAATGGTTAAAATGCAAAACTAGAAACTGGTTCTGATCCTCTCTTAGGCATAGAAGCTGGTTGGGTGACTTTGGGCCAGTAATTCTCTCTCAGCTCAGACCATGTCATAGGATTGTTGTCCTGGGGAATATAGGAGGAGGGAGCATTAGGTATTTCCCCTTGAGTTATAATAAAATAAATTAAAGGTAGGTTATATATCAAATGAGTAAATAAGTACTCATTGGCAGAGCCAGTGCATCTTCACTTCAACCTAATCAGATAATCAAATTACTGAGGAATTATTTTCCCATTATCAGCTGATAAGCAACAAGTCAGCAGTTGTACAAAAACAGAACATGAATAAAATGCCCCCATTTATATTGCATGTTTATTTCTACTGCTCTCAGGCAAATGTTCCCACTCAAATTTTCTCAGATGCATCATCCTTATTACGGACACCTAAAAGAAACTTAAAAACAAACTTATCATCTGCATATCCTCTGTCTAGATTAAGCTGCAGTTATTTTGTTTTGTCTATTAAAATTTATATCTTGGGGTCTTTCAATCAGTCTTTACTCCTGGCAATGGCTTAAACATGTCCCTGCAGTTTTCTTGGCAAGATTTTAGGACAGGCTTGACACCCACCACTGACTTCTACATTTAAAAATCTTTTGGTCCTCAGACTGGTATCTCAACCATTATACCAAACTGGCTATAATTATTGACAAAGGGTTTCTTACTAAAAATGCTGTGCTGTGAAACAGATGACATAGATTAGATATAAAGTACTGGAGGTGGACTTTGCCAGACATCCAGCTATCTGGTTGGCAGAAGAGTAACTTTCTGTGTAACTTTCAGGCCTGGGAAGGAATATTTTGCCCCCGCCCAATATTTAGGAACATAATAAACACAGATCTCTTTTTCCCAGTGTTTAATTGATTTTAATGATTTTGATTTTTTTTTAAAAAAAATTGATCTTTCTGCCCTGCTTTATGTTTTATTTTATCGTACCAAGCTGCCTTGAGGGCTTATATAAGCACAAAACTGAAATATAAATCTAAGAATAAATAAATATCCTGGAGAAGCTAAGAGCATTCAATAGTTTTCTGGTACAGAAATGGACTCTTTTACTGGTTTAAACTTTTCTTCTCTTTTGGTTCACTGGCTCATTCTTCATGAAGACTTTTCATCAAACTAGAAAGCAAAAATCTTAGCTGACCTGTGTTATTATGAGCTCCCTCCCTCTCTCTCTCTCTCTCTCTTCGCTGTTGCTGCTAGGTTTACAGAGAACTACAGCCAAAATCTGTCAGACTTTTCAACATTGCATGACAAATAGACTTAGGTGCTACAGCCCATCACTAGTGGTGGCTTTCAACCTGGAAACCCTTTATTCTTGCAAACTACTTGTTTAATTTTCCTTACCTAGCATACTGCAGACATTTTTCTTTAGCTTGTTTCACTGGTTTGCCTTCTGCAATACTAGATAGGAGGCGCACTAAGAAATATTGCCCTAGGGCTTGAGATGAGCACGAGACCCTGATCCTAACCTACCCTCCCTCTCTCCTTCCCTTCCTTCCATGATAAACACACATGCAGAGATTCTTTTACTTTCTCCTAACAAAAATCAAATCTCTAATAAGGGACAGTGGGTGATTCATTTCTTATTGTTGCTAAACATTTATCTGCAATAGTTTCCCTAAGAAGACATAAAATGAACTAATCTAGAATAGGGACTAAAAAAAGCTGTCAATTACTTGATTTTTATGTGATGATTTCATTGTTTCTGTTTTATTTCGTCATTTTTGTTCTTGATATTGTTGGCTGTTAATGGTAATTGTATTTAATAATAAATAAATAGTTTGAATTTAGATGTCCCAGGTGGTATGGCAGGAGAAAAATTGAGCATCGCTGTTCCTTCAAGTCTGCTCAAAAACATGGGCTTACACACCTAGGCAGAGTAGGAAAATAAATTACTGGCTCTGGTTCTGGCCTCCCAAAAGATAAACAGATCCCCTTATTGGACAAGAATCTTGTGACACTTCATTCACATTTTATCATTAGATTTATCATGATATAACTTTCTGTGGATGACTGTTTTGTTTTGAATAAATACCAGGGGTGAATAATATTAATTTGTCTCCTGAAAGTGCCATTTTTCTACAATTTCTCAGTCTTGTGCTATTATAATTTTCATGTGGACACCAGTACACATCCAAATCCTGAAAACTGACCTTCTCTTTCAATTCAGCAGAAGGATCGTCTCTGCAGTTAAGATCTAAAAATTCCTGCACACAGAAATCATAAAAAACTAAAATTAAATGATGAACTGTTTCATATTTTTACTTATATATTGAATGGTAACACCTAACCCAGATCAGGTTTCTTGTAAAAAGCCAATCCCTTTGCATTGTTTCATAACAGGAACAGTTAGAAAACTTGACCTTAAATAATAAGCTAACACATGGTTTTTGAAAGGGACTATAAAGTGAAAGAATAAAAAAGCAGGTTATATACTGTTTACCAAGACACAAAATGCAGGTTATTATTATGAACATGTATGTATTTGACTACATATGTACCAGTGCTGGGCATGTTACAGTAAAAAGAAACTATTTTTTCCAATCTCTTTTCACACTCACCAAAGCAAGAAAAAAGATATTTTTTCTCCAAGAAGCCCAGGTGATATATGTTATTTTCTTCCATTTTATTCTCACAGCAATCCTGTGACATAGCATAACTGAAAGGCAGAAATTGCCAGAAGACACCAGTGGGTTTCAGAGTAAGCAAACTCACAAACAAACCTCTGTATTATTAGAAGAATTGCAAGATCAATGGAAATTCATTTGCAGCATAAGCAAATGGACTGAATCTTGAATTACATTTCTTGTCTCTATATGAACTGTAATTATAATAGTAACATCAGCCTGTGACAACTATATTTTAAAAGATGTATTGTTTTTCTCTAAATCAAATAATTATAATTGAAAGAAATCCAATCTTTTATATTTGATTTAATAAAGCAGTCCAGTTTTATGCTAAAAACTTAATAAATGTTTCTTTTGTTTACTTTTATTGTTGAATTATTCAATTAACAACTATACTTTTCCATAAATGACCGTAAAACCAACCATGGAAGAATAGATAAGAAATTTCACCCTGAAAGCTCAAGATTGTGGATTGTTTTTCATTATATTGGAAATTTCCCAAGCTTCCACTTGGCTGCACGTTCAATGGGGTCTGTCTGCATTAATTTTCTAGGGTCTCATGGATCTTTGACTTTTCTACATTATTATTTTATGGATAGATTTTAAGAAAAGATTACATTATGTTCCTGCAACAAAGATATAATTTGGAAAACATTTTCAGGAAGAGGTGATTCCATGAACACTTTGTGATTCTTGTTTTTGTGAACAGCTTTGGCTAAAGGATCTTTCATCATGTAATAGCTGAAATATAATGGTTAAATTCAGATTTTAGTATAAGCTATTTTCCTTTTGTAAAGGAGTCCGAACAAACTTTGGGTTTGACCTAAGAAAAATAGTTTGTTCCTAGTTTAGCTAGTAAAGCTAAGTGGCTTTTTCTCTCCCCTAAATGGTGCAGCGACCCATTAGCAATTTCCCACAGGCTTGGTTGTGCAAATTTGATGTGCTAATTAAGTAGAAAAGGAACACAGGGTTTGTTGTAAATTTGTATGAGAGCCATCTCTACTCTAATCAGCTTGTCCTCTTTGCTATTTAATATCTACACGTATCTGCTGTGTGAGGTCACTCGGAAATTAAGAGTGAGATGCCACCATTATACAATTCAGTCTTATCTCTACAGCCTCTTGCCAAACAGGTTTTGGATCTACAGGTGGTTCAAGTGCCAAGGAGCTCATTCAACAATTAAGCTTTGTGACCAGCTGAGACCATATCTAAGCCTTTCAGAGTTACCCATTCCTAAATTACATCTCAGCTTGAATTCAGGAATAGTCAGGAATAATCGCCATGTGGGGCACTTCTTAAAGACAAAAACATTTAATTACCGGGAAGTATGGGTTAACAACCAATGGATGTTCCCCAGATCACATCAAGCATGCATTAAAAAAAAACACCAGAAGGCTTGCAAATTGGAATATCTTAAAGAACATTTCCCTTGTCATGAATCTATCTGTTGCTGAGATTTACAGGAGCACTCTTTAAAGTTTCAGAAATCTGTTTCTTAGCACACAGAAGGGATCCTTCTGCCATATCTTGGGGGTAATGGAATGCATATTATCTTTCTCTGCTGCTAGAAAAATAGTTACAATGTGTCTTCCATTAGTCTTTCCTGCTTAATTTTATCATGCTTTTATTAATTATGGATGTATTTTAATGTATTGCTTTATTTGATTCTTTTCAGTAATCATGAGTACCTGATAGTACAAAACAATTGGGTAAAAATGCATCAGTAAATAACACATGAGTAAGATATATCTATATCAAGTAAAGTTTACAATAAAACAACATATCTACATACTTCATTACAGTAAAATCACTCGCTATCATTCTATGCATCATTCTAAGTAAATATATGAGTACTGTAGTGTTTATTCTTTCTAGACTATCTCTCTTTCCCTCCAACATCAACCTCCCCCACAAAAAATTACAATAAAAGGGTTTTTTTTTAAATCTTCCTGTTTTTGAATGTAAAAAAGTACCTGGTTTATTTTCAGTTATATTCATTTCTTTGCACTTGCACATTTCCCAATTCACTATTACAAAATATATGGCCTCTCTCTCTCTTTTGCAGGTGGAAATTATGACATATTTTATCAAAAAACATAAGACCATTGTGAATTAACACTGAATATGTTATATAAAACATAACAGAAATACATTCTGAAACCAGAGATAACCACAAGTAAAATAATCTTGCAACACTTATGCCCATTCAGTTCAGGCATGTCTCCTGTAGAGGGAGCCAAACAGCTTTATAAACCTAGAGTTTATAAACTCTCAGTCAAATCCCAACACTGTTCCCAAATGCTATTTGAACTACAGAAGTTTATCAAGCTACTGATATATGAGAGCAAAAATCCCCCTACTCTTTCAAACCCATGTTAGCATTACCAGTCATTTTAAAAAGTTGTGAAGACAGGGAATTGAAGAAAATAGAATTGAAAGCAAAAGTTGTGTCGGAGTTCCTTCTAGAAACAGTCCATTTTAGAAATAGAATATTTAAAAGACATGGACCTTTTGCCATTCTTTCCTCACTTCAGTTAGAAGGGGAAATGGGAAGAAATCTTGTCCATATAATGTAGTTAACAATAAAAAGGTCCATTCTTCTACCAGTTTTTATTTGTTTCATTCCAGATCAAACCTTAAGCTGCCAAAAAGAGGCCACTTTTTTGACTTTATAGTTGGCCAGAAATAAATCACTTTCAGTACATTCTACTGTAGTAATCAACAGACCAACAAATGGGCCAGACTCTGTGTCTCTCCATATTTTCACAGCATGTCTATGGAGAATCTCAATCATCCAGATCATGGTTGTCCCAAAAGTGCTTTTTCAAAAGGCAACTGGACTTTGTTTTTGCTTGAAGATGTTTCGCTTCTCATTTTTTTGCTTGAAGATATTTCACTTCCCATTCAGAAGTGAAGAAGCCTCCTGGATGAGAAGTGAAATGTCTTCAAGGAAAAACAAAGGAAGTCCATTGCCTTTTGAAAAAGCACCTTTGGGATAACAGATAACAGATAATCAGAGTTGGAAGGGACCTTATAGGTTATCTGGTCCAACCCCCCACCCAAGCAGGAGACCCTACACCATTTCTGACAAATGGCAGTCCAATCTCTTCTCGAAAGTCTCAAGTGATGGCGCTCCCACAACTTCCGAGGGCAAGCTGTTCCATTGGTTGATTGTTCTCACTGTCAGAAAGTTTCTCCTTATTTCCAGGTTAAATCTCTCCTTGTTCAGTTTCATCCATTATTCCTTGTCTGGCCAGCATGTTGTTATCTGCCATCAACCTCTACTTGTGCATTTTGAACTTACACTTAGGCACTCCCACCATCAACCTATTCAATGTTCTTCAAGTAACATAAGGAAAGCTTTCATCAGTGAACATATACAAAAGACACATAAAAGCATGCATTAAAATGGCCAATTGACCCCAAAATTTCCATGGTTATGTGAGTTTTATGAACTTTTCTATTTTATGAAGTTTATTGACGTAGTTGTGAAGTGAATCACTGCAGTCATGAAGTGGGTAACACAGTTGTTAACTAAATCTGGCTTCACTATGGACTTTGCTTGTCAGAAGGTCACAAAACATGATCACATGTCTCCAGGACACAGCAACCATCATAAATATGAACCAGTTGCCAAGTATCTAAATTTTGATCCTGTGATCATGGGCACACTAATCATCATACGTGTGAAAAAAAGGCCATAAGTCACATGTTTCAGTGCTGTTGTAACTTAGAACAGTCACTGAACAATTGATTGTAAGTTGAGGACTATCTATATCAGTGGTGGGATTCGAATTTCTTTACTACTGGTTCTGTTGGTGTGGCTTGGTGGGCGTGGTAGGGAAAGGATACTGTAAAATCTCCAGTCAGAGGTGGTATCTGCCGGTTCTCCGAACTACTCAAAATTTCCACTACCGGTTCTCCAGAACTGGTCAGAACCTGCTGAATAACACCTCTGACCTGTGTGTGTGTGTGTGTGTGTGTGTGTGTGTGTGTGTGTATGTATATATGTATGTATTTATGTATGTATGTATTCTGATATAAGAAATTTCAACCATCTCACAGCATAAAATGAGAACTCTTTCTTATCTAGAACACAGTACTGTGTAAGTCTGGCCTTGTTACATTTCCAAGTTATTCCAGAGTTTTGGCAGTCCTAATTGATGCCAGCCTTAAAGCAATCTTAGAAACTGCTTGCTCAGCTAATCTGACCCACTGTGCATATGTATTTGTGTGCATGTCTGTATCGCCCACCTTCCTCACTCGGCCTCCCATTCTGCGGGATGGTTTTCAACTAAAACACCAAGTAGGCGTATAATAATCTAAGAGTTTGACAGACTAATGAGGCTACAGATGACTATTAATATGTTTGCATGCAAAATGTTGATTCTTGATCTAACACAGAATAATTTATTTGCACAGAACAGGATGAAAATATATCTGGATTCCGTGTATATGCTGTGGCTGGTTATTTTCAGAGTGACTAGTGATATGACACTCCTCAGCTACTAATCTGATGGCATCTTAAAGACACCATTTTTTGTCATGCTGGTTATTTCAATTCCTAAGAGGAAAGCACTCACAAGCCATATATGTATGCACAGATTTTGCTACTACCAGTACTACGATTACCTTCTATACAAATAAAGTCTGTAATATCAGGGGAATTTTTCATGCTCTTTCTGGTCAGTTGTAATGAACCTTTTTAGCCAACTGTAGAAGCAGGCATTTGGAGATTAGTGCTGGCCTAATAACCTATCACATAGCAGATAAATCCATTTTTGTAGGACATATATTTTTTTGTGCTAGAGGAATACATCTTTGGGGAAAGTGAACCAGTTTTTATTTGCTGTTTGCAGTTGAAGAATCAAAACCACACAACATTCTGGTCATGTTGCCTAAAAGCATCTGGCAAACATTCAATTTTTAATAGCCATCTCAATAATAAGTCAAATGGGCCTACAGAAATTATGTTGTGATCATTGAGACAACATAAGCTTCTTTATCTTATAAAATATTTCAATCAAATGATTTACTAACCTCTTAAAATCTAGTGTTTAGCAGATGTGTTAAACACCACTGAGCATGTCTGTTGGTTATGCTAAATGGGGAAAAAATCAAATGCATGATTGTAATCCAGTGAATCTGGAGTTATGCCACTAGATAAATACTGATACCAAGAGATTTTATGGAACATGCTAGCAGCTAGAGTTTAGGTATGTTTTTACTCATAAATGCCTGAACGGTTTCATCTGTTAAGATAAAAAGCTAAATACCCTGACAGTTTGGCATGCAGTCCTGTCTTGCATCTGGATCTCTAAACTATGGAAACTGCCAAAATACTTAACAGGACTGCTCTTGTGAGGCCTCTTCCCAGTTGCCAATCCCATCTTATAATAGATGGGATTGGCAATCTTTATAGAAGAGCTTCAGGAGATGAAGCAAGTAAAAAGACACCTTGTATAACAATGGCATAAGACTAAGAGAAGATGTCTTGTATGTGATAATATTCAAGCTTACTTGATGGTGACAAGAGTGGCAAAGTGTTTGTTGTTCTCTCTGCTTATTGTGTTTGATGCATTCCTAGCAGGAGATCCAGTTAAGGATTAATCAGACTTTTTTTTTTTTAGGGAAAGATGGGGAAGATGAAATGCTGGCAGGAGGGTCTGGGATGTTTCCAAGTTTCCTTGCTGTTAAAATTATTCATATTCATGCTCCTCTGGGTGCCAGGTGGACAAGCCAAGTGAAATGAGAGGGGTGAGATTTCATGGAGTTTGAAAAGTAGGATAGGATGATCTGTAGTATAAGCTCTTCTTCCTGTGGTCTTGATACATGCTCCTTCTAGCTCCTTCCAATTGCTGGGTGGGATGTCTGCATCTCAAGGTTGTTGAGAAGCTGCTGGTGTCAGTTACAGATCATTCTAGAATAAATGTATTACAGTGGAATGCTTCTGTTTGCGACCAATTCGGGTGACAACCAGAATTTTTGCTTCTATTTTGCTTCTGGTCGTAAACAGACCTTTGGGTCGTAACCAAGTAAACCTGAAAATCGCCATGGTGATTTCCCCTTTGACACCATTTTATTTTTATTTTTTTGGGGGGGGGGAGGGGGTTTGGTCTGCACATGTGCAGATGGTCTTGCTTCCTGTCACGACCAAATCAGGTTGTGATTGTAGTCCTGGAATGGATTACATTCGCGACCCCAGGTTCCACTTTATATTAATTCTTTCCAGTCATGATACAGGTTGGATCATGGGAGAAAAACCTCATCGGTTGCCCTGGTGAATAATCTTTGTTATTCTCTTCAGAGGGAAGAATGATCCCCATGGTTCTGTTAGACTTCTCACTGGTAGTTGATAACATGGACTACGACATATTTCTGAATCAGCTATAAAATCTGAAAGACAGAGTATTACTTTGAAGTTGTTCTGCTGTTACTTCAGCACTGATGCCAGGCAGTAGTTATGAGGAGAAGCAACTGAGACTACAGTTATTCCAAAGTGGGGTTCCATACCAGTGGTGGGATTCAAATTTTTTTACTACCGGTTCTGTGAGTATGGCTTGATGGGCATGGTGTGGCTTGGTGGCGTGGCTTGGTGGGCATAACAGGGGAAGGATACTGTAAAATCCCCATTTCCTCCCCACCCCACTAACAAAGGAAGACCCAGCTGATCAGCTGGGACTTGGGAGGCAGAGAATAGATGGCAGCGAGGCCAGTCGGAAATGGTATTCTGAACTACTCAAAATTTCTGTTACCAGTTCTCTGAACTACTCAAAATTTCTGCTACTGGTTCTCCAGAACTGGTCAGAACCTGCTGAATGTCACCTCTGTTCCATACATAATTGCCTCTGGCATATTATTTAACAAGTAAAGGAAATTACTGATCCTCTCTCAATTTGGATGAATGTTTTCTTCCTTATTGCCCACAGCCTGTATATGACTGGGGCTGTATTAATAACATATTTTTCTTTATATAACAACAATTGCAACAACAGCAATAACAACTATATTACATCATATAGTTTTTATTATACTATATATCATATTGCATTTTATTAAACTTCATACTATTATACTGCTACTTCATTTTCATATAATATCATATAAAGTTAACCTTAAAAAAGAAACATTTCTTGTAATATTTTTTAAGAATTATTATTTTTAAATAAAAACAATTGTGAAATACTTAACTTTACTGAATTGGCTACTGACATCATTCTTCATTTGCACATTAATGTAAACAAACATTACCCATAATCCTAGATACATAATATCATCTGAGAATATCTTACAGGGTACATGTGGAGAATTTGGGAAACTATTTACAGCTTTTCCCTTGAAAGTAATTGTGACTTCTCAGACAAATTAAAACTGTTATGCAATCTGAATTAAGAACGAAATTCATTTTGTGAACTAATTCCTTACATTATTGCTAATGCCCACACCTTTTGTAATCCAGAGAAATCTAGACCATTTCTAGCTTTAAATGCACTAATCATAATATGATGACATAGATGAACAAAATACGACCTACCACAATGAAATATAATAAATATATTTAAATTAAAAATAAGCAAGTATCTACATTTGAACTGAGGCCCTAGCCAAGGGGCCGACTGGCTCTCCTCTTGACATCATGGGTGTTCACAAAGGTAGCTAATGATTAAACTTGTCTTGTTGTGATATAAATTCAGCCTCGTCTGAACCTGCGTCGTGCATGTTCAGAAGAGGCAGAACTTGCACTGTAGCATTACATGTTTTGCTTGGAAATCTCAGCTTGGTGGATATCCCCATTTAAGGAGAAAATTGATTAACAAGCAAGATATTTTTATTAAAAGATAATACTCATCTCACCTTCCGGCAGCCACATCTGGAGGCTATCAGTTCCCCACTTCTCCTCTCTTATCATGAATACATTGAGATAATAATGCGTATTAAGAAACATTTTTTGTGAAATTAATCTAACACATTTTCATCTTGCTGATTTTAATGGAAACTTCACTTCTGTGAAACTTCAAGATGTTCTCTCTTCCTTTTTGTATGTGTGGAGTAATGCTTAAATGGGCAATCACTATTTAACAAGAATCCTTCTGAAGCATTCCTTCCATGTAATTGCTGCCATAATTAACAATGTCCTTATCAGAATTAATAAGAGATCAGCTGAAGAAGAGTTTCCATTTCTATTTTCCACTATAATAAAGGGAAGCCCGATTTACTTTTTCTTTTATTAGCATTTAAACTTCTATTGCCAGACTCTATTGCTGCAACTCAAAGAAATACCTAAAGGGCTGGGTTTTCACTTTATGATTATGACTTCAGGCTGCTGTTCCCCTCGCCTATAAATATTTAGCTTCATAATATATTGCCTCAATTGGTGATTTCCAAGTAGTCAAGCCAACTGGAATGCAACAGCGGTGTAAGGCAGTATGATGAAATTGAGGCTGGCAAGGAGAATAACAAGCTATAATCCCTGTTGAATAATCCTGTGGCACTATAAATATTAGCCAATATTATGCCACCACATAAGCTTTTGTGAAACAAAACTTTTTGGATTTCCATGCCAACTCATAGAACAATTCCCACTGAAGATAGTTTCAGAAACATTGGCTTAGCTCGGCTTGCAGTATTTAGTGCAAGTGGTTCTCAGTCTTGATGACTCTAAGGCTCTAAGGCTGGGAGTTGAGGTCTATACGTCTTAAAGTTGCCAGGGTTGAAAAACACTGCTTTAGATCTTTCTTCATCAGACTCAATATGTGATCCACAAGTCCTTCAAGATCTTGTCACATTATCAGGCCTGGGGGGACGCAGGGGACCGGGGAGCTGCCTTCGTGTGCTTAATATCATCCTCTCTTGTTTTGCATCCCTTTTAATGGTTATTTTTAATTGTGACTGTTTTTATGTATTTATTGTTTTGTTGTATGCTCCCCAGAGTCACTTTCATGTGATATGGATGTCTATACAAATATAACAAATAAACAGGCCTCAGATTTAAATAAAAAAATAAAAAAGAGACAGAAAGGGACTACAAAGATTTGTTCCAAAGCTAGGCACATCCAAAAGGTTGTTCAACTCAGTGCTACTCAGCCTGTTTCTATTAGGTGAGATTCACACCAAGTACATCCAAACTGGATCAGAAGGCAGAAAAATCCCCCTGTAATTGAAAGCCTGAATACAAGTAATCCCCGACTTATAACAGTTCGTTTAGTGATTATTCAAAGTCACAACAGCATTGAAAAAAAGTGACTTATGACTATTTTTCACACTTATGACTGTTGCAACATCCCCATGCTCATATGATCAAAGTTTGGATAATTGGCAACTGGTTCGTATTTACAACTGTTGCAGTTTCCTGGGATCATGTGATCACCTTTTGTGGCCTTTTGACAAGTAGAGTCTATGGGCAAGCCAGATTCACTTAGCAACTGTTGTAAGAAAGGTCATTAAGTAGGGCAAAATTCACTTAATAGATGTTTCACTTAAAAAAATTAAGTTAATAAATTTTGGGCTCAGTTGTCGTAATATGTTGAGGACTATATATATGGCACTAAATATGGTCCTTCTAGTCTCATTAGTTTTTCTCTATTGATTTAACAGAAAGTGGGGGCACTATTTATCAAGGCTATTTACTACTAAAACTATTTACTGTTACATATGGAAAAGGGATGTTTTCACACACACATACCAATGCAATTCTCCAGAAAATCTTCAGTGTGTGCCACAGGAGAATTTGGCTCCATTTTGTTGGAGTGGGGGGATAACTAATTGTAGCAGAAGGTGGTAATGGTCAAAGGGATGACAATTAAGAGACAAGGAAAAAAACCTCCTTCTTTATACAAAGGAGTTTTGGTAAAAATCCACTCTCCATTCACCCATCCACCCCCACCCCTCCACACTGGATAAGGATAAATAAAATTGCTGGAATCACTGTAATTAATGTCGATCATATACAGCTGAACCTTTTGGAAAATACCCAATTTTAAAAAAAAAAATGTTTTGCAAAAGAACAGAAATGTGGACTCCACAGATGTCTACTTGACTCATGACATTAAGCTAACAGATAGGATTCAAAAAGAAGACCGGTTTGATAATAATCCCAAGAGAGCTCTTGGATGTTAAAATTAAAGGCAAAAGAAAGAACTGAAGTGAAAATAAACTAGCAATTTCCCAGAACTTAAGACATGAAGGAAAATACGCTTCCCAAAGTGAGAAGCAGCAACTGCTGTCTTACAGGCAGGAAAAGCAATGCCCACCATCAGGCAAGATGTTTAGCTTGAGAACTATTGATTGCCTAATATTAGTGACAAGATACAAAAACAGCCCAGTGGCAAGGGGTCAAGAGGACAGGTAGCAGGCCTCAAATGTGGGATAACATTACCAATAATCTCTTGGGATCGTTTGTATAAACATAGTTAACATTGTCAGCGGTTGAAAGATAACATAATTTTTATCAAATTAATACAGGGTGCCTGATGTTTTCAATGTACGCTTCATGCTGGAACACAAAAATCATACTTCTCAAGCTAATCTATATGGTTCAACCTGGGTTATCCAAGAAAACACACATTCATGGAGTGGTAAGATTTTTACAGAATTTGATAGTAGTCCAACTTGTTCACCTGTCATGATGTTGCTATAGACAGATTAGCCTCCCAACAACATAAAAATAATAATGAGCTTAGGGTGTTTTATTAGCGCCGACAACTCTTTTCCATCTCTCAATGAAGCTCATGTCCTTTCTCAGTCTTCACCCAACAGTCCTTTTTCTTTTGCTAGAGCTTGCATCTGCTCCTATTAAGTTTATCCTTCAGAGAAAAAGGATTTTTATTGTCTCCTCTTTTCCTAGTTCTTTTCTTTCTCTTTCCCTTTCTTACCACTATCAATCGATTCCTTTTTTCTTCCTAAAGAAAGGAAAACAGATGTCATTGCTTCCAGCCAACTTCTAGATTAGGAAAAGCAGTATTTTTTTCTTATAAAGAAGAAAAAAACATGGTTAAATGGAGAAAGACTAGCTAGAGGGAGACAGGACCCATGGAGAGGAGACAGGGAGAAGAAAGCTGCCGAAGAATATAACTCAGCGTAATACTGTTTTATACTGCACTGGTGAGACCAGAGTTAGAATATTGTGACCAGTTCTGATCACCACGATACAAAAAAGATGTTGAAACTTCTTTTTTTTTTCTTTTGAAATTTTTTTCAGGAAAAAATTGTCCTGCAATCTTTAACTCCTACACTGCAAAAACATATGGACTACTCTACTTGACCAGGGTAAAGCTATAGATGCAGTTTATATAGACTTCTGCAAAGCCCGTGATTCAGTGGTACACGACAACTAAACTCTTAAGGCATTTCCAGATCCCTCCATAAGTGGATTACTGCATTCCTGTCAAATAGGCAACAAATAATAAAAATAGAGAGCACTATATCAAATCCTGCTCCAGTTGTCCCCCAAGGCAGCGTTCTAGGATCCATACTCTTTATACTCTATATAAATGACCTTTGCAATCACCTTATAAGCAATTGCATTCTCTTTGCGGATAACATAAAACTATTCAACACTACCGACAATGCTATTGTCCTTCAAAGCATCTTGATTATTTGTCTGAATGGTCAAACAATTGGCAACTCCAAATCTTGACCAACAAATGCTCTGTCCTACACATTGGTAAAAAAAAAAATCAGTACACCAAATACAAACTAGGCGGATATGACCTCGTTGATGATCCTCACTCTGTCAAGGACCTTGGAGTTCTCATATCAAATGACCTAAGTGCCAGAGCTCATTGTAACAGTATTGCCAAAAAGGCATTAAGAGTTATAAATCTAACCTTATAAAGCTTTTCCTCCAGAAATATTGAATTGCTAACTAGAGCATATAAAACTTTTGCTAGACCAATACTCAAATGCAGCTCATCAGTCTGAAATCCGCACTGTATATCGGACATTAATACAATTGAGCAAGTCCAGGAGTATTTCATGAGAAGAGTACTACACTCCTCTGCTCGCAACAGAATACCCTGTATCACCAGGCTTGAGATTTTGGGCTTGGACAACCTTGAACTATGCCACCTATTGTTAGACTTAAGTGTAGCATGCAAAATTATCTGCTACAATGTCCTACCAGTCAATGACTACTTCAGCCTCAACCACAGCAATAAAAGAGCACACAATAGATAAAAACTCAATGTAAACCGCTCCAAGCTTGATTGCAGAAAGTATGACTTCAGCAACAGAGTGGTCAATGCCTGGAATGTACTACCTGACTCTGTTGTTACATCCTCTAATCCCCACTCCTTTAACCTCAAACTAACCACTATTGACCTCACCCCATTCCTAAGAGGTCTGTAAGGGGCATGCATAAGCACCCCGTCCCTGTCTTATATTCCCCATTTAATCGTACCTATTTTCTGTATTCTTACTCATGTTTATATTTATACCTATTATCTTACAAGCGATTGACAAATCAAATAAATAAATAAATAAAATAAAACTCTAGAAAAAGTGACTAAGACTTTCAGACTTCATCCAGGTTTAGTTTCAAGAAGAGCCAATCAGCTGGGACTCAGGAGGCAGAGAATAGATGGGTGCAGGGCCAGTCAGAGGTGGGATTTGTCAGTTCTCCGAACTACTCAAAATTTCCACTACTTCTCCAGAACTGGTCAGAACCAGCTGAATACCACCTCTGATCTAGGCATAATAAGCTGGCAAAAAAGAAAAGAAAAGTAATATTCAAATAAGTTGTTGCACCAGGAGGAGGTAAAAAATCAAAATAGTAGATAACTGTATCTTATGTCCCATACTGTATGTGGTCTTTTTTTCAAAGGCATCATATCCCAATTTTAATTAACTATTTATCACTGATGAAAAAAGAAAAAATGTATTATAAAGCATGCTGAACATATAAAGCACAGGTAGTCCTTGACTTATAACAATTTGTTTAGTGACCTTTCAAAGTTACAACAGCATTGAAAAAAGCGACATGTGATTGTTTTCACAATTATAACCATTGTGGCATCCCCGGGGTCACCTGATAGAAATTTGGATGCTTAGCAACTGGCAGGTGTTTATGATGGCTGCTATTTCCAGGATCATGTGATCCCCTTTTATAATTTTCTGATAAACAAAGTCAATGGGAAATCAGATTCACTTAACAACCATATTACTTACTTAAAATCCACAGTGATTCAGTTAACAACTGTGGCAAGACAGGTCATAAAATGGGGCAATTGTGGACTCAATTGGACTCAATTGTGGTCTTACATTGTAAGTACTACACTGGCCATGTTTGTCCAGCATAACAATGTATAGTTTCATGCTGAATGCTTGATGAATTGCCTTAAGATATAAAAATAACCATGAGTGAATTTCTCCCGTTACTATTGCTTGCCAGATACTATAATTCAAGAAACAGTTTTGCAGATCAGATAGACTGCTAAATGCTGGTGGTTGATTACTAATGGATTGTATTGTGCTTTTTATCATATGGATTGGATATACACAATTAGTTTAGTCTAATTGTTTGGATAGTTCAGTCCATCTTCCAACAATGCTTTAGAAAAAACAATTTAAGGATTTAATCCTGAGATCTGTAATAAATCATGGTGCAAATAATCTTTATGATCTTTAAATTCCATTCTTCCATTATTTGCAAATGCTCTTAATCCTGTAACTCAGTGGAAAGGCAACCTGTAGTGTTCCAGATGTTGCTGAACTACAACTGCCAGCATCTTTTACTAACGGTCATGCTTCCCAAGGAATTTTGTAAAATCTGAAGTGCTACAGGCTGTCTTCCCTTTCTGGCCTTGTTTTGTGAAACTGGTTTGAAGAAGGGCTTTACTCAAAGCATCACCAAAGTAAAGCACTTTTTCAAAACAGTTAATAAAGATAAAATACTATTGACAAGCAGGTGTGACTTGTGGCAAGCAAGAAGACAAAAGAGACAAATGGAAGAAGCAACCTTGGTGGTTGAATACCACTGTTTCTTGAGGCCCACTACATAATTCCAAATCATTAGAAAACCCTTGGCAACATTTCAACTCATGTTTCTGAGATAAGCAGCAATACTTTTATCATCATTCCAACAACATATGGTAGGTCTGTTTCTTTCAGCAGATGTGATTTTTTTAAAGAAAGGAAATTAGACATGTTTACAATTATAGCCAGACAAAGAATGGTACATAGAAAATACATGGGAAGCAGCCGTTTTCATTGGTCTTATTGCCATAATAGTCTGGATTATACACTGTGTTCTTGCTGCAAAAACATTCATTTGCTGTCAGCGCTCCTGTGTGAAAACAAATTAGCCAGATGATTAATGAATATCAAAAACAGCTTGTGGATTCTCCACAGTGAAGCCTCAGCTTTGAGTGAAAAGTGGAGTTGGGGAAATTCTCTGCTCTTTTAGCAGCAAAATGATTCAGATGTAAATGCTGCTAGAAGAGATGTCTTCCTTGCTGATTATTTACTACAGCCAATCAATGTTCCCAAGTCTGTAAACCAGAGGCAGTATTTAGCAGGTTCTGACCCGTTCTGGAGAACTAGTAGTGGAAATGTTGAGTACTTCAGAATACTACAACTGATTGGCCCCACCCCCATCTATTCTCTGCCTCCTTTTTTGTTGCCCTGTACAGGAGAATGGATCTGGAAAGTAAGTTAGTGGGGTGGGGAGAGAATGGGATTTTACAGTATCCTTCCCCTGGAGTGGGGTAGGAGTAGAGATTTACAGTATCCTTTCCCTGCCATGCTCACCAAGCCACACCAAGCCCATCAAACCATGCCATGCCCACCAAGCCACGCCTATAGAACCGGTAGTAAAAAAAAATTGAATCCCACCACTGCTGTAAACACTGTACATATTAGACTATACTAGTTCTTGAGTAGAAGTCAATACACTAGAACCAAGCTGACCCTGATATAGCAAGTTGCTTGCAGTAATATTTCCCTCTATGAATCTACTCAACTGGATATTTTCCTGCTTTCACCAATGTACCAGTGTGAAAAATCATGTGCAGGACTGGTTTGATCAGCAACTGTGTTCAAACACAAAAAGAAACTGTAGTGGGATCAAGAGGGATGCAGCTTTGGGCAATGATGAAATGCAAGATATCATCTGTGATGAATAAAGGAAGACAGATGAATTATTATTGGCATTAATGCCCTTGGAAGAATTGAAATTCCATAGGACATCATTCAATTTTAGGAAGTTTATTTCCAGAAGTTTGGGGGGGGGGACCCTCATTTTAGTGATTGTGAAGGAGAATGAATGCTATGAAGCTCTAGATGCAAAATATCTGTGCTGAACACCAACACGCTATACATACAAATAGAAAAGCAGAAGTTAGCCTGCAAGCCACAGGCAGAAAAAGACGTAGTTTTCCTAAACTATGAGGTAAACTAAGGTGATAAAGGAGTGTCAGAGCATTAAAGAGACAAAAGGATTACTCCAGAGGAAGAGGAGCAAATGGTAAATCTTTAAAATAAATGAGAGATAAATGGCTTCTCCTTTGTAAAAGGTAAAGGAGAAAAGAATAAGACTCTGATATCTGAGCCAACGTGAAGAATGAATTGTCTGATGCTTTTAACATTCGCTTTTTATGTTTTCTGCCATAAGGGGGAAAGCCTAGTGTAATGGTGGTACAACTGAAGATGACTTAATCCTGTCATACTCAAGGCCAGGTCATAGAGACATGGCCGAAAAAGGATGTTGCCAATACAAGAGTGAAAGACCCTTTGTTAGCATTTTGCCTTCTTCACTGATCAGCTGGCACACTTAGTGCTGGCCTTTTCCTTTTATTTCATGCATTTCTAACAGAATCCTTTCTGTTATACTCAGCATCCTTTACTAAAGTCAGCCCATTCTTCATCCCATCACCCTTATAGTTCTGAGGTACTTTTCTGGACTCTTCCTTTGTGACGTGGCTCTCTTTTCATTTCTTGTATGCGTCTTTTTCGGTTTTCATCTCTACGCTTTTTGTGTAATCATGTTAGCTTCTCTTGCTGCCATTCATTCTTTCTCCTCAGTAGGACTCTTCATGATTGTACTTTTAAACCTCCTTTAGGAATTCTCAGTCAGTCTGAACTACTTTTTATTCTACTTTGCTGTGCTATGGGATTCTTTTCATCATTGCTCAGAGTTTATTACAATCCACGTTTGTGAATTCCAAAGATCAGAAAACATTGAAGTATATGTTTAACTAATGTCCGTTTTAAATTCCCTTAAAATAAGAACTCCAACATTCCTAAGTACCTCCAAAGTATTCTTGCTACTTGCCTATCCTCATCTAAGAATTTTTTATTTAGTATCAAAATCTTATACTGTAGCTTTCTTGAAGTCTCCTAAGTGGGTATTCAAATGTTTGCTGTAGCCAGGCAGCTATTACAATTCAGAGTTTTGAAATTAAAAAATGGGGGGAAACCAAGCTGGCCAAATTCCAGAATGTTCAACAAATACTCCATTTATGTAATCACAGGGTGCATCTTTTCATATTTCTATCAAATTTCAAAATTCAGCAGTTCTCTATTTCAGTCAAAAGAAGTAAGATTTGCCATGCTAACTGAAGGGTAGCCTCCAATCTCCATTAGGTATTTCTGTTCTTCCCATTGATTTCCAAGGGTTGATCCACTGTTCATGAGGAAATTATGTTTTGAATTCTAATCCACCTACTTCAAATTATTTAGTAATTAGTAATTTCTGATTGAAACAAAAAACACAGGGGATAGAAAGCGTCTCTCCATTAGGATAGATTTCCAGAGGTAGTTCAGATACTTTTATTTTCCACATTTTTTTTTCATTGTTTAAATTGTAAAGGATGGTCTCCAATCTTTTCTTCTTCAAAACAGAAGAATTTTAAAATATTTCAAATATATCCCATCTTCCAGGATCCAATCTAGGTCAGTCACCAGGCACCAGATCATTAGTCTTCTAAGCTCTCACACTCATACTGGAATCCATCGTTGGGCAACTTCTCTCTCACCAGAATGTGTGGTGAGAGTAGAGTAGCAGAGTAAAGAGACACATTTTGGTGAGAGATAAGTTCCCTGAATTATGGACTCCAGAACAAGTGGAATTCTCTGCTCCTGGTGACAGACCCAGATTGGATCCTGCAACATTATCCTGGGACGTGTATATTTGCCTTCATTTATGAAATCTTATGCCGGTGGTCCTCAAGTTATGACTACAACTGTGCCCAAAATTTATGTTGCTAGATGAAACAATTTTGCCCCATTTTACAACTTTCCTTGCCACAGTTGCTAAGTGAATCATTGCTTTTGTTAAGTTAGTAACATGCTTGTTAAGTGACTCTGGATTCCCCCTTGACTTCGCTTGTCAGAAGGTTGCAAAAGGTGATCACATGACCCCAGGACACTGCAACTGTCATAAGTATGAACCAATTGCCAAGCATCTGAATTTTGATCATGTGATCATGGGGATGCTGCAATGGTCATAAGTGTGAAAATGGTCATAAGTCACTTTTTTCAGTGCCATTGTACCTTTGAACAGTCACTAAATGAACTATCGAGGACTACTGTATTCATTTATAAAATACTCAGTCATATGAACTGATGAATGCAGATTTATTGTCTTATTGTCTGTCTTGTGTTTCTCAAGGAAAAAAATGATTAAACAATTACTGTAAAAACAAACAAACAATGGGATTGTGCAGGTACTATAATTCTGTCAGGTAGTACTATTTACAGACATAGCATCCTCTATTCACATGTTTCTCTCAAAGTGTTAAGCTACCTCTTTATCTTTCATCATACTCTGTCAGTCTATAAAAGGAAAAGAGTGATCTTGATCTGACTGACAAGCGGCAAAGCACATCAAGTATTCCAATATGGAAAGTGTTAAATAAACTATTAATCATCACAAACATCTGATGAAGACATCGTTGCAGTTTAAACAAGGACTGTCCAAATAAGCACCGAAACACTGAAAGATCACATTGATTTTCTACCAGCCCTCCTGATATCAAGTATAGCTAATTTTCTGCCAAAGTTCTGAAACTCAATCCCTGAACCATGAATATTTGGTTAGAAGCTGATTTTGGCAAAGAATCACATCTCCTTTACTTCATCTTTTCTTTGCCTGGCTTCCTCCCATTTCCCCCATCCATTGAAGACTTTCCAAACTTTCTGGTTGGAAATACCCCCTGGCTGGTTTTCTATCACAAGTTTATACCGGATTTGAGGTTGTTATTTTTCTTCCTGACATGTCGCCCATCAAATTAAAATTATTACAATTTTCTTTTGAAAAGTTACATGGAGTTAAATCTAATTAAATGTCAGGACATTGAAGGAGGACTCCAGAGTGTGAGAGGTCTGCCAGCAGAACTGAAGTGGCTCACACATAGAGAGTAATCAGAAAAAAAGATTGATTTCATGCCGTGATTTCAAATAATGCTAGATATCCATCTGTTTAGGGGAATAAAATGGACTGGTGCCTGTTAAATATTAAAGTTAGGAACTCTACCTCATTGGTGAGGAGAGGCCACTGACATTAAATATATGTGTGTAAGGTATAGTCTGGATCTGTATCAAATGCTAACATGAAGTAAGGAAAAGCTGAATTTGTAGGTTTAACTGAACTGGTTTTCCTCATGTTATGGAATCCCAAGGGTTGGCCACAAATGTTGCAATGCTCATCTAATCATGTCTAAATCAAATTATGTGTTGCAAGGTAGATGGCAGAGGTGGCCAAATCCAGGGGTGGGATTCAACCGGTGTTACTACCGGTTCGGTGGTTATGTTTTGCTGTGCTGCCCAAACAGCTGTGCCGCCCGGACAGCTGATAAGTGTTGCGCATGGGTACACAACATTTGAAAAAGCACTATTCAACTGCTTTTTCAACCTCAGCTGTGCTGTGCAAAGCAGCTGAGGTTGAAAAAGCAGGAAATAAAGGTCAGGTAACAGCCCGGGCAGGCGGGTGGGCCAAACAGCAGCAGACACAGAACCGGTTCTGTGTCTGCTGCTCTTCAGAGCTACCAGTTCTATAGAGCATCCCATCAGTGGCCAAATCTCGCCACTTCTTATCAGCTGCAGTTTTGCAAGCAGTTGTATCTCTGCTTAATCATTTTACAGAGGGAATACGCTCCACGTGAAACACAATATATTTAAAACTAGGAATTAAAGAAAGCCTAATGGCCGCTATAAGATTGTGAGAATGGCAAGTCATAACTCTACTGATTTGCTAAGATAAAGGTTCAGTTGACAAACAACGCTGTGGAGTGCTGAACTTTAATAAAGTTGTGTTATCCATTTTGCTCTGCGAAAGCCCAACTAGTTCCACAAGAGCTGATGGGATGCTAATTATTATAGCATCCCATGCTATGCATCAATATGTATTTTAAATCAAGGTAGCCAAATTGTTAACTGAATACTGTATAATCCTAGATAGTCTATACTTCAGAAATCAGAAGTCAGGGATATACAATATTACAATATACTTGATGGGAACAAAAAAAAAAACCCTCCATAAACCATGATTCTGTTCCCATAGTGGCCAGCAAAGAAGACATTAGTATGGTAGCACCCTGCTATCCATATTAACAGCTTTTAAAAGGCATTTGCCTCTAATATTGAAGTAGAAATCATCTTCAGTGAATTTGTCTAAGCTCTTTGAAAGCTGTTCAATTTATTGACCATTATTAGATCTTGCACTCGCATTATTATTATGCTACTATTCATATCATTGTTTCTCTGCTTCCCTATGAATCTCTTATTTCCCACCCACTTTCATGGTTTCTGTTTGTACTTTCTTTTTTCACCCTTCTTTTTAATCTGTTCCTGTTCATGTATAACACATAAGGTTTTTTAGGAATTTACAAGTAAATCTTAGATTTGAGCATACTACAGTACGAACCAAGGTAATATGCAAACTCATTTGAATTTAGAGTTGACTTTACAAGCATGAATTTCTTCAGCAACATTTTTATAAAGGCAGGAGAAGAATCTCACCTAACCTTTGAAAGTTTTGTTTTTAATGTTCCTAACATTATACCTTCGCTTGCTTCTCCTGGCAGACTGTAACACTGAACACTGACTATGGCTGAGCTATTTGAAAATACTGTATATATACTAATGGAAGTGAAGCCAAATGCATATAGGACTTCTTGAATATTTTAGATTTGAATGGGAAAATCAGGAAAGTGTTGGTTGAAATGGAGCCTGCATATGCCTCACCTCAGAGTATGTTCAAATAATTCTTGTTGAATAATTCTATTTACATTTTTGTTCAATCTCTACTTTGTTTAAATTAGCTGTCCCATGGTTGTGCTACAATCAATGCATGGCTATACTACAATGGAGATTTCAGTGTCAAATAATTTATCTTAAGACTGAAGCTTTTATTACATAACTAATCAGACAACCCATGCCCCATTGGATCATTATTTCATAAATATTTATTTACAGAGAAACAGAATGCTAAAGAGCAGGAAAAAAAAACAGCGGGAAATCAGAATTCTTCTGATTTCCTGTTAGTTACCCCATTGAGTTTCCTTGTGGGAATCTGTCAGGGAAGATTGGAAATCTGCTCTGTCCTTTCCTCCCATTCCTAGCAGGCGGGTAAGTGACGGGGATGAGAACAAAGGATTGCAAGACTGACTGGGAAACTGTTCCAGAACATTGAAAATGAAGATAATGTGACTGCAGCAGCAGCAGCCCAGCAGGTCAGCAGATCCAGTAATTTTGAAGCAGCCACAATGTCCCCACATTTTATTACCTTGGGAATCATGACTCCTGAATTCTGGACACATTCTGTAAGATACTCCATTGGACTATCTTGCCTCAAAAATTTGCTGCCCAATGGTGCACTATTTTACCCAGTTAAAGGTCATGACAAGAGTTATAGTAGTATATAGATACATGGATATATGTTTCTTTTCAATGCTATATTTTGAATGAAAAACAAATAATGACAATAGTTATAACACTGATGTGCTAAATTGCTCTTAATATTATAGATAGAATATATAATTTTCTTTTTCTTCTTATTTCCAATTCTCTAGGGCATTGTCAGGCGCAAACAGCCAGACCCACACACGTAGAGTTCAACTAGCTACTTTATTGCTCCGTGCTCCTGTATTGTTTCACAGGAATGTCCCTAGACCAGTAGCTCTCATTTGGAAAAGACCAGATAAGGGTCAATGGCAGTCAGAGGAGGTCTGATCTAGCTGTCTTGTGTTTACATATTGAATCTAGGCTAATTCCCTGCTTGAGCCCTCCTTCCAATTGGTTGGTCTCCAACAGGTATTCAAATAACAAAATATCAAGAATTTAATTATACTACATGGATATTATCACACTGATTTGTGATGACCCAGGGTGGGATACAAAGCAAACACAGTCACAGAAAAGAGATGAAGCCCCTTTTATTCCTTCACTTTGCTTCCAAGCTCCGAATATCCTTGACGGAAAACAAAAAACTCGCACACGAACAGTTATAAGAAGGAGGAAATAAGCAACACAAACCAGGCAAGATAAGGGCTGGAGGATGTCTACAGATAACAGAATACACACTGGGAAGGATGCCAAACTCAGAGAGGAACCATAAACTAGAGATATTTCCATGCTTTGTTTCCAGCGCTCTCCCATACACAAGTCCATCCTCTTATTCAGTTGTCACAGCTACAGCCCATGAAGAGGATCAAGACCCTCTCCTCCCAAGTAGACTACATCTCTCCCTTATTCCCTATGTTTCCTAGGATGGAGAGGGGATGGGCCTGGGTTCTCCTCTGACTGCTCAGCCAGCATCTGTCCTTCCCCAGCCTTCTCCACAACCTCTGGAACCACACTCCCACTCCCTGTCGGCTGTTTCTCCTCTCCCTCAGAGTCAATCTCCACCAGGGGCATGACATGATATATCAAGATTTATAACATAAAAGGGGAAAAGAGATTGCCCACAAAAAGAAAAAATAATTAAAGGACAAGAGGAACTTAATATCAGAAAGAAATGAGCAAGCTGGTGCACCATGGAAATGGCATCTATTGTTACCACGTCCAGCTCTGTCTTTGTATCTAGAAGTATCCAGAAGTAGTGAAGTAGGAATGGGATAGCAAAACATTGGGCTACACCAGACCCCATTATCAGAAACAGTGGAAAATCTCTAATATACTTGGCAATGACAAAACCAACCCCCCAGATTTCTTTCTGAGCTTAAATCCATTTTCTGAGCAGTCCAGAATTAGCAGTCAATGTTGCTCCAATTTCTTATCCTTCTTCTAAAGAGCACCAAACCCAGGTCTATAAGGAGCTTATGTAAGACTTACCAAGTCATTTGGAAAGCACTGGCTGAACATTATGTAAGCAAATGTCAGGTGTCTAGCAGTTCCTGTGGCTGAAACCAGGTTAGTCATGCAGAGTACTTTCCAGTGATCCAGGGGAGAAGGCATCCTTGCAGCAGCCTAAATTGGCCAACAGGAGCTGGGGAGATCTCACCTTCCACCATATCAACAACCATGTGGTCAAAGCAGGCTAGGGTTACTGCTAAGTATATTAAGTCTAGTGAATTGTGTTGTGGTTGGATGGTTGGTTGGTTGGTTGAGCATTTGGTATAGAAAACATGGATAACAGTAGTAAAAAATATTGTATATAAAAAAGACCACATAATACTATGGTACATGTATGATGAAATATGTAGTCAATTATCTAAGGTAGGAAGAATTGAAGAGGTTATATATAAGTTAAAGGTTACATTCTGAAATGTGTTGATTCATAAGAATGGAATAAATGTTCTATATCTTAATATCTACCTATATCTAATATCTGTTCATGGTATCTGATGTTAAACAACAAACCAGTAACAGAAATCAAAAGGCAGGGATGCTATTCAAGTTACAGTCATATCCTATATTACAGTCCCACCTCCCTCCAGAATTCATGTGGATACTGTTAGGATATGTGCAGAGTAACCCTTGTATAAAAAGAATATGCACATGGAAAATGGTTTATGAGAACAATTATGAAGAAATATACAGCCACACTGAGTTGAAGAAGTTATATTAATGTTTAATTGAAGAAATAGCACAGTCCAATAAACAGTCCATGTCATACACATTTTTAACAGTCCAGAAATATCCAGTTATAAAGCCTTCCTACATCTAGTTATAAAGTCTTCTTACCAGTTCAATGTCTTTTATGGCAGACAAATATCAAACCATAATACAAAAAATAACCTTCAATATCAAAATAAACAAGGTTAGTCAGTATCGGTCCATAGTCAGTCAGTTTCAGTATTAAGAGAGATCATCAGTGAAAAAGAGAAAGAGAAATAAACCATGATCTATAGCTCCCTCTTATGGCAACTTGTAGCATAATTAATCAACCAGAACACAGCATAATTCATTACAGTATTTTTCTTTAAAGCTACAGGCATATATTTGTACTTTATATATTGTCAACCCAACTACATTATTTACATATACATAACAGATACCCATGCTAGATTTATATTAAATGAAATTTCCTTTTAATATTACCACTGTGATTGACATCTTTATCTGAAACAACCAGCAGCTCTCCATATCTCATGGTATATAATTTTATGTTCTCAATGTTGGAATTATTTTCTTTAATCATTTTTTTCACTGATAGTCAATCAGGGGCCTTGTATAGACAAAAGAGGGAAACAAGTAGACGGTTTCTTTTTCCAATCTCTAATCAGATGTTTTAGAGATTAAGGGGGAACCAAACGAGTGAGGGGTGGTGGTGGAAGCAGAGCCACATTTAGCCTTCCCCCTTTCTTCCACCTCATTTCCAGCATCATGTAGCGAGTTTGACAAATGATGATGTGTAGAAAGAGTGTATTTGGGTCTCAGACCATTAGCACATTATCACGAGAAAAACAGAAACCCTGGTTGGCATCACTGGAGACCCATTCAAAAAATTTTGAACGTGAGGCATGGATGAAGGTCCATCTCCAAAGGAACTGTGGCATGAATCGGAGCTAAAAACTCAGAGAGGCTCAGGTGAAGACACCAAGCATTGCATGAGAAACGGTCAGAAACAACCCATTCTGCAAAAAGGAAAGAAGGGCTGCTATTTCTCTCTGGGGACCTGGATACTGAATGATTTAATGGCTACCTGTAGGAAATGCCTTTTTGGTTTATTGCTTTCTTTCCATTTTATGAGCGAGAAGTGAGATGATGACTCTTCCCCATTTCCACCTTGCTTTCCCAACTCAGCAGGCTCTGCTCAGACACAGCTTGAGCCCTGTCATCTTGCAAGAGATCCTCCAAAGCCACCTTGTCTGCAGATTAAACTATTGCAGGATGGCTAGCCATGCACTGAATAAAAGAAAACAATTTCTACATGTTCTACATGTTCCTTTGAAAGTTTACTTTGAAATTACAGTTAATCTTCTAGTTTAGGATAGGGTTCTCGAAATAAATGTCTCAAAATGTCCATTTGTATGTGAAGTCACTGTATGACTCCTTTGACTAAGAGTTATAATATTTTTTAAAGCATAGTTAATACTGCACATTCAATATATATAAATCTAATCTAATAACTGCAATGCAAAATGGATCAGATTATATCAATAGTGTTTTCAATCAGGAAATTGCAGGCACAACACTGGCAGCTATGTATCTATATACAGTATTAATGAGCACCTTTCTCAAACTTAGCGTCCTCCAGTTATATTGGTACTCCAAACATGTTGGAATAATTATGATAACATATCAAGGGAACACTATATCTGGACATAAAGGTTAGGAAACCCTATTGTAGAATACCAAAATAATACTTTCATCATTTAGCCCTACAAGCTTTAGGCTACTTTTGTTAGAATGATGAGAGGCATGCATGAAACAAACAAAAAATGTTTTGAGCCTGAAAAAAGGTAGTCCTACTTGGAAAATCCAAATGGATTATTTGGAAAGACTATGTTGAAGCATTCTGAAAGTTCTAATGTAATAAAGAATGTGAATTTCAAACAAACCTCCATATCTTCCATGAATACAGATTGGAGTCTATGGGGCTGAAAAGTATAGGAGCACAAGATTATAAGGAGAGTCTCCTTGGGATTTTTGCCCTAATCATGAATCATTTCAAGTAGATCAGCCTTGTGAAATTAACAAATGAAAACTAACTGGGCTAGGTCAGACATTTGAAGACCAGAATATAAAGCTGGCTAGTTGAAAATGAACTCGTGTTAGAAATAGTAGCTTCTCTCTATATGGTTTAGTGACCAACCGCCAGAGCTTTTATAACATACTCAAAGACTGATTTCAGACCTTCTTTGTACTATTTTGGAAGAGAAGGGAATTTATTGCTATCTTGGTTAACTCCTGATATACCTGTCTCGTTTTTGTTTGCTAAAAGGAAAGTTTAGCAAGTCCCACTTTCCTGTCATGCATAATAGCTCCTCTGGAGGCACACAAAGTATCTTACTCTCTATGATGGCTACTGTGAAAGAACAGGCTGCCCACAAAATGGCCAGCACCTGTGCTGTTGTCCTGTCTTTTTAAGCAATGTTCCCAACCAGCATGGCTATAAAAAGAGAGGTGGCTGGGTGTGGTGCTCATGTGTGTTTGAATGTGAAGGTAAAGCAGCCTACAACAGCTACAGATAATTTTATTTAGCAATACTCATAAGAAGTAGAAGGACTCACAAGATTTAATAGTTAGAGTAGCCTTAGTAGCAGCAGCAGTGGAGAAGAATGTAGTAGTGAGTGATAGTGGGTATTTGTGTTGTTTAGGATCCTGTGTTGTTGGCTTTTTGATGTTTGGAGCTCACTAAATTAAGTAAGAGTTAAAAGAACCTGTGGCAGAGGTGGGATATCCAACACAGGGTGGCAACCCCAGCAGTGGAGGTGGTGTAAACTTGAGAATTCATTAAATATTTCCTGAAAATAAAATAAGCTGTGGTTACAAAAGACAGTTTGGCCCTTGCAGAGCTCAGACTTTGCAGGAAATGACCAACATCTTGACTGCAGAAACCAGATCTCTTATCAGAGCCTGCATAGACATGGAAAAGGCAGAAGTAACATTCTTCTTTAGAAGAAACTACTATTTGGTAGAGACAGGTACCCACCATAGGCCAGTGGATAAACCAAAGAAGAAGGTAGGTTAGCTAGAAATGGGCCTAGGCTGAGATACTTGGGCCAATATCACCCCAGATTTCTTAAAGCAACAGCAAGAGGAAAGACTTTTTTTAAAAGGAAGAGCAGCTTTGGAGGGAGACAGAGGAGGAAAGATAGACTAACATATGGAAAAGAATGAAAGAGACAAGAGTTTAGGGGCAGATAAAGTTACTTCAAGGGGTGCAGACACCAATAGGGGCACATTCACCACTATGGTTTCCAGAAAATGTAGAGAATAAAGATAGTCTCAAAGATGCAAAAATATGGAAGCTGTCAGAGGAACAAGATAAAGAAGCCTATTTTAGCATGATTGAAAGAGTTGCTACCTTTTGTAAATGGCCTGAAAATGAATAGGTGGCCAGAATAGCCCCATGTTTAACAGGAAAGGCTTTGAAAGTTTATGGTAGACTTCCTGCAAGAGAGAGAATAAATTACTCCCATCTTAAAGCAAGAATCCTATACAGGTATAATGTCACTCCCTACACCTATAGGCAGTGGTCTAAGAGCTACACATATATCAAATATAAAGGGATTTGCAATTGTGGGCAAGGTTGGAAGTCTTAGGCAGGAAATGGTTAAGGACAGATGAAAAGAACAAAGAAAAAGTGGTACAGGAAGTAATTTTGGAACAGTACTCCCTACTAAAGTGAAGTTTTGGGTGCAAAAACATAATTCAGAAACAAATCAAAGGGCATTAGAATTGGCTGGGGACTACATGGCAGCAGAAAATCAGAGGAAGTTAGAGAGGTGCAGAATGAGAAAGAGTGAGAAAGCCTGTTCCAGAAAGTTAGAAACTCTTAAGGAGCTGGAGAGGTAAAAGGAGTAAAGAAGCTTTTAACTCCTGCCCCAAGCCAAAGGAAGGCATTGAGAAGACAGGCTAATAGTTGTTACAACTGGGGAAATGGGCATTTGTTAAAACTGGCATGGGGGAAAGGGAATGTTGAGAAATTCTGGGGGAAAAAAAACATGATCTTATGGGAGACCTAGTACAGTTGTTAGTGGATGAATGTTAGTGGTTTGAAATCTGAAGGAAATGTGCGGTTTTCCTTAATTGACAGACTTAATGAGTTATTAGCGAACATTGTAAAATGTGGTTAAGTGATGCATTCATGTGAGGTGCATCCCTATAATACTTTATGGTGGCATCTTCAAAGCTAAAACACTAATCATACTTCGTTTTTCTGTACTTGTAAGTAGAGTCTGAATAGGTAATAACTTGAATTCCTTCCATTAGCATATTGGTTTGGGAAACTTTTCTCTCTGTGGGTCTGGAAGCCAAGAAATGCTTTCAATCAAAAGAGAACATAGTTAGATCATGATTTGACTCACTTGCTAAAACAGGGATAGGCAACTCATGAGCCACATAGACCCCTCAGCATTGTATTTTGTGGAGGGGGGCTTCAACACCTTGTGATTGCATTGTTTGAATCTGGCAGTAACATCTGGCTATATTTGGCATTACAGTTGTTTGAGGACCATATGGAGAATAGGAGTAATTTTCTTGCCAGAGGCATCTAGCTCCCATCCACATGCTTAACTGCCTCCCCAAATGTTAAAAAAAAAAAGGCTGGATATTTTAAAGTAGAAAACTGGAGTTTTCTAAAAGACCAGAGGTCTGTGGTCTCCAGTCCTTTACCACCTCAATGATTTTTTATGCCACCTTTATCTCCTACAAGGTGACTCTGAGCATTTCAGATATTCCTAAAAGTTGGGCTATGTGAATGGCCAAGATATGAATACATTCAACAAAACAAAGGCACTTTTCTAATATAAAGGGCAATTCATTTAACATAACATTCTTCTTCATTCCTTTTACCTTGAGGAAAAAAAGACTGTTTTGACATGCTGTGAAATATTAGATGACAGATTAAAATGTGGCTAGTCTTGATATTGCTTAGCAGGCTTGAGTTGTTGGAATATTGTGGAGCTTTATTTGCAGAGAAAACAGAATTGATGCTACCTAGAGAATCACATCAGTCTGAATGGATAAACGAACTGCTTTAAGAAGAAAAAAAGTTTCCGACTGTGTTTTGCTACACTCCAATCTGTAATCTTAATCATATTATAAAACACACCAAGAAACACAATCTGTTAAGTCCAAGTATTGAAGACTTGCTCATAAAAGTTTGTATAACTTAAGGCAAAAGCTGCGAAACAGCAGCTTCTGCTGACTCTTAATTCATAATTCTTCAGTAAGCAAAAGAGCTGCACACAGAAAAGCAGAATTTGCAAAGTCATTGTACTATTATTATAGTTCGTCACACAGTCAGCCAGATGTTTAGACTGGATTTGATTATTTTTATCCACCTATTGAATCCTTCCCAAGGACCTGGAATAGGCAGATGTTGTTGTTTAATAATATAATTACAATTTTTATGGCCATACAGTTCACACATGGCGGCTCCAGACGGTATCCATCTGTCTTTCTCCTTTTCTCTGGATCTGTGTCAAATGGTTCAAACCAGATGCTTTCGGGATATTAAATAATAAATAATACTGAAGAGACATTGATAAAATTTGGAAAGGTTATTTTTTATGAACTCTTTAAGAGAAGGTTGGACAGAATTGCTCTTTCTGCTCCAGAGAATGTCTTTGGTGATCATTAACATGTGAATAATTTAAAAAAAATAGAATCCCGTTTTTTAGAATCCCTGAAAAGAGATGCAGATGAGAGCTATTAAATTCCACAGGCCCAACTCACATCTTTGTGTATTCCTTGAGAACTTGCTTTAGAGGTTTGTAGGGTCCACTGAAGAATATGGTATATGGCTGAGAAATGAGGAAAGAAGTTAAGTCTGTAGCAGCTATAAAAAGCAAGTCTTCTATCTTCAAAAGTCTACCTCATATCTAAACCATTCATATTTAAGATTCATATACAATAGTCACCGACAACTTCAAAATAAACGAAAAGACACCCTTTTCCATATACAAAAGCTAGCTGGACTGGCCAATAAATCTAATTTCAACATTGGCAATAATATCCTCCATAGCTTTGTCTAGATTATTGAAGACCTATGCAGCCCAGTATAATCCTCCTACCTCGCTTCATTTTCTTTTTAAAAAGAAAAATGTTTTTGCATATGCAGCCATTTATTTCAAAGTCTTTTGAAAGACATCTCTTATTCCTATAATAAAGGGTTATATTGCTGCTGCTTTTTGTTGTTTATCTTTGTTCTAGTGATATGTTTATCTTCTGCTACGCTGCTTGATACCTGGCTTCACCCTGAAATTGGCAATTCATATACATGAGATCACACTGTGTAAGAATTGGATATACTGCTTTTGAATACTATTGATTCATTATTTTGTTTTTTATTCCTTTCCTTGAAGAATGGTACTTAAGAAGATGTAGAGAAAGGAATGGCAGAAACTGGGGGCACGGTTAAAAAAGGAATCAGCCTAGAATCCCTACATACTGTAGCTACAAGTGAATTAAGTCCAGCCTCCTTGAATACCATTGATCCTTATCTAACATGCAGGTGCTAATGTTAGTTGAGAATATCCCAGTGCATAGTAGCAATAAATCAGTTTAATGTGTGAACTTGATCTTTCATGCCTGACAGTAGTTGACCAGAAAACAAAATAAAACAAAAATAATATTAAATAAGGCTAATTTTAAAAAAGTTTTTCAACACTATTAAAATAATCCAACAATTACAATAATAAAGTTGTTCAGCATAAACTTTTACACTTTACCCTTGGAAAGTACTATTTAATAAGTGTTTCAATCATACTGATAATTTAATTGCAAATAAATACAATGTTCCGGAAGTACCCATCCTACTGGAAGTTTTCTTGGATCCTACAAACCATTTCAGCAAAGACTGGATCCAAATGTAGGTTTAAAAATTTGATCTTTACATGTTCCAATGATTCTGCTGATGATCTCTAGTAGTATGGGGCACAATGTTAAAGCATTTCCAGTTAATGTAAATAATACTGGACTTGCTCTTTCTGCTCCAGAGATTCTTTGGTGATCATTAACATGTGAATGAAAAAAACAATCCATCTACAAATAGACTTCGAGATTCTGACAACAGCATTCCCTCGTTCCCTTATGAAAAAGAAAAGATTTCAGACATGACCATAGTAGTACCTATGGCAGTATTGACTGCCACAGTTAACAATGTTTAATTTGTTTGAAAGATGGGATAAAATATTTTAAACAGACTAGTAAAAAAAATGACAGAAAATAGTTTGTCTATAGTACTTCGGATCTAACTCTAAATTAGACAAGGCAACAATAGACAAAGAATATTTCTTAATCTGCAACACAACCATGAAGGACAATAGTTGGATAGAGCAAACGAACAGAATAATGAAGGGGGGGGAACAGTCATGGAATAACAACTGGAAAAGGGGAAAAAAAGCAGTGACTTTTCCAGCTACTTAATCATTTCCAAGTGTTTTCTTGATAGGCATCACAAAATAAATATTTCCGGGAGGTGGGGGGACAGGGGGGATATTCCATGTAGAGCAACAATACACTAGGTTTGTAGAGATTTGCTTTGGGTTTATTTTATTTTAAAAGAAGACAATCAACTTTTATTTTTCTTTCCCAAACGAAGGGAAAACATTTACGTTATTCACTACACATGGGATCTATAAAATACAAATGATGTGGGTTTTTATATCTTTAAATAATTCTTGATAAGATTTAGGGAAAAGAATGTTCCTTTAGCTGTTTATCTACGTTTTTAGTCAATCGATTAAAGATATATTAAAATCATAGATAGCTGCTTTTCTCTGTTTTGGATATTTATGGTGATTCTTTGTACTTCAAACAAACTATTATTTCATTTATCCAAGAACCAGTCTTTAGATTTGAACCTAATAGGTTTGGACAGATGCATTAATACTGCAGAGAATAATAAAATGATAATCACAGACTCTTATCGAAATACAAAAGACAGGCCATAGATGCATCTAGTTCGGTACTGTCCAGTCTGATAAAAACTAGCCATCTATAATTTTATCAAGGAATATTTTCTAGCACTATTGAAAGATGTTAGAAATCGGAACAGGTTTGTCTTGGAGAGCATGAACATTTATACTGAGCAAATATCTCCTTTAAAAGGATGTGAATTTTAGATATAATATTATTTTAATAATAAACATTGGGGGAATTATAAGAAGTGACAGTGACTTATTCCATTCCCTCTTACTCAGTAAATACTCACTTTTTTATTATACATTTTCCTTTATCACATTTCCATTTCTGTAACGACAGTGTACTGTCCATATCAAGTCTCTTTTGAATATACATAATATTATTAATATTATTAACTGTTAAGTTTGAGCAATGAGAGGCTGAACCAGAGCATGAGTGCAACAATACTTTATTAAATAATAAAGGGCTGACCGTGCTTGCCAAGCCTGGAACCGGCTCGCAACAATCAGCGACTGGTTGGACCCCGCAGCCTGCTTTTATAGCTGGCTGCTGGGGAGAACCAACCAATGAGGAAAGGGGAAAGAACGCCCACTCAAAGTGAGTGGACCTGAGTGAGAACTCCTATAGTTCTCAGGACATAACACCCCTTCCCCCCAGATGCGAACATGCATAGTCTTTGAGGTAGGCAGGAGGTTTATGTTGGCGCCCGGAACGGCGTAGTTCTGGAACATTGTCTGTCCGTCCGGGGTCTGCCTGGGTTGGCAGAGTCGGCAAAGTGTTCCCAGTGTGCCCCTCGGTTTGGGCCTGCCCTGGGCTCGTAGGGTTGCTCTCTGGGAATGTGCTCTCGCAGGCTGGATCGGGCTGGTCAACTGTCTGGGCGCCGCTGTCTGTGTTCGGCTTTCTGAACCGGTTGAAGGTGTGAGCTGATCGCCGGGCGTGATGTGGATGTGAGGCTGAGGATGAAACCTTCCCTCGTCTAGAGTCTCTGGGTCCCTGCTGGCGATGGTGCTGAGGCGTCTGCGCAGTTGGTCTATGTGCCTTCTCCAGACGCGGCCCGGTGATGGCTACGATCTCGCCCGGGATCCACAGGGGGTCTCCAGCGAAGTTCCTCGCGAAAACTGGCTCCTGTAAGATAAAATGTCTAACCCCCGATGAGGAAGCGAGGGGGAGTCAGGGCAGTATTGTGGGTGTAGTCTGTCCAATACAGTCCTCAGGCGCCTGCCCATCAGGAGCTCAGCTGGGGACTTATTGGTGACTGAACAAGGAGTTGAGTGCTGGCTCATCAGAAACCGCGAGAGTTTGTGGTGCCAGTCATCTTTGTTGAACCTTGCCAGGGCTTCTTTGGTGGTCCTGACGGCCCTTTCAGCCAGCCCGTTACTGGCAGGGTGAAATGGGGCTGTGAAAATGTGGCGGATACCCAGGTTGGCAGCGGCGGCTGAACTCAGTCGATGCAAACTGTGGGCCATTATCGGAGACGATGGAGTCGGGTAGCCCGTGCGTAACGAACAGGCGTGTCAACACGTTGGTGATTGCTAGTGTGGTGGTCGTGGATAGCTGCGCCACGTCAATCCACTTGGAATAAGCGCCCACGCCCACCAGGAACATCTTCCCATGCAGAGGGCCCGCTAGGTCGATGTGGATCCTAGACCAAGGGGCGCTGGCGTTTTCCCATCTAGTAGGGGTGGCAATGGGGGAGCAGGACGGGATTCCTGGCAAATGTTGCAGGAACTTACCCAATTGACAATGTCCTCGTCTAGACCCGGCCACCACACGAGCTGCGTGCTAACGCTTTCATTCTCACGATGCCAGGATGTCCCTCGTGCAACGCTTCCAGAACTCGGGTACGTAGTGAGGCCGGGATGACCACTCGAGTGCCCCATAGTAGACAGCCCTGCAGACTTGACAGTTCCTGCATGCGAGTCTTAAAAGGTGTGAATTTGTTATCAACATTGCCACCCGGCCACCCCCTCCTCACCCAGTCGAGCACCTGGGCGAGTGTTCGGTCTGTGTTGGTTTTAGCGGCAATGTCCATGGCCGTGATGGGTAGGTCCAACTGGGTAATTTCGAAAATAGCGTGGACAGGAGCGGGGTCTTCAGCCGGGCCGGCAAGGGGCAGCGACTGAGGGCGTCAGCGTGGGACAGTGTTTTGCCCGGTTCTGTGGGAGTAGGCTGCTAGGAAGAGAGTCCACCTTGTCATCCTAGGGGAGAGGACTTGAGGGGTCTGCTTGTCCCCGGCTAGGAGACCCAGGAGGGGTTTGTGGTCAGTGACCAGCTCGAAAAAATGGCCGAAAAGGAATTCGTGAAATTTTTCACGGCCGCAACAGCTGCTAGGGCTTCCTTATCAATCTGGCTATAATTGCGCTCCGTGGCCGAGAGCGTCCTTGAGAAAAAGGCGATGGGAGCTTCGCGCCATTGGGAAGCCTGTGACTTAGTACCGCCCGATTCCAAAAGGGGAGGCGTCAGCTGCCAGTACTAAAGGGAGGCTAGGGTCGAATTGAATAAGTACCGCCTCTGACGTGAGTAGTGATTTGACGGCGTTAAAGGCATGGTCTTCCTTGTCCCCCCAGTGCCATGGTGACTTTTTATCCAGTAATCTGTGTAGGGGTTCAGCTACTGATGCTTTATGGGGCAAAAGGATGCGTAAAAGTTCAATAGCCCTAAGAACGCCTGCAGTTCTGTTTTGGAGGTTGGAGTGGGTGCCTCGTGGATTGCCTTAACCTTGGACTCCAGGGGATGAATGCCAGAGGCGTCAATTTTATAACCCAGAAAGTCCACCTGTCTAGTGGCAATGGTACATTTTTCTTTTTCAACTTGAGGCCATGCTGTCTGAACCTCTCTAACACAGCTCGAACTCTTTGGAAGAGTTGGGGTCTGTCCCTGGCCGAGACTAAGATGTCGTCGAAGTAGGGTACTACACCAGGGAGGCCCTGCAAAATCCGCTCCATGAGGGATTGAAAAATACCCGGGCCACACTTACGCCAAATTGGAGACGCTTGCATCGGAAGGCACCCCTGTGAGTGACAATTGTCTGGAGTTCCGCTGTTTGGTTATCTACAGGAACTGCTGATATGCTTGAGACATGTCCAATTTAGCAAAAATGGTGCCTGGTTCGAATGTGTGTAATAAGTGTTGGATGACGGGCACAGGATAAGCGCTAACTTGCAGAAATTTATTGATTGTCGTCTTGTAGTCCGAGCAAATTCTCAGGCTACCATCTTTTTGAGGGTGTGACAATGGGCGTCTCCCACTTGGCGAAATCTGTTGGCTCAATGACCCCTTGTTTTAATAGTTTATCCAATTCTGCATCTAGTTTTGGCCGAATAGCGAATGGGACCCTACGCGGTTTTAGTCTGATTGGGACTGCTTGGGGTCAACCGAGAATGAGATGGGGTACCCTTATAACACCCAGCTCTTCGCTGAATACGTCTGAGTAATCAGCGAATAAGGAGTCAGTGTCTGAGGTTGAGACAGCATGGACTCCTGTTAGCCCTAGGCCGAGATGGGGAAACCAATCGAGCCCCAATAAGGTGGGTAGATTGCCGTTAACTACCACTAGAGGTAGGTGGCCTTAAAAGCTTTAAAACTGACAAGGAACTTGCCTCTGCCGATCACAGGAATGGTCTTCCCCTGGTAGTCCTTCAGGCCAAACTGGCATCTCTGGAGCCAGCTAGTGGATAGGCTTGGTTGGAGCCTCTTAAGGGTGTTCCACGAGATAATTGAGAGCGCTGACCCGGTGTCAACCTCCATGCGGCACGGTTTACCTTCTAGGGAAACGGAGAGAGAAATTTTACTAACAGTGTGGCACGTGTGTTTGGCAAGGTGGTGCGTGCGACAGTTCAGTACTTGCCTCTGTGGTCCCGAGTGCGAGGGAGGGTGCCTTTGTGCTGCGCTTTGGGGGCTTGGAAGACTCTCGCGATGTGTCCCCTTTTATGGCAGTTATTGCAGGTGGCTCCTTTAAACTTGCAGGTGGCCCTCTGATGAGATCCCCACAGGCTAGGCACAGGGTGATGTGCTTGGGAGGACCGCTGTTTTCTTGTCTGGCTCCTACCTGCGGCCGTCTGTCATTGGATAGGCGGTGGACTTCGTTTTCATCACTTATGGGTTCCTCTGCTACCACCTCCTCGGAGTGGACTGGGAGTGATGTCAGCTTGGCGCTAGGGCCCTGGATTTCGGTGGCTGATGTTGTTGCCAACTCGGCTGCCAAGGCTTCCTCGACTGCTTGTGCGAGGTTGAGGTCTTTCTTTGCGAGGAGTCGCCTTTGCAGGTGGAGGTCCTTGACCCCGCAGACTAATTGATCGAGGAGCATGTCCTCCAGGTAGGTTCCAAACCCACAATGCAGTGCTGCTGTTCTGAGGGCGGCCATATATTGATTTATGGTCTCCTTGCTCGATTGCTTCCTCATACGGAAGGTGAATCTTCTGGCAATCTGTGAGGGCCTGGGGGAACAGTGGTTAGTGAGAATTTCAAGTAACTCTGACCACGGAACGTTTTTCAACTCACGAGGGGCCACGAGCGCTGCGGCCGTATCGTAGACAGTGGCCCCGCAGTAGATTAGGAAATACGATTTTTTCCGATGCTCCCCGCATCCGCCAGGCCAACTGCATCGATATAATGATTGAAGCGGTTCTTATACGATTCCCACTTCTTCTCGTCTGGTTTAAACGCCGGAAGACTGGATTGGAACTCATGGTGCTGGAACCGGTTGAATAACCTGAGGAAAAAATCTCTCTGGGGCAGCAGACAATGTTTTAGAGCCCGTGGTGGGCAAGTGCTTCCAGCTCGGGAGAGGCTGTTTTAAATCCTCCCTTTCTCTCTGGGTTGACCACGTTAGACTGTTAGCCGTTGATGGCGTTTGGATTCGCGCCTGAGTGGGCGTCAGTGACTGGCTACAGTGCTGTGCTGTACCTTTATGGTTTGAAATTCAAATGACAACCGCTTGAATTTCGCTCCTGATACAGAGCGGCTGCGGCTCGCAGCGCTTCACTTTCCCTGTAGCTGGGCTAACAAGCGGCTACAGACGCTTCTAACTTTCGATTCTGACCGCTCTCTCTGGCTGCGGATCAGCGTTTGCTCTTTTTGTTTGCTCTTTTTGTTGGCTGACCGCTCTCTCTGGCTGTGGATCAGCGTTCCCTTATCGCCGTCCGATCGCTCTCTCTGGGCTGCGGATCGGCGGCTAGTGACTCAGCGGTTGCATGGTGCTACTGGTAGCCATCCCATCCTCGTCGCCAGTGTTAAGTTTGAGCAATGAGAGGCTGAACCAGAGCATGAGTGCAACAATACTTTATTAAATAATAAAGGGCTGACCGTGCTTGCCAAGCCTGGAACCGGCTCGCAACAATCAGCGACTGGTTGGACCCCGCAGCCTGCTTTTATAGCTGGCTGCTGGGGAGAACCAACCAATGAGGAAAGGGGAAAGAACGCCCACTCAAAGTGAGTGGACCTGAGTGAGAACTCCTATAGTTCTCAGGACATAACATTAACCTTTGTTCTCATAGTTATACAATATAATCTCTTTTGAATATACATAATATTGTGCACCATAATTATAGCCATTATTCTCATAATCATGCCATATAATCTTTATCCACTCCTGTTGAGCACTGGACACCTTTTTCCAATAAACCACATTACTTGCAAGTAATGATATACGATGATAGAGTTTAATGCAGGTCTTCCAATCACGATCAGTAACAACAGCAATGAAATTCTGTGCAAAGTCAGCATTGAGAGCAACTGCCTTTTAATGCTGTCTTTATATCGTCCCTTCCCCATTAACCTAACATCCGCCCATTAATTAAGTCCCCACGCCTCCACCTCATGCCTAAGCAATTAAACCTATCCCCCTAACTCAGCTCCACAGATCCTTCAGGTTAATAATGAAAGACTAAACAGTTTGGCTTGGGGAGCTGCCCCATGCAACAGCTGACAGGCCGTCATTACGTCCCCCAAACTGCTGGCAGCAGAACAGCAGCAGAATCTTCAGCAAATTGGGGAGCTGCTCCATGCAACATCTCCTGAACGCCTGCTGATATTGCTGCTAGGGAGGACATCAGGACCTCGGCACTCGGAATGGTTGTCGGGAAGGTTTGGATGCTGGTTAGATTGTGGTTAGATCACCAAGCCCGACAATCTTAATCTTTAATCTATCGTCAAGTATAGTCCAGTGGTAATATTGCTTATAGTGTTATACATAAGCAATATACAGTATATGTATTTACTTCTCTTTTGTTAATCATCTTTAATTATAAAGTTACTAATTTCTACTTCTGTTTTCTAACCATTTATACAGTAAATCCCAGGTTAAATAATACTGTTTCCTCTTTATCCTTAATTTTCATCGTTAACTTGTCCATTTTGGCGCAGTATAGTATTTTCTTTATTACCTTTTCATCTATAGGTATACTTTCATTTTTCCAGTTTTGTGCATATATAATTCTCGCTGCTGTTACTACATATAGCATTACATATATAATTCTCTTATTGTATTTCCCCAGTAGTATACCTAGTAGTATTCTGGTTTTAACTCTATTTGTTGTGCTGTCTGCCAGGGCTCCAACAAATACACCCTCATTCAAATCAAAAGTCTCTAGCCACATCTCAGAAAAAGTAAATTGGTTTATTAGAAATTGCCATGTTGGCGTGTGGCTGGGTGCAGCCGATACTAAATCACATCATACATTTCCCCCTTGACCCTGCTCTTTCTCCCACTCCCTGGATGTGACTTCTCCAATGGGACACATCCATCTCCAAGAGTCATCCATCATGCTCTCCAATAACCTTCTTTTGCTCCGACAACTTTGGGCTGCCAAGGTGATTATCTAGGCATTTCAAGAATGCCTTGTTTTCCCTGACTCCCTTTTTCTGGCAGTTAAAAAGACCAAAGGAGTATGTTTTTAGTTGACATTCAGCTCCCCTCACTTCCTGAAGGTGACCTGTACAACACAAAAAGAAAATTTATTACAGGTATAGAACTTAGGGTTGTGGAACACCCCCCCCCCCCAGGTTTGGTTGGGTTTTCTGCATGGAACCTCATCACAAGGTGATCAGCTTGGACATTCCTACTCTTTATCCAAGATGCCTCTGATAAAGGGTAGCCCTTCCACTTGATGAGATATTGGAGTTGTCTCCTGTGCCACCTCAAATTGAGGATTCACTGAATCTCATAATAGGTTTGCCCTCCTATGACCATGAGGTCTGGGGATTCACAAGGTGGTGGCCTCTGGGTCAATCCCACTATAGGTTTTAAGAGGCTACTATGGAATACTGGGTGTATTTTCCTTTAACAGTTGGGGCAACATCAGTTGTATTGTGACTGGGTTGATGACCTTTACTATGGGAAAAGGTCCCATAGTAGGTCGCATTCTTACTAGGGAGCCTTAACCTCAAGTATTTGGTGGATAGGTAAACCTTCTCCCCGACCTGGAATGGCCTTTGTGGGGCCCAGTGTTTGTCTGCCTGTTTTTATAGCTTTATGCTGCTTTTACCAGCACCTTTTTTTTACATTTTCCCAAGTTGCTTTCAGCATTGACATCCAATCAATCAAGCTGACTGAGGAGGGGGATCCCTTGGATACTCAAGCATTGGGATGAAGTTCATGTCGCTCACTACTTTGAAGGGGGTTAGTCCCATGCTACTGTGAACAGCACTATTGTACACAATCTCCACAAAAGGCAGGAGGTCCTCCCAATTGGATTGCTGATAATTCACGTAGCATCTCAGATACTGCTCTACCATGGCATTCAGTCTCTCTGCCCCCCCATTGGTGCTTGGATAAAAAGCCAAGCTAAGACCCTTGGATGACACAATAGTCCACAGGAACTCCCTCCAAAATTTAGCTGTGAACTGGACTCCTCTGTCTGAGATAATTCTTCATGGCACTCCATGCAGTCAGTAGATGTGTTTCAAAAACAGCTTGGTTAACAGGTGAGCTGCACAGTATGCTGCACAGTATGAAATGTGCTTGTTTGGAAAATAAGTCTATTATAGTCCAGATCACTGTGCTTCCTCCACTTTTCAGTAACTCTACTATGAAATCCATTGCAATCTCCTCCCATAGCCTCATTGGTTCTGCAACCAGCTGTAGCAATCCAGGGAGAGGGGTTCCTTGTTGTTTTATTCATTGCAGCGCAAATGGTGCAACTCTTCACATAGGTTTCCACATCTTTCTTTATGCCAGGCCACCAGAATTGCCTCTGAGCTAAGTGTAAAGTTTTTAAGAAGTGGCCAACCAGTTTGGCGTCATGGCTCCTCTGAAGGACTAGAGTACTTAGGGATTCTGGGACACAGAGTTTTGTTCCTTTTCAGGCTAGGTCATCTCTTTTCATTAAGATGTGTAGATTGTCCCAGAACCAACGGTCTGCTAACAATTCAGTTTTTAATTTCATGGCTAAGTCATCTTCAGATCGGTCTTGTCAGTCACATCATCGTCATCTGGTGGTTACTTGGGCAGCTATTTGAATAGGGGCAATGATGGCATTTATAATTTTCTCCCTTCCACATTTATACTGGGGCATATGAGAGAGGATGTCCGCCAGAAAGTTCTTTTCCCCCGGGATGTGTTTTAGCACAAAGTCAAATTGGTTGAAGTAGTGGGCCCAGCGGACTTCTTTGTATGAAAGTTTTCGCGGGGCCCTAAGGTTTTCCAGATTTTTATGATCAGTCCAAATTTCAAATGACTTCTGGCCCCCTTCCAGCAAGTGATGCCAGGTCTGTAGTGCCCATTTTATTACAAAAGCCTCTTTCTCCCATGCGGCCCATTGCCTCTTTATGTCTGTGATTTAGGTTTCCTTGGTCATTTCTTTGGAGTAACACTGCTCCCACTGCCATGTTGCTGGCATCTGCTTGTATGATGAATTGTGTTCGGGGTCAGGGTGGAAACAGTGGTTATTTTGCAAACAGTAGTTTCAGATTTTCAAATTATTTTTGGCAGGTTAGGTCCTACTGTCCCAGCCGGGGTTTCATTTCTGTGCTCCCTGTCTTTAGAAGGTCCGTCATGGGTTTGTCAATCCTCGCAAAGGAGTGGATGAATTGCTGGTAGAAGTTTGCAAACCCCAGAAAGCTTTGTAGCTGTCTGAGGGTGTGAGGGGCTTGCCAACCGAGTATGGCTTGTACTTTGGCTGGGTCCATCTATATGCCTTTATTTGAGACTTGGTATCCCAGGAAATCCAATTATGTGTGGTGAAATTCACATTTTGACAGCTTGACGTACAGATTTGCTGCCAGAAGTTTTTCCAGTACTTGGCACACTAGGGGTATGTGGTTGTCCATCATCTCAGTGTAGATGAGAATGTCATTCAAGTAGACAAGGACACCCTTATAAAGTTGTTCATGTAGCACCACATTCATTAATTGCATGAACACCACCAGGGCACCCTGTAGTCCAAAAGGCAAGACTTTGAATTGAAAGCTCCCAAGGGGGCAGTTGAATGCTGTTTTCCATTCATTTCCCTCTCTGATGCAAACTCGATAGTATGCTTCTCTGAGGTCTAATTTGGTGAAGACCTTCCCTTTGGCCAGGTGAGATAGCATCTCCTTCATGAGTGGGAGGGGATATAGGTTGTGTACACACAGTCCATTCATGGCCCTAAAGTCAATGCACAATCTCATGGTATCATCTTTTTTTTTTCTTTGAACAGGACTGGGGCTGTGACACGTGGCTCGGTTGGTTCAATGAAACCCCTTTTTAAGTTTTTGTCTATATAGTTGTGCATTTCTTGCATTTCATGGGGCATCATGGTGTACATTTTGGGCTTTGGTAACTTTGCCCTGGGGATGATTTCTATGGTGCAGTCTGTTTCATGGTGAGGGGGTAGGATGTCACACTCCATCTTGCTGAATACTTCAGCGAGGTCTTGATATTCTCTGAGGATCTGTCTGACCTCTGGGGTTCTGTTGGAGGTGGATGCCGGTTGTTCTGTGAACTCTCGGAGGGGGTTCCCTGCATTGGAGGTGCCTCCATTTGATGATGAGGAAGGGGTTGAGGTCCCTTTGCTATCCTCAACCTGTGGCTGCCCTCTTGCCACCAGATGGTTGGGCCCCACTTGTCTAGCCAGAACAGTCCCAGTATGACTGCATCTGTCATTTTGGGAGCTATTATGAATCGAATTGTCTCCCAGTGCTCCTCTAGCTCTAGTCTCACTGGTTTGGTTAAGTGAGTGGCATAGGCTCCTCCCAGTAGGAAGCCATCTACTTGTTTGAACCATATCATGTGGGCTAGATTTTTCACTGTGATCCCCAGTTTTAGGACTGTGGTCAGATTTATCAGGCATCTGGTGCAGCCTGAATCTATTAAGGCTTGGAAAACTCCCTTATCCCCTATCCCCTGTCTTTGGGGCCATAAGCCATATTGGGAAAACAAAAGGGGGAATCTGTCCACTCACCATTGGGTCGTCTTCCTCCTCATCCTCACTGTTGTAAGGATCTGGCAACTACTCATCATTGTCTGGAGTTCCTCCCCCTTCAGCTAGCTGGAGAGAGACTTCTACAGCCTGAAGAACCCTCTAGGATGCATTGGTGGCACATCTGGGACCTCATTCAGGTCATGCCCTGGGTGGTGGTTTTGGCCTTGGTCTCAAATCTGGGGTTGCGCGTGCTGCTGCTATGTGCTCTACTCCTCCACATCAGTAGCATTTAATTGGGCTTTGTGAGAGGGTTGGTCTTGGGGCAGATCGTGGTGTGCCATCCCATTGGTTTGGTGGCCTCTTGTCTGGTTGCTTTCTGTCTCTGGTCCTTGGTGTCTTCCTCATATTGCTAGTGCATAATGCCCCATCGATTTATATGGCTACTTGGAACCACTCAGAGAGTCTGTTTGGGATGTTATGATAGGCAGCTACTTTGCTAATTTGCTGGTCCAGGCTGATTCTGAAAAAATGAACCAGCATCCATTCAGGAAAAAGGGGTAGCTTTCCACTAATTCTCCCGAATTCACGGATGTGTCCCTTGATGGGTCGCCCTCCCTGCTTTAGGTTGCTGAGTTCATCTTCTGCATACGGGTCATCCTCTGCCTTCTCAAATCTGGCCTCTAGCAGTCATAGGAAGTCATCTGTGTCATGCAGTTGGGGGGCTCTTCTCTTATGGGGGCGTTGCTTGCCATCTTCTTGCTTCTCCCTCCAGCCCCTCAGAAATGGCATTCACCATGACTCTAGGGGAGGGGTAGCAGTGACCATAACATTCTAGGGGAATCTCAGCTGAATCAAGGAATAGAGCTAGCTGGTCTGGGTCCCCATCAAATTTCCCCCTGAACCAGGGTGGTTCATAGAGCTCTGCTCTGCCCTCTTCCTGTTGCCCTCTGTAAATCTGTGCTTGAGGTGGCTGACTTCCTCCCTGGCTCTAGTTCATGAAGGAGGAAGGAGATGCCTGCTGCGTGGTGGAGGTATTTGTTGCTGCTGTGGGCTTTTTCTTCTTCTGCCTTCTTCAGAATTGGCACTATAATACCTTGGGGAAAAGTAATTTTTTAGGAGGAGATCTGGTCCAATGGATCCTGTTTAAAGCCTTAACAAAATGTGAGAGCTTCCTGATAGTCTTGATCATGTTTTGTCCACAAAACCTTTAATAGAAGACAAAGATGTTTCAGTGTGGAAAAGGGCCTCAGTCTAAACTAGGCCTCATTTCAATCTGATGCATCAGATCTCTCTCTCCCCCACCTCTCTCTCCCTCCTTGCCTCCCTCCCTCCCTCCCTCTCTCCCAGACTGGCTTTGCTCTACTTTCCTGATGTGCCTGCGAGACCGGCGCTTCGAACATGGATGGATGGATGGATGGATGGATGGATGGATAGATAGATAGATAGATAGATAGATAGATAGATAGATAGATAGATAGACAGAGACAGAGACAGAGACAGAGACAGAGACAGAGACAGAGAGACAGGTAGGTAGGTAGATAGGTAGGCAGGTAGGCAGTCCTTTTGGATGAATGTATGTATGGATAGGTAGGTAGATAGATCTATATTGATAGATAGATAGGTAGGTAGATAAAAAGACAGGCAGGCAGGTAAGTAGGTAGGTAGGCAGGAAGGCAGACAGACCTTTTGGATGGATGGATGGATGGATAGATAGATAGGTAGGTAGGTAGATAGATCTATATTGGTAGATAGGTAGGTAGACAGAAAGACAGGCAGGCAGGCAGGTAGGTAGGCAGGAAGGCAGGCAGGCAGGCAGGCAGACAGACAGACCTTTTGGATGGATGGACAGACAGACAGACAAAATGTGACAGCGGTGGCACTTTGGGAAAGTAGAGCAAAGCCAGAGTGACTTTCCCAACATGCTGCCACCACTGTGTTCGATGCAAGTCAATGGGATGAGCCTGCAGTGCCAGTTCTTGAATGCCCCCTGCTGCCTCTTACCGTCCCCCCTTTAGCAGCTTCTTCTGAGCAGAGCCCATCCCACCTCCCATAATCCCCGACATTGCTTTGCACTGACTTCTAGGACTTGGCCCACCAAGCAAAACCTTCCAACACTCTCCTTGACTAGGAACGCTCAACATGTTGAAAGGCCCTCCCTATGTAATTCCTGCAACACAACTACGAGGCAACGCATGAGCTTTTACCTCACTTCTTTGGGGGCGCTAAGAGGCAGCAGGGAGGCGTTTGAGATGCCAGCTCCACAGGCTCCGGTGCAACAGTCAATGGGGTGACCACTGACTGTTGCACTGGAGCCTGTGGAGCCGGAGCCTCAAATGCCCCCTGCTGCATCTTAGCACCCCCTGCTGGCCCCCTTGCCTCTTTGCACCCCCTAAGGCATCCCCCCCCACCCAGGGTGCGGTTCTGCCCACTTTGGGAACCACTAATTTAGGATATCTTTGTATCTTACATTTTTTTCAAAGTTTAGAGCATTAGGATATATCAGTGCTTCCCTCGTGGATAGCCAGGCCAGTTATAGCCATATAATGATTCTGTTTAATATTTTTCCTATACTGACAACAGAACAAGTGAATACTCACTTTCTTAAGCCTGTCCACTCTGTTCAATACTATGTGTATTCTATCTGTACTCTGATACATCCATGCTTCTATGTTACATAAATATGTAAAAGCGCAAAATCACACGAGTAGTGTGGGAAGAATATAGGGTTTTGGTTTTCTATATTGGCTGGAGTTTCTATAGTGGCTAGGGTTTTGAAGCATCGACTTCAATGGCACCAAAATCCTAGCCACTATAGAAATCCCCATCCACAGAATTATCAGAGAAGGCAAAGAGTTTGAAAAAAGACCTGAAAGCATGAATAGAAGAGATGATTCCACCACTGTCAATTATTTGGAAGCCTGCACTCACAAACAAAAAAATCTCCACACCACAAGCCAGGCAAACATCTGGACACAAACAGATCCCCCCTGATACCTCCAGCTCAAACACACCCCAACCAGGCACCCAGATGAAACCTAGCTTCCTAATAAATGATAGCCATCCATTTACTCAGAGCCAAGCCACACTAAAAGCCTCCAATACAGGAACACAATGTTGCCAGCCAATCAAGACAAAAAAAGCCACAAAACAGACAGAAGATATTAGAAACACCAATCAAGCAGAACACAGCAAACTCCAAGACCAATAAACACAGACCAAGACTCCCAACCAATCAGGATGAAGAAAAAAACCATTCTGGCACAGCAGTAGGCTAGTCCCAAATTTAAAACTGAAACAGCTGTGAAAATCTGACTCACAGACGAACACAATACAGAAGCCTGATGATGGCAGATGAGATTCTGCCGAAACGTTGCTACAACTTTAAAGGTACAACTATAATGACGTGGGAAAATACCCAAACAAAGCTGAATACCATACATGTAAGTACCCGCAAAAACTTAAGAAAACTATGTATATGTATATGTATATGTGTATTTGTTTTCATATATGTGTACGTATATATATATATATATATATATGTGTGTGTGTGTATATATATATGTGTGTGTATATGTTTTCTCAAGTTTTTGCGGGTACTTACATCTATGGCATTCAGCTTTGTTTGGGTATTTTCCCACATCATTGTAGTTGTGCTTTTAAAGTTGTAGCAATGTTTCGGCAAAGCTGAATGCCATACATATGTGTGTGTGTGTGTGTGTGTGTGTGTGTGTGTGTGTGTGTGTGTATTGTTTTCTGAAAAAAAAATTTTAATTCAAGAAATTATTCAAGAAATTTAAAAAAATTATTAGAGACAACCCAAATAACCAAAGATAGATCGATCGATCTATCTATCTATCTATCTATCTATCTATCTATCTATCTATCTATCTATCTATCTATCTATCTATCAAACTGCTTTGAGAAGAAGAATTAGACTGCTCAAAAAAAAAAAAAAAACCATCCCACCATTCTTAGGAAGAGAAGGCTGATCTTATTAGGCTTTCATGTCTTTGATGCATTGTTTAAATAGACCAAGTGTACACTTGTATCCCATCATTAAGTGTGCTTCCCTGGAGAAGCCAAGATACTGAAATTTTGGGGAAGTGATTCTGAACCATACTGATTTCTAATTTGTCCTCTATAAGGAAAGAACTCAAACATGGGGGGCGGGGGGTGGAGTGTAAATAATTGAGTAAACTTAATAAAAGCCTTTATAAAAGCCCCCTTCTACTAAACTGATATAGTTTATGAAATATATTTCTGTTATAATATAACCCTATTCTGTTTATGATGTAATCCTGTTCACACGTACTTAAGCTTCATCTCTGTTATTATTTTGGCTAGTGGACATTAAGAGGGCCACATTATTACTACTTGTTTAATAATAAGAATAAATTAGGGCCATCTGATTAAGAAAATACATGTTTGTTATAAGTATTCTGTACAAAATATCTGCTAATAGTTTCCTCAACAATGAAGTAACACAACAAATCATAAGGTAAAGTAGATAGTAGTACTAAGGCTAAATGTATACTGTTGAAACCCAGTTATTTGATTCATGACTGTTGTGGTCTCATAAATAGTTGTACACTGAATGGGAGACAAGTCCAGGTTTTCTATCAGCTGTAGTCTATTATTATTTGGACATATTGTCTTGAAACTATAGGAGGAGTTCTGGCATGAAGAGTTCAGGAGACAGACTTATGAGAGTAGAATGAATTTGGGGTTTATTGTAGGATGATCTGAACAATCTGTGAAAAATGCAGAGTTGCTCCTTTTAGTAAAGGTGTCTCACTATTGGGGTTCACTCATTGTATTATGTAAATCACTAATTATAAAATGTATTTTGCAGAAGACCCAGTTTGTGATTTTGAGAGCAAATTTATACTAAATCTTGCTTCATGCTGTATTACCAAGAGAAGTTTGAAAAATGCAGGTTTTTTTCCTTAACAAAAGAAATTGAGATGTAGTGGTTAAGATGCTGGTCTAGAAACCAAGGGGCTGTGAGTTCTAATTCTGCCTTTGGCATGAAGGCCAGTTGGATGACCTTAGGACAATCCCTCACTCTCAGCCCAACCATCCTCACAGGATTGATGCTGTGGAGAAAATAGGAGTAGGAAGGAATATTATGTATGTATGTTGCCTTGAGCGACTTATACATTAATAAAGGTGGGCTAAAATGTAATCAAATAAATATAATAAATGATTCAAAGAATGCATATAAAATGCCTTAACAATTTCCAATGTAAATGCAAAATGAATAGGTGTATATTGAAAATAAAACAATTTATTTCTAATGACTGTAACACCAAGAAGCATTAATGCTAAATGTCCACATTTTGTCCACTACGTAATCTATTTTTTTCTTGTTGGTGGGAAACATTAAAATGTTTTGCTTGTTTCTGTATATATAGTACAAATCCATTTCTTTGAATAACAGAATGTAATGTTGAAAAAAGTACCTATATCTAAGAAGTAAAGAAAAGGGTAGGTTAACCTGAGCAGCTCTAATAAGTTGAAAAGGTTCAGGTTAGGTATTTAGTATCATCATTTTAAAACCTTAGTTTTTTAAAAAATCCTTCCTTTGACGTGAATAGTACCTTTCGCAGGAGTTAGAGAATGTAAAACTTTGCCAGCCATTCTCAAGGCTCTCCAGTTTGCCTACGTTGGATTCAAACTTTTCCACATCTATTCATATTAAGAATGCTGTATGCCATTTAATGTTAGCATTTAGTTATTTGGGCTAACAGTTTCTCTACAATGGCACAATCTTATCTTAGTTTGCAATAGCAGTTCTGAATGTGTATCTGCGTTGTAATATTTAGCTGCTTGCATATAGTTATCTAAAGCTTAATTTGCATAATATTTTCTGTACTTGACATAATTTATTTTTTTAAATATATATTTTATTATTTACATATAAGTATATCGAACACAGTGTGACCATCCTGGCATTTCCTCCGCCATATACACCAAAGTGAAAGACAAATAACGTATATACTATTTATACGTTGCTACTCTTGTACAATTATTTTTGACCAACATATTCATTCAAATATGTATATAATATCTCATTCCAGGCCTACTTATCCTAGTTATTTTGTGTTCTGACTCCTACCTCTTAATACCAGCCATTTGTAATATCTGTTCCATGTGTCATAATATTCTGTCTCCCCTTTGTTTTTAATTCTAATATTAATCTGTCCAGTTCTGCACAAACTAATATCTTGTTTATTGTCTCCTTTTCTGAAGGAGTGTTTTCACTTTTCTATTGCTGGGTGTATACCATTCTCACTGCCATCAGAATATGTAATATTAAATATATTGACCCTTTACTATAACCATCTGTTATAATTCTTAATAGAAATATTTCTGGTTTAAATTATATACGTTGTCCAACCCTTTTTTCTAAGCATATCTGGATTTGTTGCTAAAAATTCCTTGCTTTTTTACATGTCCACCACATGTGGTAATATGTACCTGGTTATTGTTTACATTTCCAACATTTCGGGGATGTGTTACTAAACATTTTAGCCAATCTTGCTGGAGGAAGATGCCACCTGTAAACATTTGATAAAGATTCTCTTTCTATGATGTGGCCAATGTCAGTTTTGTAGTCTAGTAAATATATGTTGTCTACTTGACATAATTTCTTATTACAATGGTACCTTGGTAGTCAACAGCTTTGAAACGAGTTTAATACTCAACGTATTTTGATACAAAAATTTTGTCCCAGTACTCATTGTTTGTTTGGTACTCAATGCACAAGCTAGAAACTTTTCATTGTTGGCTGCCTTGAGACATTATTCCTTAGGGGAAAAATTTGTTTGGTACTCATCATTTTTGATACTCATTGCAGTCCTCAAAACCAATTAACATTGAGTACTGAGGTACCATTGTACAGATAAGGATAAAAGCCTAGGCTGAACTGCAGAATTTTCTTCACACTGATGCGTTGTATGGTTTGCTCAGCTCATTTGGTAAAAATAAGAAAGCTGGATTCACATTTTATACTGAAGCAAAGAAACTGAAAATGCAAGATTTCAATTTTTTTTATATTATATGTTTATAAGACATTGTGTTACAGACATGAAGTTATACAACATAGATGGCTATTGAACACATTATACTATTATAAATAATAATTTCATAGAAATCTGAGCCTTTTAAGCCTTTCAAGTCATCTTGGTTATTTGACTTTGAGGTGAGTATGGAGTTTAAGGTGTTCTTGGACATTAAAATAATTTGGGAGGATGTTTTGCTTTGTAGACGCCCTTTCTTTTAATTTTATTTAAATTTCTCTCCTAAGTAATTCCAAGTGCAGGGGCCATGATACCCAAGCATCACAACATCTGTGTTTCCATGCCAACACATGATAGCAGAGTTTATCACTGACCGTTTGAGGGATTAAGACAACATGCATTCTTCTTGCAGCTTGTCTAGCATTCAATCCTTTTTACCTTTTTCCTCTGTTCCCTTTGCTCATTCACTCCACCTCATAAACTTAAAGAAAAAAAAAATCGGCAGACATAACAGTTTCAATTCAGCAGAATGAGCTCTTCCTTAGTTGGTGCCATTAGAAATGTCTTCCATTGGCGTTGTCCCAACAGGGCCATTCATTCACTGAAGTCAAGGATTGTACATTTCCCCTTCTACCCCTGCTGGGTTTAAAAAGATGATGAGATCATTTATTGTTCTTAACTTTGAAGGGAGCTTGTCAATGATTTGTTATTGCTGCTGCTGCTGGAAGTGGTTTTGCTGTTTGTTGCTCCTGATACAAGATCAGGAATGGCTCTAAGCTGCAGGATGCTAATTCAGAGCTCACTTTGCTGAAGGGAGGGGGGACTCAGGCCAAAGGAAAACTTGCCACAAATTAAAATGCAGTCAAAGCCAGTGTGCAAAAAAAGGAGGGGGGGCAGGGAGAGATGGGGGGAATTGGACAGAAAATAGCAAACTTGTGTGTATATATTGAAAAAAAGGGGGGGGGGAGTCTTTTGGAAAGGAAATTAGGAAAAACAAACAGAAACTGCCAAGTTTTCTTTATAATACCTGGGGTAGGATATGCTAAATTCCACAAGGCTTCAAACTGGTGCCAGGTGCTGGTCTGTCTGTCTGTCTGTCTGTCTGTCTCTGTCTCTCTCTCTTTCTTTCTTTCTTTCTTTCTTTCTTTCTTTCTTTCTTTCTTTCTTTCTTTCTTTCTTTCTCTTCTTTCTTTTCCTGTGTAGGCTTCAAAGCTATGGCAACCCCAGTGTGGCACAGGATGTGCTTAATTACCGAGGTGATTTTTCAAGGACATGCGTGAGGAGGCAAAGTCCAAATAAAAAAGCCGAAGAAAAGGAGCATGAAAAAAAAAAAGAAAAGGAGGGGGGACCCTAAAACTGAAAGGTCTTGTTGTCCGTCTGCCAAGTGGCAGGAGCAGATAAGGCCTAGAGTTGCTGTGGAAACACAGGCTTGTTGGAGCCAGAATCCAATTTCGGAAACCACAACATCAACATAAACGTGTGCAAAAATAAAAACGTTTGTTTGGCAAGTCATAAGGAGAAGGCGACCAATGTAAAAAACAGATGAACCAGGGTGACCTTAGCCAACTTTAAGCCATAATAATGACGGCATCTCATACAGATTTGGCACCTCCAAAATGAGGGGTAATGAGATGCCGTCTGCAGAGCCTACAGTTATCATATTAACTGCTGCTTTTCAAAAGGCAAACTGCCAGATTTGAATAGGGTAGAGACTTCATTAAGACAACATTTAGGGGTCTTATTTATGAGTCGGGGCAAACTTGCTTGCTTTGTGGTTAAAATAAGCCAATATTGCTCTTTTAAAAGAATGGCACATTATATTTTGCCATGCCCTGATAATCATCAGGCAACTTAAGTTAAATACAAAAAGCTATGAACATTGAAGAATAGCTTATAAATTTAGTAGAACAGTTGAATTCTCCCACCCACCCACAGCCCCAAGAGATAGTCCATTAAATAGGAAAAAACAGGATATTGACCTTGAGACCGTTTGAATTCTTTTGATTTTGTTAGGAACTAGAATTTCTTCCAATACAATGGGAGAGTTGCCTCAAAGCATCAGAAGTTGCCCAGATGGCCTACTGATAAATGTAAATGTAAAAACGTAATGTATGTTAGATATGGTTCAAATTCAAATTCATTTATTATAGCCCGAAGCCAGATACAAACAAAATATTGAGTAAAAACAGTATTACATCCTTCTATATATGTATGTATGCATAAAAGAGAAACAGTAAGTATAATAGAGTATAAAATAATTAAGAATATAGATACTAAGATCCAAATAAAATACTATTTCAAGAAGTTCTTATTCTGAGTTATGGTGTATCATACAATTGATAATACAAAACTGGATGACTTGAGAAGGTATTTTTAAGTCCTTGCCTAAGAGTAGTAGCATTAAATAGAAGTTGCACATTCTAGCTGGGAATTTCTTCAAGACTGGATATACAAGGATCTGTCGAGTCCTTATACAAAGAACCTGGCTAAAGTGAAGGCCTTACAAAATTTTAAAATTAGAATAGTTGATAGATAGGTGGCTGGAAGGGACCATACTAGATATCATTCTCAACTAGCATTGTTCACATCCTTTGCTGTTAGCTATGTGAGTTGGCATTACTAGGAATTGTAGTTCAACATCTGATGGACAACATATTCTCTAGCCCAATGTATATGTTACTTATATGTCCTCATTCATTACAATCTAAACAATGCCTTCTCTGTGGTGGACCCACTCTTTTTTTGTAGGAGAAAAGAAACAAGGTAACACCTTACTGACTATGTCTTCATGATATAGTTTCTCTGCTATGAAAAGTACATAACATCTGTTCTTGTGTAACACTCAACTTCTAAGTGTTACTATTTTTCCTTGTGTTAAAATTAAATTAAACTGTTCAGACAAAATGGTTATTGAGGGACGATTAAGCTTGGAGGGAAAGATAAGTAAAAAATTTAAAAAAATCATTTATTTCTAGTTATAAATAATTCATTTTTACTTTGTGTTTTATCATGACAAGATTTGGGATATGGGAGAGCATCATTCTTTATTATAGAATCTAAAAGTTCTTGATTAACTGACATAAGATTAATTCCATAATAGCAAACAAGAAAAAACAGGAAAATACCTATTGACTTTCACTTAAAAATGTTATTACTAAGAAATTGCTGTAGTTGATAACAAAAGGAGCAAACTACAGTATATCTTACCTGTGAATATATGAAGGAGCTTGTATTTCATGAAAGGCAAAAGCTACCATATTATTCTTTGCTTAGCATAACACTTTTCAATGTATTTCTTATTCACCATTGTGCAGGAATTCATTAATGGAGGAACTTCCTTGAAACCTTATCACATTTATATAGCCACCCATCTCACCAAAGGAGATTTTGAACAACATACAATAAATAAAACAACTGATACAAAAAGAACAGATAAAAATCTTAAAAACCACAGTCATTAAGTATAATAAAAACAAAAATACTAACCGTAGGTGAACAGAGAATAAAAACAGCCCTCTCAGCAATGAAGCATCTATACAAATCTCTGGTACCTTGGGACCCATAGGTCTGGCAACATAACTAGGTCCATAGTAAGTTTCAGAATATAAACCTTGTCCCTTTTCTTCACTATTATGGAGTATTTTTGCTCCATATGGCATACCTTTCTTGTTGAAGGAAAAGTATTTTGGATTTGCATATTAAATTAACATAATTATCCATATATTTCTGCATTCCTCAAGACTAACACATGCAGATCCATAGCTAACCTAGGGAAGATACTACATATCTTACAATTGATAACCTTTTCCCAGTATTGGGCCTACCATGTATGTTGGTTTTCAATTCCTTTATTCATTAGCTAGTAATGGCTATACTCTCTCAGTATAGCCATAAATTCAACACATTTGAAGGGTACTACATAGAGGCACATGAATTACTTAGGAAAAGGGATACATTTGCTTTGCACAATTTGGCAGAATATGGCAAAATAGATTGGCTGTATGTCAGCAAAAGGGTAAGACAAGGTAGTAGATATGCTATAATGTTGGTATGGTATGTGCTCAAGATCATAAGATGGAAACTAGGTGATTTGGATCTTCCACTGTCTCTTAAGTCTGAACCTGCACATAATCTATTCCATAATCTGCCCTTATACAGTATTCTGTAGTGAGCTTCTAGCTATGTCTTTGCTGTTACTATGGAACTCTTTTATCTCTTTGTACGAATAGTTTAAAACATTTGATTTCTCTATCTGGTGATGTCCATGTAGATAGCCATCATTATAGGTGTTTGAAGACTGCCTTAGCAAAGAAAAGAAATCATTCCTGTTTCCTAGATTGTAGAGCCCAATTATATTTTCCTCCTTACTATTTTGCGAGAGGGCTAGAGCAGTGGTTTAGTCATCTGTGAGAACGTGCTTTGTGGGTTGAGGATAGGGTCTTCTAATCCTACATTATCAGGAAGCCTCTATCCATTTTGTGGATCCCATGTAGCTCCTGATCCATGGAAGTGGTGTGCAGAGATTGTCCAGCTACCCAGATCCCCATCACCCCAGAAACTGCCTCATCAGCTATCCTTAAGAGCAAGTGTCCCCCTTGCAAAAGCAAAAACTGGATCTAACTTTTGGGGCAGGGCTATAAGAGGCTTATTTGTCAATTAGGTGCTTTCCCTTGTGATGCAGCACAATATACTAGCTGTCCTGTCATTTGAATGACTGGGGTTTTTTTTTGTACTTTTTGGTTTGTTTGATTTTTTTTTCCACAAATTGGAGAGAATCTGCCCTTATACAGTATTCTGGTTTTTTGCCAGTCTTTTAAATTTGATAGGCAGATATCCTTTAAAATAACCCAAAATTATTGGGTTATGCACTGCTTGCCTTCCTGATTCTCCTCCCTCCTCCCTCCATGTGATTGGGACATTTTCTAGTGTTGTACAGAGAAAAGGCACATATATGTATCTACTTATCACACTATTTCCTTTTGAGATAAGCAGAATTACACAAAGCTCAAAAAAGAAGTAAGAAAGAGTAAGCCAAGATATTAGAGGCACAAGATAACAAAAGGAAGTACAATTAAAGCTAGCTTACACTCACCCCTCTCATATCTTCCAGTCCTTGAAAACCATCACACACCCTATACCAGTTCATAAAATGAGAAGAACCACGATGTGATTGTAGTGATTTTTCTCAGAAGCTCTGGACTGGTTAAGGCATCACTTTAGGTCATTATTTATCTTCATTGTTTTTGGCAAGGAGAGACATGTGACTCCATCTATTATGATGTCATGATATATTTCATCCATGTTCAGCAAACCTTGACTTATTATAATGCATAAATCAGGCTGTTGTTTTAGAAATGCCTCACTGCAGGCAAAAATCTCCTGATAGTTTGAAGTGCTTCATTGGGATCCTCTTTTGCAAACCATCTTTCTGCGGCTAGAGGCTGTTTAAGCAGTTGGTTAGAATGGCTTCCTTTCGGGGAGGGGTTGGTGATGGAGAGCTATGGTGTTTTTTTTTATTTTAACAAATGAATTATTAGTAAAAATAACAAATTAAGCTGATAAATAAATTAAGAAGTTTAACATACTTATTTAATTTTAGAAGAAAGGGAGGAGGAGGAGGAAGAGGAAAGAGTATTGTATATTACAATCCATGCCCACAGTTTATTTATATCCATATAGTCCTTATTTGATCAACCCCATCATAAGATTCATTGGATGATCAACCAGGAGTGAGAAATGATGATTGCTTTCCCTGATTTAAGAGGAGCGAAATGTTTGCTGAGGGAGGGTTATTCCCATGTATTTTCAGGAGGGGAGAGTAGCATCCTCTATTTTGCTAAACAAGTGCAGGTGGTTGGCTGATTAACAACAGATCCCCCTACCACCACAGTGCCCCTGTCCTCCCCATCTATAATTGAATTATTGTCTTTGTGGGTATTTATTTTTAATATATTTACATATTTTTATTTTTTATCATTAGGAACTGCCCAGGGAGTTACTTTGTGGTAAGATGGATGGCCAATAAATTTTATAAACAAATAATATAAAGCTATTAAAAATTCAAGAGTGGCTTTGACAAAGTATGTGCACTTAATTGTATAAAAATATATCCTAAAAAATTCTGAAACTCAATCTGTGTGAATGGTCAGTCCAGAAACCTGGTGGCTAAGTTTCCCAGAAGCTGATGTTACTATTTCCATTTCAACAGTCTTTTTTCCTAATGCACATCAGAGACTGCCAGATGATCCCGATCTCATTTGATTTACCCTGGTTGAAAGGTTATGCCCACATAATGCATTTCATATGGTTGCAGTGTTTTTGCTGTTTCATTATTCTTGCATACAGATATAATTATAGAGTATTTGAAAATCTCATCTGTAATCTGGGCTGCAAAAATCCAAATGATCACTAGATGGAAAAATAGAGAGATGGAAAATAATAATTAGCAATTATCTAGGTATGAGAGCTCTGCGATAAGAAATTTTCCATACTCCATATTCTGCACCAGGTTGAGGACTTGTATGATCTTGAGAAATTGCCTGTGTTTGACAGGTGAGTTGATGTATTTGTTTAGATCTGATGTATTTGAAACTGCAGCAAGATTAGTGGCTCTGATTGCTGCTATTTTTAAAGCACTGGAACTATGTGGGATTTTCTAATTTTCCTGTTTTGCAGAAACTCCTATCTCACCCGACGTGGCTCTTGGCTACCCAGTTTAACATCTTTTCAATTATTCTTCTAAGGATTTGGATTAATTTATTTGCTTACATATAATCAGACAAATATACATAATATGAATTAAAGACACAGATGGGGACAAAGATACCAACAATTTATTCTCCTTTTGTATAGAGTGAGACTGAAGAGATTTGTGTTATTGTAATGGCATCTTGAGGTAAAGCAGTGATGAAATGATATCCCTTGTTCCTTATTTTTTGGATCAAATCTCAATATGATTTCAGATTCTTTCAAACTACTTCTAAGAGATGAATGGGAAGGCATTAAAATGCTTTCTTAAATATCCAAGTAACAACATAAAGGAGCAATGGAGAACTACTGAATGTTTCTGGGCACTTTTGGCCTTTACAATTAGACATTTTCTAGATGTGTTTGACTTCAGCCCTAATATACCAAAGCTTTGACCATGGTGTCATGGAGATTAAAGTCCAAAATATCTGGAGGGCACTAGCTTATTTCAACATCATTACAGTACTAAGAAGTCATCATTTAGTACAACAAATATCTCTATTTACATAAGTACCTTGGTGAATAAAAATGATGGGAAAGGAAGTAGAGAGAAAACTTAAAAAGAAAATAAATGGGGATTCTGTAAAATATATTTCAAAATTAGACCATGCATGACAAAAGCTCTTTAAACATTCTGGATATATTGTTTTGTGTAATGTGTCTTTCTCTTTCTAAGTAGTTTACCAGTCTATCTGTGGTCAATGACAACACAGCTGTATTTAAAATGATAAATATTTTTAAATAGACCTATAAATCTTTTTAGACCTATAGCCTATTTCTTTTTTTTTTTTTGTCTCAGCAAATTGATCATGGGTAGTAGAATTTTGCAGTTCCTCGGAGAACCAGTAATACATTAGTCTGGCCCTGTTCTTGCAAATATTGACATTTAAATTTAGTTATTTAACTTTAGGAACAAGTATACTATTTCTATTGATTTAACTTGCAGGAACTGATCACATACACACACATGCAATGTCTGGGCAATTTTGTATTTTTCTGGATTGGATCCAACTGTTGGTCAATATCATGGCCTAAGTGATCAGATAGAATCCAAATGATGCCAATGGACTCCAAATCTTCATAGACTGATGTATACATTTATGCTGATCTATACCCATAATAAAGGATTGATTGGTTGATGTACATATAGAAGATGAAGAAGTGAAACATCTGGCTTTTTGAACCATCAAATCTATATACTATCAGTGCTGGATTGCTTGAATATTGAGAAGTGAAAAAAAGTTAGCAAGTATGAGCTCAGTCACCTGTGTTTTGGATCTTTCTGATTGGTTAAGATAGATCTCCGTAGTGGTGAATGCTTTTCTGTTGGAGGGGGTAGTCACATCCACCTTTGAAGGTGGTTTCTTCTCCTTAAAAACACTGTTGCTGGTCTCAACAAATCTGAATAATTTTCATCCTGTATCCAACCCCTTTTTTGTGATAACATTATTGAAAATGTGATTAGTTTACAGCTTGTGAGAAACCCAGAAGGAGGAGATTATTTGAACCTCTTTCAGTTAGGATTCAGATCTTGTTATAATACTGATTTCTTTATTGCACTTGTCAGTGGTGCCTGGTGGGCTTGGGATGGGCATAGGATAACCATCTGGAACCTCCTTGATTTCCCAATCATTTTTAATACCATTGAGCATGGCATTCTTCTAGCTATCACAAGAATTGGGAATAAGAGGCACTCTATTGCTGTGGTTCTCCTCCTTTCTCTAGAAGTAGGTTCCACTTCATGCTGATGCAAGGGTTAAGTTAAGTCTGAGGTCTCTGCTTTGAGGGATGCCCCAGGACTTCCACCTTTTCCACATTCGTATTTTAACATCTACATGTTATATGCTGATGATATCTAGCTGGACATATTTACCCTGGGTTGACAAGGTCCTACCCTAATGTTTGGAAGCTGTGCAGGGTGGCAATGTCAGCCAGAAGCTCCCCATTCTCATTCAGCACTCAGAAACAAAGTTCATCCAAGTAAGAATTTATTAAAGAAGTAATGTTGGCACATTTGGGAAAACCCGAATCTGAGAGTTCTGGGTTTTCCCTTCTCAAATGAAATTCAAAATCCATCCCCTGCACCCAGCAGTCCATCACACGGTCCAATCAAATATCGTCCCAACTGGAGACATTTGTTCTTAACACTCCTCTCCAGGTGAACTCCTCTCCTTGTCCTTGACTTTATGAGAAGAATGTTACTGAGTCTAATCTTCCACCTCTCTAAGAAATCCCCCCTCCCAAATTCCCAGGCACTAAATGTGGCAGCCTCGAAGCTTCTAAGTAAAACATGGCTTCCAAAGCTGACAGGCTTCCTCCCCTCAAGGAGAAAAACACGTCCTGGAAAAAGAAAAAATACAGAAGAAATACAGGGGTTAATCTAGTATCCATTAGCCAAATTAACCATCTCTCCCCCCTCCCCCACCCAGGAGGACCTTTTGGCTTGTCTGGGAATTTCTCATAAAATTGTTTTACCAACTTATTTGCCTTGACATCTCAACTGTTTACCCAAGTAGCTTCAGACAAAGGGTACCCCTTCCAGTGTACTAAATACTGTAATCTGCTGTTATACAACCTAGAATCTAAAAAAACCCGTTCACTTCTTAATAGGTTTCCCCTTGTATTACAATTGGTTTGCGGGGAAGCAACCATTGGGGATCTCAAACTTGAACTCACAGCTGGTTACAGGCTAGGGGAAAACAGACTTTGCCTCAACCATGGCAGGAATGAGTGGCTGTGGGTGTTAAGGCCTTAGTTCTGAAGATTTTAGTGCCTGTCCTATGGTACAGCATTTTCCTGGAGATCCAGATGGCTCCAACTCTGTTATGTAAGGCTCTGGAAATCTGGTGGTTTCTTGAGGTCTTGGGTTCAGGAAATTAGGTGATCTTTCCTGCTGCTGTTCTTGCTATCTATGAATGAGTTGTCTTTTTATCCTTGGGCATCATGGTTTGTACTCTGAGATTTGTGTTTTAAGCCTTGAACTTTTCCCAGAGTTTAGATGGGCAGTCATATAAATTCCCTGAATAGCAGCAATGATGAGGCTAATGTGGCACAATTCAACAGCCTGTGTGAGGGGATAGGCCACTAGAAGAACTTAGGTACAAAAGAATGAGATTAAGTATCCATATCAGAATTTATGTTGCTTTAGCTAAAATATGCTCTTTTTTGTAATAATAAGCCAAGACGGATACATTTTCTTTTGTTTCCTTTCCTTCACTTTCCAATTGTATTAATAAATACAACTTATGGACCAAAAATAACAGAACACCATTTAAATTAAATCTGCATTAACAAATTTGTTTTTTGAGTTCCATTCCTTGATTTATCTTACCTCCTTACTTTTTTCCTTCAGACATGAAGAATGATTCATTATTTTTACATTAAATCTTATCTTGACAACTCGCATGAAAAGAAAGAAAAATGAAACTTAACATTTAAAAAACTAATGCAAGCCAAGAAGTTGGCTTTTATTTAATGCTTTGTGCATATCGTATACCAAGATTTTAACAAAGTCATTTGAGGTCTCTCCTGAAATGCATTTTGAGGGCCATAAGGCTATGCATTTATATAATATATTGTGGAATCTCACCTTTCAGCACAGAACCTTGCTTCTTGCAGTTTTAATCCTAACTTGGCCAACAAGTGCTTTGGTGAGTCCTCCTACTCTCTCCTCTGCTGAAAGTCAATGTGTGTTTTCTTTCCATTCCCTCACCCAGTGCCAGAACTTTGTTTTAGAAAGCAGTCAGCACAAACTGGGCTCAGCTTCTGGTGGATCTGAGTAAGTAAGACAAAATAAATCAGTGTTGGGAGGCCTCACAAGCTCCTAGAGGTAATGTTCAAATTAGACAGGGAGGCAAGTGTAGAAGTAATGAAAAGGAAATGACTGTGATTTCGCTGACTCAGTTTAATCCTTATGGTTGCCCTACAGTTCTGAAATCTACACTGATAAAGACTGGTAGGCTATAAATTATTTTATTTACATCTTTATGAGTTATTTTCCTGTATGTTTACAGTTACCCAGACTAATGATTAAAACAGATATTATATAGAATTATAACAGTAATTAAAGGATTTTACCTGTTTCTTCAACTATTTAAGGAGTTACTACTGGTCTCTAAATTGCACTGATTCCCATGAGTTGGGTTAAGAAGAGATCTACAGATAAAGCCAGCTTTTAATGAGAATATTTTTTTAAAAAAGATGTTTTCAGATAAAAGATGGAAATGGTGTGTTCCACATCAGAAGTAACATAAAACAAGCAAGCAAACATCAAACAAAATACTGAATAATATCTCTCAATATTTTAGAATTAGAATTAGAAGAACTTTATTTCATCGTATTTTAAAGTGGTTATTACTATGAAGAGATAAACGATGGTGTTCTTAGAAATTCTTAACTGCTAAGAGCCGAATAGTGCTTAAAATGGTGAGGGTGTCTGTTTCTTACCAAACTTCCTTGTGAATTGACTATGACAAAATCCACTTTCTTTTCTTATACAGTATAAGTCATAATTATGCTACAAACATGACCTGGTAGTTTCTTCTCTACTCCATGACATTGCCTTAATATCATTTTTTAATGTAACAAGCATAAGTTATCTTTAGCAGTACCAGCCATCCATACAATGCTATAGACCACAATCCAGTAAGCGGTCTTTCTCTCTCTCTCTCCTTTTATTCTCACATTGTTCAATGGCTGACTTAAGCACACCCATTACTTTGGAAGAAGTCAAGTGACTGCAGTGTCTTGGAATAGATAATATAGGATGGAGATTGGCAATGAATACAGTGGACTTCATGCTAGTTGTTTTTTAACCCACTCAAGAATAGATGGATACCAGTTCAACTAAGCAGCGGGGAAAGGTTCTCTGAAGTCTTTTTAATGTCATTTCTATATTTATCCCAGGTCAGTTGTCCCATCTTCCCAAAGGAGCCTGTTGTACCTGATACCAACCATATAAAGCCAATCTTGAACGGGAATGAAAAATAAAAACAAAGTATACTCGTCATACTAATTTATCTTCTTCTGAATCAACTGAAGTTTTCTTTTTGATTAAATTCATTTATTCAATATTTCAACATTTAAAAAACAATTTCCACTTTTTACTACGATTCTGTAACGGTGTTCACACTGGTTAATAATGACTATATCAATTACTTCTCCATTCTATTCACTTATACTCTTATTTCTTAATCTAACTTACAATACTTATTAACATATATACATATATACAACATTGATTAATACTTTCTCATTTTTGCTATCAATTGATGCCTTTGCGTCTTCTTTCTAACCATTCGTAGCAAAGGTTCCATGTCTTATAGTACTCTAACTCTTCTTTATCTTTTAATATCATTGTTAACCTGTCCATTTCAGCACATTCGAGGATCTTTTTTATTTTGCTGCCTCAGAGGGAATGGTATCCTGTTTCCAATTCTGAGCAAATAAGATTCTGGCAGTGGTTACCATATGGAGTGTGATATATTAGAGGTTCCTACTAACATTAGGTCCTATTATACCTAATAAAAACAGTTCTGGTCTTAATTCAATTCTTTGTCTCGTTATTTCTTCCAACCATGTTTTAATTTTAAACCAATACTTCCGGGCTTGGGGACAGGTTCATCACATATGAAAATACGTTCCTTGGCTGTGATTATATCTCCAACAGTTTGCTGATATATTGGGAAACATTTTGGCTAGCCTTGCTGGGGGGAAGGTGCAGTAGAACATTTTGTAAAGGTTCTCCTTGTATGCAACTGACAATGTTAGTTTGTAATTTATCTGCCATAATTTTTCCCATTGTTCCAAATCAATACAATATCCAAAATTTTGGCCCAGATTATCATATTCTCTTTTACTGTTTCTTCTTCCATTTTATATTCTAATAAATAGTTATAGACTCTGCTAATCATTTGTTTCCCAGTCCCTTGTTCAATTTTGTCTAGTTCTTGTTGAGTTCTACAGAAGCCAAATTGTTCCCCATCCTTTTTACACCATGCTTGAATTTAGAGATATGCTCACCATCCTATTTCTATTCCTTGAGTCTTTAATTGTTGTTGGGTTTTCATTTCTCCTTTTTCTTCTAAAAGCTCTTTATATTTTATTATTTTATTATTTAGATCTAATGCATTAGGATATATCATTGCTTCCATTGTCGACAGCCATGTTGGTATTTTCATATAGTGGTTTCTTTTTATTTTGTCCCATATATACTCTGATGACCCAAGGTGGGATACAAAATAAACAGTCACAAAAACCAGGTGAAGCCCCTTTTATTCCTTCACTTTGCTTCCAAGCTCCAAATATCCTTGACTGGTGACAAAAAGCTCCCACACAAGCAGTTACAAGAAGGAGGAAATGCTGTTTAAATTATAAAGAGTAAAAAACAACACAAAACAGGCAAGATAAGGCCTGGAAGACATCCACAGAAATCAGAACACACACTGGGAAGGACGCCATACTCAAAGAGGAACAACAAACTAGAGATATTTCCACGCTTTGTTTCCAGCACTTGCCTGTATGCATGTCCTCTTATCTAGTTGTCACAGCTGCAGTCCATGAAAAAGATCAAGGCCTTCTCCTCCCCAGTAGACCACATCTCTCCCTTATCCTCTCCTCCCTGCATGCCCTAGGATGGAGAGGGGATGGGCCTGGGTCCTCCTCTGACTGCCCAGCCAGCCACTTTGCCAGCCTCTTCCACATCTCCAGAGCCACACTTCCACTCCCTGTCAGCTGATCCTCCTCTCCCTCAGAGTCAATCTCCACCAGGGCAACAACCCAGCACCAGGACCACTACCTTCACACGTTTGTGCAAGGAGAGACAGGAGGAACACTGCCAGAATGCTGGAAGATGAACTCCAGAGGGCCACAAATGTGCATGTGGCTGCTCAAATGGTCAGAAACAGATTCCATGAGGGTGGTATGAGGGCCCAACATCCACAGGTGGGGGTTGTGCCCAACACCGTGCAGGACGTTTGGCATTTGCCAGAGAACACCAAGATTGGTAAATTTGCCACTCACGCCCTGTGCTCTTCACAGATGAAAGCAGGTTCACTCTGAGCACATGTGACAGACATGACAGGATCTGGAGATGCCATGGAGAATGTTCTGCTGCCTGCAACATCCTCCAGCATGACCGGTTTGGCAGTGGGTCAGTAATTGTGTGGTGGCATTTCTTTAGGGGGTCGCACAGCCCTCCATGTGCTTGCCAGAGGTATCCTGACTGCCATTAGGTACAGAGATGAGCTCCTCAGACCCCTTGGGAGACCATATGCTGGTGCGGTTGGCCCTGGGTCCCTCCTAATGCACGACAATGCTAGACCTCATGTGGCTGGAGTGTGTCAGCAGTTCCTGCAAGATGAAGGCATTGATGCTATGGACTGGCCCGCCCATCCTCCAGACCTGAATCCAATTGAGCACATCTGGGACATCATGTCTCGCTCCATCCAGCAACTCCACGTTGCACCACAGACTGTCCAGGAGTTGGGGGATGCTTTAGTCCAGGTGTGGGAGGAGATTCCTCAGGACACCATCCGCCACCTCATTAGGAGCATGCCCAGGCATTGTAGGGAGGTCATACAGGGATGTGGAGGCCACACGCACTACTGAGCCTCATTTTGACTATTTTAAGGACATTACATCAAAGTTGGATTAGCCTGTAGTGTTTTTTTTTTTCACTTTAATTTTGAGTGTAACTCCAAATCCAGACCTCCATGGATTGCTAAATTTGATTTCCATTGATAATTTTTGTGTGATTTTGTTGCCAGCATATTCAACTATGTAATGAACAAAGTATTTAATAAGAATATTTCATCCATTCAGATCTAGGATGTCTTATTTTTGTGTTCCCTTTATTTTTTTGAGTAGGGGAATGCGTGCCATCCTAACTGTAGATTGTGGCCCTCTATTGCTAATATTTTTATTATCGAGGTTAATCCAATCTTTAAGCCATGTTACAACTGCGGCTTGATAGTATAATTCAAAATATGGAAGTCCAAATCTTCCTTTACATCTACAAACTTGTAAAAGTTTGAATTTTATCCGGGGTTTTTTCCTTAGCCATATAAATTTCACTATTCTTTTATTCAAATCGTCAAAAAAAAATTTCCCCAATTTTACCAGCACCATTTGGAACAGATATAGGAGTTTGGGTAGTATACTCATTTTTATGGTTGCTTTCTGCCCCAACAGTGAAAGTAGTATTTTGGCCCAGTTATCCAGATCTTTTTGTATTTGCAATATTATTTTATCATAATTACCTTCCTTAATCGAAGAGCACATCCCTATGAACCAAACTCCTAAATACTTCACTTTTCTTGCTATCTGCATTCCTAGTTTATGTTCTAGTTCTTCATTTTGACTCTTGGTGAGGTTTTTAGTTATTATTTTCATCTTTTCCTTATTAATTTTAAGCCTCGCTACCATTCCAAATTCTTCTATTTCATGAATTAGTATACTACCTGTTTCAATCTTCTCAAATCAACAGAAGTTGTTGAGTGGATGGCAATGGGGTCATACTGTGTTAGGATGAGGAACACCCTCAGTAAACATGTTCTTACTTCTTTCCCCTAAAATGTTACCTCTTACAAATCCTAGGTCAGTCACAGATTCCATTCCCTTGCTCATTTTGACCACCTCAGCCTCAGTTCTCGTCTGACAAATGGCTGCCCTGAGAATCTCACCACGTATACTTATTGTTGGAGATCTGTATTGATGCAAGCAGAAGCCTACCCTGGCTTGCATGCATAGTAGAAATCTGGATGCCTAAAGCTTTTTTTAAAAAAAAACTTTAAAATTATTGAGAATAAAAAGAGGACCAAGCAACGGCAGCTTGCCAAGTAAGTGGAGCTCAGTGGCGCGTTCCATTTGAGGTGTTGACAGTGCATAATAAATCCCAGCCCTACCTAACATTTACAGGAACATTATAAAATGAATGAAACGGTGTGAGCTAGTTCCCCAGGCAACCAGACAAACATAATAAACAGTCAGCAGTGGCAAAAGTAACTTACACCATGCACCATTCGCAGGCCTGAAATATATTACTTAACTAGTCCTCCTTTTCTGCTTTTGCATTTCTTGTTATTATTGTTTCTTGGTCTTTGGGGAGAAGCAGGAATAGTTAAAAACAAAAACATAAAGGAGCGACCAGAACCTTATCTTACTAGACTCCTGTCTTTATTGCTATGCATATGAAATTAAGAAGAGTTATCTTGGGTGTTTTTGCATCTTGGGTTATCAGAATTTATTGTTGAAAAAGAAATGGCCAGGGCCATGTTAGGAGTATCACCATTTTTCATAAAGCATCCATGATTTATTTTTATCGGTTCTTGTAAAAATGCTAATAATAATATGTAGAGGTAATTCTTAACAGCATAGCATTCACGTTGTGATCCCTCCCCATACGTATAGTATAGTTTTCTTACTTGTATAGTTTTAATATTAAAAATATGTTTTCCATGACCTATGAGGTGTGTTCTCCTAGTAGCATTTGTTTTTATGGTCCATCCATTATTTCATCCTTCTGTAAGGGAGTAAAGTGGGGGTTACTGTCTGTGTCTTAAAAAAGCAGCTGCATCGAGGCAAAAGCGTTTCCCACCCAACTTCCCTTATGTCCTCATGCATTCATTTTGCTTAAAGCTGTCGATGATGATTGAATCACACCTAGCGATTTCAAGAACATGTGGATGTCCAAAATGGTCTCACCCATCTCGGGACCCTTAGCTTACAAAAGCAAATGCTAAGAAAGAGTGAGAAGGAGTAGGTGTGTTGCAGGCAAGGTGATGAGCAAATGGCCTAAAGACTGGGAAGCAGATTGGCAGCTATTATAAGCAGGCAAGAGGACTTTCATTCAGTTGTCAGGACCACAAACTATGGTGAGCTGCATATCTTGGTGAGTGTCCTGCTTGGAGCTTTGCAACATGTAAAAAGGAGCAACCACATTGAAACTGCACCTCAACCCAACTAGTGAAAGAACTTTTGGAAAAAGGCAAAGGTTGTAACACTGTTTTATAGTCTTGGAGACTTTTACTTGAACTGAGTGTGAAGGACTGAACATGAAGGACAGACATATTTAAGTGGCAATATCACCTTGAGAGTCCTAGAAAGGTATAGTTGATCCAAAGTTGATCCCTATTGTTGGGGAAGGTCTGTGTTGCAATGAAGCATTGTGTATACTTTTGCTATGCTGTGGTGTGTCCAGTCCTTGAACAATAACCCTCAAGGCTCCCATCAAAACCAAATTATTCACTCATCTCTGGCATCTCACTTTATATCATTGAAGACAAGACAGTAATTTGTTTCCTGTGCGTGCAACAGGGCTAACTAAGTATTGGAATAAAACTGGATAATCCACTAATTTTGAGAGACAGAAACTTGAAAGAAGTGACCAAGGCTATGTGTACTCAAAATGCTCTCAAATGGAAAGGGACTAATCTTTCAGTTATTTAATCTTATGTGGTAACATCCCTATTGCAGAATTATCACTCCACATATAATGCTTTAAGAAGGGCTGTGCGATCTTAAAAGTCAGCTAAATGGTCTTACATTTCCTAGTAATTTGTAATTATAATTTCCTTGCTTTTTTCAGGCAAGTAATAGGTATATATGACTCCTGTGTCCAACCATACCCAGTCATTCCTGACTAAATTAAAAGGTTTCCAGGTCTCATAGAGCAGGAAGCCTCTTTCTGAACAGAGGGTACCAAGTAAATAAAATAAAGTGGTGGAGAATGAAGGGGAATTGTGGCCATAATATGCCAATTATAAAGCTTTGAGCTACTTTGAGTGAGTTCAATTTCAGACAAATTCATGGACACATCCCTGTAAATTCTGTTTGTAAAAACATTGAAGTAATTTTAATTTCTTTGGGGATTTTTGTTTTGTTCTGCTTTTATTTCCTAACCCTAGCTTTAACAGTGGGGTTTGTTGGTATTCTCTCATCCAAATACTAACTAGGTCAAATCCAGTTTAACTCTTCGAGATCAACCCAAGACAGCTAGATACTTAACCCACACCCCCTGTTAAATATTCTCTTCAAGTTGAAACAAATTGAAATTAGTTCGTTAATATCTGCTATGCAACTGTTGAATGGAAGTTTGTAAGATGGCATTGGCAGGGGGACACACTAAGAAAAACTAAGTCAAGCTGGACTATACGGAACGTATTCTCATAGGTTTCCTCTTTCATTGTTTTCCCAGTCTCCTACATCTTCCAGAAAAGGAAATGTTTAACATCAGTCACAACAAAGGGGTGGGCTTGCATCATTTGCTTCTTGCTTTTTGGCGGTATGCACAGGGAATCCTTCCCAGACTGTTTGGTTTACGGGCTTTGGCTCAGTGGCTTGCCAAGTAATAATCTGCTAGCTTTAAGCTTTTGGATAGAGAGACATTATATAAAAATATTTCACCTCTCTATGGTATGAAAGCAGAAGGAGCCTTTGGAGCAAGGTGAAGGCCTCCTGGCTTTGAAATAACCAAATTGTCTGAAAGAGGCTAATCACCCAACTAACTGAGCAAGCAAAAGGACTAAGCAAGCAGAGATATCATGGGGAACTTCAACAGGAGAGGACAAGTAGAAAACAGTTGTTTGGGTTTCATTTTTTTCCCTTTGTTTTTGCCTGAGAAATCTGGGGACAGAGAGGAGTGCTCTGCTGTATGCTTCTCAGAGTCACTTGTTTATGAGATGGGTGACTATATAAATTAGTTTAATAAAGAAGTTTAATAAAGAAGTGCTTTCATGAGCTGCAGGAAATGTTTATTGTTTATTTCCCTCCATGCCTTAACCATGAAAGCCAGCTGGGTGACTTGGAGCCAGTCACTCTCTCTCAGCCTAACCAACCTTGCAGGGTTGTTGTTGTGGTGGTGGAGAAAATAGGAGGAGGGAGGAGTATTAGGTATGTTTGCCATCTTGAGTTATTTGTAATAATAGCTAGGCAAAAGATCTGGTATAGAGAAACGCGGACAAGGTAAAGAATACAGTACATAGCGAGGTGCACTTTGAAAAATTGCATTCAGTAGAACATTAAGCAGAGAGACAGAGAGAAGAAGCAAAGAACTGAGCACTTTCTATAGTATGAAAGTATTTATTCCTGAAAGAAAACCAGAATGGGTGTCTTAGTGATTCCATAATGTATGTTCTGTACATTAAGAAATGTCTGGATACATTGGACTGAGTCAAATACATAATGATTATGAGGTTTGTGGCATGCCTGTGGGTAATTATAGACTTCTTTGACGATGTGAAAATTCTCAGACACAGAAAACTAATACCTCATAAGTATTCCATTAAATGTGTTATTTTCATGTACAAGTACTGCTACATTGCTTGCTGTGTGGTTTGAGAGAAAAAATAGCTATTCACATTTAATGTCTGCAGATATAGACCAGATTTATCCATGCTGTTACATGACTGTTGCATATAGTATCATATGCAATAATAAGTTAATATATAATGGGTTATCTAATAATATTAGTTTATAAAGTATAAAGTATTCTACTAAGCAAATTACATGAATTCAGTAGCACTTGATATATATCATCTGAGTGCTCAGTATAATATACCAATACTTTCTGGCTCATTGTACAAAGATTGCTCTGTGGTATATATTTTGATATTTTCTTTTTCATTCAAACTGTAGGAATTTTGTTCAGCACTAACTTCATCAAACTATCTTTTTCTTTTAAGATTTTTCCAAAATTTATTTTCAGTTCAGATTGCATAATTTTTTTAAAAAAATTATACAATTTCTCTACAGTTCTAGAATCATATAGTGGTGCCTTTCCAAATTCTTAAAACAGCTCATCTTAGACAAATGACTGATACAGCATGAAGATATCTTCAGAATTTTCAGAATAAAGCAGAATAAAATACCTTTTTATGGGTAAAACCTTTTTTTAAAGGCATCAAAAAGGCATAGTTTTAGAACAAGGTAAAACATCAATGCTCATTATAGTTTGATTTTACTACCTCTGCATTAAAATTAATTTCCAATACTGATCCTGAATTAAAATCCTATGCAACGAGTAATAAATTATCAAAATGTTATTAAACTATGTATTGTTCATACCATAGAGATTTATTTTCTATCAGCGCCCAACAGTTATCATAGTGCATCGCTTACAACTAGATAGGAAATAAGGAAATATACCAGTGGGTTTAAAAATGGGGTGGGCCTTCAATCATTTCAGTCTTGACACCATCTTGACTTTCTTGACATTTTTACCAACATCCCTGTCCCACTCCCCCCAAAAAACCAGGTGCCAAATGTACAACACCAAGTGCAAATATCTAAAAAAAATATATGAATCACATTGGTCTTCCAACTTTTCTGCATTAAAGTAGAAAAAAAACAAATTCCACCAGCTTCACCATTCATTCCTCCATTATAGGTAACTTTAAGTCCTTCCACCTTTGGACATATAAAAGTTTTGTTGGTCTCTTCATATATGAAAGCAAAGTTCCATAAGATGTTTCCACTTGTTTGTTCGTTAAACGCGAAAGTTCTCTGGTTTCAGTTGTACGTTCACTTTTAAAGTCTTCTGAATCAGAATGCATACTTGATCCCAATATTTTCTAACATTCATGCATATCCACCAAAGGGGGAAAAATGCTCTCAGTTTGATTACATTTCCAACAAATATTTGAAATTCCCTTGTATGTTTTTCACAGTTTATCAACTACCAGCAATGCATCATTTTACAAAAATTAAACTTAAGGTTATAATTCAATATAAATTTCAATCATTTCTTCCACATACATTACTACTGATTCAACTCTATATTATATCCCCAAAGTTTTGTTCCTTTTTTGGCTTAATGAAATCACCATTAACCATAACTCAAGCCTTTTGAGATGTATATGTCAACTTGATTCCTTGAATAAAATTCTTACCAAAGTCTACATCTTCCAAAACTTTAAACGAAAAGGGCCAGTACAAATGATCAAAGGCTTTCTTAGGCTAAGAATATCAGTTCAGCTTGTTTTTCACTACGCTGTTGGTAGTCACTTTGTTACATCCAGCACAGTTCTGGCATTTTTTGAAAAATTATCTTTCAAATAGACAATTAACTTTGATCTTCATGAATGAATTCGTCTAAGCACATTTTGGGTTATCTGCCAAAACTGATTAAAACATTTTATAATCATTGCTCAATAAAGAAATTGGTCTATAATTCCAGAGAAGATGTTCCCCTTAAGCTAAAAACAGGTGTGAAATGCTCTATGTCTTGAATAGCTTGATTGGATTAGAAATTTTGTGATGTGAAAGCCTCTGTATATTCTACAAGATCTGTCCATTCTGTAAAAATACAAACTTTTTACACTCCACAAGCATTTATGAATCAGCTTCATTATTTATTATCTCCTTTTCCTTTATATATAGAACAATCTTTGGAATGACTGCATTTAAGGCGTCCTAACTTTTGCAAAAGACAGATGTCAAAAAAAAACAACTTCCCAGAGTCAACCTGTTAGTTAATTTTTGTCACTTACTGAATATTTAAGATTTATGTTCAGAAAAATTAAGATTTTTCTGGAGACCATGGGCATATGGCATTTATATAAGAGATTTCTGGGTATATTCTAACTTCAAAATTTAAAATAGCCCAGGTAGCCAAATTATATTCCCATGGGGTTTTCTGTTGCAACTTGATGAATCTTTCAGATAAGAAAAACAGAATGCGACATTATATACGGGAGTCTCTGTGGTTAAACTGGGAGAAGATTAAAAGACAATGTTATTTGAAAATTCCAGTCTGGTTATCGACTATTGAAGCATTTTCTTATACTATAATATACAAAAAGGAACAAACAGTTAGATATGGTGAAATATTGAATGAAAAGGGTGAACTTAAATCTATGCAAAAATTAGAGGAACAAGGTATAAAGATGAATTGGTTTTCATATGCACAAATACATTCAAGGTATGATAAAGATTCTAAAACAGAAGGTTTCTATGATAAACTGACTGACAGATAAGATTTTGACAGGTACTGATGAAAAGGTGATTAAAAAAATGTATGGATATTTATTAGAAATTAAACTAGAAGAAGATCAAGTTAAAGAAACTATGATTGCTTGTGGGAAGAATTTTGGTTATGGGATTGATCTAGAGAAATGGCAAAAACTGTGGTCTCAAAATTATAAAATGACAATGTCAACAGCATATAAAGAAAATTTGTATAAGATGTTTTACAGGTGGCATTTTCCCCCCGGACAGGAATAGCAAGAATGTTCAAGAAAAAAACCGAAAAATGTTGGAAATGTCATCAGACACCTGGCTCACATTACCATATGTGGTGGACATGTGCAGATGCTAAAAAATATTGGACTAAAATCCACACATGGCTGGAAAAAAATGACAAAAAAGCATATAGATTTGAAACCAGAGATATTTTTATTGGGAATCTTACCTGAAATATATAGTAAAGACTTGAAATACCTGATTGTAAATGTATTAACAGTGGCTAGGATTGTATTTGCTAAAAACTGGAAAAATGAGAAAACACCATCATAGGAGGAAATCATTAAGAAAATATTGGAATGTGCTTAAATGAGTAGAATGACATTTGAAATTAGAGAACAAGAGGATAAACAATTTTATAAAATTTGGGATCTTTTCTATCAATGGTTAGACAATAAAGTACAGTAATGAATTATGTAGACTTTTAGAAAATAATAAATATACAAAGATGTACTTCTTTCTTATTATATCTACAAAATGATTTTAGGATAGATTTGGGATGGTAATATGAACTGTTATAAGATCTAAGTAAATTATGGTTATCTTGTAAAACATGAATGAATAAAAGTATAGTCAAATGATTAATAATGATATTAATGTATTTAATATTTGATTGAAAGTACGAGAGTATATACAATGTAATTGTAATTGAAGACTACGAAATGGAAGCACAAAACAACTTGTAAACCATCCGGCACACTGTATGTATATATATGGAAGATGGCTTGATGTTTTTATGTTTTGTTTGTTCATGTTTGTTTTAAAAATCAATAAAAATTTAAAAAAAATCAGAATGCAACTTGCTCATTCTCTTTACAGTGTCAAATTTGCTGATTTTGCCATATTCAACAGCACATCATTGGCTGCTTCTCTATACTCCTCTGAACACTTCTGTGCTTGATTTATCTTCTCAATATTTTCTTTCAGATTGCTTTCGAGACGCACCCAGTCTAGGTACTCAGGTGATGAGTCTTTCACTTTCTCCATCAAACTGTCCTGGCACTGATGAACTGAGTAAATCATCTCTTCTATTGTTGTACTAACTATTCCTTTGGTGGCAAAGTTCAATTTCCTCACCTGCTGCTGAGTCTGCTTCAGTTTCTGAGGGACTTCCTCCACTCCCACATCTAGCCAAAACCTGTATCCTTCCATACACACCTGGACATTGTAAGCACCTGAAAAACAAAGAGATGTTAACCTCAAATTAGTGATTAGGATCAATTGTTTGAGTCTCAAGAAAACTTCAAATAGTGGCCAACTGTCAAAGATATTACAATGCCATGAAATCTAATTATTTCTACTTTATTTGTCAGGGACACAGGTGAATACATACATTTATAGGTGTGTGTGAGAGAGAGATGTAATAGTAATTTGGTAATATTAAGCCAAGATTAACCAGACCATTTGCTTGTAATCCTTGGCATAGAACTAGAGATATGCTCTTTTGCAAAACCATCCTTATAGATTTTACAGGTAATCTCTTGGGGTGGGTTTTCTTGCTACTCATTCAGCATAAAGTGATAAAATACTTGATAAACCTCCCTATGAGTAAATTCTGAACTCATTTCTTGTCTTTCTTATTCTAGATTTCACAAACATTGGGCAATTCTTCTTGGCATTCTTTCGAAAGGCAGGCATTACAAAGGAAAGATTAGCTTTAAAGGCACATGAAGGGATAATATACAGGAAGGTAAATCTAAAGAATAATTTCACTGTGACATGCAATCCAAGTAGTAGAATATTCATCCAGGAAACGGAAATCTAAAATTCTAAGCATCTTGGTAATTTATTGAGGCAGAAAATCAAGCTGAATTGATCAATGTAAACAATTTTATCCTGCAAAAAGAATCTGAATCTTGGGTTTTGAACCATGTAATTAATCAGTCTAGAATAATAGCACTGAACAATCTGTCTAGGAGCAATAACAAGAGCATGATATTTCACTATTTTTCTTTCCAAAAACCTCATTGAGTGGATGAAAATTTTAGGATTGAGCTGTCAATAACATAAAGCATTGTTTTCTTACCTGAGGGTCAAGATGAATAAAAGGAGCCATGCTCCCAAAAAATACTGAGAGGAGCCAAGTCATTTAAATTTAGTTCAAATTAATTACAGTTATTTATTTATCTTACAACATTTTTATACCACTACAATTAAACTAATTCTGGACAGTGCATAAGTCAATAGGATTTTTTCCCAATCAGGTATTTTATTATTTTTCTGCTATAACATTCAATATTATAGGTTGGTAACCACAAGTGGAATTTCTGTGGATGCCTCATGCACAACACAGGATTTTAATTGTGCAATTTTGTAGAAAATCATGGCTATTCATTAGATTTATCATTTTCACCGCTATTTTTGTGCTGCATTCAGAATTATGTCTGATGGTAACAGTTGAGTCATTGACTTGCAATCTGAGCATTCCAGTAAGTCTTGGTGAAGGGAGAATGTCTTGGAAAGGAGGATCATATCATTACCACGTGAACAAGGAGGAAGATTTTTGGCCACCTCATAAATATCACCACACAAGTTTAAGGTTGGAGCAATCCCTCAAATTTGTGTGGTGGATGTTTCTGTAAAAAGAAATTGTTTTTTTTTTCCTGTTAAAAAGGCTAAAAACTATTCCATGGTACAGAACACTGCCCTATTTAAGTGGGCAGTAAGAATGAAGTGGATATTTCCAAATCCACATATCCTTATTAACTATCACCACTATCAAAGTGCCCAGATCATGTACTATCAAAACATGCTTTATTCTCAAATATCGTAATATATTTGATTTAATTTGCTCTCATAGGAACAAAACTGCTTTCTGCACCGTAAAAATGAAGCATTAATTTATACAGGAAGTAGTACAAATGGTAGTAGGCTGTGGATTAACAAAGATTTTTCTCTGTAGTTTTGGTCTTCTGTTTGTGTGGCCTGATTCTACCGTGTTTCTCACAAAATAAGGCTGGGCCTTATTTTTTTTTTTACCCCTGAAAAAACAACTAGGCCATCTTTTGGGGGGTGACTTAATTTCCTCCCCCACCTAGAGCGGCCCATACACACATACCTCACCACGAGGCCGCTTCTATCGGCCGACGAAAGCTCCCCAAAGGCAGAGTCCCCAGCTGCTTTGGGGTGTGGCATGGCTGCCCATGTCCCCTCATCTTTAGGCAGTCTCTTTCGGGCGATGGAAGCTCCCCAAGTGCAGTCACCAGCCACTTCGATCGGCCAGTAGAAGCAGCCTCGGGGTGAGCACACACACACACTCCCCTCGCCGCAAGGCTGCTTCTATCGGCCGACAAAAGCTCCCTGAAGACAGAGTCCCCAGCTGCTTCAGGGTGAGGTGTGGCTGCCCGTGTCCCCTCACCATTAGGCAGTGTCTTTCAGGTGATGGAAGCTCCCCAAGTGCAGTCACCAACCACTTTGATTGGCTGGTAGAAGCAGCCTCACAGTGAGGGGAGTGTGTGTGTGTGCTCGCCCTGAAGCCGCTTCTACCGGCTGATCGAAGTGGTTCGTGCCCACACTCGGGGAGCTTCCATCGCCTGAAAGAGACTGCCTAAAGGCAAGGGGACATGGGCAGCCACACCACGCCCTGAAGCAGCTGGGGACTCTGCCTTTGGGGAGCTTCTATCGGCTATTGGGGTATTCTAGCCTAGGCTAACTACAGGGCACTCCTAAAGGCAAGTTTTCTCCCCACCCCCCGCCTTTCCCCCCCATTTCTCTTCACCTCATGTAGTTCTAACAAATGATGTGAGAAATGGTGGGAAAACGCATGGTTTAAATAGGCCTAAATTTTGTGGGTGGGGCTTAATTTCACCTCATGCCTAGAAATCATGCTGGGCCTTCCTATTGGTGGAGGCCGTATTGTTGGAGAAACACAGTATTTTGAATATAGAGAATATGATGGAGTATTATGAAATAATGTGAACCTAGATTGGGTTAGTCCCTGTTCTATTCCTATACATTATAATTAGTGCAGCTAAGCAACACAAAAACAAGAGGTGGAAGTATATTCTTGCTGGCATCCTGTACACCAACATTTTCTCTTCAATTCAAACTGTTCTACAGCATTAATTGCCTACCAACTTACTATGTTCCTGCAAGATCTTCTCCATGCAAACAGAAAGGCTGCTTACAGGTGAACAGTCATAGGAATTCCTTAAGGTCTGTATAGCTTCTCGGAGGGACAAACAATGATCTTGCTGCTTATTGAAGGTCTCAGCAATACTATTGAACAGTGCATCAAATTCAGGCACATTGACTCGTTTCATGGTAAGGGGTGTCCCCTTGGTGAAATTAACTAGAAAAATAGAAGCCACAGTGTAATTTTGAATACAATATCACAAATAAGTAAGAGTCACTAAGTAATTAATAGGAACATGACCATTTCCTCTGTTCTCTGCTCTGAGGTAGAATCTTCAGTCATTTCTCTGCCAAGAACATTTCTATTTAGGATAGAAAATCTTTCTACATACTTTTTCTGTGTGCACTTACCTAGTTGTTACAGGAAGATATTGTCCCTCTTGCCAATAAATTTTGTGGGGCTTGGCATTGATGCAATTGTCTTTTAAGAGACAATTCTTATTATAGTCATGCTTGTGGTATAAAATATGTCTAGTTGTGACCATTGGAGAATGAAGCATTTTATCAGGGCAATATAATTCAGGGAATGTCTAGTCTAGATTAGGGGTCCCCAACCTCTGAATCACAGCCCATTACTGGGCCCTGGCCTGTCTGGAACTGGGCCGCATGACTGCGCAGAGCGCAACTTGCATAAGTGGAGTCCACCCGTCTCCTCCCATAGCCCATCAAGCCATAAAGGTTTGAGATTGTTGGTTTAGAACATGTCATAGATATTGGGATAAAAGAATGATTTATCTTTATAACAATGACTGGTTGATATTTTAAAATATATCCCAAGTAATGTCAGTAGCCAGCTGTCATTAATTTTAATGGGAAACTGGCATTCCAAATCTCTCAACTCACTTTTGAAAAATCGCAGCCATGATATTAACAAAGTAACTTTATCAGAATAAGAAATGGAGCCATAATTAAACTTTGAATTATCCAATTAAAATCATACCAGTGACTCTATGACAACACAGTTCAGGTTACAGTTTATTTTTCAAACTTGCAGAATTGCAATTTTTCCAAACAATGGAATACTTCATCCATTTTCTGGAAGTATTTTCAGCACACACCAGAAAGAAAGAAGGGGAAACTTAGCGTTTTATGTGCAAACTCTGGTTTCCCTATATTGTATATCTCTACAGCAGAATTAACTTTGAAAATATTATAAAAATCTAATTTTTAGAGAAAAACAATTCTGTTCAAGAACGATGAAAAAATATTTACTTCTGGAATATTTTGGAGAGGATAAAACAATGTGTTCCTATTTCCAGAAAGGATAATATAAATCAGATTGAAAACAGCATTCAGGCTGAAACTGCATGATTCAACTGAGATGATAGATAGATAGATAGATAGATAGATAGATAGATAGATAGATAGATAGATAGATAGATAGATAGATGAGAAATTTGGATGAGAGATGGTCAATTACATTAAATATGTATTCACATAAAGTTGTGTGTGGAGAAAAAAGTACAATTTCAAAATTATTTCTTACAATTTCAATTATAATTAATCATAATTCAGTTCCTCTATAATACTGAACATACCTGTAATACAAAGAAAACAAAAACATTTAAATAACCCAGAGCTTTACCATTTTTGATCCTTTCACGATTTCTTGAATGCTGAGGATTCAGATGTTCCCTCTGTGTGAGAAAAAAAAAAGGTTGTTAAAAGTAAATGCATTTACCCTGCCCCCAATGTTTTCAGAGATTGCCAATCTTTGGAGTCAGATGCTTTGTGCTTCTAGAGCTAGATACCTTATTTCGTGAAATGTTACATCTATTATTATTAACGCTTGCTAAGCTGAGATGCTTCTCTTAATACTATTGAGTAACAATGGCCCAATGGTTAGGATGCAGCATTGCAGGCTCTCTGCAGAATTCGATTCTGGCTGGCTCAAGGTTGACTCAGCCATCCATCTTTGTGAGGTCAGTAAAGTGAGAATCCAGATTGTTGAGGGAAATAGGGCTGACTCTGTAAACCACTTAGAGAGGGTTATAAAGCACTGTGAAGTGGTGTGTAAGTCTGCTATTGCTATTATATATTTGATTATTTACTTCATAATTATTGGGTAAAGTGGGATCCTGGGATTCTGGAATTTTTTTTCAAACAGGACTCTATTTGATTTCTATAGCTATCCATCTCGGCAAAGAATTCTGCCTCTCTTAAATGATGGAATGGAGTTCAAGCAATAGGGTCTACTTGTTTTATACAGGTATTGAACTTTGACTTTAAGGATCCAATTTCTAATGCTGATTTAGGAATTGGGTTGCAACCTTCTGCATATAAGCAGAGTATGAAATCCCATATATTTATTGATTTACAGGAATTAGATGACTGCCTATATTGTAGAATGATTCTAGGTAGCTCACAATAATCCATAATACATAGTTAAAATAAGTGTATCCTTTCTCCAGGTGCCAGGCCACACATCCTGACAGCTCAATGCCCATCTAAGCCAGGGGTGGGATTCTACCAGTTCGCACCTATTCTCTAGAAACGGTTGTTAAAATTCTAAGCAGTTCGGAGAACTGGTTGTTAGAAGAAATTATTGCCCTAATCCTGTAAGGAAGGCAAGAAGGAAACATTCTGGTGTTGCTTACAGAAACTGCCTCCGTTAACCCTTATTACATTCTTGGCAAAACTAGACTTCCTGTCTCTAGAACTTCTCTGGGGTTTTTTCCCCCTCCTTTGTTGGTACTTTGCTTGTGTGGAGTGACCATTCAAAGTTACAATGGCTGTCAGCCTTCAAGATTTTCTTCCTTTGCTTTGCATCTTTCGGCTGTCATAAGTAACAGGGGAAGAGTGGGGACATGGTTATGGGAAGCGAACTGGAGGTGTTAAAAACAGAACTGTATAAGTTGGAGAGGGGGAGATTCTTGCTTAGGCTTCTATCCTATGCTATGTGTAGCTGCAACTCTTTATCAAAATATGTCAAGGTCAACGGACAGAGGCCTCATCAGCAGCTGGAAATGCCCACATGATGCTATATACAACTTTTAATTGGATGAGCCAATTGAACTATTGGGGATGGGAACTGTTATGTCTTTGGAACTGGTTGGAGTTCCCAACCAGGTCCGCTGTTTAGGCGGGAGCATCAGCAGCTCCCATTGGTTGGCTCCGTTTGACAGTCGGCTATAAAAGCCGGCTGTCGAGCAGAGCCAGCCGTTGTTGTTCTCTAGCAGTCTGCCTTGTTAGCTGGCAGACGCAACAACCCTTTATTCCCTTGAATAAAGTCCATACTTGTATGCTCTGGTCTTAGCCTCGTTTGTCCCTTCGCTCTACAACACTGGCGACGAGGGTGGGATACTACGGGCTAGCCAGAAGCACCAAAAGCAAAAGAGCTGAAACCACGGCATCTGGATCATAGCTGCCTCGCTCACAGAGAGCTCGAGCTCAAACCGCTGCGTTCGGAGCTGAAAGTCACGGCGCTGACAGCCTCAGCCGCCCGCTCGCAAAAGAGCGCGTAATTCAAACCGCTGCCGTTTGAATTCAAATCTCGCTAGCGAAGCACGGCACTGTAGTCACAGTCGCCAACGTTTCCCCAGGAGCACGAATTTCAACCGTTACCACTGAGCTGAAGTCATTGAAGCTAGTACGGCGCTGTTAGCTACCGCCGCCAACGCACTCGGAGGGCGCGAAATTTAAACTGCCTTCACGAGGTTGAAACTCACAGAGTGAGTCTCGGGCGCTGCAGCCGCAGCTGCCAGCGCTCGTAACAAGCGCAAATCCAAGGGCCACGACTGCCCAGAGAGACAGCCTATTCTACTAAGAGTCTGAGGGTCCCAAAATGAATGCCAATCAGGCATTCCCACCATTCAAACCCAGTGAGGAAAAATGGGACTCCTATAAGAACCGCTTCAATCACTTCCTGGACGCCATTGGCCTGGCTGATGCTGCGGAACACAGGAAGAAGTCGTACTTCTTAAGCTACTGTGGGGCTGAGGTTTTCGACACCGCCACGGCACTCTTCGCACCACGTGAGATCAGAAACGTTCCGTGGAACGAAATACAGGAAACACTCTCTAACCATTATTCCCCAAACCTTCACAGATCGCAAGGCGTTTCGCATTCAGGATGAGGAAGCAAGCCGAGGAGAATCCATCAACCAGTACATGGCAGCCCTGAGGACAGCCGCTCTTCAATGCGAGTTCAAGAACTACTTAGACGACATGCTTCTTGACCAACTCGTTTGCGGGGTAAGAGATCAGACACTCCAACGATGTCTACTGGCCAGGAAAGATCTAAATCTTTCCCAAGCGGTGGAGGAAGCCCTAGCCGCGGAACTATCCGTCCAGTCAGCGGCCGTGATACAAGGCACCGCGCCAAAGCCAGGTATTTCCACTGTCCACTCAGAGGAGGTGATGAGCGAAGCTGACCCCTCTGAAATCGCAGATGTCCATCGCCTAAAGCAACTGAAACAGTCACAGGTAGGAGCGAGACAGAGAAACAGCAGTGGCCCACAACAGATCCCTTTGTGCCTAACCTGCGGGGGTTCCCATTCCCGGGCATCTTGCAGATTTAGAAACGCCAGCTGCCTTAACTGCAACAAGAAAGGTCACCTTGCAAGAGTCTGCCAGGCAGCACGCGCTCCATCCCAGAAGTTTCCCTCATCTCCTAGCCTCCAAAGGCAAGTAGAAGACTGTTACACATGTTACCACACCAACCACACTTCCCAAACTCCTAATAAGATTAAACTCTCTCTCTCCCTAGAAGGTAAACCTTGTACCATGGAGGTGGACACCGGTTCAGCGCTCTCAATCATCTCCTGGGAGACGCTGAAAAAGATTCAACCCAGACTGACCAGGAAGCAGCTGCAAAAGTGCCACCTCACGCTGAGAGACTATCAAGGCAAGAACATCCCTGTCCTCGGGAAAGGCAAGTTCCTTGTTAAATTCCAAACCTTCAAAGGCCATTTGCCTTTAGTGGTGGTTAATGGTACCCTCCCTAGTCTTTTGGGGTTAGATTGGTTCCCCTCTCTTGGCCTTAATGTCACAGGGATTCATGCTGTCTCAACTTCTGATGTAGACACATTGTTCGCTGACTATTCCAATGTTTTCAGTAGCGAGCTGGGTTGCTACAATGGCACACCCATCTCTTTCTCGGTAGACCCCCAGGCAGTTCCTGTCCGCCTGAAATTCCGTAGAGTACCTTTCGCCATCCGCCCCAAATTGGATGCGGAACTAGACAAACTTCTCAAACAAGGGGTAATTGAACCCACAGATTTCGCCAAGTGGGAGACCCCCATAGTCACCCCACTTAAAAAGGACGGTAGTTTGAGAATTTATGCTGACTACAAGACGACACTTAACCGTTATCTCCAGGTTAGCGCATACCCCGTTCCAGTCATCCAGCACCTATTGCACACTTTCGAACCCGGCACCATTTTTGCCAAGCTAGACATGTCACAGGCATATCAACACTTCCCTGTCGACAGCCACACAGCAGACTTACAAACAATTGTAACACATAGAGGGGCATTCAGATGCAAGCGCCTCCAATTTGGCGTTAGCGTGGCCCCGGGGATTTTTCAGTCACTAATGGAGAGAATTCTCCAAGGTCTTCCAGGAATAGTCCCCTATTTTGATGATATTTTGGTCTCAGCTAAGGACAGGCCCCAGCTCCTCCAGAGGGTGAGGGCAGTATTGGAGAAGTTTAGACAGCATGGTCTCAAACTCAAACGGGAGAAGTGCACCATCGCCACTAGACAGGTGGACTTTTTAGGATATAGACTAGACGCCTCAGGCATCCACCCAGTGGAGTCAAAAGTAAAAGCCATCCACGAGGCACCCACACCTACCAATAAAACGGAACTACAAGCCTTCCTGGGTTTATTAAATTTCTACGCTTCATTCTTACCACACAAAGCTTCAGTCGCTGAACTGTTACACAGGTTGTTAGATAAAGACGCTCCGTGGCACTGGGGCCCCAAGGAATCACATGCATTTAAAGCGATCAAATCCCTACTCACCTCTGACGCCGTTTTAATTCAGTTCAACCAACGCCTACCCTTGGTTTTGGCCGCTGACGCATCCCCTTTCGGGATAGGAGCTGTCCTTAGTCACAGACTTCCCAATGGCACAGAGGCACCAATTGCCTTTTTCTCCAGGACCCTTTCCATGACTGAAAGGAACTACAGCCAGATTGATAAGGAGGCTCTGGCTGCAGTAGCGGCAGTCAAAAAATTTCACTAATTCCTTTTTGGCCACCATTTCGAACTCATTACAGACCACAAACCACTCTTGGGACTTTTATCGGGGGACAGGCAAACTCCACAAGTTCTGTCCCCCAGGATGACCAGATGGACATTGTTTCTGGCGGCCTATTTGTTCAAGCTGGTCCATCGCCCCGGTAAGACTTTAAGCCACGCAGATGCTCTCAGCCGCTGCCCTTTGCCAACCCCAGTTGAAGACCCAGCTCCGGTGCACGCGATCTTCGAAGTCAACGAACTTAAGCTACCTGTAACTGCTGATGACATCGCGGCACACTCCAAGAAAGATAGACTAATCGCCCAGGTTCTGGACTGGGTGGGAAGGGGGTGGCCAGAAACAAAGTGTTCAGTTGACTTTGTCCCATTTAAAACACGTCAACAGGAACTATCAAAACTCCAGGGATGCCTGCTGTGGGGTACCAGAGTCGTTATCCCATCCACTCTTCGTGTGCCCATATTGAAGGTACTGCACGAGGGCCATCCGGGTATCGTGCGAATGAAGGCGTTGGCTCGCAGTTACGTATGGTGGCCCGGGATGGGCGATCAGATCGCAGAGTGGGTAAGCTCCTGTAAACCCTGTCAGGAATCTAGAGCAGCCCCACCAGCAGCCTCACCCACAAAGTGGGAAAGTGCCAATGCCCCTTGGTCACGGTTACACATCGACCTGGCCGGGCCGGTTCATGGCAAGACTTTCTTGGTGGTCGTGGATTCGTATTCTAAATGGATAGACGTTGCCTTGCTTCCCATGACCACCACGCAGGCAGTTGTCAAAGCCCTGACCCGACTTTTTGTGACTCATGGGCTCCCGGACACGATAGTCTCCGACAACGGGCCGCAGTTCTCGTCCTGCGAATTTAGCAGGTATGTCACGAACCTGGGCATCAGACACGTCCTCACGGCCCCCTTTCACCCTGCTAGTAATGGGATGGCGGAGAGAGACGTCAGGTCGGCTAAGGAGGCACTAGCCAGATTCGGTCAGGAAGACTGGCATTCCAAGTTATCCCGTTTCCTCCTCAGCCAGCATACAACCCCATGCACTAGCACGAACAAATCCCCGGCTGAACTTTTAATGGGGAGACGTTTAAGGACTACTCTTGACAGGCTGCATCCTCATTACTGCCCTGATACCCCTTTGGGTTCTGACAGCCAGGTGCGAGACTTTGCCTTGCAGGACCCAGTCTTTGCAAGGAACTATGCAGGGGATCCATTGTGGGTGCCTGGGCAGATCGTGGCTATCACCGGTCCAAGGTCCTACCGGGCCCAATTAGAAGATGGTCGCGTATGGCGGAGACACCTGGACCAACTACGCAGGCGGCAGAGGGACCGGAACAGCGGTGAGCCGGATCCAGCAGCCAGCCCTCGAATCCTCGCCCAGGTTCCAGACGGAAATTCCCTGAGGGGCCAGTCATTCCCGCTCGAACAAAGTGGGCCGAGAACGGACCTAGACGGCCGGCCCGAATCTCCTGCACATCCACCCTGCAGGAACACCGACCATCCAGGCCGAGACGTTCTACCAAGCCAACCCGAACGAGGGGAGACTTCTCGTTCCCCGGATCCAGTGCCAACCCCAGAGGACTCCACGGCGGCCTCGGAGCCGTGCTCCTTGGACTCGATGCCAACCGGCAGTTCCCCTGAGCCACGACGTTCGGGTCGCCAGCGAAGTCCTCCATCATACCTCAAAGACTATGCATGCGCCCAGCCAGGGGGGAGGGGTGTTATGTCTTTGGAACTGGTTGGAGTTCCCAACCAGGTCCACTGTTTAGGCGGGAGCATCAGCAGCTCCCATTGGTTGGCTCCGTTTGACAGTCGGCTATAAAAGCCGGCTGTCGAGCAGAGCCAGCCGTTGTTGTTCTCTAGCAGTCTGCCTTGTTAGCTGGCAGACGCAACAACCCTTTATTCCCTTGAATAAAGTCCATACTTGTATGCTCTGGTCTTAGCCTCGTTTGTCCCTTCGCTCCACAACAGGAACCTTGCCATCACTTTGTATATGTGATTTACATGTTCATTTTCTCAGATTCAGAATTCTTTTGTTGCTACCACTTGACTTTCAGTATAAGATATCTTTTCTCTAATTAATGGATTTTCTTTCTTGGATTTTGAATGGAGTACCATCTGACATTGTCACTGAAAAAAGTGACTTATGACCATTTTTCACACTTACGACTGTTGCAGCATCCCCACAGTCATGAGAGGCCAGGCGAGGAGATGTGTGCCTCGATGTAAGTGATATTGAGTTGGCCACACCCAGCCAATAACATGACCACCAAGCCATGTCCACCCAGTCACATGACCACCAAGCCATGACCACCATCAAGCCACACCCACAGAACTGGTTGTTAAAAATTTTGAATCCCACCCTGATCTAAGCCCAATGCTTGGAGGAAGAGCCAGATCTTCACAGATCTCCAGAAGGGCATACATAACCTGTACCTCCATTTTTTCTCTCTCTTCTACTAAATGTGAATCTACACAAAACACATGGCCCCCTTATAAGCTTTCAGGAAGTTTTGGATTCCAATTCCCATCCATCTCAGTCAACAAGAATAATTGTCAGGAATGATGGGATTGAATTCAAACAAGAGGACCTTACTAATGATTTATGGTTGTAAATAGAAAACTACCTGTAACCTCCACTACTAAGCCCTTTCCATCCTCCAACCTGTTCACTAGAGTTCAAATTATCTAACTCATCACATACATCAAGAACCCATCTCCCAGCTTTGTTTTCCCTTCCCAAATAGGTTGGCTTATCTTTGCTACCATTTAGATTTGCCAACAAGGGTGATAAGACTTTAGGTGTTTTTGCTTTGCTTTTTCCATTCAGCTTGTTGAACTTGTTCTCTTACCTCTCCTGAAGGCTCTGCGATCAAGGGGCAACAGGTGAAGCAGCAGGAAAAGGCCATTTTTTAAAATCAAAATGAGTTGGAGTATATTCAGGCACCTGCTTGGACAGTCCTGTAAAATCTTCTCATACATCAGCTTTTCTAGTTCAAAGACTTTTAAACAACATTGCTCTGGTGCAATGCAAACCTAGAAAGTTATCCTTACATCTAGGGAAAAGACAGTCAAAAGCTGTCTTTTCCTTAGACTTGAAAGCTGTATTTCTGTTCATGGGCCCAATTATCTCAAACAAGTCTAACTGGTTTATCAGCAATTACTCTCTGTGTAGTTAAAGAAGCCCTTTGTCCTGAAAAGTGACTTCCTCTAGAGTGGCATTTCTGGAGTGTACCATTATTCCAGGAAGGGGTGTGTGGGTATCTGTGTGTGAAAGGAAAAGGAGCGAAGCAGACAGTGCGTACCAATGTACTACAATAATAACTGAGTGAAATATAGTCCCTTAAATCTTTGTCTGTAAAACTGGTCACAGGTCTGCTGAATCTCGTTCATTTTTTAAAACCTTTTTAATATATATTTCCATCATTTTAAATAGATGAGCTGCTAGTGTAAAATCATACTTGCTTTTCATCAACAGTTCTCTTTTTTTTCTCTCACATCAAACAAGAGAAGTGTTTGTCTTTCATCACTGAAGCTACAAAAAAAAAAATAGTCAGTGGAGAAATAATATCTGAGAAAGTATTATTTAAAAATTCATGGTACTTACTTGGAAGAAAGATAACCTTGAATTTTAAAAAGCTAGAATAGATATAAGCAAAGATGTAAGTCCTGTACAATATTGACTCCTGGCCTATTCCATGTCACCAACACTAGTTGAAAAAAAGAAAGCATGTGATACATGGTTTATGGCAGAAAATCAGTCTGAACACATTTTAAGGACAAAAATTGCTTAAAATAGTTGCAATTGCATCTTGAGGAAAAAGAAACCAGTCACTGTTCCCTATAATAGCGAGTTTTTGTCAAAATTTGTCAACATTTTTGTAATAAAGTGAATGCACACCCTGCAAAAGTTGCTCTTCTCCACAAATGTGTAGAACATATAGGCCATGCCTAAGCATACATGTGTCATAAATATATTTCAGAAGCTAACCACATATTAGCTGAATTTATTAAACTTGTATGGTGCTTGACCAATAACTCTGGACAATTAATTAAATCAATTCAGGCAGTTGATTTTGATTAAAAAAATCACCAACTTTCATTTATATAAAATAATTTACAGTGTCCCAAGCTTGACAGAGGCAATGCTGTTCATGAAATTGCAGATTCCACGTTTCACATTGCATTACTGTCCTCAACTATTTTTTTCCCCAAAATGTATTGACATTTTAATGATGTATGTAGATAACATTAAATACACCACTGGTGGGATACAATTTTTTTTACTACCGGTTCTGTGGGCGTGGCTTGGTGGGCATGGCAGAGGAAAGATACTATAAAATCTCCAGTCCGAGGTGGTATTTTCCAGTTCTCCGAACTATTCAAAATTTCCACTATCGGTTCTCTAGAACTGGTCAGAACCTGCTGAATACCACCTCTGAAATACACACACATACACACACACACACTGCACTAATTGGGACAGCATATAATGTAAAATAAATAAGGGCCATTCTTTGCAGAGTTGGTCAGAACAGGAAAAATATAAAATATGAATATTAAAAGAAATATATACAAATGTATATTTTTCCCTATAGACTTATTTTTATCATTTCGAATTCATGAGGAGTTTTTGGACTTTTGAAAGCTCTTGAAGTTCTTAACACTCTTTGTTGTAGTGCTATGTTTGTGTATTGGATATGCTTTATACCATGAGCTACTGAGTGTTAATTTTGATTCCAGTAGTATAGAAATCTGTTTAATAAATAAATATTGGGGCTTTTTCCTCTAATTGTCCATTGGTTCAACAAAGAAGGTCAACCATATGAAAAACCGCAATGCAATAAAGATGGAGCTTTATTGCCTTCATCAGGGAGTGGTGAAGAGGTTTATTTATTTAGCAGATTTAGCACACATGCATCTCAAAAAATCACCAACTCTGGGCAAAGTACAATAAAGCAGCCACTTAAAATCAAATCAAAACAAAAACATTTATATACAATTAACCCAAATTTATATAAAACACCAGGAAAATGCACCAACAGTCAACACACTGTGTAACTTTCTCAAGGGCTCCCCAGTTCCCTGGGACTTCCGAGCCTGCTAGAAGAATCATGTGAGGGCCAACCTCATCTCGGGGAGAATGATGCTCCAAGGCAGGGTGCCATGGCAGAAAGGGTTTGCATACAGCATACTGATGATATGTCACCCCGTGGACATGTCCTGATCTCACTCATGTAGATGCAAAAATGTAAAATATCTTTATTACAGTCTTTGACCAATCTTTACTATAGAAAAGATAAATAGTTTGATGCAACAATGATGGAAATTCTACCTAACTCATTTTTGAAATATCAGGCTGAAAAGGGGAAAGTCGTAGCATAGGAATTGAGTATAAGAAAAAGTAAGCACAAACTCTGGTAACATGAGCATTATGTATGTATGTATGTTTTTATTTATTTATTTTGCCACCTATTCACCCATGGTGACTCAAGGCAGCTTACAAGGTATAAAACCACATTTAAAACAGTAAAACTAGGAAGAAGAATCAAATAATATAATAAAATCATCCCCCACTTCCCACCCCAGCGACAGCAGATCACACAAGCCATTTAATGGGCTCCATCCTGCTCTGGGTTCCACAGGCCTGCTGGCAGAACCAGGTCTTCAGTGCCTTCTGGAAGAGTGTTAGACTGAGCGCCATGGTAATCTCTGCGAGAATGATGTTCCAGAGAGAGGGAGCCACAACGGAGAAGGCCCTTATTTGGTCCACGTGGAATATTCAGGCCCAATTAATGTGCAATTACAATTAAAAATGAGAATGAATGACTACTGATGGGATAGGAATTGTATTATAAAACAATTTTAAGCTTATTTACACTCAGACTCATGTCCAAGTACATATAATTAATATTAAGTGCAATTGTCAAAAAATTAAAATAAAATAGTTAGACAATGCATGCTTTGAATTCATAAGTGTTTACTTTGGGTTGACTGTCTAGAGAATCAATCAGTTGTCAACTTGGTCTTCAGAATCCATTTTCATAATTTCATAACCTTCCTTTCCTTCATCCCTGTCAAATCATCTGGCAACTGTGTTTTTCACAACTGTTACATGTTTTGCACTGATCCCAAAGAGGTCTAAGAACTCAGCAGGTTTTTCACTGTGAAGCACATCTGACACAGCCAGACTTCGCACCAAAATAACAGGTTCTCCTGAGAGAATGGCAACCACCAGTACTACCTTCTTTGTAATGATAAGTGCCCCAGTGGCTCTGGCACTGGAGATGATGGCATCAGCATCCAAAGTTTAATTATAAATAGATTGATTATAGATATGAATATGGATCATAGGCAAGAAAGTTCCAAAGGCACAGTGAAGAAATTGCTAAACACAGTTCACAAGAGACAAGGCACAAGTCAAAGCTGGGGAGTGCAAGTCAGAACAATTGTTCCTGGCAAAGACTAATTCCCCAAGCTTCTCCTTAAGTTACATTCCTCCAGGTGTTCCTTGTGAGGAGGGTTAGGGTGATCTCTTTTCGAGTAGGAGAACCCTTTCTGGGCTTGCCTACTCTCTACTCTCCTTGTCCTTGAATCAAGTGGAGTAGTTCCTCATCAGACTGCCTATCAGACTTGCCTATGTAGGCAAGCAGTTCTCCATTTGATTGACCATCTCCCCAATGCCTGAGAGGCCTGGGACAGCATTGCTCTCAGCCCCTGGCATGCCTTTCCTGTTGGACGGTCCCAAGGTACTCCTCCTCCTCCTCCTCCAAACTATGCTCTGAGAGGGTCATGACACACCTTCACTTGAATGCGATGATTGGAGACTGGACAAAAGCTGTCCAGTCTGCCTTGGTTAAACAATGTTCCATTGAGGAAAGGGAACACCACTCTCTCTTTAAGAGTTGACATGGATGAATTAACTATTGCCCAGACCCATTAATGTATCTTCTCCTGCAAGGCCTCAATCAGCATGAAGGGCACAGATCTAACATATAAGTGGCCAAACAAGTAGTTGAGAGAGCCCTCAGGTTTCACAGGCTCTAATTCTTTCCAGATCACCTTTTAAGATATCACCTCCATTGACTGCTATAAGGCTGTGATCCAACATAGAGTGAATATGACCAATTTTGTCTGCCAGATATACAACATATTTTCATAGTAAGTGATGACCCGGAGTGTAATACAAACGTAACAAAATCCAAAACATAAATAAATGTCCTTTAATGCCTCCAACTTGGCCCTACTGTTCAATAATTCTCAGTTGGAGATAAACCTACTCAAAAATAATCTTCAAAAGAAAGCAATACAGTCCGAATTTAATGAGCAGATAGAGGTGAAATAAAAAAACCAAACAAACTACAATGAAGGAAATTCCACAATGGACTAGGATAAATAATTATCAACTTCAAGGAGATAACAAGGCACATTCTCCCCAGCTGCAACCAATGAGGGGGATTGTGGTCACTTCCTCTGTCATAAACCAAGTTGTTTCCTTCTCTGTTCCTCCCTGCGCATATCCTAGGATGAAGAGGGAATGGACCTGTTTCTTCCTCTGACTGCCCAGCTGGCCTCTGCCCTTCTCCAGCCTCCTCCACAAACTCTGGAGCCAAACCTCCACTCCCTGTTGGCTGTTCCTCCACTCCCTCAGAGTCCGACTCTAACAAGGGCATGACAGTGAGCCTTTAGGTGAATTTCAGCACTGCTCCATCCAAGGAGAGACTGAGTCACTCAAAAGGGCCTCTGGGTGATTATCGGCAGGTGCAATAAGGTGGAAAAGTAATTACATTATCGCCACGAGGTAGGCCTTAATAGTGGATCCAGCTCATGTCTGGTCATCTTTGTTCCTTGTTTTTGCCAGTGACATTCTAGATGTCTCTTGGTTGTCAAGTTCCCTTAATCCCATGTATACCACAGGGAGCATCGGGAATTTTGAGCATGGAAAGTCTGCTCAGCTGTGATCTGATGTAAAACTGCTGCCATTTTGCTATTTCATGCAGCCACCAAGGCTTCAATCAATCCAAGTATAGGGTTTCTGGACTAGCCCAAAACTCCCTCTGCAACCATTAGTCTATTAGTCACATGGGATGGGTTGATCTCATAGGCCTAGCCACCCTGCAGAAAGGAATGCCACTCAAGAACTTGAGGCTCACCAACGAGTGATCAGTTCATGGCAGGGAAGAAATCAAATCTCCCCAAATCCGGAACATTCTGACACTGCTCTGATAGAAAAACCAGATCAGATATATTACCACTGCTGTGAGTTAAACCTTGGATAATTTGGGCCAGGCCCATGGATACCATAAACTCCCAAGCTACATCTGACCCTGCACTAAGGGATGACAAGGTTGAAATCCTCCTCTGGAACCATAAATCCAGGAAATTCACTGTAGTAGGCAGAAAGTCTAGTACAATTGCAACAGCCCTAACTGACCTTTGCTAGTGCCCAATTGAAGAAACGGTGTCTCACATTTGGTCCCTGTATGCCTCTCAAGTATCTCAGCCACCCACCTCCCCTACTCTGGGGTTTTGGCTGGTGCCAAACCCAGAAGCCAGTGAGCCAGATCTCATTGAGCAGGACCCTGTCCTCTTGTTCTGACAGATCTCAGTAATATATGGTAGTTCAGCCATTTCATTGATAAAAATGTCATGGATTAAGGTGGTTTTATTAAAATGATGACTGATCTATCATTCACCAGCATTTCAGATCAGGATAATCAGGCAGCCAACAGTCTGATTATCCTGACAAATGTCTAACAACCAATCCCTGTTATTAATTATACTGTAATTGGCTGTGTGTCACTTTTAAATGACTATGTATGCCACTAAGGGGGAACCAAGGGTGCCACTAAGGGGAGACTAAGGATGCCACTAAGGGGGAACAAGTAGCATTGGTGGAAAATCAAATTGACACATGGAATTGGTTGTCATACCAAAAGTTGTCCCAAGTTGCCAGGCCTAGCTCATTTTCCTGTCCCAGGACATTCTGAAACCTTGCTCTGTTAGCCCACAATTTGTTTACCACAATCAACTCCAGGAGCTGGGGGCTATTTTGTTTGGTTAGCCTCAGCCAAAGTTGGCTTTGCACAGGGTATTGATCCACATGTTGTTGTTTTTTGCTGTTTCCGATGTGAATTAGTAGTTTCTAATGGAGCATCCCTACCACCCATGGTATGTGGCAAGTCAGAGTTAGTCAGACTTTCTTGGATTGTGCACTTTAAAGGAAAAAAAACTAAACATCTACTAAAAAGTTGAGTCACTACTATGTAAAACTTTCTCTGTAACATCCCACAAAAGTAAAAAGATTTTTTTATGAGATGGGTTGGTTAGAAAAAAATGACTAGTTGCCTAAAGGCCATCTCGGGGTTCATCTGGGTGGCCTTGATTCTACCTGTTCCTGTGGATGACTGCCATAAAAACTGTCAGTCATGAAAATTGAATTTTCTCTCTTTCTCAGTGTATTTCAAGTTTCAGGGAAGCAGAAACATTCCTCTCATGACCAACCAACATGGGAGCATGATTGCAAGAGAGGGAAAAGCAGTATATAAATTTGGTAATTTCAAAACCATCAGCATGGCAAAACCTATATCTTGCTGTATATGTATGTCTACAGATGGTTTAGCCATCTTACATAAAATTTATTAGCATATTAATGACTTTTTTGAGCTTTAGCTACCATTTAATTCTTTTATTTTTAGCCCTGATCTATTGAATAAGGAATAGTAGTAAAGGATATAGGAGAGCAAAGGACACATTAACACCATACCATTTTTTCCCTTGAACCTCTGCAGTCTAAAAAAAAGACACTTCTCTATAAAATAACAGCTGCAAACCATACAGACAATTTATAACTCTCAATATTCTTATTTAGGTAATATCCCAGCATGGATATTCTTAATGATGGAGTCTGATGGTGGAATGTCATTAATCAGATGGTAATGGACAGGAAGGTGGGTGGCTGCTGATAGTTTTGGACTATTTGAGATGGTTTTGGGAACATGCCAGCTTTTGTGTTTTTTTTTAAAGGTACTATGACATCTTTCAAACAATATGGGCTTTACAATGTTATAAAATATAGAATGGCTGGAAGTGTTTTTGAATTGGATTGATGCCAGCTAGACCTCAGGATTCCAGTCAGCTATAACCTGGATTCAAATCTTTGTCTGAGCTGTTCAAGATCATGTGTTTCCCCTGATTTGTGCATCCTGAGTTTTATGCCATAAATGAGAGATTATTCTGCCTAGAACATAATGTTAATGAGTAAAGCCATCTAACCCCCACTCTGTCTCAAAAAAAAAAAGGAAAAGAAAAAATGGGAGATTGCTGGACTTTATTATCTTAAGCTTGAACATTACTGATATCTAGTATTTGACAGTTGTCATAGTGAATTATTGATAAACCTGTGACAGAAAGAAAAAGGGTCCCAATCTGTATCCCAGGATGCATATTAAAGGGAAAGAGTGCAATGCAGGATCTAAAAACCAGCAAAAAGTACTTTTAAAAACTGGCAATAATATATTCAAGGTTTAGTCCATAAGTCAAGTAAATAAAATCCAGTAGCAATAGAAAAGAATTGACAGTCCACTCAAAGGTGAAGTTTTCCTGGAAGTCTGTGTAAGAATAAAGTAAAATATAAAGTAAAATAATGTGCTTCAGGAATTGAATGCTTTCAGGCATAGCCCTAAACCTTAGAAACTCCTGGCCTCATCTAAAGGAATACACAGGAATTCTGAGGCTATTTGGAATTTGCAAGTAGACTTTACTTCCAAGCAAACCATTGTCCCAATATACTTTTCTAGCACCTTTCTTAGTTCTTAATTTCTTTCTTTCAAGATGATAATGCTCTGACCCTATGAAACAGTCAAAGACCACTGTTCAATGAGATACTATTAGATGGTTCTTGTAAGATCACAATATTAAAACATAGGCTTTAATGGATTAGGCACATCCGCTTTTCTACAATTTCTTGCCTCTTCCCCTCCTCTTGAAAAGAAGAGTCATCTGTGGGCTATTAAAGAGCACACCGATGAGATAATCTGGAAGAAACGTCAAGAAATATTGGAGGGGATATCTAAATAGCTACAGAGGAATGGAGAGAAGGGATGACTAGAGAGATCTTTAAATAACTAGATAATAACCCATAACAACAATAACTTTACTGAGAGATTTTGAGAAGTCCAACCATGGCATGTTAGACCACCTATTTGCAGATGAACACTACTGAGAAAAAGAACCATAGGTGAGATTTAAATTCCAAAGTATGGCTTATTATATTTGAAATCAGAGCCATGGTAATCTCAGACAAACCAAATATCTTTATTGCTATTAGGCATATGGTATTATATCAGCATTTCCCAATCTCACTATGGTGATACCAAAATTTATTGCCACACATCTGGAGGGCACCAAGCTGATGAAATATGATCTTTATGAATATGTACACTTTGTCTGTTAAAATGCATAACATTCATGACTTTGGTGTGAACCAAAGGTTTTATGCCTTCCAGATTATGCCACTCTCTGTTCTTCTCCATGTTTAATACTAACCACAAATTTTAGTTTGCAAGGTTGTATAAAATCTAATGCCTGAAGTTGGGTCAAATATAATTTATCACAGCTGTTATACACCTAGTAAAACTAGCCTGTTAGGGGAAAATGCCCTGTCAAAAGACAAATGATAATCCCAAACATCTGACACTGTATTTCCAGGCTGAACATATTAATGGAAACAGAACATTGAGAGATTTTATATAATTTGGGTTTCACTTTTCCCCCTGATACTTCAAAAAGGAAGTGTCAAGATCCAAAACTTATGATTCTTGGTAATTGAATGTTTGACCGCAACCCAATAAAGACAAGATGGTTGTTAATCAGTGTGATTGAAATATCCATATGTCTTTTATTTTTATAGCAAATGAGAACTCTAGTCACTATAAGAATAGGGTGTTAGAAATTTTATTGCAATGGGCTTTGCAGTCTTCAGTTAACTAGGCATAATTTTAAAGGACCTTACTTTCATATAGATATTATAGGCACATTAAACTGGATGCTTTCCAAAAATCCACTCCTATTGCAGCTGATTCTAAGCCAGTTCATACCAAAGGGTTTTAAATAAGCAATCAAGGTATGCTAGACCAAATCCAAAGTTATTTTCCTGTTCCTCATCATTGGAAGGCAGTTTTAATACTGTAGTAGAAGCACAAACTTTGTCTACTTTGTAGACAAAGCTGCCTTATGTTGATTTACACTAGCTTAGTAGTCTTTCAGTGATTCTTTTGGTTTTTGGACATTTTTTCCCCAGAGTTCCTTGTAAAATATCAGCATCCAAATCTATAACATCAACATGCAAACATATAAAGTACTTGTGACTTTTTATGCTATGATTTGCACTCTGTTCCTGCCTATATTCGGTTTTTACCAAACCATTATCCTATGTATATATTACAGATTTTCCTCAGGATTGTAGTCAACAGCCAGACTAGAAGATAGCTAATTGGAGATTAGTGTTGAGTAATATTAGGCTTAAATATTCAGCCCAAATATTGTTACCTGAACAGAGCAAAGAGAAGAAATATTGTCAGGGGTTCAGAGGCAGACTGGAGTTTGCTTCCATGATAAAATACTTATTTCTCCTACATTATTCATATCAGATTACTACTCAACTCAAGGTTCTTAATATTTATTTCTCTGAAAAGAATTCCTGATTCCACGAAACTGGGAACAGGGCTTTGGACCAGTTTTTATTTATCTCCGTCTCATGCTACCGCTAGAGTGAAAGCACTGCCAGCATTCAAAAGTGACCAAACCATCAGCTAGAAAGCATAGGACTTGAGAAGTGGTCTGTGGTCACCACCTGCAGAACCATTCCTTTATTGGGGATGTCTTGCTAACTGCCTATGCTTTCCACCTGTTGTCTATTCCATTTGCACAACAGCATGTGAAATTGATTGTCAATCAGTGTTGCTACCTAAGTGGACAGTTTGATTTCACAGAAGTGTGATTGACTTGGAGTTACATTGTATTATTTAAGTGTTCCCTTTATTTTTTTGAGCAGTGTATATCTCTCACCTGTGATTGCTAATATCTAACTTTATTTATTCTACATATCTACATGTCTATGTATCACTTTCTTGAGCATTCTCCTATATAATCATTCTGTTTCAATTTTTACCTCTATTTTCTAACCATTCATGCCATCTATGCCATATTGAGTAATAATCAGATTCCTCTTTTTCCTTCATTTTAAGTATGAGCATATCCATTTCTGCACAATCTGCTATTTTTTGTACGATTAATTCTTCTGTTGGGACTTTGGACTCTTTCTACATTTGCGCATAAGCTATTCTGGCCACTGTGAGAATATGCAACATTATATATTTTATCTTTTTCGAGTATTGATTTTGGATTATTCCCAATAAGTAAAATTCTGACTTGAATTCAATTTGTTGTCCAGTAATTTCTTGTATCCAATTTTTAATTTTGATCCAATAAGCCCTGGCCTTAGGACATAGCCACCACATGTGATAAAAGGTACCATCAACTTGTTGACACTTCCAACATTTTGGGCTAGTGTTTGGATATATCTTAGCTAATCTTGCTGGGCTAGATGCCATTGATAAAACATTTTATATACATTTTCTTTATAGTATGAGGCTGTTGTTAATTTATAGTTTATGTTCCATAATTTTTCCCATTCTTCTAAGTTTTTAGCCAAAATTCTGTGCCCATGCTATCATGGTGGTCTTAAATTTTTCCTCTTCCATTTTAAAATCTATCTATACGTTTTGGATATAAATTTTGGTTCTGGTCTGAGTAAAATTTTATCCAATTGATTTTGCCCCGTTTCAAATTCAAATTCTTCTGAGTCTGTTTTATATCTATTTTGAGTTTGAAGATATGACCACCAATCAATCATGATTCCCTGTTTTTTAAGTGCTTGATTTGATTTTAATTTTCCTTGGGCATCTAATAGATCATTATAATTTACTATTTCCCCTAAATCTATTTGGATGTATCATGGCCTCCATGGTTGTTAGCCATCGTGGTATTTTCATATAATGTTTGTTCTTAATTTTCCTCCAAGTTTGTAATAATGAATAGGCATGTGTTCTGTCTTTTCCCCCCAGATATGTATGCCAACCTTCCTGGAGATCATGGTCTTCTATTGTTAATATTCTTTTGTCTCTTAACTTAACCCAATCTTTAATCCAATTTAATATCACTGCCTGATAATATAGGATAGGATAGGATAGGATAGGATAGGATAGGATAGGATAGGATAAAATACTTTATTGGCCAAGTGTGATTGGACACACAAGGAATTTGTCTTGGTGTAAATACTCTCACTATACATAAAGAAAAGATACATTCGTTAAGAATCAAGAATCATAATGTACAACACTTAATGATTGTCATAGGGTACAATCAACAATCAAATCATACTAGGAAACAGTCAATATAAATCGTAAGGATACAAGCGATAAAGTTACAGTCCTACAATCAGAAGTGGGAAAGGATGGGTGATAAGGAGTGATGAGAAGATTAACAGTAATAGTAGTGCAAACTTTGTAAATAGCTGGACAGTGTTGAGGGAATTATTTGTTTAGCAGAGTGATGGCTTTCAGGAAAAAAACTGTTCTTGTGTCTAGTTGTTCTGGTGTGCAGTGCTCTATAGGATCGTTTTGAGGGAAGGAGTTGAAGCAGTTTATGTCCGGGATGTGAGGGGTCTGTAAATATTTTCATAGCCCTCTTTTTGACTCGTGCAGTCCTCAATTGAAGGCAGGTGGGTAATTCCCATTCTGGTAACCCAAAATCACCTCTGCTTTTACTACCCTGCATCAATTTTAGTTTGATACGTGGCTTCTTGCCCAGCCAGATGAATTTGGTTGTTATTTTGCTTAGTTCAGTGAAAAATGGTTTTCCTAATTTTATCGGGATCATCTGGAAGAGGTACATCAAGTTTGGTAATATATTCATTTTCAGCACTGCTATTTTACCTAATATTAATAGGTTTCTAAGTCCTTCTTAATTTGTTCAATTAATTTAGTATAATTGTCTTCTTTAATTGATGAGCACCTACTAGATAGACATATTCTGAGGTATTTTATTTTTTTCCCACTCTGTAGTCCCATTTTGCTTTGTAGTTCTATTTTCTGATTTGCAGTACATTTTTTAATTATCATTTTAGTTTTATTTTTGTTCATTTTCAATCCCGCAACTTCCCCAAATTTTTCTATTTCTTGGAGTAGTGTTGGTCCATTTTCAATTGGTTCTTCCACTATGAATACAAGATCATCCGCAAAAGCCTGGACCTTGTATTCCTCATTTCTAATTTTAATCCCTTTTATTTCTGAATTCCATCTGACTGTGGCTAGTAACACTTCTAGGGATAGAATAAATAGTAAAGGTGATAGTGGGCACCCTTGTCTCACTCCTTTTCCTATCTCAAAATTGTCTGTATGCTCTCCATTCATTAATACACTTGCTGTTTGGGCAGAGTATATAGCTTTTAGTGTCTTTACTATATTGGTGCCAAAATTCATTCTTGCTATTTGTTGTAGCATAAATTTCCAATTCAAGTTATCGAAGGCTTTTTGCATGTCCAAAAAGATTAATGCTGCTTGCTTTTCAGGGTGTGCTTCATAGTATTCAATTGTATTTGGCACTATTCTAGTGTTATTCCTAATTTGTCTATGTGGTAAAAAGCTGTTCTGATCTGAATGTATACACTCACTTAAGATTGGTTTCATTCTCCCTGCCAAAATAGTTATAAATATTTTATAAAAGAAGAAAGATAGTTTTCAAATATAACACCCAAATGAAGGTAGTGCATTTAATCGGGCTAAGGTAAAGGCCCTTCTCAGGTTGGGAATATTAAGGTGTGTGAGATACTGGACTGGTGCCAGGATGTATCTCTGTCTGTCAAGGGAAGCTGAGTTGTATTACCCACATCCATCTGTTGCTTTATGTTATATGGACATTGTTGGAGTGAGGTGGGGGAAGCTTGTTATAAACTGCTTGTTTCCACTCACTTTGAACTTACCTTCTAATACCATTGGTGGCACAGTAGTTAAAATGTAGCATTGCAGGCAAACTCTTCCCAAAGCCGAGTTTGATCTTGACAGGGTTCAAATTTGACTCAGCCTTCCATTCTTCTGAGGTCTGTAAAATGAGGACCCAGATTATTGGGGGCAATATGCAAATAATTCTTACATTGTAAACTGCCAGAGGGTGCTGTAAAGCACTATGGGGAGGTATATAAGCCTAAATGCTATTCTGATATCACCATCACTAAACCGGTAGGGAGAAATACCAGTTTCACCCAGTAGAATATCATAACTTGCCAAATTATAGTCTCCACTCTCACCATTCTCCATATCCATCTCTGCTCTCGCCAGCCTCCTATGTAATGAGGCATTAGAAATACAGTGTAGAACTTGGAAAATTGCTCTTAAGAATTTAGACTGGATAAGTTTTAATTGTGCAAGATTGGAAGGTGTGACTTCTGACACTGTTACTGGATCTTTCTCTTAATGTTTTATTACTCTGGAACAAACATACTCAACAGATAACCACATCCTTGAACTTTATTTTAGTGCACAGTAAAAAAAAACTAACACATACAACTGCCTCTCATCTCCTTTTTTTGCCTTGAAATAAGAGGTGATTGGTAAATTTTGCACACCATTTAGGAACAAGGCTTTCAAAAAGCCATATTGAAAAGATGAAGATGGGACAATGACAAATGGCAGAGGGGAATACAATGTCATTGTGTTATATACCTCATCTAAATGTGCTTTATCTTGGGATGTTCCTTTTTCCATCAAATGGATCTACCATAAATTCTTTACATCCCTAACAGCTGCAGAGCTCTAGCAAAAAATATCATGTCTGAGGACCTGATCTTCAGAAACATTGAACATTACCCAAAGGAAAAATAACTATATTTGTGTGGGCTACAAGCTTAATGCATTTTGGTGAACAACCAACCCAATATTTATTTTTCAAGATGTTATCAGGCTGTTTATGACAATAAACAATGTGGCTCAGGTGAATGGTAAAGATCTAGTTACCTTTCCAGGAAGACATTTAGAGAGCAATTCAGAGAAAAATGCAGCCCCCAGTAATGTTTGGAAAGATTGTAAAAATGCATCCTGTTTGGAAATACGATGCAAATTCAAGGTAGCAGGTACTCAGCAGTCTACTTTAGAGGTCATCAGAATTAAATAGAAGAAAGAGTGTAAGTTGATAGTTTTCAATCTTTTTATTAGGACAGGATGTGGGTGTAAGGGATCTTCTATGTTGCAAAGGAGTGCTTCAAATGAGCCGGTATTAAATTGGAAAGATAAGTCTGCTTAGAGAAGGCTAAAGGGAATTATATGCAGGGCATAATGGTTGGGGAAGACTGCCTCTCAAGTAGATTGAATTGATTTCCTGCTATTCTAGCAAAACTATAACAATATTAGTAATGATAACAAAGATTGAGCAGCCATTAGCAGCTAGTCGGCTGAATGTGGCATACCTCTCTGGCACTTATTTCATTTACTAAAATCTCAAACCATATTTACCACTTAGATTTCAGTGGATTACAACCACTGAGGACATTTTAGGTTTTTGTTTTTCTTGGACTTTGAATGAATGGCTTTAAAATCTCTTTGTCCCAAACTAACTCTTGTTTTGCAAAGATTGGGGATAAGAGTGCTACCAATCTGCAATTGGCATCTAGTAATATTCAAGTCAGTATCTGATTCATGACAACAATTTTTTTTGCAATATTTTGTAGGCAGCATGCAATGCTATTTAAGTGATCTGATTCTACTAAGGGAGACAAAGCAATGTAAAGGATTCATTTGTTGCTAGGGACAAGGAGATGCTTCGGAAGTAATATTGACATATCCTTGGGGTTCAACAAGAGCTTGATGATCTCCTGTGAGAGACTAAGGACAACAACAACAATAACTTCAATTTGCCGATTTTTCATTATTTGAGCTTTGTCTATTGATCAAGAAACTTCTTTTTAATTAACAGGCTCCAGAACTTGAAAAAAAAAAATCAAAACCTCTGCTATCCTTCATTTAATGGGGTTCATATTCAACACAGCCTATGTGTGTAAATTGAAGCAGGAGTATATGGATGCAAATCTTCAGAGTTCAAAGCAAGTAGCACTTATTTGTTTGTTTGTTTTTAAAGGACGTGTGAAACTCACCCATTTGGTAACAGAACATTCCCAATAACTGATAACTTTGGAATGTTTCCTCTGGAGCAAACAGTTCCATTTGGGGAAACCATCCTGGGCTGGAAATGGACGAAGGTGAGGTAGTCTGGCCCTATAACAGGCTTGTTCAGTTAGTATGTCATATCTGGAACACTTCAGCCTGCTTCTTGTTTGAAAGATTGACTTCCAAAAAGCTGCTCCCAGATCAGCACGGTTCAAAGGAAGTGTGGCATGAGTCAGAAGAATGATGGAATGTCCTAGACTTCTCCAGAACATTTCCCAAATCTGAGAATGTCTAATTTACCTTTTTTTTAAAAAAAAAAAGTTGATGGCTGCAGAGATTCAGAAAACCCAAATCCATCTAATAATCATCCAGAACTTTGCAGCTCAGAGGTTGTAATTCTCAAGTACCTGCTCAGTGTACAAGTTTGCATCACTGATTGTTCTGTCCTTTTGGTTGAAGAGAAGGAAATGTTCTTCTTTACCTTTTTTTAAAAGTACTTTTCATTAAAAGGTTTTACATATATAATAAGAAATACATTCAAGGAAAAAAATCATAATTAAGAAAGAAGAACAAAAGGAAAATAAAAGAGAGACAGAGGAAAAGGTGATAAAGACAAAAAAGAAAATAAAAACAGAAAACACAAAGTGTGTATGTATATATGTATATCCACATGCTTATGCACACACACTTACACACAGTAAATACACCTATATATGGTTTCTGATCTTCCTCTTGGCAGTTACATATACAAGCAAACTTCTCTCTTCAAGATTTCAACATAATTCTCTTATTTCCATAACACGTTATCTCTTAAACATCAAAACCATAAATCACAAAATCATTCTCTTTCTTACACAAAAATTCCATAAGGATTTCCAATCATTGATGAATGTTGATAATGACCTTTTTCTAATCAAAGAACTCAGTTTGGTGTTCTCATCAAGTTCTGCAACTTCATCAACAATTCCTCCATGGTGGGTAATGTCAATCTTTCCATCCTTGTATATATAATGAATCTTGCTGCAGTAGTCATATATTGAAATAATTTTCCAATACACTTTTCCAACATTGTATCTATCAGTCCTAAAAGGGAACATGCTGGCTTCCATTGAATATTCAACTTTAAAATCCTCTAGATCAATGTGTGTCTCTGAATCTAATTTTTTAAAGCTTTTTTACATATCTACTGGACAGATTCCATTTTTTTCTGTAGGAAACAGGCTGAAGGAGAGAACTTAGAAAAGTGGTGGCTAACCTTTTGGGGCTCCTGTGCCAAAAATTGTGCATGCGCTTGCACGCTCACACTTACATGCCAACACCCAGAAGGCAATGCACGCATCCCTACCCATGCATGCGTAATCCTCACCCACCCACCCCCGCCACCCTCTTACCTGCACTGTGCCTCACAGCTGATTTTCAGCCAGTTTAAGGCCTTTTTCAGCATCCCAAAGCTACAGGCTTTGCAGGCCAAAAACAAGCCCCATTTTGTCATTTCCGGTATTGTCAGAAAAACAGGAAGTGAGGGCTAGTTTTCAGCCTGCAGAAGCCTGCAGAAACCTTCTTCGAGCCTTTGAGAGGCCGATAAAGGCCTCAAACCAGCCAAAAATCAGCTGTGAGGTGCGCACATGCCCAGTGAAGTAAGTTTGCCTGCAGTTTGCATGCTGGCACAAATGGCTCTGTGTGCCACCTGTGGCACGCATGCCATAGGTTCACCATCACGGGCTTAGAGTATCAGTCTATCAGGTTAAGAACTGCAGGAATAAAATATTTGAGATATTCCCTGTATCTCCCCTCACCAATTATCTTAGTTGAAAGCTCATTATGCAAACCAGTGGTTTCGTAAGCAACTGCCTCTTAATTTACTGGAATGGTGTGCAATGCTATTTCCAGGGTCTTAATTTTGAGATTCTATCAACTCTTCTACAAGATAATATTTTCCTCAATTCAGATTTTGGATGTTGGCATTTAGTCATTTTATTCAGTACACTCTTACATCCAAATGCAGCAAAAGGCCTATTTTCCCTCACAGTGTGAACTACGTTGAACTGAGAGTAAGTGGCCTAAAGTCATTCACTGATTTGATCTATGGCTGAAAGTTAACAAATCTCTCGGTCTCCTTTGCATTATTGATTCTCACCATTCAGAACATTACATGAAAGTATGATCAACTAATGGGTGCCTACTTCCACATACACACAGCAACAACAGCAACCCATATTATATCAACCCATTGTTTTCTGGCATACATTTATAATTAAATATGAACTTCATTTTCCTGCATGTATTCAGCAGCAACACTCCACAAGGATCAGAAAATGCTTTTAAGAAGAGAGAGCACACAAGAGAGCACCAGCTCTACTTATTATATGCATGACACCTGCAGCATCCTGTTAATAGTAAGGATGGTACCAGTCAGATTTGGCACCTGTGGACCCCAGTGCATTACATGTGCAATGTGAACTCAATCTGACCTGGGCTTGTTCATGTTGTTCTATGCAAGATGGGATCAATACTTGAGAAATGCCTTGCAAATCAATAGTCTGCTGCCTACATCCCTCCAATTAAGGCAGTGGCTCTCTTGTTGGGATTAGCAGAGCAATCTGTAATTGTTTGTGATCCAGTTTGGGATTGTCACTGCCAATGAATGAAACATCAGTCTGGGTTTTTTTTAATGGGGATAAAGACATTACTTGAGACCAGGAAAAGGGATAAATGGGTCAACCATTGAATTAAGAAGAATATGCTGTGGCCTGAAAATGCTGCAATAAACAGGAAAAAGCAATAAACTGTAAACAATAGTTTAATATAAGGAACCTACATAGCAGAAAGATGTTGCTAAATATACACTAAACCTATGTATTTCACCGGTATGTCCTCAATAGCTTAAATGTTTTTAAAGTGAAATGGAACAACTTGTGTAAACAACTATTGCGTGTGTTTATGTGTCTAGATGGGCAAGGGAAGGGGAGAAGGGTTTTTTCTTAATTCCTTTCTTATGGACTTTCTCAGACATCTGGCTGACCATTATTCATATAAGCACATTGCTATGGTATTGTTATGTAGTAAATTTTGGGTTTGCACTAGTATATTGATGCCATTTAGACAGACGTCCCAGGGCATAGTATGAAGAATAATAAGAGACCCCAAAAGCAGCAAAGCCAACTTACCATATTTTGAAAGAAGAGAACGAAGACTTACCCTAGTCATGCTTCTCAAACTTCCTGCGCTTTAATCCCCTTTCAACTTTGTTTTTTCTCCTGTGGTCTGCCTGTCCATGTCCCATTATTGGTGAAAAATGGACTTTATACACTTGGCTTGTAAATGGAATATATGATGGTATGTATAATAAAAACAGTATTTGCGGTATAACACATTTTGGTTTCCTGTGGCCCTCTTGGGATGTATCATGGTCCTGGTTACATGCTTTTCACCAGTGGCTCCCCTGAAATATCCTAGGGGCCCTGGTTGAGAACCACTGCTTTATGGAGCGCCTCTTTTTTCTGTTAACTACATTCTATAAATGTCTAGCATTATCTCTCTGCACTTTTGGCATTTCATATTAGTTAAAAATTAATCTACTTGGTGGTTATCTAAGACTTTAGCTCATCCTTAGATACTATACTTTGGTTGTGAGAGCTAGTTTAATTTTTCCATTCATATAAGTCTGTGAGCACTAGGGACATCTAACAAATCTCATGCAGTTGAATTCCCAAATCTTGGCTAGAACATGTTTCTTCAGGAGGGAAGACTGGAAAGGCTATTGCTTCCTTTCTGTAAAAACTTCTCCTACCTGAGGCAGTGGCATCCTGCTTTCTGATCCAGAAACAGCAAACCCAATCTAGCTGCGGCAGGCACAGATTGAACTGGAATGCCAACAGCTCAACTGGAAGCCCCCAGACCACAATCTCCTGGAAATAAGCCGAGAAAGGAAAGGAGGTGGGTGTAAAGCCAAGCATTTTAACCCAGTTTGTTTTAAAGTGTTTTCAGATTGTCTCTCTGTGTTGGCATATATCACTTTGCTTCGCTTTATATATTCTCATCCCTACAACTTCCCTACTAAATGGTAAAAAATATGCCTGTGGCCTTCTCATATTCTCTCTTCCTGGATCTTTGTGTCCTACTTAAGTCATTTACTTGTAGATACATGGAGGTGAACCAAACCACATTTTCTCAACAGATTTAAAGCTGAGCTCTAGTCTATAAATTGCTTTTGATGGCAGAAAAGTAATCCAACTGCTTGGGAGGAAAGAAGCAGTAAAAAAAATGATCCCAATAAAATTAATTTATCATAGGTGAGGGAAATAATCAGGAGGGAGCATCCAATAGTTATAGAACTGGATGTTGTAAAGATTACAGAGAGATAGGATTAATCAAACAGCCAATCAGTGAAAGGAGAAAATAGGAAGATTAGTAAATTATAATAAGAATCATTAAAAAGTCACCTTCAGGTTCTACCTCTAGCAATTATATGGATACAATGATGTTGTTTGCTAGTCAACAATACAGAAGTCACAACACATGCATAATTTGGGTATAAACAGAGGAAGGATAAATGCTTTTTTTCCCCAAACACCTGACAGAAAAACTCCTTTGTACTACAGTTTGACTGTGTCTAATAAAGCTAATCCAAATGCCTACATTTATCTAACAAGCAAGTAGTATATCTTGTTACTGTGAAATTTTAACAAACTGCTGCACAACACAAAGTACCTGGAGAGAGGTGGCATCTTCTCTTAAACTGATAGCCACCTCCCAGAGTGGTGCATCCCCACTGGGGGCCCAGGCCAACTGTCAGAGCCAGGTCTTCAGGCCCTTTTGGAAGGTCAGGAGGGTGGGAGAGGATTTCAACTTGGGGCTATGATGTTTTTTAATTTTTTTAAAAAAAATTTATAACAAAAACAACAAATAAAACCATCTTTCAGTTTTACAATGTGTCGGTTGAGTACATGTATCTTATGCATATACTAATATTACTATACATTGCTTATTTATTTATGTTCATAGTTTACTCTAATCAATATTTTATGTCTTATTGTTACATCATTGTATCTTCCTTAAAATTTTAGTTTCAATCCTAGTTTATCTTTCAAGAATAGATCCCAATATTTACTGTTATATTCATATTATTACTTATTCAAAAATAATCAATTATATTGTGTTCTTGCTACTACAACGTATTTCAAATTCTTACTCTTCTACCTAACCATTCGTAAAATAAATATCAAATCATATAAAACTCCTTTTCTTCCTGTTCTCTAATTACCATTGTGAATCTACTCATTTCTGTATGATCCATTATTTTCTTGATCGTTTCCTCCTCTGTCGGAATTTTCTCATTTTTCCAATTTTGTGCAAATACAATTCTAGCTGCTGTTAATACATTAATAATCAAATATGTTATATCTTTATTATTGGGCAAACCCCCCAATAAAAATATCTCTGGTTTTAAATCTACATGTTTATTGATCATTTTTTCCAATCGTGTGTATTTTAGTCCAGTATCTTTTTGCTTCTATGCATGTCCACCATATATGGTAATATGATCCAGGTATCTGATGACATTTCCAACATTTCGCCGATTTGTCCTTAAACATCTTTGCTATTCTTATGGGAGTAGGTGCCACCTGTAAAACATCTTATACAAATTCTCTTTATAGGCAGTTGACACTGTTACTTTGTAATTTCTAGTCCATAGTTATTGCCATTTATCCAAGTCTATCCTATATCCAAAAATTTTTCCCCATGCAATCTTTGTTTCTTTAACTTGCTCTTCTTCTAATTTCACTCCCAATAAATAACCATATAATTTTAAAATCATCCTCTCTTCAGTGCCTGTTAAGATTTTATCTAGTTCAGTCAGTTCTTTAAGAAAACCATCTATCTCACTATCCTTTTCATATCTTGAATGTATTTGCAAATATGAATACCAATTCATATTAATCCCTTGTTCATCTAATTCTTGCTTTGTTTTGAGTTCACCCTTTTCATTTAAAATTTCATTATATCTAATAATATGTTTCATTTTAAAAACATCTGGATATGCAAAAGCCTCTATTGTTGATAACCAGACTGGTATTTTCATATAATGCTGCTCCCTTATTTTCTCCCATATTGTTAATAAAGCATCCCTGATATAATGTCTCTGAAAATATCCATGTACCTTACTTTCCTTATACCATAAAAATGCATGCCACCTCAATTGCAAATCATGACCTTTCAATGTTAACAATCTAACATTTCTCAATACAATCCATTCTTTCATCCACATCAATATTACTGCCTGATAGTATAATTTCCAATTGGGTAATCCAAAACCTACTCTCGTTCTAGTATCCTGTAACAATTTTAACTTAATTCTTGTCTTTTCCCCTGCCATATAAATTTTAACATCATTTTATTTAGTTCCTCAAAATATTTTTTATTTAGCTTTATTGGAATCGTCTGGAATAAGTATAATATTTTTGGCAATATGTTCATTTTAATTGTCGCTATTCTCCCTGTTAAAGATAACTGTAAATTTTCCCATTTTTCCAAGTCTGTCACAATCTGTTGTTTCAATCTATAATTGTCCTCTTTAAGTGTTCCACATCTTGCTGTCATTTGTATCCCTAAGTATTTCACTTTTTTTGTGATCTGTATATTTAATTTGTCCATTAATACTTTCTTTTGTTTTTTCAGTCATATTTTTCACTAAGATTTTAGTTTTTTCTTTATTTATTTTCAGTCCTGCAACTTCTCCATATTCTTCTATGTTTTCTATCAACTTAAAGCCTGTGTATAACAGTTCTTCCAATATAAAAACCAGATCATCTGCAAATGCTTGTAATTTATATTCCTCCTTTTATATTTTCATTCCCTTTATTTCTTTGTTTTTCCTAATATTTCTATTCAATACTTCCAAAGCCAATACAAATAACAATGGTGACAGTGGTCATCCTTGCCTGGTTCCTTTTTTAATGTTAATATTATCTGTCAAGTCTCCATTTATCATTACTTTTGCTGTTTGTCTATAGTATATTGCCTCAATTTTCTTAATAAACATTTCTCCAAAGCCCATCTCCTTCAATTGCAACAACATAAATTGCCAATTAACATTATCAAAAGCTTTCTGTGCATCTTGAAAAACCAAAGCCATTTGCTTTTCTGGATGTGCTTCATAGTATTCCAGTGTATTCAATATTATCCTCATATTGTCTTTTATTTGTCTTTTAGGTAAAAATCCATTTTGATCTGGATATATAAAGTAATTCAAATATCTTTTGAGTCTTTCTGCTATTATTGAAGCAAATATTTTGTAGTCCATATTTAGCAGGGAAATTGGTCTATAATTTTTTTATTTGTTGTAGATTGATATCTTCTTTTGGTATAAGTGTAATATATGCCTCTGTCCATGAATCAGGAACTTTACTTTTTATCAGGACCTCATTCATTACTTCAAGCATTATGGTGCTAATTGGTTCCTGTAGTGTCTCCATTATTTGCTTCTCTGAAAAAGTCTTGAGAACTAGACTTGGTTGAATGAGAACGTGCCAATTCCATCTGCCATTCTGCTAAAAAAAAAAGCATGCAATGTCTTCCAGTATTTTTATTTCTTTTTATTTTATTATTATTTTATTTTATTTTATTTCATTTCATTTTTTTATTTTATTTTTATTATTTTATTTTTTTCTTCATAATTCTTAATCACTTCCTCAGATCTCTTAGGCATATGCATGATGGGCAATGTGCATATCCATATATTGTAAAACAATTTATTAAGATAAGACCAATTAAAGACACTTTTTTCTCCAGGCAGGACATTCCAGAGAATGCTTTAAAGAGGCTGGTTGTCAGTGTAAAATGGTTAAGGTGATATTTTATCATGTTAAAATAGAGTTGTCACACTACTGCAATCTTTGTTTATTATATGTAAATTAATATAATGTTACAATAACATGTCTTTTAAAAATGTTAATGTACTCTTGAATTATATACCAATCAATTCTAAATTATTAAAAATTGAGAATTACAGATGTATTAATCGTGGGGGAGCAGCAAAAAAAAATACTCTTCAGCATCCAACAGTACATTTTAGGATTCCCAATATGTATTCCTTTTCCGTTTATAAATTGACTTTCTATCGATATAATGGAAAGATGAATCAATATTATTCCATGTAGTCAGTATGATTTAATGATGTGTTTAAACACCGGGCTGAATGGCTTTTTATATGCAATATAATGTTTTCATTTTTTTTTCTTTTTCTGTTTAACTTTCTGTGGTTTTTTTTATCATTTTAAATGTCTGGTTTTTTTTCTCTTTTTCTATATTAATGCAATTAAAATAAATAAATAAATTAAACGTATTAATGTAATTTCCAATGGTTGTGTATTTCCCCAAGTTATAGAATGCTATTCTTGCTCAATAATTCAGAAAAGTGTTGTTTAGAGAGACATGCATGCAGAAACTGATATTTTATGGTGAGGAGTATATTTTAAGGGAAACCTCAGACAAATTTGTAAGGAACTACGTTGCATTTTGATGTATTTTTAGTCCTTTGAAAATACAGAAATAAGATTAACCAATTTAGGATAGAACTAGCTGATCCTGTGAAAAGCGACAAATAAATTGATCTATCTGTCTGGAGTTTTTGCTATGCCATTAAAAATATTCAGTTAAAAAAATAGAACTGTTCAAGAGCTTACCCCTCCCACACCTCTAACAACAATCATATTAAAAATTACAACGAAATCAGAACATACTTTTGCCATTTCAGTTGAAAAGGGAGAAAAAATAGCATCAGGATGAAGAACCTCCCTGACAGTCCAAATGACTGACAAATTCTTGCAGTTTTCTCCAAAAGTTAAACTAAATCCACCCCCCACCCCACCCCCAGCCACTGACAATTGGCTCTGACAATTCAACACTGCTTGGAAACAAGTGCAATCATAACCTAACAATTATTTGGATAATTGTTCATCAGACCAACTTGTCAACCGATTTCTTTATATTAGCATATTGCTAATCTAGAATATATTAAGGTATTATTTCTGCAATTTTTTCTTCTTCTTCTGATCTTTAAAGAATGGTGAACGTATTTATCAAAGATGGAAGAAAAAGGCTATGCATATTGTAATTCTAGACCAAAACTGAGGGAGAGAGAAAAGGAGAAAGAAATTTAGCCTCAAGGAGGAAAAAAATCTCAAAATATTGCCTGCTGGGAAAAAATGCTCCTGAATGAGACAGCATGAAATCCCCCTTTTCTGATCAAGATCATTTATTCTGGCCAACATCATTTGTTAGGTGTCCTTAATTACGATTCTCTAACATTTTTGTAAATGAGGGAGAACTCTAGATCACATGGAGAAGTTGCCGGTGTGGCTGGAAGGAGGAGTCAAGAGAGGTTTACCTAGGAGTCCTTTTGTAGCTGCAAAGGACATATGCTTGGCCTTCCCTCAAGATCCATGAAACCTTACCTGGTTGTTCCCAGGGAAAAGCAAGCAGTCTGTGGAGATTCTTGTAACATAGGTGTAGCTTAACAAAGCTGCTGATTAAAGCTATTTTTACTAGATAATCTAGATGATGAGCCACGGCATTGATCTGTGACTCAGATCTTTGCTCAGGTGCCTATGTCAGTGTGATGTAGATTTCAATGTCCTGGCCAAGTCCAGCAGAAGCAAAAGGAAAGATGAAAACATGATAAAATGGGGTCGTTTATTACCATATGCAAAATCCAAAACAAAGAACAGGGCAACTCATTGAATAAGAGTAAGCCCTCATGAAGCGAGGCATCTTCCCTCTCTCACCTGATCTTCCTTGGCCACTCCCTCATGGACCCAGGACTGGTCTTTCCACTGCTGGTTGTGGTAGCAGAGCCATGCATTCCACTGCTTGATGATCCCACAAGTTGCATAGAAAACATTGCAGCCCTGTTCTCGGTTCTTTCACTCCCAGAGCTGACGGTGCCAGGTCGGGATTGGCCTGAACAGGGCCTTGCTAGGGCAGTTGTAGTTGAGCACCCCTGATCAGGAATTTCCGAACACCCGGGGCCCCCCTTCCTCTGGAATCAGAACTCCCTTATGCCAGTTTCCAGTTCTATGGTGACTCGATAACACTCTACTAACCGAAGTGGCAACCTTCTGTATAAACATGCCTGCTGTATCTCTTTATCCAAACTGGCCTGGAACTGGTAAACTAACAACCATTCCGGCCATGACCGCAGCTTACTGGCCAATCATCTCAGAACTTCTAGTCTTCTGCCTACTTCCTTATCTTGAAACCACATAGGACTAGAACTATATAGGGGATCCTGAACTGACATATAACTACATCTATAGTCCAACTCCTCTTAAGCTGGAGGTAGCATCTCTCTTAAAGTAACATCCCCAAATTGCCTTCTCTATATGGGGCTATCTATTGACCCTCTTCAAAGTCAGGCCACCTTTGCACCTTCCATTCTTGGGCCTGTACCATTTGGTGTTGCTGCAAACCCCAGTCTTCTTTATCCAGACATGTTTTCCCTAATGGCTCATTTAGCCTCACCTCCTTCCATTTTGGCTTCACTACACTCTGGGAGGTTAAATCTCCATCTTCCTCCCTGTGTTGCTTGCCACATTCCCCCTCTTCTTTCTGCCTTGGTTTATTCACAGTCTGGGACCCACTGATCCCCTCTTCTTTATTCGTTACATGCTGTTGCTTTTCATCTTCCATCACCTCTTCTGCCACTTCAGCTGCCTCCCTTTCCATAGTCCATTCAGGATCCCTGCCTTCAGCCATTTTTTTCCAAAAACAAATAAATATGAGTGCTAGCTTTTATGTCAGCCCTGCTGGGTACTTGAGGATTTGCACTGACAAACCACGGTACTCATGATTAGAGATTGCAGTGATCAGGGTTTATTTCATAGTCAATTTCACAATAGTCCCGAAAGGCAACACTGGATCAATCCCAAGCAAAGCTAGCGCTGAGAGCTATTGCCTTTCAGCGCTTATTATACTTGCCTTTCAACCCCACGTTTCTAACCTACATCTGCCCTTCTCTACCCATGCCTCTACCCCACATCTAATCAAACCCATCACCTATACCTTCCAACACTCCGCAATCACAATCAAAAGTTAACATCATGTCAGTGCCTAACAATGCATCTGGGCAAGCAAGTCCCATGCCAGCATCGCCCCTGCATCTTGCCAATCCTCTCTGCACGCTTCACAGCTGATAGCTGTCAAAACAGGACTGCAAAACAGCTGAGAGTTCTTTCTGGCAGTTCCGCACAGTCGCAGTATAGGCATTGCTTGGCGTCGCTTCTATTGGTGTACTCCTGGCTTGAGCAGTCATGCTGCCATGGGATTGAAGAGATAGGTGGCTAGTGAGCATCAGGACACCCTACCTGAGTGCCGGGCTCCCAAGATTCCACCATGAGCCTGACACATGGACTCTCCAAAGAAAATGTTGTCTATAGATTGTCTATCTCTACCCTGAAACCCCCAATTAATTTCAATTGCTAAAGCTATTGACATCTCTACAACAGGGCCGTCTTATCAGTATTATGGGCCCTGGGTGAAGCATTGTACTGAGGCCCCTACAACAACTACTCACAGGAATAAAAATGTAAATGGCTGATAAAATTAAACCAATATTTATTTTATTGTCACTTCCAACAAAATTGGTGTTATTTAATAAAATATTTAATAATATATTTAATAAAACAACTCTGATTAATTTAAAAAATGCAGTAAAATGTAATAAACATGTTGCTGTATTTCTATGACAAAAGGTGCACTGAAGGGTTAACATACACAGATTAGTATGGGGCCCCTATACTTGTGGGGCCAACAGGCAAGTGCCCATCAGGCCTATGCATTAAGACAGCCCTGCACTTCAGGATTAATATAGCCTGCATGAACAAAACAAACATTGTCTATTTAACTTGCTGCAGACAATGGAACTGAGTTCCTCCTGGCTGTCCCTACCAATCCTCATGTAGCTCATGGTAAAATGTTAAACATCTGAATTTTATCTTGTATTTTTAAAGGCTAATCTCTTTAAGCTTTTAACATCAGGGTAGGTCTATATAAAATACCATATATTTTATTGCCCAAAGAAAAGTGGATGCAGAAAGCAGCAATGAATGGGTATTTCTAATCTGAGCACAAATCCCACATTTGCTCTGTTTAAATGTCTGAATGTCCTTCTAATGTGATGAATCTCAACATGTTCCAGAAGAACCAAGATATATGTACAATGACATTTCATCTTAGCTTTTTATTTTAAAAAGGGGAAGGGAAGATAAGATTAGGGTTGATTGAATAGGTAAATAAACTCAATTTCTTTGGTTTTCCTCCTCCCACTAAGTTCCTGGGGGGGGAAATGAACACATTATTGCATTGCATAGTGTACATACTATTTCCCTTGGGTGTTCCTAATATTTTGCTTCAGGGGGGATTATTTGCTCACAGTCTGACAACCCTGTTTTCCTTTGGGTTTGCCTCACTTTGCAACATGTGCCTTGGTTTGTATGTGATCCATGCAGGTTTCTGTGGTGAACCTGCTGTCTGCTTATGGCATGCTAAAATCCCAATAGCATTGTTACTGGTGTTCTGCCTTCTGGCAGTGAAGATCCCAGTGCATGTACATGTGCAGGAGAACATGTTATTTAGAAAAAGGCTTTTGGTTTTTTTCTTTTCTTTTAGGGCTGGGAATTGGAGAGTTCATGCCAAGTCTTGTCTTTACCCCTTATAAGATACTATAGATCCGTGATGGTGAACCTATGGCACACGGAGCCCTCTCTGTGCGCATGCGTCTGGGAGTTGCTTTATGGTTGACAGCAGACTTCCCACTTTAAAAAAAAAAAAAGAAAGGCTGAACCATTTGTTACCTTTTTGCCCAGTTTGGCCAACTGGCTTATCACACCACTAGCTCCCCCTTCCCCTGCCCTCCCAGTCACTCCTTATTTTGCCTTGCCCACCTTTGCCACTCACTAGAGTCACACTCGCTGCCCAGATGTCCCGGACCTCACCCACTGCTCCCAAATCTCACCCGCTTGCCTGCTATCACTAAAGTAGCTGTGAGTACAGGGACTGTGTGACACACACCCCTCGCTTACTTGCCATTGCCGCTGGCCCAGACCAAACTTGTGGTGTTGGAGGTGCATGGAAACTCTGGATCCCCTCGAGGCCTTCAGGATGATCTGTCCAAGGCTTTGCTCTCCAGGGAGGGCTATGTGTGAGCCGGGCCCAAAAGCCATCTGAGCCTCACCATCCCTCCCATCGCCAACTCGCCTCCCTGGCCTGTGCGTTTTTGCACAAGGCTTCCCTGCCACACCCTGCTCTGGCTGCTTCCTTGAATGATGCTCCTGCTCTGAACAACCTCCCCCTACCCTCCTCCCCCCTGCATGTGCCACTGGCCCTGCCTTGTTGTTTACAACTTCACTTGCAACTTCCCCAAGCAGTAGGTCCAACTTCTTGGTGAAAGAGGTGAATCAAAGGTAAGAAATGAACTCAGATGCCCTTTTTCAGAGCAGGCCAAAAGCTGGTGGTCAGTGGAACATTGCCCTTTGGGCTGGTGGTCAGCAAATTCAAAATTTCAATTTTTGTGTTTTTTGTAGACTCTAGGTCTTGAATACCTAAAAATGAGTGAAACAAAAAAAAAAAAGCAAAAACAGATAGTGGAAGAGGCCTGGACAGTCATTTGGAGTGATTGAATGTAGTGGGAAAGTGTTATGTACCTTATGTAATGAAAGTGTTGTGTGTCATACATCAAGTGTCAGACAACACTTTGACACCAACCACAAAAGTGTTGCCAGACTTGGTGCAACTGAAGGGAAAGGGAAATTGAGGAAATATCATTCTCAATCTCTTAGTTTTTCCAATTATCTTTCCAGAACAAATCATCTGACAGCTGCCAGTTTTCAAATTTCACTGTGCATAGCAAAACATGGTAAGCCCCTCTCTGATGGCGATATCATCAAAATGGTCATGTTGTGTGGGAGTAATTCCCTTTTTCATGATTTCTCAAACAGGGATAAAATTATTAAATGCATCTCTGAAGTGCCACTTAGCAGAGATACTGTTAAAGATAAAATCCAGTGCATGGCAAGTGGTATTAGACAGCAGCTCACCACTGACTTACAAAAGGCAGCCTGTTACTCCATGTGCTTGGATGAAAGCACAGATGTAAATAATCATGCAAGACTAGCAGCAATTTTGTGTTATGCTGTTGGTGACACCATGAGAGAAGAGCTGGTGAAGCTGGTGTCTTTGCCTGAAAGAACGCAAGGGATAAATATCTACAATGCTGTGATAGAGGCTTTTTTTTTGTCACAAGACATAAGACCAGAAAAAGTGGTTTCAATTATTGGTGATGGGACACCTTCTATGGTGGCACCAACATCTGGTTTCATACAGTTTTTTGTTAAAGAAACAAAACATAAGGTCATTCAGTTCCATTGTATTATACATCAAGAAGCTCTTTATGCCAGGGAAAGCAGCAAAAAAAATGAAGATGTCCTCAGAGATGTCACAAAAGTGGTGAATTACATCATGGCTTATGCTCTGAATTTTCAACAGTTTAAAACACTTCTTGAGGAGGTTCAGGCATAGTATAATCGTTTACTTATATTATATACAATAATGTCCAGTGGCTGAGCAGAGGACAAGTCCTGGAGAAATTTGTAGTCTGCTTGGATGAAATTAGGCTGTTTATGAATAAAAAAGGACAGGAATATCCACAGATCTCTGATATGGCCTGGGTTACCAACCTCATGTTTTTTTTTACAGATTTTACAGTACACTTCAATGTACTGAACAAACAACTACAAGTTATAGGGAAAACAGCAGAAAGAATTGTTATGTCCCTGGAACTGGAAGAAGTTCCCTCTCAGGTCCGTTCGCGCTGCGGGGGCGGTTGCCCTCTCTCTCATTGGTTGGTTCTCCCCAGCAGCCAGCTATAAAAGCAGGCTGCGGGGTCCAACCAGCTGCTGATCGCTGCGAGCCAGTTCCAGGCTTGGCAAGCACGTTCAGTCCTTTATTCTTCTAATAAAGTATTGTTGCATCCATGCCCTGGTTCAGCCTCTCATTACCCAAACCTAACACTGGCGACGAGGATAGGATGGCTACCAGAGGCACAATGCAACCGCTGAATCACTAGCCGCCGATCCGCAGCCAGAGAGAACGATCGGCAGACGATAAGAGCAAATGCTGATCCGCAGCCAGAGAGAGCGGTCAGCAAGCAACGAAAGTGAGAAGCGTCTGTAGCCGCTTGTTAGCCCAGCTACAGGGGAAAGTGTAGCGCTGCGAGCCGCAGCCGCTCGTTTCTTTAGGCGCGAAATTCAAACGGCTGTCATTTGAATTTCCGCCCTAAAAATACAGCGCGGTGCTGTATTACAAGTCACTGACGCCCACGCAGGTGCGAATTTCAAAACGCTGTCAACGACCGTTGCAGCCTAACCTCGTGTTACCCAGAGAGAGAGAGAGAGCTGTGAAAAGCCTCTCCAGAGCTGAAGTCACTTGCCTGCCACAGGCACAAAACCGTCCTGCTGCTGCCCCAGAGAGATTTTTTTTCAACAGACTATCCAGCCTGATTTTTTTGTCATCATGAACTCCAACCCAGTTTTCCCAGCATTCAAGCCGGATGAGGAGAAGTGGGAGTCATACAAGAATCGTTTTAACCATTACATCGACGCAATTGGGTTGGCTGATGCAGGGGAGCACAGGAAAAAATCATATTTCCTGATCTACTGTGGAGCCATCGTCTTCGATACTGCCACGGCCCTCGTGGCTCCACGTGAGTTAAAAAACGTGCCCTGGACAGAACTGTTAGAAATCCTCACTAACCACTATTCTCCTAGGCCCTCACAGATTGCCAGGCGGTTCACTTTCCGAATGAGGAAGCAATCAGACAAAGAGACCATCAACCAGTACATGGCTGCCCTCAGAACCGCAGCTCTCCATTGTGGGTTTGGGACCTACCTGGAGGACATGCTCCTCGACCAGCTAGTCTGCGGAGTCAAGGACCTTCACCTCCAAAGGCGCCTACTTGCTAAGAAGGACCTCAACCTCGCACAAGCCGTCGAGGAAGCCCTGGCAGCAGAACTGGCAGCACACTCAGCCACCGAAATCCAAGGTCCTGCTTCCAAGCAAGGTGCAGTTTCAGTCCACTCCGAAGAGGTGGCCATAGAGGAGGACCCCAGCAACGCAGCCGACATCCACCGCCTCACCCACGCCAGACACCCGCAGGTAGGGCCAAGCAGGAAAGCGTCAGTCCACCCAAGCACATCACCCTGTGCCTATCCTGTGGTGGATCACACCTGAGGGCCACCTGCAAATTCAAAGGAGCCACGTGCAACATCTGCCACAAAAGGGCACATCGCTAGAGTCTGCCAGGCCGCTCACAGCTCGGCACAAAGGCACCCCTCCTTTTCACAGTCTGGACCCCAAAGGCAAGTATTGAACTGTCGCACTCGCCACCATGCTAAGCACGCTTGCCATGCCATTAGTAAAATCTCTCTCTCCGTTTTGTTAGAAGGTAGACCTTGTCGCATGGAGGTTGACACGGGGTCAGTGCTCTCAATTATCTCTTGGAGCACCCTCAAGAGACTACAGCCCAGTCTATCCAGGAGCCGGCTCCAGAAGTGCCAGTTTAGCCTGAAGGACTACCAGGGGAAGGACATTCCTGTAATCGGCAGAGGCAAGTTTTCTGTTAATTTTAAAACTTTCAAAGGCCACCTACCTCTAATGGTAGTTAACGGAAACCTCCCCACACTCTTGGGGCTTGATTGGTTTCCCCATCTCGGCCTAGGGTTGACAGGAGTCCATGCTGTCTCAACCTCAGACACTGACTCCTTATTCGCTGACTACTCAGACGTATTCAGCAATGAACTGGGGTGTTATAACGGTACCCCTATATCATTCTCAGTCGACCCCCAAGCAGTCCCAATCAGGTTAAAACCTCGTAGAGTTCCATTCGCTATTCGGCCTAAATTAGATGCGGAACTGGATAAATTATTAAAACAAGGGGTCATTGAGCCAACAGATTTCGCCAAATGGGAGACGCCCATTGTCACACCCCTCAAAAAAGACGGTAGCCTGAGAATTTGCTCGGACTACAAAACCACAATTAATAAATTTTTACAAGTTAGCGCTTATCCAGTGCCCGTCATTCAGCATTTATTACACACTTTTGAACCTGGCAGCATTTTTGCCAAATTGGACATGTCTCAAGCGTATCAACAGTTCCCTGTTGACAACCAAACAGTGGAACTCCAGACCATTGTCACCCACAGGGGTGCTTTCCGGTGCAAGCATCTCCAATTTGGCGTAAGTGTTGCCCCAGGCATTTTTCAATCCCTCATGGAGCGGATTTTGCAGGGCCTCCCTGGTGTAGTACCCTACTTCGATGACATCTTAGTCTCGGCCAGGGACAGACCCCAACTCTTCCAGAGAGTTCGAGCAGTGTTAGAGAGGTTCAGACAGCATGGCCTCAAGTTAAAAAAAGAAAAATGTGCCATTGCCACTAGACAGGTGGACTTTTTGGGTTATAAAATTGATGCCTCAGGCATTCACCCCCTGGAGTCCAAGGTTAAGGCAATTCACGAGGCACCCACGCCAACCTCCAAAGCGGAACTGCAAGCCTTCCTGGGGCTATTGAATTTTTACGCGTCGTTCCTGCCCCATAAAGCATCTGTGGCGGAACCCCTACACAGACTTTTGGATAAAAAATCGCCTTGGCATTGGGGACACAAGGAAGACTCCGCCTTTCGCGCAGTCAAATCACTAATCACGTCGGAGGCGGTCCTTATTCAGTTTGACCCCAACCTTCCATTAGTGTTAGCAGCGGACGCATCCCCTTTTGGAATCGGGGCAGTGTTAAGCCACAGGCTCCCCAATGGCTCCGAAGCCCCCATCGCTTTTTTTTCCAGGACGCTCTCTGCAACAGAGCGCAATTATAGCCAAATCGATAAGGAAGCTTTAGCAGCTGTCGCAGCCGTGAAGAAATTCCATGAATTTCTTTTTGGCCACTTTTTCGAGCTGGTCACGGATCATAAGCCTCTCCTGGGTCTACTAGCTGGTGACAAACAGACCCCTCAAGTCCTGTCTCCTAGAATGACAAGGTGGACTCTTTTTCTAGCGGCATACTCGTATAGACTCACACACCGTCCAGGTAAAACACTGTCCCATGCAGACGCCCTCAGCCGCTGCCCCCTGCCTGCTCCAGCTGAGGATCCTGCACCGGTCCATGCTATCTTTGAGGTCACCCAATTGGACCTTCCCATCACTGCCCTTGACATTGCTGCCAAAACCAAGGCAGACAAAACAATCGCCCAGGTACTGGACTGGGTGAGGAGGGGGTGGCCGGGCGGTGATGTTGAAGCGAAATTCACGCCTTTCAAGACCCGCCTACAGGAATTATCCAGTTTGCAGGGCTGTTTGCTGTGGGGCATATGAGTGGTCATCCCGACCTCACTGCATACCCGAGTTCTGGAGCGTTGCACGAAGGACACCCTGGCATCGTCAGAATGAAGGCATTAGCACGTAGCTACGTATGGTGGCCGGGACTCGATGAAGACATCAGCAGATGGGTAAGCTCCTGCCATCCCTGCCAGGAATCCCGTCCATCCCCTCCAATTGCCACCCCCACTAAGTGGGAAAGCGCCAGCGCACCGTGGTCCAGGATTCACATCGACCTAGCAGGCCCGATGCACGGCAAAATGTTCCTGGTGATCGTGGACTCTTACTCTAAGTGGATTGACGTGGCACATCTATCCACAACCACCACACAAGCGATTACCAAGGTATTGACTCGCCTGTTTGTAACACACGGGCTACCAGACTCTATAGTTTCCGACAATGGCCCCCAGTTCGCATCGGCAGAGTTCAGCCGTTTCGCTGCCAACCTGGGCATCCGCCACATCTTCACGGCTCCCTTTCATCCTGCCAGTAACGGGCTGGCAGAAAGAGCCGTTAGGACCACTAAAGAGGCTCTAGCTAGGTTCAGTAAGGAAGACTGGCACCACAAACTCTCCCGTTTCTTGATGAGCCAGCACTCAACTCCGTGCACAGTCACTAATAAGTCCCGGCTGAGCTCCTGATGGGTGACGCCTGCGGACTGTATTGGACAGGCTTCACCCACATTACTGCCCTGACTCTCCCTCGCTTCCACATCGGGGTTAGGCATTTTGTCTTACAGGAACCCGTGTTTGCGAGGAACTTCGCTGGTGACCCTCTGTGGATCCCGGGCGAGATCGTGGCCATCACCGGACCCAGGTCGATCGAGTCAGACTGGAGGACGGCCGAGTCTGGAGAAGGCACGTGGACCAGCTGCGGAAGCGCCACGACACCCTCGTTAGCGGTGACTCAGGGTTACAGGCCGGAACGAGTCCACAGCATCAACCCCACATCAGCACCAACTCCGGTGACCTGTTTACACCAGCAGCCGAGCCAGGGAACCCGAACACAGACCACGACCTCCAGATGGCCAACCAGTCCGAACCAGTCAACGGGAACACGTCCCCAGAGACCAACCCTTCGAGTCCCGAGACAGCCCTGACCGAGGGGCGCGTTCGTGACCCCCTACCGGTCCAACCCTCCATTGCAGACTCTGAACTGACAGACAATTCACCAGAGTTGCGCCGTTCTGGGCGCCAGCACAAGCCTCCAGCGTACCTCAAAGACTATGCGTGTTCGCATCTGGGGGGAAGGGGTGTTATGTCCCTGGAACTGGAAGAAGTTCCCTCTCAGGTCCGTTCGCGCTGCGGGGGCGGTTGCCCTCTCTCTCATTGGTTGGTTCTCCCCAGCAGCCAGCTATAAAAGCAGGCTGCGGGGTCCAACCAGCTGCTGATCGCTGCAAGCCAGTTCCAGGCTTGGCAAGCACGTTCAGTCCTTTATTCTTCTAATAAAGTATTGTTGCATCCATGCCCTGGTTCAGCCTCTCATTACCCAAACTTAACAAGAATGTTTTGTGATATCAAAACAGTTGAGAGAAAACTGCAGGTTTCTGAAAGAGACCTTGAAAATGGGCAGCTGAAATATTTTGCATTTAGAAAATTCTGCAACTTTTGCAGACAGTCCAACAAGCCATCAGGATATCTACAAGAAATTTTCTAGCATTGTAGCAGCTGCTAAGGTGAATTTTAGTAACAGGTTTTTACAGTTCCATAAAAATGGAGAAAACCCTGTATTTTCTTACTTCTCCGGATAAGGCCAAATATGAAGAATTTGATCTTTCCTGCTTACACTGGTTAAAAAAATCTGGAAATTGAGCTATTGGAATTTCAAGAAAGCTCTATGTGGAAAAATAAATTCTGTGATCTGCGTGAAACACTTCAGAAGATAGAAAGGATGACAGAGGACAGCACAGTTAGTTCTGACACAGTTACTGGTACTTTTGAAAACGAAATCCTTAAAGTGTAGAATTGTCTGCCAAATAATTTTAAGTCAATGAAACACTCAGGATTGCTTTCCTTACTTTGTTTGGATCATCTTATGTTTTTGAGCAGCTGCTTTCAGCTTTGAATTATATCAAATCTGACACCAGAAACAGACTTACAGATGAGCTGAGTGCTGCATGTGTTGCTCTCAAACTTACAAAGTATGAGCCAAGGTTATAGAAATTATCAGTGTGCGTACAAAAGTCACATCAATCAAAAGCATGCCAAATGCAAATTTTTACCTTTCAATAAAAAGTTGCTTATATCATTGAAAGTGCTGTTATTGTGGGTTTTTCTTTCAGAAAAAAGATGTTAATTACATATGAGTTGTTTTTCTAAACTACAACCTAATTATTCAGGTTAAACTGCCATGTTGGCACTTCACAATAAATAAGTGGGTTTTGAGTTGCAGTTTGGGCACTCAGAGCTGAAAAGGTTCACCATCTCTGCTATAGATCATCCTGGCATATCTAAAACTCCCATGGAATTCGAAATTGCCACCCAGTCTGGAAGTCTCTATTCACCAAATACAAAGCCAGTTCCTTTTGGGCTACATAAAACCAACTGTGTACTTCTTTCAACATAGTTTCCAAAGTGCCCTATTTTATTCTTCCTAATCACTTCTTGAGTTCTAGCTAATGTTGGCTAAGTGGTCTTGGTTAGTAGATGGGTAGGAGCCACCAGGAATCCTTGGCCTCTAGACCAGATTTTGAAAACAAAATAACAACCAAAGAATAGCAAAATGGTTTCCAGGAAAGCTAGAGAGATCCATCTATGATATCACCCGGATTCTAAGTCAACCCAAGAGAGATTTTTAATTCACAAAAGGAGGCAACATCAAGGGTGGTTTGGGCTGATTTCAGAAAACTAAGCAGCATCAGGCTTAGTCAGTATTTGGATGGGGAAGCATCAGGAAATAGCAGGGCAGCAGGCTAGTTTGGGAAGCTGAGAAAATATGCAAGAAGAAGGCAAGGAAAACCACTTCTGAATTATGGCCAAAGTCAAAGAACGTTATTTTAATCACTGACCAGACTAAAAAACATAGCAGAATAAGAGTAATAAAATAAGATTGAGATGAAATAGGGTTAAAAGTAGGATAGAGTAAATAAAAGATATAATCACATCAAACCATTCCTGGTAATATCCCGATGGATCTTCACAAAATTTGATGACATTTTAAGAGAGGACATCACTTTGGTCAACTAGAAGCCCTGAGCACAAAAAGCATCAGTGCAATCTGAAACTTGAAGTAATACAGTTGTAAAAAGTTTGTTCTGCAATTTGTGATAAAGCTAACAATAGAAAAGTACAAAGATGTTATGTCAATAGTTCCTCATTTGCAGTGACAAGGAGTTTTTGTATGGAATTTTCTAGAATCCCCCTTCCAAAACCTTAATTTGCAAAGCATTTCAGTGTGCAAGTTTTAAAGCTCTTTGAAGTTTGATATAATGATTTGATTGAGATATCTGGCAGGCTTATGTCTACTGACTTGAATACCTACACAAACATCAAGAGAGATTAGATACTTCTCAGTGTATTGTTCTGTATCAAACACCATTTTCTGCTGTTCTTCCTGGTTGACTCATATCCCAGTGTAATGGAAGCATAAGGGGAGAAGCTGTAAAAATGCAGTTTTTCTTCCAGTCTCAAATTGTTCTTGATTTCTTCTACTGTGATGTAATCATACCCAGGAGCTTTTCCACGCTTTAGCTGCTTTACTAGCAAATCTATATCAATACCAGTTATTGATGGAAGGGAGAGAGAAGAGGAAGCCCACTCCAGATTCAGCATTGGGGGAGGGGCTTCATCCCATTTTACAGTGCCTGATAGTATTCCTCCGACACTGCTGGAGGAATAAATCAGTCAAATAGAGGCAACTTTTTGGAGTGAGATGCAAAAGCATGCCAGGGGGAAAAAATGCTTTTTGAGCTGCAATAATCAGTTATTGCTAGGTTATCCTTGTAGCTTCCTCTCATTTTGTTTTTGAGCAATTTGCATTACTTTTTTTAGATAGCTCAGTTTCTGTAGAGGAAAGTGTTTTGAGCAGTCACTAGATCTGCATTAATGATGAGATTGGTAGAATCTCAAAGACTGGTAAACCAGATTGGTGGATCCTTTTGTCTGGTCATGTAATCAGTGAAAGCTTAATGGCCAGTTGCAAATTCCTATTCAAGTAAAATATACTATATGTGGGGATGACCATGAAAAGTGTTCAGAAAACGCAGCTAGTGCAAAATGCTGGCGTGCACTTCACATTTTCAGGCATGCTAGCTTCCAGTTACTGAGTCCAGTTCATAGTCCTACATTTTGATAACCCCTTTTACCTATATATCAATATTTCCATAGTTTACAAATGTGATTAGAGACTTAGTTATGGATTCCATCTCGTATAGAGGTTAATCTGATTACCACTTAAAACAGAGCTTTTTTCTTTTAATAGTAAAAGGTAAAGGAGTCCCTGTGAATTTTACTCCATTAATCACTGCTGATGACAGGATTCAATGCTCATCTCTGAGCCTCCCATTTATTAACATGCATTTGCATGCTTTTAAATTTCTAGGTAGGCATGAGCTGGGGCAAGGATAGGAGCTCATTCCCATCATGTAGTGCTTGGGTCTCAAACCTGGGCTGCCGGCTTTCCAGCCAATAAGTCCAGCATCTTAACCACTGAGTCACTGTGCCACCCCTTCGTTAACAGCACCCCGACTTAATAGCAACCATATACGTAAAACGAGAGCTTTGGTGAAAGTGGCATTGATATAATTGCTCATGCTGTGGATCAATTCTTCTTTCAGTTCAGAATGGAGGATTTTCTATCTGTATGAAGAAAGCTTGCCTTCTTGAGAGCTTTGATGTCACATGAAAAAAAGATCAAGAACTGGAACTCCAGAGTATAGTAATAATCCACTAATGGAAAATGACAACTGCATCCTATGTCCTAACACTAGCAGTGATTTGACAGTGAAAGCAGTTAATGAAAGATAATTCACTGTTCAGGGAAAAGCTGGAGAATTATCTAGTGGGGATGATTTGACTTGGGTTCCTGTACTGAGTTTGAAGGGACTCAAGCGCTTACATGGCTCCCGCCAATTCAGTGACTATTGTGGCACTTTGTAAAAATGTGTTAAATCAACAGGGGGAAAAATAATATTTAATGTTTGTTTGTTTGTTTATTACCAGGGTCTCTGGCACTCATGGAGACCTGAACCTGTGTTGAATTATAAGGCAGCATTTATTTGTGAAGCACTTGGAACTGCAAGGGTAATAGTTCTTATAAACTTAGGCTGAACGGTTTCTAAAGTTAGCTGCAGCCTAAGGAAGAAGTTGATGAACAATTGTTATGAACTGAAAACATGAATTAAGAAAGGACCATTTGAAAGATATGCAATGCAGGCAAAGCAAAGGGCTTTCTTCTCCATAAGCATCTTATTGCCCACAATAAGACTTATCTAAAGCATGACTCTCTGCCAAAATCTTTTCTTAGAGAAAGAAAAGTGGAAGGAAAGAACGAAGTCAAATAATGTATGTTGGGTTCAGTGCACTGAAACAGGTTTTCTATTAGGTTTTAAATATTGTGACTCTAATGACATTCTAGCAGGTAGGAGGAATGAGGTTGGCCCTAAGCAACTCTGATTGCTACGAAGAACATCTTGTCCTGCTTGTCTTCTTTAGGTACCTACTGGAGAGGGATGAGCGGTCAAGACAGGGTGGGATTGTGGAGTGACCAGACAGTCCATATAGAGATCAGTGGTACACAAGGGTGGGATTCAAATTTTTTAACAACCAGTTCTGTGGACATGGCTAGGTGGGCATGGCTAGGTGGGTGTGACCATGTGACTGGGTGGGCATGGCTTTTTTGCAGAAAACCCCCACCACCACATTTTTTGGCCTTGTGGGCCTCAGGGAAGCCTCCTAGGGATGCATTTTTGCTCCCAGGCAGCATCCCTGGGGCCCAGGAAGGCAAAAAACAGAGCGCAGGGGGGCACAGCACACACACACCACCCCGGCATACCCCTTTTTGCCTCCTGGGCCTCAGGGAAGCCTCCTGGACAAAGCAGTAAAACAGTGAGAGGGATCCAAGCACAGATGATCATCAGAACAGCTGATTGTCAGGAGGGAAAGAAAAAATTAAAAAAAGAAAAACCTTAAGGAGTATTTCTTAAGATGGGGGAGAACGCAATCAGTGATGTCACCATGCGTGCGATGTTGTACATGTGCACTAAGTACTGACTGGACAGGGAGGGTAAGGGCAAACGGAGAGAGGAGGGGCCAGCCAGGGGCACAATTTGCTGGTTCTTCAAACTGCGCAGAATCATAACAACCAGTTCTATAGAACCGGTCCGAACCAATAGAATCTCACTCCTGGTGGTACAGTTCAGGATTAGGTAGTTGTGGCTATGCACTTGACTGAGATAAACACAAACTTCATTCTATTGCATCCCTCCAGTGGGAAAGGAAGTGGAAAGAGTACCTAAGCTGAACAAACACTGCATTGTACTAGATTACTCCGGAAAAAAAGGCTTGTTCTTACATTTCTTGTTTTTGCCAAGATACTTAATTGCATTGCTTTATTCCAGTGTAGTGAGTTTCTTTTGACTAGGATGTTCATCAGTGAAATGAAACCAAAAGCTTCCCACTAATAACATCTTTATTAGTGAAGACATTTTTTTCTCATTGGGTTTTACAGTTATAGTAGTATAATTTATTGTCAAAGAGCATGCAAACTTCAATCTTTTATGTATTGAAAATTTACTGCTGTCGATAAACATATAATGGCCTTGGAAAATGGACTTTTTGTTTCTTTCATGGTGGAAGCCAGGACTGTATTTATTTATTCAACTTGTACATCACCAAACTCTGTCAGACTTCTGCCAATTGACAGTGTTGTAGATCCAGGGTAAATAATTGGTAAAATGCCCATAAGAATTCAGTGAAACATACATAAAACATCCATGATGGAAAATAATTTGATTTAAAATCTAAATGCAAAACCAACCTTAACAATACAGCAATACATTCCATCTAAGGGGTAGCCCCCAATCTCCAAATACTGTATAGGTAATCCTTGATTTATGACCACAATTGAGCCCAAACTTTTTGTTGCTAAATGATATAGTTGTTAAGTGAGTTTTGCCCCATTTTACAACCTTTCTTACCACAGCAGTTAAGTTAGTTGCACGGTTGTTAAGTGAATCTGGCTTCCCCATTGACTTTGCTTGTCAGAAAGTCACAAAAGGTGACTGCACTCATGATGAATATAAACCAGTTGGCAAGCATCCAAATTTTGATCATGTAACCATGGGGAGGCTGCAACAGTTATAAGTGTGAAAAAAGGTAGTCAGTCACTTTTTTCAGTGCTATCATAACTTCAATGAATGGTTGTAAGTTGAGGTCTACCTACATTGAAGAGCATTGTCAAAGCTCAAAGCTATGTAAGAGCTAAGTAAACAACCCTAGAACCAGAGGTGGTGCTCAGCAGGTTCTGACCTGTTCTGGAGAACTGGTAGCGGAAATTTTGAGTAGTTTGGAGAACCAGAAAATACCACCTCTGACTGGCCGTGCCCTCATCTATTCTCTGCCTCCCCAGTCCCAGCTGATCGGCTGGGTCTTCTTTTGTTGCCCTGCCCAGGAGAATGGAGCTGAAGAGCAGGTTAGTGGTGAGGGGAGGGAATGGGGATTTTGCAGTATCCTTCCCCTGGAATGGGGTGGGAATGGAGATTTTATTGTATCCTTCCCCTGCCACGCCCACCAAACCACACCCACCAAGCCATGCCCACCAAGCCACAGCAACGGAACCTGTAGTAAAAAAAATAATCTCACTGCCTAGAACTAAGGAGAAATTTCCTGACAGAACAATTAATCAGTGGAACAACTTGCCTCCAGTAGTTGTGGGTGTTCCAGCACTGGAGGTTTTTAAGAAGAGATTGGACAACCATTTGTCTGGAATGATGTAAGGTCTGCTTGAGCAGGTGATTGGACTACAAAACTTCCAAGGTCCTTCAAACTCTGTTATTTTGCAAAACAGTAGCAAGACTGAGAAGTGCTGTTTCCTTTACAAATGCCAGGTGCGACATAAATTCAGGCATTTGAGCAAAAAAAGAGGCATGTGGGATTTAATGGACATATATATTGGAAGGAAGAAATAATATACATTCTTGCCTCTTACAAAGAGAAGAAGATATGTTCAAAAGGAAAGAACGAAATGCATTTTATTCTCCAGTAGTTGCTTTTTATCCTGTTAATAGATTTTGCAAATATAAAGAAACAAACAAATAAATAACTAAAATCCAAAGTATTTTTAAAAATTCTTGCTTTGGAGAAACATTCAAAGAATAATTGAGTAAAGAAAATGTTCTGATAAGCTTTGTGAAACAACCAAGGGGAATATATCCATAGACAATTATCAAAAAACGTCTTTGCCAAGCTTATCCATTTATTAACACTGTCTATATTTTCAAAGTGTATATTGGTCAAGGTTATACTGCAATTTAAAAAGTCCCTGCTGAACTGGAGATAAATCTGGGGAATTCTTGATTTCCCAAGGCTATTAACAAGCCAACATAATGAGAAAAAAAGTGCAATAAAAAGCATTCCAAACATGGTGTATTTTCAGTAAAAATAATGGTTACAGTACTGTATGTCAAAAAGGCTTGCCAAGGGGAGAGTTTAATATCTTATGAAAAGTAAGAAATTTCATAATGGCTCTTGGCAGAATCTCCCCTTTTTTTTTCTGCCACAGAAACTGGTAATCTTCTCTCTTCCACCAACTCCAGGGGAACAGCAGGGTATAGTTTTTGTTTTCTTTTTAAGTGTGCAATTGCTGCAGAAGACTTAAAAGTTGATAATTTGGAAACAAGGAAATGGCTGTTTAAATATATCTAATATTCATATATTAGAATGTTTAATAACAGGGTAAGGTTATTGCTCTATAGAAAGATATAGTTATATGTAACTGTATCTTTCAGAAAAATGAAGAGCTCTGCAGCCTATTTTTCCTGCATCACTATTTCTTGCCAGAGGGAATACTTCAGCCATTCCTCAAATATTTGGGAAATGCTAGAACTGCTCCTTAAGTTGGAGACAAAGTTATCCCAAACAGGATTGAGGAATAAATAATTTGGATAACAACAGAATGTCATGCAGTGAGTTTATTTGGATAAAAATAATTGCATGTTTAAAATTCAAACAAAATATGAATCTGGGCACACATGATATGTTCCCAAGCAGTTCAGATCAAAATACCTGTATCCAAAAGACTTTATAAAAAATCTGCTTCCACAACTTGAGAATTGAACAGCCTGGCTGCTAAAGCTGAGAAGTCTTTGTTTGATGAGCATGCTTCTGGAAATGGAGGAGTATGTTTCTGGACCAAACCAAACTTCCTAAGTTGACTTCATTTCACATAGCCTGATTTCAGATCTTAAGCAAGAATTGCAAGTTCCTTGCTTAGTATATGGAGAAGAAAAAGAAGCAAGGATAAGTGTTTTCCTAGAGGTGAAATGCCAGAAAGTGAAATAAGAAGTAAGTAACCACCAAATAACACATTGCTCCTTTTCCACCACCACTGAAGTTGCTCCTTACAGAAGAAAAGATTGCTTATACTGGAATAAATGAAGAAAATTAGGATGTGGCAGGATGAGTTCAGGATATCTTTGTTTTGGACCTAGTATTCTCAAATATTATCCTTATTGTACAGGGATAAAGAAAAAAAACACCCTCTTTTTTCCTTGGCTTTCCCTATTGTTGGTAAATTGCCAGCTAGGCTGGAAAGAGGGGTTAAGCAAGGGCTAGCTTGGAATCATTGTCATAAACTTGATCTCCTTCAAGATCCATGAAATCTTATCTGATCATTCCCAGGGGAAGGCAACCAGTCTGGAGAGATTCTTGTAACATAGGCGGTAGACAATAAAGTTATTAACTTCAGCTATTCTTTAGTGGCTCTGGTAGCTTGCACTTGACACCTATACAGAGAATAGGGAAGTGCAAGTGAATAGATAACAAAGGTGAGGGAGATTTCTGGACTGGAACATATATGACTTTAAATGTAGGTATATTCCAGTCAGAAGATATGGAAATTCTGTAGCAGGAAGGACACTCAAAGAACCAACAAATCAAAAATGAGAGAGGTATGATAAGCTGGCTGTAGAAATGAGACTTCTTGACTACTTCTAAAGTGGCAGGAGAACATCTGGCCAAAAGGCTGCTTAAAATGGCTGGGAAATAAGTAATCCTGGAATGTTTGGTTTATGGCATTTGTCAGCTGTGTGTCACTATAATGTATATGGATACACGAGCCAGTCTCTAGACACTTGGTCCATGATATACAAGCCAAAGATTAACTATTGCTGGTTGCATATTCTACTTCATTTTAAACTCTTTTATTATTTTAAATGGGAAATTATACTAATGTATAGATGCAAAAATGTCAGTGTTCTCACCCAGTAACTATTATGTGTAGCCAGTTCGATCTAATAATTAAGACACCAGAAAGAAGGATACCATAAGTTCTAATCCTGCCTTTGCAGCTGGGTGACTTTGAACCAATGACTGTCTCTCAACCCAGCTCTCCTTACACAGTTGTTGTTATAGGGAAAACAAGAGGAGGAAGATGTGTTGGATATGTTCCCCACCTTGTGTTATTTGTAAAAATAATAAAGGTGGGTCACAAATAAATAAATTCCTTTTTCTAAAAGCTACTTCAGCCATTCCACACTACCATTCTCCCCACCATACAGGATTCAGTCCTCTTACTACATGCCTATGGTGAAGTGGACTATGAACCATTAAAATGTGACGATAATAAATTTCTTGTATTTAAGGGGGGAAAAGAGAATTCTAAAATCTTTGGTAGATGTTTTCCAGACCGAGTCCTTTGTCAAGAGCTCTACAAATTAACAAATGTTTATCGGAACATTTGTTTAGAATACATCCATAAACTTTACATTGTTAAACAATTAACTGAATTTACTGAAAACATTATGGGTATTCTAAACAAAAGACATATAGCCTGAAGAGTCCTGCTATCATGCTTGATCTGTTTTTTATGTTAAAACCATACTTATATACCCACATGTGGGAAATTTTTGTGTGTGTTATATAAAAACAAAGCAAAACATAAAGATAAGAGTTATACATAAAAACCATATGTTAAAAACTTAACCCATATTTTTCTTTGAATATACTGCTAGTTCCATTTGCCCCACAATAAAACAATTTATCAGACTCTACAAGAAAAAACTAGGCACTTATATTTAAGAAGAAAGTGTTTTTCAAAACAAATATTCTCAAAATGAATAGCTCAGTTCTTATTTGCCTGATACATTATTTCTCATGCTGGTTAATATTTATTTATTAGATTTGTATCACAGCTTTATTAATTTTATAAATAACTCAAGGCAGCAAACATACCTAATACTCCTTCCTCCTATTTTCCACACTACAACAACCCTGTAAGATGGGTTGGGCTGAGAGAGCGGAACTGGCCCAAAGTCACCCAGCAGGCTTTTATAGCTGAGGTGGGACTAGAACTCACCATCTCCCAGCTTCTAGCCTGGTACTTTAACCAGTACACCAAACTAGCTATGGTGCATTGGTCCTGTACTTTTGTCTCTAATAAGAAATATGGTCAGATTTGTGTGTGTGTGAAATGCTTGTACATTTGGCACAGTGATTAGAATGCAGTACTGCAGACTACTTCTGCTGCCTGTGGCCTGCAATTTGGCAGTTCAAATCTCACCAGGCTCAAGGTTGATTCAGCCTTTCATCCTTCTGGGGTAGGTAAAATAAGGACCCAGATTGTTGGGGGTAATATGCTGACTGTAAATCGCTCAGAGAGGGATGTAAAAGAGGGATGTGAAGTGGTATATAAGTCTGAGTGCTATTGCTAAGTGCTATTACTTTATGAGATAATATGAAGGGAAAATAAAGGAGAGGTCCTTCATGAATTATACTTAATTTTAATATATTGTAGCACGTGCATAACTGTCAGCAATGTTCTCCCTGCATCTCCAGCCATCCTGGCATAATCCTATAATCTCACAAATCAAATGCCAGGCAAAAGTGCTCCTAATGCATCTGCAACTTCAACCAAACATTTTGGCAACACTTCTGCCACACAAAGCCATTTCAAAGTCTGTTCTTAAGCCAGAAATGTGGCTGTCTGGATATTGCTGAACTACAACATCCAACTTCCATCATCCTTGACTACACTAATTGAGGTTACAGGAAAAAGCCAATTAGAAGTGCCATGGTTTTATTACCATCACCATCAAGTTTAGAAAACCTATAGCCTCTCTTTGCCTCTTTGGTGTCTATTGTCAAGATCTGTTCCATAATACTCTGTTTGGTACTTTATACCTGAGTTGCTTTTGCTTTGAGGGCAGGACAAGAAGTAATGAATGGAAGATCATTGAAGAGAGATCCAACCTAGAATTAAGGAGATATTTCCTGACAGCAATTAATCAATGGAATGGCTTGCCTTCAGAAGTTGTGGGGGCTCTATCCCTGGAGGAGATTGGACAGCCATTTGTGCAGAACAGTATATGGTTTCTGTTATGTTCGGTAGGTTGGATCATAGAGACGAGAGACTCCTGGTTAAGTGAACAACAGCTCTTTATTTAACAGGCTAGTTTCGAGTAAAAGACAGCGCTCACGGCGGCTCTTCTTATAAAGCTAGCCGTGGCTAGGCGGCCAATGACATCGCTTTGAGTTTCCCGCGATTGGTTTCATCCAATCGCAGTAGACTCCTAGCGAACCAATCACAGCCATCCTGACTGTCCAATCACGTAGCGGTCTTTGTGGACCAATAGGAATGCAGGGTTTCAAGCCTGCTAATATGGAACAGTTTCCTGCTTGGGTAAGGGGTTCGATTAGAAGACTTCTAATGTCCATTCCAACTCTGTTATCCTGCTATTATTTAAGCACTATCTTCACATAATTTGTTCCTCTTTTTCACAGCTGTGATGTCTACAGCCACTGAGGTAGGAGGAACAGAGAATTCCTCCAAGTTTTATGGACTCCGTCACAGGGGAGGCATCTCAAAATGAAATGAGGAGCCCCCACAGGTAGCAGTAGAAGACAGCCTGAGTGTGTCTTGGGAGGAAGCCCAGAGCCTCGTATTCTTTATTTTATTTATTTATTTTTTTTATAAATTTTATTGAATTTACAATTAAAAAATAACATAACAACATTACATATGCAACAGAGAGAAAAAAAGAAGAAAGAAAGAAGAGAAAGAGAGAGGAAAGAAAAAGAAAAACGCTCGGTCTTGCGACCGAGAAAGGAGAAAAAGAAGTATAAAAGAGAAAAAAACAAAGAGACGGAAGAAAAAGAAAATACGTTAAAACCAAACAGATATTCTTTTTGACAGTCTGCAAGATCCAATTCTCCTACCTTACTTTAAATATACACATCTTATTACTATTTATGCTTAAATTACCCATTATTCCTTGAACAGTTTATCTCTGATATAACCAATTATACCACGCATTCCAATTATTATCAAATGCTGAAGACTCTTTATTTTTAAGAGCTATGGTTAAATTGTCCATTTCTGCGCAGTCACATATTTTCTGAATGACCAATTGATCTGTAGGTAAACAGGATGATTTCCAGCACTGGGCAAATGCTAATCTGGCCGCAGTTAGAATATGAATTATTATATATTTCGTCTTTTTAGGAAAATGTTTATCAGAGATCCCTAGTAGGAAGAACTCTGGTTTGTATTCGATTTGTTCTTTGGTTATCTCCTCCAGCCATTTTCTAATTTTTGCCAGTATTTCTGGGCTTCTTTACAGGTCCACCACATATGAAAGTAGGTTCCCTCTATGTTTTTACATTTCCAACATTTTGGACTAGAGTTTGGGTTCATTTTCGCTAACCTCGAAGGGGATAAGTGCCATCTATATAACATTTTATACATATTTTCTTTGTACGCGCAGATTTCGTAATCTTAATGATTCTATTCCAGATCTTTTCCCATTCTGTTAATGTAATGCTTCTTCCAATATTCCTACTCCACATTATCATGTTCCCTTTCACTATCTCTTGCTCTAATTCTACCTCCAATAAATATTTATAAAATTTAGAGATATTCTTTTTATTTGATCCTAATAAGATTTTATCTAAGTGTTGTAATTTGCTATAGATTCCAAACTCTTTGATATCTTGTTTGTATCTACTATGGATTTGTATATATAACCACTGATCAATTTTAAATCCCTGTTCCTGTAAGTCCTGTCGAGTTCTTAATTTCCCTAAAGGGTCTAATAAATCTTTATATTTAGTCGTTTTTGTTATATCCAAATTGTTGGGATGAACCATTGCCTCCATTGTTGAAAGCCAAATCGAATTTTTAAATAATGTTTTTACATATTTTTTTCCAATTAGTTAATAGTGAATCTCTAATAAGATGTCTATGAAAGTACGCCTGTTTAGTTTTCCCCACATCCCATAGAAATGCGTGCCATCCTCTCTGAAGGTCGTGCCCTTCCAAGACTAGAGTTCTTTTGTTCCGTAAATTGACCCAGTCTTTTAACCATAATAAGTTGGCTGCCCAATAATATAATTCCCAGTTTGGAAGCGCTAGCCCACCTCTACTTTTTGCATCTTGTAAGGCCTTAATACTGATTCTAGCTTTTTTCCCTTGCCAAATAAATTTAAGAGTTACCTTATTTATATCATCAAAAAAATTTTTTGGTAATTTTATTGGGATTGTCTGGAATAAGTAAAGGAGTTTTGGTAAGATGTTCATTTTGATTGTGGCAATCCTGCCCAGTAGAGAAAGCTGCAACTTATTCCAAGATTCTAGATCTTTCTTAATTTGCTGTAACAGTTTATCATAATTATTCTCTTTGAGTGATTTACTATGTGGTGTTAACCATATGCCTAAATATTTGACCTTTTTTGTTGCCTGTATCCCATGGTTTTTTCTAATTCTTTCCTCTGGTTCTCTGTTAGATTTTTAGTCAGTAATTTCGTCTTATTTCTGTTAATCTTTAATCCTGCTACTGAGCCGTATTGTTCTAGTTCTTTTATTAGATTATGTCCTGAACAACATGAACAACAGCTCTTTATTTAACAAGCTAGTTCCGAGTAAAAGACAGCGCTCACGGAGGCTCTTCTTATAAAGCTAGCCGTGGCTAGGCGGCCAATGACATCGCTTTGAGTTTCCCGTGATTGGTTTCATCCAATCGCAGTAGACTCCTAGCGAACCAATCACAGCCATCCTGACTGTCCAATCACGTAGTGGTCTTTGTGGACCAATAGGAATGCAGGGTTTCAAGCCTGCTAATATGGAACAGTTTCCTGCTTGGGTAAGGGGTTCGATTAGAAGACTTCTAATGTCCATTCCAACTCTGTTATCCTGCTATTATTTAAGCACTATCTTCACATAATTTGTTCCTCTTTTTCACAGCTGTGATGTCTACAGCCACTGAGGTAGGAGGAACAGAGAATTCCTCCAAGTTTTATGGACTCCGTCACAGGGGAGGCATCTCAAAATGAAATGAGGAGCCCCCACAGGTAGCAGTAGAAGACAGCCTGAGTGTGTCTTGGGAGGAAGCCCAGAGCCTCGTATTCTTTAAAAGGGAAAAAGTAATAATTGTAACCCAAAGTGAGCCAAGAATATCAAGCCATTCATAGCTGTGAAAAAGCCAGGGAAGGCTGAATCGTGCTTGTCCAATGTTTCTTTTCCAAACAGGCCTGACCACCCGCCCTACATAACAACTTATTTATTAAAGTTAAGGTTGCTCAACTGGAACAAAACTTATGCATCAGTTAAGGTCTGAAGTGCTATATGGAATGACTTGTAAATAAGCATCATTAAAAGTGATGGAACTTGTTAATTAGAGGGGTATGTTTTAGGCTCTACAGCCCACATTTTAATTACTCCAAAGAAGGTTTTTTAAAAAAAATAATTGGGGGAAAGTAGGGAATAAAATGGCAAAAAGAGAAAATAGTTGCACAGACAAAAAGAAACAAAATTTATTTTTAAAGGAGAGGTTGACACATAGAAAGTTGGACCGTTATTCAGAAAACCACCTTTTTAACATCTTTTTTTTTCAAGAGAAAAAGGAATTATACCATTTGATTTCAGAAATTAGGTGATGTCACTAATTATGGTTAATTAGTATAATTGTAGATCTGCATATAGAAAAAAATTACATTCCAACACTGCATAGTCAACTAAAATGTACTTACTGGTTGATCATAGAAAGAGATCTGGTGGCAGAGTAGAATTTAGCAAAGTTTGCTGCAGCAATTGGAGACTGATCTGATAGACGGTTTATGTAGTCATTTTCTATCTTACAATGATATTTGGTACTAATAAATCAGAGAAGCAATACATACTGATAGCAAATAACAGATAATCAGAGTTGGAAGGGACCTTGTAGGTCATCTAGTCCAACCCCTTGCCCAAGCAGGAGACCCTACACCATTTCTGACAGATGGGAGTCCAATCTCTTCTTGAAAGTCTCAAGTGAAGGCGCTCCAACAACTTCTGAAGGCAAGCTGTTCCATTGGTAGATTGTTCTCACTGTCAGAAAGTTTCTCCTTATTTCCAGGTTAAATCTCTCCTTGTTCAGCTTCCATCCATTATTCCGTGTCTGGCCTACAGGTGCTTTAGAAAATAGCTTGAACCCTTCCTCTCTGTGGCAGCCCCTCAAATATTGGATACTCAACTATCTCTATTTTCCTGGCTTTACATGTGTAACTCAGTTCCAGTCTAGGTAGACTTTCATATTTCTGTTCCAAAAACATTGAAGAAAAGACATTTAATAAGGCAAAGAAAGGTTTTTTTTGTGTGTGACAATATTAAATAGTTAGTAGGTATAAAGATCTTACATGTAATCACTACCCATAAAAAGTAATGTTCCATTTCTGCCTATGAATCTGCAATATATATAAAAATCATTTATTAATTTGCTAGATTTACATCCTGCCTTTTCTCTACAAGTTCACGTTAGTTTACATGGGATATAAGTTACTGTTATAAACCCCCAAAGTTTATCAAGAGTTACTGTGAAGCCAGAAACCCCAAGAAATGTTTTCAGTCAATAACCAAATAAATCCCTCAAACTTTTAAAGAAGCCTATGGATAGCAATCGCTCAAGAATGATCTCTTTCCACCCCTACATGTTACATTTGTTGAACTAGATAATCCTTGTAGTTACTTCCAGTTCCATAATTCTATAATTCTACCTCCCTATAGTTTATCCCTAGAAGAGCAAGTGCATGTGATGAGCTGGGCTGAAAGAGAGCAAGTGATGCAAAGTCAATCAGCTTCAGAATGAAGAATGATGAGCTAAATAGATTAGGAATCATGAGGCACAGATCCAATGAGAAAAAAATGCTTCAGCAAAAATTAAGACTGTGGGATCCTAGGTTACACACTTGCAGACATTTCATTACCAAACTAGCTAACAGCATCAAGTGCTAGTCCTAACATCATCAGACTATTCCTGATCCTAAACTAGCACTGACAATATTATCAACTTTGGTAACAAAACATCTGCGGGAAGATAACCAAGCTCAAAGAGCATCAAGAACCCCATAGTTCAACCCTGAGCTACAAATATTCTGTTGTAAAATTAAAACAACTAGTTACTATACATTCAGGCCCTTCCTGATTCCAAATTCACTAAGAATAAGTTGGGAGAGCTAAAATGCAGCTCTTCTGCATTTTGGCAGAATCTCTTCCAGTTGTCGTATCTTTATGTATACAAACCTGGGAGCCACAAAACTTCAGTTTGCTTGTCATGACTTAAAAATAGGTTTGGAGCTTTTGAGGGAACTCTCGGAATTGGACTTGTTTTTTTTGCTCCAAATTCCAAAGGCTAAGAAATAAGATTGTGCAAACTATTTGAAGGGGCACCTAAAAATGGGTACAAATGGCATGTCCATTTGTATGGACAATTCTTCAATCTAAGATGCAATTCTTAGGTTGTCTCAGCAAACATTTCTATAAAGAGCTTCTTTATCTATACTATTGCCTATCTATCATTCTCTACTTTCAATGAATTTCTTAAAATAGAGTGAAAAACTGATCACAGTCCTCAGGGATAGGAATAAATAATTTACACTAGTAAACAAAGCCTAAGTCTATCAGTGGAGTAAAGGAGAACAATGTTAGTTGTTTGCTTCTCAACTGAATGTTATGATACCCACTGAAAAGGCAGAGCTTAGATGACCAACATTATTTAGAGGAAATAATGCCTGGGTTTTTCAGTCTTCTCTACCACAAGTTCCAAATGGTTTGGGTCTGGGACTTGGGGTAGAGAATGAGAGAAGATGACTCACGTATATACAGTATTCTCTTCAATTTCACAGTAGTGAAATTTTGAGTAGTTTGGAGAACTGGCAAATACCACCTCTGGCTGGAGATTTTACAGTATCCTTCCCTTGCCACGCCCACCAAGCCACGCCCACAGAACCGGTAGTAAAAGTTTTTGAATCCCACCACTGAATAGAACTTCCCTTCATACAACTGTAAACGCCTACTTATTTCTTCCTTCAGGCACCAGAAGGACAATGTCAGAATAGCAGGCAGATACAAAAGAACAGCCAATTTCCTTTCTTCCAAGGAAGGATCTCTTTCACTCTGATTGTAAACTGTCTACTTGTTCTTTCTCAGATGGGATTGGGTGGCGGCCTAAAGTATCAAAGATTGACAGAAGTGAAGTACGCACAATGACGGACAATTAGCAACCTACTTTCAACAAGTAACAGCTTAGAATTGTGGAAAATGAATCAGAACATGTTATACTGGTTAAAAGAGAGGGAGGAGAATTTACAGTTCTTTGTAAATTATCTTGTAAATGGTAGGGAATATATATTAATGTTTTCTTCCAGGCACACATGTTTGGATACATGTCCATGTGCCCATGTACAGAATAGATGGTGTTTATCTTATTATTTTAGTCTTAGAGAATTCTTTTACATTCAAAGTGATCAGATTATTTATGACTGCATTATGCTAAACTGAGCCAGGTAAACATGGAAGACTATGATGGTGTCAGAATACCGTGTGTGTGTGTGTGTGTGTGTGTGTAGATATACACAAGTTCCAGGAATATTAGTTTTTTTAGAAAAAGTTCAATGGGTCAAGAGAAAAACTAAATAAATATTAAGGCATGGAGTAAGCAGAGCATCCTGCATGCTAATTGGAAGAGGTTTTTCATACAGTAGATAATGTTGGGTGGAGCTGGAATTTTAGTTAAAGTCACAATCTTTTGAATATTTATTAAACCTGGATTGACAGCAGTGCAGCATTGATTGTCAGTCTCCAAAACCCAAGAAAGACATAGAGGTTCTTCTAAGCAATTTCCTTTATTGTTCCTCACAAATAGACAGAAATCTTGCAAAACAAAAGCTACTAAACAATGTAGATTGCTAAACAATGCTCTAAGAACTCATAGGGAGGGGCTGTTTTAACTCTCTTCTTCCCACACAAACTATTTAAATTTTGCTGCTTCTTACTCCTCTGGAACGCACTCTTTCCCTCCTGGGAATCAAGACTACATTCCACCACACCAACCCATTTCAGGTGCATAGAAAGGACACATTGTGGGAGCAACATATCCTGGTACCTCCAGCATAGGAGGGGAATACCACAAAGCAGTAGTATGGATGTGGCCATAGAAACACAACTCTTCCAAGCTGTAAACATATTTGAAAGAACGGGATTAGCCAGTTGCAATATTGTGTGCTTACCAATGCATAGGAAGGAAGGAATTTATACTGGAGGTTTAGCAGTTGAATTTAGATAGGTCTCAACTAAGAAATTTATCCATATAATTTCTTGAAAAAAATCAGCAAGACAATGTTACTGGAAAATCACAACTGGATATCTGCATTAATTCACCTGCTTAATCCTTAGCACAGCCTCCACCAGTCCACAATTTGGTATTTAATGTATAAAGATCCTTATTTTTGTCAGCAGCTTTGCAATAATATTGCCTAAAATTAACTTAGGATTCATCAGAAGTCCAAAATTGTTTTTTAAATCTTTCCAAGTACCATCTATAAATCATATAGGCCAGTGATGGCTAACTTTTTCAGCACCAAGTGCCCAAAATGCATGCACGTGCACATCCCCAAAATGCAAAGCATGTGCAGCCTGCCCCCATGCATGCATGCATGCACCACCCGTGCATGGATACAACCCCCATGTGCGCACCCCGCTCCCATGCATACACAGCAGAGACCCAAAGGTCAGCTGGCCGGCAGGAGGCACAAACATGGAGGAGCTGAGCTGGGACAATGGCTCACATGCCCAGAAGTTCTCCATCACAGTTATAGACTGTATTTCTGGGACTAGATTTTTTTTTTTAATGAAGTCACTTTGTGATTCATTTACCTATCACTCATTTTCCTAGAGAAAGCATTGTGAAAAGTTTTATCATCTTGTAATGGATCTCTTGCACTCAAAAGCTAATGTGTGTACACACACACATGCACACACACACACACACACACACACACACACACTTTATATTATAGTACAATATACTGCAGGCACTAATTTGGAGTATTGGCCATGTACTTTTGCAAAGTTTGTGCTTAATGGTAAAGGTGGGATTCATTAAAACAGATATTTCTTGAAGCATTGGGTTTGATCAAAAGCTACACAATATGCCAATAAAAAGTGGTTAGGAGAGGAAAGCCTAGTTTATATGACTCACCTTTTTTGTGCTAATATTAACTTTGGCTAGTGAGCCTTTTTCCCTGTATTGCTTTTCCAGATATTAAAGGAGTTTTATAATGTCTCTAAGCCAGTTAATTAGATTAGATTTAACTGCATCCTTGTTATATTTAAATGTTTTTTTTTTCCTTTTAAACAATATATTTGTATATATGTGTATAATACATACACACAACACACACATCTGTCTGTGAAATCCCTCTAAGAAGTAATCATATTTTTGACTATTGAAAACTTCCAACTACAAACTGGCATGAAATGCTTTCTTTTACTTTACCATCCTCCCCCCTCCCCCCAAATAAGCTGTCACATCTGATTGGTCTGGGATCCAACATCCTCTTTTTCATGCTTCTTTCATCTGGATGAGTGGCACCAAAAATCAGCATTTCATCTGAATGAGATTCTATGCATCTTTAGGAAGCTGTTAGCACAATCATTGTAAGCAAAGCAGGAGCTAAAAGATCATGGAAATGGGAAATCAGTTATGGGAAGCTGTTGTAGAGTCAGATTAATATTTTTGGAGTGAAGAATTTAATTTTAGTCAAGAAGGGGTTTAAGGAAAGCTATAGCAAGAGCCTGATAGGATCAAAAGGTTATATTTGGAGACCTCAATAGGGGAAATGTAGGTTTTAAAAAAATATAAAAATAAAATTATAAAAAGTAAAAATAAAATTCCAGACAGGTCATCTGTCTGGAATCCACACTTCATATCGTACATTAATACAATCGAGAGAGTCCAGAAATATTTCATGAGAAGAGTCCTCCACTCCTCTACTTGCAACAGAATACCCTAGGCCTCCAGACTTGAAATTTTAGGCTTAGATAACTTAGAACGATGCCACCTTCAGTTTGACTTAAGCGTAGTACATAAAATTATCCATTACAATGTCCTACCCATCAATTACTACTTCAGCTTCAACCTCAACAATATATGAGCACACAATAGATACAAACTCAGGGTAAACCACACAAAACTCAATTGCAGGAAATACAACTTCAGCAACAGAGTGGTCAATGCCTAGAATACTCTAGTGGTTTCTTCCACTGACCCCAAACACTTTAACCTCAGACTGCCTACTGTTGACCTCACCCCATTCCTAAGAGGTCTGTAAGGGGCATGCATAAGCATACCATACCAACCATCCCTGTCTTAATGTTCCCTCTTATTTGTATCTATTTCATGTATTAATAATCATGTTTATACTTATATATATTATCAAATGCATGCTTGACAAATAAATAAATAAAATAAATAAATAAAACAATCAGATATGAATATTAGAGATCAGCTCACATTTCTTACAGCAGTCCGTCTTGCTGGAGTTCAGTGCAGATTCTGTTACAATCATCCACAATTTTCTGGAAAATGAGCACCACAGAATTTTTAAATAAATAAATGCTATAAAATGCACATAAAGGAAACTGAACACCATCTTAAAAATCATTCTTTACACAGTTCAGTCTTCAACTGAGAGGAACTAGATATCTCAGATTGTATCAACCATGCATATTAATTTTCTAAATTAATTAGCCAACTCCCTCTTTAAATAATTTTTATCAGAAATAGTTATTCTCATCATACTCCTAAATGAGGAGTCTTCAGAAACCACCTTGCATGTCCTATGTTACTCTTTAAAAATGTATTAACTTTTCAATTATATTATTTATCTAAAATCTATTTAATAGTTTTAACATACTCGTTGTTGAATGTTGAGGAAGGTCTTCAGCTTTATCCCACAAGCCTGAATGGCAACATTTTCTTATATTATTGATGCATTGCAATTCACCAAACTTGTTTGGATTGTCAAACAAGAAACTTTCCTAGTAGTACTTAAGAGCCATTGTGGCACAGTGGTTAGAATGCAGTATTGCAGGCTAATTCTGGTGACTGACTGGCTCAAGGTTGGCTCAGCCTTCCATCCTTCCAAGGTTGGTAAAATGAAGACTTAGATTGTTAGGGGTAATATGCTGACTCTGTAATCCACTTAGAGAGGGCTGGGAAGGAGTATATAAGTCTAAGTACTATTGCTGCTTCCCTCTGCTACCCTCATGTGCCCCATGCCCAAGGCATCTTCCAAGTCCAATGGGGAGCAAGAAGAGGCTGTAGAGAGTAAGGAAGATGAATTTGATGGACATAGGCAGGACCCATTATCTAGTCAAAAAGGGCTGCCACATTTTTTAAGGTTCTGAACAATGATATATGTTTGGAAGCAGCTCAGGTAGATACTTCCTTAAGTCACTGACATAAAACAAGGAGATACAGCCCAAGTAGCCCAATCCCAATGAAAGTGACTTTAGCTTTCCCGTGGAATTAATTTCTGAATCTGGTCAGTCAAGAATGGAGAAATACATGGGAACCAGAAGTTAGGGAACAATAGGGCAAACAAGGAATTACTGTAGCCCCAAGTCCCTACTGAGATTACTCTCAGCACCTAAAAATCTATGACAGCCTTGGCAATAAGAAATCAAGAATGTAGGGACTGAAAAATATAGAAGTGTGAGATTTAGGGAAAAGCTTCTTAAGTAATGTTTACTTGAGAACAATTGCTGTTACTTCCAAGTAAATTGCAGTTTGAACTGAATCAAAACAATCCACCTGTTTTGGGGCAGCAACTTGAAGCCTGGACTATAAAACTGGCTGATGACCCCAGGACTGAAACTAACATCTTCTTTCTCTGTATTTCCTTTAACTAGCAGATAAGATTCTCACTGCATTCCCTAGGATTGTCTCATACAATCATGCAACATACTGTCTTTGCTCCTTTTTGGTATTCTGCAGGCTTTGGACCTCTTTTACTAAGTTGGCTGGCTCTTGAACTCTTGATATCTTTTCTGCTTTAGTCCATCTGGAAGTTATTTGGCTAGATCTGTCAGCCAAGCAGAGTGGTCTTATCTGTCAGCCAAGCAGAGTGGCTCATCTATTGGAACAGGCCCAGTATAGGCCCCTCAACCATGTATGATTAGAAGGAGGATGGGGAAGAGCACAGGTTTTATTCCAAGATTGTAAGAAACATTGATGGTTTCAAATGGCACTGTTTCCAATGTTCAATTAAAAATAATAATAATAATAGGGAAAGCACATATGAATGAACACAAGCAGTTTGTGTACCTAGCTTCGGATCTGGATATATTTAGGTGGTCTGGCTAAAAGAATGCTAATTAATATTAACATATGTTGTGTAAACAATAAATGAGTTTAAGAAAAAAAAAACAATTTATTTGCTGAAGTAATAAGTTATAAGGGAGGTTGACATTTCTGACATTCTCAGAAATCCAACCCAAACGAATGGCTTTCCAACTTTGTTTGAACCTTTAGTGATGGAGCATCTAAGAGGCAGGCTGTTCCATTGCTTAGTAAATCTCATAGCTAGGAGATTCCTCTTTATTTCAAATTTGGATCTATCTATCTATCTATCTATCTATCTATCTATCTATCTATCTATCTATCTCCTTGGCTTTTTAGTCAAGGACTACCTATAAGTTAATTTAGGATTAGCACAAATGGTCCAATGCAATACCGACTGGTTATGAGGTAAAACAGTGGGTTGAAAGTGCAGAAATAGGCAACTGGTTCAGTGGTGGGATTCAAACATTTTAACTACTGGTTCTGTGGGTGTGGCTTGGTGGGTGTAGCATGGCTTGGTGGGAATGGCTTAATGAGAATGGCAGGGGAAGGATACTGTAAAATCTCCATTCTCTCCCCACCCCACTAACCTACTTTCCATCTCCATTCTCCTGGTGCAGGGCAACAAAGAAGATCCAGCCGATCAGCTGGGACTTGGGAGGCAGAGAATAGATGGGGACAGGGCCAATCAGAGGTGGTATTTTAAACTACTCAAAATTTCCACTACCGATTCTCCAGAACTGGTCAGAACTTGCCTGAATATCACCTCTGAACTGGATGCTTTCTGAAGTTACTGAAGTGCAGCTCTCTTTATTCTATCCCATATTGGTGTTAGACTTCAACGATATTTGGAGGGCAGACTCCATATGAACAATTTCTGATACAAAGAGTGAGGTATTTCTTAATCAGATTTAATGATGCTAGTTTCTTGCAAACTATGCCTTGTCAGCCATAATTAACTATCCTTTAAACAATTAGGTCTCATTAGTCCAAAACAATTAATAATCTTTCAAATAATCTTTCATCATACCTATGCTAGAATAGAGAATATGGATCCATACTGACTCAAAAGAGAACAAGCAGATAATAATGCTTCATTTTCTCTCTTCCCTTCCACCCTCACTATCCTGTAAACATTGACTGAAGAACCCATTTCTACATCTTTACCTCAGAGTAATTTTGGACTGGAAGAGTACTGATGCTCTGAGAGTATAGGAATAAGCTTAAAATATAAATTGACTTAGGAAAAAATCCACGTATACTATCGTGAAAATTGTACCCATGGAAATACATATATGCTAATCTTATATTCATTTCGGATTGTTTATGCAAGTAAACTCCTTGGAGACAAAAGAGTAAAATTCTTCTGAGATCTTGTGGTCAGATCAATTTGTAGAACCGTTTCCATGTTTTCTGATGCAATCAAGTGTAACAATGCTGTGTATCCCAGTAAACATGGAAATGGAGCAAGGAAAACATTTCTTAGTTGATTTCCTAAAGAATACTATGCTGGCAGGGGAGGAATTCTAGTTCGGTTTCCAGACTTTTTGAGCCATTAGACTTTCCACAGTGTCTCAGATCTCACATCTTACATTTAATGTAGCTACAAATCGGGAAACGCAGAAAAGACTTCAGCCAAAATGCCCACTAGCTTGACATGCAATAACCATTATGCATTCAAATTTATATATTCATAAGTGGAGAAGTGCCAAATCTAGCAAAAAGCAAACCTGATCTTTGGCAAGAAGGGCAGCCCTTCTACCTCAAGGCAAATCTCAGTAGGGGCTACTCTTACTTAGTATTTGTGTATATTTAATTCATGTCTATGGGAGGCGGGAGATTTTATTTTATTTTTATTTTTTAATATAACATCCTGATTAAAACACAGAGCAGAATTTGAGATGGAAATCAGCCTTCATTCATGTTTGCTATAAGCATCAAATTCAGGTTTGTATGATAAGAAAATCCACTTTTTTCTGTTCCTAAACAGTCCGGCCTACTCATTGAGAAGAAAGAGAGGATGAGGATGAGAACCACAGCACTATTGCTTATCCCACAACATTTGCATTTCCAAGTTTACAATGTTCTTGGTAACCAGGCTAGTTCACTGAAGAAGATAATTGACTCAATGCTGCTCCAGAGGAAACAGAAGGATGATACACAGGTAGTTCTCAACTAATGACTGCAACTGAGCCCAACATTTTTGTTGCTATGTCAGATATTAGTTAAGTGAGTTTTGCACCAATTTATGACCTTTCTTGCCACAGTTGTTAAATGAATCACTGCAGTTGTTAGTAAAACAATTTTTAAGTGAATCTTGACTTTGCTTGTCTGACAGTCGCAAAAGGGGATCACATGACTGCAGGGCACTGAAACAGTCATAAATATGTATCAGCTGAATCCTGAACATGTGACCCTGAGGGTGCTGCAATGGTTAGGGTTAGGGTTAGGGTTAGCATTGAAAAATGGTCATAAGTCTCTCTTTTTTTCAGTGCCATGGTAACTTCAAACAATCACTAACATTTGTAAGTTGAGGACTGCCTTGTGAAAGGGTATGAGGGAATGGTCTTGAGAAATGGGTGAGAGCTGCAACAAGGTTGGATAAGAGGCAGCTGTGCTCCCAGCAGGAATGAGAGAGTGAGAAATGTCTCAGCAGGGACCCTCCCTGGTTTATTGGACTGTAAAGGTGAGGGGATAATGTACTTTCAGGCTTGTGAAATGCTGTGATCTTATGATGAAACAGAATTAATTCATTTTTACAAAGTTGACAACTTGCTGTTTGCTTTCTGCCTGGGGAAAGGATTTTCCATGATTGCTTGCTCTTGACACTAAAAGGCCAGGTTAAGAATGGACAGTCATGGAGAGAATCTATTGCTTGTGGAAGCTAGGAGTGCAGTTGCCTCCTTAAAAGGCACCTTTGGGATGACTTGATGGAACATAATCACTTCTGAAGTGAAGATGCCATGGGAGTTTGCCACATTTCCCCCACTGTATCTTGATTGTTTTGAAGAGTGTTTCTGCCATGGACTATATACAGTAGCCATAAAAAAATGTGTTCATCATCAAAACCAAATGCAACAAGAAAAGGACAAGGAAGAAAACAAGTCACTAATTAGCTGACCAACCAGCTGACCACCTGAAGTCCAGCTAGTTGCCTCAAACAAGAGGGAAAATAAGAAGGAGAGATCACTGTCAGTGGCCCCCACAGTGCTTCTGTTAGGTTTTGTGAGGAGGTGAACATGACAGTCATTCAGAAGAAGCCTCAGTGATAATTTTCAGCAAGGTTCCACCAGGTGCTCTTAAGCAAATACAATGGATATGAGATACAATTAAAGTAACATGACCTTGCTTCAAGACTGATAGAAATGGTATCCTATTGATGATGGCATCAAATTTATATGAGCTCCTGCCCAACATGAGATTCTTTGAGGTTCCTGTTGGTCCTGTCCTGTTTCTCTTTGTTGGGAAAGAAGGCTGCTTATATCTGCAGCTGTTATTTCCTGTTGTTATTTTCTTTATGGGTGCATAGACAGTCTTATAATTACAATGGTGTTTGTTTGTTGGTTTGTTATGCAACCACCCTGTCCAAAAAAAAGTGAATATTTCTAAGACAATTTTAACTCAACCCAAGATGTCTCCATCTGATCATTTACATGGGAGCAATAAAATTATGTGTAAAAGGGGAGGGGTTTGTATACAGTTGTATACAGTTGGTTTGTATTTTTATATGAGAATTTAGGAACTATACAGTATTCAACCTAAAGTGCCTGGTGCCTCCCTAACGTCATACTTTATATGCAAGGAATCAACTTAATTTTATGTATTTCTGCTTTCCCTTCCTTGCTTTTGTGATGTTTGGAAGAAGCAGAGACTCAGAGATAAGTGATAAATTTTGCCAAAATGACTCATTATTGGCCAGAGCTATTTCCGACTCAGATTCATTAATCCAGATTTATGTGCAGTGATTAAAACAGAGAGCATTTCTAGACATTGGGATCAATCAGAATTAAGGGGCAGAATTAAGGAGTAGCACAGATGCCCCTTCCTTTTTCCTGGTGTCTTTATCTAAACATTGCTCTTGTGGATTCTACGCAATTGCGAATCTCTAAATGCCTCTTCAGGGTGACATTTTTCTTCCCATCGATCACACTAGTTTTCAAGTAAGATATATTAAACAGAACAGAACATGTGTTTATTTTTTAAAAACTTTATTCTATTTGATTTCTTATGTCTCTACCTATTTTTTTTTAAATTAAAAATATCTTCAAGGGGCCCTGTCAGAAATACAGATAAATGCTAAACTAAAACAAAACTTCTGCTAACTAGTAATTCGCAAAGCAACACAGATTTTTTTTTTTTAAAAAAAAACCTACACTGTATTTAAAACATAGATACAACATTTTGGAAAAGACCAGGTAAATGAATCATTTTAAATTCTCCTATTAATGATATTATCTTGCAAAAGTATTTCAGAGTCAGATACCACTATATAAATAGTTACCCAACTAAGCTCAACAATCAGGAAAATAAGTAAATAGATATTTTACATATTTATTCACTAAAACAATTGTGTTTGATATGCAAGGTTCCATTTTCTACCCTTAGTTTTTCTTTAAATGGTTGAAAAACTGAAGATTCCTGATAAATACATAACGGTTTGTCTTTTTAAAAAAATTCCAGTTCCTTCTATTCTGTTCCTAATTCTCATACCACTGATGATTGTCTAATCATATCAACTTTAGAATATATTTCAAATGCATACCTAAATGTTTACATAAGATTCTATGGTTCATATTATGTATACAAGAGGTAATTGTAGATTAAACAGATTTGCCTGCTCAGGCCATTACAATCTATGGATTTGAAAATGTTCTTTTCAATAAATCCAAAGTATTTCCAAATGGAGTCACTGGATAAAAATTACTTTCAAAATATCCAGGCTTTCAAGGACACCAGTATGTGACTTACACCAATGCAGCTTGATACCCCTTCAAATAAGCAAAAGTTGTTAGATTGGCTCTGCTATTTGCATAATTCTGCACTAACCAAAAATAAAGTCAATAAATTGCCGATAATTGTATAAATGTCAGACACAGTGGGGAAGGGTCAGAGTTGGAATGTTTAAGTCTGTTTGCCAGGTGTGATGGGGTCAAAAGTAAGGGAAATGTGTCAGGGATAATAGCTGTCAGAAGGAGCCAAAGTGAGCATTGTATAAGGTCATAGTCAAATAAACATCACCCAGTGCTTCAAGAATTGCAGACCGATTAACCATGAATGTTACGTTTCTTGAATTATCACAATTTGTCCTATGCAGTGTTAAAGACCCTTGACTTACAAATCAACTCTTGAAAAAAAATGAGGAATATTTCTTTCATTCTATGACTTTGGTCCAAAATATGTGAGCCTAACAGAGACTGGGATGCTAACCCATAGGTAGTCCTTGTATGCTTATTCAATTATTCTGATGAATGATTCCCATCCACCTCCATTCCCATCCATTCCTAATTTGTCATTTCACAAATATTTAGGCCCCATTTCCAATGTGGTAGCAGAAATCATGCAATAAAAAAATATTTAATACCATTCTCCCCAATTTTGCCACCAATTGTGAAGTCATTGTGCTGTTCTGATTGTAAGGAGCCATCTGATTTAGATGTATTTTATTTAATATATCCCCTCTTACCCTCTCCATCATATATTTTAATATAATCTACAAACTGTTCTTCCCACCCAACCCTTCATTTTGGCCAAAGAAAAGAAACTGGGAGAAAATAAGTTTCACAGAAGCAAAGAATTAGAATCAGAATCAAAATAGAGCTGGAAGCCCCTGCCCAAGCAGGAGATGCTATTATATCCATGGAAATGAAATTCTCTTTCATTTTGCCCAGATCCATCTCATGGTTGAAGGCTGTTCCACAACTGAAGGCATACTTCCAACTGTGAGCTCAGATATTATTCAACATGTGTGTTTTATATACAGTACTGCATAAACAGATATACTGTTAAGTATATTGCGAAAAATAGCAATTCATCCTTCACCACTGAGGTTGGGAAATCATAGATACAAATGCCCTTTCCTTGTACTAATTTTGTATCTGATAGACCAATTTTCTACACATTCAACTATACATTTTTGTCCATTAAACTGTGTCCAGTAAGCTTAGAATCACCCTTATGATCTTTGCACTAAAAAAGATCAAAAACATGGCTAACATTAACAGATTCAGTAGGGCCAACACACAAAGCCCCCAAATTTCTACATTGGTCTGTTTTGATTAACGTCCGAATAGGACAATAGTTTGCCACTGAAGTGGAACTGAAATAAATTCCTAATTTGATAATACTGAACATATAAGAACCTGATTACTATACAGGTAGTCTTTGACTTATGATCACAATTGAGACCCATATTTCTTTGCTAAGCAAGACAGTTGTTAAGTGAAACACTGCAGTAGTTAAGTTAGTAACATGGTTGTAAAGTGAATCTGACTTCCCCATTGACTTTGCTTGTCAGACGATTGCAGAAGATGATCATATGACCCTGGGACATTGCAACCATCATACATTTATTTATTTATTTTATTTTTCAATCACCTGCAAGATAACAGGTGTAAGCGTAAACATGCGTAAGGATACAGGAAATAGGTACGAATAAATGGGGACAATAGGACAGAGATGGTAGGCACGATTGTGCACTTATGCATGCCCCAGTTACAAGCCAGTTACCAAACCAGTTGCTGAGTGTCTGACTTCTGAACACATGGCCATGGGGATGCTGCAATGATTGTAAGTGTGAAAAATGGTCATAAGTCTTTTTTTTTCAGTGCTATTGTAACTTCAAATGGTCACTAAACATAAGGTAAGTTGAGGTCTGCCTCTACTCACTGCAATATTTCCCAATTTCCAAGAAAAATAACATAGGCTTTCCTAAAGAAGCCATGGTTTTCTCTTTTTTTAAAAAAAGAAGCAAAACATCCAATCCATTGTCAGTCTGAAATTTTCTGTTTAATTCTTTGTTGATAAAGATAGTGTATGCATAAACAACAAAGGTTGTTTAGAAGCCATCCATTCTTAAGTGAGGTTCCCATTCCGGCTCTTATTTCTCCAATGTGCTGAACAAGCAAGAGGACTATTCATTTGTCAGATACAAGTCCAGGACCCAGTGAGCATTTCATAAAAATATGCATCGTCTTCTTTTTTTCTTGAAAAGAATCCCTGCTTTCTCTTTTGGAATTGTTTTAAGATTTTGGAGAGAAGGAGATGAACGACAATAGCGCCTTTCACAGCTCTATATAGGATTTCTTTTTCTACTGGTTGGGCTTGAAAGCACTTCCTATTGAAGGGAGGACTTTGAAGTGTTCTCTTTGTTCTTCCAGGCTAGTTATTTTTAGTCTAAAATAGCTTTAAAGGGGTTTGTTTTTATTTTAATATATGCAAAAGAACAAAAATGCATAGCTTAAAAGGCCACAAGCAAGTCAAATTTAAAAGATGGAAAGTTTAATATTTTAGTATAAAGAACATTATATTATTAAATACAAATGAATAGCTTTCATGTTGTGCTGATGGATATTTGGGAAGTGAACCCCAACCAGTTTGTATATCACCGTCAGTAGACCCCACTTTTCTAAGATTTTTCCCTCCAACTTATTTAGATAATATGCATATTCTGTCAACTCGCAAAGCATTCTTGACCTGGCATACTCATTCATTAATGAGGTGAAGAGAGTTCTATGTGATTACTTGATAGAAGAACCATTGCACCCACTAGACCTGGAAACAGCACAATCCCAATATCACAAGCAGGTACAGATATCTGAGAAAGGAAGTTCCTGGGTCAGAAGATCCAGAAAATGCATTAGCTTTTCATGTGAGAAGAAGCCAAAGAGACAACTGTCTCCTTTAGCAACAGAAATGTCGGGCTTAATTGTGGTTGTAAGTTGAGGACTACCTGCACTCTTGTGTCTTAACATATGGTTTCCTTTTTGTTCAAGCTGTTTTCAGCCCCCACTGGTTGGTGGAGAGAGACAGCTAAAAAATAAAAATAATAATTAAAAAAAAAAAGACTAAGAATCTGTGAAACCTTAAGCATGCCAGAATGCAGGACAATATACTCTATGCATTCGTGATATCTTTCCCCAAATTCGTTCAATAGCATTTCATTGTCTTTATTTCAATGATCATTGTTTGATATTGCTTTTTCATTAAATATGAATTAGTAACATGAAAATAGCAGACTAAACTAATTGCCCCATCAAAATCATCCAGATATCTTGAAATGGGGCTGCCAACATTCATGCATAGAATGTTTATGTCAGGAGAAATGGTTATAGTTAATGCCCTTTAATGACAATGTTTAGCCTTAATGGCAAATTTAAGATAGTAAGAGGAAGCAGGGCAATTCTATAATGTTGTACTTAATAATGAATTATTTGGCACTGAGGTTTATTCTTTTTAATGCATATAAGGATTGCACATTACATTTTAAGACATGGTTTTTCATATAAGCCATTATAAAATTCACTTTATTTATCTATTATTATTTATTAAATTTCTCTGCTGCCCACCTCCCCTACAAGGTGACTCTGGGTATCTTATTATAAAACAAGGCCCTCTAAATTTTCGCTATATGTTTTAAGCATCTCCTGTATATGCTATTGTGTCCCTCTGAATCCATATTTATTTATATGCAAGGGAAAAAAAACTGTACAAAAGAATACGAGTTTCTCTGTTTGTATGCTATTTCAAGGAGTAGCAAGGCTGCATTTTGTTGGTATGGTAACAAAATGTTTTAAAAGTGAATCTATTTAAAGTTGAATATAGACTAATATCTACTTTTAAAGAAATGAAAGATTTTTTTTCTTTACTACACAGTAGACACAACTGTTTATACACTGTCATGGAAACTAACAGAAATTAAAATTATTTAAATATATAGTAATAGCTTCTGTTTCAGCTCTTGGAAAGTCCATGCAAATTGCAAATATCTTCAAAGTCATCTGTGAAATAGCAAAAAAACAAAGATCCATACTTTTTGATTTAGGTCCATATATCAGATATACTAATCATTTTTACTTCATACAAATTTTCAAATTGTCTGTTGTTGGCTTTCCAAAATCATTTGTGCTGAACAGTTGAACTGTTATGGAAAGTTTTAAAAAGATACTGGATTATTGGCAATTCTAGAATGTTGACAGAGTTTCAGGAAAATTGATGCGTAATATGACTGGAAAAATAAACTTTACCTAGTAGCTCAAGTTAGAAGTAATTTTGGCTGTTGATTTAAAGGAAAGAGATAGAGGAAAGAAAGTCAAAAGCTGATAAATACAAAGAAGAGAGCCATCAAAAAGGACATATTCTGAATAGTGGGCCAGGAAGGAATGTTAGCTGAAGAATTCAGTGGAAAAGCACAATACAGGTACTCAGTCCTTTGCTTATGACCACAACTGAACCTAAAATTTCTGGTGCCAAGTAAGACAGTTGTTAAGTGAATTTTGATCCATTTTACGTCTTTTCTTGCCACATTTGTTAAGTGAATCACTGCAGTTATCAACCTAGTAATATGGTTAAGTGATTCTGGCTTCACCATTGACTTTACTTGTCATAAGGTTCCAAAGGGTGATCTCTATCTATCTATCTAGAGTTAAAACACAAATTCAGCCAAGGCTTGTTGCTGACCTCTAAGGAAAAATGAAAAGATGACAGGTGTAGAACCACCCTAAGATCAGGGGTGGGATTCAAATTTTTTAACAACCGATTCTGTGGGCGTGGCTTAGTTGGTGGGCATGACTTGGTGGTCATGTGACTGAGTGGAAATGGCTTGGTGATGATGTTACTGGCTGGGCATGGCCAACTCAACATCACTCACATCGAGGCACGCATCTCCTCGCCTGGCCTCTCGTGACTGTGGGGATGCTGCAACAGTCGTAAGTGTGAAAATTGGTCATAAGTTACTTTTTCCAATGGTCACTCCACACAAGCAAAGTACCAGCAAAGGAGGGGGAAAAAACTTGAGAGACATTCTTGAGACAGGAAGTCTAGTCCTGCCAAGAATGTAGTAAGGGTTAATGGAGAGGCAGTTTCTGTAACCAACACCAGAATGTTTCCTTCCTGCCTTCCTTACAGGATTAGGCCAGTAATTTCTTCTAATAACCGGTTCTCCAAACTGCTTAGAATGCTAACAACTGGTTCTAGCGAATAGGTGTGAACTAGAATCCCACCCCTGCCTAAGATGCATTTTCCTTGATTTTAAATGATCTTGTGTCGTTCACTGCCTTAAATGTACACTTAGGAGAAAGGTATTTTATGAAACCAACAAATAATATTCTGGTTTTTGACAGGGAAACAACAGACAACCACAGCTTCTAGAACTTTCTAAACCAGAGATCTTGATTCAAGGAGTAAGAGCACTCCTATTCATCTGTTTCTGTCTCCATCTGCTCTGCTACCTACTTTGTGCTTCTCTGTCTGCCTTCGGCAAAGAAACTGTTGCGGTGCCTGAGGCAAGGGCCAATTTAAACTTGGGCTCACAAATACGTCACTGTTCTTCCTTGGCTTATGGCATAAATCTAAGGCTTTTCTGTTAGCACAGGGCTTAGGTCTGTTTATTTTTTTGCCAGCTGCAACATGCTACCCTCTTAGGGGGATCACCTAAAATCAACTAAGGTTTAGGTTGGAGTGGCATGTACAACCCAAGCTGTGGCCTCAGCCCCTCTCTGTGAATTGTAACCTTGTCAAAAATCAAGATTTATTATTTTTTAAAAAAAAAAATCAAGGCAAATTTTCTATCATATCAAATACCTGCACAGTAAATTATATTTCTGGTGCCGGTCTGACACACACATTCTCTTACTCTTCTCTCAATGGCACCTTCTCAGATTTTCTTCCCTTTTTACAATTAAGCCTCTTGTTTTCTTCATTCGCCAGGAATCCACTTCACGCTGATACAAAAATGTCACTGGAGCTGTATTTGTTACTTGGTGTTTGCCTTGACACATCAGTCAATATAAGGGCAGCTATCAAATTATACGGCCGGCAAGTATTGGTTATTAGTTGAGGAAAGAGAAGAACAGAAAGATAAAAATGTGTATATTTCTGCTTTCTATCACATATCATGACAGAAGAGAGTCTAATTCAGTTTTTAATTCCTCCAATCTTCACACTTGATTCTTTGGGAAAAAAATACAAACCTTTTATAGCCTAACATGCTACATTCCTTCATCTAAGGAATTCCTAGGTGTTTCTCAAACTCTCTGCAATTCCAGAAAACTAAATAAACATTTGGAAGATGCAGAGAACACCCAATTAAGTAAATACTCCCTTCCTGGATTTAGGGATGGGGGTTCACTTTTTCTAGCGAGTAAGATAATGGTTACTGTTGCATTAATAGATGATTGCCTATTTGCATTAATTTTAAAGAATCTTTAAAACTACTTTTTATACTCTCCCATCTGCAGAATCAAGTATGAAATATTAATTTGTTGTTTGTTCTAACAACTCTTAGCACAAACTTTGGGATTTCTAGCCCAATAATTATTTAAATTATTCATCATTATCATCATCACTATGTTCACATTTATTTAGCTGTTGTTTACACAAGATCACGTTACCACTTAGTACATGCCATCCCATTCACATCACACTGCCAGTGATTGCCTTTGAGACAGATTCACTATTGTCAATTATCTGAATTTTAGCAACCCCCATTATTACTCACGTGGTATCTTGTACACTTCAGCCATTGATCCATTCTCACAGCTGGCTGTCAGAGCATGAGGATAGGCAGGACTGAGGGGGCCAGGTGGGTCTTCTCAGCCAGCAGCCCTTTTTTGTAATAAAAAATTGCCAGGATCCATGCATGCATCTGCCTGCCCTGCCCCAACTCAACTCAAGAGATTATCTTCATGTCATCTTACAGTAGAAAGGACAATTTTTCACTACTTTTTTTCTCTCTCCTATCTCTGTGGTTTTATTCATGCTAGTTAATTGTAGCTAGTGTGATGATATTATTATTCACTATTTTGAACTGCCTCTCCTTGAGAGTATCTGCCCATTCCACCCAATCAAATAGAATGGGAAGACCCCAGACCTCTTCCCCTCAAAGTTGCCATCTTGTGGGATCTAGGAAGTATATTTTTTCCGTGGCAGTCCTAGCCCAAAGTCAGAATTCCCACTACAAAAGAAAAGTCATGGTTTTCAGCTGTGAAAAATGTTCCCCCAAAATTTGATTCAATTTGGGTAAATGTTAATGGTTGGGGGAGAAATCTCATATTCCAAGAGTTTTGGTTTCTTAATTTTTACAAAAACAATTTCTATCCCCGGTGTAGCTGGTCCTCAACTTAAAACAATGTATTTGAAATATACTTTTCAAAGCTACAATGGCACTGAAGGAAGTGATTCACAACTGGCCCTGTACATTTATAACCATCACAGTATTCCCACACTCACTTGATTAAAATTTGAGTGCTTAGCCTTAGCAGGTATTTATGATAGTTGCAGCCTCCTGGGGTCATGAGATCACCAATTGGTGACCTTCCCAGACATCTTCTGACAAGCAAAGTAATTGGGGGAAGCCATGGATTCATTTAACAGCTATGGAGACTCACTTAAGATTCACCTTGCTTAAAAACACAATTCTGGTCCCAGTTGTCGTTATAAATGAAGGACAGGGGCAAGCACTGTTTCCTATAGGATTTGACTGTTGCAAAATGAAGGTCCTTTCATGGTTATGTTACTTACTTATTGATATTTATTTGCAAAAGAGCAGCAGTTCCCTGCTCTCGGTGTGGTAAGGGGAGCGGCCATATAGTCAGAAGGGCCATGAAGCTTTAGGAGGGTGCTTGGCTGACCTGCCTGATGCCAGAATCACTGAGGTTCATGTCTATGGATTGTGTGTTTCTCTGTAATGCTTTAAAGATCCAAGGCCCACTCTCTTTGCCCTCAGAATTATTCCACTAAAACTGACGTTAATATGAGCCAATATGTTTCCCCTTATTTTAGACTCCCTCCCCCACCGTTCCTGAAGGTTTGTAAAAGGGAACAATAGCACATCTATATAAGCAGCTTTCTGGACTGGAAATTTAAAGTCCTTAAAACAACTGAATAAGGTTTGTGAAAGCACTTTGTATGCTGAACATGCTTTAGGTATAACTTATTAAAACAGTAAATAAAAATAGACGAATGGAAATTTAAAAAGCTGAATTTTCATTCCAGAAACATTATTCCACATCATAAATAGGACCATCAATTCGGCCCTGAGGTTGAGAGAACCGTGTAAGCTGCAACTGTCTTCAATGTAAAACAGAACCAGAATTCCATGTCGGGGGAAGGAGACATATTGGCTTGCCAAAAACCTAAGCAGAGGGGAGCAATTTGCATAATCAGGTACATAAATTTACATAACATCCATTTTTTTTTAAAAAAAAGGCAACTCAATGTTTTATTTTACCTTTATTAAATAAACAGATATAATGCAGTTACATCTAATGCATACAATGGCCTCTATTTGCAAACCCAGTTTAAACAAGAGATGATCATGACCAAAGGAGTGTATAGATTATGTCTTGAACCAACAAAAGCACTAATATAATTGGGGGAATAATACATTTATTTATATATATATATGTATGTCTTTAATGCAATACATAATTTATTTTAGCTGGAAGGTATTTGGAAATACTATACAACTGCATAAATTTTGAGAAAAGCCTCCCAGCTTAATTCCCATTTTAGATACATGGCATGATGTAAAAGGTTAACATATATGACATATAACATGTCATTAACATATACACAAATGTATAAATGTATAAAATTAGGATCACCAGTGTGCTGTGCACAATCCTCATAGAACCATCAAATCTTCCTCTTTGCTAATGCCCAAAATATGATGTTCCCAGCAGTGTTTGTGTGTGTGTGTGTGTACACTGATCCCCCCCATTAAAAGTAATACAGTACTTGTGAGTTTACACCTCCTTTTTCTTATCCTCCTTTTTCTATGATACAATATTGCACATCAAGATACTTCCATAAAATTTTGAGAAAACTAGAGAACAGCACTATTTGAAAGTACCAGTCTGGCTTCCGACAATGGAAGCATTTAACCACCCGAACACTTTTGATATGGGAAATATTGTAAGATATAAGGATATTCTAAATGAAAGAGGTGAGCTTAAAACCAAACAAGAATTGGGTGAACAGGGGAGAGATATGATCTGATATTCATACTTGCAAATATAGTTGAGATATGAAAAAGATGTTAAAACATATGGCTTACATAAAAAATTGGCAGAATTGGAAAAGATATTAACAGGAACAGAAGAAAGGTTGATTAAAAAAACTGTATAGTTATTTATTGGGCATTAAACTAAAAGAGGCACAAGTGAAGGAGACAATGATAGCATGGACCAAGAATTTTGGTTATACAATAGCACTCGATGATTGCAGAAACTATGGGATAGAAATTATAAAGTAACATTGTCAACTGCATACAAAAAGAATCTGTACAAGATATTTTATGAATGGCACTTTGTGCCAGCAAAGCTGGCAAAGATGTTTAAAGACAAATCAGCAAAATGTTGAAAATGCCACCAAACACCTAGCATATAGTATCATATGTGGTGGACATGTGATGAAACTAAAAATATTGGACAAAGATATGTTCATGGCTGGAAAAGATGATACAACATCATATTGATTTAAATCAGAAATATTCCTGTTGGGGATCTTACCTGAAATTTTACAGTAAAGAAAATGTATATTTGATTATTAACTGATAACTGCAGTTAATAATCTGCAGTGATAACTGCAGCGAGAATTGTATTTGCTCAAAGCTGGAAAAGGGAACAGACTCCTACTGAAGAAAATGTGATTAGGAAAATACTAGAATGTGCAGAAATGAATAGATTAACATTTGTAATTAAAGAAAGAGAGCAAATAGAATATTATAAGGTATGGGAATTATTTTATCAATGGTTAGAGAAAAAATATGAAAGCTAGACATAATTAATGGATTAGTTAAGAATATTGAAGGATAGTAGATATTTTTAATAGAGGTAAATAAACTAAGAAGAAAGATAAAGACATAGTCATATTAAGTATAATAAGTATAATAAGATAAGATTAGAGAATAACGTTATGTAATGAGTATGACTGTAAACATCAACTGTATTGTGCAAGATATTTGTATCCAGATGACACGTCGTCAAATGGAAGAAGATATGTTTGTAATAAATATAAAATAAAAACTTTATAACAAAAAAGATACTTCCATAAAATTTCAAATATGCTAGTCAGCCCCCCAAATACCAGGGTCTCTTCTTTTGTGAGAAAGCTCATTTCTTTTAGTCATTTTTCCTATACTTATTTCATCATCTCAGCAAGAGTTCAGCTTATTTTCAAAGAAGCTGTTTTAGATGTGAAAACTTATAAACAACTTTATGCATATTCTAATCCAGTTAGTGATACATAATTAGGAAGAATAAAAGTTGGATCAAGGTAGAAACATTACAGTATAACACTGATGGTTATGCTGATCTACTTGCAAACCATGTTAAATGTAGGCAGGGCAAAAGATAAATGATAACATTGGGTAACATTTTTTTCAAAAGGTTTGCTTCCTGAACAACTTTTAGTGGGTATGCTAGACCCCTTCAGACTGAACACAAATATAATTTCAGAATGACTGCATCATGGAGTAATCTTGAGAAATATGAAGTTAACTTTTAATGACCATAATGTATTTAATCACAATGTTTTCAACACATTGCATGAGTACAACTAGATTTTGCTGCTGATTTTCATTAGTACTCAATGTCTGATGCAATGCATTTTACTGCAGTAGTATATCTAACAATAGTCACCTAGCTGATAACTGATGGATTCCAGTTCATCTGATATTGTTTTTCCATTCTTGCAATGTCCCGGTGAAACCTTTTACCATGTTCATCATTGACTGTACCTAGATTTTGGGGAGAGAAGTTCAAGCATGAATGTAGAAAATGAATTTTCAGTGACATATTGCACTTTGTAGCTGTATGCTGTAAGACATTCGTCAATTAGCAGAATATAGTTTGGTGCTCTGTAGTTGCCAAGAAATTTCTCAATGACATCCTTGAATGCTGTCCAAGCAATTTTCTCTGGCTCCACTAATAGATCTTCAAACAGCTTGTCATTGATCAAATCCCACCCAGACTTTTCTCTTGCATCCAAACTTTTGCCGATGGCATAAAACCAAATTCTGCCCTTGTAAGGTAGGGTGCGGTTTGCCAATCCCCCCAAAAACCCAAGGATGTATTGAAAAGGAAACCAAATGGCTGCTGACACATACTAGTATATTCTGACTATCTACAAGGAATCACAAAACATTTTGGGAACCTGTTCCTCATTAAAGCAGATGAATGGTTATTGTTTGGAGGAAGCCTGTGGTGGTATTCTACCAGTTCAGCCTGGCTCTGTCGAGTCGGTAGCAGCGATGAGCAGTAGAGACTGAACCAGTTCTCTCCTCCGCTCCGCTGTTGGGCCCATTTGCCTGAGTGGGCTCTCATACCTGTATCCTCTGCTTTTGAAGCGTAGCTGCTTTGCACAGCACAGAATAGTGCCGCGTGGCAGCTGCTGAAGTGACCGGGATCATGCAGACTTGTAGGAGGCAAGTTTGAATGCCTCTACACCTGCATAAAGTGCACGTTTGGCATGCATGCACACGCAAAGGTGTGCAGGTGTGCAAAGTGCGGCCACCAAGTCACGCCCACTGAACCAATGGTAAAAATATTTGAATCCCACCACTGGAGGAAACAGTTATAAAGCAAAATGCTTGCATAATGCTACTGACCTCATG